>NC_052954.1:9119203-10425453 GCF_013358895.1 Oreochromis aureus | reverse complement strand
AATTATTGTCCTCCTCTCAAGCAGCTGGGCTTTGGTACAGCATTGGTTTAGAGAGCTGTCAGTCATGTCCTTGGCCCGGTCTGTAATGGCTTACTCAGTAATGTGATTGTGAGGCCGGCTTGAATGATCAGACAGTGACAATTTGTCAAGATTATCGTTTATTAGCTCAGCAGATGTCCTCCTCTAGGAGGCCTTCCAATTCATAAACACGTAAACACACAAATGTACTCACACAACCACGCGAGCCTATGAGTCAAATGTTGGTGTGTTATGTGAGGAAAGGATGTGACCTAGTGAATAATACCTTAAGATTCTTTTTCAACCTAAACACCTACAGGTGTAGGTGTACAGCAGCAATTACAGCTGCACTGGATTGACGTTACGCTTGCTTTTCATTTAAATAAAAGGCCATGATGAAAAAGAAAACGCATATTTTCTCATCTCAAGGTTCGGTGCAAAGATTGTGCAAAGAATAAAGAAGTGTTAAATTGGCCTTTCAGGGCACAGTGGAGGCGATTTAATCATATTCAAAACTTAATATGTTCCTCTGTACTTCATTAGACCATTATTTTCACACAAATTTGATGAACGTAAATGAGCACCTGTCTGGCTGACTGGAAGCCAAACTGCTCAACTTGAGCGCAATGATCAGGTTTCCTCAGCCACTGTGATTGGTTACATTCGGTTACCATGGAGGTTGCTGGATTAAGTCATTGTGGTGGTGTAACAGTGGTTCGTGCGAGCGGGTTGTCTGAGATGACACCAAGAATTAGTATAATAGATACAAGAAAAACAGCCTGCCTTTTAGGAAAATTGCTGTACATGGATGCCCATGGAGACACTTAAAACACCGTTTTTTTGGCCTTGTCTTTTCAGCAGATCGGTAACTTCAGCACATGGCCTCTAAGTCAGTATCCTCATGCCTTCGTACAGCATGCAAAAACACATTCAATACAATATTTATCAGGCAGATGAGGGAACACATCCAAACATGGATATTTCACTCACTTCTCTCCTCCTCTCAGCAGCAAGGGATTTGATTTGGGAACTGGCACAAGGTGTTTGAAGGATGCTGCGCAGATGTGTGCTGAAGATACATATGTAACACAGTGGGATTAGGTTGTGACTTGGTGTGAACTCACACAAGTGACATATACTGTATACTGTCAACATACTGGCTGGTCTAATGATTCCGGGGACAACGGCTAACTTGTGGGCGCTTCCAATATAGTCGGTGAGCCAAATCTTCCTGCTACGTGCTCTGACCATTGTGAATAAATAAAAATTTGCTTTTAGGAAGCAAAATTGTGGTCAGATGATAGACAGTTTTGAGATTATATTTCAGCAACTACAGTTCTTTTTGCACCAAACACGAACTTGTGCATAACCAAAGCCTGCTCAAGCATGACTGGTCAGCAGAAATCAGTCTACAAGCAAACAGAAACCAGAAAGCTTGTTTCTTTCCTACACATTCTTCTGCAAATATCTCCTTATACTGATTATTTTGAGTCCAACAGAGATTCCATTGTTTTTCATGCCAAAAATAAGAACAATTTCAGTTTAAAACACGAGTGAGGAGGACCCAGGAGAAATCTTTTGCCCACCCTGGCATGAACGATGCTCGTGATTATGTTGTATTAGTGGTCTGCTGTACACTACAGTTATACAGTGATACCTGTGATAACATATATTTCAGTGTTTTGTTTGGAACCAAATCCTCCCCATATTTATGTTCAGTCTCTGCACGTCTGTGTGTTTGTGCGCGCATGTCCGTTTCATTTGAGTCTGCATGTGTTCACATTCAGTGACTTTTATTCATTTATTTATTTTGTCACATCCAGGCAGTGGGATCATTCACTCTTGGAGGGGAGGGCAGCTAAACAGAAGAGCTGATGTTTAAATGCAGTGGCAGATAACAGTGTGTGTTGTGTCAGGAAATGGGATGTGTAATTAGACAGAGAGAACACTTTGATTAAACGCTCTCATCTCCTAATCCACTTTGCCCTGATTCGGCAGATTAAGCTCTCTACTAAGTAATTAACTTGTGGAAACACAACATTTGTAGAAAAAAAAAACTTCCACACTCTGCTGGGAAGGTTGGTGCATGTCTTGTAGTTTATGCCAATTAAGCAAAAGGTTTTGCCGCCTCGTTCTGTTCAACAATTTGGCTCGGGCTTTAACGTCATGACAATCCGTGATTATTTATGTGGGGTAAGGTTTTTTTATATTCATTCAAAATCATTTCTTTTTTTTACTGAGGGAGTGAGAAGCCTCAGAGGTCCAAGAGAACAACAGGAGATAAGTTTCTGGCTGTGCTGATTGCATGAATGTAGGAGATCTGTTTCTGAAGCAACCCTTTGAGTTATTGTAAGTTAATCATTATAATCATCAACCTGAAGAGAAAAAAAAGTCTTTATTTCCTATAGATCACATATGGACATATATGACTTCAAAAAGCAGCAAAGCAGTATGCTAGGTTTTCTATTAGCCAAACTAGTATTTTCTTCTTTCACATGTTTTCTGTCTGATTTTAGAAGAAGCTAAATGAGACCTGAAGCATGGCTCTTCGAATCACAGTTTTCCCCTCCCTCTCTCCTTTAGTCCTGCATGATAGATGTAGAGCCATAGCTGCATCTCCCATTACCAGGACACTATTAAAACAATTAAAATAACAACCTTCTGTCACAACTTCTTCCCTCTCCCGTTTCTCTCTTGCTCTCCTCTGCACCCTCACATTCTTCGACTGCCACAGTAAATACCTTGCACTTTTAATTAGCTCTGTGGCATACCCAATTCAATAATAATTAAAGAGCAAGAGGTAGCCCCAAGGAAGAACTTATTAAAGTCTTCCCCTAAATGTGTTGATAATGTCTGTGTACTCTCCCCAGCCAATTCCCCACTGTCAGCTGCCAAGCACGCTCTGCATTAACTGTGGCTTGTCAACTCTCTGTTTTCTGGACGCTGTCTCTTTCTCAGCCTTCTAATTCGGTTGATCGGCTCTGTCAGCTTGCCCGCATGCGTTGAAAAAGCGGTATTTATAATTTTCGCGGGCTGTTGTGGGCTGATGGTGTCCTAATGTGAATGGTTTTTATTTTTATTGGATCAATGCTTTTTGATAGAGTTGTCTTTATCTGACATCTAAAAGCAGGTGTTTGAACCAGCATAGACAAATTTGGTGTTAAACAGGTCATGGCAGGTTGTGATTTGGTGCTATATAAATAAAGTTGGATTAAATTGAATATGATAGTAAAATAGTTGCCTTTATGTTTATTTTTTTTTATTTCTGACTCATACAAACTATACCTTTATTTACTGACTCAGCACAGGGCATCAGGTACAAGAATTTTAAGAGATAGATTTGTACTTGATTACTTTGTGACTTCAGTGTGTTGGTAGCCATCTAAAACACTACAGTATGCATCCTGAAATATGCTATCATTCACATGAAGTAATGTTCTGTTTAGAACGTCCACTTCCAGTTCTTAAAGTGTGCTACATCAATAAAATGCATGTAAAATTATTTATTTATTTTGATTTTTGATTTTGGCTAAAGGGTTATTGTTTTTCACCTGATCCTGGTCTGTCCTCTCTCTCTCTACATCCTCATCCCTCTTTCTCTGCACTGAGTTACACAAACTCTATATTCAAGTAGAAAATAACAGATAGCTGATGTAAATAAGATATGTAAATAGAGTACTTGCACTATCGGTTTTTTTTACTATTTGTACTGTGAGTTCTAATAGTAGCAGGTTGGGGAGAATCCATATTTGATAAGAGTATCACACACTGCTAAGTGATATAAAAATGGTAACATGGTCAAAACAGAAGATACCTTGGATTTATCACTATGGGGTTGACTCTGACTACATGTCCACTCTTACTTTTTGCTCTCTCTCTCTTGCTGTCACCATCCTGCTCTCGTTCTCTTCCTCTGTGTCCTTGTGCTGTCAATGAAAAGATAAATGTAATACTGAAAAAAAAATTTCAACCCAGTAAAGGCAGAATTTGATTAAAATCAACATATGATAATATTTTAATTGAATTTGCTGTTGGCCATTAACATATGAAGTAACCTCCTTGTGACTTGGTCTCATCTGGATTTAGCTTCAATTTTCCTTTTCTTTAAGAAAAACAAATATATACAATAATGGAAGAAAGAGAAATTTAACTGAAGTTTCTTTCTTCCCTTTAATACATTGTCCTTCCCTTTATTTACTGCAAACAACCAATGAAAAAAGTGCATCAGCTCCCTGTCTGGCATGTAACAGTATGCTAGCAAATAAACTGGATCAGAAAGCTAAAATAGCTAATAATCTCTTAGCAGTCTAACCTCTTTTAGCGCTAACGATTTTCAAGAGAATATAGAGATTAAATGAGCAGACACAGCAATAACCCTGTGTTATCAGAACTAATGTTTCAAGTATGTATTTTGAATTATTGTGCATCATTTATTTGTGTCGTGACATTACATCTTCATTTTCTTTCTGCTGACGCAAAGTAAGTCTCGTTTATTCATGACAAACCTAGCTGTCGAAGCATGTGAGGTCTCTGTGTGTGTGCACTGTGGCATCATAGCATCAGGAACATCAGACATTTAAATATGTTTTAACTCTGTTTTCACTTCCATAGACAAGATGGCAAAATATAAGATTAGAGCACATTGTCAGAAAATAATACTAAAATGTGTTATTCCTATTATAATAATAATTATTATATATTATATATAATTATTTTTAGAGTCACTGAAACAGGATTTAGGGATGCATGAATGCCCTGAAAAAGGGTGTAAATTTGCTTATGTTTTATTGACACTTCAGTTGTCTTATGTTACGGCAGTACAAATTCTAAAGTTATCCTTTTAAAGATTTTCCTGAGTTGTATTGATGTTTAGTCAAGTGTGCAAATGACTTTCTTTTGTTAAGATTTGTTGGAAAGATAAGTCAGACTCCAAGGTCAGTTGTGCTACCTTGAAAATAATATTTTCAGTGTAGCACTATAGTGTTCTGAACCATATTCCTGCACCAATGAAAATCTCTTGGGAAGCAGACATGACTGATTTTAATGTTCAGAAAATGACTAAAGAAACATGAATGCTCCTTTGAGGCTTTTCTCTTCCTTGAGAGGCATTTGGAAATCATATCTAATTCCCCATTTGTTGCACCTGGCTGGAGATGAGGACTGCTTTTTTTTCTGCTGCTGATCAAATAATTGGCCAGACTATTACCTGCTTGGAGAGAAAAACCTCATACCTGGCTGACACTACTGGTGTGAACCACTGACTGAGGTGCAGACTCCCCCATCTTTGGCTCTGAGCTTCTGCATCAACCAGCAATACATTTTCTCTCATTTTACGGCTCCAGTTACACTGTAGCATTTCCTAACACTAACACCTGCTCCTCCTACCACATAGATGTTATAATATACTGTATATATACTGTATATTATAAATATATATCATAAATATTCTTAAAATTATCTTTGCACCACTTTGATTTTACCTATGTTGCAGCAACATCTATTTTTGATCAAGCAGGAATCTAATATGCGTAACATTTTAAAGATGTAATGCTTTTAACAGTTATCTGTGAATTTTTTTTAAACCTGCTGAATAATATTAACCTTAAGGTTTTGTCCCATTCTTGCAGAAAAAATCTTAACATCTTAACAGTTTTAACACACATTTTCAAGGTGGTGCAAAGAGCTCACAAGTACTCTAAAGTAATCTCAGTTGTCACATTTAAATATATTAATATATATTTAAATATATAAAAAAAACAAGAAAAACATTGAGTTCAAGAAAGTTGCTATGTTTTCAAGTATTTAGTGTTAGCCTTGAAAGGGTCTATCTTTCCCTGTATCTTTTACTTGCTCATCGGGAAGCATAGTCAAAAGCATTTAGAACGATTGTGAACCCTTAATTCTTTTGACATATTAAATACCTCAACACACTGGAGGGCTTTAACAGGACTGGAACACGCCCAGGAATGTTTTGCCTGTCTTTTGTGTTTTCTGTGGACAAAGTATGTTGGAACAGAAACAGAAGACATAAAAGAAGAAGTAAATAAAGATGAGTAGTGATTTAAAAAAAACCAGAAAGGGTAATTAGGGTACTGTCAGGAGAAAATGACAGGAGAAGTTCCTCCGAGTGTTTATTTAGTTGTTTTTAGCATATTAGCTGGTATCGGGGACCATCTCTCGGCAGGATGCATGCTCTAGATGTTTGTTATTGTTACTCCTAGCAGGGCAGCTCATTGGTCTGTTTTTACTCCCACGTTTAGTCCTCATTTAGCCAAATCAGAATGCTGTGTATGTGTTCTTTTTGAATCTCTGGCAACTGCTTTTGTATCTGTCACTGTGAGTTTGAGTTGGTGGATGTGCTTTGTGCACGACAGTGACTGTGTCTTTGGCTGTGCATGCGCGTCTTGGTTTTATAAATCCTATCTACCAGCTGCAGATGTGAAGTATTCCTTCCTGCTGAGGTTTGAACCATCCGATCTCGGCAGGAGATGAGTCCTAACATGTCCGGGAGATATTCTTAATGACTGGAAGTTTTTCCTCTCCACATGAAGAGTCTTCGCCTACCTCAGTTTAGGAAGGGGATACACTTGATCTTTTTACATCTTGTGACAGCTCGCTGCTGTCATTGAGCTGTTGCATTGACTCCCACAATGGCTTACCAATAATGCCAGCAGACTGCCATCCAAGAGGGACCTCTGTTTTGGTTTAGTCAATCATCCCTTATCTCTCCCCGGTGGTGCCTTGCTCCCCCTTTCCTCCCCCAGGAAATAATGGGGTCCACGGTTCAGCGGTGTCTGCAAACACACCATCCATCATGACGCTATGCTGTGCTATATTGTCTGCGCTTACCTAGCACGTGATATGTGAGCGCTATTATGGCCCGTGCAAACGCTTAACACACTGGTCGTCATTGCAACATTGCCTCCGCGTTTTCTCGAACGCTAAGCATCGTGAACACACTTAATTTTCACTCGTCTTTTTTCTTTCTAAGTATCTGACTTCGTCATTGCTTTCCTGCCCGCACGGTATGCTGTCTCTTACTCAGTTTGGAATGATAAATGATACTGGTGGTGTGGTGAAGTGAAATGTTACCCACAGTATGTATTTCCAGTGCAGCCACGTTGCATGTTTTCCAGGAATGTGCCCTCCAAACCACTCAATATTTAATTTTTATCCAGGAGAAAAGTAACATTGTAAATTTTCACCATTCAAATAACAGTTGATGTACAGTAATTTGATATATTTCATTGACAAACTGTAGTCGAGACCTGGTTTAGAATAACAGCTTTTATCTGTAAGTATAAGGGCTATTAAACCACTTTATACATTTTGGGATTGTTAATCCATAATAACATGTTAAGATGATGTTTTTTAAAACACGTCATTCTTAAAAGTAACAGTTTATTACTTCTGCCAACCACAAAATTTTCCCCCCAAAATATTTCCACCATCTATTTCTGAAAAGTGCTGCATGAAGCAAAGTTACTATGAACTAACTATAGAACTGTTTGGCCTTAGTTAGCCAACTTAATCCTGGGCACATCTGTCATGTTCTGATGTGAAATAATGTCGCAACAACATAAAAAAAAAACCTAACAAAATCAGTGGAAGTTTTATTTTAAGATATTTAAACATCTGTCAGTTTGTCTTTTCAGTGATTTCTTTTTCCTGTCTGTATATACTGTTGTTTAGCAGCGGTGTCCTGCGTTCTGCATGAAAATTTCTAATGCAAACGTTTTACCTTTAAAACTATATTTCCAACAGTCTAGACTTTTTCTATGGGAGGTATTAAACTGGATCTATGCTGCAGTGTAAATGTTAAATAGACTGGTACTCATAAAGTGCTTTTCTACTCTGAGCTCCCAAAGCACTTTTTACTACACACCTCAGACCAGCATGTTTTTATATACCCAAGTTCCTGCAATAGCTGGGGAATCAATCTACCAACCTCCTAATTGGTGAACAACCTGTTCTACATGCTAAACCATCATATCAAGAAAGGGCACATTTGATTGGCTCTGATATGTCACTTTTGACTTGAATAACAGGTACGACTCGGCAAGCTCAACTGTAATTTTTCATTTAATTTCACTGCCTGATTACTGTCGACTGTTTATAATTTTGTAGGTATTCCTGGTCAATCGAGGCTCACCTTGAAACAGGCCTTTGTGGAGGTGATATAAAAGTGTTTATTGTCATGCTCTGAATCATCTTCACAGGTCAGCAACCTTTTTAAGGTTTGTTTAGCAGTAATTCCTCAGAGTTGGACTCTTAGACATTTCAGAGTGTAGTGATCTCTCTTTATCTCCCTATCTCCTTTAAAAGCATACTGCTTCTTTGGTGTGCCCTGCTCCATACAGGGTTTTTTTGTCTTATGACCAGACAGTGCAAGAACGTTGAGAAAAATACAAAGGCGGCGGAAGTGTGAATAACTGTAGGCTGTTTGTGAGATATTTCTCAGGGTTGTAAAAGTTAATTGAAATTGTCTGTGGGAATGTGCTGCGACACCAGGTTGAGCAGCGCTGCCAGTGCGCCCAGCGCCCAGCTGACAGGCCTCACCGCGACGGTGGCAGTTGTTAGATTAGCTGACTAATCGAAGCTGGGCTCTCACACAGTGATAATCATATTTAGACCCCAAATGAAATTTAGGTTTGAATGAAATTCATCTGTATGCGGGTCTCTAGAGTTTGAGGAATATACAGCATAAGGATTTAGACACACTAATCTGTGTCACTGGACAAGACACTTACTTGTGAGTCACTTAGTTTAGAGTGTGAGATGGGGGAACATCAAAGTCATCAATCAGTACCCGAAGATATCAGCTTTGGTAAAAAGTTCAGTCTGTTGATGCGTTCGTGTGTGTGTGCAAATGAAATGCCTCGGATTTAAACCCAGTTTAATCTCCATCCAGAGGAATTGCCTTCCACCTGAACAGCACTTATGCATTTATGTAGTTTTATATTTAGCTTCTTTTTTTTTTTCATTTTTTCTCCTCAAACGTACTTATTTGTTCAGGTTTTACTGTTTTGTTTACTTATGCATTTGATCGTGTGTATGTGTGTACTTGTGTGTGTGCACATGTTACCCCATTCTCCTGTAGTGAGGGGTGCATTGCTGGATGGCGGATCAGCTTCTCGCAGCTGCTTATCTGGCCCAGGTGGGTCACGGCTGATACCTGCCTGAGCCACGCAGAGCAGCTAACCTGGAAATTGATGTTTCACATCAGCGACCACCTCTCTCTGCTCCAGTGCAGGAAAGCTGAGGAGGAGGAATGCATATGTGTGCGCATTTCTTTCCATGTGTGTGTTTGTGAGAATGTATCTGTTGCTGTTTCTCTTTGCTCCTTTGAAGATGGACATGCGTGTGGCGGTTAGTGTCGTGACTCAAATGCTGATAGAGATAGGCTCGGGTTTTTTTTATGCATACGGAAAAAGGCCTTCTTTTTAATTATAAAGAAGATGTAAGTTCGAAAAAAGACAAGAAATTAAATGTCATGGAAAACTCTTAATGGTCTTTGAAACTCAGAAGGTCTCAAATACCACTAGAGACGATTTTCAAAAATCTCTTAACTAGGTTGGGATAATTTTCTGAAAATTACCCGAGCATGATAGAAGAAAGTGAGTTGCAGCTGAGACAAAGGATTTGAGTTTAGTGCACATTTTTTGCAACACCTCATTTTTGCCATCAGCAGCATCAAAGTTGCGATAGTAACAGTACTAGGTTTTTGTTTGCTTTACTTACCGCAAAAATGCGTTCGTTTCTGGAGCAAGATATTTGCTAAACCTTCAAATTATTGTTTGGATGACATGCTAGATCAGCCTATATCCAGCCGCTTGCAGTGTGTAATATCACCGTTGGGTCGTCAGAGGCTGGTGTGCATTCTATGAAGAAAGGTTATCTCGTCCTTGTCTTGAAAGCTGACATTTGTTCTCATAAAGGCCATTGTGCTGGTGCCAGATGGAATTAACTGACATGTGGGGTGCCTGCACTCTGTCCCCCATTTTGTAGACCAGTCCCTGGCTCACATGTGCTTTCTTCGATTTACTCTATTTTAATCATTTTGGTCTGATTATGTTCTCAGTATACTTACATTCACATGAAAAACCACTACAGCCTTTTCAGTGCACGTTCATACATAGTGACTTTAGCGGTAGCTCTTAAGTATTTGTCTCTTTTAAATATGTGCGTGTTTGCTGTAAGCTCCATAAAAGGCCAAGAGGCCAGGTGAGTGTGTTTGTATCTGTATCCTGTAATGTTTATGTGGTTTTTCACGTTGGTGCAGTGGTGAGCTGGAGTGACTGCAGTATAATAGAACTCGTCTCTTTTATCTCACAGCCGAGATGATGTGTGACGCGAGGCCTACTTAGAAGTGCGGATCACTTTTTTAAGGAATTAGGCAAGCTTGTCTTCTCTGCCTTTCTTTTTAGCCCCCATTTTTGGTTGGTTGGTGTTTTTTTTGTTCTCTCCTGTTTGTCTCCCTGTGTGGTGGTTTGTCTCCAGTTATTTATTTATTTTTATTACAGATTCAGAGCTTTTCCGCTGTCAGTCATTGTGTATGGTAAGGTACCTGCATTCATGCCTGCACAGCCTCGCACACTTACCATACAAAATACGAGGTTGTTTGTGCTCACTTTTAACCCACACCTGTCACAGTTCTCGGGTGATAGTGATGACAGTGCGTCTTGCTGAAGGAGACGTTCTTTTGTTCATGAGTTTGTTGTTGTTCGCGAGTTTGAGGATGACACGGAGGAGGGGGGTGGCGTCCCAAACCAATAAACCAGAGCAGCTGTCATTGTCCAGATCTGTCCTGTTTTTGGGGGGGGGGGGGGGGGTTATGCCCCCCCTCATCACTATGTCCCTTTCCCCAGATTGACCAAAGAGGTCAATTGCCAATTTGCCAGTGCCAATGTCTTTGTCAGGAAACAATATTAATTTTGGCTAATTAGGACCTAAAGCTAATGAGCACTACAGATAATGAGTTCATTTATAATCCATAAAACAACTGCGGCGTGTTATGGGATGGAGGGAAAAAAACTGTGATGGTGGCAAATTCAGCTGCAGCGTAACAAACAGTCTGGACATATGCGTTTACACACACACAAACACACACACACACACACAGGGTATGCTCTTCAACACACTCATGCTCTCTCTTTCTAATACACAGACACTCACATACATGCACGCACACACACTTAAGGCTCTGGCATGTCTGCATTGCAGTCCTGTACTGGTCAGCTTAATATATTTTCAGCCAAGCTTTTCAGACAGTGACCGTCCCGTCCCCTTTATTTTCTATGTGCATCTCCTCTCTTCTCTCTACCTTTGTATTTCCAGCTGTTACCTGTCTCACACAGAAAACAGTGGGAGTTCAGATAGGAAATGTGATGTGGAGGAAAAAGAAGAAGAAATGAAAAGAAAAATTGGGGGGAAAAAATCATGGGAGGAAAGTGCTGGAGGAATATTGAAGGAAAAAAATGAAAACGAGAGAATGAAGGATTAATGGAAGGGAAGAGGCAGGCTGAAGCAATAAGGGGGTGAAGGAAAACGTGGATGTGAAAGTGATACACACATGGAGAAATTGGAATAGATACTGGCAGAGGAGGCAAGGAGAGCAAGAGGGCTTCACAGCAGATGGACATGAGAGAGAGACAGTGGGAGAGGGAGAGAGAGCAAGAGAGAAAGAGAAGCTGAAGATAGAGCTGTGGTTGTACCTCTGCCCAGCCAGACAAAGTCCAGCTGGCATTGACTTGGCCAGTTAGTCAGCTAAACCTAACTGAGCTGGAGCTGACCGGGATCAGACATGCTCAGGCGGCGTCCAGACCAGAGTGTAGTTTTGCAACTGTTACGGTACACCTGTCTGGTGAGGACGAAGTCCCAGAGAGATCACCGAGCTTGGCTGCTGCCGCTAAGTTATGTTAAAGTTTCCAACAATAAATTAGGAGTAATGTGATGCTATAACAATGTGATCCAGGGGTGTCAAACATAAGGCCCGGGGGCACGAATTGGCTTGGCAATAACTCCAATCTGGCCCACTGGACAGCTTTGGAAAACATGAAGAAATGCATAAAATTTGGACTTTTAGCTGTATTTTCATACATTTTACAGCTTTCTCTTTACTAACGTGGCCATTCTTGCTACACTAAAGTTAATTTGATTTTTCACCATTTACTACAGAAATGCAATTTTCAGCATTTCTTTGTCACATAGAAAAAGTGAGACACATTGTTGAAAATATATAATATATAGTGGGTAAAATAAGCATTGAAAACATCACCAATTTCCAAAGTAAATATATTTCTCAAGGTGCTATTGACATTTCTCCAGGTGTCAGTAACAACCCATCCAATCCATACATGTCAGTGGCAACTTGGGAACTCGACAGTTAGCAGCATGGACAGTCAGCATCAATGCTGCTTCCAAGATTTCCAATTTTGCTTTGAGAAAGTTGTGTTGTTCCTTTGCTGTTAGGAGATATCTGCAACTTGAGAACTCGCTGATAAAAACAGAAAGGTTACCATTGCTGTCTGAAGCATTTCAGCTGGAACTGCTCCTTAGACAAGGCGGGACACTTTGTGCCACCTCTGGGTGTTACTTTCAGTTCAACCTACCATGAAGTGGATACTTCAACACCATTTTCGGTATTTTCATCGTTAACAAAAAACCCAAACATTTATTTCCACAGACATGTCTCCATTAAGCTGCTTTTTATAAAACTTGAGAATAGTTTTATAAAACCCCACATAAGCCAAGTAAGGAAAGTGGAAGTATTAAGTGGATTCAGCGTTGTTTATATTCACCAACACACTGCCTAAACAAAAAATGAGATCTTAATGTAAGGTAGCCAAGTCTGAGCTTTTAACCCTATGACAAATTTGAAATGTCCACCATAATGCACGTCCTTTTAAAAAAAATAAATTAGATCACTAACTGTACCTTAATGCCTCTTCCGTAATGACTTCAACATTCAGTGGTGTCTGCCATTTGGGACTGAAGTAAGTGGATCAAAGTGGCCTTGGAAAATATGAGATTTCACTTGGCAACAGGATGGATTGTAATTTATTAATTTCCTGTCTTTAATGCTCTATAGACTATTCAGCACATAGTTTAGAAGTATTTTACAGTATGCAAGCAGTTCAGCAGCCAATTAATCTATGACAAAAACAAAATAACGTGTCCTCTCTCTGGCGTTCACGAAGGAGTCATGGTCCCAGGATTTTGTGATGCTCTTAAGTTTTGGTTCCTGTTTTGTATTTTAATGTCATTTCTTGTTGTGTTTCAAGTGCTTCTGTCTTCTCCACTGATTCCCTGATTGTTTCCACGTGAGTCTTGTATTGTCTCAACAGTCTGTCCCTTTCCTTGTTTTTTTAATGTGTGTTTTACTGTCTTCACCTGTAGCCCCGTTTTATTGTGTAATCGCTCTTTTGTAAATGTATATAGTCTTGTCTTTGTACACGCAGTGTTCCTCGTGAATCCTGTTCCTTTTAGGTTCTGTATTTTTTGCTCGTATCTTTTAGACTGTTTCTCTAATTTTGTGCTTTGCCCATAAAGACATTTCCTCATTACCTCTCCAGCCTGTGTCTTGTACTTGGAACCTCTCTTGAACATCAGGCCACATAACAGAGGATGACAAGTATTTATTGATTGGCAGCTTTAGTATTAGCAGTAAAAATTACTTTACCTACCTGAGGTGCTCAGGTAGCTTGGTAGTTATTTAATAAATATTTAAAGCATTTTGTAAGCTTTCCAGGAACTAGAATGCACTTCAGTGTAACTCATCTTAGTCTACAACATGTCTCCATGCAGTTCCTTGCAATATATAGATAGATAATGCTAAGCTAATCAAATGCATTTATTTAACTGATCATCAGCAAATGTGATCATCTCTATAAAAGCAGGCGTATTGGTAGTTTGCTGCTCTGGAGCATTCAGGTGTGTTTTAATATAAGTCCGATGACGAAAGACATCAGCAATGATAATGAAGCAATAGTTGCTGCCAATCAATCTGAAAAAAGATCTAAGCTCATTTCTGTCATTCCACTGTGAAAAGGATTATTCAGAAGTGGAAAACATTCAAGACAGTTTCCAATTTTCCCAGGAGTGCACGTGCCAACAAATTCCCAAAGGTCAGATCATGCAATGCTCAGAGAAATTGCAAAAAGGCCTGTAGAGTTTGAGCTACAGACTCTACAGGCCTCAGCTGAATGTTGCCTCATGTTAAATGTTAAAGCTCTTGACAGTACAATGAGAAAAAGACTGAACAAGTATGGCTTGTTTGGAAGGGTTGCCTGGAGAAAGCCTCCTCTCTGAGCAGCACGGGTTGCAAACTTGCATCTAAACAAACCACAAAACTTCTAGAACAATGTCCTTTGGACAGATGTTTGGTTTTCTCCAAATGTGGTGCTGTGTATCACGGCCAAAGACAGCATATCAAGACAAATACGTCACACTAAGCATAGTGGTGGAGGGATGATGATTTGGGATTGTTTCACAGCCAAAGAGCCTGGGCATCCTCTTCTTTACACCACAGTATTCTAAAGTCAAACATGAGGCCGTCTGTCTGTCAGCTAAAGCTTTGCTGGATGGCTGAAAAATGAATGAACCAAGATGCTGCAATGGCCCAGTCAAAATCTAGATCTTAACCCAACTGAAATGCTGTGGTGGGACCTATACAGAGCTGTGCATGTGTAAACGGATGCCCACAAGCCACACTGAAATGAATCAACACTGTAAAGAAGAGTGGTCACACAGAAACCAGTCCAAATTATTGCTGCTAAAGGTGGTTTTAGAAGCTACTGGAGCATCACTCAGTTTTTTCACACACTTCTGCATTTTGTCTCAGTTTTTGTTAAATAAATAACTACATGATTGTTGTTGTTCTTTTTTTGTTGTTTTTTTGTTTTTTTAAAGAATAAGAAGGACATTTTTTTAATTTCTGAGTGCTCAGAAGGGTTCCATATTAGTGGCAACAAGAACTTTAGGTCACCTCTCACTTGCCAGAGCCTCATTCTTGACCCTAGCTCCTGCCTTACCCCCAACATCTCCATCCACATTCGCAGGGCTGACAGAAACAACATCAACCTTATATTTCAGCAATACACGGGACAAATGATAAACATGTAAACGGGAGAGAAAAGAGAAAAGGTCAAAAGGGAGAAGCTTTTGTTTTAGTGTGAATGTGTTTATGTGTGTGTGGCTTCACGGTGAAAGTGGCATGTTCCATTACCCGAGCATGATTTAGCTTACTCTGAGGTAATAGTCAGTCCTGGTGGGGTCAGCAGAGGGCCAGTGTGGGAGAGGAGGGCATGTAGGGAGAGAAACGAGAGGTAAACAACAGAATAAGAACTGGCTTGAAAATTGAGCTTAGCAAGAAAAACCAGATGAAAAGAGCAAGACGTGAAGAAAGAAAGAAAGAAAAGGAAAAAACTGGGCATTCTTCACAAAGTGCCATTGTTGATGGACATTTTGGCATATTGGCAGGAGTGGTGCGGTTTGGGGTGGATGTGTGTGTTTTGGGCAGGCATTTGCTTTTGTGACAACGACAGGCCAGGCTGGCTGAGCCGTCACTCCAGAAGCCTTAGCAGCACACAGCCACCTGTCCACTCCTATCAGCGCTGCCTGTGTCCCTCTGTCTGGCCTCCACAAGCAGGACGGAGCGTGACGAGAGGATGACAAAAAACGAAAGCGAGAGAGAGAGAGTGGGGGAACAGCAAGACTGTGATGGGATGGAACAGAAAATAGCAAGAGCAAAGAGCTTTACTGTGTGATCGGAGACCGAACGGAGCTGCGTGTGAATTTGCAGTGACAGGTCTGTCCCCCTTCACCAATGCGTGGGATGACTGTCCACTAATGTCCTTCACTGTCCTCCAAGTTTCTCAGCGTGATTGGTTAGTCACAGCCTTGTCAGTCAGTGTTTTCATCACTTCAACATTTGGGTGTATTAGAAAGCCAATCCCGAGCCGGACATCCAATCAAATGCCTCGTCTTCCTCAGATCGCTGTGCGATCGCTCTTATCATACGCAAGGCAACCAATGGTTCGTGTCTGGACGGAAGTCAGCTTCAAAAAATATTTGCAAGAGTTTCTAATGGTATTCTTTTATGTGAATTATTTCTTTTTGTCTTTAAAATATAGTTAACGGTAATCAGAGTTGCAGTTTCCTATGACATTCATCATTGTGCACCTTAAAAAAACAAAAACCTTGATGCCTCTTTTTCTGGAATCTCAACAGGAAACAAACAGATCACTTTGACTTTGTTCTGTTTTTGCAAGGTTACAGCATAGTGAGGAAGAATTTTTATTGTAAGCTGTGAACAGGTACCCAAACCATTTGTTTCCAGTACGTTTCGCCTCCTTTTTAAGCTCTCTAATAGCGATTGCCTCCTTTCTACAGAAGACAGCCATGAATCTGTACAGTACATATGCTACCTGACAGTCAAACTGCATGTTTCTTTGTGCTTCTCTCAGACATTTTATTTATCACTTAAAAAAGAGGTTCCACATGAAATGTACATTGATATGAGTACTTCTACATTTTTATAGCTTATAAATATGTTTATCTTGTGTTACTGAGTATGTACAGCCTGTATACTAAAGTTATACGCACAGATGTTGAGTGTGTGCTTTAGGAGGTGTGTATTTCTCTCAGGAGTGGCTAAAGAAAAGGCAGAGGGTGTCCGCTCATCCGTGACAGATTTGGTCATAAATCTGTCGGATTAATACACAGCCTCTCAAGGACTCTTATGGTGTATGTTGTTGAAACACAGGAGTCACTTAAAGCCAGACTCAAGGTACTATTTGTCTTTGGCTCGATTCCACATCACAGTTATTGATGTCACCAACACGTGTGTGAACACTTAAACATGAGTACGCGTGCATACAGGAGAAAGGAAACTGAAGAAAATGAATGAGAGGAAGATGAAATGGAATATGGCAAATGTTTTGTTTCAGAGGAACTTTTGAAAATATTTTTGTGTGGTAAATCTACTTTGTTTTGCAGCAGCAGACAGATTTAACATCCTTTAAAGGGTTCTAGCTGTGATTTGTGTCCACTATTCAACAGGAACATTGTAGTCCTCTGCAGTTTTCAATTTACAAATGGGTTGCATTTGTTTATTTGAGACATAAAGACTTGGAAACATTATTGGTGAGCCATTTTCTCTTTTTTCCCATCTTTTTATTGTTAGCTATTTAACTGACCACCGTGGGGGAAGAAAGGTTTTACTGTCAGTCTCCTTGGTTATTTTCATCCTACGGGGATATAAACTAACAGCATGCATCCTTTTTTCAGCTATTAAAGATGCCTCCCAAAGACGTACTTCTCTCTTTATATGGAAATGGAGGTCCAAGCACTTATTTTCTGGCCACCACACTATTGTCATTCCAGGAAGATCTGTTTAGTTTACTTCTGCGTCCAACTGGCTTCCCCGAGGCCACCTGTATCTGTAGACGTTAACGCAGCGCACAACACCGTGGGCATAGAAAGCAGCAATGAGGTGATTTTAACTCATTTCCATCTCATTTCTAAAGGAATAGAAGAAAGATTCATTTGCTGTGTTTTTGACTGGTGGCAAGGGTGTAACTTAATGCATATGCCCCCAAGAGGTCTCTTAAAAGGATGAGTCTGAAACTGCTTAAATCCCCTGATGGAATCTGACTCATAAATTAGTCTCAAAGTGTTTCACATGAGCCAAATTGACTGACGGAGTTAGGTTTGTACGTTGCTGAGGGTTTGGACTGAGAAGTGCATTGTGCTTCATGCTTGAGAGTCCATTTCTGTCACTCTCACTCAACTGTCAGGATGTGTTGTGAGGACCTAACATTGCATCTCACCTGTTTGAGGTGTGGAAAAGAGCAGAAAGTTATTTTATTACGTCCTGAGCAATTCTTTCCCCATATCATTGATTATTTGTTTTAACTAACAAATTAATATTGCGCAACTCCCTTGTTTCAGAAATGCTCATATGGATCCTGCTGCTGTCTGATGCTCCAGATATATATAATGAATTCATAAGAAAGACAGCTACAAACACATGAAAGAATTAAACATATCATCTTTACAGTGCAAAACAAGACTAGATTGCTTCACATTAAAACCAAGAAAATGCAAATATTTTAGAAATTACTCCAAAATGTGTTTAAAACTTATATACTGTTGTTTATTTAAACTTTTTTCTGTCTAGAAATGCAGGTAAATAACCGTAACTTGTTGATTTAATCAACAACTAATTTTTGTAAAACTGCAAATGTGAAAATGTATGCATAACAACAAAAATTATTGTTTGATTCATCATGCACACACAGGTGGATTAACCATTAAAAACATGACTGTAGCATGAACCTTACATTGGGCAGTGGTCTAAAAAATTTGATAAGCATTTATTATTGCTGAGTCTCAATAGGGACATATTCTGTCCCTATTGTCTTCATTTCAGTAAATTTAGAATATTTTTATAGATATTTCAGTTTGCAAAACTGTACATGTGAATATGGTGAATATAGAAATATTCCACATGCATGTGAGGTATTCTGTGATTTCAGCTCACATACTGACACTTGCCAGAAACTCTTTGCGTCACATTTTATCTAAAGCTAAGCCTTAGTCCACATCTCAGCACCAAAACTGACATAAAATATAAATGACCAGAGTATGCAGAAGTCAGATTTTGCATACCTGAGTTCTTTAAAATCCAAACTCTTTTCGTCTAGGGTTTTGTCTCTCTCACTTCCCTCTTCAGTATCATGTCCGTGACAGACTGAGATTTTTCTAAAATTCAGCTTCACAGTAAAGTATTTACCTCAGCTAAGACAAAGTCAGTAATAGGTCAGATTAACAAGATTCACCATAGCACATATTCCATATGCATGTATAGGGACTGGTGCATTAGGGGTGTGCATGCTCTGTTAACACACTGTCAGACATACCACAAACAGAAACTGCTGATAGCTATTGCAGCCGAGTATATTCAGTAGAATTTCCTCCTGTATGTGTGTAAGTTTATAGCACAGCTTTATGGAACAACATTATATGATATTACCCTGTTGCTTTATTCAGGTTACTCTCTCGCTCTTTCTTTATGATATGAGTGTTTGCGTCCTTGCATTGTGCTGTAATGGCATATAATTTGCACATGCTCTTGTTTGCTTTTGTGCTTTAGCTCTGCGCTTGCTATCTGTGATGCTGAAAAGTGTACGGCACTGTAGCTTGGAGTCACACTCTCACAATCACAACTGTTCTGTTTGACAGATGTGAAATTTATTTTTGCTTCTCACCACAATCTTTTTTCAAATTTTCTTCACGTGGTAATCTATAAAGTGGCAAATGCTTCACTTTAAAGTAGAAGTGCGCTGTATGAAATTAGCTCATGCTGCCAGTTAACTTATGACAGTGTTTGCCTGTGTGAATTTTTGATGGCAGTGATTGATGTGAGGCAGCGCGGCTTCAGCTTGGCATTGCTGATGTGTTTGAAGGCTCTCTTTGTCAGCGGATAGACAGTGCAGTAACATGAGTGGCATCATACTGACTCATCAGCCAACTGATTGCATGACTTCAGTCTTACTGGCCCTGCCTCAAGACAACCCATCAAGTATTTATACAGAGCAGGTAAAGATCAAGATTCTCTCCAGCACCATCCTGCACAGTCAGTCAATCTCATATAGTTCGAGGTGGCTTCATCCATCCATTCTTTCTTTCTTTTTTTTTTTTCTTTTTTTTTGTTTGCCCCTGCTGGTAGACAGCTGAACATTGCCCATATATCCATTAAGCCTCTGTGCTCCATAAAATTTAAAGCTATAATTCACTGCATGCCTGAAATTGCAGTGCTGACAGTGCCTGTCCCAGTGAATCAGAACTCAGATGAACGAGAGGTCTAGAGATGTCACCAACATAATAAACAGGGCTTTGGCCTACAGCCCCTTTTCTTTCTCAAGCCTGAGGCCCCAGGGCAGGGCCGAGGCTAGTCCCCGTCTAACGCGCACGACTCTTATTGATCCAGCAGGGATTGATGTCCTCCAGCGGCTGATTTAGCTCCCCCCACGGGCCCCCTTGCCTTTTCTAAAAGGTTGGGCTCAGTAAAACATGCAGGTGTTGCTCTCTATAGGTTAGCAAGTCTTCCTTGCTTTTTTTCCTCCTCCTCTTCTTCCTCAGTTTCAGACTTCTGCCTATAGTGGTAGTGTGAATTTCAGTCCTGACATAGTGAAGCAAAAATGGTTTGTCTTTACGAACTCATGCTTTTGGAAAAGTGTTTACAGTAATGGGGTGTATTTGTTACGCCCTTTAAGAAACATCATTGTTCTTCCTCCTCTCTTCCACTAACATCTACCCTCATTTTTCCCTGCTTCCTTATTGTGGCCATCTCACACTCCAGCCCAGACATTTAAACCTAAATGCTCTCATTGTTTTCTGTAAGCTTCCCAGTTAGGTATCCATCCTCTTTGATTCTGTAAGCAGGTGGAAAGTGTTTTTATTTAACATTAATACAACATCTTTATGGAACCTTCACAGCTTGAGTGAGTAATCTGAAATTTGTGGGGTCTTAAGAAGAAAGTCTCAGATACTTGATCTGCAGATCTAACAAGATGTGGTAGCTGTTTCAGTTCAGTCCCTAGATGTTTTTGTGGGCTTACCTTCCTTTGCTGTGTTTCTGACCCACTCATTCTCATTCCTATGCTGCCAGAAGCAGCGGATGTCACAGAGATATGCACAAGGTGTCCCTCAGGATCTGTGCTGTGATTCACTGGTCGCAGCAGTGTAGGATGCTGGGACCTGTTTGAAAGTGTCAAAATCTGCATTCAAAAATGTATAAGAGGCTAGATTTAATTTAGTTTTAGTTTTATATGCTGTTTAACTTTTTTCTCTCTCATTGTTTAGTTATATTTACACACAAAGCATCTTAATCAAGTTCATGATGGCAGTTCTTGCTGTCCTGGGAATGACGATGTCTCTGACTTTGTGACTTTAGTGTCACTTTACAAACGTGAATACAACCAAAAAGTGGAGAGAAAAGTGAGAAAGTAAGAGGTTCAGAGGACAATCGTAGAGAGAAAGGTGAAGTAGAGAGATGGTTCCTCTCACCCATTGCTCTTGTCATGAATGCAGTGTTGCAGACTAGAAGGGATGGGGAGGGGGTAATATTAATGTGTACTGTATCATTCATAACAGTAATACTGGCATCACTTGCTGCTAAATAGCATCATTTGTCAGGGGAAAGGGCTTGGTGTCACAGTGTTACAGATAAGCATTAGAGGGATACCTACGCTACACACACACACTCCCAAACACAGCTGTGTAGACGTGACTTTAGAGGACATTGCACCGACTTACATTCATTTTCTTTACTCCAACCTAAACTATAACCATTAGTTGCCTTACGTTAACCAAAACAAAACATTTAACTATGTCTTCACCTTACATGTTAATACTTCAACCTAAATCATGACCCAAAGTATTTTACACCTTTTTTCTTTACCCACAATCCTGAAAATGAATCCTAATGTTAAACTAACACAGCATAAATCTAACTTGAAATGAAAAAACACAGTGTTTCAAAAATCCGTAAGAAAAAAAACAAAACAAAATGATACAATTAACCACTTTTCTACAATTCGTCGTTTATTGAAATGTCTAAATCTTTTTTCTACCTTAATTTATGCTCAGAATGTCTTTCACCAAAGTATAATATCCTAATATCTCAGAAATTTCCATATTTGAGGACAAAATAAATTATGTAGATCCTATTGTCTTTATCTAAGTACACCCATTTTGCTCTGTTAATGTCTATAACCTTAGGCAAGGTTTAAAAAAAATCTGTTAATAAAACAAAACTGACCCACAGGAGCCAGAAAAGAAGTTCTCAGGCAGTTTTATTGGTCTCTGCACTAAATCTCTATGTAAAAAATGTATTTATCGCAATAATATATAACTACACACATATTTGGTGATATAATATATTAGCATCTAGAGCAGCCCTTCGTTTGTCTAATCAGGGCAGAGAATCTAACTCATATTCTCAGTAAGTTGGTCTCGGTTCATCTTTCTTCTCAGCAGTAAGAGTTAATCTTCCACAAGACTGTCTCTCATACATAGTCTGAAATGAACATTTGTTATCCTTCACTCAAGTGTATGTCTACCCACGTGGAGCAGACAATTCGTTCACAGTCGAGAGGGCCAAAAGGAGGAGGGAAAAAAAACAGTTATTATTGATGACTATGGGGTAAAATGCTTAATTTGCACCGTCTTCAACCAAATTATAACTCATATTGAAAGCAGCTGAATTTGCATAAATCTCATTAGACTGCAATGAGAGGGGTTCATAAATCGTTATATTAATTAGTCATTTTTGCCACCCTTTCATAAGAAAATGGGGTGTATTAATAAAACGAGAGGGGTGTGTGATTGTGAAGCCTAATTGGTCACTGTATTAAGCAGTTTGGTGCGCAAGTGACAGATTTGATTTAGTTTGGCTTCACTTCTGTTGTCTGGCCAAGTACGTCTGAAGAGGGAGGGGGGGACAAGTGTATGTGTCTGTGCAATTATTGAATGATCTGTTTATTTTCTCTTCTGTCCATGCACTCCTTTAAAAAAAACTGTTCTTAACAGTAGTCAAATGCTTACCTCAGCATATATCACCCTGAGGTCAAGAGGCAGTCAAAGAACATTACGCCCCAGATTAAGTTAAATGTGTTTCCGTGAGGTTATCCTGTCTTGACATTTAGGATAAATTCTCAAATTTTTGAATTTACACACAGCATTTTTTGCAAATCTATTAACAGTTGAGCACAAATAGCAGTTACAAGGCAAACATAAGCCCACAGTGTTTTGGTATAGTCCACTTCTTCATCTTTCGGCCGATCCCTTAATCTGCCTCCATGTCATCCAACCCGTGACAACAATCCTCCGCCTTTGTCTTTGGCCAACAACGGCACCCTGTTGGCCAACAACACTGGAGACGGTCATTCTTAACCTGGACCCCGACCGATCACTGATGGGCCGTGTGTTTGATTTGGCAAAGATTTTTGCCGGATGCCCCTCCTGACGTAACCCACATTTATCTGGGCTTGGGACCAGGGAAATACACTGGCTTGGCTGGGTTCTTGCTATAGTCCATCCATTCATTTTCCCAAGCACTTATGCAGCTAGTGAGGAGGGTGCTGGAGCCCATCCCAGCTATGATAGGTTGAGAGGCAGGAAACAAACACGGGTAAAGTCTGTCACCGGACAGACCAGAGGCACAGGGCAGAAATGAACAGGAATTTTAAACTAGGTACCTGTGAAGTGACAGTGACTGGTATCTTAATATATTTTATGTACCGTATGTTTTGGACTTCAGGGAGGAAAACCTTGCCTCTGATATTTGGGAAAAAGCTTCTAATCCTTCCAGGATTCATATATATATATATAATATTATTTACAATGCTGTGCTCAGGCAGTTTGACCCTGGAGGGTAATGAGCCTTGCCGACCAGCTTGGAGGTCTTGATACCGTCTTCTGTGCCGCTCTTAAACACAACCTCATGATACATCTGTCCAGCGTGGCGGATTAGCCTGCATGATAGCACGCCACCTCTGGCTTTGATTAGCCAGCTTCTACTCTTTATGATGAATGAAGCCCGTGAGCTGCTGCAGCTCCAATTAAAAATCCTTTGCTCCTGCACGCTATTGCATTTCTTTGTGCTGTGCCTTTGTGTGTTTTCAAGTTGTCATCAACCGTTACATTACCAGGACATCTGGAGTTTTACAACATATAGTTGTTGTGGTTCTCTCTTTTTTAGTAGGTTTCCTTGAATATAATGTTGAGAAGTCAGAGTTTCTGTCACGATCATGGTACCTTGTTAACTCATTTGCATTTTATTTTGATGTATTTATTTATACATTTAAAAAAAAAATCTATTTTAATGCAAGGCTAACTTTTTCATGTAGCGTGCAAATTGGAAAATCTGACATGATAACTGCATTTGTGTGAATATTCAGGAATTGCGTGCTCTCACAAACCAGCGCTTTCTAAATTGCCTCAGTCAATAACAATTTGTTGATGCCTTCTTTGACTTTGCAGGACTTCTGACCTTTGACTCTCTCCCTGACAGGTTCATCGGTGGCCCAGCTGAAGGCAGATGATCCTGAAAGGGAACCCCTCATCTATGGGGTTTCAGGAGAAGAGGCCATGAAGTATTTCGCCGTGACCAAAGAAACCGGTGTGGTCTGGCTTCGACAGCAACTCGACCGTGAGGTACAAACAAACGAACTCGTGCACACACATACTAACTGCTACACACACGCTCATACATTACCAAAGCAAATGCACTGGGTACAAGAAAAGACACACAGAACAATTTTGAAAATAGGATACGCGGCGTAAATTATCAAATGATGAAAGAGTCCCGAAAAGTGCAAAACAATGTGAGGGGGAAAGCACAAAGGACGTCGAGCTCAGAGTGGCTTCTGTAGCTCCTTTTTGTTTTCTGCTTTTCTGCTCTGCTCCTTTGCATTACATGTCTATGCAAATTTTGTGCTGATATGGATCTCTGTCTCCACCAGACCAAGTCAGAGATGCAGGTCGAATTCTACGTGAGTGACAATCAAGAGGTAAGAGACAGATTTGCACTGCATTCATAGTTGTGACACATTTCTTCACACGCTGACATCCTGCATATAGCCTGACCTCATATCACACAGAGGCCTTGCAATCTGTCTCTTTTTCAGTCTCTCACTTTTACACTTACCCTTATTTCTCTTCCTCACATGACACCTGTCTGACTCAACACAGTATAGTCACTGAAACAAGTGACATTCAACCTACTCTCCCCAGCGAGAAATCTATCACACACCTGTCCTGTTTTCTTTGACTCTGAATCGCGGCTTTGTGCCACATTTACATTGACTTTGGCTCTTTGTCAGGAAACGTGTGGCAGTGGCTTTGGAACTGTTTAACCAAGGTGTTTCTTTCCCCAGGTGGTCAAAGACACAGTTAACATCCAGATCGGAGATGTGAACGATAACGCCCCAAACTTCCACGGGCAGCCATACACTGTCAATATTCCAGAGGTAAGGATGCCCGGACGTTATTTACCATTTGTACTCGAGTGGAAATGAGACTGTGATTTTATTCATTACTCAGGATTACATGAAAAAGAAAAGTCATCATATGCAAGACAATTTCTATTTAATTTGCTGGCTTTTTGAACATCAAAACAATGTCAAAGTAAAAAAAGTTTTACTTCCAGTAGAAGAACATTTTCCTCTGGAATCTGTACTTCAAACTGATGAAAACTTTGGAAAACACAAAGCTGCTCTTGAATTTTAAGAAATGCTCAGAAAACATAAATAAAATTCACCTCACCGTCATGACTATTGCAACAGCTGTAACTGCACGGTGGCTACGTCTGATTTATGGTGATCATCTACTATTCATAGTGCATTTTGGTCTTTGCCATGCTGGAAATAGCAGTGTTTTGCTGCACCTGTGATCTTCCCACGATTTCAGGAGTTGTCTTCCAGCTAATGTTTAGAGAATGTGTACAGCCTCCCTTGCAGGGAAGAGAAAACACCGTCTCCAGTGCAAATCTCAATCTCTATTCTCTCCTTTTTCTGTCCTCCCACTGAATCGGCTACCTTCCTTCTCAGCTCTCACTTCTTTCCATCTTTGTGTCTCCTCTATGCCCTCTCCCTCATCTAATCCTTGATATGAAGTAATTGCCAAAGTGGAGTGGAGGACTTCAAACAGGGACTGAAATCCACACACACAAACACATACACATCCACAAGTCTTGTTGTGTTTATATTGAGCACATACCCCTTTCTGAGTCTTCACCAAATCTTCAAAGCCACTGGCGTTTTCTCTCCCAATCCATAAAGTCAGGCAAATAAATGGGAGAAATAAGGACTGTTTAGACGAGGCTGTTTAGATCACCCACCAGGGAAGATTCTCTCAGGCCATTGCATTGAACCGCCGCTAAGTTGTGTGGGACTCACTTATAGTCCACATGCAGACGTTTCAAGCTCTGCAAACAATAGGATTCAGTTTAGCCTTGAGAAAGCCATTAAACAGGGCTGCGTTTGACCCTCAGTCACTCACATACTGTTAGTTCCCTTGCATCACTTACTGAATTACTACTGCTGTCAATCCTGGCATCCTATTGATTAAAAAATTTAAGCTTATTTGTTTGAGGCTATAGAGAGTGGAAATAAATCAGACTCCAGTGTACTCCCAGGCAGTACATACATCCGAGTTTTCCCCAGCATTTCTTTACGTTGGAAATAGTGTAAGCCTGTAAAGTGAGCCATCGCTTACTGAAAAGAAAACATGCAAACCTTGTGTGTGTGTGTGTGTGTGTGTGTGTGTGTGTGTGTGTGTGTGTGTGTGTGTGTGTGTGTGTGCGCGTGTAAACACAATGTGAGACTAATGCAAGTGAAATATGTTTTATCACACATCTCAGTGAACTAAATTGCGTACTTTGCTCGACAAAATGAGACACTGCAATTTCATTCATATTTTCACGACTGCGTTGCAATCACAATGCAGCACACAGTCCAATCTGTACGCACAGAGCTCTTTATTAAGCCGCTCTCTTTTCCACTTAAATCCTTTGCCAGTTTTGGGAACTGTTTTCGTTCATTTCAAGTCAGCCTCTTCCTCATTTTACCCTGTTTCTCCTTCCTCTACCCTTTTCGCCACCTTATCTTATTTCTCAGCAACTTTAGTTACCTGCATTTTTATGGCCTCATTACTTCCGTGACCCTAAGCGACCTTTAGCGGGCAAAGCAAACATGCTGCAACATCACTTCATCATGCTGTCACTCACTGGACATGCCACAATGACTGCGGGTTAAAGTGCCATCAGCGCATCAAAGGAGAAGATTGGAAACGGCGACGAGTGTGGAGGATGAAAGAGTGGCAGAAGTAACAAAGCAGAGGCGACAAACAAAGGATTCAAACGATGAGATTTACCGCAAGTGACAGAGAACGCAGGACGGAAAGAAAAGACCAGAAACAACACAAAGATTCTCGTGGGTTTTTCGGAGAACTAGGATGGGAGGTGTTATGAAGTGAGGCTCGACGGCACTGTCCAGATGAAGCAATGTGAGTGGCAAGGTGAGCAGTGCAGGAGGCAGAGTAGCAGAGAGTGTGTGTAAATGTCATTTTAATTTGTAGAGCCATAAAGAGGGTGAAGGGGAGCAGGTGGGCTGCTAGCATTCCCTCTGTCAGTGCTAATGAGCTCGCCAGATTTACAGCATCCACACAGTTAGGCAGCCAGCAGCAGAGACCGGATACAAAGAGCGACAACTATTACCTAAAATAATGTTTTGATGGAACAGCAGATGGGCTACAACACAAATCCATTACTGGATGAGAAGGCAGAGTGAACGTACAACACACTGAGAAGCATTTTTTCACATTCCCTAAACTCAACAAATGGTCCTCTATAAAGGAAGCCCTCTGTTGACAAGCTCAAAAGCTTTTGCTGAGTGTGCGTCTGTGCAGCACCGAGATCTGAGCAATTGGGAGGCCATCCGTTATTTAAAGACCAACCTTCCCAATACCCTCACACACTCCTCAGCCCAGCTGCCTGACCCTTACACTCACCCGCCGGGAGCCCGTCAGTGCCACTGTAATAATATCAAATGCCATCAGAAACAGCTTCTGTTAAGTGCGCCCAGTGTGTGCCACCTCCTGCTGTTCAGGCGATCCTTGTTCTTGAACACAGTTTCCTTCTTTTTTATTTCTTTTAGTCATTTATTCTCATCTAATCCTCGTTCTCTCCAGCACCTTTTTGTCATGCTCACTTACATATATATATACTTCACGCAGATACATTTATTCCGAGTTTATAGCCAGTGCCTCTGTCAGTGTGCCCCAGGGCAACTGTGGCTACAATGTAGCTTGCCATCACCAGTGTGTGAATGTGTGTGTGAATGGGTGGATGACTGGATGTAGTGTAAAGTGCTTTGGGCTCCATAGGGACTAAGTAAAGCGTTACACAAATACAGGCCATTTACCATTTACCATTATCTCTACTCAGTTTCCAGTGACCTCTGCAAAGCATCACTATAGTAAAATGTGCTTTTTTATTTTGGTTGAGCCCCTCCACTCACAACATTGCAGAATTCAGATAGCATATCTTTTTCGTCCTCTAGTCAATACTCTCATTCACCCCTCCCTACAGTAGATATGCAATGCAGTGGAATCCTGTCTTGGATAACGCAGTAATGATGCACACGAGATTGTATAGCCGACTTCTGACCAGCGCTGTAATGCGGTGCATAGATGGATTAAACGTATTGGCAAACAGGCAGACAGGCAAGAGGCTCCTAGTGATATATACCCAAACTTTATCTGTTTACTGTCTCTCAGGTATGTCAGGCAGGTGAGCAAATCCCTCCTCAGCCTCTATTTTCTATCAGCCATATCTCAGTGTCCCTCTCTAACCTACGGTAATCTCTGATGAACTATGGCTGATGATATAAAGCAGAACAACCCAAGGTGGAAACCCCTCAGGTGAAAGTCAGACATCTAAAGAAAGAAAAGCCCTCCATTCTGGCGTGGAGTTGCTGTGCCTGTTTTTGTTTCTTTTCTTTTTTATAGAAATATACTATTAGGACTCATTCTTAGAACTCTAGCTAGACAAATATCCATCTGCTTTCTCATATTTTTGATTAATTAGAGGGTTTTACCTGTTTATGCGTTTGTTTTATAGTCGTGTGGAATTCAAATCTTCATTGTTTTAGCTTTCCGTTGTTGGCTACTACTTTCTCCCACAGGTTTGAGATGGATAGCATGAAGGCATTTCACACAAACACAGAGGCAAATGCACTCATATTTTAGATAATATTGGCAGAGGGTGTTTGAGAGCTCCTATTATGCCTGCGAATGAGCTGTTTAGTGCTTGATGTAGGCTTTGGCAGCAAAGCAGAGGCACCTGCTATTTGATGTGCCCTCTGTCGCTGTCAGGTAGAACATAGACAAATCTGTTATATTCCTTTCTTCTTTGCCTTTGTTCACTTCTGAAAGCTGAAATTCAATCTCTACTATTTTATCACCTCCTGCCCTGTATCTTAGCAGGTTGCAGCATCTGAAGGTAATTTGTTTACCAGGTAAGAAAAAATATCTTAGCTCAAAAAGCAAATACAGTATATGGATGACTTACGTCTTTGCATTTACAAGGTTGTCTGAGAACTTGAAAACAAAAGTCTTGCTTGTTGTGAAATACATTTCTTTTGAAATTAGGCTCATGAAATATGTGCTACTGAGTGTTTACATATCCCACATATGCACTGCACGCAACCATCATCACCACCATCATATACACAAACACACTGTACAGAAACACACACCTGCTTTCGATATGAAACTCACAAACTCCCTTTCTCTTTCATTTTCTCCCCCTCTCTCTCTTTTTACCTTCTAAAAGTCGGATTTGGCCCATAATTATATTAGTATCATCTCTCCTGGTCTCTCCTATGGTGAAATTGAATCTAGCGGTTACAGAGCTGAGTGGTGGCTGGTTGACAGGCGCAGGCCTCGAAGAGAATTCTGCTTGACACTAAGACCCTGAGCCCCATAGGGAGGGATGGAGGGATTTATGAAGAAAGAGAAAAAAAAAATGGATAAAGTGAGAAGGTTAAATGGGAAGCAGTCAATATTTTACTCACCTAAGGCACCATTTATAACTTTCCACTTTCTACAGTTTTGGTGCACAGAATCTAATCCTAGGGAAAAGTTGTACGTCCCCATTTTTGGAGAAGAAATGGGATGCTGTTTGAAATGTAGATAAAAACCAAAAATGATTTCTAACTATGTAAAGCCTTTGGCGCAAATAGTATAAAATCCGCTTGAAAATCTCATAACTAATTAAGCAGAAAGGCAATGAGTAATATGACTGGCAGTGTCGGGGTTATTTCTCAGAAATAATGTCTAATTTATTCTTACTTTTCTTAAAGGTAGTGCAGTACGTTACCTAATTACTCACCAGAGAAAGTCATTCATTACACTGCTCATTACGTTACCTTCTTGTTAATCTATAAAATGACCTGAAACACATTGGCTCATAATGATGTTATGCAAACAGACTGTCCCAAACCCTATTGTAATGAGGACACACATAGGACCTTTTTCTTAGTTTTTACCTATGAACACAAAACCGACAATATTGCAACGCAAAGATCAAAACCAGCCTAAAGACACTTCAATTGACACAGTGGTTCTATTTCAGAAACATAAACAGGACTGCTCATCACTGCTGTTTTTTACCTGTTGAAGTTCAGGCTCTGGCTGCTGGGCCGGGGTGGGCATGCACTCATCTTTATCACTCTGGGTTCTTGGCTAGCTTTGCGTTAGCTTGCTGTCTGTGCAAATGCTTTCAACGGGCTGGAGTTCTGTCAGCAGTATAATGCTGTTGTTTCCGTCTTGAACACAGTTTGCACTTTACCATCACTCTCTTGTCCTTAAAAGTAAGTCCATATCTCTGCAGTAGACTGTTCCACCATTTATTTTCCTGCCCCCATCTGACATCAGTTGACTGTAGCACAAGCGCACAGAAGAAAAAAAAAACGTGTTTTTTAATTTACCCAATGTGCAGATAGGGGCAGAATCTTTGTTACTTTGTTACTTTGCAAGTAACAACATAATTGTATCTGTAGTGTAATGACAGCACGTGACACGTTAATATGCCTTACACCCAACACTGAGGACTGGGTGTGGGGAGTGGACAAGTGAGATCTATGTTTTGTCCTCTGTTGTCAACTAACAGTTAACATTATGCCTACTTTTCTGAAATACGTAAGCTGAACTTCATGTCTGCATTGCTCATTCTGAATGGAATAGGTTCTTTTCTTTTTTGACTGATGATTAATTATAAGACTTCACTGAGCCTTTCTGGACAAATAGCTACTTAAGGGAGTTGTCAGAGAGATTGTTGAGCCTGTACAACAATTTTTTCCCGCATCCTTTCCAGTCCAAGGGTTAACACAACACATACTGCCGGGGCATCACATACTCTGCCATTCGTGAAGGTAAATCACCTTCTCTTCCTCTCTTTATCTTTCTGTCATTTACTTTATCCCGCTGAGCATGAAGAGCACCTTGATTTGTGTGCTACACAGAGATGGGTGGAGAAATTGTCTGTCAAAAAAAAGGGAGGGCTTATGTTTGCGAGTGACCATCAGAAAGTGTATTTCAGGGAGAGGGAGACAAGGGGAGAGAAAAAGAGAGGAGTAAAGGAAGTAAGGTGAGAGCGCACAAGGAAAGCCTGGAAAGGGGCAAGATTGAAGGGAGAGGGAGAACGGTGTGCACTCCCAAAAGCCATTAAAGTTTGATTCACCCACTCCTCACTCTTTGAATAAATCAACCTGTCGTTCCCTCTCTCCCTTTCTTTCAAGTCTGTGGTTCCCACCTCTCTGTGCCCACCCCCACCCTGCCTTTGGCACTCTCCTTCTCTCTAACACTCTGTTGGCAGAATTGTGAATTCTGACGAGTTTTGCCAACATAAAAGACAGCTACGCATGTTGTCAGTCCCTCCATATTTTGTAGCTGCTTGTGTTAATGTTTATGTGTGTATAGGAGACAGAGGAAGATAGAGTGCTAGCTCTCATGGCACTTTTGTGTTTTTTAGACCTTTCAAATACAATCTGACAGCATCTGTACTTGTTGGCTACATGTATGAATGAGCACCCCGGTGTCTTTTTCATAAGTACTTGATAATATTTACTTATCTCTTTCAACACAGCACAGTTAACGGATCGGCACACAAGATTACACCAGTTTGATCTATAATGGGACGTGTTTGTGTGTAGTTTTGACTTTTGAGTTGTTCAGCTCACTTAAAAGTTTGGTGAATAGGATATGCAGTAGTAATATGGGAAAATATATATATATATATATACATACATATACATATATGTATACATATACATATATATATGTATACATATATATGTATATATATATATACACACACACATATATACATATATATATATATATGGCTAACCGAAGGTCGGATGGTCCTGATCCCCAAGGACCCCAAGAAGGGACCGGTCCCATCCAACTACCGACCAATAACCTGCCTCAGTACTACATGGAAGCTCCTGTCAGGCATCATATCGGCTAAGATGAACAGGCACATGGGTCAATAGATGAGTGGGACACAGAAGGGGATTGGCAAGAATACCAGAGGCGCAAAACACCAGCTACTGGTAGACAGAACAGTCAGCCGAGACTGCAAGACCAGACTGACCAACCTGTGCTCTGCCTGGATTGATTACAAGAAGGCCTATGACTCAATGCCCCACAGCTGGATACTGGAATGCCTAGAATTGTACAAGATCAACAGGACCCTAAGAGCCTTCATCAGGAACTCAATGGGGATGTGGCGTACAACACTAGAGGCCAACTCCAAGCCCATAGCACAAGTCACCATCAAGTGCGGGATCTACCAAGGAGATGCTCTGTCCCCACTGCTGTTCTGCATAGGCCTGAACCCCCTCAGTGAGATCATTAATAAGACTGGCTACGGATACCGACTACGGAACGGAGCGGTTGTCGGCCACCTCCTGTACATGGATGACATCAAGCTGTATGCCAAGAGTGAACGAGACATCGATTCACTGATCCACACTACCAGGATATACAGCAATGACATCGGGATGTCATTCGGGCTGGAGAAGTGTAGTCGGATGATAACAAAGAGAGGGAAGGTAGTCAGAACTGAGGGGATTGAACTACCAGAAGGCAACATTGCAGACATAGAGGACAGTTACAAGTACCTGGGGATCCCGCAGGCGAATGGGAACGATGAAGAGGCCGCTAGGAAAGCTGCAACCACCAAGTACCTGCAGAGGGTCAGGCAAGTCCTGAGGAGTCAGCTGAATGGTAAGAACAAGATCCGGGCTATCAACACCTACGCCCTGCCCGTGATCAGGTACCCAGCTGGTATAATAAGTTGGCCAAAGGAGGAGATAGAAGCCACTGACATGAAGACAAGAAAGCTCCTGACCATGCATGGAGGGTTTCACCCCAAGTCCAGCACCCTGAGGCTGTACGCTAAGCGGAAGGAAGGGGGCTGGGGACTGGTGAGTGTCAGCACCACAGTCCAGGATGAGACAAGAAACATCCACGAATACATCACGAAGATGGCCCCAACTGACCGAGTGCTCAGTGAATACCTCAGGCAGCAGAAACCCAAGAAAGAGGAGGGAGACGAGGAACCATCATGGAAGGACAGGCCCCTGCACAGTATGTACCACCGGCAGATAGAGGAGGTGGCTGATATCCAGAAATCCTACCAGTGGCTGGACAGAGCTGGACTGAAAGACAGCACAGAGGCACTAATCATGGCAGCACAAGAACAAGCTCTGAGCACAAGATCCATAGAGGCTGGGGTCTATCACACCAGGCAAGACCCCAGGTGCAGGCTGTGTAAAGATGCCCCTGAGACAATCCAGCACATAACAGCAGGGTGCAAGATGCTAGCAGGCAGGGCATACATGGAACGCCATAACCAAGTGGCCGGCATAATATACAGAAACATCTGTGCCGAGTATAACCTGGAAGTTCCGAGGTCAAAATGGGAGACGCCCCCAAGGGTGATGGAAAATGACCGAGCTAAGATCCTGTGGGACTTCCAGATACAGACAGACAAAATGGTGGTGGCTAACCAACCGGACATAGTGGTGGTAGACAAACAGAAGAAGACGGCCGTAGTGATCGATGTAGCGGTTCCGAATGACAGCAACATCAGGAAGAAGGAACACGAGAAGCTGGAGAAATACCAAGGGCTCAGAGAAGAGCTCGAGAGGATGTGGAGGGTGAAGGTAACGGTGGTCCCCGTGGTAATCGGAGCACTAGGTGCGGTGACTCCCAAGCTAGGCGAGTGGCTCCAGCAGATCCCGGGAACAACATCGGAGATCTCTGTCCAGAAGAGCGCAGTCCTGGGAACAGCTAAGATACTGCGTGAGGACCCTCAAGCTCCCAGGCCTCTGGTAGAGGACCCGAGCTTGAAGGATAAAAACCACTGCAGGGGCGTGCTGGGTGTTTATATATATATATATATATATATATATATATATATATATATATATATATATATATATATATATATATATATATATATATATATGTATATACATATATATATGCATATATACTTGGATCTTTATATATGTAGAAAATCTTTCACAAGTGTCAGTTAGCTTCTGTTCTGGGGTCTGCAGTGTGCCACAGTATATGATTTACATCATTTTCATTGAAAAGACTGTCACCCTAGAACAATTCACTGTAAGGGGCCAAAATATTGACAGCAAAATTTCCCCCAAAGCATATGACAGCCACAGTAGTTTCTATTTTGCTGTCTTTTGCCACTCATCTGTATGTCTGAATGACAAAAAACTGTCACAGCCTGATGTTATGTATCCTATATCTGAATGGGGCTTATCATAGAATAGTTATTAAAGAGTTTTACTAAAAAAGGGAATAAATTAATGTCTGAAAATTATTTGTTTAGCTCCAATTAGTGCCTTTATCCTCACCATGGCTCCGTTCAGCATTATGCAAAATCCTCAGTGACTCTTTCTCTCTGTCTTCTTTTGTGTTTCAGAATCCCCCTCCCTGCCTACACAGTTGTTTCCCCCCCTCCCTTTTATAACCTTTCCAATTTTTGCAAATCTGTTTTGGTTGTCACTTTCACTATTGAAATTGTAAGGATAGACGGTCTAAAGAAAATTATGCATATAGTGGAACTATAGACGAAAGGAGAAAGAAGAAGAACTGAAGTCTTCAGTTGATCGATAACAATAATGTGAGAGTACTAACAGACTAGACTAGAAAGGGATCAAAGACCTAATGGTACCATCATTTCTCAGTAGAGCAGCTCACTCACAGACCACAGGTTTACTTGAGGTTTCTAGAGTTTCTAAAAGTAGAATGGGAGGCTTCAGCTATCGGGGCCCTCTCCTGTAGAACCAGCTCCCAGTTGGGGTTCAGGAGACTCTTTCTACCTTTAAGAATAGGATTAAACGTTGCTCTTTGATGAAGCGTATAGTTAATGTTTCAGGATCCGGTAACCCCGAATCCTCCATCAGTTATGCTATAATTGGCTATGGCTGCTGGGGGAACTTCCAATGATGCACTCAACCCTTCCCCTTCAGTCACTTTCAGTCCCTGTTTATCTGTATTCTATCGCTGCATGTCGGTAAAACTATTGACTACGCTCTCCCATAGTTTGTGCTTTGTCCTGTTTGTTGTTTATAGTCTCTTTATGCTGCTTTTATCTCTTCTCTCTCACCCTCATACACAAATAGCTGCCCATCCATGAATCTAGTTGTGCAAGGGGTCCCATCCTGTTCTTTCTCCCCACTGACGCCAGTTACTTGCTCATAGGATATCATCTGCTCTTTAGGGTTCTTTCTCTAATATTGTAGACTTTCTACCTTGCAAAAAAAAACCCCAAATGAATAAAATTTACCTAGAAACAGGTGTTATTCTTACAGTCGTGTGAGTCACCACATACAAGAAGAAGGGATGTCTGAACCACCTGGCAGGTGGGGGCCTTTGTGTGTGGCGTGTACTCCTTATAGGTTCTGTCCAGGTCCTCCAACTTCCTCCCGCAGTCCAAATATGTGCATATTAGGTTTGCTGGTGATTATAAATTAGCTATAAGTGTGACTCTCTGTGTTAGCGCTATGATAGTCTGGTGGTCTGCTGGTGGTCCGCCCAACCCATCCCTGCCTCTCACCCAGTGTAAATTGAATAACAGGTTTAGAAATACTGTACTTACATATGGTACCTACAGTCTCCCCCTCCTTCATATTCCTTCATGCACAGTCCACTATAAATTTAGCGTCATGACAGGGTTAAGTGTTTATAATCATGCACATTGTGTTAACCACAAGCAAGATTGCCTTTTTGTTTTTTTGGTGCCATTTCTTCTGTTTATTTAAAGTTTAGATTTCAGGTTTAAGAGAGCTGTGTTGCAGCAGACATGCACTGCAGTAACAAAAACAATTCTTTAACTAATTAAAGTGACAAACAGATGTTTAAGCTCCAGCTTACAGCCCATGATTGTCAGATATCTGCTTCATTTTCAGGTTGTCATACTAGTCACTCAGATATGTCTAGTATCATCTTGTCTGGCGCGTCCTCTTATTGAGCATCCCGGCACCAGGAGCTGAAAGGATTAAGTGATAGTATTTTTCTAATGTAACTAAATGTTACTCGTTTTGTTCATTCTTTTGAATCACCAATCATAGCATTGCTTGATCATATGCCCCAGAAGTTTTAGATTGTATATCGCTGCAAGAGATTTGCCCTGCGTGTCTTTGTTCCTGGAGGGCATAAACTGGTTTTATTTTAATTTTACAACTAACAAATGTTATATTTCATTTCCGCTCCTAGTAGAGCTGTGAAAAGGGAAATTAATTATATATTGTAAACAAGCATGTGCTTAGTGGTTTCTAGCAGGTTACTTTTCCTTTTTGGGGATTTTTTTGATTTAATTTTTAAACACACCATTCACACGTTTTCTTATTTTCTGTCAGAATTCACTGTCTCAATATGGCACTGTGTTGTTTCTGTGATCATTTAGTGTTTGCACATTTCAGAATTAAATTCCTTCCAATGATTACAGTTAAAAGCTCAGCAAAAAACCCTTTGTGTCAAACTAAATGAGCAAGAAAGGACAATGGGATGTAGGATTGCACATTACTAAGGTCTGGAAGTTGGAAAGGAATGCTCCACACTGACATTGTATAATTAGGTACCCAAAGAACAGACCACTCCTCACTTTTAATGAACAAAAGATAATGTAAAAATGCACTGTACAGTCATGAGGACTTTGTTATTCTGTAACAGTTTGCTTTTGTTTGCTTTGTTTAAAGTCAATGAGCTGAAAGACAGCTCAGACAGTCTTTCAGATACAAATCTTTGGCTTATTGCATTTAGATATTTTGTGTTATAAGCAAGTTTTGCCCCGTCCCCAGTGAACACTGATAATAGCAACAGTCACCAAGATTCCTCTTCATTTTTGTGAAACCCCTATTGGCCCCCTTCTCGTCTCCATATTGTGTGATGTGCCCAAAATAAGAGCTTTGATGTATAACTGAACTGTGCATTCGCCCACTCCTTTCCCCCCGTGCCCTGCCAGGACTTAACTTATAGATAAAGCACATGTGGGGAGGGATTCTGAGACTCTAGTTACCATGAGGTAACTAGACTGGTTAATATAAGATTTCCTACAAATGAAATAATAAAATGCTGTTATGAAATGCTGAATGAGCAAAGGAGGCTGAGACAGTTAAAGACACAGACAATCCTTGACACTCCACTTGCTGAGCACTCCATCACTGGTGTCACGTCTCATCAACAAGATGTTAATTTAATTTGACAATATCACATTGTAATAATTGAGATTAAGATAGAGCGAGGAGGAGAATGAGACAATGGAAATAAATGGTGGAGATATTTGCTTTGGAAGTACCAATTTTCATCTAATGATCCTCTTTAAAAAAAAGAAAAGAAAAAGGAGATGATTATATGTGTTGCCATTCTGTACTGGTGTTATTAGTTCTGCCTTGCTTTTTAATTAGCTATCATCATGTAATATACACAAAGCCCACCTAGTAATTCTCAGCTACGTTTTGCTGTAATAAAGAGGCTGTGGAAGTGTTTTTGTCTCATTTATGTCCATCTTCTTCCTACATGCAGTACTTTTCTTTGCTCGATTATCTCTCTGTCCCACTCTTCTCTACTGCAGAGCTACATGAAGTGATTGCAAACGGACCCCGGTAGTGCAGTGGTTTCTGTGTACTGGCTGTCAGTCTGTTCAGATCTGTTTGTCTTCCCATATCTGACATTTACATTTAGTTTCATCTATTTGCATCTATTTCATTCTATTCTATTCAGGCAGATAAACAGAAGGTGCGATTGCAGGACCATTGTTATGTTTACTTTGCAACACACTGCTGATGTATCATCATACGTCTATCTTATTCTTCTTAGTCACGAGTGCTACATATTGACACGTCGGGTATTATACTGCAGCTCCATAGATAGTTATGTAGGACAACTGAGTGAAGTAAAAATAGGCCCATTTCCCTTTATGCTGATAAGGTCGCTGTATCTGTTGCCAGATTGGGAATGCGTCAACTGGACAGAAAAATGTTTTTTCTTACATTAAAAAAATGTGTTTTATTCTGAGTGGCCTAATTCACTACAGGACAGAGGACTATGTGATATGCAGATGTGCTTCTACTAGCCCAACAATGCATTTTCTATACTGACATGAAGGCAAATTTCTATGAGAACCCATCGTAGTATACCACCTGAGTGGCAGAGGCGGCAAACTATCTGTGTTTATTTTTTAGACTTATGATTTTTTATCATTTCTACTAGATACTTCTGCTTGCTATCCTTACTGCCTCCTGTTTATGAACATATCAATAAATGCAATGTCGCTTGAAGTTGTTAAAATGAAAAAATCTTGACTACATATCTCTTAAAGTCCCTCAGCTGATAAGAATACCCATCCAATCCAAAGAACACACTTTTTTCCCCCTTTTTTTAAATATTGTGCTTGTTTGGGTCCCTGCTGAAAATCAAAGCTTTCCTTTGGGGAGTAACCACTGGCCTTTTAAAATCCTAGAATAATGCATGAAAATGAAAGGGGTACCAGGGTTCATAGTGCAGGAGAAGGACAGTCTGCTTATATGTGGTCAGATGTGTCTGCAGTTGCTTGAAGTCTGTGAATTATGTATTGGAAAAAGAAGCATGTAGATTTCTACTGGTGTCTGTGTGAGTAGGTGTGTGCAAAGAGACACCTGAGACATTAAGACTCATGGAAGTAGAGCCCCCTTATGCCCTCGTGGTACCCCATGCCCGAGGCTACAGATAGAGAGAGAGTTGTTGATATAGAGTGCAGCATACCTATAGGACCAGACTACAGAATGGAGAGATTCAGGACTACAGAGTTCACAGTGAAGTGAAAACACACAAAAAGCTTGAAATCAAGGACACGCTGGGAAACAAGGTGAGAGTAAAGAAAGGCACTGGGGGAGGGAGAGAGAGCAGGGTATCTTTTGAATAGCACAGAGTGCATCAAATCCCGTGTGCTGTTGAGATGAGATGGCCTCAACAGCAACCCTGGCATCGCAGTTCGTTTGATAATGCCATGTGTAAAGTGCAGCTTCCCTTGGTCATCGGCCTTAAACACTTGCACTGTTGCACATGCACGGTGGATTCCAGTTGTGATTGTTTAATATTACTTTAAAACCAAAATGTTTCCACTGTAAAAGAGTGGTGGACACAGGCCATGCAGGGAGATGAATCAGAACATGAAAATTGAGATGCTAGGTCACTAATATCCTGGGTAAAAGCATGAAATAGAAATAGTAAAAAAAAAAAAAAGAGGTTTTAGAATTGTAGAAAATTCCTTCGATCAGACATGAGTATGTGGGGGGCAGGGATTGAAACGCCTATCCATCACTCCGTCCTTTCTCTAAACTGCTTATCATCGTTGCTGGGGGCTATCGTAGAACAAACTTAGTGAGTCATAGATTGGACAAGTTTTCAGTCTTTCAGCATCATCACTTTTAGACAAGCATGCGCATCCTCAGTCAGAGCTACCGGTTGCCAATTAGTCCAGCCTATGTCTGCGCACTCTGTCAAGATGTTTTAATGTTGTGGGGATGTCATCTTTTTGTGCCAGAGGCAGAGAAACGGTGACAGGTGGATGAGATCAGAACAGGTATACAGACTGTTGTTAGGTGACCAAAAATATAAGACCTATTAACCTATTAATTATATTTTTTAAGTCCTCTATATCTACATCATCAGCTGGATTTTTGTAACTTAAACCAAAAACCCAAAACCCAAACTTTTTTTAGCCTAGGACCGGTTTATGTCCGACAATATTTTCAGGGACCGGCCTTTAAGGAGTTGCGGATAAATAGAACAAAATAAAACCAGTACCGGTACCAAAAAAAAGAAGATTTATTCTTAACACACGAGAAAAGACCCAGGGAAACCGAGTTAACGATAAAAAAAATAAAAGAATAACGATAAAAACCGATAAAAACCCTGAAAACCATAAATTTCACACCTGAGCCTCAACTCTCACTGCCTGGTACCAAGCGACTCACGGACTGGTACCGGTCCATGGCCCGGGGGTTGGGGACCGCTGACTTAAACCCTTAATTTGTTTAAGATAAACAAACTGTGAGCAATTAATAGCACAAAAACATTGGATTTAGAAAAAACTGATACAAAATGAAAAATTTCTGTGTCAATACAGACAAGATAAATATATCAATCATTGATGATTTTTAAAAGCAAAGCAGACTTATCGTGACGCTACAAAGAAACTACAGCAATGAGCAGACTACTCTGACCCCCAGTAGGCGTCTTGCAACATCTCGTTAAATGCATGCAAAATTTTAAACCCTTGAAATGTATCCCAGAAACCCAAATAAGTACCACAAATCAAATTTTGAGCATCTTTTTTTTTTTTTTTTTTTTTAGCAAATTAACAATTTTTCAAGTGAAGCCCCACCCTCACGGGTTCACATAAAGATACCAAGTCTTGGCATTCAACACACGCAGCCCGTTTGGAGGTCAGTTTCCAAATTTTAAGTTACAAGGAATCTTTACTTTGCAGGTCTTTGCCTAAATCCCTTCCCTCTACTTCACTTCATCTCTCCCCTCTATGTTAGTTCTGGGTAATTACCCAGTTACAGTGTTTCCCTCACTCCCAGCGAATTCAAATCAGATCACTTGCACTGGTGAGTGACTGCAAACATAATCCAGCTGCCATAAAAAGCCTCTGGACCACTATGTAAAATTGCCATTCACTACTGGATTATGGGGCTTTGCGTTATTGTTCCAGCTGTGCACCTTTACAGGTGATCGCGCTCACCTGTAAAATAAAACATCAAGAGCTAATTGAGCAGTGTGCAGAATGAAGCTGTACAGGTGTACGCTCTGCTCTTGGTCACATACCTCCCATATGCACACACAGAAGCACAAATACAGGCTGCCCACACATACACAGAAATGCGCGCCTCCCTTCAACTAGTCCCAAATTCCCCTATGTCTTTAAAAGAAAGTGCAGACTGATTAAAGTCAGAGTTTTATGGGGAACTGTGAAGAATATGACAAAATAAATAAATAAAGCCAGAGTGTCTTGCCCCCTAGGCAACAGCCGTTTATATGATAATCAGCTCTACTCTAATTTGCATTTAATTCTATTTTAAAAAAATGACTTCTTAAAAAAAGGGAGTTGAGGAGGACAGGAAAATTGTGTATAAGAACAAGATGTTCAACAGTAGGAAAAGGCAACAGGATTCATCGTCTTTCACTGTTATCCATTAAGCAGTCACTGGTAATCTGGTAATCACTGATTCATGTCAATTTGACTTTTCAGTGTAAATTAACTACATTTTTGCATGAAGCAAATGAAGCTCAGTTATCTTGCTTGATAGTTTTTATTAATCTTGATAGCAGCATTATAATGTTATCTGGACACTGGGATGTTAACACCTTCAGCATGCCTCTTATGTTGTAATAGCAGCCTTGAAATGGAAAGCCATTAGTAGGGAGCTAGGCTTATTCATAATAACATGAATTAATTTGCCTAAAATCATTAAAAATGCACTATGCTAAAAAGCAGAATTTACTAAACTAAGCAATTAGAGAAGAATTTAGAAGTATAAGATCTTTTTGCAGCCTGACAAATACCAGAAATGCATTATGCTCTGATGTCGACTTCAGGATTTAAGCATTCGCTCAACTAGTTTGTCTGATCTCTACCTTAAGAGAGCTGTGCATAAATGAATGGCCTCAAGTCTCAGAGGACTGAAGCAATGTTTCACCCGTCCACACACAAACCTTTGTAGAGCTCTAAGTTAAGTTAGCCGTGAAAATAATAGCTCGTGTCAGCTAATACAAGCAGCTGTATGTCATTTTAACAACAAAAACCTCAGTGAGTGTCAGCTAGAATTGCTGCTACCCGAATGTTATGTACACTAAGCTGTCCTCACAAGACTGTCAAAGTCCATTTTAAAATGTGCACGTCATCCACAAACTTTTGCATTTAAATTTGAGAGAAATTTCAGAAAAAGGAGCTTACCTACCTCCAAGCAGCAGTAGTTTCAACCACAGCTACAGGTAACTGCTTTAAATAAGGCAGGAAAAATGAGTTGTACTTTTAGTACTCTAAACTGATATGGATAACTTTCCATAACGGGTAAAAAAAAGGTTGCAGAGCTGGCTGATGTGATGTGGCCTGTCCTTGTACCCTTCCCCTGGGATCTACCCATCTGTCTCTCTCTGGCTCTGTGGATTCCTGCAGCATGCTGGGCCTGATTACCTTTACATTTAAACAAACAGCTCCAGCTCTTTGGAGGCAGTCAGCCATGAGCTTTGACAGGGGGTTAGGCAGTTTTGGGAGAAGACTGATAAGGAGATAAATATGTTGTCTTTTCTCCACGGAGAAAATAGCCAACCCGTACATACAAACACACGCCATCCACTGGAGGCATTGATTCCCTATCTCATAATCCTCTTACTTTAACCGTTACTGCTACCTCAAACCTTTCCCCAAACAAAGTCCTACTTTTAACCTATATTATTTTAAATATAGTCACCCAAACTTGAAGCAACATAAGACTTTTCAATTAATACTCCATTATTGAAAATAGTAAACACTAAAATTGAAAAATATCAGCCAAACAAAAAAAAAGCCCCTCAAAAAAACTGTAAGATCTAAATGGAAATTACAGGAACACATCATGAATCTTTGACACTCACACGCTCTCACACACACATTGGGAGGCTGTCTTTGCCTTTCAAAGTGGCCCCTCTCCCTGTCTGCTGGTGTGGAATCATTTTGTTCGGCTGAGTGCTTCTCCAGAAAATCGCAGACGGGCCATAGAGTGGAGCGAGAGGAAAGCGGTGAGAGAACAAGAAGGAATAAAAGCAGGTTATAATGTAAGACACTTTTTGGACATCAGTTCCTGTATGGTACACAAAGACTTGCACCCCATTACTGCAGCGTATTAGGCCTTACTGACTAGTTTAACAGAAGGGGGTCAAACGATTTGGAGAGGAAAGGCTAACTGCCATTAGAAAATGATTGATAACTGTTAGAGAGGCATGCCTATAAAATATATATTAGTTGGGTCTGATTATGGGGGGGGGGATCATAACCCCCCTGGAAATTACGCTCCTGGTTAGGATGGCCATTGGTGACTGGGTTGAAGTGGGATGCTTGAGGCAGAGATAAGATGCCGGCCAACCAGGGGTTTATTCAGCAACACTCAGGGACACAGAAAATCTAACAAAACAAAATAAAAATATGTTGGACCTGTGGTCCAGCAGCAGACTCCAGACTTTTATTGACTGCTACTAATTGAGTCCTAAGCCATATCTGATGCAATTGTATAAGGTTACATATTAAACTAAACTAATAACGTCAACACACAGCTTGCATAACAGTCTTTATTAACATTAAATCAATACAACAGAAAAGGCAGCAACTATTAAATTCACATTTCCCCACTTGGCCTACAAGCTTTGATCTAAATGAGAGCAGATATGTCTGTCAGGTTACCTTTGAATGACACTCAGGATGGCTGGGAACTCTTTTGGCTCAAACACACAGGTAAAGAAAACAGTCTTGCATTTAAAATCTTTCACTTATTAAGATAAAACTTTAAAACTATATGGGGGGGGGGGGGGGGCAAAAGAAAACTTGCCATGTTAATCTATATTTCTGTTCCTAGAGCAGACTTTCACCAGTACCAGCTGGAAGTCTGTCCACAAGGAAGCAACTACAGAAAAACATCAATCAATAAAACAAAGCAAACTTTTTTCTGAGTGTTTATTCTTCTATACAAATAGTATCACAGTTACTCATGTGTAAATGAAGACAACCTGCATTACAGCAAAGTCGATCTTGATTATTAGATTATAGAGACTGTTTGCAGGTGATGAGTTACACCATGAAATAATAATGACAATATATTTTATTAAATTTAATCTCAGCTATTTTGCTCTAAAAGACAGTCAATAGTTGTCCACACTGTAAATAGTTGCACTAAAATCCTTAACAGTGAAAACACCCACATATGTCTGATGTGTGTTCTCTTAAAGGATCCCACATTTAAACATTTAAAACACTTTGAGAATTGATCCAAAGCAACTGGGAAAAATGAAAATGTTCTTTTAGACAGATTTCACTTTCTACTTCTACTCGACAAAGCACACTTAGACAAGTACAGGCAATTGGGTTATCACTGCTAATTCAGTGAATTATGAACAAAGCACACTGGGTGCTTGCACAGTTTCCATCCCTCATGTTCAGAGTTGAGCTCACTAACAGTAATTATACTGCGAGAAAGCATCATACCTGCAATTGGAGTTAAACTGCAGACAGGTACACCTATCAGTAGACTCCACGCTGTCACTCATACATTCAGTCTCTTAGCTCAAACCTGGCTCGAGATAACACTCAATACTCAGGCTGAAATGATGGTATCAGACACGTAAGCTTTACAAGTGGGTCTCCTAAGGTTAGAGGGCTTTATGAGGTGGGTTTCCCATTTCCACCTCAGCCCCAAGTCCAGTCTCCATCACATTATCACAGGTACGTACTACTGCTCACTGCCCCTGGGAAATCACAGGCTATGAAGGAAGCCCTGTCACAACATTTACCATGAGTGGAATTGTAATTACTGACATATTTCTTTATGAGACGGGCTGTTTCATTGGTTTGTAAATGTTACTGCCATGACATACAGTATTTAAACTTGTTATTACCCCCCTTGAGACGTGGGCTTGTTTTGCCACATGGTTTCATCACCGGCCTTATTCGCTGAGTTTCTTTGCAATAAATAATGAATGTTAAGCCACAAGCTAGGTTTCCCAAAGCTCGGGATCCTGGACATGTTTCTGGAAACTTACAGGACACCGTTATAAATATAACACGCAACACGGCCATGAGATAAGTAATGTGGACTTAAGTCATAGCTGAACAAGTATTAGTCACACAAACAGAAATAAGGGTTAAAAACCCCAAAGTTTTAAAGTAAGACGAACCGCACTCTTTTTGGCAGGGTATAAATCCTTTTTGTATAATTTTCCTCATTTGCTATCGAAACCTCGCAGATGAAGGACACTTTATCTTGTTTCAATACCAGTGAATTATTGATAAGCTAATTTCAAATGTGAAATATGGTTTTGTGTGTCACCTCTATGATTAATTTAAGTACTCTTGTGATTCACCTGCTTCAGCATCTCTGCCAAAACTGCATACTGTGAAATTATTGCCAGCTCATGGCCTCACCTATTTGTATGAAAAAGTCTTACATACTGTATAAACCATGTAACTGTGCAGTTCGTGCCTGTATTTTTTCAGGATCTATCTTACTCACTGACCACTTTATTCGGTACACCACTTCTTGTTAGTGCCCATATCTAATCAGGCAGTAACATGGCAGCAGCATATAGGCTTCGTCAAGTTGAGCTGAAATTCAAACTGAGCATCAGAGTGAGGAAGAAGGTTTGGGGAACTGTCTGGCATGTTAGACAGGCAGGTCAGAAACTGATGATCCACTGAGAATTTCCCACACAGCCATCTTTAGGGTTTACAAAGAATCGTCTGGGAAAAAAAATCCAGCAAGTGGCGCTTCTCTGAGCAAAAATAGCCAAACTGTTTTGAGCTGATAGGAAGGCAACAGTAACTTAGATAACAGTGATTTACAACCAAGGTATGCAGTAGAGCATCTTCGAACACAACACACTGAACCTTGAAGAAGCAAAAAATTACATTGGCTGCCATTTGTGACAGTTAAGAACACCACAAATGTTAAAAATGTTGCCTGACCTGAAGAGTCAGGCAACATTTGATTGACAACACTGATTTCTGCTGTGACATTTGGATGGCAGGGTCAGAATTTGGCATAAACCATGAATGAAACATGAAAGCATGGATACATCCTGCCTTGCATCAACTGTTCAGAGTGTAGGGGATGTTTTTGGGACACTTTGGGCCCCTTAGTACAAGCTAAACATCATTTAAACAGCATTGCCTGTCTGAATATGATTCCTCATCATGTCCATCCTTTATGAGCACAGTGTACTCTCTTCATGGCTGCTTCATCCAATAGAAAACCTTTGGGATAGGGCAGAATGGGAGATCTGCGTCATGGACGTGCAGCCAGTGTTAAAGTTACTTAATCCTGCAGACAGTATTTGGAAATATTTGCTGAAAGTGAAAATGATTTTTAACTTATCCATGTGGCGCGATCCTATATTACAGAAATATCTTTCTACAGTAAATGACACACACAGCACACAGTGGTGATATTTGATTTAAAAACAACAACAAACAACAGCTGTTTAAATGGTGCTTGCTTAAAATTCAAGTTATTTACGAACATAGGACAAAAAGCTAAGGTTTTATTGCTTTTTTTTTTTTGGTTTTATTGGAACTATCAGGAAAAGGAAAAAAAAAGAGGCAGGTTTGAGCCAGAAGTGCAAAAAGGGAAAACTCAGAAGAAAGGAGCACACAGCATGTAGGAGAACACAACAAGGAACTGAGGAAAACTGAGGGCTTAAATACATACTGGAGGTAATAGTGAAAGAGGACTGTGGGAAAACGAGACACAGTCGAGCAGAATCTAACTAACGAGACGGAGAGGAAGCAAAAATGAACACAATGCACACAAAGCAAGAGACAAACAAAATAAAACAGGAAGTAACTAAACACCTGACACAGAGATGGAGAAGGAAAAGGGGGAGGAAGAACAGGAAACAAGAAATTGATTATAAACTATAACTATGAGCAGAACCCAGATAACTAATCTAAAGAAAGTCTGAGAATATAAATACTAAAAACAGAGAACCAAAAAAGATGTCAAGAACAAAGGACTAAAAGGCACTTAAATCCACTTACTTAATAATAAGGAAACTAAAGACTAATAAACAATGAAACTCAAATTATAAGCAAAATTTGGAACTAATAACGCAAATAGAATAAAGAAAAGACAAAACTCAAAGCACTGAGTCCAGGACCCAGGAACCATGACAGTTTAAATCTCTCCACCTTGAACCTCTTCCTCACACGTCTCTCTCACATCCTTGTAGAGATTAGCTGAGATGCAAGGAAGGAGCAAAGGAAGCAATGAGAAATGTTAACATCACACAGCACAGCCACTGTTCTCAGCCTGCCCCCTAAATGACTTTAAACAGCTCGCCTAACGTCAGTGTGGACCGCTCCTGTTTACTTGTCTCACATTCTTTTACTAATCTGTGAAGCACTTTGTGACACCTGCATTAGAGAGGACATTTTTTGCACATTATTTCCACTTTGTGTGAATTCCAACTGTTTTGTAGCATAGTTTTCAATAAAAATATCATATTTGAATGCAAAAATGTTGCTTTATTGTACGAAAACAATGACTGTTAATTTTAGTAATCAGCATGGTGAGGTCTTGTGCTGGGTCTTAGTTTCCAGGTAACATAGCAATAGTGCTTTTTATTTTTCTTACCTGGAGAACCGGACCATTAACTTTTAAAAATATGTTTTAAGCTGTTAAGTTGTACACACCAACAGGAATCAGCTAATCAGAAACCAAAGCCTGGTCAAATCATTTACCCTTTTTTTGTAAGGGAACATCTGTCTGCCCTGCAGTTCTGCACTTTCTCCTCATTTGAAATACATTCCCTCACATAGGTCGGAATAATGTCGGGGTAGTGTGACAAGGTGCCACATGTGGGAGGCAGTGATGGAGGGACAGAGGTTGTGCGAGGCAGACAGTGAAAGGGCGAGCTGAGCTGGTACAATCACATGCCTGCTGGGTTGCAAGCGGAGAGCAGACAGCTGGGGAGGAACTGAAAACCTTCTGAGCAGTGTAGGTGTAATCATGGCTCTATTGTAGTGAACAGTTGGGCCTCTGGCGCCGCGAGCAGCAGGGAGCCGAAGCCCAGGCACTGCCCCTTCAAATCACCATGTCTTTAACATTTCTGACAAAATAAGAACAAAACATTGTACTTAGAAGTCTGTAGGCTGGCCATGGGCTTTACTAGGTTGGATAAAAAAGTTAGCGTGACTTTTATCGTAGTGATAGCATTTTTAACTTACAAGTTAGTCGCTGAATCGACGGGTCGCAGATGGATTTTTGGCCGACAGCAGCAGGGCCACACATTTGGTGGCTGGGTTGAGTAGCTGGACGTTCAGTTAGTTGCTTTCTGTCAATCTATTTGCCTTATTAAGTTGGGTTTTTTAAGATATAGTGAGTGACATCATCATACTGTTTGAAATGATGTCCAGAGTTTCATATTTGTTCTGGCTTTACTCTGCTAGGATCTAAGGTGACTATATGTTACAATCAACAGTTGAAATTTTCTGCTAAGCCTGATTTATGAATACTAATTATTATAAAATATGCCTTTCATCAAAAAAAATATCATGATGGTTACACTTTTCTCATATATGATGGTTTTTTTAAGGTTTGTTTAAGTTGCATTCAGGCGCTCTACTCAGAAACATTACAGATGCTGTCATGTTGGGCAACAATGTGGTTTATTCAGCTTGTATACCATCATTAAAAAGCTTTTTTCGCTTACTTCGAAGCTTCTGCCACCCAAACATGTTAAATAAGTAGATAAATAAGCTCCAGCTGACACAGGCCCAATCAATAAAACATTTAAAAGTATTTAAAAGAGCCGCATCTTTTGCTTATCACCACTGATCTCTAGACCATGTGGCTAGAAAAGCTCACATTCAATACACCTGTCTTTTCTGAGCAGTGAAATCAATGCAGTTTCTGTGCTGTTATAAATATCATAGATAAGTAAATCCCGAGCAAATGAAGCACTTAAGAAGGAAGAAGCATGGTGGCGTGAATCCAAAGTAGCATCAAGGGCTTCAGGTTATTTTTACAAGACGAATTAACTTAGACTTCGTCAGAAAATGTATTAAACATATCCAGTATGTGCTAGGATGAATACTAGAAGAATACTAACTAGCTGGGATGGAACATTGTTTATCTTGTTCAAAAAATATACGCATTATGGCATAAATTCAGGGGCTGATGGAGACCAATCTGCATTTCCTCAGAGAGAAGCAAAGTGCAAAGTATTGGTGCTGCTTTTGCAGTCTTTTGTTTAATGAGCAGCAGTGACATGCTACCAGCCTGAGCTGTATTAAATATCACATCCTCAGTCTTTGAGGAAGTGTAATATCAAAAGCTTTAAATGTTTAACTTTTATATATTTTACTTGTTTCTCTCCTCTTTAACCAGCGCTGTATTTTTTTCTGCTTTGTAAGCCGTGTTTAATTATTTGCCGAATTAATTGAATAAATAATAGAGTAATTTGGGGCTTTTAGTTCGTCCAATTGAAGAGCATAATTTGCGTTTACACAACAGTGTGAATGAATCTGGCTCCATACTGAGAGTGACACAGTAATGAATTAACTAAGTGTACTCTTGGACAGAGTCTAATCTCATTGTAGGGGCTGCTCCCTCAAGGACTCCTAGAGGAGACAGCTGACATTTAACCAGTGGAATCCTCACAGGTCCAGCCCTCGGGGGATTCAAGCCCCGTTAAAGTCCGACAGAGAAGCTGCGGCGTGTAGTCCTGGTCCGTCCAGCTCTGACTCTCTGCGGCCTCAGAAGTGCCGCTGCCATTAAAAACCGGAAATTTTAAACATAGAGGACGAGTAGTAGAGAAGGCAGGGCAAACACACCGTACGATAAAGCAGAGGCAAAGTTAAAAGCGAATGGGGACCCCCTTCTTTATTAGAAATGTCTCATGGTTGTTAGTGACAGGCCTTCAGTTTGATTTCCTCATCTGTATTCTCAGTCTTCCTCTGCCTTTTATCGCAGTCTGCGTTCTTTCAGTCTCCTTACAACTTGTAGTCTGTTTTTTCGTGTCACATTTATGACCTTCTTCATACTTTTGTCTTTGCAGAGTTAAGATGAATCACTGAAATAGTAAGTTTTCCTTTGCTTTTGAGTAGAACTTACAATTGCACTGTTTAAGGTTTATTAATTGATATTAATTGGAAATCATTCCCATGAAATTCTGCTGCCTATGTTAGTCAGAGGACTTCACGGAGGACATCAGAGGTGTTCAGCTAATCTTGGAAACGGTCCCAGCACCGTCCTCTTGGTGTGATATGAGGCTTTGTCTCTGTCCCTGATAAGAATCCATGGCCACTGCATACTGTGCACAACATGCTTGATAAGAAAGGTGATGTACCAAGAAATTCACCAGACATATCTTGATATCTATGACATAGATTACCTTTCCTCCAATGCTTTGCCTTTTAAGTGCTGTCTGACAACTGGCATGACTTTCTTTTAGCCACACTTCTACAGCCTAATTGACGTAACGCTGCACAGGCAACTGTCCAGCATCTTTCTATCTGTAGAGGATCTCAGAGGTATTACTGAAGTGAGCACTAGGTTCTTGGTCACTTGCCTTCCTTCCTTAAACTTTTACTGAGTTGGCTGAAAGGCCAAGTCAGAAAAGTGCTTCCTGATTTCTTCCTTTTCACAATGATGCCCGCAAAGCTCCTGGGAAGTTTCATCGATTCCGCAGTTTCTCTCACTCTTTCATTGATCGGTGCTTCAGCATAATTGTGTTTTGGAATTTTTTGGACTATAGAAATGTAAGGATACTTTTTTTGCTCTGTTATTTTACAGTATGTACTGTAAAATCTATCAAACTGATTACAATAACACAGGTAGCAATTAAAAATGTCAATTTTAAATATTAGTAGGAGTATTTAGTGGGAGCACTTTTGCATTTGAATGTTTTTTATGTTCATTTTTTTTATGCATTTCAGCATTATTGTGACACAAAATTAGAATTAGCTCTCAGTTACGATCTGAATTTTGTACCATAAACAGAATGCTCCTCTGTCTCTATCTCTCTATATATCTCTGCTGTATGTTTCTCCTTCTCTCATAAGTAGCAGCTCTCAGAGGGAGAAGAGAGTGATTCCCACAGTGCACTTCAGATAAGACACAGCAGGGAACTGTCTCCATCCCTCCTCAACCATCTCTCCACTTAACATTCTTCTTCCCAAGGAAATAGCCCCATTTATTCAAAAGCTGCAAAGCACTGTCAAGGCTTATATGCTGGAATATGTGGCGTGACAAACCAATTGGCTTTTGCTCTTTTGAAGGTATAGGTAGTGACACATACATGGTTCTCAACTAGCATTCAGTAGTATCCAGTTTAGCTGCCTGTGCTTCCCCATTCTTTTGTCCTTGTTGTTTATCGTCTGTCTCATTTATGGAGGAATGATTGCGTAGTCTTATAGGTTAATAAAACCAGAATTATTCACTGCCTTGTATTTTGCGCCTGGTCACTCACATCGACTTCACACGAGTCCAATCAATAGCCCAATAGGAAGGGTACTGTGACCAATTGGAAAGCAGAAAAGTGCTAGTAGAAGATAGTATTGTGTAGTGGCTGCTTAGAGAATATTTCAGCTCTCTTTAGTGATGGACTGCTGGAATGCAGAGAAATCCATCAAGAGGAGCTGACGATCCAAGGCAACTCTTTAAATAGGTTGCTTTATTGTTTTGCTCTTAGTATTAAAATGCACCGTTTATGCAAACTGAGCAGTTTGACCTTCAGAGACTAAAGGGAAGCAAGAAGATAAGACTGAATAATGTGACTGGTTAATGCTCGCATTCAGTTTTCAGGGAGAGATTCCAAAAAAAATCGAATAGCGGCTCAGACGCGAGCTTCACCCGCACGCAGGCGAGCCCGCTAACCTGTGCAGCACCACACTGGCACACTGACACATTCTGCTGAGAGTTGGTCATCTGCACATCGCGGCAAAGCTTTGAACTGTTGTTGCTTGAAGTGCTTTGAATGCCGTGCCTCTGTCAAATCTGAGAGATCAAAACTGGCGCTGGCGTGTGCGCGCGGGTGTGTTTACATATACGAGCGCGTTGCGTTATTTACCGAACCTTGCGGCGTTTGACCCTGGCGGTGTTTATGAGTTATTGTTTCACAGGTTGCTGCGCAAAGAGAGATAGAAGGTGGCATGCTTCAGGGGAAGAAAAGGATACATCAGATCACATTCTTTATCCACACACACACACCTTTTTCCAAAAAGTGTCACACACACACACACACACACACACACACACACACACACAGACATGCATTCATCCAACACTTAACCATCAAACTACCTCCTTGACATCAAAGCAGAATTGATAATGTCGACATCCATTCCACACACACACACATACACATGTACATGCAACAATATTTAATTAATTCACCTAGAGTTTGATTGCGTATATTTTCATCCAATTAATTTGTTGCTGTGCTCGGGTGTCGCGCTGCAGGCTGTGGGGTACCTTTAGAGGTGTTTCCAATTTCCTCCTAAGCAGACAACTTGACAAACATATTAAATATATCAGAGAAATGCAGCTTAGATGTTTATTCAAATGCAGTTATTGTTGTGGGGGAGTGGATTAGTAACTCTGTTCCTTCACTCGGCAATTGTCAGCCAGGTTACACTCAAAGTGATGCAGCAGAGCTTCTCGGGGACCCAAAAAAAGGAGAGCAGAGCATGGAAAGTGACTGAAAGCTGTCAGCTCTGGTTGTTGTTCTCATTTTGAAAGAAATATTTTTTATTTTCATTTTTTTTCAACAAGAAATAGATTGGCGAAAAGTTTTCTGCTCTTCCTTTTTCACTCTTATTGCCACAGTGTCGTTCCCTCTTGTCAGAGCAACTGCACTAAAAGAAATATAATGTTAACCCGAGGCCTACGATTACATCTGAGCATTCACAACTTTCAGACCTACTTTTAAAAAAAAAGTAAATTATATTAATTTTCACTACATAAATCTGAGAAATGATCCGGGACCCCGTCTGCATACAACATAGCGAGGATTCCAGGGATAAAAAACTTGCTCTGTTACTCTGGTTGACATTTGTTGCTCTCCTTAAATGCTCATATGGCAGTCTAGCTTGATGTGGTTGGACAGACCCGTTTGCGATGCTGTTTATGTTTGCATGCAGAGACCACTGCGAGAGAGCAGAGCACACATTTCATTACACAAATTACAAATGCGTACACACATATGCCCGCGCGAGGTCTGATTCTGCTCATACTGTCTACCCCCTCTAACCCAGGCGTTCACACACAGTTACACAGTTTCATAGACTCTGACACACCACTATTTACACACACACACACACGCACATGCAAATAGACTTCTACACTCTCATGACACCAGTGCAGACAGACTGTGGGGTCAACTGCTCTCTTACTGTGTCACTTTAGCTCTGGCTCAGGGCCCAGCTCAGTTCAACACCATGACCTCCCCATGTGGTCACACTCTGCCCCTGCGATAGACAAGACCACATACACACATAAACGTGGACACCCATACACACACACACTCTCTGGTCTGTGTCTACAGGTGTGGTAAACAGGAGGAGAGAGCAGAAGACCTGTGCAAGTGGGGTTTTTTTTTCTTTTTTAGTGGAATATCAGGATGCGTCCCATTCTCCTTCACGTCCTTTTCCCTCTGTACCTGTACACATTCTCATTTCTCATTAATCGTGCATGTATGTGTGGCTGTTTTGAGATAAAATTTCAATTAATGATGCCGTTGTTCCACAGACTTTTCGGGCTACCTGGAAAATGTGTGTCTTTATACAGCCTTCTCTTTTTTTTATTTAATTTTTTCTTTTGTTTGTTTGTTTGTTTATTTCACACATGACCCTCTGGTGTAGCATCTTGCGGACTTTCTGGGCATTTCATATATCTTTGCTTTTAGCTTTTTGATACCCAAGACCATTTCTGTGGGCAACACAGATAGGCAATGCATATATTTACAGACAACAAAGTGCAACAAATACTTTCTGTTGTAGGGATAGATGCATTATTGTAACAATAACAGTTTGCTTTAGCAAGGCAAGTTGCTCTTTCACTTGCAAACAAGAGGGCTAAGTCTGCTGTAAATTTGTCTTGTGTGCCAGAATTAAAGCCTGATCTTCACGGACAACTCAAAACAAGCATCAGGGTTAACGTTTCACACACGTGTCAGTTTAGCTGTATTACTGAAATAGAGCTGTGGTTTCATCTTCTTTCAGACGTTCCGGGAGGAGGCTGAACGAGGCTGTCTTTTTACTACAGCCTTTTAGTAAAGCTGGTGAACATTTGTCTCATTTTCGTCAATGTTGCTTCTTAGAAATGCAGCCCAGCTTGGTACTGCAGGCAGGCATCCCGCGACAGTTCAGTTCACTTGTTTGATCTTTTTGCTCTTTTGTCCATTTTTATCCAATATGTCACTACCAACAATGGTGTGTCCTCCTCCATTCGTCATTGGCTCTCCTGACAAGCTGCTGAGTCAGACTTTTGGCCAGTCCAACAAGTTTGAAGTTTGAAGCAGTTTGTTTGAAGCAGCCGTCTTAATCATTGCTTTTATTCATCCAGATCGACTACAAATACTTTGTTATTAGATGTCATTATTCACGGGAAACGCTGCAGGGGATCAATCACAATCACAACCAAATTGTTTTTGATAGTAATAATTATTAATTAAGTTAAACTGCCATCTGTTGCTTTGGTAGTTAATAAAGCTTTCCTGTACCTGCTTTATTCTTTATTTTTCTCTGACTTTTAAATGTAATTATAGAAGGAGATATCTTCCTGCATACACTTGGGTTGTTGTTCGCCTATATTCACTTCTCTGTGTGTCTCCTTCGATGCGTCTTTCAGGACACACCGGTGGGCAGATCCATATTCATGGTAAACGCCTCCGATCCAGACCAAGGCACTGGGGGCAGTGTTCTCTTCTCCTTTCAGCCACCTTCTGCCTTTTTCGCCATTGATGGCGCCCGAGGCACTGTCACTGTGACCAGAGCTCTGGACTATGAGACGACGACAGCCTACCAGCTCACCGTCAACGCTACGGTCAGCACACATACAGTATCGAAACTTAGTCTCTGTTAGCAAAACTACATTAGTGCTGTTAAATGTATGCTGTATTTGTTTTTTGGTTTCTGAAAGGATCAAGACAAACTGAGACCTCTGTCCCGGCTTGCCGGCTTGGCTATCACCATCACTGATATCCAAGACATGGATCCCATTTTCACCAATCTGCCCTACAGTACCAACATAGAGGAGGATGTTCCCCTGGTCAGTAATACAGTCCCACTTAACATCTCACCACCACAGTGTGTATCCTCTTCAAGCAGCTTTCATTCTTTCTTTCTTTCCATCCTGCTCTGATGCCAGAACATTTAACTTACCTTTTATCTTATTTCTCATATCCTGCTCCTCCTGTCCCATGCTCATGTTTTATTATTCAGTAGGGGTATACAACTCGTGCAAAGAAATATGATTTTTTTTAAAAAGAGTTTCTAAAAGTAGAATGGGAGACTGAGCCTTTAGCTTTCAGGACCTTCTTCTGTGGAATCAGCTCCCAATCTGAATTCAGGATACAGATGGTTTGTACTTTTAAGGTTAGGCTTAAAATTTCCCTTTTTGATAAAGCTTATAGTAGATCAGCTGACCATGAATCCTCCCCTAGTTAGGCTGTAACAGGTCTTGGCTGTGGGGGTTTCCCATGATGCAATGAGCTCCTTCATTCACCTCTATGTGTTTATAATTGGACTGATTCTTATATAGCGCTTTGCTACTCTCCCGGAGTACTCAAAGCACAACATGCCACATTCACCCAATCACACCCATTCTCACAAGCACTTTCTCTATACATAGTACATTCACACACATTCATACTCCGATGGATGCATCGGAGAGCAACTTGGGGTTACTATCTTGCCCAAGGATACTTGACATGCAGACTGGAGGAGCCAGGGATCGAACCACCAACCTTACGATCAGTAGATGACCTGCTCTACTTCATGAGCTACAGCCACCCCAAATTGAATTCACAGTGTGTCTTTTGTCCTGTCTCCCTCTCCTCACTGCCAAGTCTGGTTCTGCCAGAGGTTATTTCCTGTTAAAATTGAATTTTTCTTTCGCACTGTTGCCACGTGTTTGCTCAGAGGGGGTCATTTGATTGTTGGGGGTTTCTCTGTATTATTGTAGGGTCTTTACCTTACATTATAAATGACCTTGAGGTGATTTTTGTTGTAATTTGGGGCTCTATTTAAAAAAAAAACTACATCCACCCAAATTCAGTCCAGCGCCCCCATATATAGCGCTGTGGTGGTTAGAATAGAATAGAACAGAATTCAACTTTATTGTCATTGCACATGTCACAGGTACAGGGCAACGAAATGCAGTTTGCATTGCTGTTGAAGATGGTAATTACTGTTATAGATTTACAATCCTCATTCATAGATGCGAAGCCCCTGCCAAAGGTCACCAGGGTTACAGGATTTCTGGTCTTATGCGCTCATACTGTGGCATGTGTATGAAGTCGGGGTATAACATGAAGTACATTAGGGACTCAAAATGGCCATAGCTTTGTTTCAATCTCAAGTAGGTTTATAATGTGTATCTGATACACTAAATGTCTGTTTCTCTGTACACCATTATGTTCACTCTCCTGGCTCAGCTCTTAAACTCAGTTCCCAGGTGGCTAATGGTCCAGCTACTGATGTTTCCACTTGTAGAGAGAGAATTACACACAGGGGCATAACACTGTCCGTCCCGATTTCGGTTTCTCACTCTATCAGTTTTTGTTCTGTCTCCTCCCCAGTCTCTCACCCAAATCAGCCCCCCGACTCACACAACAACCCACACGTCCCTCGTTCCCAGCCCGAATGCGCTGTAGTAGAAATGTCAAGTGCTACATTTGCATGCATATTAACGGGGCGTGACGGAGTCGAAGCCCGGTGTCTCCCAGACTCTCTGATTCATCAACTGTCACCAGGAAGGTCACAATAGGAGGAAGGGGGGAGGTGTGAGGGTATGGAAAGAGAGTAGGATGTTGGGGTGGAATGAGAAAAAGGTGACCGGAGAGAAGAAAAAAAAAAACAGGTATAAAGTTAGATGAGGGAATAAGAGGGAAGATTTTTTTTAAAAAGAGTGAAATTACATTGGATTGTAAAGTTAACATTAGTAAGTGGATTCCAGATCACAGCAGCTTGGAAGCTTTAATCCTCAGTAATACTGCCTCGGAGTGCCTCATCTCTTACCTCTAACAGTAGGGGGCACTGTCTAATCCTATTACAGTTACAATGTAAGAGCATGTCACGGCAGATGCACAGCCAAAATCAGAAATCTATTACTTAGCCCTGTTGACCCCACTACAGACACAGGATTACAACAGTGCTTAAAGCCAGACACATAAGTACAAGCCCGCAGCAGCACCACACTTACACAGACACACCTTCAGTGACCTCATGTGGTATTCTGTGTCATTTCCATTATGCAGTGTTTGGTGGTGATAAGCCGAGGGCGTACAGTGACGGAATGAGTGTCAACTGTTCTCAAGGCCCTTGACATTTACACGTAGAGATATCAAACTTGGGTCCCTGTCATAGGTCATTTCTCAAAGGTGTAAGTGCGCACGCTCTGTTTCTACCTCTGCCTCTCTCTGGCGGCCTGTTTGTTTCTCTGTTTCTATCTTTCTTTTATTCCTGAGCCAATCAAGCAGTCATCCAGGGAAAAGTTTGACAAAGGAGTAGAAGAAATGGTTTTTTTTCTTATTTTCAGATGAAATCACAGGGCAGGGTTTTTAGCTGTTATAGCTGTGAATCTGCGCTCGGACTGACGTTTAAGCCCCTTCTAGGACAAACGCAATTTGGCTGTCAACTCAATGAGGAGAAGGAGAGGAGGATGGGGGGGGGTAATGCACTGTATAGCTAGAAATGAAAGGATGAAAAGAGGGAGAAGAGGTTCAGTGTATACATGTTAGTGTGTGTCTGCATGTGTGTGCAGGAGGGGAGGGATTGTATCTTTGACGCTTGATTGAACATATTGCACTTGTGTGGACAGCTCGAGAATATTGCTCATATTACTTCAGCATCACTTCTTCACACTCACTTTCTCTGTTCCTCTCTTAGTATGTCCCTGCATCTTTCTCATTTGTGTGTGTGTGTGTGTTTCCCCCTCAGTTTGTGATAGGTGCGAATCAGTCTCTCTAAAAGGCTTGTAATTGATTCTGCTGTAATTGGTCAATGACAGGAGATGCTTTGGCAGAAATGGAGCATAAACACGTCTTAGACACAATTTGCAGGATCAATGGGAGGCAGCCTGCTCGGGTGTGAGTGAGAGGGCTGAGATGGGAGTAAGGGAGGGACGGAGGAGAGAAGGAAGGAAGTAAGGGAAGGTCTCTCAATCTCACTGCAGCACAGGGGTTTTTAAGTACCACCGCTGCGTCTGATTGAGGCAAGAAGGCTGAGAAAGCTCAGCGGATCAAAGACTTTTCGAATAGCTTTCTGTCTTTCGTTTTGATTTTTTTTCTCTTTTTTCAGCTGTCACACTGTGGTTTTGTTGAGTAGCAGAGTCATTGACGCAGCAGGGGAACTTCGAAACAATGAAAGGAGAAATAAACCCCAATGAAATGCTAATAACACACATAAAGAAAAAATAGTTTGTGATTTGCCTGCACTTTTCACGTTTTTTTCCACCCTCTCCATTGAAGAGATACAAAGGAGGATTGGAAATACAATACTGTTATGTTTTAAAATTTGATGGGCACGTCTTTGTGAGAGATAAGTGGACATTCACGGTCTTGATATGCCTAGGAATATTCTGTTAGCTTGTTGATGCTTTGGTTACAGATATCTGATTCACCGGGATAAAATAAGTATCCTGTCCTGATTTTAAAAAGAAGAAAAGAGAAAGGAGATTTCAAACATGTTCAAGGCGTCTACCATCCTGTGTGCACATAGCAGAGGACAAAATAGCATGTAGTTGTATTTTATTTAGCAAAAACTGCTAACTGTGTTTCAAGTGTTTGATATTATTCTTATTCCTCTGATTAAAGTGGAAACTACTTTTCAACAACTAAAAAATGTGTCTGTGAAGACTGCATGCAGCTTACAGGTTATATTTGTGTATGTGTGTCTGCAGGGATACGAAGTGCGGAAGATAACAGCCATTGACCAGGATCTTGGTCGACCAAGAGGAATCGGCTACACCATCATCACAGGTCTGAGTCACATAATCGATCTGACATCCGCAGCACAGAGAGGGGAATCGATCACCTCTTATCATAATTCCGCAGTAATAATAGACAAGTCTCATCAAGCACAACAGTCAATAACAGCAGAGAGAAGCTCTTCAGAGTTGGAGAATAGGCTTGGCTGTGAGCATTTATTAATCACTGTTTTGGTTCAGTTATGCAGAAGTCAGCTTTCATTTTGTGTTATCATTCTCAAGTTGGCTTGTGCCATCAAAACAGGATTATGATTTGTCAGCGTGACAAATTTTACCTTCGGCAGACGAGAAGGATGCCACGATTTTTCTGTTGTCGTCTCCCTTCGCTTTTTTTTTTGTTTGTTTTCTTTAAGATTTTGTTTTAGATTTGAGATAAAGCGCCAAAACAAATGACCGCCATATTAAGCTCACTTCAGAAATCCCTGACTTGTGTTGGTGTTACTATATCTGAGAGCTTTACTTTGGAGTTGTACAGCTTGTATGGTGCTGATAAGGATGAAGCAGTGATCCTGCATTAAATACTCAGTTTTCTTACTTCTGCCAAGGATATGATGTTTATGCCTGCCAGTTACTTTGTCTGTCTGTCTGCCAGGAAGATATCTCACAAACTGAACTGACTTCATGAAAGTTGGTGGACAGATTGACCCTGGGGCAAGGTTGCTTAAAGTTAAACTTTGGTGTCGATCCGCGTCTGGGATCGACTCAGATAGACAGGTATTTGTAATGACATGAATGCTATATTCATCCTTCCGAGGCTCAAGGAATCAATTTAATGTAAAAATTTCGTGAAATAATTATTGTTATGAGTACTAACGGCATGCAGCAAAAGCATTAACTCTGCACACACTTTGCAACTTTATGTCTTAATCTTTATGCGCCACTGCACCACTTTGCTCTGTGAAACTGGTTTACTATGTTTCACATGGTTTGTAATCCTGTAAAACTCTTTGTTAAGCTTGCGCTAAAGGTGGAGATGGATATCTGGGAGAAGTTACAACAAGAGTAATATTGACTGACTATGTAACAGGATAAACTTTAAATGCACCCCAGTATTATGAATATAACTAGATTAAGTGAACACTCAGAATAATTCAGCTGTCATGTTTACACCTGTGCCAATTTATCTTACAGTTAGCTCTTAATGCAGAAAGCATAACTCAGAACAGCTTAATGACATAATGATGACAGTATCCTAAATTCCTCCTGCTGTAGTAAATCACTCTCTTTTTTTAAGATGCTATTATTTTGTAACTACAGCTCTTAATCAGTTTAAAAGAAAAGGTATTAATGAAAAGGTTTGCTGTGATTAATTGCAATAAATTACCTTTTTAAGACTGAAGCTTCTGATAGAAGAAAGGAAAAAAGCATGGAATTAATATAGAATTTAATTTCCTCTAAGTGGAATAAGTGGAAGCGAATATTAACATTAAATATAAATAAGCCATTCTTACAGTAATGTGCAAAAGTCTTGAATCACCACTCATTTTTTTATGTTTTACTTCAAAGTAGCAAGACTCTCTTTTAAGTGCTGGCGAGGTGATACTTATCAAGACTTAATGAACATCTTTCAAAGATTTTCTTTGGTCATTGTGAGAAAGGCTGAAGTATATCAAATTACACAGGAGAGAGGTACAACAGTGAGTGTCTGCAGCCCTCTGGAAAACACGGTGGAGGCTCCGTCAAGGTTTGGGACTGCATATTCGCCAGTTCAGCTTGACGATGATCCCAAACACACTGCCGAATTCATTAAAAGCATGTTGACTGTCTAATATCTCTATAAATTGATGCACTTATCTCCTATTTTCCTATCAAATGAGGGGCAGCTGAAGACTTTTGCACAGTCCTGTGGCTTGGATGAATACTTGGTAATATTTATTGAGAGAAATATAATCATATTGCCCAGTATACCCAGCTAATCAACCTTTTTAATTTTCTCCAAATCAGTAGTCACTGTGACGCCATCTTGCTTGAGTCCATTTCCTTCTTTTAAACTTAAGCATGCTCATTTTAAGTTTCAACATTGCCCCAGGGTAATTGGCCTGGACAAATGTTTAGAGAGTTAATTACTGGAAGGCACACTTTTCTTTTTTGTGCACATGGATATGAATGCATTTTCATGTGCCAGAAAAGCAGAACTTACGGAAGTGGATGCAGACCAGATACAGACAGATCGAGAGTTGACTGCACATTAACTTAATGTTAGTGCTATTTGTTGACATCGTATCTGAAGAGGATGGAAAACAAGTTTACCTGATGACTGTTCCATCAGTTTACCCTCAGCTGTTTCGTTTCTTTCTCCTCATTGATGCACATTAACACCTGTTTTGACACGGGGACAGTGAGCCACCTGTGCAATTTACAGAACCCTACATAACTTGTGAACAGATCCAGCCGTGCTAATTGTGTTCATTTTTCTTTCTAATGTGTCAGATATTACAATTGACTCACAAAAAAGGATGCAATAATTTTGATAGCACTATTATAAATTATTCTTGACTGTCACAAAGCTTCTGTGAGCGGCGAATAGTCAATTTAAATTATGATTTATATCTGAGTAATTGACCCAGTTATGTTGCTTGTATGCATCACAGCCGCTGAACGTATGACTCAGACTTATTCGACCTGTTTGAGAATACAAACCTGTTGTCCAGCTGAATCATAGTTAATCAGGAGAGACATGAAGCATCCCTATTTTTATTAAGATAAAACACACAAACACTTTTGACTGTGTTGTCCATCCACTGCTGCAGTGCTCCTTTAATACCCCTGCAGGGTGTTTATTTCAAACACAATCAGTGTTTCAATCCTAAAGGACGAACAATCCCTCAAAGATCCTTCAGGACTGAAACATTGATCTGCGTGGTGGAAAATAAACACCCATTGGGAGGATTACAACCGTCTGTGGACTGTATCCTTTAAACTCTGCTTGCCCCCTGTTGAGCCCAGAATGGCCAGGATGGAGGGACATCGGTGCCTCCACTATTGCCAGCTGGCTGATAAGGGCTGGCACCGCTTGATAAGCTTGGCACACCATGGGAATTTGTGGTGATAAAGATATTCATTCTTCTACCATCTGCTGAGTCACTGCACAATCTCACAGCTGAACGAAGGAATTTGACCCTTTGTCCACGCATGTGCGCAGCCATGCATTATTTGTGAGTGTGTGCGCTCGATAGCTGTATGCTCGGGACAAAGAGGCCACTGCCCAGCCCACTTCTTTACTGAGCTCACCATAAACCCGCTGCTCCCATTCAGTGCACACACCTACTCAGTCTTACTTACCGTCTGCTGCCACATGTTGTATTGTTGTGTGTGTTGTGCTTGTTGCAAAGTTGAGCTTGGCTGAGTTAAGCTCTGGAGGAGAAAAGCATTAAAAAGACATTAATTAGGTGGTGCGATGTATTCCCGGTCGTTGCAAAATCAAGAGTTATAGCACCGCACTAAGCCCTTATGGAGATGGAGTCTGTAGGCTTGATAAAATCATTATAAGTTTGATAGATAATGGAAGTTGAAGGGTGATGTAGTGCTAGGAGATAAAGGTGGGAGGGTAAGGTTATATGATGATGCATTTTGCATGGATATATGTGTGTGTATGCCTCTATATGTGTGTGCTCGTACATGCACGCTTACACATATGCCTCTGTCTATCTGTTCAGATTAGTGCGAGGGCGTGCTTGTTTGCAGACTTAAGTGTGACTCTGCATGACTCCTCTCTTGCCTTCCCGCTCCTCACCCCGAGTGTCCTCTGAGACTGCGGCTCACTCCTGCGGGACTCGTCTCATTAGTTCAGTAATTAAGATAAACGAGGTTTTAATTGCAGCTGTGATTCACGCTAATGATTGTGGGACTCAAGATGAGGATTTCCTCTCCCTCCTCCAATCAGGGGAGTGTATCTGGGATTTGATGTGTACATGAGATAGAATCGCAGCAGCACTCTGCCCGCAGTGTTGCAGTTGTTATTTTTTTGTTATGATGAAGAAGATTCAGGGTAGCGGTTCTGATGGTAAATCCCCGGTCCACAGGGTGAGACTTAGCCCTCTTATTGGACCTCTGACTCACTGCTCTCATTATATATCACTTTAGGAATAGTCCACTGCTGAACTATCCATTCGATTTTTCCTGCTCTAAACATCTGTGGGGGTTTCTGACCCAAAATGCTCCAACAATTCCTCAATTACTGGTAATGAGAAAGAAAGATTTTATCACATACCCATAGTGACTGTTGCCTTAAACAAACAAACATATTCATGTATACTCCTGACAGAGTTTTTTTTTTTTTTTTTTTAAGTGTGGCTAAAACACAATCTTTCTTCTGAGTTGATGGTCGGTAAATTACTTAATGCTCATCATTGTCAGTGGTACTAAAGTCGCTCCAAATAGACAAGTTACTTTTTATTTCATGCATTTATTACTTAATGATGTTGATCCCTGCATATCTTAAATGGGGCGTGCAGTATAATCATCAAAACAGCTTAAAAGCAGCTTAAAAGCAGCATTGACCATGCAATGTGCCTGCAAACAAGATTAAAAGACAATACTTAATTCACGTTGTAGTAATCATGTTAGCATGCTCCTTAATGCTGAGAGGCATGCTGAATTGAAATAAAATCAGTCCAGCATGCCTTTTTGTGATTATTGTATTTGTCATTTTTGCAAGGCTTTTTATTTGGGAAAGCTGTGCAGCAGATCCTTATTGATCACTCTTAGTGGTCCTTCTTCCTACTTATTCAGTCACACATCTGGCATGTAATAAAATTTAAATACACATTAAAAACCTTTTTTAAAGAACAAAATAATGAGTTAATGGTTTGATTGGGGAGAAGCTCAATCATTCGGGAGTGACTAGGGAGTAGATCCGTGACTCCTCCTCCTTGGGGTAGCTCGTGCTTCAGGTGTTTCTGTATGAAAACACTTGTTCTCAGGATGGATACTTGGCACCCAGATGTCTTTGGAATCAAATATCTTCATGCTTAGTCTTGTTTCACTGCTTGCTGTGACTCCGGTTCCTCTCAGGAGTATCAGATTACATGTTCCCGTGACAGTTCTCCTCTAACGCTAGCATCTCAACTTTGACTCCAGTTGTTAGATCTTTGGAAAGATTAGTCAGATTAATCCCTCTAAAAGATAAGATCATAACAGCTTTGCACCACTGTCATCACTGAGATGATGCTTAGCCATGCTATCAAGCTACAGCAGAGCTAAAGAAGAAACTAAGCAGATAAATAAATTGGGACTAAAAAGAAAGATAAAGAATACACAAACCCGTGGTGTTTCTGACTGATGAGCTTCTACACCAATGAGCTTCTGCCGTAGCATATTATTACATTATCCACATCTATAGCATTACACCATAGCTTTTGAACATCAACTCAAGCAGTAAACAATCCCAAAACGTCAGCCATCATCTGCTCAAACCCATCCCCGAGGACGACATGGGGGAAACACAGACAACACTAGTCAGTCTCAATGACACCCCCAATGACCTAAGGAACTATCACTCTAAAGCCCAGATGGACTCATTTTAGCACAATGTCTACTCGCTACATGCTCATGTGTGTCTGTCTGCACACATATATGCTCGGACAGATCACGTACTTCACACTTACAGACAGACACAGACGGAGGAACGGAGAAATAAGAAAAGAACAGGAAATTAAAGCACAGTATTCATCTTAAGAAATATCAAAAATACCCAATATTGACCTACTGAACATATTTTACCTGCTAAAAAGAACTTTCTGTCTTGCTTTCTGTGATTTCTATTACAGAGGACTTGAGGCAAGCAGTCTTGCCCCAAAAATATTGCTGTCCGTTAGGATAAGAGTTAAGCTTGTGTAAAGTTTCTGTAGCCTCTCCTCTGCGCTGTAATGATAGTGTAAGAATAAGCAGAATAAAAGTCAGCCTTGCGTCTCACAGAACGAAAGGACATCCCCCAAGCCTTTCATATCAGCCTCTTGTTTATCTTTGTGTGCTTGGTTCTATCGCTTTTGTCACATGCAAGCACAACTAATCCCACTCTAAGCTCCTTCCATCGCTACACTTTTCTTTCCTTTTAGACCATTCTTCCTTTCTCATTGTAGCGTCTTCGTGCTGGGAAACTGCAGCAAAGATGTTATTTAATTTGCAGCTAAAGTAGTACAGATTTACAATATCATAACTTCACTGGGTATTTTGAAGTCTGTCAGGAACCTGAAGAGCAAGACCACATATTGCACATACACATTTGCCTATGGACACAGAGACAGAACAGGTGCCCACTGTCCACTGCAGTTAGTATTAGGGGGACATCCTCCAGCCTGCCCTCAGCAAAGCGGTGTCACAGGTACAGGCATGCCATTTCCTGCCTGGACACGCTGATAAGTTGCAAAGGCGATTATTTCCCGTTGTCTGTCTTTCCTCACATATCTTTATCTCTCAGTACTGCTACACCCTGATGCTCTGATTCCATGCAACTACAGCCTAACTTGTATCAGCAGACATGTTGTAATATGGACAAGCCTAATACCTGTTATTCTATAGGGAGCTCTTATTGTCACTGTCGCATCACGGGGATTTCTGCTGGTTTTCAATTAGACGCTCTGAGGCTCACCACAGCCCGATGCTATGTAATCTCTCAGGGAAGGCAGATAGTCTGCGGGACGCTGATTGCGACACAATCCCAGGACTAGTGAAGTCTAGTGGTGTCTAGTAGAGTGCAGCAATCAAATGCAATCACAGCCAAGTCCAGGCCTCACTTTGTTATGATGTGATCAGCCTCAGCATTACAGCAACTGACATGTGAAGTCAATAATACTGATCATCTCCTTACGATGCAAAATCTGCTGCGTTGTGAGGACATGATGCTCACATCCATGTGTTATTCTGACGTGTGCTAGCCAACTGGATGTGGTGGAAGACCAAGGACACCCCGCATGGCAACAACACTCCTCAAAGGCAGCAGCCCCTGCTAGCAGAGCAATGCACCTTCAAAGACCACAAAAACTGCACAGCTGTTCAAATTCTTTTCCACTCTTGAGCTCAGTTATTGGTCTGTATTTTCATTGTAATAAAAGGTCTGTTTTGCTTTTGTTGTATTTCCAGCATACACTGAAGGTTTATCAATTGCTGTTCTGTTCATTTACCCTTGGGATAAAGAGGACACTGCTGGCCTTAAGAAGTGATATTCTAAGCTATTGGCTTGTGAACAACAGCATTTCCCAGTGTCAAATCCAATTTCCTCTTCTGCTGTCTTCTAACCCGCTGCTGTTTTGTACACTGTGCAAAACCTGACTTTGTATTGTCTAGCACGCTGCAAAAAAAATCAGATAATAGGGTAAATCAGTCTAGCCTAGTCTCACTGAGAGACACCAACAAGATTTTTCGCAAACATGCTGCTACAAATACACTTCAAATACACACACTGGCGATAAGACCAGACTGCCAGTTCAATACTCAGTTGAAAAGAGACTGTGACGTCTTGGGCTGACAGACCAAATGCAGGAATCAATAGCCGTAAGCCTAATTATTTTTCATGAGACCTGAAGATTGTGGATCGTGGATACATACATCTGTGACCAGGATGAGAATTGTGTTGGTCTGAGGTTAGGTTAGGTCAGTGGCATCTTGAGCTAAAGTCGCTGGAGGAAGCACACAGAATGTTTTAATGCTGTTTGTTCCTAATAAATATGTAATAAAGTAGGATTTATGCCCTGTCCAAACTGCAGTTGGACAGGCTCCCATTCCACCCACACACTTCCAACAATGGTCATGGGATGACTGTCTTCAATTATTTGTAACGTTACCAAACCAACAGTATTGTTGTTGGCCAGCAGGGTAGAGGTAAACTGTACTTCTCTTCCTCTTTCTTTTCGTTTGTTGTTGTTCTTAGCTGTTAATTTCACTTTTCACACATAAGTCAATAAAAAACTAAGATATGAGAAAATGTTCAGCTGCAGGTAGAAGAGCCACCAGCTTTGCCTGATCATGTCACGTCGATGGGTGTGGGATCATGTCCCATGTCATAGAACAAGCAAATTTGACTAGTTCTTTTGGTAGAGGCTCAAAAGGCTAACATCTCATTGGATTCACTAAGCATATTCAAAGATAAGTGGCTGCAAGAGCCTGTTGTAAATTCAAGTCAATAAGTACTGCTATGGAAAAAAATTCCACTGTTGTTCGGCAATCCTCCCACTCGTTACTGGAAAAGCAGCATTTGTCTAAATGTTTAGAGCAGGGGTGTCAAACAAAAGGCCCGGGGGTCAGAATTGGCCTAGCAAAGACTCTGGTCTGGCCCACTTGAGAGCTTTGGAAAACGTAAAGAAAGACATATATTTTAGACTTTTAACTATATTTTACTGTTTTCCTACTAATAAAGACCTTCCCCATGCCCGTTCATACTGCAGTGAAATAATAGATAAAGAATTATCTGTTATTTCACTATCAACTATAGAACTTTATGAGATTTTATTGTTTTGGTTTTTTACAATGCCTCCATAAATAGGACATTTTTTTGCAAAATATAAAAAAAAAAATCTGATTTATAATTACAGCTGTCTGGACAATGAGCTTTCAGTACTTTTTCCATAAGTTCACATTTATTACTTATCATTTAAGTTGTGCTGACAGATTTCTTTCATTTACTACAGCAGTATGTTTTATTATATAGAAAAAGTGAGACGTGCTGCTGAATGTACTGACAGAAATAGGAAGTTTGACGAGTCCCACCCGCTTAAAATCAAAGTGGGCTGTATGTGCCATTTGATGTAAAATGCATGTGGCATCCTCGGTGTAGAGATACTCATGAAAGTAAAGCTTAATTTATACATCTATAGAATCTGTGCAGAGCATACAACATAGCCTAGCAAATGGCCAACACCATTAACAGCATTTACATGGGTTGCTGGCAATGAAGGGATCCACGTCTCTGGAGCTGCACATCAGGTTACAGCATAAGTAAGGCAGGAAGGGTCAAAGCACAAAGACCGCTTACGTGCGTCTTACTAACTGTGCCAACCAAAGGTTGCAAACGGAAGTAGGTTTCATGTGCCACACATTCTCAGACAATACTTGTCCTTGAATCTTTTCTGAAGAAAAAAACTTTTGATGAAGCTAATTCATTTAGTATTCATGAAATGCAGCTTGTCTGCCAATGGCATTATCACTTCACATCACAGACACACAGGAGCACATACATATGCACTAGTAGCTGTCATACACTAAAGGGTTTGTGTGAATGCACAGATGAGCACGTGCATAAGCAAATCAGTGTAAGTGAGAAGCTGTTCATTTAGATTTTGAAGCGAGTGTAGTTTGAAGACAATAACTAAAACCTCATCATTAATATGAATGCCTGTAGGCGTAATCCTTAAAAGTGACACTAATTTGTGTACATTTAGCAAAGTACACAAAATCTTAGCCCCGAGCCTCTAAGCACTGGCTGCTTGCCATATCACATTACTAGAATGTTCCAGCGCCCCCATGGTGTTGTCACAAACTAGAAAAAACAGTTGTCACTAGCTTAGTCATGGCGATTACACTCGGAGAAGTCCTGTTTCGGCTGAAAGTCATTGTTATCCACGCGCCGCATGCCTGGTTGAACTCATCAGATCAGATCCCTTATTCCTTCTGCTCTCCAGGGCAATCCTCCCATAATAACTACACGTGTAAGTTTTCCACTTTTCAACTTAGAACACGGAAGTCGCTCAGAATCACTAGCCCGTTTTCCCCCTGTGTCTACACTCGCTCCTTTGCTCTTTGTGAGGGAGTGAATTTCAATAACAAAACTGTTCTCAGGAAATAAGCCTTCACTCCATTGTTAATGATGCAAGGGTGTAAATGTGTTTGTCAATACATAATATGAAATCTACACTCGTGTTTTCCACCTATTCTTTGGTAATGCCGAGATTCTTCAAAAGTGGCAAATTATTTGGATTTCTTTTATTTTGTAATTGTAGCACTGGCCATTGAAGCTGTTGAGCACATTATAAATTCCCAGAAAATAAGAGCTGCGTGTGTGAGTTTGTGTGTGTCTCAGTGCCTGTGGGCATTTCTCGAGGTGTGTGTGCGTGAGTGGATGAATTTGAGTGTGCAGGGCCACTCTAGACAAAATCATGCCATGCTTTCTCATTTTCCAGTCCAGTACTGTTGGTAATGTGAGAGCATGGCTAATCCCCTGGAGTCTCACATCACAGAGTCAAACTCTCCTGGTTAGCACTAAATGCACTCTGACACACACACGTACACAAATCTTTGAATTTCTTCTTAGGAGTTTGGAATTGAAACGGCAAAATATTAACACGCACGAAACACAAATTCATAATAACAAATTTGAATTTCAAAATTCAAATAAGGAGTTTATTGTTATTTGTGTATAATTTGGGTGCGTGTGTATCTTTGAACAGCAATTTTCATCCGTTGGGGGTCTAATCACTGTGTCCTAGCAGAGCACTGGAGAACACTTTGCATCAGCAATTAGATTATGATTATATTTTCTTTCTCAGTGGCACCTCTGAGTCACCCTGTGTAATTTCAGTCTGTCTCTCTGGTCAAGCTCAACACAACGGTGCCCTTCAAAGGCCCCTTCAATGGAACCTGAAGCAACGAGTCAAAGCCTCTCAACGGATGCATGCAGAGAGTACAACCAGCAGCCTGCTGTTATCTCGCAAATGTACATTACAGCATGGCACTCTAGAGCTTTTTGTAGATGCGCGTGTTTGTGTATGCACGATAGCCGCTCGGCCAGGTGAGCACCCAGTCGTCCGGGCAAGGGGCGGCTGTTGGAGAAGATTGGCATTCTAGTCAGGCCACTGAAGCTGACAAAGCAATTTAGAGGCAAGATGCCCACACAGAGTGGGTCTAAGTCCCTGATGCGCGTTACCCTCCCACCACCTCTAACAATTGTTGTCAACATCAACTTGCCTGCCTCTCCCATCAGGCAAAAAGAAATGTTGCAATGAATGTTGTGTCAGCTTAGTGTCACTAGTGCATAACACAAACTGGCAGTTTTTTTGTGTTTTTTCCCCCCATGCACACTCTTACATCAACACACTACTATACTTCTCCTAATAAGATACTTGGGTCTAGCGGTTACTGCAGGATTATTACATTGCTTACATGTGGCCATCTTTTTGCAATATTCTGTGTTATTGATCCTGTGTTTCATTGTCTTCCTGCTTCCGATTGTGGTCATTTTCAGTGTTCTACACCTATTAGGACTGTCACCCAAAGAAATATGAGAGCATCTGCCGTTTTAGCAAATGGCCCAAAATGATTGTTGGTCAAATTCATGTTGAGAATCAATTTTGTGACCATAGGAATTATTCATGCTGACCATGAGGTCTAAGTGTGTAAGTGGGTAATATAACAATACAAAGCTGTTTCATACCAATGGTCTTTTGTTTCTTTGGTTTGTTTTAATCATAGCGATTGCCTCTAAATAAATTTGGGGTATTAAGTATTAAATTTGACTTAAGTCAAATAAGCCAGTAAGTCTAATGTTAACCAACAACTTGGAAAACATCAGACTTACTGGCTTATTGGCTCACTAGTCATTGTGCAGTTCATCAATAAGGTAGTCTCGAAGCTAAAGGATAGGTTTTATGATGGTTTTAATCCTTGTCAGCATCTTTATATTTCAGATAGATGATAGATAGATAGATAGATAGATAGATAGATAGATAGATAGATAGATAGATAGATGGCACTTGTCATCACTTACATAACTAAATTCATTATGTAGGCTGGATATGATCAGCAGTAGTTTCTGTGCCTTCTACATCCTACTCTCCACCTTTTGGCCTCAGTCCAATGCCAATTACCCCAAAGCTTTGCTCTCTTTGCTAGCTTGGCTCCTCTCCTCTATGTTCATTCTTCTGTAGTTTCCCTCCCTTCCATTCCAGACTAGATACAGGGCAATAATAGAGTGCCGACTGGGGAGTGGGGAACACAGGCATGGGTTAATCTGTTGACCCCTAGCCGTTGTATACTATAGACTTACCATCTCAACGTGTTTCTCTGAAGTCTAGACCTCAGCTATTACTCTAACCTATCTGAAAGAGAATGTTTCTTAATCCCGCTCAAAGTGTAGCTCGAGGTTCACAGTGTTCTTACTTGTGAATGTAGGGTTTCAGAAAAAGGGAAAATCCGCATGTGAAGAGAATATGCATTCTGGGGGGATATTGCATTTATCATGTCATATAGTGAAAGGAAGTTAGTTTAATCATGCAAAAGCTAATGAACAAGCAATTTGAGAAATGAATTCTGAGTCATGTCTCAAAATGTAAAGTGGTTTACCGTCACAATAAACTTTCCTTTTAATAATTGCAGTTGTTGTACGTTCACACAAAATAATCTGTCTTTTGCAGAGTAAAAGAAGTAATGGTTGGTAAGCTACAAAAACCATGACTGATTTATGTTATTATGACAAAGCCAGGGGATTAGCTACAACGAATTTCTGGACAGAACCTCAAATTGTATTTCAGACAGATCTGTTAAATTTTTACTGAAAGGACCCTAAAGTAAATACAGTATACATATGTTTGTAATCTGCCAAAACTGGAGTTATGTTAGCCTTGAAACCAAATAAATTCAAGAGCTCATTTTTTGTTTTTCTCTAGGCCCTCTCCTTCAGACACAACACTGATGTGTGCCACAAAACACCCTGCCATATGTGCAAAAGGCTTCAGTATCAACTATGGTGAAGTGTAACCACACCTGTAAATGTTTAGCTCTCGCCGTCATTGCCACCAAAAGCAGAGTCCCTCTAAGTGTGCGTACTGCAGCAGGTGCTTCCGACCATCCACACAGGTGCAGACTGAGCAATCTGTTTTCTGCATGGAAATAGCAAAAGAGCATCCTAAACAAATGTCTTAATGCTATTGCAAATAACAAACATGGTATTAAATTTGACACAGGAGGCATGCACAGTCCAATCATGTGAGTGTCTCTCGTTCAGAGTTGTGCCATACTGAAAGCGATACATGTTAAATGTTGTGGTGCTTAACCTTATAAGATTTCAATACCAAGTTTTAGTTAAACATGACCACACTGTTTATGACGCTAGCGTGTTCAAATTAAATTTGAACACGCTAGCGTCGAAGTCATTTTTACATAGAATGCCACATACAGCTTACATTAATCTCAAATGGACCAGACCAGTCAAACTCTCCTATCTGTCAGTATAAGCACGTTAAAATACACATTAAATGTCTCAGATATCTCAGTATAAGAAAAAGTAGTGCAATTTCAACAGTGCGACTTAGTTTTTCTACATTATAAAAAATCCTGCTGTAGTAAAGGAAAGAAACCGATGATGCATTATGTAAAACTTGTTAAAACCAATAAATAAATGTGTCCAAAACAAATGAAAGAAATCTGTCAGCATGACTTAAATTCTACGACCTAAATTGTGTAATATAATTTAAAATGAAAATTCTTCTTAATTCACAATAGAACTTTTTTTTAACTGGGGCCATTGTAAAAACAAATTAATAAAAATCCATAAATTTCTATAGTCAATAGTAAAAAAAACAAACTTGTGTATCTATTATTTTACTGTTGTATGAAAGGCTATGGAAACGTCTTTACTAGCAGGAAAAGCTGTAAAACCTCTGAAACTACAGGTAAAAATTGAAAAGTGATGCCGTCCTTTATATTTTCTAAAGCTGTCCGGTGTGCTAGTCTATTCCAGGCCAATTCTAGCGCCCTAGGCCTTATTTTTCACAACCCTGGCATACAGCATAATGGTGTGCTGATGTGTAGTGCTCATTTTTGTCAGATGTTTTTGATTTAGTCGATTATGATTTATCTGTTCAGCATTATTCGATTTTTGATCATTCTCTCACATTAACCTGTTTAACCTGCAGTGTGTGACATCACAGATGACCTGCTGTGGTGGCCGCTGTTAAAAGAGTTAAAGTGCTCCATGTTAACACGGTGTAATTGAATTAGTCCTAGGTATGTTTCCCATTCATTCATTGATCTCATTTAGTCTTGTCTCCTCCATTGTTTGCCTTTAGCTGAACAGATTGCTGTAATAACATTCACATTTATAAAGTGCTACTTACCAGAGATTTCAAAAGGGCTATTCACGTCTCATATAACACATCATCGGCGCCAAGGATCACACTGAAAGTGTAAAGGCATTAGCTTCTCTGAGTGAGACTTGAGCATCTGATCTGAGAGACGCAGATACCAGGCAGTGCGGGGCTGGAGCAAGAGAACATTAAAAGTGAAGAGGTGAGGGCCATTGGGTGTACTTTTGTTTGTGCTCTCCATCTGCTGGGCGTAATTAGCAGGGTGTCTGAGAGAGAGAGGGAGAGAGAGAGACAGAAAGAGAAAGTGTCACAGAAAAGTGTGAGAGAGGTGTGAAAGTTAACGAGAAGGACGGTAATTTGAAAAGGAAGAGAGGGAATAAGAAAATATTAGAAGAGGACTCAAGTGGGCCTCGGTCTAATATTTTAACCTGTTTAATTGAAGTGAACACACTTGAACTTGTTAATGAGAACAGTGCAGCGTTCATAATTTGAAATGCTCCTCTCTGAAGGAGTGCATGGAGTATGACAAAGTTAATGCAATTTATCAACCCGTGCAAAAAGGGGTGACTGCAGTCAGTCTGTATTGTAAGCCTATCATGTTACAGATTCTATTGATACCAAATTATACATCCAAATATGTTCTTTAAGTTCATCTGTGGATTTTAGTTTTTAAGTAAAGATCGTTTTAAATTCAAACTTAAAAACATTTGATATCCTACATCACACCCTTTCTTGCTAGCATGCATCGTCTTTGTTGCTTTTATTGCGATTGAACTGCCAATCAGCAGCACGAATGATACAGGAGACTCATGGTGCAAGCACAAATGGTTTTATGCCTGCATATGAGAATTCACAGACAAACAAAACAGTAGCCCATTTATTTAATTTTTAAAAAAGTCTCTGTGACACTAACAGCGATATTTAAAAAGAAAGATCTTTCCGATATCAGCCACGATGCTTGTAGTTCCCGGGATGTGTACCCATGCTTGCAATCAGTTACTGACAGCATTATCACTACATAAATTACAGATGAACTCAATAAAGAAGTGAAAAACTGAAGGCAGTGGAAGGGGAGGGTGACAGAAATAAAGCGGGTTCAGGAGAAGCAGCTTGTGGACAGGTTGGAGGAGGTCGACCAGCCTAAGGGAGGTACAGAGATAAAAGACAGCACAGTGAACGCAGTATCCATATTACATGAAATAGAGACTTGCACATGGCTCATCCACCACCTTCCCTTCCAGAGGATTCTTGTTGTATCCCAGGAGACATGTTGAATTATCAACCATGCCGGTTTTGTTTCTCTCTCTGACTTTCTTTGGTCTGCCTCTCTCTCTCTCTCTCTCTCACTCCATCTAGGAAACACAAACAGTGTTTTTGCCCTGGACTACATCAGTGGATCCCTGACAGTGAATGGGCAGCTGGACAGAGAAAACCCCCTCTACTCAGCAGGATTCTCTCTGACTGTCAGGGTGAGCTGCTGAATGTGGGGGGAGGTGTGGGGTGGAGGGACTGTCGTGGCCTAGACAAGAGACTGAAAGGCTGCTTCACCGCTGGATTAAGAGAGAACTTTGATATGAAAGTGTTTTCTATCTAGGCTAGATATAGTCTCCAAAGACCAACTAAACAGACCTCTTAGACTGGATATACAGTCTGTCGCTTATGCAGGAAATCAGTTAGTACTAGATATGTACGATGTGCGTGCAGTATATCTTTAGATGCTTTGTCAATATGCTTCTGCACAAATGAGACTCTGACAAACTCAAGTGCTTTTATTGGGCTCATTAGTGGCCATGTTCATGCTTGTGATTCTGTGATAATGTCCCCTCCAGAGGCTCGTGCTGAATGAGCAGATATTAGAACAAGAGGAGCAGAGAACAAGAAAGAGGAAGAAGAGGATTTAGAGTCCTCCTTAATGCTGAAGCCTCCTTTGTTCCTCCATTTTTTCCCTTTTTCTTTTGTTTGAAGCAGGTGTGATCTCTGAATCCCTGTATCCCTCCATGAGCCAAGTCTGTCTCACTTGGCTTTTTAGCATGTCACTCCTTCCCTCTCGTCCCCCCTTGTCCCCCCACCTCCCGACCCGCAGCCTTGCCACCTTGTCCAGTCCTCCACTTTTGTTGTCATTATTTCTTCTCTTCCACCGTTGTACACCGAGTGGTTCCCACAGGGTGTGAGGGTGCGTGAAATGGATTTCCAAGTCCTGCTGAAAGCGGAAAGATTTGTGAACAAAGGCCTCATTTTTCTGTGTAGTTACAATGTTGCATTCGTGATCTTGATAGCTTGACAAGTCAAATCTGCTACACCTTAAGATAAACAGCCTTTAAATATCAAATGGCCTCTCTGGCGTTCTTGCATTTACTGATTTGGCTGCAATTATTGGTAATAAAAAGCAGGTCGCGTGACATTTTTACACGAGAGACCATTGAGATACATTTGGCTCTGAGGTTTAATACAAAAAGAGATTCTGGCAAACATATTCCAGGCTCAGGCTTGTCTTTTTAATTGAAATCAATAATTACTAACCAGAAAAGTAGAATGAGCAAAAAGGCTGGAAAAGAAAAAATGTCACCCAAAAATGTATTTATAAGGTATGGATTTTTCCCCCTCCTCTCTAAATTTTCTCTCCTCTTCTTGTGCTTTTTTAGCTGGTGCTGCTATTGATTGGAGTGTGCCGTAGTAATACAACTAATTTCTCAACTTCAGGCAGCTTAGATAGCGCTGAGCACGTGGAGGTGGAGGTCAAATTATTCTGGAGTACTGTTACGAAAGAGGCTAAACTATCTGATTATCCAGAGACTGGCATGTTGTTTCTGCTTCTCCTCCTATTGCCTGTGACACTCGCCCATCAATAAAAGACAGCGGTTGCCCCTTTCTATCTTTCCCTCCTATTTTTTTCATTTCAGAGGGCAGCCATCTTCAATAACTGAGGCAGGCAAAAACAGAGTGTGTGTAATTGTGTCTCCTCAATTGGACTTCTTTCACCTAAATCTCATTGTGTGTTCATGCGTATGAGTGTGTATGTGTGGATGTACATGTGCTGGCCTTCTCTTGGCCTCACTTTGAGCCTATTTCTGTGATTGCTTTTAGGCCGTCTGTCCACCTTTTGATCCAATAAATGAACAGCTGTAAATACCGAGTGAGATTGCGTGCTGACCGCCTCCATCCAGAATGACATTTTCAGTCCAATCAAATGGATCGCTCTCTCTCACTCTCTCTATGTCTCTCTCCTTTTTTCTGTGTCCCTCTCTCTTTCTCTCTCTGATGAACATTTCCTGCTCTGGCTTCCTGTTAGGCCACCGAGCTGAATGATGACCGCAGTCCATCTAGGGCAACGGTGGTGACCACCTTCACCATCCTGTTAATTGACAAGAATGACAACGCCCCGAAGTTCAACAGTTCTGAATATCGGGTCCGCATCACCGAACTGGCACAGGTGGGCTTTGCCCTGCCCCTCTTCATCCAGGCAGAAGACAAGGACGAGGTGGGTAGATCACATCTTAATGGCTTCCAGTGTTCACAACATTTGTATGCCCCTGTGCTGACAACAGCTGTAGCGGGAGGCATTACGTTTTTGGCTTCTCTAGTCTCATCAACACCTTTCTTTTAATTACATGAGAACATTTGATCAGACTCGAGAATGAATGCAATATGTCGGGAACATCTGAAGTGACTTTCATGGCATCTGCTGCAAATATTCTCGTGTCAGTGATTGAATTTAGTGGTTACAAAACACGTATTTGCCCACAACTCAAGACTTCTTAGATCAGTGCTGGCAAAACTTTACATGTCAAAAATCCTGATGCACAAAACAACCAAACAATAACACAATCAAACTTTTCAGTATTTCCAGTGACAACTTCAGTGACCTTTCAAAACTATGTCCAAAAAAGTAGTCGTTTAGTAAACAATTTCTGATGCATACACTGCAGATATTCAACAAACTTTTTTGCCCCAAGTCCTCATCTATCAATCCTCAGGGCTGTGAGCCAGACACATCTAGGGGTGGCCAGTTAGCCGGTGAAATTTGCCCCTTTAGTAATGCTGATGGCTTACCCACCTGTGGTGATAGCCCTGGGTGGATTATGATCAATCAACCATTTCTTGTAAACCTGGTAGGGCTTTTGTCAGAATTTTGGTAATTTATGAAAATGCTACAAGTGGGTATTTATCTACTCATATCATTACTGAACCGATATAATTTGAATAATGGACACAGTGTGACATCTTCAAGCCAAAAATTTATAGAAAATAAGCGAAGAGAGAAGAAATCTGTTGTTTGTTTTGTTAGAAATCTTTAAATTTAATTTTGGGGAAACATGAAATGTCTAAATGGATAAAATCACGAAATCACGCAACAAAGACAAATCATGTCTTTAGGCATTCATTCTAATATTCTGTCTGCCTTAGACCTTTAATTTTGCTACATTGTTCTATTGTACAGTACAGTATCCTAGTGTAAAAGAGAACAAGAGTAAATCAGGATGTGAGAAAATGTTAGATGTATTTTGCAATCCTGCATCATACAAGCAGATCCAATATTCAGTATGAAGGGAATGTGATTAGAACTGCAATAAATAAATAGTAAACCTGATTGGAACACGCAGAATTGATAGCTCAAGTAAAGTTTTTTTTATCAGATTTCATACTTTTTTACTTTCAGTTGGAATAGATTGGCACTAACAAGATACATTCTTAATCTAGCTTGTTATCTTGTTTATAAATGCACAGCCAAAAAAGAACATCAGCCACTCTGTGAAACTATATTTCACTATGTCAGGCAGCAGTGTGTGTGTGTGTGTGTGTGTGTGTGTGTGTGTGTGTGTGTGTGTGTGTGTGTGTGTGTGTGTGTGTGTGGATTGTCAGCAGGAGTGTACTACAGCCTCCTTTGGTTTGCCCGCCACTTCCCATTTACTGTATCTATCAGCCTACTGTGGTGACACGCAGTCACATACACTCAGACACCAAAACATACACAGAAGTCAAACATTTTAGGCTTGCTCTGCCTCACTCGTTTTCTTTCTCCCTCGCTCACATATGCACACGCTCGCTCACACCAGCGCATTGGACTCGACTACAATTTAATTTGCTCTGGAAGAGATGGGATAGAGCATCAAATTATACCTAACGAGGAAAATCAATCACCTAGGGTGCAGATAAGCCGAAAGCTAGTCAACTCTGATTGATTCAGGCGCAGCAGCCGCCAGGGTGGAATTTGACAGATAACTGTGAGTCAAGTGGATAGAAAAGAAGGTAGAGAATAAAGAGAAACAGACTTGCAGAGAGGAGAGGAGAGGAGAGGAGAGGAGAGGAGAGGAGAGGAGAGGAAAAAAGATTGAGCAGAAAGTAGTCAGTGCGAGCAAAATCATAAGTCGTAGTAATTGGTGGAGCAGGAAGAAAACAGTCGGGAGAGGAATACAGCACTTGAAAGGAGAGATAGCAGGAATATTTAGCAGCAGGTCTGTTTATCCATTCTAGGGATGGCGTGTTTGCTTCTGCCTGTGTTCCAGCAGCAAGCAGAGAAGAGAGCACTGCAAGCATGTTGCTGCACGCAGGTGGGGTGACGACCCAGACACCTGGCATGTGATAAGAGGTCTCTCTGTAGGTTAGCAACCAACATTTTACCACCACCAATATCAGCGTTCGCTCAGGGGAGGCTTCCAGACACCTAACATATCTGGGCTAAGATTGCTTATTGCAAATGGGGGAATGGCTCCGAGACGGTTTTAATTCACTAGATTCGCCGTTGATGCTGCTTTCGAAAGCACTTACCAGATTCGGCGCATTAGCAGCCCCAGCTCACTGTTAAGTCATCATCATGCAACAAAACAAAAGGCATCAAAAAGAGCTTAAAAAGCAAAGTGTCACATGGAAAAAATATAAAGAGAAAATGCAGAAAACGTATTCCGGGGCATTTTAAACTCTACCAGTCTTGCATTGTTACTCTGCTGTGATAGAGCCACGAGTACATCAATTGCAAGGAGTAAAGCCCACGAGGTGTTTTTTGTCTTGCAGTTTTTTATTGCTTTTTTGATCTTTTAAACCTGCATGTCATTGCCGATACACACAAACTCATTCACACTCCACTACACCTGCTCTGTAATCTCACTCCTTCCATGTGTAAGGGATTATAGGCAGGCATTTCTTTTCTTAGACTATGACACAAGTGGTAGTTACCTCTCTGCCTGTCGCTGCCTTCATATCCTCTTCTACTTGGCTAGCATCTTTAAAAACTTTTTGCTGCTGGAGCTTGTCACTAAACTTTGTGGCAGTTGCATCTGACAGGATGCTTTTATTGGGGGCTTCTAAAGGCAGAAGCAAATGGACGGGCAATTACGTTTATGGGCAGTTTGAGGTGACATCCCTGCATATTGGATGGTCTTTTAAATAGGAGTCATCAGCCACAATGGTTCTCCCACAGACGAAAACAAAAACAAGGGGGCTATTTCAACTGGCAGCATAATGCCAATTGACCACGCCACCCGTCTTCCTCTGTCTGCCACAATGGCTACATGATTGGCTGCCCTGAAGCTTTATACATCAAGACAGGAAGGACCTAGAGATGGGGTTTTTTCTCCCGCTCAAGAAAGCCACAGGTATTTCAGACATGTGATGTCACTGGTTTATATTTACCCATAATGCATCTGCACGTGGGGATTTATCTGAGGAAAAAGAAGTAAAGAAGGAAAAGATGAGTTGGGGTTTTTTTCCCTCCATTATTCCAAATTTCATATTCATACTTTTTCATTACACAACCGCAATGACACAAAACATAGTATTTCTAAATCAGTCTTCATGTTCACATAATCTACATAATCATAAACATTGTGCTGGCAACTTACGCTGCAGTGAGCTAGAAAGCAAACACAGACGAATGTAGCTGGATTGAGGTAGATAGTCATGGTTGTCACCAGGGATCACATCAACTCCTTTTCCTCTCTCACAAAACACACAATGTGCGCAAAGCATATGGTTTTCTTCTTTGGCTAGGTAATCATGCAGTCTGACTTACTCTTAGAGCTCTGTGGGAAATAAATGGGGAATAAATTCTGTGTATCACTTAGACTGTGACCCAAGTTTTACAGACGGAGAAGCGATGAATCTGTGGTATGGGTGATGATTTGATTCTTACGTCTGATCACAGTTGGACCTTTCAGTGTTACTGTTATTAATATTCTGGCTTGTCACTTTGTTCTTTTTGTACAAAGTGCACTCCTCCACGCCAAATGCATCCTGAAGGAATTTTAGAGTTGGCTTCTTCCGTCTCGATTTAACATTTTCTTCACTGGTGAATTGTTTGGTGTGCCTTTTTATAACTGCTTCATTATGAGCGTTCAACATATTTCACAGTTGTTCTCAGAAAAGAAACATCCTGCTCAAGACCGACAATAAAAAAAGCTGCTGCCTACATGCTGATGCTGGTTTTGAAGATGGGTTATTATTGTTAATTAAACACAACTCAAAATAAAAACTAGATGTGGGGAAAAATAATTAAAAAAATAGACTTTCAAGAAAATAAATGAACTAACTGGAATAATATTATGTGCTCGGAAAACTAACTAATAAAATACCGGAAATATCCTTAATTTTTGTCTTTATTAATGTTCATATCACAGTGACCCTGTTGAGGCTGTATTTGTATTTGGCTATATAGATTTATATATGATATATGATATATGATCATAATAACCGAAAAAAACTAATTAGAAAATCCAAAACTCTAATAATCTATTATTTTTAAATACAAACACACACATGTGACATATCAAAAGAAATGTTTGGAATAAGATAAGATAAGATAAAATAACCTTTATTAGTCCCACACATGGGAAATTTGTTGTGTCACAGCAGAAAGTGGACAGTGCAAAGTTACAGTAGCAAAAATTAAGAAAAACACTGGAATAGGATAAGATAAAAAGAATAAGAATAAGATACTATATACAACAGAATAAAATACAGCATTGTCAGAAAAAGAGAATTGCACTTAGTGTTATTGAGAAAAAGAGAATAAACCTTCCACATCATTCATGTATTTGTACAGGTATAAATTACAAGTGTCTTGCGTCCTGTCATTAGTGATACATTCATCTTTAGGATAGCTGCAATTTTATCATTTTATCAGCAAAGACAGAGAAATATTTAAATGAAAACACATGAATATCATACAGTTACTACACTGTTGTTAGTACATGTTATTACTTAACATTACTAGACTATGTGCAGGGTTTTGATATACATCATTCTAGGTACAACAGCCATAAATGCATGAAAAATATGTATGCTGTCTATCTATCCTGTCTAGATAGATAGACATGTTTTTTTCCTATAATTAAATGTGATTTCTTTTGACTTGCTAAATATACAGTACCATGGATCGTATACTGCACATTTGTCACTCGCAGGTTAGACTCAGTATATATTGCCACCTGACTGTGCTCCATCTTTTAAAGACACAATTTTCTTGCTGTTATTCTATCCTCTCTCTTATCCTTCCTATGGCAGGGGGTGAACAGCATGTTCCAAGTGTTTCTGACAGGAAACAATTCAGAATACTTCACCATCTCCCCCACAGCGGTGCAAGGGCGTGCCGACATCAGGATGAGGGTTGCCATGCCGCTGGACTTCGAACAGATTCGCAGCTTCAGTTTTTCAGTAAGTTTTTCAACTTAGTTTGAGTAGTTGTGCCCTGTAGATTTACCTGTTTTGTTTTGTTTTTTGCTAATATCTATTAAAAAGCCCAAAGTAGCTTAAAGATTTATAATCAATGGAAATGAACTGTGGACCGAGCCAGAGCTGTGAAAAAGAAAACCCGAATGTAACTTCATTTTGTTTCTTGAAAAGTGTTTTGATTTGTTTGGACACAAGGCACAGTTAGACTGGAGCAATATCTCTTTCTAAACAGCGCCGAGTTGTTTGAACAGTGAAATTGCTATTTTGTCACCTCAGTTTAACCCTGAGTTGTTTATAGAGTCAGAGTAGCACACTGTAAATCTTAAATAAATTCTTTCAGTAGCAAATTCAGATTACACTTTTTAAAATGCAACCAACAGCCTCCATGCATAATAATCTGTTGTTTTTTCCTTTAATTATTCTTTATATCTGAGGCAACATTCATGTATGTCTGTGCGTATTCATTGCTTCTGTTCCTTGCTCTCTCTCTCTCAGCTTTATGCAAATGAATCCATTTCGGATCATGTGGGATTTGCTCGCGTCTTTATTGAACTAATCAATGAGAATGATAACCGCCCCATCTTCAGCAGACCCCTCTACAACATCAGCCTTCCTGAAAACACACCACCTGGTACATCGCTGCTGCGCATCCTGGTGAGTTTCTGAGCGAACCACTGTGCGGTGTTTACACAGCTGAGAACGTGATAAATTACTCACAGAGTGGGGATTTATTCCTGGAGAGAAACTTAACACGGCTTCAAACAGATTACAATAAAACCTGGCTTGTACTAGTAACTTTTACAGGGCTTGCTTTATTGGGGATGAAATCTTGAAGTGTTTGTTTAGCCCACGTGACCCGGTACTCTCTTGAGACTTTACCATACGAGTAAGGATTTAATGTGACCCAAGCAAGGCACTGCCTGAAACTGAAAAACACAAATGAAAAACGCAGTAACCTACTCATCTACTATACTGGGCCACAGTTAACCAAATTACAGACAGCACAGTGGTTTAGGGAGAGAACAGTAGTGTGGTTAGTCCATATCATTGTTTGGGCAAGATAAAATTATCCTCAGAATTAAGATTTAAAGTTTCATATTAAGCTAAACTTCTTTGATCTGTAACAAATTGAAACATATTGCAGAAATGCCAGTTCTAACTGGATTGTTGTTATCAGAGGAGGTTAAGGTGTATTGCTTTTCATATTGTATTGAAATTAAAGATGTCAATAATAATGGCATGACTCCATACAAAATAATGCAATTTAAGAATCGAGTTAAGGATATTTTTTTTATCATATGTTGCATTATTTATTTCCTCCATGTCTATCATTGTTATTTAGTTTTGCACAGCTGAAGTAGCTTTGTACCTGCTCCACCTTAAGATCTCAGGGTCCCACCATTTAGCACCTGCAGCCACAGCTTTAATCGGATGAGGAAACAAAAAAACAAAAGCATTTCTGACTGTCTCCTCATAAGTCTGCATTATTATTCATTACTAGTCATCGCTGTGATGAACGCCCACAATCCACTAGATACATGTGCCAAAAACCACAGTGTGAAAATCAATAGTGTTTATAGACCAGTTGTTCATGAAACGGAGATTGCAGGGCTGTCTAATACCCAATAAGTATAGCTGGTGTTGGCCTCGTGCTGGAGCATGTGGTTTGCCTTGGAATCCTGATATCTGGCTGTGGGGAGTGAGTGGACTGTAAACAGAATGAAATGTGATGGCTTCAGTGAGGAATATACACTGGCGTGGCTGCTAGCACTCGTATACCCTGTTAGATGAAGGTTTCGATTGTCTGACCTGTTATCAAACACACACAAAACTGCACTGATATAGACATTAGTCCTCTGAGATTGAGACGTAACACATACATTATAAAGAGGCGTTTAATATAGTACACATTTCTAGGTGGGTTTTGAGACTGAGAAATAACAGATGCATACACACCTACAGGGTACAGTATATACAGTATTTAATATTAATGCTGTGGAGTTTATACTTTTGACGTCAGATGAAAGTCCATGACTGTCTGTACTCTTTGACCTTCTTTGGTCTTCACATGCACTGTAAAAAAACAATTGTTGCGACAACCCAAAAACTCAAGGCAACCTAAAGTTTACACAACGTATACTTTTTTGTGTTTAGGAAATTGATTGGCAAAACAAAAAAATATATGTTGTGTAAACTTTAGGAATTACATTGGTAAAACAATAAAATATGAGTTAAGAAAAAGCACAGTTATTAGTCTTGTAAACACAAAAACATTAATTGAAGCAACTTTTCTCCTAAACTTGAAATTATAAGTTATCCATCAGAACCTAAAAACGTAAATGCAGTCGGTTGCCTTGAGTTTCTGGGTTTTCGCAACAATTATTTTTTACAGTGTGGTGCTTGGAAGGTATTTTCTGTTTCAGTTGGGATTCTTTCTTTTTTCTGCACTATGAAATTTTCTCTGCAAAGATGCAGATGGTGTAGCCCGTCTCTACAGAAATGAAAGAGCACTTGTCTCTGGCAAGAGAGGAATCCATTTGGTGCAGGTGTCCAACTGCAGGAAAAGGCGAACAGCTCCAGACTTGAATATTCCCACTGACATGTTTCAGCTCCTCTAAAATCTCTAGTCATCTATACGCCTTCATGTTTAGAGACTTCTAGACATAGTCTGATGTCAGTAAAACTACTTGAGAGCCATTACAGTGTTTTTGCTGACTGGAGTCTTGTTTTCTTCATCTTGCAAATTCTGTATCTACGGTGAAGTTTCTGCTCTTTTGCTCTGTGAGGCCAAGGCTAAGTGATAACTTTCCACTTGCTTTATTAATGACAATGCCACCTAGGTTTTAAAGAGCCGGGGAAATCTTGTTTCTAAGTTATTAGTTTTTGGTTTGATTCCACAGGGGAAGGCAATGCAACCTAGCCCAAGGACAGAGACTGGAGCAAGGATGTGTTTGGAAAAAAACACACATTTTAATTTCCCTCTCAATAATAAAAGAAAACAATCTGTAAATAGAAGGTAACTTTAGTCGATAAAAGTGACTAAAAAGAGTAAAACAGTTGAGCATTCAAATCCTAAATGAAAACAAACTTAACTTGTCAAAAAAAATATTACTCATAAGATATTGTACACCGATACATTAAGACAAATGAAATCAAATAAGCTACACCAGCCTGACAAACAAGCTGTTACAGCACAGTCCAGTCTGTGTTACTCTGTCCAAGATTTCAGATCAAAGGCCTTTCCCAAAGCATGATCCTTTCCCATCCCCATATCAAACAGCCTGCCACAGTCAGTGATCACACCTCCTCCCTCAACACTGTGCCTCCCTCCCAATAGCACAGAAGACAACACTGGGCAGCGCTTTTGCTAAAACAGAGCTGCTGCAAACAACTCTGACACCGACACAGCTCCTCCTAATCCCGAATGCCCCTCTGGAACTCCTTCTATCCCGACACTAGTCCGGCTGCTTCACAAAGAGATGAAACAGGTTACTCACAGAGGTGTACGAAGCTCTGGGCTCTGCCCTTTGGCTCTTCCAGATTTGACCATAGCATCTAGTTTTGGGTCTCGTTATGGTCGGTTAGTAGTGGCAAGGTGGTCATGGCAGCACATCTTCTACTCTGGCATCTTACTCTGGCATTCCCCATGTTCCTCTGCCTTAGGCTACTTGTAATATCTCCGGGTATTGATCAGCTCTCCTACCTATATCTCCATATTGCAGCTACTAAATGTTCCTCAGTGACCTGCCCCAGGCTGAAGACTTTGGCAGCTTTCTCTCACACTCCTCATTTAGGTCAATTATACAGTCATTAAATCTGGCAGGTTATTAAAACTTTACATATAGCAATTAAAATCAAGACATCTAAAAAAATAAAACCTACACTATGCAGAAAAAAAGCTAAAAGACTACAAGCACAAAATAAACTGGCAAAGCACATTAGCCCAAATATTCTACCTTGTGACATCCCCCACCCCTTTAATGGTGGTATTCCCTAATACCTTAACCTTCATCAGCAGCTGCGCACCCTTTCCCAGGTGGGCGGTTGCTCTAAAAGTGGGCCTGTGAAATACTGAGGTTCTCATACTGTCTTTACGAGCTACAAAGGAGGAAGTCGTCCAGAAATAATAAAATATGCCCCTGCCTCAGACATCTGCTGTTAAGGCTCAGCCACTGGGACAACACAGAATTTCTATTTGTATATCTGTTCATCAGTTACACTCTTTCAGATGTCAAAGAAAAAGCCCTGTGCCTTACAGTCATTAAACTGTTTATTGTGGGCAGCAGCTTTTGCCATCTGCTGCCTACACCAGCCCATAAACAAAGAAAAGTTTTGGGTGGTCGTCTTTAGCACAATAGTGGCAATCTTAATCCTCACAAACACACTGCCACATTCAAGGAACCTTGTTAACCTCCATCTTCATATCCCTCCCAAGCCTAGCTGGGTTCCACGGTTTTCAATCTCAGGTCCTTTCATGAAAACCTCTTGTTGGACAATGTCAGTTAAGAATCCTGTGGCCTAAATTATTTTGTACAACCCTGCCTAAAACCCCAACAAGTCCACGTCAACCAGTGAGTCAGCAACATTTGTACTTTTATTTCCAATCCTGATATCTCCAAACAAAACATTTAACTTTGGCAACCAGGAGGTATCGGCATACACAAGCATTGTTGTTTTGAAAACTAACCTCCTTATATCTGTTCCTTACACCGCTATCTAGCTTCTTACATTTAGTCAGCATGGGTGAAGCTGAGCACACTGGTATGACCATTATTTTGTGTGTCTGAGATATCTGGGCACTGATCACAGCTCTCAAACCCGTATCTAGCCGACAATGCCAGAAAAAGGCCCACGTTGCCAAGGCCAGGTATTAACTTTCTGGTTACTTTATTAACCATGGTTTAAAAGAGCCTTGGATACATATATATAAATATATATATTATATATATATATATATAAATATATAACACCCAGCACGCCCCTGCGGGCGGTTTATCCTTCAAGCTCGGGTCCTCTACCAGAGGCCTGGGAGCTTGAGGGTCCTCTTGCAGTATCTTAGCTGTTCCCAGGACTGCGCTCTTCTGGACAGAGATCTCCGATGTTGTTCCCGGGATCTGCTGGAGCCACTCGCCTAGCTTGGGAGTCACCGCACCTAGTGCTCCGATTACCACGGGACCACCGTTACCTTCACCCTCCACATCCTCTCGAGCTCTTCTCTGAGCCCTTGGTATTTCTCCAGCTTCTCGTGTTCCTTCTTCCTGATATTGCTGTCATTGAACCGCTACATCTATCACTACAGCCGTCTTCTTCTGTTTGTCTACCACCACTATGTCCGGTTGGTTAGCCACCACCATTTTGTCCGTCTGCATCTGGAAGTCCCACAGGATCTTAGCTCGGTCATTCTCCATCACCCTTGGGGGCATCTCCCATTTTGACCTCGGGACTTCCAGGTTATACTCGGCACAGATGTTCCTGTACACTATGCCAGCCACTTGGTTATGGCGTTCCATGTATGCCTTGCCTGCTAGCATCTTGCACCCTGCTGTTATGTGCTGGATTGTCTCTGGGGCATCTTTACACAGCCTGCACCTGGGGTCTTGCCTGGTGTGATAGACCCCAGCCTCTATGGATCTTGTACTCAGAGCTTGTTCTTGTGCTGCCATGATTAGTGCCTCTGTGCTGTCTTTCAGTCCAGCTTTGTCCAGCCACTGGTAGGATTTCTGGATATCAGCCACCTCCTCTATCTGCCGGTGGTACATACCGTGCAGGGGCCTGTCCTTCCATGATGGTTCCTCGCCTTCCTCCTCTTTCTTGGGTTTCTGCTGCCTGAGGTATTCACTGAGCACGCTGTCAGTTGGGGCCATCTTCGTGATGTATTCGTGGATGTTTCTTGTCTCATCCTGGACTGTGGTGCTGACACTCACCAGTCCCCGGCCCCCTTCCTTCCGCTTAGCGTACAACCTCAGGGTGCTGGACTTGGGGTGAAACCCTCCATGCATGGTAAGGAGCTTTCTTGTCTTTATGTCAGTGGCTTCTATCTCCTCCTTTGGCCAGCCTATTACCCCAGCAGGGTACCTGATCACGGGCAGGGCGTAGGTGTTGATGGCCCGGATCTTGTTCTTACCGTTCAGCTGACTCCTCAGGACTTGCCTGACCCTCTGCAGGTACTTGGTGGTTGCAGCTTTCCTAGCGGCCTCTTCATGGTTCCCATTCGCCTGTGGGATCCCCAGGTACTTGTAACTGTCCTCTATGTCTGCAATGTTGCCTTCTGGTAGTTCAATCCCCTCAGTTCTGACTACCTTCCCTCTCTTTGTTACCATCCGACTACACTTCTCCAGTCCAGTCCAGGCTGTATAGCCTGGTAGTGTGGATCAGTGAATCGATGTCTCGTTCACTCTTGGCATACAGCTTGATGTCATCCATGTACAGGAGGTGGCTGACAACCGCTCCGTTCCGTAGTCGGTATCCGTAGCCAGTCTTGTTAATGATCTCACTGAGGGGGTTCAGGCCTATGCAGAACAGCAGTGGGGACAGAGCATCTCCTTGGTAGATCCCGCACTTGATGGTGACTTGTGCTATGGGCTTGGAGTTGGCCTCTAGTGTTGTACGCCACATCCCCATTGAGTTCCTGATGAAGGCTCTTAGGGTCCTGTTGATCTTGTACAATTCTAGGCATTCCAGTATCCAGCTGTGGGGCATTGAGTCATAGGCCTTCTTGTAATCAATCCAGGCTGTGCACAGGTTGGTCAGTCTGGTCTTGCAGTCTCGGCTGACTGTTCTGTCTACCAGTAGCTGGTGTTTTGCGCCTCTGGTATTCTTGCCAATCCCTTTCTGTGCCCCGCTCATGTATTGACCCATGTGCCTGTTCATCTTATCTTCATATCGGATCTTCATGATCCGATATGATGCCTGACAGGAGCTTCCATGTAGTACTGAGGCAGGTTATTGGTCGGTAGTTGGATGGGACCGGTCCCTTCTTGGCGTCCTTGGGGATCAGGACCGTCCGACCTTCGGTTAGCCATTCCGGGTGTCTCTCGTTAACTAGCAGCTGGTTCATTTGTGCTGCCAGACGCTCGTGGAGTGCAGTCAGCTTCTTCAGCCAGTAGGCGTGAACCATGTCGGGGCCTGGTGCTGTCCAACTCTTCATACTGGAGACCCTTTCTTGGATGTCTGCCACTGTGATGGTTACTGGACCCTGTTCAGGGAGGTCGCTATGGTCTGCCCTCAGATCCACTAGCCACTGAGCATTGCCATTATGGGTTGCATCCTTCTCCCATATGCTCTTCCAGTATTGCTCCGTCTCCAGCCTTGGTGGTGCTGTTCTCTTATTGTTCCCTTGCCACTGAGAGTACACCTTTGCTGGTTCTGTGGAGAACAGCTGGTTTATTCTCCTGCCTTCTATCTCTCTGGTGTACCTCCTCAAGCGGCTGGCCAAGGCTGTGAGTCTTTGCTTGGCAGTTTCCAAGGCCTCAGGTATGGACAGCTTGCTGTATTTCTTATGCACCTTCTTTGTCGCGCCTTTCTGCAACTCCGTTAGTTGGCTAACCTCCCTCCGTGCTACTTTGATCTTGCCCTCTAGCCTCCTTCTCCAGGGAGGGTACTGCCCCTTGTGGCTGTTCAACTTGTAGCCAAGCATCTCACTGATCACTGCTGCCGTAGTGTAGATCAGCTGCTTTTATATATATATATATATATATATATATATATATATATATATATATATATATATATATATGAATTTTATTTCTTTTTCAATTCAATTTCAATTCAATTTTATTTATATAGCGCCAAATCACAACAAAAGGCACTTCATAGGTACAGAGAAAAACCCAACAATCATATGACCCCCTATGAGCAAGCACTTTGGCGACAGTGGGAAGGAAAAACTCCCTTTTAACAGGAAGAAACCTCCGACAGAACCAGGCTCAGAGAGGGGCGGGGCCATCTGCTGCGACCGGTTGGGGTGAGAGAAGGAAAACAGGATGAAAGACATGCTGTGGAAGAGAGACAGAGGTTAATAACAGATATGATTCGATGCAGAGAGGTCTATTAACACATACTGAGTGAGAAAGGTGACAGGAAAGGAAAAACTCAATGCATCATGGGAATCCCGGCAGCTCACGTCTATTGCAGCATAACTAAGGGAGGATTCAGGGTCACCTGGTCCAGCCCTAACTATATGCTTTAGCAAAAAGGAAATTTTAAGCCTAATCTTAAAAGTAGAGATAGTGTCTGTCTCCCGAATCCAAACTGGAAGCTGGTTCCACAGAAGAGAGGCCTGAAAACTGAAGGCTCTCCCTCCCATTCTACTTTTAAATACTCTAGGAACAACAAGTAGGCCTGCAGAGCGAGAGCGAAGTGCTCTAATAGGGTGATATGGTACTACAAGGTCATTAAGATAAGATGGGGCCTGATTATTTAAGACCTTGTATGTGAGGAGCAGGATTTTGAATTCAATTCTGGATTTAACAGGAAGCCAATGAAGGGAAGCCAAAACAGGAGAAATATGCTCTCTCTTTCTAGTCCCTGTCAGTACTCTTGCTGCAGCATTTTGGATTAGCTGAAGACTTTTCAGCAAGTTTTTAGAACATCCTGGTAATAATGAATTACAGTAGTCCAGCCTGGAAGTAATAAATGCATGAACTAGTTTTTCAGCGTCACTCTGAGACAGGATATTTCTAACTTTAGAGATGTTACGCAAATGGAAGAAAGCAGTCTTACATATTTGTTTAATATGTGCGTTGAAGGACATATCCTGGTCAAAAATGACTCCAAGGTTCCTCACAGCATTACTGGAGGCCAAGGTAATGCCATCCAGAGTAAGAATCTGCTTAGATACCATATTTCTAAGATTTTCAGGGCCGAGTACAATAACCTCAGTTTTATCTGAACTAAGAAGCAGAAAGTTAGCGGCCATCCAGGTCTTTATGTCTTTAAGGCATTCCTGCAGTTTAACTAATTGGTGTGTGTTACCTGGCTTCATGGATAGATAGAGCGGCGTGTCATCTGCATAGCAGTGAAAATTTATGCTAGGGGATTTATGCCTAGGGGAAGCATGTATAATGTAAATAGAATTGGTCCTAGCACCGAACCCTGTGGAACACCATAATTGACCTTAGTGGGTGAAGAGGACTCTCCATTTACATGTACAAATTGGAGTCTATTAGATAGATATGATACAAACCACTGCAGTGCAGTACCTGTAATACCTACAGCATGTTCTAATCGCTCTAATAGGATATTATGGTCAACAGTATCAAACGCAGCACTGAGGTCTAGCAGGACAAGCACAGAGATGAGTCCACTGTCAGAGGCCATAAGAAGATCATTTGTAACCTTCACTAAAGCTGTTTCTGTGCTGTGATGAGCTCTGAAACCTGACTGAAACTCTTCAAATAAGCCATTCCTCTGCAGATGATCTGTTAGCTGTTTGACAACTACTCTTTCAAGGATTTTTGATATAAAAGGAAGGTTGGAGATTGGCCTATAATTAGCTAAGACAGCTGGGTCTAGAGATGGCTTTTTAAGTAAAGGTTTAACTACAGCCAGCTTGTAGCCAATTATTAGAGATAGGTTGATCATATTTAAGATTGAAGAATTAATTAATGGCAGGACTTCTTTGAGCAGTTTTGTAGGAATGGGGTCTAAAAGACACGTTGATGGTTTGGAGGAAGTAATTATTGAAGTTAACTCAGAAAGATCAATTGGAGAAAAAGAGTCTAACTTAACATCGATGGTACTAAAAGTAGCTGTAGATAATATTACATCTGTGGGATGATTATTGGTAATTTTTTCTCTAATCATAAGAATTTTATTTGTGAAGAAGTTCATGAAGTCATTGCTAGTTAGTGTTAAAGGGATGGTTGGCTCAAAAGAGCTCTGACTGTTTGTCAGCCTGGCTACAGTGCTGAAGAGAAACCTGGGGTTGTTCTTATTTTCTTCAATCAGTGACGAATAGTAAGATGTTCTGGCTTTGCGGAGGGCTTTCTTATAAAGTAGCAAACTATTTCTCCAGGCTAAATGATGATCCTCTAAATTTGTGACACGCCATTTCCTCTCCAGCTTACGAGTTATACGTGTTCGAGAATTATACCACGGAGTCAGGTACTTCTGATTTGAGGCCTTAGTTTTCACAGGAGCTACAGTATCGAGAGTCGTACGTAGTGAGGAGGTCAAATTATTAACAAGATAATCGACCTCTGTTGGAGTAGCGTTCAGATAGCTGCTCTGCTCTATGTTGGTACAGGGCATAGAAGATGATAACAGTGGGTGGATTATATTCTTAAACTTAGTTACAGCACTTTCAGAAAGACATCTACTTTGATAAAGTCTACTCTCCACTGCTGTGTAATCAATTATTGTAAATGTAAATGTTATCAGGAAATGATCAGACAGCAGAGGGTTTTCAGGAAACACTGTTAAATGTTCAGTTTCTATGCCATATGTTAAAACAAGATCTAGAGTGTGATTAAAGTGGTGGGTGGGTTCTTTTACATTTTGAGAGAAGCCAATTGAGTCTAATAACAGATTAAATGTCATGTTGAGGCTGTCATTTTTAGCATCTACATGGATGTTAAAATCACCCACAATAATTATTTTATCTGAGCTGAGCACTAAATCAGATAAAAAGTCTGAGAAATCAGAGAGAAACTCTGTGTAAGGCCCAGGTGGACGATAGACGATAACAAGTAAGACTGGTTTCTGAGTTTTACAGCTGGGGTGAACAAGGCTAAGCATCAGGCTTTCAAATGAATTAAAAGTCTGTCTTGGTCTTTCGTTAATTAATAGGCTGGTGTGAAAAATTGCTGCCACACCGCCCCCTCGGCCTGTGCTTCGAGATTTCTGGTAGTTAGAATGACCCGGGGGTGTTTATTCATTTAAACAAACATAATCATCCTTCTGCAACCAGGTTTCTGTAAGGCAGAGTAAATCGATTTGTTGATCAATTATTAAGTCATGTACTAACAGAGACTTGGAGGAGAGAGACCTAATATTTAATAATCCACATTTCACTGTTTTACTCTTTGGTTCAGATGTGGATACTGTATTGTTCTTTCTTTGTGATTTTTTATGTTTAAGTTGTTTATTGCTGGTTTTTGGTTTGTTTTTTGTCTTTTTGGGAGCTGACACAGTCTCAATGGAGATGGGTTTTTGGGGGGGTAGCAGGAGGAGAGAAGCTGCAGAGAGGCGTGTAAGACTGCAACTCTGCTTCCTGGTCCCAACTCTGGATAGTCATATTTTGGGGGGTTTAATAAATTTGTCCATATTTCTAGAAATGACAGCTGCTCCATCCAAAGTGGGATGGATGCCGTCTCTCCTAACAAGACCAGGTTTCCTCCAGAAGGTTTGCCAATTATCTATGAAGCCCACATCGTTTCTGGGACACCACTCAGACAGCCAGCAATTTAAGGAGAAGAAGCGGCTAAACATTTTTTTAAGTTATTAGTTTTTGTTTTGGGGTCCACAGGGGAGAGCAGCGCAACCTAGCCCAAGGACAGAGATGGGAGCACCAATATTAACTAAAAAATTCATTTTATTTTTCCCCACAATAATACACGAACAACAATCTGTATAAAGAAGGTAATTTAAAGTAGATAAAACAGTTGAGCATTAAAATCCAAAGGGAGACAACAAATATTTAACAAAAAAAGGTATATTTTTATATTAATATAATGAAATGAAATTAAACTAAACCAGTCCAAGGAGCAAGCTGTTACTACACAATCCAGTCTTTGTTACTGTGTTCAAGACTTTAGACCAACTGGCCGTTCCCAAAGCTCAATCCTTTCCAGTTCCCATATCAAACAGCTGAGCCACAGCCAGCAAGCAGTCCTCTGTGGTGCGATGGTTATGTCGGAAATATAAGGAGGCCCAGACGATTCTGGGTAATGTTATTTTTGTTGTAGTAGGGACTAAAGTTGTGCACAATGATGGATGCTTGTGCCAGGATGCTGGATCTCTATGATTTCCCATGAGTTTAAATGGTAAGGCAACATGGTGTGAGAAGTGGGATAGTATATACCGGCGTTTGGAAAAGTCTGGGTGAGATCGCAGACAATGGAGTTAGAGCAGCTGCAGGGCGTGGATAAGGCCCCGTTCCCAAGCCAAGTGTGACACTCGGCTAAAGCCACCAGAGCCTTTTGACTTCAGCAAACATTACAAATGGGTGAAATGGATTAGATAGTTTGAGTGCTTTCAGCAAGCTAGTAATCTCCACCCAACATCAGAAGACAACCAGGTAAACATTCACTCATGTACTGCATGGGTGATGAAGCGGACGCCAAGAGGAGGGGCTGAACTTGTCTGTCAGTATGGTACGGTGAGAGATGGACTCCACAGCTTTTTTATTGCCAAAAAAATGTAGTATATGAAATATCATCCTTTAACTTGAGAAAACAAGGAGAAAATGAAACTGTGGACTCATCTGTTACTGATTTATATTCTTTGGCAGAACACTGCAATTATGTTGCGCTTCATGATGAGCTAATCAGAGACAGGCTGGTTCTAGGATATACAGATATACACATGGGTGGGATACTGTGGGAAAAAGAGAGACATTCTTGGTAGATAGAGTTATGAGCAGAGACAAACATCTTCACGAGAAGAAGAAATTCAGTAAGAGGGGAAAAAAGCCGAGCCAGTAACATGTTTAGACTAGTAGACTGTCTAAATGCTAGAAATGTGGAAAAGTCCCTCAGACCCCAAAAGTAGAGTGTCCAGCAAACAGGTCGATCTGCCATTATGAAAGAGTGTGTGCCTCATCAAGAGCAGTGTATAAGGTTCAGGAAGAAGACAACACATTCCTTGGCATCTGCACTCTTCTCTGCTCAGCATACCTGCTGTTGAGGTGCTAGGCCTGGTAGCTCGAGTAGTTAGTGTCAGCCTAGAGACGCTGAATAGCAAATATTTGAAGGTGTGCAATGCTCTTGGTCTGAGGTAGCACCTATTTACCGTCAAACTGAAACCCAGTGCTATGCTGTTCTCTTTAAAGACCCCACAACGGGTTCCCTTACCACCAACGCTGAAAGTCAAGAAAGAACTAGAGTGAATGGAGAAGACTGGAGTAAGGAGAGTTGATGAACTACTGGATAGTGGTATGATGGTGGTGCCTAAAAAGACAAGTGATCCTCATATATGTGTTGACCTCACCAAGCTCAGTGAGTCTTGACTGTAATATGGGTCTCTTGCAAATCCCACTAGCTAAAAAGTCTGCTAAACCAACAACCTTTATAACATCACTTTGCCACTATAATTTAACCAGCTGCCATTCAAGGTAACTTCTGCACTTCTGAGCAATTCTAAAAAAGCATGATGGCAGAGGTTGCTGTAGGTTTGGATTAATGTGTCACATGTCATTTGAGAGTGTTCACAGGAAGATTCTTGTATACATATTGGCACGGGCATAACTCTCAATACAGAGAAATATGTGAAAGGAAGTTCATGGTCACATTATCTCAGAACCAGAGAATGTCTGAACCAACTAATATGAGTGAACTGCGTAGTTTCCTTAGAATTGGGAACCAATTGGCTTTTAAGGAGAAGCAGTGGTTCTGGGTACAGATCGAGACAAAGAGCACATGAAGAGCATGAACACCACTGTGGACAGTGTAAGGAACATCTGGCATCAACACCTCCTACCTGAACAGTGTAAAGGAACATGTCTGAGAGAACTGTGTCTGCTCCAAGGTCATGAAAATATGTCAGAATGGATGGCCAGAGAGCAGATCATGTGAAGAGTGTGCCTCTCTTACTGTGCATGAAGAGGGCATATCTGGTCATTGCTGTAAGTTTAAGAAACACAGTCCTCAGTGGTCTACACAGGGATATCTATGAGTAGCCAAATTCAGGGCACGTGCAGTGGAATATATGACAGTCTGGCTTGAGTCAGCAACTGAATGAACTAGTTTTGAACAATAAAACTTGCACTAAGGAGCATGCTAACCACAAAGACCCACTGCTCCCAGCAGATCACCCGGAGAGACCCTGCCAAGAGCTGGAGGCAGATCTGTTTACACTGAAAGGGAAAATGTACTTGCTGGGAGTGGTACAGCAGATTGCCTTTCACAGCTAACTGGAAATACTGCAAAATCTAAGATACTGTCATAACAAGTTATGTTTGGAAAAACATAGCAATCCACAGAACCTAAAGAATCTCCTGCCACGTTCCTTGTGCGAGACATGTTATGAGATCAGCTGCAGAGACGCTGGTTCCATGTGCTGAAGGGTCAGAGCTTGACCCTTTGGGTCCTGTAGGTTTTGTGGTGGTTGTTCCATTGATCAGGTGTGTTTGCTGTGCATCCTGTGGATTGGGATCTGGGGCAGCTAAGGTTACTCAGGTCGTTGGTTTGGATGCTTTTGTGTTCTGCAACACTTTCCTGAGCAGTTCTGTAGTGTGGCAGAGTGCCTTGTCCAGCATTAGGGAGGCGAGGGATTCAAACACCGTGTTAGGTGGAGTGAGCATAAGTAAAATGAATCTCTTGAACTAAGGTTTCCCAGCAGAACATTGGATTGTTGCAGAATGATCAGGAATTAGTCCCCTCACCTGTTACTGTTTTTCCCCTGTGACTTTATGGCTGGTCAGTGTATATATGCATGGAATAAGCACACATCAATCTCCCCGAACACCCTCAAGGTCAACACAAGATGCCTAAAACCAAAGTCATTATTTATTTTTGGCTCTTCTCTATTTTCTCTTCCGTAAGACTCATATTAATAATCTCTTTGTATAGATTTGTTTACCTATGTGGGTTTGTCATAATGTAGTTAATTAGTGATTTAGACAGTAAGTTAGAGTGGTTGTGATCCAGTGAAAAACACTGATAGTGTTTATTTTCATGCTGCAGTCGGAGCAAACAAGCTTCATCTGCCTCTTGTGTGTTTGTGTGAATGATAACATATTTATTTTGGCTCTGGCAGTACATGTATTTATAAAATAAGCGATAATGTCCAAAGTGAGGCACAAGAAGATGTTAAATCCATCAAGCTGTTGTTTCTGGTTCATAATGTTCAAAGAGAAAATAAAGGGGAGAAAGGATAAATGAGCTCATGATCCTTTTGTAAAATGTAATGAATCATATGTCTTTAAATGAATATTCTGTTCTGGCCATAAATTTTAAAGTGCAGGAATTCAAAAGTGGCCTTGGCTATATTCATCTTATGCTAGAACACTTCAAATTCCACTCAAGTGGGTCTGTACCAGGTAAAATAATAACCTACCTTGTCTATCACCTGACTGTTAAGGTCAAATTATCCTGATCGCCAAGCACAGAAAATCATGCTGAGATGGAACATTAGTTGTGAATAAATTAATTCATAAAGACCTCTGCTAGTGTTTCACTTATTACATTTCTACTTAACATTGGTATTTTATAGCTCTATGCAACTGTGCTGTTAATTGTTACTGGACTTGTTTATACAGCAGTTGCATTGTCATCTTTCTGATACTCTGCATACCTGACTCAGTCTTTACCAGCAGTTGCTGGAGTTGTACCCCTGGTATCACAGTATAACCAGACTAGACTGAACTCACAGTGCTCTCTGTCAGGTGGCTGTAAAATGCAACAGATGGTGGTCAAATTATGTTTTTGTACCAAACAGAAGGATAACTCCTTCATTCTTAATCAGTGTACCCTGGTGGGCCGTCTTCAAAATGCAGCTGTAAACGCACAGGCACACATACAGTATATACACACTGTGCTAGAAACTACTGAAATACAGTACACACATATAGGTAAATAAGTGTTTGACAAGATTGTTTACTGCATTGTTGGTTTGCATTATTCCCCTCTTGGTCAGAACCAAGTAAGTGGTTTCTCCCTGTTTCCAAACTTTAAGATAAATGAGGTAATCGCGTATTAGAGTATGTGAAAATTAGTACATATGTGAAAAAATAAATAATATGATACCTTTCGATTATGTTTTGCATATCAGCACATGATTTAAAAAAATTGTCTGGTTCTTACCAGGTTCCAAAATTACTTAAATAGAGCCGTAGATGAACAACATGACATGTTACACCGTCATTATTTATTTAACAAAAACTAAGCCAAAATGCAGAAGCAGTGTATGAAAAACTAATTACACCCTTGTAGCAGCAATAACTTGGAGTAATCATTTTCTGTTAATACTTTATTAGGCGCACATTGTTGTGGAGGAATTCTTTCTCACTCTTCTTTGCCACGTTGCTTCAGTTTATTGAGTTTTGTGGGCATTTGTTTATGCACACTTCCCTTGAGGTAGAGGTCTGGACTTTGACTGGGCCATTGCAGCACCTTGGTTCTTTTTTTTTCTTTCTTTTTTTCCACCCAGTGGCTCTGTTGTAGATTTGCTGCTAAACTTGGGATCATTGACATGTTGCGTGAAGTCATTTCATCCAAGCTTTAACTGTCGGACAGATGGCCTCAGATTTGATACTAGGGTACTGTGGTATACAGAGGTGTATGTGGTTATCTCAGTGACTGGAAGGTTCCCAGCTTGCCTCTCCATTTTTGTTTAATGGTTGTTAAATAAGCAATGACCCAGTTTAATATGTCATGTGTTGTTATTCATATGAACATGTATTTAACTAATTTTAAGACCTGGTAAGGACCAACTGAGTTTACACGTGGTCATCATCTCATTGGCCAGGCCTCGCCGGTCAGGCAGGCGGTGTGGACACGCAAAGTTTTGAATCCAATAACTCGAGAACCAGGCAACATAGGATTTTGAAATTGATACCATAGGTGTGTCTACTAGGAGGCTGTTGGGTACCTGCTGTGTAGTGCAGTTTTGTTGTCATATATATCATAGATATACCTTAAAATAATCATGTTAAGTGATACACCAACATTATGCCCACCTGCCTAATGTAGCACTGGTCCCCGTTTTGCTGCTAAAACTACTCTGACTCATCAAGGCACAGACTCCACGAGACCCCTGAAGTTGTGTTATGGTGTCTGGCACCAAGATGTTAGCAACAGATCCTGTAAGTCCTGTACGTTGTGAGATGGGGCAAATGGATCGGACTTGTTTGTCCAGCCCATCCCACAGATATTCTGTTGCATTGAGATCTGGGGGAATTTAGAGGCCGAGTCAACACCTCAAACTTGTTGCTGTGCTCCTCAAACCACCATGAACCATTTTTGCTTTGTGGCAGGCTGCATTATCCTACTGAAAGCTACCCAGCTATCCTGTTTCCATAAAAAGAAGCACTAATGCTTACGTAGGTGGTAATGTCAAAAAGTCTAAAGGTAATATTTAAATGGATGTCATGGCCCAAGGTTTCCCAGCAGAGCATTGCTCAATGGTCCAGTTCACACTACCTGAATGGCTTGCCTAGTGCATCCTGATGCCAGGTGACACACACGCACCCAGCCATTCCCTAGATGTAAAAGAAAACATGACTCATCAGGTGAGGCCACCTTCTTCCACTGCTCCGTGGTCCAGTTCAGATGCTCATGTGCTCATTCTTGATGCTTTCAACGTGGGAACCCCGACTGGTCTGTGGCGTGGCAGCCCCATAAACAACAAACTGTGGTACACTGTTTGTTGTGTACTGTCAGAATGCACACTGTATAGTTTTAGCAATTTGAGCTACAGTAGCTTGTCTGTTGGATTGGGCCCCCTGGTTCACCCTTCGCTCCCCACGTACATAAATGAGCCTTGGCTGACACCCCACAAGAGCTGCAGTTTTGGAGATGCTCTGACCAAGTTGTGTAGCCATTACTATTTGGCCCTTGTCAAAGTCTCTCAAATACTTGTGGTTTTGTTTTCCTGCTTCGAAAGGATCAACTTTGAGGACAAAATGTTCATTAGCTCACTAATATATCCCACCCACTAATAGGTGCCATGATGAAGAGATAATCAGTGTTATTCACTTCACCTCTCAGTGGCCATAGTGTGATACCTGATCAGTGAATCAGCCCTCTAATTTACATGATTTTAAGGAACGTCAAAAATTTCCAAAAAATTCACTGATCCATGCAGTCTTTGTATTTGTATCTAGCTGAATATGTGCACGCCTAGGGACTCAACAATTATAATGTTAACCTGGCTTTAAGCATCATTTGAGCTTTTTAGAAAGCTCTTGTCATTACCGATGACAACAATGAGGTAATATCACTATACTGAAAAGAAGAAAAGCTTTTTTTTTTTAGACAATCGTGATGCCTGGATTAGTATCGGAGTTGAATCTGCTCTTTTATTGGTCAAAAAAAGGCTCATTCAATTTGAAAACATTTTGGCTATTGCAATAAAGTGAGAAATTACCCTCTTTTATGCTGTAGTACAGTCTGGATCTACCATGTAGGAACAACAATAACAGGGAGGATCATCCAATTAAGATTTATCCCCTACTATTTTACTACATAGAGACTGATAGTAGTTCCTGTCTTGCTTGTTGTGTTGTTGTGCTTCCTAAGAATGAAAATGTTTTTGCATCTGTGTAGCATATTAATACTGTGCTGAAAGTGGCTTGTATGTAAAGAGGGCGGGTAATTCTTTATACCTATGCTAATTGAATTTATGCATGTTGGTTCCCAGTTGTTTAAAAAAAGAAAAGAAGTGTCAAACAGCCAATCTGAAATGCTTTTTTTGGGTTAATATTCATAGCTCATCTGATCAGAGCTTATGTACAATGTTAGTAAATGCATTACTCAGTGTCCGCTCCTGCATCCCTGTGGACACTTATGCTTAACATACCAGCGCGCACTGATACACAAACACAGACACACACACACATGCGCAAAAGCAGCGGCTCTTTAATATTTATGGTCTGCAGCATTACTTATCATTATAAATATTTATTGTGATTTACTCTTTTGTCTGGGTCTTTTTCTCTCTCTCCCTCTCTCACTCTGTTCTTCTGTCTGTTCCTTACCCTGGGGAAACCAAGCAGCTGCTCGTATCAGTGAATCACTGTGATTTTTTTTCCTTTCCTTGGGTTTCAGAAGATCTGCCTTCTTCATTTCTTATTTATCGTATGCCCTCAGTTCTTGTTGTTTTTTCCTCTTTCTCTGTTTTACCATTAGATTGCTAATGGTTTTCAGGTGTTGCTCTGATTCGCTCTGTGATTCTTTGCCCATTTCTGCTTGGATGACATTCTCTAGTGCTCGTGCTTTCTATCCACCGAGCACTGAAAATATGCACATTATGCATACTGGAGTTTTCCTTCCCCCTTCTCTCCTCCTATAGTTGGTATTAGCGCTATAAAATATATCAAATCCGGCTTTCTCCTCCTCTCTTGTAACCTTCCCATGATGTGTGTTTTACATGTTCTGTGCAGATGCTCTGCGTTTTAAGGCTAAGGCACAGTGATAAATGCTTCAAGTGGGTGGTTATAAATTACAGAGTGGCAGATGAACCCACCGCTACTGTTTAGACAGGCGTTTTTTAGGGTAATAGTCACAACAGCAATTATAATTCATTATTGTAATAAAAGGGGTGAAGCCCAGCTCTCTCCTGCTACTGAATGCTCATACAGAGTTTCTGTTAATAATGGGGCCCTCATCATGGGTGTCCTGACATTGTGAAATGGGCTGTGAATGGGAGTCCGGCGCAGAGGGTGAACAGACAGAAGCTGAGAGTTATGAAAAGCAAGTGCTTTCCAAGAGTTGGTACACTATCAGCTCCCGTTCCAGTTTGATTTCTATGTTGGCTCATTTTTATCTGGACAATATTGAAATATTTTGTTAAGAACTGGAAGCTTTTGGTCACAGGAGGTGTTAAAATTACAAGTGATGTTTAGTCAGAGCATTAGCTGGACTATAAAATGTGAAAATAATGAGCATCTTTAATAATAAGAGTCAAGAAGAGGGTTTCAAATTAGCATATTTTTTGCTCAAATTCTATGATGCTCACTTTACATTTATATAAATCACTACCGAAAACCTAAAATTACTTTGGTTTGTTCCCATTTTTCTGCTGTTGCCATTGACATTGTACAATTTTTTGACCTCAGCCCTACTGGGTTTATTCATAACCACAAACACATTTTTGTCTTTCCCTTTGTATGCATCACCTTTGTGGAGTTTTCTTTACTCTTTATCGTGTCTTTACATCCTCCCTGTTCTTGTGTTAATCTCATTCCTTCATCACTGAGGCCAGAGGAACACAGGGAGACGGAAAAGGGGAAATCAAGACCTGCTGGTAAAGTGAAGCTGCCAGCCACTGAGAACTGCATTAAGCCTTCTCACTGGCAGCTCAGACTCTGTCTATAGCTTATGCCCACACTAGAGTCATCTCTCTTTCTATGTCTTACTCCTCGCTTCTCTTCTCACTTTCACAGACTTCTTTTCCAGAGGTCTACATGTGGAAAATAATAAAGTGGCTACGTATCCATGCAAAGACAGAATTTATCTTGCAAGCTGCCACAGCGTGCCGTGAAAACATCCCCTCCTCTTTGTTGGAGACATTGTTAGAAAAGCGTTAAACTTTTATCTCTTTCTCGTTCCCGTTGTCTTGCTGTTATCTGGGTGGTCAGGAGATAATAGAAACAGGCAGTTCAATCCTGTCGGCAGGCGGCGGTTGCTTTGAGCACCCCCACCTGCTTGTTAATGGTTTGAAGAAATAAAGCAGTCGTAAATGTACACTCGCCATCTTCATTGCGCTAAAGTGTCTGCCATAAAAAACACACACAGACACACACACACAGCCCCCATCAACCCCAAGCAGGTGCTCTAGGTCACAGCTGGAGAGAGAAGCGGTCAGTCCTAGTGCGATCCGAGGAGGCGAGGTGTATTTCATTTCAGTTTTGCTGTTGGGGTTTGAGTTTTGTGTCTTACCGCACAGCTTCGTGTGTCCGATATGAAAGTGAAGAAGAATGTATAAAATTCACTCATTAGCTCAGTCACAGGAGTGTTGAGTCAGTAGATGTTCAGGATATGTGATCATTAATTGGACACATGTCTGAATAGCCTCAACGTGGTATCTGAGTTTCTGTGCTTTTTCCAGGCTGCTGCTCTGCTGAGTCTTGCTCTGTAGAATTGATCAGAGACACAGACAGGCTCTATACAGTCCCATGTTAGTTTGTGGGCATAGAAACAGAGATCTGAGTGAAAGCCAGCACCATGTTCATTTAATTAAATTATTTAAATTACATTTAAATTATTTAATTCACTTTTTCACACGTCTTCAGTTGGAATGTGACTTGTTGACATGTCCCCTGTCAGTTATGTTGATGTTAATTTACAAACTCAGAACGCCAATTTTTTTAAATCTACGTTCTTCAGAGGATTGTTAAAGGATGGAATTACATTGTTCTGTATCTTAAAACAACTTGAATTAAATAATAATAATAATGCACCTATATGCATGATGAAACAGCTTTAGTTTGATTTTGTTTCTCCTGTCTGCAGTAGCATTGCATCCATCCATCCATCCATCCATCCATCCATCCATCCATCCATCCATCCATCCATCCATCCATTTACTTCCGCTCATACAACTCCAAGTTCAAGTTGAACAAAGCAATTCGGTGTTCCCCAAACTTTGTAGTGTAAGTTCACTTACATTACTCCACCAATGCATGACACAGGAAACACTGGCCTTAATTAAGATTTTAATGTCAATTTGATCTGATTAATTCAGACTACTACAGCCTGCATTAATCTGTTAGCTTTCATTAAAGATTAGGTTGGCGTAATGTTGATTGTGGAGTTCCTAAACCTTAGCAAGAGCATCTTCACTTATTATGTGGACCACATGGTTATATCAATAGATATGACCATGTGACATGTGTTTACAGTATTTTAAAGCAATTTAATCACTAACACTTCTGTCTGCTGGTTTGTAAGTTTGTTTCTGATGATTAACAAGCAGAGCTGTTGTGACCGAATTCTTTTAATGAAGTATATTTTGACAGTTAGTGAAGTACCGTTCACCATCGCCATCTTATTTTGAAAAAGGATGCGTCATACGATCTGACTGTGAAACCGACACTACACGCTTACTGCCTAACAACGTGATAAATGAGCCTGAGGTTACAGACAAGGAAGCCGAGGGCCGTTTTACCAAAGACTTGTATACCACCCTTATTGCATCCAGAGGACTCACTGCCTGCTGGTCATTTAAAAAAATGCAGTTTTAAGACACCTTGTAATGTACCAGTTTTACTTCTCAGACCTGAAAAATACCCCTGTCATTTATTTATAACTATATATAACTATGTCAGTTTTTCACTTTACTTATGTATAGAAAAATAGACATGATTTTAAATTATCATGTTTTTTAATGTTAATCGTATATAGTAAGATGGCAAAAACGGTTGTTCATAAACACCAAACAAATGGAAAATTAAGAGGTTCTTTGTCGTTGTCTTGTTTGTAAGCTCCATATTCATTGTGTAAAACAAAAGGCACATATTTACACTAAAAATTGTTTACCAATATCTATTTACAATGAACAATGTACATGTAACGTATTGTACGTGTACTGATAAGATAAGATAAGATAACTCTTTATTGTCATTGCACAGTCATACATAGTACAGTAGTACAATGAAATTGGAAAACTGTCCTACGTCGGCACTACATGTAACACAACACGACACGATATGACACATCACAACGCAACACAAACAACACAACACAGTATAATAACTTAGTAATAAAAAAGAAGAATAAGTGTATTTGTTTTGCACACTGTTATTATTGCACATTAATTATTATTGCACCTTGTTATAAATATAAATATTATTATTATTACTGTTTTTACCATTGTTAACGGTGAGTCCAGGTAGGTAGCCAGTCAGGTCAGCTATTTGCGTTGATTAGGGCTATTGCCCTGTTGTAAAAGCTGTCCTTGAGTCTATTTGTTCGGGACCTCAGCAGCCTGAACCCCCTGCCAGACGGCAGCAGCTTAAACACCCGGTGTCCTGGGTGTGTACCGTCCCGTAGGATGCTGCGTGCCCTCTTGAGACAGCGAGTGCTGTACAGGTCCTTCAGGGAGGGAAGAGGATGTCCAATGATTTTTTGGGCCATATTGATGACCCTCTGGAGTGCCTTTCTCTGTGCTGTGGTGCAGCTGGAGAACCACACACCGATGCAATATGTCAGCACACTTTCAATGGAGCAGCGGTAGAAAACGGTCAGCAGCTCCTCCTTCAGGTCCATTTTTCTGAGGATTCTCAGAAAGTGGAGACGCTGTTGGGCCTTCTTTAAAACCGCAGAGGTGTTAGAGCTCCATTGGAGGTCTGTGTCTATGTGCACACCCAGAAACTTGAAACTGGAGACCCTTTCCGCGCACTCCCCGTTGATGCTGACAGGTTGCAGCTCAGACTTCCTCCTGATTTAAGTATTCACAATGATGTAGGGGTGTTTGATTAAATGATTGTTCTCTGGGCCTTACTTCTTACGTAGCATTTATGAATGTTAATCTATGATTTTGCCACGATCAGTAGTGTGGAAACCTAACCAGAGCAGAGGAGCCTATGGAAGAAATATAGTATCATCAGAATCCAACTATTTTTAGACATTGAATTTATAACACTGAATTTTTATCCTCCAAATTTCCCTGCAAAAAATATTCACCTGCAAAAATTCACCTGCAAAAAATTCAACTGCAAAAATTCACCTGCAAAAATTCACCTGCAAAAAATTCAACTGCAAAAAATTCGCCTGCAAAAAATTCAACTGCAAAAATTCACCTGCAAAAAATTCACCTGCAAAAATTCGCCTGCAAAAAATTCACCTGCAAAAAATTCACCTGCAAAAATTCGCCTGCAAAAATTCAACTGCAAAAGTGATGACCTTAAATGACCCAAGCCAGAGCAATCAGCACTAGATCGAGTCGAGCGGCTCTCAGCCAATTAAATTACGCTGTTTGATCACATGACACCGTTAGCCAGCAGTGTGTCTCCTAGAAGATAGCTGTTTAGAGGTGAGTGATTAAGGCTGTATCCCAATTCAGGGTCTGCAGCCTTAAAGTACGCAGCCTCAACGATCCTCAAGGGCCGCGTACTCAAAGACCGCTAAGGCCGGAAGTGCGAGGCTCGTGAAATGGGACGGTCTAGCCTCCGTCGCGCTTCCCAGGTTGCCTAGCAACCATAACACCAACCGCTGGAAACGTTTCATACAGCTTTGTTTGACAGAAATGAAGGAGAACATATTTTGTTCGTGTGTTTGTCTATATACGAGCTTTGTGTGATTTAATAAGTATCTGAGGCCGAGACCACAGGACTGTAAAACATGATTGTTGGGCTTCATTTCTGTACTGAACAGTCATTTAAGATTAGCTAGTAAATAACAATTAGCTAATGTTGTTCATGAGACTAAAGTCAGTGTAAATATGATATGGCCAATATTATAGTTATTATATTAATCATTATAAGTTATTACAGCAGTGAGTTTGAACTCTCAAATCAAATCACTTCTATTGTCACATCACATGTGCAGGTACACTGGTACAGCACATGTGAGTGAAATTCATGCGAGTGAACTGTGTCAAATACTGAGCTTCAGTAAAGATTCACGTTCCAGTTATTTATAAGTCCTATCACCTTAAATCTTCACTCAAAGACAAATATCTTTGACAGTGCATATATAGGTGTATTATATATAAGAGGACAAATGTTGTTCGTTTAATATGTTGGCATTACTAAATTTGGCTCAATGCTTACATATATGTGTAAAAAGAAAATGTACGAGCTGTGAAAACTGTTTCTAATAAACAAAGAGTAGACTGATATATTAAATATTCCTTTATTGGGTGAGAAAATCATACCGTGTCATAACTACTTTAAGGCTGACTTCTGCTAAATGGGTCAAACTGGGCAGAAAGTAAACAAACACATAACATCCTTATAGAATATGATGTAACACTATAGATCAACTTACCTCAGAATATATAAAGCATATAAACAATTACAGCAATATGATGCAACAAACACAGCAGTGCTACTAATCCAAAATACTCAAAGCTTCATAGAACTGAAACAAACATTTATTTTTAGCTCCGTTCTGCTGCTGATACATACTTTAGGTTTCTGAATATTAAACTTGTTGCTGCCTTTCATAGTGTGTAACTTGAAGGCCCTGAGTACTTTCTCCCACACTGAAAACACTGGGATGATAACATTATTTGAACATTACCTAATAAGACTGATTCAGGACAGACAATTAGTCATTTTAAACTTTTCTAGCAGTCCTTCACAAACAGGGAACAGTATGTCTATTCTCTCCATCTGTCAGCTGCTGCTGGCTCTTCCTCCTCCTCTTCCTCACACACTGCTGAGTTTGTCCTGGTGGATCATCAGGGTGCAAAGCCTCACAGATGATGTGCAGCAGTGGGTCCCTCAGTCTGTCCTCACTGTGGACACTTGCAGTTGTCACACATGGAAATCAAATGTGTGATAAGCTGCAGGATTCAAACACAAGTGAAACTTATAAATACATGTTCATACTTTTATTCCACAATCAGAGAGAAAGAAACAGAGAGAGAGTGCAGGACAGACAGACAGGTGACAGTCTCAGGTGTACACACTGCTACAAAACAGCACAAGAGAAGGAGGATTTAGTGTTTGTGTTATTACGAGTGCTAAACAAGAAGAGTTCCCAGATGGTCCAGTGGACACATGTGTGACTCCTGTGATTAAAGCATCTTTCTTTCAGCTTAACGAGTGAACCGTCAGCTCGCTCAAACACACGTTAAAGTCCGTTTGGCTCGACACCACCGAACAGAGGCAGCAATATAACATAGCTAACATTAACAGTGCAGTGAATCCTGCTTGTGCCGTGATATTCAGGACTGCAAACCGAGCAGCATCACTGACTTTCAGCTTGTTGTGTTTGTGGATTTATGACTGACTTTAATTATCCATAAAATCATCACATTCTCTGTAAGAGAATCAATGAGTACTAAAATGTGCACCTTTACCTGTGTGTTTTCTGGAACAGGAACAGGGTGATATCTGTGACCCAACTCCCACAGCTGGTTGGGACTCATGTTGTTTTCTGTCCCATCCACTGCAAAATGTATTAAAATCATCCTCCAGTCGAGAAAGAAAGATGTAATGGCAGCAAAAGAGGTGTGCAGCATTTGAAATGTCAAGAAGGCCTTCTTCCTCAAGGTTGTGAAGAACATCGTAGTAAATGCATGTAACGGCCACCCAGAGGTCTCTCCACAGTCGCTCTATTCTGAAATAATATACAAAAAATATTTAATTAGGTATGGCCTTTCTTTGGTGTGTATGAGAAATTCCCTGCTTGTTTCTAACCCTACATGAAATGTGTGCATGACAACAGTAATAATACATTATCAGGGCATGTAGGAAGGACCCAGGCATATCACTTAAAAGGTGCCAAAAGGGTTGTAATGATCAGTGGCAACACATGAGATGACAACCAGACCATTAACACAGAATGAACATTCAGGAAGGAAGTAACAGACTGGAAAAGGTGTGTGAATAACTAAAAATAGGGCAGAGTCCTGAAGGCTCTTTGGGGTTTGTAGGACCTGTCCAATGTTTTCTTCCTTGAGGGGTAAATAATGGAAATTGAAAGAAACAGAAACAACAACAACAACAACAACAACAACAAAAAAAAAAAAAAAAAAAAAAACACCTGACACATATCAGACAATATATCCTGCTGGATAGGGCACTGTTCTCTAAAGACATTTTACTATAAAACTTTTTTCATAAAACTATACCCTTTAAATGTTTATGTACTTTTAAATAATGGAAATAAAGCTGCAACACCTTCCATCTTATGTCTGAAACATTTGAGGTTGACAGTATTTTATGAGAACAAACCTCTGATTGTGCACACTCATTCCTGAAATGAAACTGCCTCTTCCTGTGCCACGAACAGTAAACATCAGCTGTGCAACCTCCACATTTTCCCATCCGTGGTTGCCACGAACCCTGAAAACAAAGAAAAGTACCTCAAAACATTCGACGCTTTAAACAAACTTAGATCCGATAATAAAGAACAACATATGCCTTAATCAGAGTGTTTTAAAAAAAATGTAAAAGAATCCTTAAAATCTTTGATTGCTACTGCTCTAGAAGGCATAAAAAAATTGTCTCATGAATGCACTTTCCAGCATGTGTCAGTATGAAGTTTAATTTAACACAGCTGTTAAAACATTTTTCAGGATTTACCGGGTTGGTAACAATTATTTAGATTTATTGAATTTATAGGAAATTACACAAGTGCCATCTTGTATCATTATGATCTGTGTAAAGAGACAATTTTAAGAATATTTTTGCAAAAATACGTTAAAGTTGGAAGTAATTGGCCGATGTTCCAATCTTGAAGATCAGCTGTGCCCATTTGTTGCACACTGTGGGAATGGAGAAGTTGAGGCCCTTTGCAGGCTACCCACAATTTTCCCCAAACTGAGCGACCCAGCTAATTCAACACCTTTACCAAGCAGTGCTGTTATGTAATTGGATACAAGGGTGAGATAGTAATATTTTCCTCCTTGGTTGTAGTTCCCTGACATTACAAGGGAAATCATTTTATGATGTCGGGTTCAGTGTTACACCAGGATTTCAAATACAATATCATCATCAATAAGAATTAGTATTATCATTTCAGAATTGTAGGTAACCACTTTTAAATGCCATAGGCTACTTATTTGTTTAATTTGATGTATTCTCTCTAGGAGAGCGCAGAGGGAATATCCCGTTTAACTTATGCTATCTGTTTAAGTTTAGATAGTATTTGTAAAGATATTGACCATATCCTTTTCTGAAAGTGTGGATATAATGGATGGGGTAAGGTACTGGCATGCCACAACTTTATAGTTGTTAAATTCTGGGTACAAGTATACATGCCCATCTTGTACATGTTTTTTAATATTATTCTCATCATCATCATCATCATCATCATCACCACCATCCTACCTAATTACATGTTTCTTTTAATCAGGTTATGCTGTTTTAATGACTTTACAGTATAATTTACATTGTGTTCCTTCAATTTTCCCTAATTGTATGTTATATTAATCCCATATTTCCGTTTTAATATTTCTAATGTTTGCATTGTTTTCTTCACTGCCTGGTCTGCCTCTGTCTCGCCTGTATGGATGCATTTACACCTAAATTTCCCCAACAAAGGACGTTTTAATTCACCACTATTCCAGTGAAACACGAGTCTCCCATCTTCCTGCTACCGGTCTCGAGTTTTTGTTCACTAAAGCACACACCAACATCATACTGACGGACGTATCACTGCCCTATTCCCGCCTCGTCTGACCGTGTTTTGTGGCTTTGGTTCACTTCACCTCACTCTTCCCCATTCTTGTCATTAAATCAGGCCGTTCTGCAACCATGGCAGCCATTCACTCTATGGCTTTATTCATGGTGTATTTTACCCCTTCACCCAACGCCGTTCTCGTTTCCCACATTATATTTGCAGTGTTCGTCTATCTATCAATATCTGCGGAGTATGGTTTTGTACCGAGTATCCTATTTTGTAGAGCACAGCATGTAAAGGTTAGCTCGGTTAGCAGGATGCTAGCATGTAGCGCTTAGTGAGACACGCATCAGACGAGTTGAGCAAAGACCCCGTCTGTGTACTTTATACGTGACCAACTGATTTAAATAAAATTAACGTTTCAAAAGACAAACTTGAAGATAAAACATAATATACTTACCGGAGAACCGCCAGGGTTTGCCGCTGCCATCTTGCCGCTCCTGAATTCAAAACTGCCTCTGCAGACAGGCAGGGGAGGCGCGGAAATTTTCTTTGAGTTAGTCAAACGTTTTCCTCAGTTCGAGTAGATGATAAAATAAAAGAAAAATGAATGGGATTTTAAGTAGGACTAGGCGTTCTGTAATGATCTCTATTTAGGAGAAAAACTTAATCACTCACCTCTAAACAGCTATCTTTTCAGAAGACACTGCCGGCTAACTGTGTCATGTGATCAAACAGCGTAATTTAATTGGCTGAGAGCCGCTCGACTCGATCTAGTGCTGATTGCTCTGGCTTGGGTCATTTAAGGTCATCACTTTTGCAGTTGAATTTTTGCAGGCGAATTTTGCAGGTGAATTTTTGCAGGTGAATTTTGCAGGTGAATTTTTGCAGGTGAATTTTGCAGTTGAATTTTTGCAGGTGAATTTTGCAGGTGAATTTTTTGCAGGTGAATTTTGCAGTTGAATTTTTGCAGGTGAATTTTGCAGGTGAATATTTTTGCAGGAAATTTGGAGGATAAAAATTCAGTGTTATAAATTCAATGTCTAAAAATAGTTGGATTCTGATGATACTATATTTCTTCCATACGAGCCCAGGTTCAGGACGATAACCTTGTGGACCGTGACTTTATCATCGTCTCCTCCACAGTCACTCTCACAGACCAGACAGCTTTACTTTTACTGTTTATGTGCACATGTGGGTCCGCATTTGCTATCCCTTCTTTGTGATTGCGTTTAGGTGTGCAACACTGAGACAGAGGAGGTTGTCTGTGTTGGTACTGGGGGTCATCTCTATTTTGACAGCATGCTTTGACAGGCAGTAATTGGTTTCCTTTTCCATGCCTCCAAAGCTCCTGCAGAAAAAGCAATTTTGGTAGCCAATCAATTCAAATTTTAGCTCACTCAAGATAGAGAAGCCCGTGCAGCTTTAACCTCCTCGCTAAGGAAAATGGTCCTGCAAACCCCCACTCCCTCAATCCCAGTCCTAACTTGCACACATACGCACACAGACTACCCTTGTCTCTCTGCCATCCTCGAGGGGAAGCTCTCATTTCCGTTTTCTCTTGAAAGCAATTGAGTGTAATAATAGCTGTTTATACTGTAAATGGTTCGGGTGCATTTTTACCTCAAAACTGAATGAACCTATGAATCTTTGTCCATCTGTATCCTTCTCACATGTTCACAAACATATGCGCACACATACACACACCATCCAATACAAAATACAAAAGGTAAATACACAGGTACTCACACACACACACAGAACTGTGTTTGCCTACTGGCTCTGCCCCTGTGATGTGAAGAAACACATCATTTAACCAAACTGGTCAACTGAGAACTAATTTCTTCTTTGTAGTTACTGCCTGAGGACCCTGGGGTTTGCAGAGTTTATAGTGGCAATCAGCAGCACTGTGACTCTTTGTGCAGAAACTTCTTAACAATTTAGTTTGGACTCTGATCAGAACGCTGACTCTGATACCTCAGTGCCCTGCTCCTCAGCGCTATTACAGTCCAGGCCCAGTATTTATCAGTACATCTGCCGCATAGTCTGTACACAGTTGTAGAACACAGTAGCGATATACCTAAAGTGTTTTGTGCTATCCTGGTATACAGCATTCACTTACCAGAATGCCTCCTTTACAGTTTATTTTTTTTCTTTTTGAGTTTTTCTAACTCTTTTCAGTTATTTCAGTTGCTCCCTAAAAAGTCATGTTTCATGAATCCATTAGCATGAAAACTATTTATCCGCGTGAACCATCACTGCACTTTAAATGGTGGTTGTAATTGTCTGCTAGGATTTTAGTCACATTAGTAAGGCACATTGCCCAGCTTTATTTCCATGTCATTTCTTTCCTCATTAAGTCCTACGCTCACTCTCCCCCTGTGCACCCCACCTCAACTTTTCTATCACCTCCAACTCACTGACTAAGAAAGAAGTTTAAGCTGCCATGGCAACGAGGGGCAAATGCATAATACCCTGGTGTCAAGGATTCCAATTCCCAAGATGTTAAGTGACTGCAAAATCCCTCCGCCAACCAGTCTCTACTGTCCATCTGCTGAGGGCCTTCTGTGGCTAAAGTTGAAAGTCTTTGACATACAGTTGGCAAAGTGACTGGGCCATGGCGATTGTTTGGCTGAAGAAAGGAAGCATGCTGTCTGTAGGTCTGTCTGTCTGTCGTAGCGAGAGCAGTTCGGCTGTAGCGGCAGAAGCAACATTAGCTCCCAGGCTGGGCTCGGGCTCCTGTCACTGCCTCGATAGCTGTCACGCTAACACCCCTGCCACTATCATTGGAGCACTTATGGGCCTGTCACTCACCTGGGAGCAAAGGGAGGGAGGGAGGCACCAAGGACCAAGGGTGTGCTAAGGGAGATACGTGCAGGGGATGGGAGAACGTGGAAAGGCGCTCGGATGCAGAAAGGAAAGTGAGGAAAAGACACAAGGAAAAAGGGGAAGATAGTGGAGGAGAAGGGATGGGCTGGAATGCAAAGACGGAGGGTGGGGGCAGCCAGCTGAGCGGCATTAAATGATGAAGTCATTGAGACTCAATGGATGAAAACTCAAAGGTTAATATTACAACCTGACTGGATTTCCAAACACTCCGTTTGTATTTAGCAAGCCGCTCTCTACTTGTTCAGCAGGATGTGCTCCATTACACTTGACAACTGAGAAGGGGCCATTCGGACATTAAAAAGAAACATCGATTTGCCATCCAGGACAATGTACTCGAAGCTCTGTGAAATTACAAGCTTCAGCTAAACAGCATAGGGTAATTTTTAGAAGGAAGTGGAAAACACATTGATAGCTGCAGCTATCCGCGCTCACAAGGACATGTCACAGCCGCGTTCCAGAAAAAAAAGGCAGGCACTCTGGACACACACGTGTACGCAGAGGTCCACATAATAAGGTCGGTATCGGGGCATCACTGAATCACAGAGACCAGCACTGTGGTTGACAGAGCAGGCTGCAGACACGTTTGAGTCTGGCCCTTCAACTGACTGTAGAGGCACTCAAGTGAAACTCTATTACAACACCCTCTCCAGCCGCGATCCATCAGCACCAACACAACACCCCGTGTACACACGCCAGTTCACGTGTACACAAGCAGGCGTGTGTGTTTGTGTGTGTGTTTGCACAGACAGATCGCTTTAATGTGGCATTTCATTAAGCACAAGATTTCTAGAAGTGTTGCTCTTTCTATGGTATTTCTTCTGACACCCCTTTTATCTGCAAAACTTATGACAGCAATTGTTGTTGCTTTTAAGGCAACTGCGGGTCATGCGGGTGAGGAAAATGTATCACTCCTCCCATCAGACTTAATCCAATCAACACCTTTGGAGCGTGAAGCATGGCTTCCATGTTTTATCATAGAGTCATAGACAGCTGTTAGAGTGAGAAATTTAGGAAAAGGAGCAAAGTGCACTCATGACAAGTGAGCTTATGCTGCCCCACACTTCAGCACAGACAGGCACAAATGTATGCAGAGGAATAGCATAACAGATACATTGTCTCGAATGGGATGAATATGTCATGGCTGGTTTGTGAGAAAAAATGATTACAATGTGTCTTTGCTATCATCTCACAAAACTTCAACAATAACTTCCTTTCCTAATTGTTTGTGCTGTAGCCTTTTCCAAGGCTACAGCACAGAAAATCAAGGTACACAGACACATGGCACAAAACTTTTTTTTTCACATGAAAATAGTTTAGCCAAATGATGCTTGAAATTGAAAGTGACTCAAAAGTTAAAGTGGATGAGAAGCAAAACAAAAAAAAAAGTCGGGATGAAAATCAAAATCGACAAACGACAGGAACTGAACATACTATAAAACTTTACTGGGAAGCAAATAAACAAAATTAAACATGATTTTAAATGTGTGTGTGTCTTCTTTTTGTTTTTTGGGTTTTTTGCCCGTCTAGGCCACAGACGGAGATGCAGGCACTTTTGGGATTGTGCGGTACTACTTCACTGATGAGCCAGACCAGTAAGACACAGCTACACACATACACTCACTTACACATAGTCAATCAGTCCACACACACACGCGCGCGCGCATTAATTTTTCATTTATTTGGCCCCTTGTTAACAATTGTACCACACTGTTTCTGGCACACAGCATCACCAGAGACAGCTGAGCTACAACAATGTCTGGCGCTTATCTCAACGTCTGCTCTCTTCAGGCCACAAATACACCGAATCGCACACCTAGAAAAACAAACACTCACATAATTCACTCATTAATTATCACCAGTGTTTTAAAAGACCATCATTAGTGTGGCTTCCTATAATATGTATATTTTTCTGTCTTTAACAAATTTATTTATTTAATATTTAATTATTTATTTAACATAATATGGTGTCTTATAGGGGACCTCCCTGCATATAACTCTGTATTATATATATTTGAGTGGCTTTGCATGACAGTTTAAAATCTGTCTTTAGCTACCTTTTCCATCTCTTAAGCCAGCTTTCTCCTGATTGGCTCCCTTTCACAAACAAAAGATTTGGGTGCCAGTTGCATGGGACTTCTGGGCTCTCACCCAGAGCTGTGTCATTTTCTAACTACTGTCTGGATTTCTAGTTTCATAGGGGGTGCTTGCCAGAATTAATTGGCCCCTTTGGAGCTGTAGTCCAAAGATGTAAATTTCCTGTGGTAGAGAGTGGTCCGTGGGATAGTGTTGGGGGTTTCTGTGCTTACAGCCAGAGCTAACCATATTAATCTTATGAAATAAAGTTAGTGCGGTGCACTTGTAGTCACAGGAAGGAAAAAAAAAAGGGCCTCTAACCTCACTTGTTTTTCTCTCGCAGGTTTTCAATTGACGAAGAGACAGGCTGGGTCGTTCTGCAGGCCAGCCTTGACTATGAGTTAATGCGCCGCTTCACGCTGACTGTGCTGGCGAAGGACGGCGGTGGGGAGGAGACCACGGGGAGGGTCCGAGTCAACGTACTAGACGTCAATGACAACGCGCCACTCTTCCAAAAGGAGGCGTATGTGGGCTCGCTGCGAGAGAACGAACAGGCTGTCCAGTCAGTGGCACGAATCAGGGTGATTATAAAGGCATAAGGTCGAAGAAGCACCTACACACAAAAGGCGGTGGAGTTTTAAAAGCATGCTTACTGTACAATATGGCAAAATTACGCGCTCTTTACAAGACTGTGTCGTAAAAGTGTCCTGTTTATAGCTGCTGTAAAATACCCCATAAACATACACCTGTGACCATCGCGGGTTTTAAATATTAACACTCGAGACTAAAATCAACATCCATAATGGTATTGAAGTGCCGCATAGCAACAGTTTGTTTGGTTGCAATAAACAAACTACACTGTAAGATAAAAAATAATGTTTATTTATTCCATCCATCCATCCATCCATTCGCTTCCGCTTATCCTTTTCAGGGTCGCGGGGGGCGCTGGAGCCTATCCCAGCTGTCATAGGGCGAGAGGCAGGGTACACCCTGGACAGGTCGCCAGTCTGTCGCAGGGCCAACACATAGGGACAGACAACCATTCGCACTCACATTCACTCGCACATTCACACCTAGTGGCAATTTGGATTATCCAATTAACCTATCCCCACAAGTTGCATGTCTTTGGACGGTGGGAGGAAGCCGGAGTACCCGGAGGGAACCCACGCAAACACGGGGAGAACATGCAAACTCCACACAGGAAGACCCCGGCCTGATGGTGGAATTGAACTCAGGACCTTCTTGCTGTGCGGCAACAGTGCTAACCACCGTGCCACCGTGCTGCCCTGTTTATTTATTATTGATTTGAAATGAAATTATTCCACACACTGAGCACTGAGACAGAATATTTCCTTGTGTTCTCTTGCACTTATTTGGTACATTCACATAAAATCTACACCCTGCTATACAGAATCTCACTCAAACCCCAGCACAATTCTGACTCCCAAGCCTTTTGGCTTGGCTGCCCTTCTCGTCTTTCTTCTGTGTTCCTTCTCTGTTACTGTAATCACGCAGTAATATGTTTGTCTGCACTGTATCCAAAAAGAACAGGTCAGCTTGCTGTGTTGGCCATCAGTCACTGCCACACATAAGGCAGAGGTGCGCAGGCACAGTGGTAACCAATGGGTCAGCGTTTGCTTTGATTGCACCCACAAGAGAAAGACTATTACATCCCTTGTGGCTTTACGCTGCCACGGTTACACTATGGCAGTTTGCCTTTTGCATTGTGGGAACCGAGCTGATGGCCGGGCTCAGTGCTTTGGCTCGCTGTGTTTGATTAGTCTGAGCTAACCTTAAACGCTGCTGATATTAATACGCCGCCTCAGGAGGAAGGGGAGGGAGGGAGCCGGTCGCATAATTGTGTGTGTGTCAGCAGTATGCCCTGGAACCTCTTGTGCACACACAAATAAATGTACGCACACACAGAGTACTCCGGGAAAAAAGGGAGGGATGGAGGAAACGAAAGAACGCTGAAATAGAAGGAGAGGGTGTTTTGAGAGACAAAGCAAAGAGAGGCTCTTGTGTTGTTTGCTTTTTGCCTTGGAGATTTGTGCCTCCTACCACTGCGCTTATGCTTTCTAGCTAAATCTTTTTTCATTTTCTCAACACTCCTTATTCCTTTGCTTCCTTAGCCGCTCATCTATTTGATTTGCTGCCCCCAACTCCTCTTACCTTTGAGTGGTAATGCAAAACTATTTGTCAGAATTTGATAGAGGAAGATGGTCTGGAAGAGAAAGCCGCAGCTTAGGAAGTTGTGGGGGAAGAAAGGTATTGCTTACTCAACACTCTGGCGTTAAATCAAAGAGGAGAGATTTGTGTTATGGAGAGAAACAAGTGAGTGTTTTTGACAGCCTGTCCAGCCTCTAATGATGCCAGTGAGGGCCCAGTAGACTCCCCTCACAGCCGGAGGACTCGTGTTTAAGTTCCTGCCAACTCGAGAATAATGAGGGGGTGTCATCATTGTTGTTGTTGTTGTTGTGGATTAGACCTGCAAAGTATGGTTTCATCTGTCCTCTGCCTGCTTGGCTTGTCTAGGCTCGGTTGGTGTTCATCCAGTATTGACGCCTGCGCCACTAATAGCCAGAATCAGCTTTAATCTGTCCAATAACATAGCGACGCTGACTGACACTTTCCTGGCTGCACATATACACTCAGACTCAAAAACACCCATGCTGTGCAGACATATAGTCATAAATATTATCACTGTCTAATGCAACATCTGTCCCATCGCACTCTGCGAGACTTTGCCTGTCGATAGCTTCTTTTGCACTCCCTCTTCAAGGTGGGAAAACCCCACCATTATTACACCTCACTGCTTTATATAAAAGGTAAAAAGGCAAAATAAGAGTGCTTTGACATACCGGCCTAAAGCCGGCAGTGGAGGTGGTAATCTACTGTATGCATGTGTAAAAAGCAGATCCAGAAAGCTGAAGCTTTTGTGCAGAAGGCACACCTTTGATTCCGCTAAGCCAGCATGCTATCACACTCTTCCAGCATTACGTCTGCCACCATCAAGACACACTGGGTGTGTAAAGAGGCCTACTGAGCCACATGTTAAAGTCACTAACATCGTCTGCTCTCGCACACCTTCTGCCCAATCACAGGCTACGGATGAAGATTCTCCTCCCAACAACGTCTTGACATATACCATCATTTCAGTGTCGGCCTTCCCTGATTACTTCCGTATCATCATGGTGGAAGGCTATGCAGGTACGCAGATGTGGTTGAGTTTAAGAGTGTGTGCGTTAAGCTAAAAAGGATTGTTTATACGTAAATTTTTGCTTGGATTATTTGGGATTATAATAATTATTTGACCAGCAATTTTACTTAGATGTGATGTTTGTGCGCCTTCCTCCAGTGATCAGTGTCATCAGACCTCTGGACTATGAGATGGTTCCCAAGGGCATGATCTATCTGACAGTGATGGCCAAAGATGGGGGAAATCCAGCCCTCAACAGCACTGTTCCTGTTACGGTGGAGGTGATCGTAAGTATAACCCTGCAACATACACACAACAGCAACAACTTAATGACACACAGCCACAACTGAAGGTTCGAGTATCAGTTCCTCCTGCAGTTTTTGCTGACAGCTGTCAACAAATGCAGACACAGAGCAGTATTTTGCGAGTACACAGCTTTTGACTTGGTTTAATCTTCAGTATGTTTTCCACCTGCATAACCCAAATATAAACATGACAAGTATGCAGCCTTATTCAAGCTGTGAACGTTTTCTACCATCCGATGCTTTGTACATTCTCTCAGATGAAGACTAATGACCTTAAGCAACAACTGTCACGTCTTGCTATGTACTGTCCATCGGCATATAGCAGCTTTTATAAAGTCTTGCCTTATGTGTAAAAATGTTATGGACCTCACATTATCACCAAGGGGATGGCAGCTTTTCCCGGGATGTCAAAGACATTTGAATGCTGTTTTTCCAAAGTTATTTACAGCAAACCCGCAAGCAGATGTGATTTGAAGTTTAATTGTTCTGGGTTCAGGGGTTTGTTAGTTGTTCCAGGAAATAAAACCTGAAAGGTAGGTCTCAGAGGACTCAAACAGTTCAGTGTAACTAGAGTGCTTGCACAGAGGTCACTGAGGTTAGTAATGCTAAATCTATCAGAGAAAACGTGCATTTCCCCATTACCATTGAGCAGCATGCTTAAGCGGCTGGCACTTTTAGGATTATAAAAACGACTTTAAAAAAGTTACTAGTACCCTAATGGCCTTCAACCTCTGATTTCTTTCTTAAGATTAGCTGATGTGCAACCTGTAATTCATTAAGACTTAAAGATGCCCATTTATTGATTGCTAAGACTTACATAATGTGTTGTCAGTAAATGTTAATGCATCTTTAATAATATAAAAACTGATAATTAATTAATTAAACTTTATTTGCAACTAATACCCCACAAAGTAAATAACTTCATTATAGTAACTATTTTAATCAAAGCTGAGATTCTTTCTAATTCTTCAGGCAGCATTGAATGACAGACCCTGTGACAGAAATCCTTACAGTCTCCCCACTTTTAAGACACTTTTGCCAAACCCTTTAAAAATTAGGAAAGAAGCCAACAGAGCTCTTATATCATATGTAGTGAATGAACACAGAGCTTCCTTATACAAATCCACATTGCACTTTGTGACAGGTGTCACCAGCCTCATCTGGTGGATTGTTTCATATGTTTCTGACTTACATATTGCTTTCAGTATTCCTTCACTGTTTACCTTTTCAATCCTTTTAACCCGTGTCTCACTGCAACTTTGTTTGCAGCTTTATCGCAGTCTGTGCAGCTATCTGAGCTTCCAGTTCGCTTGTCAGTCTTATCAGTAAATGTCTTATTTTGAGGCACTAGAAAAAGTCACAGCTGTCTACTCGCACCCGCACTGCATCACAGATGTTTTAATATATTAAAGGGTGGAGGAAAGAAAACACTCTGCATGAGCTTCTGGGTTCTGATCCTACAAGATAGTGCTTCAGAGCTTTTGATGCATGTTTCCCTGCAAATGTGTACATGAAGAATTCTCTTTTGTTTCGTGGGACAGACCGTATTGTGATGCTATGCACGGGCAGTTTTCACCTATATGGTTTCATTTCATGATGCTTTTGGGTTTTTTAGTTATCTTTGAACCATGTTTGAATGCTGATGTGTATGGAGGTTGTTCAAATGTCCTAATTAAAGGCACTAATGACATCATGCTTGCACGTTCAAGACGACTCGCGTTGGAACTGTGGTCACAGAAAGCTGTCTAATATGTGTCCAAATTCTCACATTAATCAGGGTGCGGGTGTAATATCGTATTTTTTGTTGACTTAAAAAAGGATGAATATTGACCTTTGCTAAGGTGCAATAAATACAGCTGTAAAAATATAACGAGCAACCCAGCACTAATAAACAGTCTCTCTGCTGGTTCTTAAACTCATTTCCCACGATAGCCATCAATTATACATGAAACCTTTTGTTCATAATAGGAAAAAAAATGGCGTTAGAATGGATGAATCCAATTGGAATATTCTTTGATATGCACGGACAGTAATCATATCTGTATACATCCTACAAGAGGGAGAAATATTGTGTAAACCAACTGGGAGAGATGTGCCAAATTCATTATACTCTCTCTCTCCCTCTCTCTCTCTCTTGCTGTCCTCCACAGTGTCGTGACTCACACCACAGGGGTTTATCAGTGGCTGGCAGCATCACATACACACAATGCTTTGCGCCAGTGTAGCACAGAGCCCAGATAGATAATAGTGCCAGTGACTGTTGTTAAAGTGTTAACATTTCTCAGCGGCTCACACAGTGGGGAAACTCTCCGTGAATAGCCACACAACTGGATGTGTTGGTGTGAAATAGTCTAATTCAGCGAGTGGGAGGTTGTGAGGAAATGTAAATACTCTTGCAAAGTCTGTTTTTCAGCCGAAGCTGTTGCACGCTGTAGATTCCTATCAGTACACAGGACTTGATTACTCTTTTGCTTCAGGCAGTGCCATTAGTAGTAATAATAATAATGTTTCTAACTATTTTCTCATATATTGCTGCAACAGTGTCTTCTTTTTTAATATCTACCTCAGCTTGAGCATCAATCCACTTATTGTCCAGCCTACTTTTTTTTTTCTCCTAAAGCCACAAAACACATAACATTGCATTAACTGGTGGGATAGTTAATGTAGTAGCTTCAAAATAGTTTCTGACTGGACAGCGAAAACAGCAGCCAGCATGACAAAGTGTTTGAAGTCATAAAATAATATATTATAGGGTCTTTCAGCTCAGTAGCCATCTTCAAAGAGATTCCACCAGCACTGATGCTATTAAAAACGTTTGTGCTTCTCACTGTCTTAATTCCCAAATTTGCTAATCTCAGTGTTAATGTGTGACGACGGTTTCAGCAACTCTTCTTTTTTAAGCAACATTAGCATTTTCTCATTGTTTAGCACATTGACTCAAGCTGTTGTTGATGTTTGTACCTCCCCCAGGATGAAAATGACAACCCACCCGAGTTCAGCAAGCAGTCCTACATCATCAAAATCCCCGAGAACATTATCGCCGGTGAGTCATTTCATACGTTTGGGGTTACAGTTTAGTTGCTAGAATACATTTTTCTGGTCGGCGCAGCCAACACAGCACTTAAACACTCCAGACAAACACCATGTGTTGCACATACAGTCACCACTCACTCGAATTGCCTTACTATTAGGATATACAACAAATGGCTCTGCTTTCTTGGGACTGTGTTTCCTTTTTTTTTTTCTTTTTTTAAATGTTTTATTTTATTTCCATCCTCTGGCCTGCACTGTCTTATTTGTTTTGATTTTGCATAATGTTTTAAAATTCTCAGTCAGAATAGGATATTGACTATTCAAGGGTATTCACTGGATGCTATATTCATTCTCATGCATGCATTCAAAGGACTCTTTCATCCCAGACAATAGATTAGTTTCCAGTCGCTAGAGGGAAATGAGATATTTGACCGCCTTGTTCTCTGTCTCGAGTTCTGCCAGATCCTGGCCAGTTTTTATTCCTCGGACCCGATTTTGAAGGAGCGCATAGCTGAGCTGCTTGGGCCGGGGCTCGAGGTTTAGGAGACTATGTCTAAAGTGTTTGGCCCTGAGCTGAAGGCCCGAGGCTTGGGATGGAAGGCTGAGCTCAGGGCTAACCCTGCGGCTCTGGCTAGCCTCTCATCCCCTCTGCCTGCCAGGGTATTGATCAAGTCTGTGCCAAGTATGGGCTGTGCCAAACAAGCTGATAATCCACTAATCCATAAACCCACTCACTGTCATGCCATCAGTTGAGTTGTGGATGGGGGCGGTGAAGACATTAGCTCTGTGTTTGCCATTTCAGTCTGTCTCTGCTGCTCGTCTATCCCTGCCTTCTTTCCTTTGTCCTAGACTTCACATGTTTTCTCCATGATGCTGTCTCTCACTTCAGTGAGTTGTAACTTTCTTTATATCTAACCCCACCCCCCCTGCAGGGGCTACTGTGCTGCTTGTGAATGCTACTGATTTGGACGCCTCGCGGGAGTTTGGCCAGGCCTCACTCATCTACTCCCTGGAGGGCTCCTCTCAGTTCCGTCTCAACTCACGCTCAGGTACGTGTGTGTGCATGTTGTGTCTTTGTACCAGGGACGTGTGTGAATTTTTTTTGAAATCTGTAAATGTAAGTCTATTTTGTTTGATTTTAAAACTGATTTTAGATTTGACATGCTGGAAGTGACGGCTTATTTAAATCTGTGTATGCCCAACCTTTTGTGCTTTTTTTGGTTACTTTGCTTCTGTGCACTTTGTGACTGGCTTGCACCCCGTGTCCACAGCGATCCTCATCAAAAGACAAAGAAATCTTTTTTTTTTACTACTCTACAAACTTCTTAAAGTACCTTTAATAAGAACAAATAAAACAAAATGAATACATATAAAATATAATACTGTTTGCTTAAGTAAATACTGCCCAGAGAGTGAGCTGTCTCTGCGGGGGTTTGCGCTCTCTGAGTCTTTGCTGTTGTTGTTCTTGTTGTTTTCTTTTTCCTTTCTTGGCACTTTTGATCTGATACCATGTGTGTTTCAGGAGAGATTACTACCACAGCACTGCTTGACCGTGAACTGAAGTCAGAGTACATCCTGATAGTCAGAGCAGTGGATGGAGGCGTGGGCCCACAGCAGAAGACTGGGATTGCCACGGTAACTATTTTATATCACTCATCAACCAATAATTTGACCTCAATAAATTCTGCTTCATCAGATGCTCCATAGCATGTTTTTTTTCTGTAGTATAAAAGCTATGAGGTTCTAGTAATCGGACTTGGCTCATCATATTGTATCAGTATGGTCAGTTAATGAAAATAATTTCCCTCTCCCACTGAATTTAGGTGAACATCACCATCCTGGACATCAACGACAATGCCCCCATGTGGCGAGACGAGCCATATAATGCCAACGTAGTTGAGATGAGTCCTATCAACACTGATGTCATCTCTGTGAGTGTATCTAGCCCAACTTGTAACTTGACTCATTAGGTGGTCTTACTAATAGTAAAATGGGCACACTGTAATATTAATACAAAAACTGCATGTTTATTATCTCCACCATGGCGGTTATGTTGTTACTAGCATTTGCACACATGTGTGTCATTCTGTCTGTAAACACAATTACATCAATTCTGATATTTTAGGGGTGTAGAGTGGGGTTGTGACCTCTGACCTCTCCTTCATGGTGATTGAAGGAGAGTTATTATAGAGCTTTTTAAAATAACACTAGGTTTTCAGACTGTTGGCACTTTTTGACTAATATGATGGCGACTTTTTTTATGAACATTACAGTAAGAAATTTTAACCATTTGAATACATGTACAATGTTTTTGAATATTTTTTTAGTTTTTTTCAAAAAAAATAATGTACTAGAGCCACAAAAAAAACACTCGAAATTATGTCAAGAATATTAAAAGGGGGCAAAAGCCCGAACTTTGCACATGTTGGGACTGCAATACAAACTTCATAAAGTGCATGTAAAAAGAGAAACAAACAAAGAAAAGCACAATGGATTTATACAAAACACAAGATATTACCTTATTACCTGTTACCTTAAAAGTCAATACTGTGGTCTTGGAGTAGTTTCGTGTAGGACGGGTAGTAAATGAATTTAGAAGTAAGTTATTGAATTTTTTATATCTTTTGATTGGTGCACTGGTGTCATTTGATTCTTTTTTTTTCCTTTTTTGATTCAGTATTTTGCAGCTTAATTTGATTAATCTGATTTTGAAAACATATGCCAAAGATGTGTTTTTAATTAAGAAAAAAATACTCAGTATCAGACACAGGGTGATCAAAGTGTGAAGATTGAATCATCCATTTTTTTCTGCTTTAACTGAAGAACAACATTTGAAATATAGACCTGCATACATACTCCGCTATCGATGGACAAATGGCCGTCATGCATAGGTCATCACAAAGTAAACTCCTCTATTAGCCCAAACTCTCATTGTCCTGCTGGTGTCTTTGGCAATGTGTTGTTGTTAATTAAGCCCTGATTGTCCATTAATTAAAGAGGCGTCAGTGAGTGTAATTAAGGGAGTCCAATTGCTAATTAAAATGTAGCCCGCAGTCATACGCAAAGCAAATTATTCAGCTTCTAGGCAGAGAAAGAAGCAAGAACCCATCTCGCAGTGCAAAAAAAAGTGAAATGAAGAAATGGTGGGGAAAAAGAAATGGAAGATAAGCTTTGCACTGCTAAAATGTTGCCACTTTTTCCTAATCTCTTGTAGTTATTCCTCAGTTGACTTCTTTCAGGGTGCATCCAGCAATGCACTGCATACTGTATGTGCACAGTGGACAGACACAGTTGCTCCTCTGACCATTTTTCAATAAATCTGACCACCCAGGCTTACAGTCCTGTAATTGGCCCCAGTGTAGCCCTGGCCCAGCCAGTGTTTCCATGGTGACAAGAGGCCACCTGCTGAGTCCTCCTGGAGGTGTCCAGTGAGCCGATGAATTTGGCCGCTGTGTCCAGTGCAAGGATCAGCCCACTCAAATCTCAGAGAACCCCACCATCAATGCTGCAGCCTCTATACACACACACACCGTAAGCCTCCTCGAAGATCGCCTTTCAAAACAATATTCCCTTTTCTGCCACTCTGCAGTCAGACGAGGACCACAGTTCAATAGACAAGGCTAATATATTTGCTCTCCATCTTTTAATGTGCTCTGCTCGGGCCAGAATTGATCAGTTCAACGGGCCCCGGCCAGACACTTCTCCCCGTCTTATATCACCTGCCTTTGTCTGTGCAGTTGCTAATCAATGAGGCTCTGAGATGCCTGCCTACCATGTCCCCTTAATAATTAAATACCTGCAAAACCTTTGTTCCTCTAATGACCAATTAACCAGTTTCCAGCATTTTTAGTCAGCGCTTTGAATAATTGATCAGCTCTTTAAAAATCAGCCTGTGCTTTAGCTGGGCTCCCGGCTTCGTGCATTCATCACCCATCGCAACTCTGTGTCACAAAATGAGACATTACTATTTTTCTTTTAGCTGACTGATGTGTTCGAAAAGTTGAAAGGAATTGTACACGATGCTCAGCTGCTGTTATTCTTTTCCCTCCCTCTATGTTCCTCCTCCTTCCTCTTCCTCCTTTCTTTTTTCACCAGAAAAAATTCTGTTGCAGATCATCCCTTCATCTTTAAATTGTTTTTGCAAAGTAAACCACTAATTTAGCTTTTTATATATCTCTACATGTGTGTGATATATGTGTGTATAGTAAACGCTTTTGAGGAAGCTGTCTAAAGAGCTCAAGCAAATGAAAGTAAAGGGTTTTCTTTACTGGTTTCTGTGTCCAGGTGTTGGCAGTGGACCCTGACAATGGGGAGAATGGGACAGTGATATACAGTATCAATCCAGAAAATCCTTTCTACACCATCAACAGCAGTACAGGGAAGATCCGCACCAGTGGGGTAACACTGGACAGGGAAAGCACAAACCCCAGGGACACGGTTCTTATGAGGACTATCGTCGTGTCAGCTGTCGACCGTGAGTAGTGTGTTACAGTCTGATTTTGGTTTGCACTTGTAAAATGCTCCTATTAATTACAAGGGATCCAAAAGCAAGCTTAAATTGTAATGTGTCATTATCACATTATAGTTTTCAGTTCTCAGCGATGAGCCTCTTTCTCCAAGCCTCATTCCTAAAGTTTTATGTTGACCATGAAACCCTTTACGGTGGCTAATAAACTCCTTTGACCATGAGATATGGTGTGTGTGTGAGTGTGTGTGTGTGTGTGTGCGTGCATATAAATATATCTTTATCTATCCCTTTGGCGCCCTCTTTAGGTGGTACACCTCCACTGCGTGCATCAGCAAGCACCACAGTATTTGTCAACCTGCTGGATCTCAATGACAATGACCCAACCTTCCTTAATCTGCCATCTGTGGCTGAAGTACCCGAGGGACTTCCCATTGGATCCTCATTTTTTAGGGTAAAATAAAAGACTGTGGCTTTGTAAAATTGCATTCCATTGCATTTTGGGGTTTATTTCCTAATGGCCTCTTAATGATTCCCATTTCCCTTTGCAATTCCCAGGTACTTGTAGCTTTTTTAGATGTCTACAATGCTGCCTTCTGGTAGTGCAATCCCCTCTATTTGGACTAATTTCCCTCTCTTTGTTACCATCCGACTACTGGTACTATTGGTAAATCCCGCACTTAATGGTGACTTGTGCTACTGGCTTGAAGTTGGCCTCCAGACACAGTCATAAGCTTTCTTGTAGTCAATCCATTGAGTATACATGAGTACAGGTTTTCTGAACATTTATAGCATAGTGAGGTCCTGCAATCCAGTCTCAGTTCCAAAGAAGTTAGGATACTGTGAAATGTAAATAAAAACAGAATTGCATTTAGAATTAGACATTTTGAGTTTGATGTCAGCAACACATCTCGAAAAAGTTTGGATGGAATCAACAAAAGATTGGAAAAGTAAGAGGCACTAAACAGAAACAGCTGGAGGAACAACTACAACTACTGATGAGGCATAAAAAACAAGAGGGAGAGTTTCCCAGAAGTAACAATAGATAGAGATACACCCATGTGAAAAAATTAACTCTACAAGTTGTGGAAGATTTTCAGATGAATCTTCCTTGATGAAAACTGAAAATATCAAAATCTAAAGTGCATAATATCATTAAAAGATTCTAAAAATCTGTGCAGTCCATGATCTCCAGGCCTTCAGACAGGCCTGCATTTACAAGGTTCATTCACAAATGCAGGTTAAACTCTGTCGTGCAAAGAAAAAGCCATGTGTGAACATGCACAAACACTGTGCATTCTCTGAGGCAAAACTTTAAAATGGACTGAGGGAAAATGGAAATCTGTTCTGTGGTCAAACTGACTGAAATTTGAAATTCCTTTTGTAAAACATGGATACTGACTCCTTTGGAGTAAAGGAGACAGGGACCATCCAGTTTCTTATTAGTGCTCAGTTCAAAAGTCTGCATCTCTGACGGTATGGGGTTAGTGCCTATGGGCTTGGCAGCTTGCACATCTGGAAAGGCCCCATCAATGATGACAGGTATATTCAGGTTTTAGAGCGACACATGCTCACATCCAGGAACGCCTTCCATATTTCAGCAAGACAATACTAAACCACAGTTAATGCCATACAACAGTACGGCTTTAGAGCAGAAGAGTGCGGACAAGATGAAAAATCGTGAAACATCATGAATCATAATGAATCATTTTGAATCATCACAAGCCAAAAATAGGACAAAGAATACTCAGAAGTCTTGAGCAACAACAATCTTGCTGCTCTCATCAAATTCAAAATGAGCTTATACTTTCTTTATAATGGTCAATTTTAACAGTTTAAATATTTGTTGTGTTTCCTGCCTTTTAATGTAATTAAATCTGGGATTCATTCTGTTTTTATTTATATTTTCTGTCCCAAATTTTGTGAAATTGGGGGGGGGTTTTAGTAAGTGCTATCCAACTTTTAAGGGAGGATTATATTATCACCATATTTAGTGAAGATAGGTGATGACAGACAGAAACACAAAGTCCTAAAGGAATTTCTCACTTTTTTAAAAAACTTGACTGCCAAATAACACTGCAACACTGAATAATAAGTTTTAATCAGTTAAAATAAACATCATTTAACCACATTTTATTCACCATCTGCTATCTGTTACACTGTGAGTAATCTTCTATGGGTTTTCTTTTCTCTGTATCGCTTCCTCTCTTTCTTCTGTAGATCCAGGTTGAGGATCCTGACGAAGATAAGAATGGTTTGATTACACTAGCATTACAGATGGGAATGCCTCGCCTCGACTTCTACCTGAACATCTCCACTGGCGTCCTCACCTCTTCGGCAGTCCTGGATCGCGAGCAGATCGGACAGTACCAATTGAGGATAATTGCATATGATGCAGGACGGTTCCCTCGTACCTCTACGTCAACCCTGACTGTCATAGGTGAGACATTCAGATTGAATTTACCTTTGCTTTCTCTGAAATTACCCTAATGTGAAAGATGAAAACCAAAATAATGACTGTTTTTTGAAATAATAAAGAGTTGCTTCATTATGGCAAATAGCCCACCTCTGATTTCTCAAACATCTGCTGAATAAAATGCTGCCACCTGCTGGTGGGATTTGAAAAACCCCAAATGGGGACTGGGCTGATTGCTCTGGATGTGATTGAAGAAGATTGGAAAATCTGCTGCCATTAGTCAGAGAACAGCACACCTGAGCAAGAAAGGCAAAAAGAAAAAAAATGTACTACTCACTGCACCACCCTGCTGCCTTTATTTGTCCTCATGTACATCTATCCGTGTGTCCTCGTGTCTTTCTGTGTGTGCCGTGCGTCAGTTCTGGATGTAAATGATGAGACGCCCACCTTCAACCCTCGCGTGTACAATGTTTCCCTGAAGGAGAGTGTCCCTAGAGACCACACTGTAGCCCGCCTCAGCTGCTTTGACAACGACGCGGGTCTCAACGCTGAACTTAGCTACTTCATCACAGGTCAGAGGTCACAGTGGGAGGTGTTTTTCTGTGTTCATGGGTTACAGTGTTTTAAAGTCATGGGAGACTTTGTGTGCCATCCGAACCCTCCTTCCATCCATCCATCCATGCGTGTGAGAGTTTTGCATGTGCCTTTTACTACGTACAGATATTAATTCGCTTAATTTCTAAAATTGTGACTTCTTTTCATTTTTAGATGGTAATCAGGATGGTAAATTCAGCGTGGGTTTCAGAGACGGTATTGTTCGGACAGTGGTCGGTCTGGACAGAGAGACGCAAGCAGCGTACACTCTGATCATAGAAGCTATAGGTGTGTCATAAATGTATTTTTCAAATGATGCAAAAACTTGATCTTTTATCTTTGTCATTTTTACATACTGTGTGTTTATATATATATTTAAATAATGTGGTTTATCTTCAAAGCTGCTCTTGTTTGCCTGTGCATGCATGATAATGGTGTGAGGAAAAAGAACTGCCTGCACATCTGCAGTGATTTCAGACCATTGCTCAACTGCCTTTGTTCCTGTGTGAAAAAAAGAACAAAAACTCAGAGGTTTTCCTGTTTTGGAAAGCATTGAGTGGGGGTAGCTTATCTGCTGAAGAGGCCAGAGACGCCAGCGCTGGGAGAAGAAGCGGAGATAATGTAAAACTGTGCACATTGTCCTCATTCAGCTGGAAATGACCCAGTTTTTAATGAGCCAAGTATATTATATAAAAAATCTCTTTTAGGAGGATTAATAGATTATTTAGTCTGTGTCAGTGACTGTGTCTGTTTCTGTTATCAATGTCTAAAATTGATGTTAACCTTGAAACTGATGCAAACGTGTTTGTTTTTGCACATAGACAACGGTCCGGCTGGCAGCCGAAGGACAGGCACGGCTACCGTGTTCGTCGAGGTGCAGGACGTTAATGACAACAGACCCATCTTCCTCCAAAACAGTTACGAGACCAGCATACTGGAAAGTGTTCCCCGAGGAACAAGCATCCTTCAGGTGAAAAACACACATGCCCACACACACACACACGCTCATATATACTGCAAAACACATCCTGACAGGAATGGCACTTTTAGCGAATTTAAAACTCAAATTTATTTCCTTAAAACACACCGAATGAGTTACAGAGTGATCTCTTTTTGGCTTGGGTTGCATTTGTCTTGTCAATACAGGGAGTCCCCCATAATCTGAGACTAGCGTGACTGTCTTAATGTGTGTGAATTTCCAGATGGATGGGTTTCGGTGCATCAGAGCAACAAGAGTTGTGATGTTGGGTAGTGATGCTTGTCCCCAGACGTTGAATTTGAGTGAAAATATAGTAATAGACTAAAGTGATATTCTGTCATTTGAGGCTTAATTTTAGCCTCCAAGTCGTTTTGCTGGTGTCTTGTGTTAAAATTTTCTGTATTGATTTCTTTTGCTCACTGTAAAGTCACTTGTGACTATAGCACAGAGCTGTGATGAAAAAGATCACCTGGGATCCAAACTTCGACCTGGGATCAGTAAGAAAAATGGGCTTTTTGATTATCTACATTTTAAATACTTTTCCTGTGTTTTGTACCAAACTTCATCCACCTAGCATTCAAAGAAGGTTAAAGAAATACTATAAATGCACTTTTCACTCTCTCCTGGTATTAGTGATGTTTGCTGCACCGTTTAGGTAACAGTCAATCGTCCTTCAGGTGCTCTTCAAGTCAGATTTCGGTAACATAGTCAAATAGACAAGGCACAGTGATGTGGGGTTCTCCGCTGGCCTCTGGCTGTGTTGTCTGTTGAGTTGGAGGCTGGGGAGCGTGTGTGCTCTCGCGCTCCTGCGGCCTGCGATGAGGCGGCCGTCTGAAGGAGAGATTGTACGAACGCCGATACGAGCCCAGCCTCTTCCACACCTTCAGCTGGGGCTCGCTGGACGTCCTCCTTCTACGAGTCAAGCTCTCCCCCGGCCCGCAGTTCGCCTCAGAGTCCCCGTCCTGTTCAGAGGGCCGGCACACTGCCAGGAAGGCTGCAAACCCTGCCAGCAGCAGCGACAGCCCCAGCACCACCATGATGGTGAATTCTGGGTCGTGGATGTCTGAAGAATAAGATGGGGGCTGTCGAATGGTGGCAGAGGTGGCAATAGTGGTGGTGGTGAGGGTTGACAGAGTGATGTTTTCTGTGTTAGAAGTAAAGGTGACGTTGGAGTCCGGATCAGTGGTGTTCATATTGTCTCGGTTCTGGAAGGAGAAAGCTACATTAGTCAGGATGTTTCAGAGATTGTGTGAGTGTTGTTTTTAGTCTATTTGGCTAATTTTGGTTTATGCGTGTATGTGGGTGTGTGTGTGTGTGTGTGTGTGTGTGTGTGTGGTCAGCCTCCATCAAAGCGCCATAACAGCTCTCTTGACATGCTTGCGTTTCGCATCTCCAGCCAAGCCTAACTTTGCTGACTAGGTTTATTTTAGGCCTATTCTCATGTTTTTGCTTAATTAGGCTCATACACTCAAGAGCTCATTATACACAATGACACACATGCACAAATATGCATAGAAACGCCTGCATGCACAGCCAGATGCAGAGACTGTTTGGCATTTGCGGCAATTATGTAGCTATTAAATCAAGGACTACAAAACAGTCAATGCTTGACAGGCTTTCCTCAATGTAAAACAAATTGGGTTTATTAAATTGCCCTCTTGTAAAATGCAAGGAACCCACCTCTTCTACCCCAGTCTCCAATTACCCACCCCCGTCCCTCCCTCCCATCTTCAGCATAGTAACATTTGTAAATGTCATCGTCCTTAATTCAGTGGAGACAAAGCATGGCTTATCGGTTTAAGGGAAACACATTGGGACGTGAAATTATTTTTAAGACCAAATGCCAGGAAAGCTGTGAAAAGGCCAGTGGAGCAGGATGGCTCGTTAGAGAGTCAGTTCATTAGTCAGCGCCTCCAAGCACATACGCCGCACTCGCATACATGCACACACACACACACACAGATGGCTATTCAAACACAAACTTTCTTTCTTACCCACACATATTGTAGCTTGCACATATTCGTGATTAGACGCGCTGTTCTTAAGCTCGGCAGCCTGGCTCTAAGGTGCTCTCCCTCTGTTTCTCCCCACATTGTTGCTCCTCCAGATCTGACTACTCAGCTAGTTTTGAAACCAACAAAACTTTTTTCTAGCACGCCTTGTTTGTCAGATTCACATTTGCAAATTTAACTGACTGTGCATGCAGTTTCTCTAATAATTAACTTGTAGTAGAAACAAAATGAATTCTAGCAATATAACATCTCCAGTTTTTCAATAATTTACCGTTGTGGTAAATTCTTAGCAATTAATATTGACGCTGAAATCCCTTGAAAATATATACTCACGCTGACACTTTGGAGACTTTAAAGCAGAACTTTGCTTCGTTCCAGTAGTTGAGGTCAGATCTGTTTTGTAGATCCACACTTTGTAGCTGCACGCTCTTGTTTTTCCCCCCTCAAACTACGGCTTTTCCCAGAAACAGAGGGGGAAACGCTGGGGAGGAAGAGGGGAACAGGGTTGAAAAGGGGGTAAAGTCTCAGGAACAGCATCACAGAAGTAATACGTCTCAGCTGCTTTAATGACAAGGAGCCAAAGACAATAAAATATTTTGTCAGTCACACAGAGCCTTGGTATTTAAAAAAAAAGCTGCGTCTACACCACACAATTGCACTTCCAACATCTGGCTCCGCAATGTAGTCTTGCACTTTCATGCACCCCCTTTTATGGACCAAGTGGTGCATTCCACTGTGTAGTGCCCTATTCATCACTCACCAATCTGACCCCCAGCCACTTTTTTTCCTCCCGTCTCCCCCTCCCCTCCCCTCCTCTTTCTCCTCTCCTCCCTACATCTCTTTATAAAACTAATGAGACTGAAGTTGGGCCCCTCTTCACAGAGGGAGTGAGCGCGAGCAAAGGAGGACACACAGGGCAAGACAGAGACCGCGAGAGTGTGGGTCTCACTATATGCGTGCACCTGACTGCACATGTAAATGTGCTTGAATGGGCGTTTCTTCTGTGTGCAGTTAGGTCTGCACTTTGTAGGTACCTCCACAGATTTTGACACATTCACAGAGAAGCGAGGTGTGACATAAAGTCGGCCTCATCCAGTGCCGGCGACGATGCGCCTCTCTGGATTCAGAAAGTCAGTCATATGACATGGCCCATTCACCAGCAGCCCAATATGTTTCACTGTTTATCTGTGTACGCTGTGGAGTCTTGCTGTCTGTGCTGGGATTGGCTTTTTTGGGTGTTTCTGGCCATCTGCCTGTAACACACAGAGAGAGAGTTTATTGCTGCCAAGCTACGAAGAGGTTGTTGTGGCAACAAGACACTGGGCACCCGGCAATGTGTGGTGCATGGGATAGTATACAGATTTCTCCCTCTGCCTTGACAATTATTAAAAATGCATATGAAATGTTCTGTCTATCATCGGAGAAAGAGACTAGAAAAACTGAGATGCTCAAACCTTGTGGTAACCAAATCCAACTGTTTAAGTCTGTCCTGATTTTAGTTATGAACAATAAGAGCTCTCACATGAAGTTGCAATAACTGTCATCAGACTATTTTTTTTAAAAAGCGTGCCATTGCCAATTTTAAAGCAAAAACAACTGCAGAGCTGTTTCCTTTCCCGGAGCTGGTTTGCTTTTCCATGTTATTTAGTATTTAAGTTCAGTGATCCTGTGCAGATGTTTTAAGGAAAATGCAGATGTCTTCTTTTTGTTTTTTCATTTTTGGTCTGTAAAGGTTCAAGCTACAGATGCAGACCAGGGAGAGAATGGGAGAGTCCTGTACAGGATCCTCACTGGTAAGTGTCGCAGTCCTTTAGAAAACCTTTGCACGTGGTCATCCTGCTCGCTGATTGAATGTCTACAGGGCTAAATACTGTCTTAAAAATGTGATGGCAGCTTTGTGAAGATACGATCTTTAGAAAAATGTTGACATAATAAAATTGTCAGAGTTCACTGATTTGATAATTCCTCTTGGTTCCTCTGCTTTAGCTTTACTCAGTGTGTATGAGTCAGGTCTTGCCAAAGAGTCAAAGTACCGGTGATGACGGGCTCTTTAAACAAGTTGAATTTGCCGTGTCAGCAAATGAAATGACCCACGACTATAGTGGACTTCAGTAAACCTAGGTTAAATGTGCATTTTTGTTCAGGTCTCTTGGCTTTGTCTCACCTTCCCTTTCTTTCACTGTCTCTCTGTCTGTGCACTCGTTTTTGTGATGGATGCAGGGAACAGCAACAATCTGTTCAGTATAGACAGAGACACCGGACTGGTCACAAGAGGCCTCAGAGCTCTGGACAGAGAAACCAGCAGCTCCCATATGTTGGAAGTGGAGGCGTACAACAGTGATGAGGGCAGCATGAGGAGCTCTGTGAGGGTGAGAAGCAGAGAAACCACAGCCAATGAAAAATATATTATATGTGCATTATAATCAATTTGTGTGGAGGTGAAATTATTGTCTTTTATGTGGCTGTTTGATATATTTATTTAGGAAATATGAACCGTCTCCTCCTCAGGTGATCATATACGTAGACGATGCCAATGATGAGGTGCCGGTGTTTACCCAGCAACAGTATAACCGTCTGGGCCTGAGAGAGACCGCTGGCATCGGCACCTCTGTGATTGTGGTGCGTGCCACTGACCGTGATACCGGTAAGTCCAGTTTCAAATATGGCAAGAAAAAGGAATGTTTGATTCCAAGTCTTTTTAATAACCATTCAGCATCAGGTTTTCTTCATCTAACACCAAATGGAAATACATATTTAGCTGTGCTATTTAGCATAGCTTGTGCCTTTGATCATCAGCTTGCAGATCAATAAACCTAACACTAGTGGGTGCCTCCACAAAGAGGACAAACCAACCTCTTCTTTATTTTTTTTTCCTCTGGTTTTGTAACTATGGTGTGCACGAAACATCGCAATTGGCATTTAAATCACTACTTCTGCTCCATGGTACAAACTTCCTCTTATTCACTTCCCGTCGGGTAAAGTGTTGCTTAGGCAGCTTCTGACGCATCTTGTGCCGTGACATACATTTTCCAAAACATTAGATCAGGATCAGGCCTGAAACCGAAATAAACATCATATAGCCAAAAGAGCAGCGTTGACAACTGTGATTAATAAAAAACAGACTCGAGGAAAAAGGTTGCGTTTTGTAACTATAGCTTCACCGAAACAATGTTACAAACTTTTAAAGTTGTTATTCTTAGTAACAGTAGGTGGGGGGAAAAACACCTTTTTATTATAAGTTGTTTTTCTTTTAAATGACACCTTTTTCCTCTCTTGCTGTCCAGGTGACGGTGGAGCCGTCGCCTACGCCCTTGTATCCGGCTCAGACCGCAAGTTTGAGGTGGACGTAAGCACCGGCCTGGTTACCACTGTGGACTACCTGGACTACGAGACCAAGACCTCCTACCTCATGAACGTCTCAGCCACCGACCAAGCTCCGCCGTTCCACCGCGGCTTCTGCACCGTTTACGTCACGCTACTTAATGAGTTGGATGAGGCCGTGGCCTTCTTCTCCGCTGGTTACGAGGCGTCGCTTCGTGAGAACATCGCCACGGGCACAGAGGTGGTCCAGGTGCAGGCGCAGTCTGCCGACAACTTGAACCAGCTGAAGTACCGTTTCGACCCCGACACGTCGCCCGCAGCTCTGGCCCTCTTCAAGATAGACAGCGTCACGGTGAGGGAGAGGTCACTGATGATTTGATCACAATGTGCATGCCTTGTTTTCGTGTGTGTGTACTTCAAAGGCTGCGCCTACCTTCCGTCAGATATGCTTCATCCATTAACCGCAATGCGACTCAGTAACACCTCATCCCCGGTGATTTAGGCTAACACTCGTGTTGCTGTATGACTGTAAGCTGATCAAAGTGCTTTAGGTGCTTTGAAGTCATTTGATTCCTCCTTTGATAGATGAGAAATGGGGATTCCTTTGTTGATTTGTGTGATACTTGGTAATTTTCTTGTGTTTGCGTCGCTGTCACACTGGGACTTACATCTTGTATGGACTCTATGACGGTCACGGTATCTGCTGATGCGTATCTGTGTGTTGTTTCAGGGCCGCATCACAGTGACAGGCCTGCTGGACAGAGAAAAGGGTGATATGTACACGCTGACTGTTGTCGCTGATGATGGAGGACCCAAAAAGGACTCTACTGTGGTACGCCCCTTTGTTGTGAATGGTGTTGTTTCGGGCCTACCCCTCCTATTATTGTGCCTTGTGGATTTATTACTTCATGTGTTTGTGTCTACTCTGGTGCAGAAAGCTTAATGGCCTTCCTCTTTTATTAATTGCATCCCTCATTGGAACTGCAGAAGGTAAGACTTTACGTTCTTTTTATGGTGCCCTGAATGTTAAGTACAACAGTAAATGCGTTTGCTGTGTAACGTGATCATTATGTTTTGTTTGCCCGGGTTTGTTTAATGTTCAAGGTAAGTATTACTTTGCAAATCTGGAATTTAACCTCCATTCGCTCGTACCTCTGTACAGGTGTCCATCACCATTCTGGATGAGAATGACAACAGTCCAGAGTTTGACATCACATCTGAGTATTCAGTCGCCATCCCAGAAAACACACCCAAGGGTAAAAAGGTGGCAGTAGTTCTGGGAAGGGACAGAGATGCTGGTTTAAATGGACTGGTGAGGTTTTTTTTAAAACAGCAGAAAAAAAATTACAGTTCTTCTGTGTGTGGCGCTTAATATCAAATCTTTTACTTTACGTTTTACTGCACTTAACAGCTGACAAAGAGCAAAAAAGATGTTGCTTCCCAAATATGGTGCTTTATTTTTTCACTTCTTAGTTCTTAACACATCCTGAATCAAGTAAGTGTGCTTTCCCGGCATCTCAAAAGTGAATGTGACATTTATAACTTGTGTTTCACTTATTTTAGGTTGTGTATCTCTTAATCTGGCACGAGTACTACAAATATTCACTTCCTCAGACCGCATTACAAGAAGTCAAATTATGCTTATTTCAGTTTCACACTGGCTCACTTAGATTTTGGCATTTTGATGGCCAACTTAAGCTGCCAGAGTCACATTTTCCTGTTTTGCTACTGCCTACTGCGCAGGTTGTGGACTCTCACTTCTTATTTCTTCATTTACTTTCTTAATATGAAAGAAAAGCTATTAAAAATACCCACACTCTCATTTTTGGTTGCAGTAAGTAGAAGTAATCATCTGACATTCAGTCAGTGACTGTCTGCCCCCATTTTTCTTTCACTCATTCTGACTTGTTGCTCTTTTTCAGATCAATTTCACTCTGGTGGCAGGCAACATGGAAGATGTGTTCATGATCAAGACTGTGAACAACACTTACGGAGAGGTTTATGTCAATGCTCCTCTGGACAGGGAGTCTGTAGACCGCTATCTACTGAAGGTCAGATTACTATAGTTACCATAGGACAGTTTTTACCTGTGTCTCTTTCACATTCTACACTTACACCTCATCCCTGATTCAGCACAACAATGAACTAATTACTTGTCATACTTTTAACCAACGCGATCGCATGTTGGGCCACACACATAACCCCCCTTTCTGTCACTGTTTAGGAAGTTTAATTAGATATTAAAATCCCTGAAACGTCTCAGTATATAAAAAAGAAGTGAAATTTCAACATTATGTTTCGGTCAGTATGACGCATTGAGGTTAAATTCTAAGAAGCATGTAAAATTACAGAGAAAGTTCTGGTAGCTTATTGCTCAAACTGTCCTGTAATTATAAAACATAAAGTTCTTATTAGTTCGAAGAAAAATCTCTGTGGTGGATTATGAAAAAACATCTTTAACTGTTTAACCGTTAAAGAGTTAAGATAAATGGCAATGGGGGAGGTCTTTCTTTAGTACAAAAGTTCAAGCTCTTACTTCACATTTTCCAAGGCCATCCAATGGCCGGGTTGGAGTATTTGCTGGGCCGATTCTGGCCCCCGGGCCTTATGTTTGATGCTTTTAATTTAAAACCAAATAGACATTTTTTGACACTGTTGTTCTGTAGAGACAAAAGGCACAAGTGTTTTTTCATTTACTCGTCATGTTTTAATATTATTGATGTTAATGAAAACAGATTTTAATACAGTATTCAAAGTGCATGCATTTCATTTATTTATTCTCTGTGGGGTTTAATGCCAGGTATCAAAATGCATACTGAGGCTTGTGTTCTAATACCCATCAGTTCACATGTATTGTTTTAGGTCCGTGCCACTGACAATGGCTCGCCTCCCAGACACACGGACCACTCTCTCACCATCAACATACTGGACGTTAATGATAATGCGCCTGTTGTTGAGAGCCAGAGGGGCTACAACGTCAGCGTGAGTGAGGTAGGGATGCACTCAACACACGATCTAAACTAAGCAAGCCAGTGATGTCAGTGTATACAGAAGTATTTAAGTATTGAGCTGTTAAGTTTTATGATAGTCTACCACAGACAATCCATAATTTAACAAGGCTTCTTTTTTGATGTATTTTGCAGAACGTTGGAGGAGGTACATCAGTCGTCCGTGTGATGGCGACAGACCGGGACATCGGTCCCAATGCCATGCTGTTTTACTATCTCACTGCTGGAAACCAGGACCTGACCTTCCGCATGGACCGAGTGACCGGAGAGATGGTGACGCGCCCATCCCCTCCCGATCGAGAGCGCCAGGCCGAGTACCGACTAACGGTCACCGTGGAAGATGACGGCACGCCACCTCTGTCGGTAGGGCACAGCAGTAAGCATGGCATTACAACAGTGCTGCCAACATACAAAATACTCTCAAATCACTGAGACTATTGAATCTGAATTCATCAGGATGATAAATAACTAACCATTTTTTGTGTTTGTAAATGACATTACATCTTATGCACAGTGGTGCAGTGGATAGCCTCACAGCAAGAAGGTTCTGGGTTCCCAAAGACATGCATGAGGTAGACATGAATAGTTCTGTCTCTGTGGGCCACATTTACTAACACGTAGCGCTGCCGCAATCTGGGTTGTGACGTAAATAGTACTGCCAGGCGTCACAGCTCAGTGGATGAAAAGAATGTGTTATTTTTGGCACATGATATTAAAGTAAACTCACTGCATCTGTGTTGGGAAAACAAAACACAAACTAAAACTGCCGACGCCTATGAGCGCTATTTGGGGATTTGCAATTTACCCTATTTTTTAAATTGGACTCATGTGTTGGCCCGGAGACCTGTTCAGGGTCTACCGTCCCTCTTGCCCTATGATACCGAGCTTACACTCCAGCAGTATACAGACAGATGGGTTATTTTCAGTGTACTAATAATGGATATAAGCTCTCAAATAACACATGTAAGAGTTATATTTAAGAAATAGATGTTAAAATAATAACTGGGAAATATACTTAAATGTAATTTCAAGGTGAGTTTCAGGACAAATGATGATGATGAATAAAGTTGAGTAATGCTGGTGCCCAGAAAAAGGTCATTAAGAGGATTCAGCATCTTATACATAACTCTGTTTTGATCGTACTTACACTCTTGTCCAAGACATGGGTTCTGTTGAGGTCTGCTTAATGCTTTCTTATCTGCCTGACCTAATTAAGGCACAAATATGGCAAATATAAAATACAAGAAGACAAAAATATAGCGGTTTCTTGATATTCTCTTTAAGCTAAATGGCTTTCATTTCGTCAAAACGAAAGCCACAATTCACATTTCTTCTTTTCCCCTTTGTGTGCTTAGACAGAAGGAATAATGTACAGTACTGTATGAGTCACAAATGCATCCATTGTCATGCAACTTGTTTTGTGCTATAAATTTACTTGTCTGCACATGGTTAATGCACCTCTTTTTAATGCATTGTATAAATAGTCAATGTAAAGCTGCAGAAAAAGCTGGGAAGAGAACAATGGCCATCACCGGGGATTTTCACTTCTCATCTAGCTCTGTCTTTTCTCATGAAACAAGATGCTAAGCTTGTTTTATCATTTTCTCTCCTCAATGCCGGTCTCCCTCTGGTGTGCACCATCTTAGAAGCACACAAGTGGAACAACCTTGTTCTATCTGTGATGGCTCCCCAGACAGAAGTGCAGTATGTCCTTGTAATTTAATAGTTTTGGAGACCTGCCATTTGAAAGGAACAACTGGGAGACAGAAGGCTTTAAAGTGCCACTTTTTATTATAAAAGCCACTAATAGCAGGATTCAGCAGTAATATACAGAACAAACATGCTATTTACAAGCCTTTTTGTATTATGTTAACGTTTGCGCTCATGTCAACATGCACTCACGCACTCAGTCCAGATTTTTTTAAAAACACACATACACAGACACACATAACCAGGCATATTGGAGAAAAAACACGAGCACTTAAACACAAAAAACAATCATTAACTCTTAGAAAATAAAAACATCTGTACATAATACCCTGAACTGTACACCTGCTACACATCGTTTCCTCCAAGCACCTCCTGTACAACTCAGTGTGAAAAAAACCCCACCAGTGGTTTTAGAGTCACACTAAATAATATCAAAAATGCTGTCATATATACTTTTGCCCTTCTTCTCTTAAGCCAGGTTGTGTTCACTGATCTTAGGTTAACATTTTAAAGCTTTTTTCCCACACTTTCACTTGAAATATTTGATATTTATCAAACAGCCCCATTGCACACATACAAATAGAAATGAATACTACAATATATTTTACCACAGTCTAATACAAAAAACAAAAATATTCATAAGATTTACCTCCACTGCAGTGATTAAACCGTTTTAAGGTTTTGTTGTTGTTCTTTATTTAATAAAATTTGACTACATTCAAGAGTAAAAAACAATGTTTAGAATTATTGAACTGTACACGAGCACAAGCAAGAACACCTTTTCTAAATGCTTTTTCTAAATTCTTCCTGCAATTTTCAGCACTTTATGAGAATATTTAAGGCCACTGTGAAGGGCTGCATTTCTGAAAGCACAGGAAGGAAAGACAGTATTTAAAGCAACAGGGCTTACGCATAGCTGAGGTAGCAAAGAAGAAACAGAAAACATGGCAAGTTCAAGTTAAAACAGAGGAACAACATAATGCCTTTGAAAGCAAAAACTGTTCTTTTTCTGTACAAGACCTTTGGCACTTTTCTGATGATTGAGAGTTCGCTGGTGCAGACGGCTTAAATAAAATGACTAAAGGGAGAAAAGGGCGTTAAGTCGTCTCCACACCAGTTGTTCGGTTTTAAAAAAAAACATGAAGAAGAAAGAAAACAAAAACAACACTGTTTGCTTCCTGCAGATGTAACCTTCCTGCCTTGTTGTGTAAAGGTTACAACATCAACAAGTTAAAAAGTAGTCATGTCTGGAGTCTTTTACATAGGATTGTTTCTTTGACAGCTTGTGCATTTCGCAAATACATAAAGACAGATTTACAATAAGTCTTTTGTTGGCCCCCTTACAGTTACAAAGAAACCACAAGAGTGACACAGGAAATTTACAGAAATCATTGTGAGTTCTTTAGGGTTTGACAGTCCTAAACAACATGCCACCCCTGCACATTTACTATAGCATAGGTCTTTGGTTGGTGTGCTTGCTGACGTATAGAAACCGCAATACTGACACAAAGTATACAGACAGTCACGCAAAGTGAGTTATTTAGGGCTGGAATCAAAAACATGCCAACACTATTATAAGCAGTGTGTTTCATCCAAACGAGGTACCTGATGCTAATTAATGGTTTGCAAGCCATTGCCAGTGTTTGGATGTAGAATGAAGCACAAACTCAGCTGCAACACAAGTCGTCACGAGCCAAAGTTCACTTTTTGCCTCCAGCTGTTGTTGCAGGTGGAAGTGGTTTATGAATCAAAGAAATGCAGCCTTCTTTTTTCCCTTCTTGGGTCCAGACAATGTACAGACTAAGATCCGGGGTTATTCTGAGATGGCTCGCAAGGAGAACGTCAGTCTGAAGGCAGAGAGAAGAGGAAGATAGTTGCGGGGCTGTTTCCAGATCAGCAGTTTGAGTGATGATTGAGGTTCAGCTCCTCTTTAAACCTACAGGAACTCTGGAGACTCAGGGATGGCAACTGCAAGCAAAGACAGTGCATGTCGGTGAGAGTACAGAAATCATTGTAGGTATCACTATCCACCTACACAAACACACAATTCTTTTCTTTTCCTTTTTTTGTTATGTGGAAAATTAGATATGGGGGTGTTCGAACATGCAAATGTGCACTTCCTGCCTCAAACATACCCGATCTTTCAAAAGTCAAATGAAAAAAATTAAAGAATTTCCTTTTCTTTACTTTTTTTTTCCATAACTCCCACCTCTCAGAGTACTACAGACACGCAGGGAGACTGATCAGTTACACAGAACTACTCGTGTTTCTGAAAACTCATTAAAAAGCAGAACAACAAGGCCTTGGGTCTGGGTTGCAACATGCTAGCGATAACAGGGAAGTGCTGCTTGTTGAATTCCGCAAAGTTTAAGGTCAGCAAGTTGGGAAAAAATGAAGAAGAAAGCTAAAGTGTGGCCTCCATCCACGTAACATGAAACCTTATGAGAAGCTGTGTATTTCAACATAACATCTGTGGACCACTGAAGGAAATGAGCTCCGGCATGGAAAATCCTCCTTGACAAATGTCAAAGATATTGTTTTTTATGTCGAACATATGAAGGTTTTATCAATAATTTTGACTTTTCTTTGCAGACGGGAAACATAGAGATCACACCAAGAAATGGAAAAGGTGTCCAGCTCCACAGTAAAAGAATAATGTTTGATTGAAGAGGTGAAAACTGCAGCGTATGGCACAATTTTACCTTATGTTTATGTTTCTCATTTCTGAGCTTCAGGAAGGCTTGTCCATATAGTCACCTATTACAGTGTTGAAACCTTTATGGGTTGCTTAAGGCTGTATATTCAGTAAGTTGTACCTTACCCTCTTCCCATGCACATCTCAAACCGTGCTATAAGGAAATGGGGCCAATCCGCCTCAGTATGCCTGGAATGTCTGCACAGGTGTCCCAGGAATCGGCAGAAAAACACTAAGGATTGAACCTCTTAACCGTGACTAATGTTTCAATATTATTTCAAGTTGAGTCAGAAGGAACAACTGAAGGAGCCATTAGTGTTCAATGAGAGTGCTGATGGGTGGAGAATGACTTGTGGGAAGAATTAAGAAGAGGACAGTGCAAGGGGGTGGTTGTGTGTGGGTGTGTGTGTGTGTGTGTGTGTGTGGTATGGGGGGGTGGATTAAATTTCCTACACAATATATTTTCAGAGTCATGCAAGACTCAGCCCAGCTGTTTTTGAGTGTGCAGCTATGCACTACAAATTCGCAAGCATCTTTCCACCAACACTTCCACCAAACGCAGGATGTTTCAGCAAAAGCACAGAAAGAACTAGTGGTTCTTTGTTGATTGCATCAGTCTTTTACCAGACTGAGTGCACATTTTGATATAGGTGTCTTGCAAAACCCCTTTGTGCAATGCAGTTACACGCATATACCGGTACTTTTTCAGTTTTTTTTTTCAGTTTTTTTCAGGGTTTTTTTGAGTGTGAAATAAATGTGAACAAAGTGATTTGCATTCATTCACAACAATAAGAATATCCTAACAATAGATATAACGCACTATGCCATGTAAATGACCTCTAAAAGTGAGATGACTTGCACTGCCTTTTTGGGCTTTGATGTTTACCAGTGGAAGGTCCCACATGTCAGCTACTCACTCTCAGCATGAATATTGTATGAGTACAAGTTGTGAAGCAGGGTGGGGGGGGTCCTACCTTCTGCTGGGAAGAATACGTCGCCATGTGCCGGAGGAGAAAGGGGTGTTCCCGGTTCGGACAACAGGTGGCGACCTGTCTCAGATGACTGCCTGGTCATGATCTGAGAAACAGTGCGGGTCTTTGTTTCTGGTGATCCCCCTCGAAACACTGGGTTTTCATGGCCCAGAGTCTCACTGAACACACACACAAATATATGAAGAAGAAGCATGATTACAAGCGAGAAACTTTCGATATGACCCAGTAAACTGTTTCAAAACTTTCCTAGAGACATGCAAGAGTTTCATGTTTGTCACTTTGGATTTAATAAGGGCTTTTCTGTAATGACAATTTAACACTACCTACTATTAAATGATTAGCAGTAGGATTTGCATATACAGGACACATCATGTCAAAAGAAAAAAACTGTATATGGCATACATGGTTTTAACTAGTTTATTTTAATGAGGCTAGTGGGTTTAATCTAGCTATTGTGTCACAAGTGTTGTGGCCACCATGTTCACAGTCTATTATTCTAAAGAGCAGCTGTGTTTTGAAGCTGGTCGCTGAGATCAGCTGCCTGTGGGAAACCTTACCTGTCCATCCTCACTAGCTCTTGTCCACCTGGGAGAGAGGAAATAGGAAACGGGCCATTGTAAATGAATTGAAACAAAGCGGAACACTACAAAAGGACTATGAATGCGCTTCCTACTGTGTGAAATACAGTTAATCGAGCTCACTGACAGGAAACGTGTCAGAACAAACACTATGGGAAGGCCAGTGTGAGAGACTTATGTGGCCCAAAGGTGGAAATTAAGTGTGAGTGTGTGTGTGTAGCTGTACATCGGTAATACATACGTCTTCCTGACGATGAATTCTCCCTCTGTTTGTACACGAGCACTAGAATAAGAGGCAGGGACAGCAGAGCCACGATGCAGGCTGTTATAGCCAAGGCCACTGGCACAGAGCCTAGGGAAGCAACAGACAGGCTGTGAGTTGAATAACATCACGGAATAACTGCCTCAGACATTTATTGGTTGAAGGTCTGAATAATGTGTCATACTTGCAGTTGGTGTGGGATCCCAGACAGTGCAATTCTGAAATCCTTTCCTTGCTGGAAAGAGATAAATAAATCGGTTCTCACTCGTGTCAAAACAGTTTCACTGTTCAGCACATGCGCAACATCAGCTCCTGAGCTTCTTGCAAAATATATTGATTAGTGGCATTTCTGGGCATACCCAGTATAACCTTACTGCACATTCACAGCGTTTGACATACTTACGCGGTATAACTTGTAGAATAACATGGTTGTAGGCGTTCTGCGCCAAGGTATGTTTATGCGCCAGGATTTCTGCAATCACACAGCAGTAGCGGCCCTGGTCCGAAGGTTTCACATTCTCTAGAATCAACCAGTGGTTGTGCTCCCTGCGATCCATCTTCACTCCTGGTGGCAATGGGCTGTTATGGTGTGAGTGAGAAAAATTCCTTGGGCCCATTCCTTTAGGACAGCGCTGGTCACTGTGGGCTGTGAAGAGCCAAGTACTCCTCACAACATCGTCGGGGGAAACCAGGGTACCTTTCTGGACACACGTCATGTTGACTGTTGCACCTTCAGGACAGGTGTAGTACAAGTGGGGAGCAGAAGCAATCAGCGAGTTATGGGGCTGGGCGTGGTGTGTCTCACCTTTGGCTAGAGAGAAAAGACAAAAGCAATGGAAGAATGTAGGTAACGCAGATAACTTCCTTTCAGATGGTACCTCCTCCTTTCTACGTATCCATAGAAATGTTTCAGTTTAGAGATGCTAATGTTAGGGCGTCGCTACTGAAAGAGGCGGGACAGTGAAACTTGTGGCCAGCTTTTAATAGGATCACACCAACTACAACAGTGATGCAAATCAGTTCTCAGATCATTTGCATCTTCACTGTGTGTACTCATGGGTGAGACTGTGCCATATTTAATTCTGTTTGCTTATTTAATAATACTTCAATGTAGTATAAATATGATTATTTATTAAAATTGGGATAAAGTGTAGGTGTAGAGTATAGTGTAAGAAAGTGGCTGTGAGTGTGAGTCAATCTAAGGGTGCAGGTATGTATAGTATAGTTGAATGTATGTATAGATGTATAACTGCATATGTTTTAAGTATGCATATCAGTGTGGAGTGCATCACTGACGGATCATTTGCTGGTATAACTTTGGAACGAGAAGACAGGAAGGAGAAGTAGGATCATATAAGTTTACACTTCTTCATTCTAATAAAGCAAAAAAATCGAGTCTTTTAATTGCTGATGTTTTATAGATTGTTTTTTTTTATTATTATTTTGTCTCAACAACTCCCATAAAGCTCAAAGTACTCGAAGCAACCTTTCTGGTTGTTCCTACTACAGACTTACTAAACTAAGTCTCCAGCACTATATATCACCATAATGACACACACAGAGTCACAAGGTCAAAGCAATAATAGCCATTCTTGTTATTATTCTGCTCGGTTCAGATCACACAAATTCCCTATAGCTATCTATTACAGATGACCCAGAAGAACCAGAGGAAAAAAGGAAGTACAAATATAAGTCGCATCTGGTTTGGCAGCGGGTCTTTCCAGGGTACAAACTGCTGGAAAAAATTACATAACGAAAAATTTTAAAAAAGCAAAGGATAAAACCCTACAGTGACATTTTGATAATAACATGTTTTGAGCAATTTGAAATTAATATATAAAATAAATGGCGGGTCTGCTGAAATTAGTTGCACACCTAGAAGTTGCACTGTGTTGAGTTCCTGCCAGGTACAGTGAGTCATTGCACAAGTAACCACAGTAAAAGCAGTCATTTTATCACCTGCCAAACTTAACATGGTCTTTAGTGGCACTCTTCTGCATGCTTCCTGAGTTTTTGTGCAAGGTTTGCTTCCTATTTTGTACATTTAAACTGTGGTTAAAAACCATGCATAGTTTGCTGTCTTGAAAAATATACAAATGTCCTGAGGGAGTTAAATCGCTTGTTCCTCTTTGTGAGCTACAGAAATATATACGCAGGAACTTCTTCATCTCTTAAAATGGGGACAGTATAAAAAAAATCCCACTGAAGTTCTGTTTATTAACTTTAAATATCATCTTGCTGTTTGGTATTAATACACAGCAATTGTTGTGTATCGATATGTGTATTAATATCTCAGAGGATTGTACGTTTAAAGATCTTCTGCACACACTCATGTACATTCAGGAAACCGGCTACACAGCTGTGAGCCCGTTCTCAGCTTATTGCATAAACCTTTCTCCCTCTCTCACTCTCTGCCTTCAACCACATCCTGTTGTGAATTCTTCAGTGTTGCAGTGGAATGCATGAATAGATAAACATAAATTGTGTGCTTTCAATGATTATTGCATTGCAAAAACACAACAAAATTAGCTCATCCTCAGGGTAGGCGGTGTGACGCCACTCTCTGAACCTCACCTTAAAGCAGACACATGATCTGGAAAATACACACTGTAAATGACCCCTCGCTATGTTGTAAAAGAGCAGCGTAAATGCTGTCATTCTCTAGCTTCGTCAACGGGCGCAGATCATTATTTTGTAATGATCGGCCTTTGTAACAGATGATTAAAGAATGCTTACTGTTGCAAAAGTGACAGGAAGGCTGCATGCACGGGTGCGTGTGTGGGTGGACTGCAGAGAAGGAAGAGTATGCCCACGTATGTGTACCTTTTATAATGACACCATGGCAAAATTTTACAGTAAATGTGTGTGTGTGTGTCTGTTTAGGAGAGTCAGGGTGGAGTCTCAGTCAATGCCAGAATTTGAGGAGTGGACTTCCTTCCTGAGTTATCCCAGCAAATAAACACTCCCACACCCCGTTTCTTGCTCATTATTCCATGAAGCCAAACTTCAGATGTTGCGAACTTCGTGATTCTTTATGTGATGAAAACCTCAAGCAGGTTGGACGACTACCCACAATGCCAGTAATTATAGCACTGGAGATGACTGTCCCTGCTGATTTATGCTCACTTTTAATGTTGGGGATTAACCTGTAAATCAGAGTCTTGATTAAACTATTTAAATGTGTATAAAATGCCAGTCATTATTTCCTAGCACATCTTTACTGTATTTGTCTAAACAACTATTAAAAAAATCCCTAAAGATCAGCTCTCCTACAATATGAGGCAACGCATTAACCAGTTTACACATTACTTACACAATTACTTGATCATTCAAACAGTGGGGGATTAACTTTGTTGTGCCTGCCTTATTACAGCCATATCCCAAACTTTAAAAACTTTGGTCCTAACTCTTTGTGTTTGCACAGATTCATTTTAACTTGTTCTGCTGACCTGCTTGTTGTGGTGCGTTCTCTATTAATAGTTTTCTTAGAGAGCCACTGCGTCATTTAAAGTATTTTCCCCTGCTAGTTATGAAAAAAATAAGCTGACAAGCTTCATCAAAGAAAGAAAAGTAATTTAAAAGCTCCCATGTTTTATTAGTTCAGTTTTTATGTTGTTCTATGTAGCTGTGTAATTTAGACAGTTCATCTCGTTCATCAACATTTTTACTTAAATCTCCAAAGTAACTAACTACCCATGTTTTTGTGAATCACTGAAAGCACTTCCACATGCGTCTAAGCCTGCAGAAACTTTTGCTTTGAATATGATTAGAGTAGATTTAACTACTTGCTGGCTCTTACTGGCAGTGCTACTTATTTGTAAGGGGAAGCTGCACTGTGCAAACACTGTTTTTGTCTAAATATTAACAGAATCAGCTGCTGTTAAATACAAGAACAGTTGATCACCTTTCCTCTTTCATTGGCTGGCACATTTGTCTGCACAGTATGTGTGCATCCTGTGTGTGTGTGTGTGTGTGTGTGTGTGTGTGTGTGTGTGTGTGTGTGTGTGTGTGTGTGTGTGTGTGTGTGTTTAACACAATGTTAGGTCGATGCCATAATCCTGTATTCAGGGCTGAACTCTACTGGAGCCATTGTGTGTTAGGAAAAGCAATAGGAAGACCTGGGATGGTGATTAAAGTGAAACTTTTATCCCCCCACTGTTCATGGCTTCCTAGTGGGACAATAGGAGAGGAAGCCCTTTGCCTCTCCTGTTTCACACCCACCCTACCTTCCTCTTCTCCTAATTTCATTTTGACAGCTCTTTAAGCTTTCTGTAGACCTATTTCACAGAAGTGATGCATATCTAAGGCGAGAGTAAAGAGAGCATTTTTTTCGGTAAATATAGCTAAATGTTAACTAATTGCTGGGGGAACAGCTTGGAAGCGCTAATGTGCACACACATTTCTTACCGACAACGCTGTGATCTTTAAATAGGTATTCAAAGGAAATGAATATGATTTCTTTTAGCAAGCCAAGTGGGTGGCGTTTGCATTCTCGGCACTACCTGAGCTGTCTTGATGTGGTTTCCAAACCAACAAGCTATGCCATGTGTCTGGAGCAGTCTGATTTTCTTTTGCATGTATACAACAGACGTGTTTTTGGCTCAATTATACATATAAGTTTCCTCCTCTGATCTCTGTTCTCAGAATCCTGATAGCCCCCGAGGGCCCAGAAACAGGCCCTCCTTTGTATTAAGGCAGAATGCCACCTGTTTAGGACATGTTGCCACTGACAGCTTTCTTTCGTTCAGACATGGATGATAGTCTGTGCTGATTAAACATATATTAACCCTGCTAAAATTTCCCCACCTTTGACGTCTTGAATAACCCTGTGGTGAGTCTGCACAGTGATATTACCTCATGGTACATAACCTGCTGAACCCTACAGATAAATCTGGCTTTCTCAAACTGCATTAATCCTCTACTTGCAAGTGTTGTTTCCCAACACAGATCTCGCCCTTTTCACACCCACTGTAATGGTAATGATGATCAAGCCCATTACAGGGTGTTAGTGAAAGCAGCAGGAGACGAGCTCCTCTCTAAAGTAAGAGAGTTTCAGTTAAAGCCCCTGGCATGAAATGGCAAACAGATGCACCTTTTCAGCAACAGGAAGCCTTTTAAATATGTTGCTCTACACCATACATTGTCACAAAGGGAAGTGGTTATGGGTCACAGCTGCAGGTCAACGTTTAGAGATTTACATTTTCTTATAATAATCTGATGTGCCCCTTGGCACTTTGTAAACTAAATTTGTGGCAACATTTTCCAAAATAACGTGCGCGCTTTGTGTGTTTAATTTGTCTTCCTCTTTTTTTTCTTCTTGACATAATAAATGGCATGTAAACGGTTGTGTAATGACAGCTTTGTGAGAAGTTTTACAACACAATTGCACGATTATTTCCTCACTTTAAAAATGAAGGTGGCCTCTCATTTCAGAGGTGGAAATGAGCAGACGTGGGCCTTTCTGTCTTTTCAAAAATGGTAAAAATCCAGGGATTACATCATTTTTAAAAACTGACTTCATTATTATAAACTAACTTCCTTCTTTTACTTTGACCTTGCCTTCCTGTTTTTGACTCCAGCGTCCAGTGTTAAACTGTTTCTGGCACAGTTAAATGTCTTCATATCTCAGGTCGCATTAGGTTGAAAGCAGAGTCAAGGTTCCACCAACAGTGGTCATCACTGTGTCCTCGAGCTGTTCAGAGAAACGCCCTTGCGAGAGAAAACCCCTTGCTGGCAGCATGAAGGCCACTGCTTTTGGTGACTCATACTATGATTTTACTACAAATGCACAGACCTTTCAAAATCTGATGACCAAAAAATTTCAAGCCGAACAGGGGCCTCCCCCTCCTCCGACATCTTCATCTTATTGCTGCATAGGTAAAGATTTGCCCATCTGGGACATGTGACCAAGCACAATCCCTGCCACAACACGAGCAGAAAAGGAGGCAGAGAAAGAGTGAGTAATTTTGTTTTTACTCACTGGTTGGAAAATTGGCACCGTTTGGTTCCAGTTTTTTTTTATGAGGAAGACACCCACTGCTGGCAGTGGCAAAAACAGCTGTTTTCATCATAAGCTGAAAGGAAGGAAACGTCCCAACAAGGAAGACATAACAAGACTGAAAGGAGGAAACTGTCTTAAACGATACGGATTTCATTGTGCTCCATAAACAATTCAGAAACATATCAAATGGTATATCTGAGTCACTGAATGCTTTGGCTTTATACCTGAATCCCCACAAACAACTGCTCTAGAAACGCTTTGAATTGTATAGAGTTCGCTTACAACTGTACAACATTACATTCGTCTTTGGGTGAGCTTATTTAAATCCTAAAGGCGAAAGCTGATAACCTCTCCCGAGTTTTTAAGCGGCGTTTGAAGTGAAGGACCCTACACCCCGGAGGCAACAGCTGCATCTCTTCTCTCCTCCGGCGTCAGTTGCCTAAACTTCAGGCAATCCCAAAGTCCCTTTTATAAAATAAATAAATAAAGTGTGCGTATGATCGAAGCTCCCAGCTGAATTCCAGCAAAACAGAAACCTATGGGCGTCTTAAAAAGATAAACTATGTGCAGTTCTTGCGCTGCACGGCACAAGGAAGTCTTTTCCTCAACTTCTTTCAGAGGATTAACTTCATGTGTTTTTGCAGGCGCCTCTTGTCCGCTGCATTTATTTATGTTGTTTTGAAACTTGAGGGAGGGGGGGGATCTCGTCAAGCTCAAAGTCGAGGACTTTAAGGTGGATTTACACTCCACTGGGCTGCATCCATGGCGGGGGGTTTAAACAGCTCCACGCCAGATGTTCGGCCTCAAAACAGCAACAAACCAACTCAGTAAAAACTTTAAGAGACACGCGAGATAAAATAACGGGCTTACAGGGTCGCTGCGTTCAAGTGCATGTTGTGAAAAGCTAAAAGAGGTTAAAATACCAAAGTCCGAGTGCGCAGAGGGTTTACATCAGGCCTGTCACGTCGGTCTCTACGTCTACAGTCGTTGGTACAGACACGTAAGACACAGCAAGTTGGCTGTTTTCAGCGGCTTTGTTTTGTCCGTCTAGATGCTTTTTTAGATCTATATATATATATATATCAGTGTGTGACAGCTGACCTTTCTAAAACAGAAAATCCATCTGTGACTCCAGTCAATTAACCGCTCACTAAACAACACAACTGACAAGTTCACACACGCCCGGATCAGCCAGTTAAGCGAGTCTTAAAAGGATGGATGTCAGACATTTGTGTGCTTACCTCCAGCTATGCAAAGCAAAAGCGACCAAAACACGAACTTCTTTCCCCAGACTGATGAGCGACGGAGTGAGACCCATTCCATGGCTGTCCGGATAACAAACATTTGGCTATCAACTAGATCTACAAGTAGCCTTTGTTCAACTTTCTTCCCATTCAGTCTAAAACTAGGCGACTTGTCTGAACTTTACTCCAGAACACTTGGGGAGGTTTATCGTCCCTTGTCTCTCCAGCTTCTCTGAGTTGTGAAGCGCAAAAGCAGCGTGACAGTCCCTTATTCGCTCCTCCTCATTGTTTCCCTCTCTCACTCTCAGTGACCCACCCACTACAAAAAGAGCCTCACAGATACTAGCTTTTTAACGCTAATATTGATATAAATGTTTAGGGATTTTAAAATATATATTTATTTTCGCGTTCCTATCTGTTAGACTTACATTAAAAGAGTTTGAGCTGTTTTGAGTGGTGCAAAGTTTAAAATGTTGCATCATCACATTTTTGGGGCCGCCTGCAGGCTTTTACATCTGCATACTGTAATCGCTCCAAAGTATTACCTTATCAGCTGGCTCAGTCATTGTTTATCAGCTTTCACACGCTAGTTAGCAAACGACCATCAAGACACATGTTGACTCCACATGTGTTGCACATATTGTTGAGGGTGCTGGAGTCTTTTGGTGGGGAAAAAAACCCCCTAATTATGTGATTAAACTGTTTCTAAATGAGCTTGTTCTGTTAACGGACTTTTTCAGACTGGTGCATATCTGACCACTATATCTGTCACTATATCAGGAAATGTCTGCTGACTTGTGAGATTTTACTTCTAATTAGGTATGTCTGGAAATATCTAGACGTTTAGTCTGTGATAGAGTCTGCAGCCCAGAAGATGTGTTTTGGAGTGGCAGTATATATTTCTGATAAATCTCAATAATGTTTATTGCGAATGCTCAGTATCCAGTTTGTAGCAAACTGGGATTTTGTTTGTTTCTAATCAGATTTTTTCCCAGGCACAATTAAGACTGAGACGACCCCAGTGGCATCACGAGGAGGGATTTTTTCAGATACAAAACATAAATGGATTGTAATACAGTGTCACGGGGGCCAAAGGCTGGTACCAAAACTGAACCCACGTGCAGAAACCCAGAGTAGAGACAACAGAATTTTTACAATGTTTATTAGTTAAACACAAGTCTTTTAACGTGACAAGAACTAAACAGCTAAAAGGCTTAAATCACTCCAATGACAGCCTGAAATCAGCTGCAAGTGAGTGGAGATGTCAAGCAGAGCATGATGGCCCTGCCCAGAAGATTCCAGTAGAATGGTAGGAAAATTCCAGGCAGAAATGAGAGTACCACCCCCCTGGTATCCAATCATGGTAGGCTCCAGCCTACCATGTGATCTGTAAATGGAGAGACAAGGGCAAGTTAAATGAGCGAGAAACAAATGAATATTCATTGGGACCAGAGATGTGTAGAGAACCAAAAGTTGTACTTAATTAATAGCTGCACTACCTCAACATTGTCTTACTTAAGTAAAAGCAAAAAGTATCCATCCAAGAAATTACTCAAATAAGAGTAAAAAATGTATTTAGTAAAAAAGGCTACTTGAGTACTGAGCAACTGATCATAACATCTGATTTAATCTTTAAAAATGTGTGTGTGTGTGTGTGTGTGTGTGTGTGTGTGTGTGTGTGTGTGTGTGTGTGTGTGTGTGTGTGTGTGTGTGTGCATTAGAACATGCAGAGTAAAGTACTTCCAATGACAATATTTGATTTTTAATTTACTTAATCTCCAAATGGCAAAACAACAAACCCTATGCACAAACAAGAAGTCTTACTTTGGTTTGTGTAGGTTTGTGTCTGTTTCTCATGCATTTTTGGTTAAAACGTGTTTATTATTCATTCAGTGAAGTTACTCACACTGAGAAGAGAAGGCAGGGGTGAGAAGGTATGGCTAGTGGTCATCCAGAGGGTCACTGGTTTCGGGTCTTGTTGACTTTCCAAGCAGAGATGTACTCCCGCAGATCCTGCTCCAAGGTCACCCACCAGAAGTGATGCTTGAGTAATGCGATGGTGCGGCATGTTCCGAGGTGCCAGGCGAACCAGGAGGTACGAGCCCACCTTATCACTGGGAAACGGGCCACTGCCGGCACGAAACAGCGATTTGGGGGACACATTCCTGAGTCTTGCTCATCCTGCAAAGCCTGCTGGATGGTCTTCTTAATATTTGAGGGTAGGAATGCCAGACGGCAGGAGGCAGGAAGCACGGGAGCCTGTTCCATGGGTTTGTATTGTTGGGAAAGGGATTTACATTCCACTGGTCTTGTAGCCTTATTTAAAGCTAAAAGCAAAAGCAACAAAAACACGAACTTCTTTCCCCAGACTGATGAGCGACGGAGTGAGACCCATTCCATGGCTGTCCGGATAAAAACCGGTTTATCGTCCCTTGTCTCTCCAGCTTCTCTGAGTTGTGAAACGGAAAAGCAGCGTGACAGTCCCTTATTCGCTCCTCCTCATTGTTTCCCTCTCTCACTCTCAGTGACCCACCCACTATCCTTTGAGTGATGCAAAGTTGCATCTTCACTGGCTGGGGCAGCCTGCAGGCTTCTACATCTGCATACTGTAATCGCACCAAAGTATTACCTTATCAGCTGGCTCAGTCATTGTTTCCCTCTCTCTCTCTCTCGCTCTCAGTGACCCACCCACTATCCTTTCTCGCAAAAAGAGCCTCACAGACACTATTGTTTTTAACACCAATATTGATATAAATGTTTAGGGATTTAAAAAATATGTACCGACCGAGATGACCCCAGTGGCATCACGAGGACACAAACCATAAATTTGATAGTAAGAGAGCTCTTTTACAAGTAAACTGATCTTCCTGTGAAAAATGATCGCACTTCACCTTTGGGCCTTGAAAATATTACTGAGGTCTTTTTTTTTTTAATGTAGCCACAACCTATTTAGAATAAACAAAGCTGTGGTGATATTCAGGTTATCACTTGGTGGGTTTTGTTTTTGCAGTTTCATAAAATTGGAATGACGAATTTAACCCCCCCAGCCTGAAGGGCCAGGTCAGTTGCTGTTTCTTCTCGCAGCACTGGTTGGGGAACTGGCAGATCAAACTGGTGGAGCAGGAACTTGCATGACCTTTATCTCATGCAGTGATACCTCTACTTCTGCTGATGTATCAAGATCTGAACAACCAGAAATGAGTGGTTTGGAACAGGCTGGGCTTTATGCCTCACTTTCATGATTTTGCAGTTTTGGTTCTCACAAGATATTCTTTCAGCAAACAATGCACCTGTTTTTATTTCTTTATTTTATTATTCCTTCATATTAAGTGAATGCTGAATATCCAGTGCCACATGAGAGCTTTACAAGTGTTTTCTCTTCAACAGAAAATGTTAGAAATCCTCCTGCTTTGTTGTGTTGTTGACCTTTGCACGCCCAGCTGATGATAACCCATTGTAGTTTCATTGTAATTGTAATACAAAAGAAGTATGAACTCATATTGAGACTCCCTTGCGGACTCAGTTGCCACAAGTTGATCGGGTTTTTTTTGTCATTCACATAAATAAAATCACTCTAAACAGAGCATGCAGCTGTGAATGCTTTTCTGTGTCTCTCTGTGTGTAACGCAGACCTCAACCACCATCTACGTTCGCATTGTGGATGAGAACGATAACGCCCCGGAGTTCCCCGAGGAGGAGTACGTCACAGTGCTGAGCGAGGGACCAGAGACAGTGGGTGCCACCATCGCTACGGTAACGGCCATTGACCCAGATGAGGGTTTGAACGGCACCTTGCGATATGCCATCGCTTCAGGCAACCTGATCCAGACTTTTAACATCAACAGCATCACGGTGAGACATGAAAGCAGTTATGCTGAAGCGTTACAAGCGGCAGAAAAACGTTAACCTTCTGTTAATGCTGTGTGTATTTAGGGGAGAATTACAGCTGTGAAGGAGCTGGACTTTGAGATCAGCAACGGACATTATGCACTGGTGGTCACAGCTACGGACCAGTGTCCAAAACCTGCTCTTCGCCTGACATCTAGCACAACAGTGATGACGAACACTCATATTTATATTTACAGAATAACGCACATAGAAATCCTCCCACGTGCATTCTGCATTTTATCAAGGATCGCCTTCGTCTGTGTACCAGCTCTCATTTGACGCTCCCCTCCTGTCCCCTCTTTAGGTGTTGGTGAACGTCCTGGATATAAATGACGTGACACCCACTTTTCCCAGAGCCTACGAGGGACCTTTTGAGGTGACTGAAGGTCAGCCAGGGCCTCGGGTGTGGACACTCCGAGCCAGGGATGAAGACTCTGGGCTCAACGGCAAAGTGGAGTACAGCATCACCGGTGGAGATTTCCAAAGTTCGTATCAGACTGATTTTCTGTGGTGACGGTAAACTGTTATGAAATCCTTTATTACCACGTCAAAACGTCTCTGAACATCCTGAGAACATTACAGTTATTGTGAAGGGCAGCGTCTCGTAACACTTCCTGAAAACGTGTCCAAAATGTCCTTGCAACATTGTAACCTGACTATTAAGTAACCAAATTTTAAAGTCGTATAAAAGGGACGTGCAGCATTTTCACAACCGAGGCAGGTCGTTTCAGGGACATCCCCAGCGTCCTGTAAAGGTCTGGGACATTTTTCACCTTTAGTGAAGTAGAGAATCTTTAGATAACATCACATAAGAAGCCTAGGAACACCCCCTTTTACACTGATATGCATCTCCACTCTCTTACATGTTTTTCTGTCAGACGAGTTCATGGTTTCCCCAGTGGAGGGTGAGCTTCGAGTGAGAAAGGATGTAGAGCTCGACAGAGAGACCACGGCCTTCTATAACATCACTGTCACAGCCCGAGATCTGGGAACCCCGTCTCGCAACAGCTCGGTGGGCCACGCTTTCACACATAAGCACCCACACACTCTGCCATATCTGTTACTGTGTGTTAAATGTGGCTTAAGTTCTATTATTTGCTTACTGTACACACTAACCACATGCAGGATACAGTCATTCGGGAGATCACCCGAATAACTGCTGTAGTTTATTTAATCTCTTTATGTCACATAACCCACAATATAAAAAACATAATAAAGTCTTGTTTTTATGGGTTTATTAATAGCTGTTCGACCAGTTTGAATTGAATGCCTTTATTTTTAAAGGTGGCTCTTATATTTTCAGGTGTTGGTGGGGGTTTATGTCCTTGATATCAATGACAACGACCCAGTCCTCCTTAACCTGCCTTACAACACAAGTGTAAGTGAAGGCGCGTCGATACACACGTCTGTGGCCAGAGTCCGGGCGCAAGATGCAGACAGCGGACGCAACGCGCTGCTCACTTATAACATCACTGCTGGCAACCAGGATGGAGCCTTCTACATCAATGACACAGTGAGAAACTGAATGGTGGGGTTTAGGCTGAAAAAGGTGGAGCAGGTGGTGGAAGATAAAGAAGCACGCAAGTGCTTCTAGATTTAGTCACAGATCAGTTTATCAGTTTAACCTATGGAAGTGTTCAGGCTCCCTTTAATCTGCAGTCCAGCTATATACATTAGCTGTATAGACTATAAATAAAAAGCTTATGTGACAGGATATGAATTTGTCTTTTTTTTAGATAAGGGTGAAATATGCGGTCTCTTGTTTATATCACAGACTGGTGTCGTCCAGGTCAACAGACCACTAGACAGAGAGCGAGTAGCCGAATACACGCTCACCATCACCGTCAGAGACAACCCCGAGAACCCCCGCATCGCTCGTAGGGTAAGCTCACTCTCCTATGTGCATTTATTGCATTTATTGCAAGTGTTCGCATGCTACCACCCTGACAGTTTCACAGAGAGACCAATGAACCCATCGGCCTGCAAATAAAATAGTGTGTCTTTGCAGCTTATCTCAGGAATTTAACTGCAAGCGTGGTTTTTAGGTTATGCACAAATAGTTGTTTCACAAAGCACTTGCCATAATGTGAATGAAATGTAAATGAACCCCTCAAACTGTGGGTGATTGCTTTGAACGATGAAAAAGACGCAAATGGGTAATATAGCCCTAAATCACAACAACAGTGACCTCAAGTTGATTTATATTGTACAATAACAGATGTGCTCCATAACAGAGAGAAAACCCCAACAATCAGACACCCCTATGAGCAAGCATTTGATGACAGTGGAAAGGAGAAACTCTTTTAACAGGAAAACTCCAACAGAACCAGGCTCAGGGAGGTGCGGCCAGCTTCTGCGATGTGTTGGTGGTGAGTTCTGACTCACATGGACAAGCCAAATGCCTTCTGGAGAATAGATTTTATGGCCAGACGAGACATTTGGCCGCAATGTCAAATTCATCAACTTCACCTGAAATCAGCAGCTTGATGATTGAAACTTGACACAGCTTGGTGCTCCAACAGGAAAATGATCCAAACACACATCAAAACTGGTTTTGCAGTGGATAAAGCAGTAAACGTTAAGCTTTTTGATTGGTGTTCCTAAAGCCCCAACCTCAACCCTATGCTTAAAACTAACATGTGCCAGGAAACCAACTAATTTATATGAATTCTACCAAATCTATGCAATTATGCAAAAGCTTGTTGATGTCTGCTGAAAGCATGTATGCATGATGTACTGGAAAAAGAAAACTTTCAAGTCTTAAAAGTTTCAAAGCCCATGTTTGTCACAAGGCAGCCCGGAGACCAGCTTGAGGGAAAGGACCCAAAAGCAGACTCAGTAAGCTCAGCGATGAATTTACACTTGATTTATTCAGTGATATCAAAGCCATTTACAAACACCAAAACCCACAACAACCCCACAAGATATTAAACAACTATTTACATGAATATATACAATATGGGGAGGATGTGAGCGTCAGTGAGGTGGAGGGAAGACTTCTTAGGGAAACACAGGAACAGAAGACGGGCACAGATGACTGGTTTAACCAGAGCAGGAGTACAGTCTCCTCTATGGCACAGGGAGAACAGAGACAATGAGGCAAAGTGAGGCAGGAAATCTGAGGAGTGACTCAGTGGGTGTGGCTGCTTACTTGGATCAGAGCGGTTTTCCAACTGGGAGGAGTTGTCGTGAACCCAAGTGAATGGTTTTGTGGCAGGGAATGGTCCTACCTGCACATCCAGAGCGATAGGTGAAAGTGGAGGAGGTGAAGGAGATTGCCTGACTCCGCCTCAAGGTGGACCCAGGAAATACACCGCCGGCCCCGCCACACCCGCCACTCAGTTGGATCGTGACAAATTTACCATGACATTCATGCCCATGATGACTGTATATAAACCTTTGATCACAACTATAAAAGTTACATAATGTAAAAAGTGCAAAGTGCAAACGGTGGACTGATGTAAGAAAAATAGCAAAACTTTCAATCTAAAGTTTCTCTATGCCCATTTTCGCTCTACTAGGTACAGTGATACGTGATTTCAAAAGTTTATCTTTGAAAGTTACATAATTTTGATACTTCAAGAGTTATAAGTCACTTCTGTTTATACCTATGTCTCACCTGTTTGGTATTTGTGATACTTTACTTCCTGCATCCTGTTCATATGTGGTCTTTTTACTTAAAGCGAGAGTAACAGAGTTCATCAAACTGCAGTTGTGAGGTTTTCTTTAAACGCACCCCATGCATCTGTGGGAATAGGTGTGAAACTGTTCTTCTTGGCTGCAGAGACAGGAACTGCTAGAGTCTGAATGCAGTCTATTAGCGCGTGCAACAAAGTAGTGCAAAATCTGTCTGATCTGACGTCTGATATCTCTATATTAGTTTGCAGGTTGACTGACCTATATTTGTCTTTCCTTGCTGTGTCACACAGTCTTCTAAGTATTTTCTTTCCATGAATCTTTTGTCCCACACATGCAGGATTCAGACTTCTTGGTTATCACCATTTTGGATGAGAATGACAATAGGCCTATGTTTACCAGGACCAGCTACAGGGCTGAAATCACAGAAAACTCTGCTGCAGGTAGCATCCGTGTGTGTGTGTGTGTGTGTGTGTCTACCTTTGCAACCTATAAGTGCATGGCAGAGCAACATGGTCTGTAGCACTGTCTAACCCACTTCCTGAATCTGTTTACACACAGTTCGTGTTCAGCGAAGGCTTTTTTTTTCTCACTTTGTCGAGTGATTTTTGAGATAAGGGGTTACAAATAGTCTTATATTATAAATACACTTCAGAGCTATACAAAATACATTTGTTCAAAACACAAATAAAAAACACGTGACCTGGGGACTCAGTACAGAAGACTTCTTCCTACAGTCCTTTACCTTGTAAGGACTGATGATCAATGTTATTTTTGAAATCTTGTGAGACTAATTTTCGGTGTGTAATAATTAAGACTTTTCTTTTGACCACAGATTGATTTAAATTAAGAGGACAGCTTTTTCCTCATTCCTGACATCTTTGTCTGTCTTGTAGGAACCACTGTAACAGTTTTAAATGGACCAGTTCTAGCTGAGGATAAAGACATTGGACGTAATGCTGTGGTGAAGTACCGCCTGCTGGGACCAAGGGTGGACCTCTTTACCGTAGATGCTGATACTGGTAACATTGTGACTGTCCAGTAACAAGAAAGAAGAGTGTCTTCTTTTAAAAAAAAAGTGTGATGGTAAAGTCTGTATCTCCCTCCAGGTGTGATACTTGTGCGCCAGGGAGCAAAGTTGGACCGAGAGGCATTTCAGGAGCCTCGTGTAGAGCTGTTTCTGGTTGCGGAGGACATAGGAGGTTTAAACAACAGTGTACCTCTCACAGTTACCATCCTGGATCAAAATGACAACCCTCCTGTCTTTAGCCCGTCCAGTTTCAGCGTTCGACTTCCTGAAAACAGCCCCACTGGTGTGTGCATTGCTTTGTTTCTATGATCTGGGTCAGTGAGTGGGATGGGAGGAGGGGCGTTGAAACAAAAGTATTACCCCTCCACTGTATGAGGTTTAGGGGCTTTTTGTGTTCGGGGGAGCGATGCCTGATCACAATGTGTGTATGCGTGCATACGCCAGTGTGTTTGCTCTCCAGTCATTACTTTGTCTCCTCCAGGTGTTGTGGTGACTCAGCTGTCTGCCACCGATGCTGACTCTGGCTCTAATGGATGGCTGACGTACCGGTTGGAAAGTGGCGCCGAGGACCGCTTCGTGGTCGAAGCGCTGTCTGGCGCTGTCTTAGTGGGCAACACCACTCTTGACAGAGAGGAGCGCGGCTCCTACCGTCTTGTCATCATAGCAACTGACCGTGGCACACCCCCTTTGTCTGGCACGGCCACCCTGACTGTTATCCTGGATGATGTCAACGACTCACGGCCACGTTTTATACAGCCTGTAACCGTGATAAACGTCAATGAGTCCACTCCACGCGGTGTGGTGGTAGCCACGCTGACTGCCGAGGACCCTGATCTGCATCCGCGGCTGGAGTATTACATTATTTCAGTGGAGGCAAAGGATGATGGGAACAACCCAGTGGATGGACTCCAGGAGTCCTTTGGGATTGATCTACACACAGGTGAGACATATATTTCTACCGCATTGTATATGATCTAAAAAGCTTTACTTTGAGTAATGATGATGGATACTGGCTATATCAGGTCTTTTGTGTGTCTTCATATGGACTTTCAGGTGCGGTATTTGTACGCAACCCTCTCAACAGAGAACTGGTAGCTACATTTGAGATCATTGTGTCTGTGCATGACAATGCCAGCGATGTTATTGACAGGTCAGGCAGTGTCCCCAATGGTAAGTGACTCTTTAACCTTCAGTTTATTATAAGTGATTTCCTAAGTAGTTTCCACTTATCTCTCATATCATGATCTCCTCTACAGCAAGATTAACCATCAACGTGTTGGATGTAAATGACAATGCTCCTCGTTTCCGGCCTTTTGGAGTGACTAACTTCACAGAGAAGATTTTAGAAGGAGCTCAGCCAGGCACAACGCTGTTGTCAGTGTCAGCTGTAGATCCAGACAAGGGTCCCAATGGCCAGATCATCTACCAACTGCTTCACCTGCCTCGAGGGGGATACGTTAGACTAGAGGACCCTTCAGTTGGTGGGCTGTCGTTGGCTGCATGCTGTCAACAAACGCAGCATGCACCAGTTTTAGATTTGCTTTCATTTAAGATGCTGTGTGCTGTTACTTAGAACATCAAATAAAACAGAATGCAATGATTTGCTAATCTTATTTTATTCACAGTATACAACAAAACACATGATTGAACTGAAATATTTTTAATATTTCATGAAAAATATTAGCTCATTTTGAATTTGACATGTTTCAAAAAACTTGGGATGGTGCCACGTTGTGAAACATTTTGCAACTAATGAAGTAAACTGAGAGTAAACTCAGAAGTAGAGAGGGCAGAGGCAAAAAAACTGCATCTGTAAAAGGATTTCAGAATAATATTCCTTAATGTAAAATTGCAAACACTTTCAATGTCTCATAATATTTCTCTTAAACTGGTACATTTTCTCAGTTTAAATAAGTTTTCTATGTTCATATGGGTTTATGAGATTTACAAATTACTATTTACTAGCTTTATTTTTTTATTTGACTTGTTTTTATTTTAATTGTGTTTCTATTATACTTTTCCATACTTGTTGTCATGCAGGTTTAAAATATAAACACAGGCTATAGTATATGAATGTTGACTGTGATTATCATTGTGATACCATTTTTTCTAGGTAAGATCGTAGCCAACCAGACGGTGGATTTTGAGCAGGTGCAATGGCTGAATTTTACAATTCGTGCTCAGGACCACGGCACTCCTCCCAGGATTGCTGAGCTGCCAGTTTATCTGCGTATTGTAGATGTCAACGACAACAACCCTGTCTTTGTACAACCATCATATCAGGTATTAAAGAGGATGTTAAGAAACACGAACACAATTGAAGCAAATTTGTGTAGGACTGTTGCTTAAAATGTTTCTATATTCTCTGTGATCACTGCGTAAACTTGATATTTGTGGAAATTTTAAGAGCCTACAGCAGGAGAAGCACAAGCCTCAGGATGCCAGTGTTATTAGTGCCATTAGTTACATCTATGTCTAAATTAAATTAAGTACCAGCGCACGTGAGCCCGAAAAGGACAAAACACAGCAAACCGAGAAATAACAAAGTCATTAAATTATGAATCAGAGCACACAAAATCCATGAAATTAATTCACCACCATAAACTGCCACCAGTGTATTAACTGTAAAAATGAGCTTGCTTTGCAATGTCATCAAGCATTGTACTGCATGAGTGTGTTTTTTTCTTTTTTTCTTGTTTGTAGGAGCCTGTGTTTGAGAATGTAGACTTAGGCACCACCATAGTTCGCGTCCGTGCTACAGATGCTGATTCTGGCCTCTTTGCAGTGATTGAGTACAGCCTGGTAGATGGAGAGGGCAAGTTTGGAATCAGACCATCTACTGTAAGTGAACTCAAACGCCAGCAAAATCTGATGTAGTGTAAATAAAATTGCTTTATTTTTGTTTCTGTAATCGGAGTTTTGTTTGAGCATTTCCTAGAGAATCCAAAATGACAAAGCTTTGCTCAAAGTGTAACAAAAACATCTCAGAGTAGTTACAGTAAATATAACATTCCACTGTGTGAGATTTTAGTGGAAAGGTTAAAGCGAAGCAATCCATAACCTTTCGAACAGCAGGTTCCACTGAAAATGTGGAATTTCTGTCCTCTGGGGAAAAAATAAACATTTATTGAGTAGTGAGGAGTGTTTTACTGTGTTATCTCTCCTGGCAGGACTGAGGAGCATACTACCAGGAAACACAAGTTTATGCAAAAGGATTTTAATGACCTAAAAATATCTACAGTACATATTTGACCGTATTTGACTTCTGTTCTGTCATAAACACAGAGTCAACTAAATGTTCTCCCAGTCAACACTTTTACTTCTTCCCCTCATCATTCTTTCTCTTCTGCGTTAGGGAGAGATCTACATCCTGTCCCCTCTAGACAGAGAGACCAAGGATCACTACACTTTAACAGCTGTCGCCCGAGACAATCCCGGCGGCAGTCCAAACAACAGACGAGAGAACTCTGTCCAGGTAGAAGTCGTAGTCCGTGATGGCAAAAACCTTTGGTTTACACATAAACAATATTGTAAATATCTTTAGTATTTGGGTGATTCATTGAACCCTTATGCAAATGAGAAATAGGCCAATTTTACAAGTTGTGTTGTCAAAGTCAAAAAATAGCAAATCATGCAAACACTTAATCAAATACTTAATAAGGGTGTCAACCAGGGGGAATCTATGAATTTGAAGCCAATGCTTATCTTATAATATATATATATAATATTTATAATTTGAACTATTGCTTGAGCTGTGTGATGAGCTAAAGTCTGCAGATCTTAAAGCCCAAGCTAATACTATCCCTAATATCCTTTTGCATTATAATGTGTCAAATCAGGTCCTGGTGACTGTTCTCGATATCAACGATTATCGGCCGCGCTTCTCAGAGCGAGTGTACAACACCAGTGTGTTTGAGAATGAACCCAGTGGTACTTCTGTGATAACAATAAAAGCTACTGACCTGGATGAAGGCGAGAATGCCGCAGTACTGTACAACATGCTGGGACCCCATTCAGGTATGAAGATGCAGTAAAATCCTCAATAGGGTCACATGACTAAATCTTTTCAATGAACTATGCTTTGAATTAAAACCTTAGGTACAGCTTGAATTCTTCCAATAAATATCCACATTTTACTTTTTAATCACTTATATAATTGGTGGAAAGAGAATAGTATTACAACTTTGTCTTCTCTTGGGCTTTTTTAGATGCATTCTCCCTGGATCCAAACACAGGACTGGTGCGATCTCGACGTCTGCTTCAGTCGTCGGAACGTTTCAACCTGACTGTGGTGGCTACAGACCAGGGGCGTCCCCCCCTTTGGGGCACAGCGGTCCTGATCATCACAGTCATAGACGTCAATGACAACAGACCTGTGTTTGTTAGGCCAGCCAATGGAACCATCATCCATATCTTAGAGGTACTATCTGCATTCACAGCCTTCTTTAAGTCATCATTATCAGCATGTGCAAGAATGTATATGTCCTTATTTCTTTACTCTAGTACTACTATGATGCTCAAAAGAAATGAGTCACTGGTTTTACTGTGAAGAGTTGAACTTATACTTTTACTTCACTGCTAATAAAATGTATTTCATGTGGCTTAGTCATATTTGTCTGACACTCCATCAGTATCATAAGTGGCTATTATAAAAGAACCCTTATTGTGGTTTGTGGTCTTTCAAGAGTTGTTTATCTTCCAACTGAGAGACATGGAGATTGCTAATCATAGCATATCACAATATAGAAACCTCTCAAAAACCACAAATTTCTTGCATTTGAGTAATACAGGTAGATTGGTTAGTTCACGTCACACAAACACTCACTGCCCTTCTTTGGTCTGTACAGGAACAACGTCCAGAACTGGTGGTGTATGAAGTGCATGCTACAGATGCTGATGAAGGGCTCAATGGAGAAGTGCGCTATGCCTTCCTGCAGACGGGAGCGGGTAACAGAGACTGGGAAAACTTTCGCATTGATGCCGTGACTGGAGTCATTACTACTACTGCAAAGCTGGACCGAGAGAAGCAGGCCTTGCTTAGCGTGAGTCACCAGAGTTTGTTTGTGTTTCCAGTCGCTGTAATTGTAGGTATGTGACGCTAACCCTGTGCAAACTGTTCTCTTAGCTTATTATTGTGGCCCGTGACATGGGCCAGCCAGTGCCTTATGAGACCACACAGCCTCTGCAGGTGGCGCTGTCGGACATCGACGACAATGAGCCTGTCTTCCTCAAACCGCCTGTGAGCACACATCTAGGAATACATCATAAATGTAACATCTGTACGTAAGAGATCGTGTAAATGTGTTTTTATGTAATATTTTCCCAGCGTGGTGGGTTGCCTTACCAGAAGCTTACAGTGCCTGAGCACTCCCCTCCAGGAACCATTGTGGGGAACATAACCAGAGCTGTGGACGCCGATGAGGGCTCCAATGCAATCGTCTACTACTTTATTGCAGGTCACTTGGTGCTCTACACACAGTAGCATGTTCTTGCTGTTAATTGTGATTTTTTTTCTCAGTCAGTTCAATAACTGATTTAGCTAAAGTCTTGGATTTAGGAAGATTATAAAACAAGTTTCTCCTAATTTATTGTATCTCTATTGTGTGGCCATCTGAAAGTCCTTGAACTTCAAAAGCTTGAGAATAATGAAAACATTTGTATGGATCTAGCTGTCTTTGTTCCCTCTTTGAAGCGTCAGTGTTTAATGTGGCCAAATGTGTCTCTTCCTGAAGGAGGAAACAGCGATGGAAACTTTGGCTTGAGTCTAGATGGAGAGTTAAAAGTGCTGAAAGATCTGGACCGAGAGGAGATCCCAGTCTACTCCATCATAATCAAGGCTTCCAGCAACAAGAGCTGGACTCCTCCCAGGGGTCAGAGGTCATTACGGGCGAAAGCTCTGGATCCGGCTCAAGACCCCAGTCTGCTGGAAGTCCGGATTGAACTGGAAGACATCAATGACCAGACACCACGCTTCATAAAGACAGAGTACACTGCAGGTAACCTGCTTTCCTGCATTAATCTCTATGATGGACTATGTGATGCCGACATTTACTTTATACATTTCTTTCTTGTTTTAGGAGTTGCAGCAAACGCCAAAGTGGGCTCAGAGCTTATCAAGTTGGTGGCTATAGATAATGATATAGGCAACAACAGCGTGGTCCAGTACCACATTGTTACGAGCCGCTACTTCGAATCACAGAACAACAGCAGGGAGGATATGGGCACTAAGTTCATGATTGGTGCGTTTCTATAATGCATTGCTGTAATGCAAATCCTCTGAAGGGGGAACCGAAATGCATTGTATTTTAATCTTGGGTACATTTTGACCTGTGAGAAAAAAGAAATTTAAGAAACTTGCACAACAAGTATTTGGAATTCTAGAGGGCAAAAACACTGTGTAGCAATGGATAGAGATTTAAAGACAATTCAGATGTCAAATATCTCATAATAAAAACTTGATGAAAAACTGGTCATATATTGTTTTAAAAGATAAGGCGGACTCTGTCACAAATGAGTAAGTTCAGACTTTGAATTCGTTTGCAAACAAATCATAGGAATTGATATGGCTTTATTAAAACTGAGGTAACAAATAGTAACAAATAGTAACAGTTTCCTCACACATGAACATTTTGCTTCCCGTAACCATTTTCTCACGCAGAGAAAGTTACTTAAACCACCGCCTATTGTCAGATCTTTTCTGCATGGTTTCAGTTTTACTGGGGTACACACAGTGACAAAAGTCTTTTTTGCTCCTGAGTGAAGCAAATTTCTTACACAGAAACAATGCTGTCCCTTGATTTCCCCAGGTTTGACAGATGGCATCATCCGCACTGACGAGCTCATCATAGCCTTTAATCCCGGCTACTTTCAGCTTGAGATTTTGGCATGTGATTTCGCTGGACACAGCACAACAACTAATGTGAATATCTATATTCTCCGGGACGACCAGAGGGTCAAGATAGTCTTCAAACTGATGCCTAATATTGTTCGTGCAAACCAGGAAGATTTCATCAACCTGCTCTCCAACATCACCGGTGCTATCGTCAATTTAGACGAAATACAGGTTAGGCTTTCTTAGAGAAATGCTTTGATTTGTTTGCAGTGTGTAGATATCTGACATCTTTGACCCTTTTTTTCAGCGTCATGTGGACAAGAAGGGCACCGTGAACAATGAACAGACTGATATGTTCATCCATGTTGTCAACAATCAGGCCAACACCATCCTAGACGTTGAAAGGTCGTGTATGCACTAGCGCTCCAAAGCAGTGTGGTTGCACTTTGATTCACATACACTAGGCATAATACGGCCAGTGCAATAAGGCCTCTTTTATATAAGCACTACACATTCGGAACTGATTTCCTGTTTTTAATACTTTGCAGGGTTATTCAGATGATCGATGAAAACAAAGAGCAGCTGAGAAACCTGTTCAGAAAATACAATGTTGTGGACGTTCAGCCAGCTGTTGGGGACAAACTGCCAGACGACATCTCTACTCTGCAGGTGTGCAAAGCTGCCAACTCTGGAAGTCTCCAGCAGGCTGCAGATGTTATTTGGTTTTGGTGTTTTTAATGTGTCTTTCTTTTTCTCCTTCACAGCTGGTCATCATTATCTTGGCTGTGCTGCTGTGCTTTGCGGGGATTTTGTTTGTCACAATGAATTGGCATTATCGCAGAGTGTAAGAATTTTGTATTAAGGCAGATTTGTTTACATTGTTTGAAACTCGCTCAGTCATGCTACCAGTCTGAGCTACTGATCAACATGTTTATGATCTCATAATGTGTCTTTTTGTTTGATGCAGACATGAGAGGAAGCTGAAAGCAATTGTTGCAGGATCAACAGGTGAGAAGCAGCTTGATTGGTGGGACGGTCCCTTTATCTGTTGATCAGGAAATGACTTTGCTATCTGCTGATGTACAGTACAAAATATCAGTTAACTCAAAGCTGTTTTTCCATTACATCGAACTTTCCTCTACCTCACAGGAAACCAGGGTCTAATGGATATCCTGGACATGCCCAACACTAACAAGTACTCCTTTGAGGGGTAAGATAATAGCTGTATTTTTACACTTTATTGGCTAACATTATTTACAAGAAGTTCTCACTTACAACAAAGTTCTCACTTGATGTTTGTTTTTTCACAAGTTCTGTTTTTTCAAAGTTCTCACTTGCTTTTTGTTGTTTGACAAGTTCTGTTTTTTCAGGCATGTCTCTCCTTGACTTAGAAAACAATAAACAAATAAATCCTTAATAAGTATATTTATTAATAATATAACAGGGGAGGTTAACAGACACTGCAACAAAGGACAGAAGAAGAGCAGGGCACAGGAGGGAGACAAGACACTTGACAATAATGAAAGACAGTGATACAGGAGGGGAAGTAAAACTAAACACTAGATTTATCAAAATAAAACAGGAAGTAAGCGCCATAACTAAATGGCGACACGTTTTATCTTAACCTACAAGATGGAACAAATTAAACTGCAAGGACTAAATTATAACAAGAATTAAATGCTCAAGAAAATATAAGGACCAGTAAACAAAACTGTGAACGACAAACAACCTAAAAAGTTGAAAGTTAAAAATCATCGTCCTGCAACCCCAAGAAATATTATTGGAATTTAATTCCCCATAAAACCGTAAAGTGTTGTTTTAACATGTGACAGCAACACTAACATGTTAATTAGTAAGTGTTAAAGGTTATCTCTGCATACCTCCGGGCTAGCTGTTTCCAGTGTCATTATATCAAACTAAGTTAACTGCGCATTAGCGCTAGCTTTATAATTAGCTTACAGACAAAAGAGTTGTAAAAATCATAGTTAACTGCATTGAGATAACTATTTGAGCTGTTTTCACCATAATTAGGTGTCTTCAGTATGTCTATAGACCAACAAATTATGAGAAAAGAGACACATAATCCAATCATTTCTTTCCTTTCTCCATAGATCAGGAGGTTCATTTAAATCAACCATTTTCTTGAAGCTTATTTTGATGCCTTCAAAGGCAAGGTCCTTTGTGTAACCTCTCACTGATGGGTGTAATGCTTCTGCAGGGCCAATCCAGTGTGGCTGGACCCATTCTGTCGCAACCTGGAGCTGGCTGCTCAGGCTGACCATGAGGATGACCTGCCTGAGAACCTGAGTGAGATAACTGACCTGTGGAACAGCCCCGCACGCACTCACGTCAGTACCAACATCCATTTGTATTTCTCACAACACCCCAAGTACATTAATAGAAACAATTTTGCTATGTGTTTTAATACTCAGAGATGTAGAATATAGCCAATGGGAGTTTGTATCGTTTACCATGACATACTCTACCATTATGTTTTCAGGGCACATTTGGTCGAGAGCCTCAAGCGAAACCTGAGGATGATCGTTACTTGAGGGCAGCAATTCAGGAGTACGACAACATTGCTAAACTGGGCCATATCATGAGGGAGGGCCCTATCAAGGTGAGACCAGGAGACCTAGTAATGCACTCACACGTGCACATAGTTTCTTTTTTATTTTTGCTCCATCCATCTAATAATTGTCGGGACAGCTTCTTGTCCCAGAACTCAAGCCTTCCCCTATTTTTAAGAAGTGGAAGAGGTCCTGAGTATGAAATATAGAGGCAGACCCTGAGGACTCTATTATAGGCTTTTAACATGCCTTCCGGGATAGGCCTTCCTGCTCTGGATTCGTATTTATCTCTCCTGTGACGGTGTGCAAAGGTGGATGGTGTTACATACTATGTTTGATCATGACTGCCATCCTGTCAGGGTTCCCTGCTCAAGGTGGTCCTGGACGACTACCTGAGACTGAAAAAGCTCTTTGCAGCACGGCTTGTCACAGCATCCACAACCGAAGGAGACATCTCATCTGTCACTGAGGTGGGCTACAAAAAACGGACGATCTATCTGCACCCGCTGAAGGTGTTCCTCTCTGCTGGAGAATGATCTTCTATTTCTCTCAGTTCCCTTTCTGACATCTTATCTGCTTACTCTGACGTGATTCCTTCTTGCTGGTTCTCCTTTCTCGTGTACTGTGAGCCAGACTTTAGGTCAAACCGAGTTTGTGCTTAAAATTTGCTGATCATTTGTTTCAAGTGTTTTTTGTTCCAGTGACCTACTAATTTCGCTTCTGTTTCATTCCACTGATTTACTCCTTTCCAGCACCTTGTCAAAGCTATTTCTTTATCAACCTAATGCATTTTAATCCCAGTATTACTAGCTAGCAGCTTCATTCACTCTCCCTCTCGTCTCCTGTCCTCCTTTAACAGCTGATCCAGAGCGATTTGGATGACGAGGACGATGAACATCTGGGTATGGGTGGAGGTCGGGGCACTCTCCGTTTCAAGCACAAGCTTCCTGTGGAGTTGAAAGGGTCTGAGGGTGTGCACGTGGTCCACGGCAGCACAGGCACGCTCCTCACGTCTGACCTCAACAGCCTGCCTGAGGACGACCAGCGGGCCCTGGCACGTTCTCTGGAGGCACTCAATTCTGATGGGGTGCTGTACTCTGAGCGCAACGCCCGTACAGAGTCTGCAAAGTCCACCCCGATGCACCGCCACAAGGATGGGGACACCCTGTCCGAGAGTCCGCTGGAGATCACAGAGTTATGACTAGCCGAGGCCTCGCTGGTCTGAGAGCAAACCACGACTCGTGTGTGTGTGTGTGTGTCCTTGTGCCTCCACACCGCCACCCTGATAAGTTTGGGAAGGACTGGAGGAGGAGTGTGTGTAGTCTAGGGAACATCACCATCGAACGTCAGTCCATCATTGAGACATCCTGATAAGGGACAAACGCAGCACTGGGTCAGCTTCGGTGGATCTTACATTGGAAATGTTGGATTTTGTCAAGAGATGGTTTATTTAAAAAAAAAACATAATAATAAAGGAAAGTGACAAGCTCAACAATTTCCTTCAGTGAGACAGAAAAAAAAACTGGTGACATCAACTTTTATTTGAAGAGCTGAGTAGAAAAGAGTAGTCCCTCCCTGTGGGAGAAGCTTGTTGAACCACGACCTTAAAATCGTCAGAAGGTGCCTCATTCTCACTAAACTTTTTGAAGTCATGCCTGGACTGCAGACACTCACACAAACGCGCACACACACTCAAAATAAATAAATAGAATAAAAATGATGCTACACACACTCAGACCAGCGGATGGCCGTCAATGGGAGACTGAGAAAATAACAATTCCTTATCACGCTGATATTTTTCCTTATTGAAAGATGCCTATGTCTGTGTTGAATGAGATATTAGATATTGTTGTTGGGACTTTATTGATGAACACTTCATGGATACAGGGGAACCGCTGTATTTTCCCAGTGATGCTCACGGAGTGGCGTTTTCGCCTCACACAAAGGGATGAGGAGGCCTGAGCTCTTTTTGATCGTTGCAAAAAGGTCTGAAGAGCAGCAGAGAACATTCAGACTCTAGTCCAGCTCACTTTTTAGAGCATACCTGCGTCAGTCACAGGTAAAGCAAGAATCTTCATAAGAAGAGGAAGACTTCTTAAATGATGAACATGGTGGATGAAAGATGACTGTTATCTGGTACTGGGGTTACAGGGGAAAAAGGGCAGTTAGAGAAAGCCTTGATAAAGACTTACAGATGGGGGAAACTATGAATTATCCCATTTTATAGACATAAAGAAGGCATTGTGCCCACTGAGACTTTACACTGCCACCTGAGGGAGTAAAAGTCATGCTCCAATGAGCAATGTTTGCTTTATTTTTTATTTTCTAGAATATGTGATGGAATTAAAAGATATTTTTGAAGAAAAAAATATGCTGGCTTACCAAAATCGGTAGGGAACAACTTTGGATGTTTGGAGTATGTGTATTTTGTGCTATGGTGACATGTCGTTCTGTTTTCCTTTGCAGGACAACTAATGCTGTTTCTGATGAGTGGTGTGTTTAAAAAAATAATAATTTTTTATATTCCCATTTTGTAAGTTTTTATTTCTTTGTCATTTTTGTCACCAGCCCTGAGATCTGTGTTGGGAAATGTTGTGGGATGGTCTGTGGTAATAAAAAGACTTATGCAATGGCCTCTGACCTCAATAGATGTTGCCATAAGTCTGGTGTCTGATGCAGCAGAACGAGCTCGAGCAGGAACAAAAACCTGGGAATCTGAAAATAAACATTAATAAACCTAAATATTTGTCCCCCAGTTACCTCACAGTTGGCGTCTGTTCTACCCACGAACAAAAGCTTAAGTGGGAACATAATACTAATAATATTGAATTCTGGAAGGTCTTTGAACTACAAAAAAAGACTTAGCAACTGTGGTGAGGTGGTAAATACTGCCTCCTAGTGGAACACACCTGGTATTAGGGAGCAAAAACATACAAGTAATTAATTTGCACTCCAATCCATCCTTTTATTGTTATTAGATTACATAGAAAATCTTTCATTAATAATAGCTGTCAAAAAACTGGAAGGAGGCATTAGAAGACTTGATGTGCCGTCTTGTCTCATCGGCTTGTAGCGGTTCCTGATGTCACAGTGGTAGCAGTGGTTGACATCTTCTTCAGAGTCCTGTTCAACTGTAGGGACACAAGAAGTGACCATTAGTCCTGTATTCAAAATCTTTTCAGTGCAGGCAAACCAAAGGAGCAGGTGATGTTTTTAATTTTAATATTAGAGACAACTGTTTAATTTCCAAACTTTTAATATTCCAATTAGATTGTTACACCTTGTAATAGTTAGCAACTGAAACATATTACATATTTTCCCATTCAGAGACATGAATGATCGCTTACCTCCTCAAACTTGTGGATCTGTCTGATGAAAAAGTCTCCATACCGACGAGCGACTTTGGTGTCGGCAATGTGGATCATGTCCTGTGGGAAAAATGCCATCAAATATAAAGTACAACAAGCCACATCCACGTATCTAACCTCTGTAAAACTTAATGTATTTAAATCTTATGCTTAATTTTACCCGAACTAAACACCAGAGGCATTCCTCGGAGCCATCCAGCCCTGTGACATGCTATTTAAACAGCAGCACAGAAACATCAAAACGAGCACTTTCATTTAAAAGATATTCACCTTGTCAATGTAAAAGTCGACCTCAGAGGCAGACTGGAACTCTCCGTCCAGCGCTGAGATGCCGCTGGTCCACACCAGATTCTTCATCTTGTGTTTGAAGACGAGCAGCTGAATGCGGAACTCCTGCTCTGTCATGTCCAGAAAGCCGGCCAGCTTGGCTACTGGCATGGTTGTGTACAGCTTCAAGAAGCTACAATGACATATTGTGACTTAGATGACATGTATAAGCACTCAGACACAATCTAATAGTTCATGTAAAGGATTTAAATATGTAAAGTGTGGCAAAACGTTTGGAGGAGATTCAGGACATTTTTGTACATAACTCCAGCTTTTACAGGTAAAACTACAACCTCCACATACTCACAAGTTGGTGGACTCACCTTCGAATGGTGGAGAGCTGGGCCTGCTGCTGCACCTCCTCAGCAAAGACCTTCAACTGCTGTTGAAAAGGTTCTTTGTGGTAGTTCGGATGGACGTTGTCATAGTTTGGCACTACAGGTGACAAGAACTTGGGACAGGCAAAGCTGAACAGCTCCTCGAACACCTGCAGATCTCTGACATGGTAAAAGTAAGATTTGTGTCAAAAGAAATGTTTGAGGCTACGAGCACAAATGCTGATGAAGTCATACATTACTGATTCCATATCCCATAAGCAAAGCTCCACAATTTATATAACATTCTACATAATACAAAATCGTAACAGTAAAACAGAAAAGGACTGACGCACAACTTAAACAAATATGTTGTAAAGCAAGGCAGTGAGTGTAGGTCTTACCCCTTTTGCATGCGGAGCATCTTATCTCCGTACTTCTCCCTCAGCTGGGTGTGGATGCTCTCGTCGATGCGCATCGGGTACATGGTCAGAGCGATAGCCAGCAGGCCGTGCATCTGCTCATTTTGTTTGTTAATCTGAAGAAAACATACAGGTATTATGACACCTGTTCCGAACATAATACTGTTTGATCATCCAACACAATGAGAGTGCCTGCTTATTATTCATGTGTCAAAGCGTTTTAAAGCAAATCAACGCATCCCAAATGTTACTGTCTGAAGTTCTCTCACCATGTTCTGTACAGACATAAGTAAAAGAACCTAGAGCTAAAGATAAGACAATGTCTAAAAACCACTGCTGTTACTGACCATCTCATATTTATATGTTGACCTCTGGAACATGTTTCTTGTTCTCTGGATATAGAGCAGGATGTTAGCAAAGACTCGAATGGCATCCTGGTAGCGCCTCATCATAAGGTAGGCAAAACCCACATAGTAATATGTGGTGATTTGGCACTCTGGAACACGCGAGTACATACTCTGAAAGACAGGGAAAAGAAAATATGCAGAAATATGAATTACAGAGCAAATTTTTTAATGTTTAATTTCAACATATCAACCAAACTTTTTTATTTGTTGCTACAAAGGTTGATTTAACAAAAACTTTGAGATGAAATGAACTATTTGACTCTGTGCTACTGAAGAACTGAGAACTTTGAATTATGTATTTACTTTACAATGTTAGTATCATAATTGTTATTCATTGTTAATGTGTCAGGTAAATTAATGAGTTCCTTCTTTTTTACTGCAACTTCACTTTGCCCACATTAAATTTCATGAGCATAAAGACCGATAAAGCAGAAAGAGTGAAATTATCATGAGAATCCTCGGAGAATATCGTTTGTTTGATTTAAATTAAAAACGTCAGTATCTGTCAGCATTGTATCAAACCTTCTAGGACAAGAGGAAACAACAACATATTTCCATATAGACACCCAATCCTAGCGCTCATCATCACCATTGGAGCAGACCAGACCTCTCTCTACATGAGGTCTTAAATAAGGTCGTACCTTCTTATTGAGCTCAATGTTCTCCAGGACTTTGATGGCCTGGTAATAGTCACCAAGCAGAGAGTGAAGCCTCAAAAGCCCGACCAAGCTGAAGTAACCCAACATCTTGTACAGGGAGTGACGTCCATATTCTCCAGCCACGCTTTCTGGGTCTCCTGCATTACAAGAACACATAACATGTTCACGACCTATACAATCCTGGATTTTAAAGCCTTAAATTGACATAATTCAAGATTTTAAAATAATTAGGTTTCTATAAACACTCCATCTTTTCTATAAATATCATAAAAAACACTCTTCTTTACCTCCACTCGTGTAGACCTCAAGCTGACGGTTGATGTTGCTCTTGTCCACCAGGGAGTGGAGAACATTGAGGACACTGTGGACGTTCCAGATCTTCGGATTGCTCCTCAGGAATTCAATTTCCTCTTCAGACTTTTTGGCTGTCTTACAGCGGTACTGACTGAATGACTGAAACTGAAGGTGGAACAGATGTCTGTTAGTGGATTTTAAATATGCTTTCTAGCCACGTGGACTAGTGATCATTAAAGACCACCAATATCTTCATTAATATGTCACCTATCTGGTGCTTAAAGCAATGATAACATTAACAACAACAGCTATCAGCCCTTTTCTTTATTTTGATCTTATTGATTGTTGAGCATGCACTCTAAAAACACTGTAATGTACCTGGTAGATAAACTCATCAATGATGTCCCAGAGCCACTGGTTTGGCAGCTCCAAGGGGGCCGGCCCATCAGCATCTGTTTAGAGTCAACAATGATCTCATTAAGCTGCTGTTCTTGCACTAACAACAACGGGTAAGAGAAAATGTATGGACAATTTGTCCTACTTACTGAGAATGTAGTTGAAGAGGTTGCAGTAATTGTAGTAGGACTCAAATCTCTGGTCCAAAGTTGGTCCACCCTGATTATACAGAAAATATTTTTTTCAACCAAATTCTAGAAAGTTTTTTGGACACTGATAAAAAAGACCCAGACAACTGCTCATATTTAGCAGCTACTCACGCTGACTTTAGCGTAGATGTGTCTGTAATAGAGTTCCTTGTAGAGAATGAGAAACACGGCATCTGCAAAACACAAGACACAAAAACAACATGAAACATCTCCACTGAACCACACAAAGGAGGCCTAAAACTTTTATAAAATCTTAAATATATAAAATAAATAATGATAATAATCTTAAGCGGTGCAAGTTTATCTTCTTTTTTTTTTTTAAATCACACTCAAACAATAAAGAATAAAAATGATACAAAGTCAAAAGTAGAACAAGTAATGGATAACGCTCTCACCATTGCCAACAAGTGATGCGATGGCCTCAGCCTCTGGCCAGGGAGAGGTCTTGAAGAAACGGTCAGTCAACTTGTTCCAGCTGAATGGGCAAGAGCATGAAAAGGTCAGCATATTAATCTCACACGGTGTGAGACTTATGTGCACAGAGTTAAGTTTACCTGTTTTCATAGACGTCCTGGATCTCGTAGATCTTCTGCTCAATGCTCTCACTAGACACCCGGTTGGACTGCAGCTCATAAACCTTCTGGTCAATCAAGTCAGAGATGGTTTTGTGGAAATACTGCAGAAAGTTCTTGATCACCTCTGGGATGACATGGTAGGTCTGCTGCTCATACTGCCTCTCGTAGGCAAGGTCTGCTTTAGGGTCACCTACAAGGAAAATTAAAAGAATATCCTTTAATCTGCTCTAAAAGTTACTTATGTTGTGTATGTTTGTGTCTGTGTGTTATATACTGACTGACTAAACAAGAGGATTGTATCTGTAAATATTGATAGTATGAGTATAAAAGGGATGGTTATTTGTATACTTACCAGTGTGCAGATCGTAGTCGTTTGTGTAGGAGTAAGGATCGTACTGTAAGGAAACAAAGCAATCGGGCATTTGTTACTGATACAGCATCTGATATTGATACATCTGCCCAGCGAGAAGCGACCAACTGATCGATTATATAGCGATATTTTATAATAATAAAAATGCACTAAAAAGAGTTACAGACAATTAGCTAGTTGTCCAGGTTGCATTTTCTTAAAGCAGGGGTTAAGAGTAAATTTATATCACACTAACTCATTGAAGCCACTGTTATACTATGCCGGTGGAGTCGAGCTAGCTACACAGCTACCTAGCTAACAGTGTGTTACCTAGCTAACAGTGTGCCATTGTTATTGTAGTCAAAACGTTAAAATGTCTGAAGGAGTAAATGTGTACTTACATCCTCTTCGTCGTGGTATGACATTGTATTAGCTATTAGTCCAAGCTAGTTTAGATGCTGGAGTGAAAAAGGAGAATGTGTGCTCAATTAGCTACCGCCGCTAAACCACGCAGCTGGCGGTGGAGAGACGAGAAGAAGCGGAAGGAAGTAGCTGTGACGTAGGAGTGACACGCATTGTTATCGGAGCACTGTGGGAAATTGAGTTTGTTGTTCACCAAGAGAAACACTCGATTCTCAAACTTTCGCATGTCTCCTCTCTAAAAGCCATTTCAAACAAAAAAGTTGTAGAGGGTGGTGAATTTAAAAACGAATAGCCATTTCTTTCCACGTTTTTTCTTCTTAAGTTTCTCGTAGGGAATGAAACCTATGTAACTGAGAACAAGAGCAAACTAGGGCTCTGATTAGGGTTTCATAAATGTATTTTATGAACCTCATTGTTTTGCTAGTGTCTGTTCGTGACACGGCATCTGTGTATTTGTTTACAGCTGTGCTTTTTACTCACCATAATGTATTGTAAAGATGTCTAATGATACTAATTAGGCTACACCAGTTTTGACCAAACATATATTCGGGAAACAAACGGACTCTTGGCGAGAAATGCCTTTCTACTGAAGGGGTTCTTGTGCAGGTACTGAAAAACAAACAACCAAGAGGAACAGATATAATTTGATGTAGGCCCTATGTTCTTATTTGTCAAGTTTCTTTGATTCCTGCACAAAAAAATGTATGTTGAAAACTCAGCCTAATTTTTCCCGTGGAGAATAAAATAAACTTGTGGAGAATACATTACGCAGAGTTCTGGCAAACGCAAAAGTCCGAACTGATATGTAGAATTTCGAAATCCCCGACAGCTATTTGACCATATGGAGTGTATTGAGCAGGCTGTGAAGACTATCATCTACCGTTAGGTGGCGTTATAGTCGTAGTGGGACGCTCTGAAACGTTGCACTACTGGCCGTGGACTCGGCGAATGGAGAGTTATTGCGAAGAAACTGCAAACTGGTTCGTGCTCATACAGCATATAGTTACAAAGCTGAGAAAGGTTTAATACAATATGGCCAATAAATATGCTATTTTGTCTTATATGTGTGATCAAAGGGACATACTGTTAGATTATTTTACTTTTGCCAAAATATTTGTTATTCTAGGCGCCGCTTGTTTTTTTAATCTGTATTGTGTGAAACTCAGGGGCTTGTCTAACTTTCTTTTGAGAATTGTATATAGCCGTATAATCAAAAATTTAAATGTGATTGTGTATGCGTCCATCAGAACGAAAATGTATTTGCTGATCCACCTAGCAGACACTTTCTGACCCCTTCCTGCGTTTTCTCTTCACTGGGGTTGAGCATCCTCACACCACTTTCTTACGTAAAGAAAAGAATACCTGACGTGTTTGACTCAACTACCAGCAGCTGACGGCGTAAGCTTACGCCTACCTGACTGACTACCGGCTGGGGAACCGCCTGCATCCGATAAGGGATCTAGTCCACAGAATCAAGTGTAGCAGAAAGGGGGTGTGGAGAAACGAAGTTGAGTTAAAGAGAGGGAGAAAGAGACACCGAGGGAGGGGAAAAGGTCAGGGACACGGGGGGGGTTTATCGGACTGCCAGAAATAAGGAGCGTGTCTACACAAACGGGCTGGCAGACGAAACCAAGGAAACGACGTGAAATACACCACCGACCCCCAGTGACTTCTTCGAAAGGACTGGTGTGGATTTTAAACTATTTTTGACTTTTCCCATAGACAGTTTTGCGCCTAGGTGAACTCCTACCAACACGATTTTGGACCGTGCGTAATTTGGAGAGTATATTACCACGCTGCGTCAGGATGCGCATCTGTCCACTGCTGGTCTTCCTCTGTCTACAGTGCGCTGGAGGCGTTCAGAAGTTCTCCGCTCTCAGGGTATGAGGAGGCACTTAACTCCCGGAATGAATGTCATTCAATTTCATGAGTAAAAGATGTTTTAAATGGAAAGGATGTGCATGTGCTTTCTATGAATAAAATTCCAAAATTCACAATCTGGAAAATATTTTTAATATAAAAGAAATAGTTCCTACGCACCCTTTTCTTAAAAGTCAAGCTTCTTGTGATCTATTTAGTCTAAGAATCTGAAATAATAAAATATTCAATACCGATAAGGACGCATTTGAAGTCAATTACTACTACACTCTGCCACATTCTTACACCGAAGTCTGAGTCTGAGGTTATCTCACTCTAAAAGAAGTGGGCTGTATTAGTTGAATGTTTTATATGTGGCAGAAATCCATTTTAGAGCTCAAGAGAGCATCAAGTAGAGCTGTGCACGGAGAAAATGGCTCTGTGTTTTTTGTCAGTCATGTAAACTGAGCGCCACAGCTTTTCAGAGTGTTGGCACAGCAAAGGCTATAGGTTTGTAAGCAGTTGGCTGGTGTGCAGCAGATCCTTTGCAGGTTTGGTTTTGCTGCTGTAACCTGCCTGCCAGCTTCTCAGCTCTGCTGCCTTTCTGTCTGGTTTGCTCCTGTTGTTCTAGTTGCTCTTCAGAGGCTGAGCTGCCAGGATCTTCTGCATTAAAGCACATGGCATTGTTTACAGCAGCATCCTCTCCATCTTACATTAAACTCTGACAGAAAGTGAATCTTCTGGGGAATTTCATGGCCATGATCAAGTGCAGGTACAGTGGTAAAGGACACTTAATAGAGAGTGGAATGTGCATTGTCAGAGGCTCCCCCTTTTGATTTAGGCTGATGTGACAGCCACCTCTCCCAGCACCAGTATTTATGGTTCTGGAGAAGATGCCTCGGTATCCAATTGGAAACAAATGGCCATGAGTTGTTAACCTTCAGGTGAAGGGTCGGAGATCCTTTCTCCCTGACGGCACTACAGAGTTGTGGAATGTGGGAGGAAGCGTTGTACTGAGCAGATGCTTCACTGAGTTGATACACACAAACACACACACAGACCAAGGCTACAGATAATTAGTGTGAGGAGCATTTCTCTATATGTGACATGGTTGATACCATTTACCTGTCATTTAATAGAAAGGTTACACGGGTGTAGCTGTGTTTGTGGTTGTTTGGATATGACACATTATCTGCTGTGCTCTGGAGACGAGTGTAAGAACGAGAAACTTCTCTACTTTGTTGCGTGCCTCAGTTTAATTTTGTTTCATATTGTGTGCCATACCTCCCAACACGGGCTAATCAGACTGTCTTTAGTAGTATAACTTTCTTTTACAAAGAAGGTTGCAAGTGATTAATGGCTTATTGTTTAACATATACAGGAGAGACCATTACTGGTTAAAAGAAAATGTCTTCATGTTATATTTTGTGCATATTTGAGGTCAGACAGGCAGTTAAATATATGAGATATTTGCCCAGGGTTATTCATGAGACCGATTTTTTCCATTGTTTATGGAAATATGAAATAGTGTGTGAGAAGATGAGGGCACACAGAATAGTGGCTGCCTCATTTTCAAATCTTTATGTAGGATTTTTGATCTAACACGGGCCCTGCTGCCCCCCAAGTGCTTTCCTAAAATTTTCCACCTGCTCAAAGAGGCGGGTTTCTTTATCACATGACTACCACTAGCCTTTTGCAACACCTCCTTTTCTTTTTAACATCTCTCAAAGCAATTAAATCCCTTTTTCCTTTGATTGAGTTAGTAGGCTGGTTAAAGGCTGACACTTTCTTCCCTTTCCACCATGCTGGAAACTAATGATCCCCTTTGCATCCTAGCATCCACGCAGGAAACTCCCGGCAAGGGCATTTAACACGTTTGCCACAGCTCTCAGCTGGGGCCCCCATTGACCCTGTGGGGCTGTGGTGTGAGGGGCCTCTCAAGGCGCTGGAAGCAGGGGCCTCCCAGCCCAGAAGGCTCTTATCAGCCTACAATGCGCTCTCTGCTGGAGGTTCGCCTCCTCCATACCCCATTCAATCCCACAATGCCGTCGAGCCAGGGGGAGGTAATAGGATTTGATTTGTATGCTGGTTGATCTTAGAAAAAAAATTTCCCTTACACTCCACCCGCCTCGCCCTCTCTTGCCTGTCTCTTGTTCTTTTGCCAACCTTCTGTATTATTAGAGCAGATGCAAAAAGCATCTTCCAAGAGAGATCCCACAAAGAACAAAAGAAAAAAAAATCACGAGAGAGGCCAAATAAAGAGAAAGGCAAACAGAGAAAGTGAGCGCCAGATGTCTGCAAGTAGACGGGAGTGGGATTTGAGCAATAAATTGATTTGAGTCAAAATGCGTGTTCAGACTTGCACGAGTCTCCTTTTATGATAATTCAGGGTGGAAGTCTGTGCCGCATGTAGCTGAGGCAGAGGCCATCCATCACTCTCCACCATGTTCCTGTGCAGGATGATGGTGTCGACTCGGAGAGGCTGGAATGAGACATCAGGGGAGTGTCGGGGCTCTGCCTCAGCCTCACCCATCCATCACCACAGGCAAAAAACACACAGAGATCTGTAGCAGAGAGCTAACTACAATTAGGTGTACACAGGAGGAAGAAGCCCTCAAAGCACCATTAGTCTCTGAAGTTTCTTCCTCTCCCTCACTTTCACATCTTATTTGTTTGCACTTCCTTCAGTGTGGCCAACTTTGAAACGGCTTAGAAATAAATACTCGGATGTCTGAAACTGAGTCTGGGTGGTTGATTTCATGGGTGGCTGATTTCATGATTTCAACTGTGTTTTTCCATGCTGCGTTCTTGGAGCTTCACTGTAAACTTGCTGGAGCTTGGCACTATGCTGTGTGTGCTGGAGAGCAGACTTCTAGCAGGATGCTGGGCCGCTGAATGACTCTGTTTGCGATGTCAGTCTGCTGGCTGGCAGGGGCTAATGCTGGTGTAGTGGGAGTACATTGGCTGTGGCAAGTGCTGGACAGTCACCACCAAGTGGGGTTGGATGCTCTAAGACACCATCAGTGTAGTAACTGGCTTCAGAACTGTCTGTATGTGAAGGGGGAGCTATGAGAGACTTTCGGTGTTGAATAAGTATGCCCTCCTTACCTGTGTGTGAAGCTAGTAGCACTGGAGAGAAGAGGAACAGAAGGGAGGATTGCACTAATGGGACTCTGTCAGTTAAATGCAATGATGCAAATAATTCAAACAGCTGAGAGATACAATGAGGGAGTAGGGGCAGGACATGTACGATCTTGTGTTTATCAAGAGAGCGAGCCAAACACATAAGCAACCAAAAATAGAAACTCTTAAGTGTTTAGTTGAAGACAAAAAGTGCAGATGTTTGTTTCAAATTCAGTCTTGATTTCACTAATATGAACAGGAATCTTCTGCACAGATCAATTACATTCAGTTTCATTCATATAGCACCAAATTATAACAACCATCACCTCATGGTGATGATTGATTGAGAAAACAATCAGACCAACTCTCCATTAGCAAGCACTTGGCAACATTGGGAAGGAAAAACTCCTTTTTAGCAAGAAGAAATCTATGGCAGAACCAGGCAGCCATCCGCCACAACTGGTTGGGGATAAGGGGAGGAAGACAAGACAAAAGACACGCTGTGGAAGAGTGCCAGAGATTGATAATAACTAATGATTAAGTGCAAAGTGGTGTATAAACAGAGTTAGAAGATGTGAGAGGAGGAAATGGTCAATGCATCATTGGAAGCCCCCAGGAGTCTAGGCCTACAGCAGCACAACTAAGAGAGGGTTCAGGGTCCAGATCCAGTCATAACTATAGGATTCATCAAAAAGGAAAGTTTTAAGCCTGATCTTAAAAGTAGAAAGGGATCCAAAGTGGGAGCTTTTTTCACAGAAGAGGGGCCTGAACGCTGAAGGTTCTGCCTCCCATTCTACTTTTAAATATCTTAAGAACATCAGAGCTTGGAGTCTGACAGCAAAGTGTTCTATATTGATCAGGGATCAATTAGAGAGAGCAAACATATAATGGATAATTTCCCCAGTTCTGCCTTAAAAGGATAACTGTTTGATGATTTGTGACATGTTATTACAGACAGTAAGACCTCTTGTTTCTTGTTTTCAGAACAACAGACTATAAATGAATGTAGCCCCAGAAATCAGTTCATCTCCTCTCCTCTCCTCTACATTGGGACACTGTATAAAGCTCCTTGTCTTCCTCGTGACTCGTGACAGTGTTATACTTACCCTTCAAAAATTTTTGATTCATTCCAACATATTCATCTTCCCCCTCTCAGCTCCTTCTAATGTGTTTGAACGGGCCTACCATCTCTGATCTACCCATTGGGAGATTTATGAGCATGGTTGACAGAGTGTATCTGTGTACCCCCCCAACCCCCCACCCCTCCCTCCCACTGGCCCAGGGCAACTTTACCTTACCTGTTAACCCTCTTCCAGGTGCATGCAGCCCTGCAGCTCTGCCTGTCAGAATGCGGGGGGTGTGAAGGGGGAGTTGCCCCTCCCACTCCTCAGTATATTTGTAAGATGTCAGACACAACACATTTTGTCTTTGGCATTACCACAGCCTTTTTAGCAAACGGTTTTTGCCACAGATTGATGGTGGGAGTGGATGAAAGTTCCCGCCCGTCTGTCTGTCTGTCTGTCTGCCATATAATAGATGACATGCAGAGACTTTTGGGGTGTTTGTGAATCTAGGAAAACTAGAACAAAACAACAGTGTCTCATATGTGCAATTATTTTTATTAAAAGAGGAGACAAAAGTTCACCGAGGTATTCCTCTGTGGATATGACTGACTGAAAGTGCACCTGCATCTGCATGAGTATCAAGTTTGTTTGTTTTTTGTTTTTTTCAGTCTGCCCTAGGTTTGCATGAATGAATCATGCAAACTTTATGAAACCGCTCACACTGTAGCAGCACAAAGCTCGCTGACATCTAGTTTATTCAGGTACCCATTCGCTGTCTTTTAATTCATTGTAGCCGTCACAGCTTGTTGCCACCCCCCACCTTTTCCACCACCACGGCCCCATTGTGTGGCCTGGCGAGGGAGTTTCATACCATGGTGGCAGATACAATGGTGGCATTGACACAGGTGATCCGATGCGTTGAGCCTGGATTCTCCTGTCCTTGTTCCTCTTTTCATGGTTGAGTAAAACATCCTTAGCAGTGATTCCAGGTGAATACCTGTGCAGGTGTTGGCACAGACAAAGAAAAGAGGAAGTGTTAGTCAAGTCCTCTTTAGCCCTTTAGACAAAGACAAAGCACAGCTGCACCCTTGCAGATTTGCAGCAACCCTGCCCCATCTTTGTGTCTGTGTCTTGTACTGATTATCAGTGTCTTCTTGCGCTTGATTTTTAATTATAGTCTTTTTCTTCTGTTGTAGCTTGTTTTCAAAAAAATGCATTTTGCTCCACCAGCTCCAGCTCCCAGCCTTCCTAAATTCCCCGAGACTCCTACTTGTTGGTGTGGAGATTAAAATGTTTTGGTGCAGAGTACACTTATTCTCAGAAATGGCTCATTTAGCAACTGATTTCTCTGCTTATCTCCTCCCTTCTCACTTGTGCAGTTCCTGCGGGTGGATCAGGATAAGGATTGCAACATGGACTGCAGCGGAGCTCCTCGCAAGCCCCTGTGCGCCTCCGATGGCAGGACCTTCACATCGCGCTGCGAGTACCTCCGAGCCAAGTGCCGCGACTCCCAGCTGGAGGTCAGCCGAGGGCCATGCAAAGGTCAGGTCATGAGTCACGCTTCATCGCCGCCTGATGCTCTCAAATGCACAGAGGGGGGTCACATTCGAAACTTGTGGGTTAAATTCATTTCAGCATAATTGATTCTTTGAGTGGTGGGAGGACAAGTGGGTTTGACACTGTAGAAGTGGGGGCTTACTGCTGCCTGCGTGGTTTTATAATTTCACACCATTTGTGTGATGAGAGACGCATCATTAATTTGTCAAATCATGAATTATTTTGATTACCTGAGTGATTTCCTCATTCATGGAAAATGCAGAAATATCTTGACAAATCGTGACAAAGATTTCATCATCCTGGATGTAAAGCTTTATATATATATGATAAGTTGAAGAGAGGGAAAGGGAAGGAGAGCCTGTGAGGTCAGGAAGCTCACAGACTCTCTCATTGTTAGTTGTTGAAGGAAGGAAGAAGAAGCCATACACCCCAGTTCTTCAGCCCCGAACCCTCTCACCCCTTCACCCCTGCCCCACAGACTCACTCTATACTGCTAGTTCATCGCTCTGTAGACTGGGGACAATGACCCATTCTTACCGCATTACATTAGACCTCTAATTCAGGGAATGTGAGCAAAAAAGTTTGCTTAAAAAGAAGTGTCATATGATGGAAAAGCATTCCACAATTTTATGCCCGTGCTGGGTTTCCATGGCAACGTCTCTAAGCGGACATCTGGATGTGGCGGACAGCGCCGGGATGCAGAATAGAGGATTCCAGCCAGGAAGCTGAAAGGCACGAGGGTCCATGAAAGTCGTATTGTATGCGTCAATAACATCGGGTCTATAAGAGTTTGGACCTCCCTACTGCTTCTGGATAGGGGGGAGTATAGACACAGCAACAGCACCCGAAATAAACCAGAGGTCTCGCCTTGCCTAAAAGCACAGAGATGGGATTGTGCAGATGGTGAGAGTGGCACCACATTTGTTTTCTATCACTGTGCTAGGATGATTCAAGTGTCCTGTCATTTTTTCCAGTCAGCTCTTTGGTCAGAGCCCCCTGGAGAAGGATGATGGTTTTGGGGTTTTCCACTGCAGCTAACTTTAGAGCTCCTCAATTCACTGTTTTCCTCCCTCCAGAGCATCCAGCATCTTGCCTGCTCTCCTCACCAGTCAGCAAAACGCACACATACAAAGGGTGCACACTAGAGTAAGAGAAAGTGTGCACTTCCCACCTCACATGGCTAATCTACCTAGAAGCCATGCTGGCAACAAGACTGCCATCAAACTGGTGAATGTTTTTAAACTTGGCATTAATTATTGTTTCAGTGTGATTTGAAGCCAATCCAGCACCACACTGAGTTACCATCAGACTCCTTTGTACAGCTGCTGCTGCTGGCCAGGTGAGATAAAGCAGCTTTGGAAGAATGGGATGAGGGATGTGAAAAGACTGGAGGCACACCTGGATGAAAAGTTGCTGAGGTTGAGGGGACAACCTTGGCTGAACCTCTCAGACGGTCGAGGTTTTTAGAGGAGAGTGAGACAGACTCAGACATTAAGGAAGGGTCAGGTTTTCCCCGTGCATCAGCCCTTTTCTTGGGTGACTGGAATGTTCTTACAAGAGCAGCATGAGCTGTCTCGCTCAGTAATGGCTTTACCACCAGGCAGCGTGCAGGCTTGCCTGACTTGTCCTAATAAGAGTGGGGGTGTTGGTTCTATTCCCAGCCACACAAGTATCTGCTGCTTCCGAAATGTCTTGAATTGTTTCCCCCTCCGTCGCTGCTCTCTCCCTGCATGTTTCTTCTATTCTTCATCTTCTGTGAAATTCGACATCTTCTTCTGACTTTTCAAGTATGTTGGTTACATAGTTGTAGACCATAAGAAAATAGCGTGTCTACTGATTTTGCTGATTTGTGATGCTCCTCAGATACATCCAGATGTGTAGCAGAGAAGAAGTACACAGAGCAGCAGGCCAAGAAGCTCTTCCCACAGGTCTTTGTGCCTGTTTGCAACCCTGATGGCACGTACAGCGAGGTAACGAACAACACTCTATAAACTATATTAACTTTACTGCACAAGCCAAAGCTAATAACCGTACCAACAGTCAACGTTTTTCTACATTTCTCATTTGTTCTGCACAAATCAAACTGTTCTTTCATTTCATTTGATTCTAACATGATGGGTTTCCAAACGTAGCTTGTACTGACTCTGTGTGTGCACGCTGTCTGGATTGCAGGTTCAGTGCCATAGCTACACTGGATACTGCTGGTGTGTTACCCCCAATGGCCGGCCAATCAGTGGCTCAGCAGTGGCCAATAAGAAACCTCGATGCCAAGGTCAGTAAAACCCAAGTCTTTTCAGATTTGCAGTTCTCAGCTCTTGGCATCTAATTTTGTAATATGCTTGACGTATGACACTTGGTTTCAGTAATTCAGTGTAGCAATGATGATAAATCAAAGTCAGCACAGCATAGAATGGCATTTTATGTTTGTGTGGGGGTGTAGCATTCAATCCTGTGGGAAAGCGGTCAGCGAGTGGACTGACGGCCAGAGGGTTTGAGGGCCATACGAGGACTGAGCGTTGCTCAAGGCATGGGGCATTAGTAAAAATAAGCCTGGCAGAAAATCTGCTGCAGAATTGAGAAACAAAGTTCAGCTGCGAAGAATGTAAATGTCATTGGAGGGTAGCATCTGCCAAACACTATGAACACTACTGTTAGCTCTTTACAGATGTTGGATGTGGTTTATCCTTGAGATTCATCACAGGATATAAAACTCTTACCCACCATTGTACTCTATACTCTTGGGTTAACTTACCTTCACTGTCCACACACAGACTATACATTGGTCTATTTTCATTTATAAATCAGTAACTGGATTACCACCAGTGTAACTAACTTCCTGTATGTCACCTAAACAGAGTAATTACAGCCTCCGCTCACAAGCCTTTATTACATTCACTGTTCCTTCACCACATACAGAACTTGGGAAAAAGGCATTTTCTTACAATGCTCCTTATACTTGGAGCAAATTGCAACAGGATTTGAAGCTGTGCAGTTTAACTGAACTCAAGGAATTTAAACAAATTCTAAGGACAAAGGAGAAAAGATTACTGGATGGCCGTTCCTGTTCATAATGTGTTATTGTTACTGTCTTTTATTTTAGTTTTAGTTGTATTTTTCCAGTTAGCTGATTATATGACATGTAATGACTATGTTGTAAGTTTTAACATATTTAAAACAGGTCAGTCTTGAATATAGACTAATTTTAAAAAAAATCTAATCCCTTTGCATCTAAGGGGCTGCCTTGTAGTTTGTTGCTGTCTCAATAGTAAGAAGCCTGCAGAAGTAGCAGCAGAAGTTATATTAGCAGCAGCAGTGTTTCTGCTGCATTTGGCAGGGTTAGGGTTAGGGTATGGGGGTAAGCTGATATGAAGCCTAAATATTTCATAAAACACATTCCAGCTGACTTGCAGTGTGTTACTTTTAAATTAGGTGGCTTTAATAAAAGTGCGTAGTCGGTTAAGAGTTACCGTGTGTCAGCCTGGTAGCTATTTTATCCTTAAAGCGTGCCAAAGATTTCCAATCTGTTGTCCTCTTTCAAAAAAGGAAATATCAGCAACACGTTTGTGAATGTTTAAATAATTTGAGCCTTTTGCATTTCAGGATCGAAGCAGGAGAAGACAACTACAAGAGAGCCTGGTAAATCAGGTGAGAATTCAAGAAAAGTTCCCCCTCATAGGCACGCTGGCTCCTTGGCAATGCATGTTTGCTTTTGTGTTTGTTCGTGTGCATGTATGTACCTATCAACGCTGGCGCTGAGAATGTGTGTGTGTTCCTTTGTATCTGTCTATTTGTCTTCATCTTTGTCAGAGATGTTCAAGACGGGTCGCCTGTTTAGGCTTGCCTCACCAATATTTTGTCAATTCATGAACGTTCGAGCCGCCTGAAGGCTGATATAAAAGCAGTCTTGAGTTAGGAGTGTGTGATAAACTTTGCACACCACCGGCAGCTTTGGTGCCTATAACTTGCTTGTTGTCTTTACCAGGCAAGCAGCAGGAGCAAGACTGGAGGACCGATGACTTATCTTCACTAACCTCTTTCCATTTTGGTTCCTTTTTCAGCCACAGTGTCATAAGATACAGCGAAATGTTCACACTCAAGTCTACTTTTTCTGTGTCTCTCATCAAGCATCTTCCCTCTTCCAGATATAGAACCACTAAGCTTCCCTGTGACTGCGCTCCAGAAATTGTATAGCTTTCTCATCTCTTAAGAGACAATTTGTTTAACTGCTGTGATTTGAGGACTCGCAAAGAGTCCAATTTGGGTTCATTCAGATTGACTCATTATGTGATTGTATGTGACGGTGCATGGTTGCATGAGAGAGAGAGAGAAAGTGTGTGTGCATCCACTTGTGTTTGTCACATGGGTTATTCCTGTCAGTGTGACATTCATGTCTGTGCCTCTCTCTCGCTCTGTCTCTCTCTCTCTGTGTAAACAGTCTTGGGTATAGCGCCTGTCTGAACCCAGCCAAGTCATTACGCATAGATCAAGTGGGAATGCAAAATTTGAGAGAGGAGGTGGGATTGTGGGAGAAGGAAAGAGGGAGGAAAAGAGGTGGAGGGGTTGGTTGTGGTTCAATCTGAACTGGTTGGATAAACAGGGTGGTGAAAAGCAGAATAAACTGTAGGTTTGTGGTGTGCCAGCGCTCAAAATAGCAGTGATTGCATCAATATTTTGATTCAGCAAAAGCCCATCAGTAAAAAAAAATAAAGAAAAAAGAAGCCATTTCACAGCTGCCTTTGCAGCATTTTCATTTTCTTAAAGTAGGAAGAGATATGCACTTCACATTTTGCAATAAAGCCATTTCTGTTACTTGACTTAACAAATTCACATGCTGGAATCATATGCAGCTGACGACTGACAAACAGCAGTAAAACTAATGCCATATGACCACAAATAGCACGGGGGTTTCCTGGCACATGCTTAAAGAGGTGTTACAGTCATGTAAAAGGCCACAAAGTAAAGATAGGCCATTAGTGGTTTATCATAAATCCAAATCATAAATACACTTTTTGAAATGGCATTTCCATCCTTGAAGTGAGCAGAGTAATAACACGTCTGCCTCAGTTATTTACACTGCACACAGACTCTACGTATTTTTATCCACCTTACGTGTTTGAGAAGATGAATGGCTGCCATAACTGTATTTGACTTTGCCATGGAAAGTCATTGTTAAAGAAAATATGTTTGAGCCTAATCCCTGTTTGTGGAGCCAACCATTAGAGATTCTCTGACTCATACATTAATGGGGCTTTACTTCAAGCAGGAGGAGTGACCAGTTCTGAGGTTAACCACACCTACAGCCATGGTTTCACCCGAAGCGCTCCAAAACCTCCATCCCTGTCTCTCCCCTACCACAAATCAAACAAACGGAGACCAAACAAACATACTCAGTTCTCTCGCTGTTAATTGGTTCATCTGAAACTTGGCTACTGCATTTTAACCCTCTTCTGCCCCGCCGCCACCTCCGCACAGCTTTCCCAATCCAAGTGCAGGAAATGAAAGATTGGAGAAGAACATCAGGGACAATCAGTCCTAATTCTCTCTTAATTCACTATAATTGATCTCAATCTGTCCTCTGTAGCACTGTGACCTCCCTCCGTTGCATGACGTGATACCATTGGAATATGTGACCACTACATTCCTAGCTTTCCTTTTCTCATATTGCAAGTCACATCTTTCAGTTTTCAGCACACGTGCAGCCTCTCTTGGTCATTTTTCATCCCTCTAACTCTGCTTCCATCCTTCTTGACCGGGCAATGTGCAAATCTCACATAGTTCAAGTGTTCTCTAATCTAGCGTACTCTCGTAATTGTAGTCTCCTTGCAAATATTCTCCATTCTAAATGCAGATGACACCGACCTAGTGATCGATCCTCAGCCTCCTGAACACGAAGAAGGTGAGCTGTTATTCGTCAGACTGTGAGTAAAAAATGTTTGGTACTGTGCCTGTGTTTACTGACATACCGCTGACTGACTCAAAAGAAAAAGCCCCTTAAATGGGCAGAAGAGCCTGCCCGAGTCAGTTACAGCACCACGCTCCAAAAAGGTCACTGTGGAAAACGTTATAGTAAAACACTGTTTTGTAATGATGACATATGATGAAAATAGAAAGGAAAACTTCAGCACTTGCTTTTTTTCCTTGTGTATTGTATACAGTAGTAGCAAGTGAGGCATATTTAATTAAAGCATAGTCCAACAATAGCATAAGAAAATGAGTCATTAAATTAGTATTTTTGAAATCTGCCAGAAATATTGAACTTGTCAGTTTAATAGCCAGCAGCTATGCAGTAGCAGGATGTGGTACTTATATATGTAGAAAAGCTGCTTCCCACATTTTACTTTAAAGATAAAGAATGGAAAGCAGCTGCATTTGAGTACTTTTATAACTAGTTTATATATTTTTTGAGCAAAGTAGCGTTTTATGGTGTCACGCTAGTGCGATCATTTGATAAATATTAGATTCTCGCCTACCCACCCATCTTTTGATGCTATAACTCTGGTCACAGCTTTCATATGCAATTTATTATCCACATCCACTGCAGCAGTTTGAGATATGATAACCTTCATGTGCATTTTACAGGCTGTGAGTTTTGGTTTGCTTCAGATGATTTACGAGCATGTGTTTGACTGAAGCTAATGAAGCTGCCTTGGTGATTTCTTTCAGATAGCAATTCCCAGTACCCCACTCTGTGGACGGAGCAGGTTCGCAGCCGACAGAACAATAGAACCAGAGCACCATGTGAGTTTTCAAAGGCCGCTTTTTACTTAATGATGGCGAGCGGGTGTTTGCAAACCTCAACTGAAAGCCCGCTGTGTTTTTCCAGCTTGTGTGAGCAATCGTGGTTTGAGGCTGTTCCTGTCTTTTAAGGACAGATGGCGGGTTGTGAAACCAATACATCTTGGTGTCGCAGTGCGTCAGGCTTTGAGGATCTGCTTCTCTGTGGTTCTTCTCATTGCAGCGTTCCTGTAAATATCCTCACATGGCACGGGCAGACGATTCATTTTTACAAACGCGCGCGTTAAGCTTCTTCCTCAGTTGTCTCGGAAATGTGCAGCTTTTCGTACCAAACAATAGTATTTTAGGCTGGCCTAGAGATGAGAACCTTCTGTGCATGTGTGCATTTGTGTGAATCCCATTATCATAATTTACAACCAATAAAAAGCTTGAGAAATGCAGCATTGATGGTTTTGATTACCACATGCTCTTTGGGGTATTGGGGTGAAAAAAAAAAACCCACCCGCTCCAACAAAGAGAGCCCATACGGAACAACTGGAGCGAAGAAAGTTGGTTGAGAAAGCGGGGAGGCATTTCATTTGGTCTCTTTTGTGTGGGTAAAGATCTCTAATGAAAATAAACAAAGAAAAGGGATATCCATAATCCTGCAGAAGCCTGCGAGCCTCGAGGCAAGCACCGAAAAGAGGAAGAGATAAAAATCCCTCATGGCCAGAAGAGCTCTCCTTCCATTCCTCTGTTTAATGCGGCTGCTGTGCAGAAAAAGAAGTCTGATTAGATCCTGGTGAGGCTCAGTAAAATCCCATCAAGCCACTTCATTTTCTGTATGTATGGATAAAAGACAGGAACACGCACTTTTTCAGGGGAATTCTGAACATGTAAACATATAGGTCTCTGGTACTTTACAGTATCCTGCAGCTATGTGTCGGTCTGTGTGGGTGTTTGACAGCATAGCCCCAACTGACCACTGTGCTGCCTTTGTCCTGTCTGTTTCTCCCGCTGTCACACACATCCACAAAGGGCAGTTGAGTGTCCAAATATTTACTTAACTTGGGGCACGGGGAGCCCGTGCTTAGTCATTAGCCCGTTAATGTCCGTAAACAGTGCCATGGGGGGCTGATATAGCAGTCTACACACCCTGTCTCCGAGCGCTCGTCCTCCACCCCTTTGTCTTCCTCCTCCTCCCTCTGCTCCTCTGGGATTTGCAGCAATGGTTAGAATGGAATGAGAGAGCAGCTGCATGCGTTTTGCTTTTATACAGAAATTAATTCAACCATAATGCACGTTGTATAATTCCAAATGTGGTTGCCAGATCTGGTTAGGACTAAGTCCAAATTTAAACTTCAAACATACCCTCTTGTTCATATCAAATGTGCCTCTCTGGAGTGAGTATTTGCCAAGTCACACAACCCAGACCATCAAAACGAATGCTCAGGTTATAAACCCCGTGCATGTGTGCTTGCGTTCTTGTGACCAATACGCTAATACCTTTGCTGATTCCTGTATAACCTCTGATCTTTCCCAGCCTCGTCATGTGACCAGGAGAAGCTTTCTGCCCAAGAAGAGGCAAGGCAGCACAAGAACGACGCTGTATTTGTACCAGACTGTGCCCAAGGAGGACTTTACAAGCCTGTCCAATGCCACCCCTCTACTGGCTACTGCTGGTGTGTGCTTGTGGATACTGGACGGCCCATACCTGGGACCTCTACAAGGTGGGCAAAATATCACGTACAAAAAAACCAATGTGCTATACAGACATTTGCGCCTTTATGTGTGGTACTTAATTACCCTGTACAAATATCCTTGGCATTTATTGCCTTGTTCTGTGTGGGAAACAAACTAGAAAGTTGCTACACAAAGCAGGTAAGTGATCATTAGCCAAGCTTAACAGAGCAGAGAGGTCACAAGAAAGAGAATCTGCTCAACTAGATGACCTTGCTTTTTGCCCTTTGGCAAGTATCTTCTGCAGTTAAATGTTCTAAAACTAGATTAGGAATTATCTTACAACAGGTCTTAATATCTGCAGGCTTTCAACCATGCAAACTTTGAAAATACTGAAAAGAAGCTCTTAGAAAAAAATACAATTTCAGAGAATAAAAACAGGCTTCTCTATCAGGGATTTGTAAAACTGCATAAATGTCAGACTTGTGAGATTGCTCGTCTAAGAACACACATGGACATCTCCATTGCTGATGGCGCAGAGTGACTCGGTGGTCTGGTGAGTGGCAGGTCAGAGGTCAGTGAGCCTGGCAGACTGGAGAACTGGTACACTCTTATTGAGCAGCATGGCTGGGTATCAAATTAACAAGGCTCCAGGCAGAGTGCCAGACAGCACATTAGCACGCATATGGAAGCATGGATTTTCTTCCTTGTCCCAGGCCAGCTTTTGGCCCACTTGCACAGCAGCAATCGGGGCTCTTCGACGGAGACTGTGAAAGCTTCCTTGTGTCCCACGCTCCCTGTCTCCCACACTTCTGTCTCTCTCATTCTCGCCCTCCCTTCCCATTTCTATCCTCATACCAGCTCCAAATCCTTCCCCTCTTATTGGATGTGTTTCACAGCCCCTGGATTTGCCACAAAACAGTTATTTCTATCCCTAAGATTTAACTGCAATGGGTAATTGGAAAGCATGGGAGTCCTCTCTGACTTTACAGTAAAGATAGTTTCACAGTTATTGACAGTCCCTTTCACCCATTTCCCTTGATTGAACAGATTTATTTTTTTTTTTTTACGTGGTGCATTTTCTGTCACAGGTATGAACAGCCAAAATGCGATGGCAACGCTAGGGCCCACCCAGCTAAACCTAAGGACCATTATAAAAGCAGACATCTCCAAGGTAAGTTTTTCAAAACTGGACTCAGTCTCTGTTTTTTCTCTGTGTCCAGACCACACGGGGATGTTCCTCTGCAGCCTTCCTCTAACCGCTGCCTCGTTTCCGAGGTTGTGATAACAGTGCAACTATGTGTGTGTGTAAAACCATCATTAGTGCTGTTGGTCAAGGAAACGCTTGTTAAAGAGTTGAGGATTGCCAGACCCTGCCCTTCGTTGGTCAATAAGCAGGGAGATAGGGACAGATTGGGGGAGAATTCATCTTCAAGTGACATGGGAGATGGAGCATAGTGGGATGAAAGCAAAGAGGTGAAACAGCAGGGAGGTGAGTGATAATGGATAATTGGATGCCAGAGATAGGTGGTGATCATGGGATTGATAACAGTGTAGATAACTAAATTGAGGGCAGAAGATCACTTTGGGGGTGGAGGTCATGTAGCGGACTTAGTTACAGGTGAAACTCTGCTGGTGCTGGGTGCATATAGTATGTGAATGTTACTTACACACATATAGGGCTAAATATTAATTAAATGACTGCATATTTCATTATTTTAAGGCAGATTTAGAAAACAAACTAGTTGCCAATACATTACTGGGCCTAAGCACTGAGAGGTTTTTAAGATGTTTTTCAGAGTTAAATTAGCTAATGTGTTACATTATCCTATCATTCACTGTTTTTACACACAAACACACACATGCACACAAAAAAAGTTGTTCATTCATGTTCCATAGGCTAAAACATTTGGCTAATTTATTGCTATATGTAGACAAAGTAAAACATGATTTGGTGCTGCCTCACTTTCTCTTCATGTTGGAAGTTGAACTAACAACTTTCTGCTGGAGACGCTAAACAGAGTCAGGTCTCGGTAACCTGCCAAAAGTATCTGACTTACATGTGTCACTTTGGAAGGAAAATGCAGCTGGAGGACTCTTTTCAAGGAGACTTCTGCCATGGTTAGTAAAATTTGGAAAACTGTCTCATGTCCAGTTTTCCTAAAGCAAGGGAGATATTACATTAAAAATAAGTCAAGTTATAGTTAAAGTAGTTGTATGCACGTGGATCTTAAAATGATCTTCTTGCTCTGTGATGAAACTCACATTCAAACCCATACTGAGATGACTAAACCATTTTTAAAGATGCGCCAGCTTTCATTCGGCTGCACTCGCTTTTTTTTACTCATCACGTAACTGCACAACTTGTACCTCTCATTAAGCCAATGATAGGTGAAGTAGAGATATAGTGTTCAGCCGCTGCCTACAACCAAATCACAGTTTAAAGATGAATGGTGCTTGGCTAATTTGCAATTTTTTTGGTGGTTTGGTAAACATGTTAATAGTCCAGCAGCATGTGAACAGAGCCACCACTGTTCCAGTCCTCTCCACAACTGTTTATGTAAGAGTGCGCCAGGCCAGAGCTGAGCTCTCTGCTCGCAGGTGCTGCGTTTAGCAGGAGAGCAGCACTCTGTCTCTGCTCAAGCATCAATGATTCTTGTACAGTTAATATAAAACAGAGGGACATAGACAGACATAAATGGTTGGTAGACCACGAAATGCTATTCATCTTTTGCTTTCCAGAAAGTATGCAGTGGCAATGGGGGTAAAAAAACCCCCAAAAAGCAGCGACAATATCCCGTGAGAAAGACCCTAAGACTGAAACATTATGTCTCTGCATGTGTTAGGTTGCACAGACCGAATTTTAAACCTGTCAAAAAAATCTGCACCTGATCAGTCAGTATGCTCATGCAGTAAAAAAAAAAGAAGAAAAAAACGTCGCATCTTGTTTTCTTTATGAGCAATTGCGTCAATGGCTGTAAACCGTGTTACTGTACAATCCAGGTATAATTATAAACGTTGCCTTCACATTGCTGCAACCCATTTGCTGTTGAAGAGCTGGTGTTGAGAGGTTTATGGGGCGAGACTTGAGAAAGGAGCAGCTTGCCCAGGAAGAGCCAGGAAAGTAAAGCTGAGTATTTGGCTAACTCTATCCCCGCAGCAGGCTCATGGGACAGCACTGGGGCAGGCGCTGGGAGCTGCGGCCGCGAGTGCTGACAGGGCTCAGCCCCATGTGGCTCCGTAGAAAAACACTGCTTCTTACTGACAGTAACGCACAGGCACACACATGTAAACACGCACTTACACGCCAACGTTTTACAGGCCGCAGATATATGGAGGCTTGTGAATGGTGGTGCAGCGCTTTGCTTTTCAAAAAGAAAAAAAATTGAAATCATGAAGGCTTTCTCAACTTGATTCTGTCCTGCAGCTGTCAAACTTCGGTATTACATAATTATAATTATTATGGAATAAGACAGCAGCCGTTTACTGCCTTGAAATGGACGGAAAATGGCCAGACACAATTTCCCTCAAATGACAGCAGGCACATTCGTGTCCTTCCCTTCAGCTAAACAGTGTCCAGACATACAGAAGCTGATCTGTCCCACCCCCACAGTGAAAGCATTGCTGCTAAGAGGAAACGACTGAAACATTACATGATGGCTTCCCTCTCTGAATGAATTGCAGACGTGCTAAGATTCCTGCAGCATTACAGAGAGCGCCGGTGCTCTCCATGAAAAACACTGAGCCTCAAACAAGTCTCAATGCATCCCACGAACCTCTCTTCATTTAGAAGCCAGATAAAAAAAAACACTTTGCCTTCTGAGGGTGCAATTATTTGACTGTCTAGACTAATTTACCACAAGAAGGTCCACAAGGCACCATTTTGGCTATTATCAGGTGGGTCAGATATTTTACTGGGCAAGAGCCAGGGAGGGCCTACTAAAAGTTAAGTACAAGTCTGTTTAACGCGTAAAGGAGACCGCGGAAGAGTTTGGATGTGAATTTTTAAAACCTTGGTCTCGGCACAAGCTGCTAAAATCCATGAAAGGTGGAGCAGAGGCTGGATGTTTATGCCGATGCTGGTCGCCACCTGTTAGAGACGCAAAGCATGCTATTATCTCCAACACAGGAGAATCGGGCCCTGCAGGCCTGGGCCATAAAAAAGAGCAGAAAACTATGGAGAGTTTCTTCTTCTCCAGCGGCGCAGGGAAACAAGATTGTGAGAAAGGGGAGAAGAGCTGGAATCCCTCAGGTCTCTGTAGCCTTCAGCTCTAAAGGAATAACTTTGGTCTCCTCACCCTTAAAATGGGCTCACAGACAATTACTGTCATTAGGGTCATTCACCCAGTGTTGTTCTTTATTTTAATTTTTTTCCCCATCAGTCTGCATGCAATAACACTTTACTGTTAGTTTTTACTGGGTGGATAATGACACATTTCATCCTATAGGTTCATGGTCTGATTATATCGCCATTCTATGTCAGTCATTTATAGAGTAACCCCACCACACGTTGAACATTGGGTTCTAAATTTTTTCTGTCGCTCTCTCCATGAATATCTTTAAAGCAAACACCTCAGTAATTAGTAAAATCTAGTTACTAGTAACATCCGGTATGCCTGTGAAAAACCACTCCAGAATGATTGGCAGGTTTCCTCTACTCCTCCACAGGAGGGGAGCTCTACTTTATGGGAGCAACTGCGAGTGTCCTGGGTTTCTTTTCTCCTCTGCTGTCTACGTTAAAACTACGCCGGCTGTTACATGACGTCCCTCCCCAGACATTTATTGGGCCACCTATGATGAGAGCATTTAACATTGTTGCAAAGCTTTTTTGCAAGAGAATCTCTTTGTTTGCACACTCGCTTTCATACAAGGGCATAATTCCTGCTTTCACACATCCATGTATCTGTGGTTGATTTTCCAGGCTGTCCCGGGGCTAAGAAAACAGAGTTCCTGACAAGTGTTCTTGACGCGTTGTCGACAGACATGGTGCACGCTGTCACAGATCCAGCATCTGCGGGAAGGTATGACATTTCAAAGTGTGTATATTCATGCTATGGTTCATTATGGATCAGTGGGTTCAGTCATTCACCACAAACACATAAATGTGTGCCACTCACCAATTTTGAGTGCACTGAAAAGTGGGAAAAGCTTTTTTTTTTTCCTCTGAAAGCAAGCGACTGCATTTCACTGTTGTTTTTTTGTTGCTGCATAAAGAGAAATGTGATTACTGGCTGATAATCTGATTTGTACCTGACCTTTAGGGTGGCTGAGCCAGACCCCAGTCACACCCTGGAGGAGAGGGTTGTCCACTGGTATTTCAGTCAGCTGGACAAAAACTCCAGCGGGGACATTGGAAAGAAGGAGATCAAGCCTTTCAAACGCTTCCTGCGCAAGAAGTCCAAGCCAAAGAAGTGTGTTAAGAAGTTCGTGGAGTACTGCGACATCAGCAATGACAAAGCACTGTCTCTGCAGGAGCTCATGGGCTGCCTTGGGGTGACCAAGGAAGAAGGTAAGATGAATGTAAACTAATCACCCTGAATTTGTGCTACATGGTTTTTTAAACCTCTCCTCCAAACGTTATTGCCCAGTAATGGGGCAACGAGGCACCAAAAAGATTTCAAAACCAAAAATCCAACAGCAATATGTGACCTACGCCATGTGATGACATAAAGCGGGGTGGGCAACTCCAGGCCTCGAGGGCCGGTGTCCTGCAGGTTTTAGATGTGTCCTTGATCCAACACAGCTGATTCAAATAGCTAAATGACCTCCTCAACATGTCCTGAAGTTCTCAAGAGGCTTGGTAACGAACTAATCATGTGATTCAGGTGTGTTGACTCAGGGTGATGTCTAAAACCTGCAGGACACCGGCCCTCGAGGCCTGGAGTTGCCCACCCCTGAAAAGAGTAACCTAACCTGTCTAATTAGCACTTGAATGGCATAATATAATGTTTTACAGCACGCTGTACCAGAGTCAGCTGGAAAAAAAGTTTTTAACCAACTAAAAACATTTAAGGTCATAATTAGCCAGCTAGCACCTACCTAGCTACTTGCAAATAATAGAATCCACTAACAGCAGTGCTTAATTACACGGCACAATTGTACTCTGCAAAAGTTTCTCCACAATACTTCAAATTCATGTCACATTTCTTTTATCCTAAAGGGTCCATACCAGGAGAAGGCTTAACCAGTAAACTAGTAAGTGCACTCCTAATTCATTGCATATCTCCAGCCTAACTGAAAAGTTATTGCCTCCGGTAGTGTTGACTGAAGCAGTCCTTAAAATGTGTATTTCTGAAAAAGGGGCACATTCAAATGAAGTAACTTCAATTTCCTCTCCCCAGAATCCCTCAAAGAAGCAAGGCTAAGCCCTCCAACAGTGATTTCCCCTCTCATCTGGAGAATCCGCCCTCACCAATCGGCAAATGGAAACCATAGTATTTGCACTTTGTACTTTAAAAAAAAATGTAAATTCACTTTGTAGAAATGAGGTATTTAAACAGACTGCTGAATCTGTGAATGATGTAGTTAGCTTTTTATGTCCTGACAAAACAAAAAATATTTAACACATACAATGTATGTGTCCTTTTGTGTCTAAAAAGTGTACTTTTGAAAGTTGTCTAAGTTTTCATGTTTGATGTTACATTTTTGTGCCCATTTCTCCCCAGTTTACTTGTCTTCTTGTGTTAATGATATCGAGGTGTTTATACTGATCGTTTCCTACACAGCTACAATAACCTTACCATCTCTCACGTACTGACCTATTTCATCTTTTCCTGTACTTTGTAAAGCAGTTTGCAAGAATGTTTGGAAGATGCATCATAAACAACATTCTACATGTTCGCATATATTCGTGATTACTAGAAATAAAGAACTCTTTTATATATTTTGCTCCTTGGGTCTGCTTAATGTGTCAAAGAGGATGAATCAGGTCAGCAACTTTCTTTGGATCCAATTAGTCTTCTGTATTTTCCCTCATTATATAAATCTTGTAATGTCTTTGCCATTTTGTCTTTTCTTGCTGTGTCTTTAATAAAACACCTTGTTGACACAGTGTTTAAGAGCCAAGTATTAGTCATACATAGCAGAGGTCGTGTATCATCCCATTTAAAGACAGTTTTCCAATTCCCCTGAGGCAACGTTGGAGAATTGAAAAAAATAGATGGTACTGTTTTACAGTTTTGTCATATTGACTGAAGACAGATAAATAGACTATTCTCAGCTCTGTACAGTATGAGTGCCCATTAGAAGGGCATTATATGAGCTTCTGTTTGTGTGCACGCGCATGTATGGTTGATTATGGTATACTTAAATGTAAACCTAAAGAGTCAAAATAAAGTTTGAATAGATTCTTTGTTAAGAAGCAGCTCTCAGCTCAGAGCAGCCGTGACACTTTACACTACTGTACATTGTTCCTGCCTGATTATTTATTATGTTGAGGCTAAGTGGTATGCTGTGGCTTTTCACACATACAATCCTCTATAGGGCTCAGCGGCTGACCTGCTCACTCAGGTTTGTCCTCTAATTTATGATTAGCACATTGCTCTCCTTTCTTTGATATAATCCAACCCAATGGTCTGGTTTTAACACCACAGGGGAACCAGAGGAGAGATTATAACCGATGGTGGATTAGCTATAGATAACCTATGCCCTTTTTAAGTCCCCTCTCCATCCACAGCAAGTTATATCTGAAGCAACAGGCCTAAAGTAGTAAGGATATTTAGATTTCTGTTTCCCAGAAACAAAGTATCCAACCAAGCCTGTCTATATATTTTTAAAAACTGCCTTTTGATTAGCTCCAGCCATCTGTGATGCTCTATGTACTAAAATACAGTCTGCTAATTCTAAATTTCCAGCCATGTTTCTGGTTTGTCAACCTGAAGGTGATGTTAGCACCATGCCCACGAAAACATTTGCTTTTCTCAAACAACCATACGATCTGTTAAGGTCACCATACTAGTTGCAGGTGTACCAGCAAATGCATCAACCTATAGCAAGCCAGATGTCTGCTACCGAAGCTCCATCCCATAACCACAATGCTAAAGCTTTGTTGTGTAGTTTTTACTCCCCTGGGCTCAAATGCATGTAAACACAGTTTATGATTTGGCTTCACGTCAAGGTGTGGTTTTCCGAATATGTTTCCCTGATGGCTTGGACTTTTGCCTGAACTGATGGAGTAGTTGAAGAAAGGCATCCAAACTTTTGGCCCAGTTACCAGGATCTTCTCACAGTTCCCCCCTCCTCTTCTCCTTAGTCGTGCTTCCTCACTTCTCTCTTTCGCATATGCGCAAACACACTCCCTGAGCACAGAGATACCATTGAGCGTGATTTGTGGGCACAGTTTGTGTGCTTTAATGGGCAAGAGGAGGCACCCGATCTTACTGCTGGCAGGCCCTGCGGGCTGTGGACTCATGAAGAAATTACTGTCAAAAGCCATCAGGGCTTTAATAGCCTCTGGCCCAGCCATGGCTTCCCCCTGGCCTTCAGAGGGGGTTCTGGTCTGTGGGTAAATAGCATGAGGACAGCGTGCACCCTGGGAGCCGCTCTCTTACTGCTTCCCCAGCAGTCCAGCCAGTACGGCAGGACACAGTCTGACATTACACTCAAGAAAATGAATTGCTAGAGGAGGTGTGACTTTTTAATGGATGGGGTGCAAACGAAAAATAAGCAGCATAAAGGACTAGGTGAATTCACACAAGGGGCCTTTTCATACTTTACCTCCCCTCTGAATAATTCTTTTTGCTACAGTGGCTTAATTAGTGCAACTTTCTTAGTGGTTGTTTGCTTTCATTATACAATTTAAATGGGATCACTTTTTTTTCAAGTAAGCATAAATTGTGTGTACTGTTTTTATTGGAGCGTAAAGTGAGCTTAATTATGACTTAGGCAGGGTGCATCCATAGAGTCTATGGGTGCATTTCAGAGACAAATACATGCTAACGCTAAGTAAATAAAATAGGAAAATAGTGGTAAGTAGATTTTTTTTCCCTTCATACAAAGACAGACAATCTATTTCCCATTCATACAGCTTTCTGTCATAATGTGCATCTGGAAAGCATTCACAGTGCTTCACTTGTTCCACATTGAGTCATGTCACAGCCTCAGTCCAATGAATTCAATTAATTTTTCATCTCAAAAATCTACACACGATATCCCATAATGATATCCCAGGAATTATGCCCTTGTATCCCATAATGAAAAAACATTGCTTTAAAGTTTTGCAAATTTACTCAAAATAAAGAATATATAAGATCTACATAAGTATTCACAGCCTTTGGTCAATACCTTGTTGAAGTACCCTTGACAGCATCAGCCTCAAATCATTCAGAGTATGACACTACAAGCTTGGCAGACCTATTTTTGGGCAGCTTCTCCCATTCTTCTTTGCAGACTTTCTCAAGCGCCATCAGGTTGAATGGGGAGTGTCGGTGTGCAGGCATTTTCAGATCTATTGGCAGAGATGTTCAACCGCGACTGGGCTCTGACTGGGCCACTCAAGCACATTCGAAGAGTGGCCCTGAAGCCACTCCTTTGTTATTTTAGGTGTGTGTTTCGGGTCGTTGTCCTGTTTCAAGATGAACCTTTGAGGTCCAGAGTGCAGGTTATCATCAAGGATGTCTCAGTACATTAATCTTTCCCTTGACCCTGACTAGTCTTCCAGTTCCCACTGAAACATCCCCACAGCATGACGCTGCCACCACCATGCTTCTCTGTAGGGATGGTATTGGCCAGGTGATGAGCAGTGCCTGGTTTCCTCCAGACATGATGCTTGGCATTCAGGCCAGCGAGTTCAATATTTGTTTTATCATACCAGACAATTTTGTTTCTCGTGGTCTGAGAGTCCTTCAGGTGCCTTTTGGCAAACTCCACGCAGGCTGTCATGTGACTTTTACTGAGGAGTGGCTTCTGTCTGGCCACTGTACCATACAGGCCTGACTGGTGGTTTCAAACGTCTTCCATTCCTTATGGAATAAGGCTGTAACGTGACAAAATGTGGAACAAGTGAAGTGCTGAGAATACTTTCCAGATGCACTCTATTTGTCATACACACATCAGACTTGTTTTCAAAACATTTAATATGGCCCTGTTTGCTTCAATTGTCTGCTTCAATCAGTCATCTGTAGTCTATAAACTTCCTGCACCAAAACACAAGTGTTGCTGTTGTCCAGAACTGCAGCACGGCTAGTTCAGCCATCCTTGCTGGACACGGACACACACGGCATTAGTCACCCCTTCCGCACAACCAACTGAGAGAGATAAAATGTTCTGATATAGATAGAGCGCCGGCTGAGTCGGAGGAAAACTTGAAGGGAACGTCATCTTCTGTGCTTTTAGGGTGAATTGTGATGCTTTTCTCATTTATGTGTTCCAGCTGAATGGAGTGGCTGCCAAGTTCGGGATCTGGCCTGACATCAGAATTTCCCAGGGAGATAAAGAGACTCTTGATTTAAATTCCTGTAGACAGAGTTATACACATGGTCTTCGCACCTACACACACCCACTAATTACACACACAGGCACAGAGGGAATGGACAGCAGAGTTCTAAAAACGTGTGTTCATGACAACATTTTGATTCAAGACTGATAAAGTCAGTATTATTGCATATAAACTTAAAATGGACACTATGGACACACAAAGTTTTGTGTCTATTAATCCTTTTCCTTCCCAAAAATAAGCCTACAGATTTGGACATGATATTTTCTTCCATTCTTGAATATTTGGGGGGATTAAAACCTCTGGGCCTGGGAGCTGGAGGGTTGGTGTGCATGTGGAGGGGGGCTACTTGTCCTTTAATCTCATTCTCAGTGTCCAACTTTGACAGAGCAGTATTCCATTTGAGCCTGACCAGGGCTGAGAGGGGGAACTGCGTGCAAAGGACAACGGTGGGAGACTGAGAGAGGGAGGCAACCGAGGGTACTGGAGGTAATGAAGGTGGGAGGGAAGGAGGTGGGGAGCTGTCTGGCCTAAACCCAAGGGATTAACGGGGTGACTTCTCCTCTGGAATGTTCCACTGACAGCTAAGGCCCGCCCACCCACAGCTGCCTCCACCAGACAGGTGCACAGCCAAATCGAGGCAGGAGGTGGGTAGATGTGCGAAGGAGACAGAGTGCCTAAGGTGGTAAGGAGCAAAGCCTATAGAGCACCTGAAAACAGGCATCTGTGCCAATCAATAACCGTTTAAAGAAACTGCTAAAAACAATAGATAGAGGCAGAGGTTTACGCACTTTGCAAACAATGCTTATAGTCACCTTCCTGAGCTGATTTAGTTGAATCTGTGGCAAATCTAGAAAAACAGCACAAACATCTCGGCTGCTTTTCACACCAAAACAATGCCCATTTGTCTCAGTCCAGTCATTTCGTCGAGCTGTATACAAAGCAGACTTGGCATTTAGCAACACACACAACAGCGTAAGTGAATTCATTTGTCATGCCTTAATTTGTGTTTGGGAATGTACGAGATCTTGCCCCTGCTTGCTGTGCAGCGTTGAGTATTACTTTGCAAATATGGGAAACAAAGGATTTTTTTTTTTGCTGTATTATTTCAGCGTTGTATTATTACCATATGGGTAAACACAAAAGGGTTTTAGTGACATCCTAAGGTTGTGCCCGAGGATGTTACAACAAAGGACAATAAACACTGCCGCTGATCTACAACAATCCTATGTTCAGAAGTGAGGAAAAAAAATCCCTCACACATTTCCCTTTGAAGCCAGTGGGATTCCTGAAGGTAGTGGGACTGTGCTTCTAAGATGTGTGATTGATAGAGGGTCTGTGAAATCTGACTCTTTGTTTTGCGCTCTTCGGTGACCTGCCCTGTCATGCCTCCCCTGTTTCGAGAACCAGGCTGTCTGTCCCAACATCAGGTGAACGTTGGTGTGTGGAGGGGGCATGGCAACACTCAGGTGGTGAGACTTTGAGGTCAAAGGTGATAAACCAGGATCACTCTGTTGGATGAACATCACAGACCTCTGGTTTGTTAGTTGCTAAGGAAAAAATAAATAAATAAAAAACAAGGGATCTGTCTAAAAGTTTGTACTTCCATTTAAGTAAAGCAGCAATTTATAAAGTAAAAATATTCACAACTGCTCTTCAAGGTTTTTTTAATAGGGTTGCACGCTTCAGTGTCAGTGTTGGATGAGTGTGCCAATTTCATCTTTCATCGTTTTACTCATGGTAGAAGTTTTGGCAGTTGGCTAGTCTGAGACATTCTTGTGTGTGTTAACACAATGTCACAATCTTCCCAGGAGTGGATGTCCCAGGAAATTCACCCCCAGGTCAGACTGTGTAATGCTTAGAGAAATTGCAAAAACCCCAGAGCTACATTTCAGACTCTACAGGCCTCAATTAGAATGTTAAATGTTAAAGTTCATGACAGTACAGTGAGAAAAAGACTGAATAAGGATGGCGTGTTTGGAAGGGTGGCCATGAGAAATCCTCTTTGACATAACATAGAGCATGGCAGAACAACCTAGGTTTGCAAAGTTGCATCTGAACACCACAAGACTTCTGGAGTGGACTTCTCAGAGTGATGCTATTTATTACTTATACTGTAATTCATTATTATCAGGCTGTCCTAAAAACTCCCCAATAAGCCTTCAGCTGATCCAAAATGCTGCAGCAACGGTACTGACAGGGACTAGAAAGAGAGACCATGTTTCCCGCGTACTGTTAAATCCAGAACTGAATTTGAAATCTTTCTACTCATCATCACACCCCATCGTATCATAAAGATGTCATAGTACCATATCACCCCAATAGAGCACTTCACTCTCAGACTGCAAGCTAACTTGTGCTTCCCAGGATATTTAAAAGTACAATGGGAGGCAGAGCCTTCAACTTTCAGATCCCACATCTGTGGAACCAGCTCCCAGTTTGGATTCAGGAGACGGACACCCTCTCTACTTTTAAGATTAAGCTTCAAACTTTACTTTTTGATAGAGCCTATAGTTAGAGCTGGATCAGGTGACCTTTAATCCTCCCTTAGTTATGCTGCATTAAGCTTAGGCTGCTGTGAGCTTCCCATGATACACTGAACATTTCCTTCCCACTCATCTCTTTTCACTCTGTTTATACACCACTTTGCATTTAATCATTAGTTATTATTATTAATCTCTGGCTCTCTTACACAACGTATCTTTTGTCCTGACTTCCTCCCTTCACCCCCAACCGGTCGCAGCAGATGGCTGCCCCTCCCTAAGCCTGGTTCTGCTGGAGGTGGAGATTTCCTCCTGTTAAAGGGGAGTTTTTCCTTCCCACTGTCGCCAAGTGCTTGTTCAAAGGGGGTTGTGATTTGAGCTTTGTATGTAAAACTGAATCGAATTGAAATTGAATTGAATGTTCTTTTGGCATTTGAGAACAAAGTGGAGATGTTTGACCATAATGCACAGTGCCACCCACACAAAGGACAACAGCACCCAACACCTCATACTAACTCTCAAGCATGAAGGGCCAGAGGACCCGAGCACTTCACAGTCAACTCCTCTATATACCAAAGTATTCTAGAGTCAAATGTAACGACATCTGTCTGACAACATTGGTCGGACCTTAAAACAGCTGTGCATAAATGAATGCCTGCAAACCTCAAAGAACTAAAGTAAGCACTTTAGTTGTGGGAGAGAGTGTTGTGGGAGATAATAAAGTCACAGTAAAAATGATTCAGGTTGCTGCTGCTAAAGGTTGTTCTACGAGCTACTAAATCATGGGGTGTATTTAGTTTTTACAGAACTCCACGAAGGTCCTGTGAAAACTTCTTTTTCACATGGCTTTAAATGATAGCTTTAGTCTTTTTTTTGTTAATTACATAATTTGCAACGTCTTAAACAATAACCTAAACTGCTTTTTGTGACACAACTCTCAAATTTCCCGCAATAAATCAATACCTAAATGCTAATCTAATAACTTTAAACCTTCGCTTGTAAATAGCAAACAGCAGGAAACAAAGGATCTCCACACATGGCTCAAGCTCCATTTAAGTGTTCAGATTAAGTATTCAGTATTCTCCTATCAAATCTGCCTCAAATCTATGGTGCCTTACAGTCTTTGCAATTATACAGGATGGATTTTCAGTTGGCCGCAGTAGTGAGGAAGATGGTGTTGACAAAGCAGGTGTGTCTTTGCCACACCACCATCCAGGCTGTTTTGGGCAGATCATCTAGGCATATGTGCAGACCACCAGGCAAGGCTTTGTACTTTCCCTGTCTGAGCTCTAGCTTTAAGCAAGTCCAGGACGAAGGAGGTACACCTCACATAAACCCTCCACCAGTCACTCGATGCAAACATCAAGAACAACATAGAGGTAGATTAATAGAGTCCTAAATCACACGACTCACAAACAAGCCAGAGGCAACAGGAAAGCAACTCGACAGGCCAACGGTAAACATGTCTCGTGATCATTTCCCTCATTAATCCTGCATGCTATGACTAACTCCGTATTTGTAACTGAAGCACAAAGCTGTCTTTTGAGAGACTGCTTTATACATTTGGACTAAAGTTAATTTATACAAGAATATAAATCACGAATTTAATATTTATGAGTGACACACTGAGCATATCTCTCTCTGTGCACCCTGTTTTCCTCCCCGTGTCTCCATATGGTTCTCATGCTGGTTTAATCTTTCTACCTCTTTTTTTTCCCCCAAAAGGTGATTTAATGATTTATCAGAAGTGCCGAATCCAGCAAAGCTACAAATCACGAAGGCCTCGTGGTCGCATTGTTCAAACGCGGGGAGCAGTCAGCCGCTGTAATCAACGGTGAAATGCCTCTGAAAGAGGCTCTTGTTGCTGCCCTGCCTCCCTGTTAGCCGCTGGAAAACTTAGAAGTCACGTTATGTGAATGTCCAGTGTCAGAGGGCTGCTGTTATAGCGTTAGTTTTGAATATCCATATCAGAGAGGACATTCTAGCGCTTCGCTTCAGATCTGTAGGCCTGAGAATGGGACTCTTCAACAAAAAGACCAGATAGCCGCAGCTGATTCAGATCCCTGCACACATCCATCACTAACAGAACATTTATTTTAAAAACCACTTTAGAAAGCAATAAATGAAAATACCGGAGCTGTTACACTAAACTGTTCAGACCTTTCACTACTTTTTGGGGGCTCAGTTAATATGTATGTATATATCTACAGTACATTTACTGTAGATATATACATTTATACATTTATATTTACATTTATATTTACATTTATATCTACATAAAAGGGTCAAAAAAATAGATTTATTGCACCTTATGGGCAATCAACTTTTTCCATCTTCACACATAAAGCATTATACTTCCTTTTTTGTATTGTATTTAAAGGGATAAAGCACGTGACATCGAGGTTAAATTAACACATAAACTTAATTCTGAAGGATATTTTACACACATTTTATTGTAATCCAAATAGCGTGCATCCAAGTGTGGAAACTTCTCTGTAAAGGTGGATGACGGATGTCAACAAATGGCAAAACATGTTATGACAAATTAGAAACGCTGATTGTAGCACGATCATGGCTAGATGGTTACACACAAAGCCCTTCTTTATTCTTTGAGAGCGTTTTTTTTTTTTTGTCTTCACTTGGCCCCGGATTCAGACACATCCTTTCATAGTAGGTCCTGGGGGAGCCACTGACACCCCGACCCACAGTCGCACATCAACCTCCACCCCCGTCGCTCCCATGCCCCCTCTACCGCCATCTCTATCAAAGGCTTAGCGTGATCTGCGGACAGATGAAGGAGAAAATGTGATTCTGAAGAAAAAATTAGGAAAAAGAGGGAAAAAAATGTAAGAAGCCAGTGAAGTGTAAGAGAACAGATCATAGGACTGGGTTCAAGTGTTGATGGAAGCAGGCCATCATCAAACAGAAAGCCCGTTTTAGCCCATAATTCAACACATTTTATGCGGAACAGCACGCTAAGCTGTGAGAAAAGAAATTCTGCTGTCACAGAAAGAGGTTGCCACTCAGTTTGCTTGAGGTAAAATATTTGGAATAAATTTGTTTTTTTAATAATTTTTCTGCCAAAACTGACAAGAAAATAATCAGCGATGGGACGTAATTGGTGCTTTTCAAGTTAACTGCATATACCATAAAAAAGTGGTATGTGTATGCGTGTGTGCGGTGTTTGGTGTGGGAGGGTGTGGGCATGACAGATATGTTGTTGAAGGAGACGGCATACGAGGTGTCAAAGCAAACAGGATAGAGTTGCCACAGGTGTGCAGTCCTCTCACCTGAGCGCAGACTGAAGACAGCTCCGAGGGCCCGGCGTGCAAAACATATACAGCAGTTTGTCCTGCAGGATTCTCTTTGACTGACCTCCTGCAAGCACCTGGACGGCTGCACAAGAAACACAGCACTCTGAAAATGATCCATTACGAGACAGAAAACAAGATGTGGTGCCTTTTTCTGCAAACATAGCACATGTTTTGTGAATGTAAGGATGTCGTGATTGCAGAGTACCAGTATGCATATCTTAGGGAAAAAGATCAGATCGTTTTGTGCACCTTCAAACACGACATACAAGAAATTTTGTGTAATAGCTATTATCCAAAAATCGGCTTTTATTCTGAAATTGAGCATGCTTTTCCATTATAGCTGCTCAAATATTCTTTTATGTGTATTCTGTCTGTACTGCTGTAGATAAAGTGCAAAAAATATTTTGTCATTATTGTTTTGTTTGTTTGTTGTTGGTTTTTTTTCATTCTTGAGTCGGGCCTCTTCGTAAATGCACACTTTGGCTCCTACCTGCACCTCAGCCCTGTACAATGATTTCCCTCCCTCGCTCTCACACTCCCTTGTTTTCTCACAGTCACGCTGCACCCACCACCCCCAGCCCCCACACCTCCCGCACCCTCCACCCCACCCCCCTCTCTCAGAGGATAAGCTGTGGTTGGGCCCTGACATCCCAAGTAATTTACTAAGTCAACACAGAGTGAAGAGGGCCCGTGTGCTTTCAGAGAAAGCCCCTCTATATGCAACAGCCCGGCTCCCCGAGGAGACATGGCACACCACACCAGCAGGCTTCCATGCTGGGAATCATTTTTTTGTTGTTGTTGTTTAAAGAGGAAGAGTGTAAATCAATGATAAATATATGTTATAGTATATGTTTAAAATATTTATTAAAAGTACACAAATGGTTCATGAAAAAGCACTTTATTAACATCCAGTAGTATATTTCTGTTTGTTTGAGTTATGTATGAGTTTCTAATAATCTTAGCAGCAGTACCATTACATTTTACTGAATTTTGATCATACACTATGAGAGTATGATACAAAGACATGTCACCAGTGTTGGCATTTATTAGTTTTCCAGTCTTAGTAATCAGTAGGCCGATTGCTGATTGAATCAGCCTGCCACATTTATATGCCTTCATGAAACATTTGCACTATTTGTTATTATCATCTATGTGTAAACATACTGTGCACAAATCTGTATGAACTCCTTTTTTTAGTTTTGATAGCAGTAGCATATTAAGGTTTCCTTATGATATTTAGTGTCTTTGTAGATGGTATTAGAGACGGCAAGTGGAAAGAGAGGAGGGATGACAAGCAACAAACAGTTACCCGTACATGGCCAGCAAGCAGACTGATGCTGGTGGTGAATGCTACAATATGTATAAAAAAAAGTACTTAGACTTTTCAGTGTGTCTTCTAAAGTTTTGTTCCCCTTTAAAGTGTAATTTTTAACCAGAGGTCATCATGCACTCAAATATGTATGCCCAAAATGCTGACTTTAAGTCATCTCATTAAATGTAAATCTTCCATTAATATTTTTGCATAGGTACAAAGTAAAACTCTAAATAAACCAATCATATTTTAAATTTTTACATATTTTCATTGCATTTCATGTTTACGAGGGTAAAGACTCATATTTTATAGGGTAGCTGTGAGGTGAACTATCAGGCCTGTTCATTTAGGATTCTTGATTTTACATAGATCATATGCAATGTTTCTGAAATCTCTTTAAACAAGTCAAATTTATCCTTTTTCCTCAAGCTTGGGTACACTGGGAGCTAAAAACAATAAACAAAGCCCCAAATTTCCATTCCTGGAGTTGCCCCTTGAGGCTCTCTCCAAAAGTGAATTAATCCCCACAGACCCATACAGTTTATTGATGCAGCTTGCTAATCAAGCTTGCTGCTAGATAACTCCATCAGCTCATCCAAAAGCATTTTTAGATTACAAAAACAAGTATAAGGCAGCTGCCATAATGCTAACACAAAAGGCTTTAAAATGTACTTTGAATGCTGTTTACACAGCACTGATGCCACATTTATTTTATGCAATAGCATATCATAGATAATGTAGTTTTCCAGTCTTGCCCAAACAAAGAAAGGAAGCCACGTGGTTCAGTCAGCTCCAACTACATACACTACATGAGCATGAATACACACACCCATGCTTGCTCAGGTGCAGGACTGCACTCTCGCTGCAGGCTGCTCCTTGTAAAGGGGCCTTGGTAATCACTGTGTTTGCTTTCCCATTAGGCCACTCTTCAGATGTGAGGGCTACCTGGGCCCGTTCGCTCCCTGAGGAGAGCTTTTCACTCCTCTCCAAAAAGCATTATGAAGAATTAGCCACATAAACACATGCAAATTAAGAGCGAGACTCGGACACAGCGCAGATACAGCATTCAGGAGATCGCGTCTTGCCCAAATATTGAGCGCATCTCCAGATACTTCTCAATGATTTCCTCTTTGAGATGCAATTGAGCACAGCAGTGAAAATCTGCTGAGCAATTGCAATATTTATACAGGAAGGCTCCCAGGTGTGAATGTGGATATTTTTGTAAGGAGCATGCCTGCTCAGCAACTTTCCACTGAATGTGTTTTTTAATGAGGCGCTTTTGTGTGTCTCACTGGCTTTTGGTTGATTTTGTCCAAGTTTGCCTTCAGTTTCAGCAGAGCAGAAAGAGACTTGTTCTGAATCACTGGTTTAAAAAAAAAAAGCATGCAGGTATTTACCTGCGATTTCTTTTAAAGATTATCTTCTTTAGTTCGTCTGCAATGTTACTGAGGTGAAGACAGACGCTTCAGCCACAGCTGTGTGTGGCGCACAATAGCTCTGGCATGAGCTTGTGCAGCGTGGGCCATCGGAGCAGATGTTCACAAGAGGTGGATTAGGGAGACAGGGATAAAGGGAGGTGATGGACCTTTCAACAGTGAGCGAGTACCATGATAATTTACTGCTCGCCGCGCCGTTAACAAAAGAACTGGCTGCTTCGCAGTCAAGAGCGAGCTTTATGCAATGACGGACGACGAGTCAAGAGGAACCCCGTCCTGAACCCGGCGTGGAATGTTTCATGTACAGTCACCAGCACGGATACCCTAGCCCTCTGCCTCGTCTGCCGAGACACGAGAGATAATTCAGAGCTCAGACGTGCACTCCAAAGAACGCGAGGCACTACCCACTCTCTCTCACTTTGTCTTCCCTTCCGACACTCTCATATCACTGCTCTGTTATCTGTTATCTTCATCTCTGTCCCTCCACCAGTGATTTGTCACGTTAAAATGATTCAACATGAACAAGTCCACACCAAAACGTGCACGCATGACACAGGTTTCTCTAAAAGTCACTGAAAAGCCTACATTACCGGTGTAAGCAAAAAAACCCCAAACCCTCAGCTGTGTGTGTATTTTGCGTAGATTCCTGCCCCTTAGCATTTCTCATGCCTTGAGACAATATTTTGACTGTGGTAATTACAGTATATATGAAACGCAATCATTGCAGCTGTCAATAAAACCTGGTGTGACATTCACAGCTGGCACGTGAATGCGGAGTTGTTGCCATGCTGGGTTTGAGCCCAGCAGAACGAAGGTTTTTCTCCATGAAAATATCAACAACGTAGGTTATGTTGCAACTCTGATGAATATCTGGCAACAAAAGAAAACAGCTGAAATCAAAACCATGAAGGAGACATCAACCAAAAGCGTATTTTTCCATGCTCTAGTTGGAAGTCTGCGCTAAATTCATCTGATTGAAAATGTAAAGTTTATGAGTCCTTACAGAGAGGATCTCAGGCAGCGATATCAAGATGCTTTTCAGCGTTCAAGAAAACATCAACGTATTGGAAATATGAGGGAGGATGATGGCTGTTTTTACCATGATGTAAACCGAGTAAAACCCTGCACTGTTCAGTGCTGGTCAGTGCTCAAGAGGCTCCTCACTGTGCTAGGTCATGTACAAGCCATAGTCATCAATCACAAACAGTGGGGACGAGCTGGCGAAAGGAGCCGATGGCTTGACACGACTTGGCCTTCGGTGCCTCCTCAAATTCCAAGCCATCACTGACTGAAAGGATTACTTGCATAATCTAATATTTGGTGGCACAAGAAAGCATTCATGCCTCATTTTGCATGAAGTTTTTATTGGCTTTTTATATGTGACCTATTTGTGTGTGGCTCCCCACGCTGCTTCCAATCCTGATATTTTTCTTTGCATATCATTAATGCTTTTTCATTAGCATTTAAATGTAACTCTTCATTTTACCCACTGAGACATGCCTCGCAGACTCTATTCAGCCCCAGGTAACGCAAGCCCATATTCCCATTAGCAAAGCCCCTATTGCATGCTCTTGATTGTAGTCATGGATATCTCTTACACACGCATAAACTCACTCTTCTTTTTTTAAAAGAAATGCTGTAACATTTCCCTGTTAGACCCAAGTCGATGTAACTGAGTGATGTAACCATCCAGTGCCACAGGGCACAGAGTGTGTGGCATGATGGTAACTTCAAGCGGTGCGGTATAAAATCCAAGAAATGTAGCTTAAACAGAAACTGTTAAATTTATTTACGTTTTGTGATACTGCAAAGGGCTGAAATCACTTACACTGACCATTTGACACAGCTGTAGTCTGTGCTCATCTTATCTAACGCAAAATCAGGGTTAATAAGTTTCATCAAGTTGCAACATGAGCGTTCATTTCTTAGAACCTGCCGCCAGATATTGAGGTAGATAACGAGGTAATGAGGCAATCTTTACCCATATTTATGATTACACTAAATTATCACCAACCATTCATGCATAGCCATGTAGCGGGGCGAGAGATGAGCAGTCACGATAAAGACATGGCACCTGGCACTTTCCTCTTCATCTCATCGTGGTGATGACACTATCTGTGACTCATCCTGCAAAATAGAGCCATGTTGTTCTTTACCTTTGCCATTGTCTCTCAGAGCAGATCTGTGGGGGAAGGAGTTGTTGCGCCATGACCAGCCGTGGTGAGTTTACATAGCTCAGAGATACTCTGGCCTTTTCCCCGTGCACATCCGTATCACGCAGAGGGCAGATAGGAACTAATCAGCAAATGTGGTTTTAACTGGCAGGATGATCTAACGTAGCTGGACCTCACTGTATCTCCAGCATGCTGTCGGAAGCTAAGACAGATTCTATCACAACAAAACACGCTCTATTTCCCTGTATGAAGAAACATTGCCCTTCACGGTAATTTCTTGTGGTACACTTACAACACCCAGCATGAGTCTTTATATATAGGCTATAAACTGATTAGTTTGTATTTTGACATGACGCTATGTATGCTAACATGTCAATAATAAGAATGCTAGCATGCTAGAATGCTAGCATATTGAAGTTTTTAATATATTCTGTTTCCCTTATCTTGGCTAGATATGGCAAAATTATGGTAAATTTGGAATTAATGGTCATAAATTTAAAAAAACAGATTTGGTGATATAACTTTGACCGGGTCTCGATAAAGAAATTAAAATGTTACGACAGGTCACCATAAGTCGCAGCTCCTGAAGTATCAAAAAGCACGTTTAATTACATGTTTAATTCAGTACTTTGCAGAAGCCTTGAGCCATCACTCATTTCTTTTTATTTTCCTTTCAAGGAGCCAGACTTATTGTATTTTTTTAAAAGTGGTCTTGAGCAATAGTTCTCCAGGCTTTATGAAGGTTTTTCCTCTCCACTATTTTTGGCAGCTTTTTCACTCATTTTCAGTCCAGTCCATGTATCTGACCATTTTCAGAGAAATGTTTTGGGTTTTTTTTGTCATTTTACACTGACCTATGAATCATTAAACACCTGATCCAGGTGAACCAGTGTTGTTTCTACACATAAATGAAAACTTTTCAAATAACCAATTGTAAATTTTATCTTTATGCACTTTGTTTCAAGGAGGCTGTTCCAAAAAAAAAAAAGCAAAAAACAATCAAAAAATCATTTATTCCAATTTCTTAAGTTGAATCTGTGTAAAATGCCAAAGATCACATAGTTTAAAAGGCATAAAGAGCCATTACCTGAAAACGTCTCTCTCAGCATAGAGTGCAGCCTTTCCTTAAAAAAATTTGAGGAAACTGGACAAATGTAAAGGGTGTAAAGTGTAAAAGAAGAAGTGGCAGATAAAAAAAAAAACACTACAGGAAATGAGCGGTATATCAAAGTCATGTCCTTATGAAATGGGAAAAGAAACATCCACCTCAGAGCTGACACAGGATCTGATCAATTTATTGTTTGCAAAAGGTTAATCAGAAATTCACTCAGTGGTGGCTGTCAAGAAGCCAATCTTGAAGAAGGGACAAGGAAAAAAGGCTGAAGTATGCCAAATTACACTGAAAATCAGTGGCAACAGGTCTTATGCTGCAGGGAGGCCAATCAATGACTGATAGTGTTCCACTGTGTGTTTTTCCATCCAAGGATGCTTTTACTGCATTGGCAGTCTGTTTGGGTATTCCAGATTAACAGTCCCTAAATAGCGTTCCCATTTTCCTAGCAAATTATAAAGAAAGGGGTGGCTCATTACTTTTGCACAGTGTTTATTCATATTCAGCTAATATTGAGTGGGGTTTTTTTTTGAAAAGTGCAAAGTTGTGACTGATCATTTTCCCTCTATCATATCCTGAATATTGTTGTTATTTTAGTCTCTCTTGAACAAAAATTTAAAATTTTAAATGTTTTTATTTTATTTACTTTGCCATTAAAACACCACAAGATCAGAGCTAAATATTAAAATTACAAACAAGCAGAAATTGATAGATTCCAGCATGTATATAATTACAAGGACTTGAAAACCTACGTTAGATATCAATAGTAAAGGTTGTTTGGGTAGTACTCAAGAAAAACTGAAAAAAATATTCCGGTTACTTACAAAACATGAACAGCTGGTTACCAAACCAAGTAGCTCACTGACACAGATGAATGTAATGATTAAACTTTTGAAAAACAAAGTTTGACTTTCTGTAGTGGAAAACCTTCTGTCTGTTTATAATTTTAACTGTTTTTATTTTCCATGCATTTTTCAGCCTGGAACATCAGCTCACTAATGTATACATCTGCTGTGTGTACAACACTTTACCACGAGCACGTACTGCCTTGCATATTTCAGCAAGAATATTCAAAATCAAATACTGCATCTAATTACAACAGCATGGCTTCGTAGTAGAAGAGTCCAGGTGATGCCTGACTCCCAGCAGAAGTGTAAATTGGGCATTCCACAGCATCACAACTGTTTTTGGAATTGGGGTTGCAAACAAAGGGAGATGTTTTGCAGATATTTCACCTAATCAGGTAAGCTCGTACAGTTTCTTAAACCAGGAGCTTTTGTTAAGCACCTTTATGTGGGAAACAAAATGCAGCTGATGCTTCACAAATCCACAGAATCAATATGTGGCTGTTGCGGGATGCTGTCAGCGACAGCACACAGGGGTTTCCATGCGGCACACAGAGGTGACAGAGTTTCTGTGGCTGGCTCACCACACAGACCTGCTCTGTCCCAACCTGCAAAGCGTCGGACTCCCTGCGTCAGACCTGGCCTTGGAGAGAAGGGCTATATTATGGCGCCTTGGCCTCTGCTTCTCCCCTGTAGTTCACAACTTTTTCACCACAAGAAAATGTCAGGGATGGAGTTTTTTTTTTAATTTCACCCCCAAATTTTCCTCTTCTGCTCACGTGTTTTAGCTCTTGGCTCTAGAAGCTGGGAAACTCAGCACCCAGTCTTGTCCAGAAACACGTCTGCGCTATCAGCCACTCCATCAAAATCTATTTGCCAACCAAACACAGTGATACATTAATTCAGAGCTTGAACGCTTATTTAAATAGTCGCTTGGCTGTTCCATTTTAAATACTCTCCCTGACATGTGATCCTAGAAGGATTTAATGATTTGTAGGTCTTTTTGGGAGAAATACATGACCAATAAATACAGCAAATTAATTACTAATAAATAATAACTAGGAAAAAAAGTACAGCTCCATCATCTGCTACACCAGAATGTCCCCCCCCCCACTCCAGCTTCCATAAACATAATGTGAGTCGAATCTTCTGAGCAGAAAGACAAAAGCTAGGATGGAGGATTTAAGCCATCCAACAGATAATACTTTCCCACAGCCTCCAACGACCGATCTCTGACATTTTATAAATGACTCCATGTGCTCCACAGCTTGACCTTTGGCTTCCTCTATATTAGGTGTCAAGTCCTGGTCAAAGGAGGATATCATTCAGCATATAAGGTCTGAGTAACGGCCTGCCAGTGCAGTTTAGAGCTCTCATTCTTTAGATATGTGAGGAGTAATGCTGAAGAATTTGCAAACATTTGCTGCGCATTATCTTGTTACAAACACTCCTAATCCTTACTCTTTTCCTGATAGGAGGGAAGCATAATTGCTCTACCTCGGAGAGCGGTTAGCAGCAATTGTTTTTCTTACTGTGCTGAGCTCTGTTTGTTCGATTCGTTGTACCTTTAATTGCAGATAAATTTGTTGACTTAGTGTTCGTGAGTGGGCTTCTGGAGTGAAAATACAATAAAACTAAAGCCCTGGGAAACAGGACGCTCTAGAATGGCTCTTGTCCTCCCCGTGTGGGCCTCAGTAAAAGTCTGCTCATAATTTTAAAGACATGTGAGTCGCAGAGGTTGTGGGCAAACACCTCAAAAACAAAAAGGTACATTTTTCAGTGGACTTTCGCTCTATGATGGCTCTGGGAACGCAGCCCTGAGCCTTTGTTTGTGCAAAATCAAACTTTAATCTGGTGCTCTTGATAGATCTTGCCTTTTATTTCGAATGTTTATGGAAATACCGAACAACAGTCTTGTGTGGTCCCGTGTCTAATGAAACACACTCACGTATGCCTCTCACGGCCATCGGATCACTAGCTAGCACATAATGTTAACTATGGAGTGTGGTTTCTGAAGGGGCCAGCGCAACACGGGCATGGGGCAGGAGAGGGTTTTCATTCTCCTTGGCAATCATCACTTGTGTGAAAGAGCGTCCAAGGCGGGTCCCAGTCCCAACCTTTGATTCAGCAGGCCAGCTGTGTTGGTGCTGTCAGCCTCATTGGGCTCTGGTCCATCTCCTCGCGGCCACATGAGCTCCCACGGAGGGCTCTAGGAGGATTAGCACACCAGAGGAGGGAAAGGGTTCAGGATCAAGTGTTTAGGGGTCAGGCTGAGGTTTCGGATTTGATCTCCTCAATTAATGTGCTGTGATGTATTATTTTGATTGAGCCTCCTTGCACCGACATCCGCCTCCGTTCGTCCACCTATCAGGTGTAATTTTCTCACATCCACACTGAAGGATCTCCTCGTCCGACGGGCACATGATCACCTGAGTCTGCCGTTTTCCTGTTGACTACAATCAAGGAGGGAGAGAGCCGCAGTTTGCCTCAGTTTGATGAATTGCAGGTTGTGGTTACAAATCACACAGCGCATCGATTTGTCTTGACAAACAGCAAGGTTCTCATGTCTCAAAAGCAGAGAGCTGAAGCAGGGGCTCACATTTTTCTATTTGTGTATAAGGGAGAGGGGAGTGGGGTAGTCGGGGGCACATTTGATGAATTCGACCATTCTGCGCGGACAGATGTATTGTAACGTTAGCCTAGGGGCACGAGCAATTCTGTCACACTCCCCACAGGAGGGGATTCTGCAAATAAAGAGGCCCCTTAAAACTGCACACCTGCATGCTGCAGCATTTCAGCACTCAGCCTGTGTAGCCTGTGGTTATGTTCCTATCAAGCCAGCAACAGATCTCAGCACAAACTCATCTCACGCAGATTTGATGCCAAAATCTGATTCCGATCGGACATGAGGGAGGTTTAGACAAGGCAGGTTTGGTTCTCCCGAGTTTGTCTTGTAACTTCATTGTGATGGCTTAAAGCAATGTCTGCTGGTGTTCCTGTGTACAAGAAGCAACATGCTCCGTCCCCCCGAAAGGAGGAGAGGAGATTTAGTTGTTGTAGCTAAAAGAAGCTTCTATGTCTCTACCACCATCGTGATAAACATACATAAACATCGAATGCAGGACAAAGGACACAACAAATGACACGTAGCTCTCTTTAACAACAGAACTTCCCTTCACTGGATGGCGATAACAGAAGCTGGGTGGAAAACAAAACTTCCTCTCTTCACGAGCATTTGTGCAATAGAGAAACAGCGGATAAAGGCCTGTATTGTATACTTACACTTTTGATCAGTTTTTGAAATGTGATAGCGGCACACTGATTGTATTTGGCTTTTATTTATCACAATCATTTCACTGAAACTTTTGACTCAGAACCACAAATGTGTGTCATGGTCAGGATTGTGCAGCTTCATACGAATTAAAATGGGCTAGCTGCCATTCATAGTTTACAATAATTAATTCTGAACCAAACTCACAATTCGAAAATGTAAGCAGCTCAAATTCATTTCTAATATATTTTAAATTAGGTGGTCTGCGTTATTCTCCTTCACAATGCCCGTCTTCTGCCATCTGCGCAGCCCTCAGTCATTACAGCTTCATGCACTGAATGAATCACTGTGTACTTCATGGAATCACAGAATGATTACATTCAAAAGCCAAGGAGAAACAGTGAGAAACTACCCTAACCAATGTAGACAACTCAAACAGCAGGACGACTTGGAACAACTTGCAGACAGTTTACAGTGGAAAGTTTTTGTGACTGTTGGCTTATGCTGTTACCCATAGCCAAGAATTTCTTGTTGCTATCAGTCCCTCGCAGCTATTTTTCTACACTTTCCTAGACCTTAACAGAACATGTTTCATTTATCAAATTTATTGCTAGTGGCTGATATTCGGACTAAAATCAGAGAATTTGGGGGGTCAGAATCTTTTCTAGTTTTGTTCATAAAACTGCTATCAGGTCTTTAAGTGATAACGTGATGAATCCTGCTTCCGGACCCAAACTACTCTGCTTTTAATAAGACTGTTGTGTTTTAAACATGTTTTAATGCTTTGTATTTTGTTCTGTTTAATCTCAACAAGCCCCTAAAAACAGTTAGTGATCACTGTTGGTTTTTATTACCACTAATCATTTTAAAGCTCAGTTTTTATTATTGTGGATGGATTATCTCAGTTGTTCTCCTTACTGAAGTTTGGTCCCTTTACAGCATCCTGCCGTGCAATTGCAATTGCATTTGCATTTGCCCCTAACCATCGGGAACCCTCACATTAACTTTAATCGAGTGGAAAAAAGTCCTCCATTCGTTAGCGTTCGTCCTCCAGCTTCACTGTTTATATTATCCTAACATAGCTGTGTCGCTAGTGATCATGTAGCACATCATTATATACCAGCTAGCCAAACTTCAGTAACCCTACAAACATCACTGCCGTTTATTTTCCTGTCTTCATTTATGTTGGAAGTGATAGCAGAGCTGTACGTCTTAATTTGTTTCAGAAATCTCTCAGTCAAAAGATGGTATATTATATTTAGAAGGAAGCTAGCGCGCTAACTCCGTGCTAACTTCTAACTGTTAAATTTAATAAATTCTGTTTTCATTTGAGTTATGGACCTGCAGTGGAGTTTGGGCCCAGACATGGCTAATGACGTCAGACTTAAAGACCAGGTAAAATTAGGTGTTTGTCTTGCTGACAACAAACGTGCCCTCTAGTGGACAACATCAGCACTCATAACATGGCTGAATGGTGTTAATCTTCTTCAATTTTTTTCCATTTCATTTATTGGCAACTATGAATGTTGATACCCATAGATCAGTTAATGGCTAAAATCAAATGGATAACATAAACCTTCTCATAAATCGCTCAGGCTCTAGTTCATAAGGACTGTCTTCTGCAGTAGACTTGTAGCTACAAACAAGAGTCACATACAGGGTGCTTACTGCATTAATATCTGTACGGATTTTAATGGCAAACTGTTCCATTGTTGTTGGCTCATTTCAATCTGGGCAGGAGTTGGACCAGAGAAGTGAGTTGTTGTTTCAACCATTACTGTTCAATTATCTTTGTTGGCAAAAAAGAAGAAATGTCAGTGACCTTCAGTCTTCCACCTCGTTGCAAATCCTAAGGCTATTCCTCAACTCTGTCCAGAGGTAGCAGCCCTACTACACTGTATATAAAAACATGCCACTGTGTCATTGTCTATTGGTTTGTAGACTCCTGTTGTAAAACTTTATTTTAAGTATTTTTATTTAATCTGCTTTTTTCTTTTTTTTATTTCATATGTAGAGGAATGATGAATCTGACTGAGAAAACAAGGAACATTACACACTGAGTAGCAACTTGTTAATCACAAGGTTGTCATGCCCTAAATAATACCCTGCTTTATCTTCTGTTTTACTGTAAATGGGATCATAATTTACAAAATGAACACCATGCTCTATGAAATAAGACCTGAAGGTAGCAATTGAGACCATAAACTCTTTACTGAGATATTGTTTTTCCCCATGGACTCCTATACTGTCTTTCTTTTTTCACAGCCAGAGGAGTCCTCCCCCCTGCAGGCCTTTGGAAAAACTGGAAGTTTAGGTCACTTCTACGCTCACAGCACAGACCCTGGGGCCAAATCTCTCTTTTATATACAGTTTATGGGAATTACAATCTTTTCAGCTGCAGCAATTGGAAAAAAGCAGAAAATTAAAGTGTCTGGTCTCTGCTGTTGTTTGGCTAGAAACAAAGCAAAGAGATGACAGCAAGGAAATATGTGGACTGTGACATTGTGTGGTCTGTCTGAAACTATTTAATCTAATTTAAATCTAATTAGCAATAATAAAAATCTCCTTTTTATTAGCACATGTGGAATTCAGTTTATTCCCTATGCTGCAGTCTGTGGAGTAGCATGGGTCTCCAGGGCACTGCAGACAGGGTTAGCTAAGTACGATGTCCAAGCCTTCCACTGCTCAGATGAATGTCTCCATGCCTATGAAAAGATACAGGCCATTTGAGACTCTCCATGATAAGTGTCCCTTGTATGGACTTTGACACTTTTACATTCATGCGTGAAATGTAACCATTCCCCTGGTAAATGATGTCTTTCAGACTAACGTCTTAATTCTGTTTTTCTCCTTCTGAAGCCCAAACAGACATGCATACTGTACACATAGGTACACATAAGTTATCTCAAATCTCTATAAAATATATGAGGGTGAGAGTGAAGCAGGTGTAAACATATAAATATGATTTTTTTTTTTTAACTCCACATTTGTGCCGATTGTGCACAGCACACTGTGCCCCTTGACCAATCCCACTGAGGATACATAAGTGGGGGGGGAGACTTTCCAAACAGCTTTCCCAGCTTGTCACACAAGAGGTATAGACCATCCAGTGGAACTTGGCTGAAAGCAGCACACTGCATTCAAAAGGTAAGGCAATACTAAATCAGTTAATTTAGACTGATGTCTTTATGATTTGCAGGAGTACAGCGTGGAAGCCAGTCTCCTTCACTTGCTGAATAAACAAAAATTTGCTCAACCCAAATAAAATTTGATGAGGAGATAATTTTGCGAGCCTGCAGTATAAAGGTCTCTCTCTTGTGCGGGGTTTCTGCACTCGGAGGGCAAATCAAATGAAAGTCTAAAGAGTTAGTTCAGCACACAGCGGACAAGATGATAGAGAGAGATACCATCAGTCCGGTCCAACACTGGAGATACGCCCATGTGCCCCAAAAATTTATTTTGTACCTTTCAAAATTAAATTATCCTCCGGGTCTTCCTAAACTATGACATTTTTACAAACCTCATATAAGCTTTTCAGGATTTAAATGCTCTACCTGAGGGAACCCGTGTTATGCCTGCTTTAATGAATATCCCTCTTTATTATTTAAATAAATGTCCAGATTGAGTAATGAAACTAACCCAAAGGAGAATTCTAACACTATTAGACAGGCCATTCAATATGCTTTATCGTGGACAACTCGCAGCTAAAAACCCACACACACACACACACACACACACACACACACACAGACACAAACCTCTAATCTGGGATTTCATCAAGAGACAAAATCTTGGATCTGCTCCGCTGGCAATGAATTGGAAACTGACATGGTGGATTGCGTAGTGACTGTCTGATCTTTGCTCTTAAGTCAGAAACTGTAGACACAAGCAGAACATATCTCAAATACCTTGTAAAAAACAAAAATTCCTGGGAACTGTTCTGAGTGTGGTCAGTAACATAAATTGGATCAACAAATGTCAGTTCTGCTTTCTGTTTTGGAACTTTAAGAGCAATGAATTCCCAGGCAGCCCGCTGGAATCCCTGACATGTCTCATGATCGAGATCGAGTTGGATCTCTTTAGATTAAAAATCACTTGAGGCATTAAAAGTAAGCCAACAGTTTCATAACATACAAAACCGCAGCAGAGAGCGATTCAACCAGCCTTTCTTTTAAGAGCACGTATATGTGTAAGAAGCTGCAGATGAAGGACAGATGCATTAACTTTCCCAGTAAAACTCACTTTGGACATAAAATTTAATGCCGTAATCTCTCTAAGTAACTCTAGTGGAGGAAGGAGACTGGTGAGCAGCTGCGTGTTAACATCAAAAAAGCAGTTTTCGCCATACGAGGTTCTACAAGACTCATTCATTCAGTGCGGCGAGTGATACTCGTGTTGCGGTGGCCAGAGGTGGCAAAGCAAGGGAGGCTCTGTTGTCAGATACAAGGGGCCACTTTGATCTCTGAAAGTCCCCATCTTGGCCTTTGTTACCTGGATTTTCAATTAGTGAGCCTGCATGGGAATCCCCTGACAAGATCAACAGTACACAGAAAGATGTGACAATACAACAAGGCCAGGAAATAACTCAAAATCAGCAACTCCCTTCAGAGGAATTCTGCTTCTTTTTTAAGCCTGTGTCTTGTCTGTGATATCAGATTTTCATCTTTTGAAGTTAAAAGGTCAAAATGCCTACATGTAAAAAGCTTTTTTTCCATGTACACAGAGCTCACAATGGATCCACTCCTGTCCTCCTCCTCTCACCCTCCCACATATGACAGCACCTCATGTTTACCCCTTCCATCACGCGCATCCTGTTTGTGGCATCATCGTCTGCTGCTTTGTTTCTGAAATCTACCTGAGCATGTACAAAACACTCCTCCTGTCTTGGCTGTTTTCAAGAAGTGTCACGGATACCATAAAAGGGATCCGCACCCATGCGCTTTTGTCTGTTTTATCATACCTTAAGTGTGTGGAAAAAGAGGGAGGATGGAAAATATGCTGATAAATGCAGAGACGGCACACAAAGATAGATATTTTTGGACTTGGCTGGCAAAGCAGTTAAATGTGCTTTTGGAAGTCCAAGTGGAAGAGGATAAGAAACTTGGTACATACTTGACTGCTAAAGAGCGGGGACCTTTTTGGAGCAGTACCCCAAGTGATGTCACATTGAAGGAAGTGCTTTGAAGGCGATGAGGGCACAGCTACATCCAGGCATCACAAAGCAGTGTTTTATTCCAGCACCATCACAAGGACATGACGCTATCCCTGTAAGGAGTGGGCTTCACAATGCACTGTATATGTTTGCTATAATGTGAGCATCTTGATGGGGATCCTGCCAAAGTGGACTATCAAAGTGATGCGGATGTGTTTGTGCAATCAGAGGTTGGTAAACAAATGATTTTAGCTTTGTATCTTAAAAATAATCTTCATGTTTCATGATCCGCTACATAGTGAAGGAGTGACATGGCGTTATTTTTCCATCCATGATCAGAATTCCAGGTGAGAGCGATAATGCCACGTCCATAAAAGTGTATGCAGCAACAATATAGCAAAGTGTAAAAAGGATTCTCACATAAATTGAGAAGTTGTGTAACACCACCCTCTAGTGTCTAGTGTCTTCATTTTTTTAAGCCATGTTGTCAAGCTTTCTTAATCCCATGTAGCATGCATGTGGGTATGTGTAAGTATGGGTGGAGCCGGAGTTAATGTGTCATTAATTAATTAAAAATTGAAATGAATAAATAAATAAATAATTTATTAAATGTTGAACATGAAATTAATTGATATTTAATTAATTGTATATATATATATATATAACTAATTAATTTTTATTTTTTTTTTTTTCAGATGTTCTCATGTGAGTCATACTGATGGGAGTCTGCTAACATCTCCATGATAGAACAAGGCTGCAACCTTTGTACACTATATAAGGCAAAGAACTAATTAGCCTCATCAGCCTTATTTTGCTTTCATTCTGAGGCTTGTTTTATTAGCACATACAAACATTTATTTTCAATTCGGGCAGCCTGATTTTCCACCTGTGATTCAGTGTGAACAGCAGTCATAGTAAAAACACACCACACCCTCTTTTAACTCTGCCCGAACTGATGGACTACAAGAATTGCTTGTTTTAAATCATTCCTGATATTTCATTGAAGGGCCACAAATGCCAAAATGAATTAAATAAATGTGTCATTAAATAATTATTTAAATATATCATTAATGAATTACAATTGGAAACTAATTATTTAATGTTTAAAATAAATTAATTCCTTATATATTCCATGCGGTGCCCCTGGCCAACCTGGCCACCGCAAAGTATACAATGTGTGTGAGTGGTGGGCCTACAGGAGTGAGCATATGGCCTTTTTTTGGGCTATGCCCACCCGGGCACCATGGACTGAGGCCCAGTCACCAGACGCTCACCCTTGGGCACCCTCCCCGGGCCTGGCTCCAGGACAGGGCCCTGCTGTCTCAGGCAGTGTGAACTGTTCCCTCAATATTCTGCTCATAGAGGATTTTGAATTGCTCTTTGTCTGGTCCCTCACCCAGGCCAGTTTACCATGCGAGATCCTACCAGAGGACAAAAAGCCCCCAACAAAGCCCCTGGGATCCCTGGAACACACAAACTCCTCCACCACGATAAGGTAGCAATTGATGGTGTAAAAGCGAAGCTCTCAATTTACCGGTCAAACTACATCCCTACCCTCACCTATGGTCACGAGCTTTGGGTACTGACCAAAAGAAAAACGATCGCCCATACAAGCGGTGGAAATGAGTTTTCTCCAAAGGGTGAGGAGTTCGGCCAACCGGGAGGGGCTCACAGTAGAGGCGCTGCTCCTCCACATCGAAAGGAGCCAGTTGAGGTCGTTCGGGCATCTGACGTAGATGCCTCCTGGGCGCCTCCTGGGTGAGGTTTTCCAGGCATGTCCCACCAGGAGGAGGCCCGGAGGCAGACCCAGGACACATGGAGAGATTATATTTCTTGGCTGGCCCGGGAACACTTTGGTTTCCCTGGACAAGTTGGAGGAGGTGTCCAGGGAAGGTAGGTCTGGGCTTCTCTGCTTAGGCTGCTGCCCCCGCGATCAGGCCCCAGATAAGAGAAAGAAAATGGATGGATGGATTTTTATATATAATTAATTCCTATTTCATTTAATTATTGGCCCTCTATCTTTTCTTATTGTGGCATTGAGTTAATGCACACGTGAATGCTCCAGATCAGCAAACTGCCAGAATTTTGCTCACACTTAATGATGGTCAGTCAATCAAGCACTGCTCATTTGACTAGCAGCAAATACATGGTACTTATTCTGTTATCCCTATAAAAGCAGTGACAATGTACTTATTTTTTCCACACAATGTATCTTAATTTTGGTGTAGTTTTTGTTAAATAAATAAATGTATATTATTTATTTAACTGTAAATGAACAGTCTCATGCCGCCCCCCCCATAGCATGAAGTGGTGGTTCAATCATTTTCTGTCATTTATTTCTTATCCGATTTCTAGGTAGGTTGTTTTTCTTAGTTATTGAAACAGCAGCTGAGTTAGAAAGAACTCAGATGTTTGTCCTAAGAATCATACTGAGTCTACTAACATTTGTTGCATTTAGATTTTCATGCCATAAAAGAGCAAGACTGGAATCTTTGTACAGTATGACATATAATTAATGGCTATATGAAAGAACAAAGGTCAAGATTTAATTAACTTCCCTCATTTTAATTTGCTTTCATACTGAGGCGTATGTGGTTAGGAGAACATCGTTTAATTTTTTATATTGCACCTTTAATTTATCCAGCTCAGGACTCAATACAGTCACGGTAACAAGAAAGCATACCCCCTTTCAAATTTAGATACCAGGACACCATGTCAAATATATTAAACAAATAAAGAAGAAGTGTGTGGAATAATATATTGGTGTGGGAAAGTGTTTGCGCCTTTCATGATATCCTATTTTTTGTATGTTTGTCACACTTAAATGTTTCAGATTATCAAACAAATTTAAATATTAGACAAAGATAACACAAGTAAGTAAGCACATTTCTAAATGAAGGTGTTTATTATTGAGAACAAAAAAAATCCAAACCGACATGGCCGTGTGAAAAAGTGCCCCCAAACCTGGACTAAACTGGTTGGGCCCCCTCAGCAGCAACAACTGCAATCAAGCGATTACTGGCAGTGAGTCTTTTACAGCAATGTGGATGAACTCTGGCCCACTCTTCTTTGCAGAGTTGCTGTAATTCAGCCACATTGGGTGGGGGTTTCGAGCATGAAGAACCTTTTTAAAGGTTGTGCCACAGCATCTCAATCGGATTCAGGTCAAGACTTTGACTCCAAAGTCTTCATTTTGTTTTTCTTAAGCTATTCATTGGTGGACTTGCTGGTGTGTTCTGGATCATTGTCCTGCTGCAGAACTCAAGTGCGCTTCAGCTTGAGGTCATGAACAGATGGCCGGACATTCTCCTTCATGATGCTTTACAGAATTCATGGTTCCCTTTACCAGCAACAAGTCTTCCAGGTTCTGAGGCAGCACAACAGCCCCAGACTATCAAACTACCACCACGATGTTTTACTGCTCGTACCATGTTTCTTTTCTGGAATGCTGTTACTTTTACTTATTACTTTTTACTTTTTACTTTCACTTTCCAAAAAGTACAACTTTTGTCTCGTCAGTCCACAGAGTATTTTCCTAAAGGTCTTGGGGATCATCAAGATGTTTTCTGGCAAAACTGAGTAGAGCCTTTATGTTCTTTTTTGCTCAACAGTGGTCTTCGTCTTGGAACTCTGCCATGCAGGCCATTTCTGCCCATTTCAGTCTCTTTCTTATGGTGGAGTTGTGAACACTGATCTTAACTGAGGCAAGTGAGGCCTGCAGTTCTTTGGATTTTGTTCTGGGGTCTTTTGTGACCTCTTGGATGAGTCATCACTGCAGTCTTAGGGGTAATTTTGATCGGCTGGCCACTCCTGGGAAAGTTCACCACTGTTCCATGTTTTCGCTGTTTGTGGATAATGGCTCTCACCTTGGTTTGCTGCAGAAATGGATTTATAACCTTTTCCAGACTGAGCGATCTCAATTACTTTGTTTCTCATTTGTTCCTGAATTTCCTCAGATTGCAGCATGATGTCTGGCTTTTAAGGCAGGTCCAATTCAAATTTCTTGATCGAGAACAGGTGTGGCAGTAATCAGGCCTGCGTGTGGCTAGAGAAATTGAAATCAGCTTTCCAAAGATGTTTATTTATGTTGTTTAATGGTCTGAAATATTTAAGTGTGACAAACACACAAAAATTGAGAGACTTCAACATTGTAAATACATCCTTACAGCATCCTTACAGCTTCAATAGCACTTAAAGGGGTAAGAAAGTGCCATGGAGGAAAAGACATCAGTAATGATCTTAAAGAAGTAATAGCTGCTACCAACCTAACTGGGAAGTGATTATAAGGCCATTTTCAAAAAATGTCAATTCCATCATTCTGCAGTGAGGAAGATTATTCACAAGTGGAAAACATTCAGGACAGATTCATATCTGGGCATCTTGCAGTCATCGAGTTGACCATTAACTCTGTATACCAAAGTATACTAGAGTCAAATGTGAGGCCATCTGTCCGACAGCTAAAGCGTGATTAACACTGGGTCCTGCACCACAACACTGATCCCAAGCACAGCAGCAAATCTACAACAAGTCCAGACCTCAAGCTGAGTCAGATTCTGGGGCGGGACCTTAAGAGTGCTGTGTATATACAAATGTCCTCAAACCTCACTGACCTGAAGCAATTTTGTAAAGAAGAATGGATCAAAATTCCTCCACAACAATGTGAGACACTGATAAAGCCACACAGAAAACAAGTACTTCAAGTTTTTGTCAAAGGTTATTCTACAACATCATGAATCATGGGGCGTATACAGTTTTTCCACACACTCTTTCTGTATTTTGACTCTTTTTGTAAAATAAAAAATGACTTGGCATGTGTTGTTGTTCATGTGAGGTTGTAATTGCCTAATTTAAAACCTGGTTAGAAACAGATCATTTTTATTATGTCCTGATACGTGAAAGCTTGAGTGTGCTTCCTTTTCACTCTGACTGTAAATGTAAATTCATCAGATAAAACACAACATTTTCATTTTTTACTCAAAAGTAGATACTATGGAGTTTATCTTCATAGAAAAGTTTTATTTGAAGTTGTGCTTTCTAATGTTTCAGATGTGTAGACTTGTTCCAATCGTTGACTCTATTAACTTGGCTTTGATGAGATCACCCATTAAAAATATGTATAAACTACACTGTATCTAATTGATGGGCATTCCACGTGATTCATATCATTTCAAATAAACTTTATTTCTACAACATCAACTGACAACAAGAGTTGCCCGAAGGTGCTTTATATTGTAAGACCCAACAATATCCATACTTTCTCATCAAAAATCATTGTCTTTCTTTTCAGTGCTGTATAAATTTTCTCGTATTTTACCCACAGTCATGACCACACTCCCACTTTGTGCTGCTAAGCTGGCTCTTAACACTTAGTGACATGAGGTATGTGAGGCATTGCTTGTCATTCTTAATTGCTGTGTTGTTATAATACCTTAATAAAATACAGTTTAATTTCTAAAAGCCTAAACTGAGTTTATTAGTCATTCTCTCTGCTTAAAGCAGCTGTTTTTAACTCATTATAGAGATGATGAGTTTAAAAAAATAGCTACAGTGTCACGTTAATAAACTGTATCTTTCTATTCAACCACACGATGGAGCTGTTTATCTGTCATTGGTCTATATCAACCGGCCAGTCTCTTTTATTGCATTTGTTTAATCTTGCTGGTATTCATTTCAAAAATAATAACAATAAAAACAAAAATGAGCACTTATGATTTGTGTGAGTTTTAACTCGATGATGATTATATTGAAGAAGGCTTTTTTTAAAGCGCCATCGAGATCACACAAATTTAAAGATGAACCTTCTGCCTCAAATTTGTTGAATTTCACGCCTCTGATGGGATTAAATGCGTTGTCTCGTGACTACAGAAAGACCTGTCGTTTTTATTCACATGTCTACTTTCCCTGAAAACATTGGCAGATGTCCACAAAGATGATTCCGGATCTTTGTTTTGCTCCGCTACTGGAGAGATTAATAGCAACAAAAGAATGATGGAAATCGCATAATAAAGTGCGGTATCTTGTGGTATTACGCAGATGAACTTTGCGCATGCCTGGGCAGCTTCAGTCAGCGAGGACTTGAATGGGGAGGATTAGAACCAGATGTTCATTGGGACCGACGTGCCAGCCAATAAGGAGGAGGACCGTTTGGTCTGTGGGAGGAGCTTAGTCCCTATTCTGTACTCAAAATTTATTCTAACAGGTAGTTTAAAATCCAAACAGCACAACAAGAGCCGGGGGAGAAGGGAAGCGGTTATCCTTAACGGCACTGTGTTTCTGGATGTTCCCGGGCGGCGCTGATCATTCAGCATGCTGAGCAGGAAGGGTTCTTGTACGGGGATGTTGAGCGCAGCAGCCGTAGTGGACCGCAGCAGGGTCGGAGAGAGGCTGCAGGCTGCTCTGGCAGGGCTGCACGAGCTGCAGCTTCTCCGGGACAGACAGAGCGATATGGTGAACTGGGCGCTGAGAGTCGACCGAGAGGAACCGGTCACTTCGGTCAACGCAGACTCAGAAGGTGCGAGGTTCATGGGGGCCGAGGAGCAGCGACTGGAGGCGACCCTGACAGCCCTGAAGCAACAGCTGGTAAGATATCATTTCATTAAAAAGCTATAAAGATGAAAAACAACAGAATCTCTTGTGATATTATGCTTATGCACAGCCTAATGCTGTCATGATATTTTGTTGCAGTTTTCATTAAATATTAGAGAACTTCACTGTGCTCACATTCATTTATTTTTTATTTATTTTTAATAAACAGTTTATTTGTATAGAAAGGGTTTCCGTCAGCTGATGCTCATGTGCAATCCGCCTTCAATTATTACCAGACACACTTTTATGTCCTCAGCTGGGGGTAGGAAGTAGGATGGGTGTCATAAATCAAGGTTCACTGCAGGACCCGAGGACTTTTTAGCTGTGTGTGCGCGCGCACTTTGTGCATGCGGACCGCAGGGGGTCAAACCTCAATCATTAACCACTAATGCTGGGAAATTTAAAAAAAAATGGAACTTTTGCTGTGGATAAGAATCAAGGGAGTCTTGTTCCTCAGAGGAGTTGTAGAGACAGAGAGCTCTGTGGAGTTTTCCATGACAAGCTTTTTCCATGCATGCTGCTGTTATAAGCATTTTAAAGGAAGTGCAAGGGATTAGGGTGCTATACTTGACATGCAGCACTGGTCAAATGCATCAGACAGCATAAGGTTTAAATTGCGTTTTGCAATCATGCTGATAACAACTGGGAGTTTTCCAAGAATGGTCTCAGTTTAAATAGAAACCAGATGATCTAATGTGATCTTCCAAGAGAATGTAGCATTCAAAGTAGTGCGTTTGCAGGCACTGACTCCAGAGATTTCACTTTAAGAACCACTGTAACAGTAAATACCCCACTCAAGCTGCAAAGTAAGCAGTGCTTTGCCCCAACCCCCAAGCTTTCCTCCTGTAGTAGTTTACACAATGGCCAGCCCCTCGCTGTGGGGGAGAAATGAGTTATCCACCACTGCTTCTTCCATGCTCCCCCATGTCCTGCTGGGGTTAATCATCAGCCACAGCTGAGTCGCTTTTGTTTTTCTGATGGTTCTACATTAGAGCTTCTTTTATCTAAACAACAGACCTAATCCTAATGGAATTACAGCATTACTGACATATACTTTGACTTTTAAGACCAGTTTTCCTGTTCAGAGACTGGCACAAAGAAAATCTGAGTGAAATCCTTGTTTGCATGGGAAGCTTTACTGTGTAGCTTAGAAATCTTCTACCTTTCTAAGGAAGTCTTTTTAGAGATGGTCTTTGTTCTAGGGTGTACCACTCACACTTATGTATTTGTTGCCTGTTTTTCAGTCTCGTCTTCGGAAGCAGGATGTGGGCCTGAAGACTCACTTGCAGCAGCTGGATCAGCAGATCAGTGAGCTGAAGCTGGATGTGAGCAAGGCCTCCACGGAGCAGCTGGAGAGTGACAGCAGGCCAAGTTCAGGTGTGGTGGCATACTATATTAAAGCATACACCCAACCAACTACACATACTCTTAAATACTGAGAAGATACTCATTGAATTGTTCCTTCTCTTTCAAGGTTTCTATGAGCTCAGTGACGGCGGCTCTTGCTCCCTGTCAAACTCGTGCAATTCAGTGTACAGCGAGAGCCTGTCATCTTCACAAACAAGCCTTCTCCTCGCTCCCATGAGCCCTTCTAATTGTCACGTTAGCCCTCCACCACAAGTTGATGTATGCCGCCGACGTTCTGCTGATGAGAACACTACCCAGCCCAACCCTCCACGGGGTTCAGGCCTTCATCTGGGCAGCAGCAGGATCCGAGCAAGCGCTACAGGCTCCGAACAGGCGCGGCCAAGACCTGTGTCAACTGGTAATGACATCTCTTAATTTTTTATTAAGACAGTCTTTCTTCTTGTAAAAGGAGCCAGAGCTGTGGAAAGTTAATGTCTGTTTTTGTTTCCATCAGGTGATCTTGACAGAATGCTGGCTCAAGTTCCAGGCTACCACAAGTCTGTGGATGCAAAGAAACCCCCAATGTGTCCAAACCTTAAGACCTCCACAGGGGACCCAAAGTTTCAGCGCAATCTGGAGTCCCGCATTGGGACGGAAAAGTACCACTATCCCAGCCCGCTGCATGCGGTGGCTCTCCAGAGTCCCATCTTTTCCAATGGGGGTGAAGCAAGCATGTATGGACTATTAGAGGGTCAAGGACCCCCAGGAAACAGTTACAACACCCTAGAAAAGGCCTATGAGACAAAGACACTGACACATTACATTGACAACCTTCTCCAGCGCTGCCTGAGCAAAATCCAGAGTGATGCAGGAAGTCAAACTCTGGAGAAACACAGTGACTATTGCAGGAAACCCATTGAAGATAAAAGTATTTTTTCTGAAGTGGCTCAGAAAGAGGTGCTTATGCTGCAGCCTCTTCCAACTAAGATGACAAACATCATTCCATTAGACTTCACCGAGAAGAGACACTGCATGGCATACTCCAGCCAAGAGCTAATCGATATTGCAGACCATAAACAGTCGGTGAGAAGCCCACAGGTGCCACAGCAGTACTCCTATCCTGCTGCCATGAAGGAGTACAGCTCTGATGAGGTCACCTATTCATCGCTGAAGAGAAATGATAAACCACAAGAAAGGTATGGCAGTGTAGCAAAGAGCCTTTCTGACAAACGATGTGGAGAAAATCCAGAACCAAGGCTGCAAGATAGGAAGGATCACAGGCAAAGACCGGTGATGACCCATAGCTCTAGTGCAGAGGAAAGTCAAGGCTTTGAGGTTCATGGCAGTCACACAGCTTCACCTGAGTTTGTCCATGCCAAATTTGTCCCTGCGGGTTCTCAGAAGGGCAAGGTTAGGCAGGCAGATCGTAAAAGCAAGGCTTTGAAACTGAAAAGGAAAACCAACGAGAAGCCTCGAGCTGCGAGGCACCAAAACTTTGACTCCTTCTGTGAGAGGACCAGAGAGATGAGCACTGGAAGAAAGGGAGACCACAGACGATCGGGAAAGGGGAAAGCGACCCAGAAAAATCCCACCTGTCAAACAGAGGGATACAGACAGGGTTCAGGCTCAGACTCCAGCCTCTACAGTCCTGGACTCATGTCTGCCCACAAGACCTACCCAAAGTCGTATCCCAGCCATGCTGTTACAAAGTCCAGCAAAAGCCCCAGATTGCAGTCTCTGGAGTATGAGCATCCTGTAGAGCAGAGGAAGAAAAGGCAGATGACTGCCAAATGGCCTTCTGATGCGGACATGTTCCAGGCCTCATGTGGTCAGCGTCTGAGGTTAAAAGATCCCCACGCTCTGGCACCAGGGAGCATGCAGATGGTCCAGAGTATGAGTGCCAAGCCAGGCCAGTGGATACGACCTGCACGCCCCTTCCAGTCCTCCGTGTCTTCTAGCTCTTTTCTCCACAGTCTTAATGCCAAATACCCTCCAGCACCTTTTCACGTTACCAGTCACTACCCTCCAAGGTGTGAGTCTGAGTATTCAGCTGAATGCGCCTCACTGTTTCACTCCACCATCGCTGAAAGCAGCGAGGGAGAGATGAGCGATAACACCACCAACCGCTTTGGAGATAGCGAGTCCAGCCAAAGCTTCCAATCCTTCTCAGACTCCGACAGCAGCCTGTCCCTGTACGAGGGAGAGCAGGCAGACAGCCATGAAGAGGAGGGAAGCATGGTGTGGGCTGAGGCTGCGCTGGGACCCACCGCAGCTGGAAGGCCCCTCAAGCAGCTCCCACCCCGCCCCGAGCCCGCAGCCTGCCGCATCAAAGCTTCCAGAGCCCTGAAGAAGAAGATTCGTCGGTTCCAGCCAGCCTCCTTAAAGGTCATGACCCTGGTGTAGAAGAGTTTCCCCCAGGCACAATGAGAATTCCTGGGGAAAACACAGAGAGCTTTAGCCTCCCAGAACTGTTAAGATCTAATGCAGTCTATTGTAAGAAAACCCCTAATTCAAGTTGGATCACATTTGTGCACTGATTGTGTAATTACTATGACAAAAAACACAGAAAAAAACAACAATGTATGAATGAATCTGAAAGTGTAAAAAAATCACTGTATGTACTGCATGTATAAAATTACCACTCTTACACTTAATTATTTTAAAATACATATTGCTATAATGGAATTTTCTCATAGCTTGCAGCTGCATTGAACAATTTCATTTCTCTGTCTTATAACTGTCTGTACATGAGAAATAAATCTTGTTTATTTACCATTTTATTTTCACTTGGCTGATTGCTTATAGTTATCCATCTTATTTGAATAAACTGATATTTAATGTACACTGCGAGATTTGTGCGTCCTTTTTTCTCATATATTCAGACAGCTAGATACTGTAGACATTTTTAAAATGAACCAGTGAGCAAAACAGTGTTGCCAGTGTCTTATCTGGTAACTTCCTTCTTCTTCTGCTCACTCTTTGTTATCAGTCATGTTGGAAAAGTCTCTACTTAATCCTTACAAACATCCCACTGTGGCTGCCCAGTTTAGCATAGATAGCTCCTTATCTGCTTTCCTGATTCTGCCCAGCTGTTGGTTTAATAAGTCGCAGCTTCAACAATCAAACCAGCCGGTTGTGTTTAATTACAGGGTTAAACCTATCAGCCCCATTCGTTTGAATGTAAGTAAATACTTGCAATGACGAACTAAAACACACACTCCCACTCCTAGAGTTTCGCAAACAGACACCTCGATGACGGTCGCTGCAGAGGTTCGGGTTTCTGTGGAGAGACGTGCAGTTTTTAAATCAGTCGGTGTGTATAGCAAGGGGCACGTGGGATTTAGAAGTAATGACAGATGATAAGAGCCTCCTCATTTCTGAGCTGTCATGAGAAGCTTAGGCAGAGGGCAGCTGCACGAAGTTGCCCAATAATCTCGTTTCTAAAAAGCCCGCCTCGGTATCTTTCCATTAAAATTCTTTCAGAGATGGGGTGAGTGAAAGGGCATGAATGAAGGTAGGCAGCACTTCCAAAAATCAGTCCTCTCTACTTTGGTCATATTTGATAATGTTTTCTCCCATCAGGAGGCCACAGTGACCTTAAAGTTCACAACTAAGAAGCTTACAGGCCTGACAAACATTTTCAGCATTTGATCAAATTTTGCTTTGATGTGGTCCCTGCAAATCCAGTCATTACGAAGGCTGTTATTTTTGGCTCATGAATCATTTATTCAGCATGAGTCTCGCGCTCTTTTAACTAGAAATGTTCACTTTACCTTCAGAGGTTTAAAAAATGCATTTCTTTTAAATAGAAATGCTCAATAAAGAGCAGAAGCACATTTCTTCTATTCGTTTTAGACACAATGGGGAAAAGGGGGAGGGGGGTACATGCTGATCTAAGTCAGCACTTTAAGTTCACAAAGTTGCAACAATCAAAACAGCTTATTAGGGTTCGTACATCCAGCTGACCTCTGTCCTCTTTGTAAGAGTGTCAGCAAGTGGTCGGTGGGATTAGCGCTGTTGTTTTCAGCCCAGCTCAGAGAGAGCATGACAGGAGCTGGACTTGTCTTTGATGTTGAGTATTGCAGGATCGCGTCGGCTGACCTTGTGTGTTCAGTGACCTTTCCAGATGTAGAGCCAGCTCATCTCTGAGAGAGCATCTCGTCATAACAAAGAGGTCAGGGGTCTTGTTTTATGCTTGCCGTCTCTGGGCTTTCTTTATTGTTTTCCTCCGTGTCCGACATATCAGCCAGTTACTTTCTTTTAACTCGCTGTTTGAGACCATGGCAAGAGGGCAAGCCTGGCTGTCTACTGCAAGCCCATTCCACGCAAAATCTTGCGTTTTCATGCAGAATCAGTCAGAATCTTAACTGTGATTATACTCGGATACCTGGGGGAAATAATTTGCCAAGGTGATGAAACCACGGTGGGTGGAAATGAAAGCAGCACGTTGAGCATCAGGTATGCAGGCAAACACCTGCAAACAGGATCTTCCCATGACATTTTATAGGGTTTAAAGTTGTGTACACATAGGAGAAGGATTCCCAGTGGATACGGGTCAAGTCATACTGAAGGACTACAGATGTCGTGTGGGATCTCATTACAGCCACTCTGCTCTGACTCTGACACCATATACGTGTGAACACATGGGTAAATGATCACATCTAATCAAGATGAGACATCTTCCTGGCTCACACCTGCCAGTCGAAGGTGTTAACAAAGGTGCTTTAGTTTCGTTTAGTGTTTTTAAATAACGTACTTTTGTAAAAAGTCTTGATTGAAATAGCATCAAAGCAATGATGGTACATTACCTAAGTAAGTAAGTAAGAAAAATTAAAATAGCACATTAGGTTTCCTTACACGCACATGCAGACCCGGCTTGTGAGTGTTCAGGGAGATATAAATAGGTGCATGTGTAATGCTGATTTACTTTGAGTACAGTTAAACGGTGCCAAGAACGCACGCCACTGAGCTGGCTTTTACAGTTACAGTGATCTTATTATGCATTAACGCCTTACTTCTTCAGCTAACATGCATGTGATTTGATTAATAGTCCATTCACAGCTGCATCTCTGTAACAGTCCCAAAAATAACAAGAGAGATAAAAAAAAAAAAAGGGAATCAGATTATTTTAGATTGACGTTAGCAATCCTGTAACAATGTGACATCTGCAAAACAAGGTAAATATCACAAACAAGCGTGACTGAGAGCAGAAAAAGAACAACAAAGGGCGTGTCATAGACAGGTACTACAGTAATTCAATTTTGACTTGGTTCACACTGGGTCACAGATGGAGGAGGGATTCTGCTCTTACACATGCATGAGGTAATCCCAAAACCCGATCCACACCAGCCCTTCCCAATCTGCCTGCATGTTCACAGTGCATAATACCACATCAAGCAGTCTGTTTTATCTCCTCATCACAGTGACTCCAGTATATAATGCTCCTTTTTTAAATTCACGCTGCTTATCGTGTAATTCTCTTCATTTCTTGTTTGTATATTTCCATCCTGTAGTTCTTTTTTTATATACATGATTTATTGGAGGCTGTGTTGCTTCCCTCATGTGAAAGAGGGTGCTGGGCTTCAGATATAAGATGTGGATTTACTATGTTGACAAATGTGAGCTCAGAAACTCATTACCACTCCGATGAGAGGAGCTTTCCTCTCCTGCCCAAAGTGGAACCCCCCGGAAGCCCAGGAGGGGGTCTCATGCTTTTCCAGGATCCTGCAAGAAAACAAGAAGGATTAACTTTAGTTTAACATGTTGGATAACAGAGCCAAAGCAGACTGACTCATGAGAATAGCCAGAGCCGAGTCACGGCCATATTTAGTCATTTAGTCATTTTTATTTCAGATTATCATGGATTGATTTCTGAAGGATGATTGCAGATTGGGCTCATATGAGAACTTAAGATCAGCTGAAAAAGATGTATGTTGGCACAGTAACACACAGATTATTATTTGATGGTGCAAACGTGCAAAATGCAATGATACAGCTTATCAACATGTCATCTTAGTGGAAACTGTGGATGTATTTTGAAATGTCACCAGATATTTTGTGGTGAGCGATCATGTTGACAAGATGACTGGGTTTTTAACTGTAGTCTCTTCACTTTTAGTTAAGCCACTGATTCAACCAGCAACTCAACTGCAGTCCTTTGGATGGGGGATGGGCTCTGTAGTGTGTGGGGAGGCTTTTGTCCTTTTGCTTACTGTACATATGAATGGGGCTGGACCGGAATGTCCAATCTAATGAATGTCAATAGTCTGAGACTTGGGTTAAGGAGCAGGCTTCGCTGGCTGTGTAGAAGTGGACAATAGAGATAGAGAACGGAGAGACAACACTTTAGAAAAGCGGGGATGTGAACAGGAAGAGATGAGCAACCAGAGACAAGTGTGAAAGATGCAGAGCAATAGAGACAGAGCATGAAAATGCAGAAAATGGAGAAAAAGCTGCAGGGAGATGCATGATGTTAGGGCTTAGCTGGCCCTTTCTCAGCTACCACCTGTTCCGCTTTAAGCACATCCTGTCATTTAATACCTAATCCCTTCATTCATTCCAGCATGTTTACTAACCATTGTCTCTACTCCCTTCAAGCTGTGGTCAAGAGCTGGTTCAAAAGTTCGCAGTGTATGGAGGGCACGCACTCACAGTAACTGAGGGCATTGTGAGTATTTTCGCTCCTGCCAAGCAATTGTCTGAGACAAAGATTGTGCACGCATGTGAGGGAGTCGTGGGGTTCTAGCATTTGAAGCCAACATTATCAGCTTTTTTATATGAAAAAAAAAAACAATGGCAGACGGATAATTGGGCAGACTACAGTGCAGATTATATTAGCAATCCATGTAAAGACACACATTTGTGAGAAAATATGTGAAGACAAAATTAATGATTATATAATAATCATTAATTTAGCAGCAAATACAAAGCTCAGTGGAAGCTCAGGTATCTGATCATCAACGAAAGTAAACAAATTACAGTTTTGGATGGAGATCAAAGTAATCTCAGATAATAAAGTAACATCTGATTGGTTAAATAAATCCACACGTTGCTGAGGCATTTCAATTAAAAATCACAAATGTCAAACAGACAGATGTGCAAGTGGAAAAGTATTTTGCAAATTTAGTAAATTACAAAATGTGCAAATCCTTGAATAATAAAATGCTGATGTCGCTAAGAAAAGAAATATTAACAGCAAGCGACGGTACATTTTTACTACAGTAGAGTTTATATATTGGTGGGCATGTTTAAATTCAAATCAGTAATATAAAAGTGTTGTGACTCTCACTCAGTAACGATGTGCTTGGACTTTGATTTCTGCATATGTGTTATGTGACTACCACACAATGGGCCACCAGGGCCAAAAATTGCTATTGAAATGAATTACATTCTTCCTTGTGGTAAAATAGTATTTTGTGTGGCGTATGGTGTCGTGGAAATGGGGCAAATCATGATATTTTATCACTGTTCAGGAATTGAAACGGAAACAAGATTTTAATGCTGCCACATCTAACAGTACTACTAACCTTACTTACAAGCTATCTGTAATTTAACAGGGACATTTCCTGTAAATCTAAGTGACCGGGTTTATCTTGTGGAGACCACAAATATATGAAGACTTTATTACTTTCACCCTACTATCCATATAGTAGATATTGCTTTCCCTGCTTGGCTAAAAATCACTCTTGTTTTGTTAATATATGAATGCTAAAAACATTGAAGTAGGAATCCAGAAAGGAAGGTGTGAACATGCTCTCTCAGCTAAAAACAGCTGAGATTATATAAATCAGTGGGATATGGAAAATTGACTTTTAATCCAGTAATGCTTAAAGTTTATTAGTTAACGCTCAAGCATGTCGGTGCTGCTTGAACATCAAACTTTGTAAAAAACAGTCCACTCCTAGTGTTTTCACGCTTGGATAGGCAAAAATGATTACTCCACAATCCCCTTGTAGCTTAGTGGGACTCTACCTAAAGTGTGCAATTTAAAAAAAAAATAAATCATAAGCTCATTATGGAAAATGGAGAGTGTATTTGTGAAGTATTAGGTAACGTTTCCCCTTTTTCTTTTTATCAGTTTCAGTGTCTCCGTGAGGATGTCCTGGCGTTTTTATGAGCAGGATGTCCTGTTTCAGCTCAAGGAATTGCTTCTCTTTTGTCCAGCCTCAGGCTCTAAACTACTAAATTGAACCACCCGGGCCTCATATATCCTCAGAGAGCACTAACTATCTTGCTTTATCTTGCATTTTTTCCCCCTACTTTTGGGTTTGTCAGCTGGCTCGCCAACAAAGCCACCAATTCTCATCATGAACAAAAAACAAGCCTTGACTCCTCTGAAGTGTTGTGTGAGAGCTCTGAAGGAGCACATCAAAAGAGCGGGGAGAGTGACAGCTGGTCCTCCTCTTGGTCTGGCCCCCTGATAAGATCAGAGTGACAGGAGTACATGAGACCCAACAGGTACCTCCCTCACGCCCCGTCACCCTCCTTACTGCTCCCATATGGCTACTAACAAGACTCCCACCTAACAACGCAGCAATTCTTTCTGTGAATATTCTGACTTCAGGCACATCCGTGCATACAAATAATATCTCTATTAAAATAATGCATTTATTCGTTCACCCACCAAGCTACAGGGATTTTATCTTTGACCTCTAGCTATCTTTAGTTATCACCTCCACTCTGTTTGCCTGTCCTTCACATGTGACTGCTCTCCTTCCACAAGATGCCATAAACCCATTGGGAGCGTTTGCAGCCGACCACTTGAAAGCTGTGGGTTTCTACAGCTCCAAACCTAATGGACTCGAGCCTAACACCTGTAAAAATATTTTAGACTTTGAGCGAGGACTCCCCATTTGTCTCTTTCCAGCCCATGTGTTCCAGTTAAAGATGGGCTCAGCTGGCTTGTTTTAAACAAGTCAATATTCTGTTAATTTTAGGAGCTCTAAACTGTTTGTTTGTCACAGATTTATGACCCCAAGTGCTTCTCATTCATTTAAGCAATTCAAACATTTTTTTAAATAGCTACTTGATTTAAAAGGAAAAGCACCATCAAATAAAGAAATTCTAATGAAATACACACACTGTATTTTCTTGAAAGCATCCGAGACCGTCCAATTAAATTCGAGTCAGCTGGGGGAAACTGCTTGTTATGGTGGAAAGTGCCACATTTCCTTGGGGTCAGTATCTTGCCGTTTCGTTTGTTTGCCTCTGTCTCCAAGGTACAGTGGTTAGCTTGCACACCCCCCATCTGAGACAGGTCCCAGCTCGCAGGTGCAATGGAAAAGATCCAACACTAAGAAATAATAAGGCTCTTTCCATAACACACCCTAACTCAGAACCTCCTTTCTGTCCTTTTGTTTTGCATTAGTCTCTGTTTCGCCTTTTTTTTTCAGAGTGTCTCAAGGCAAAAGTCAAACAAACAGAAAACTGTGGAGCAGACAAATGTAATTTCATCTGGCTCCACTAACAAACTGCAGGACACCCTGAGGTCTTGTCACAGAGCTGATTTGGACAGGCCTCTTCTCTCATCACAGGGGTCAGGGGTCATGCAGGGAACAGACCGTGTGGTATCAACTCACTGCACCTTCAGGAAACACAGAGATAACACAAAATATTCCAAAATATCTTTCATAGCTTAATTTATAGACTTGTAAAAGAAAAAAAACATAAAAATGCCAGTGTAGCTATAAGAATAAGAGATGGACAGTTTACGCTACACATTTCTGTAAATACGTAACATGAAACCTAATAATTTGAAGCTCCAGAGGGCCAAAGTTTGTTTGAATGCACTCGAGTGTCATTTGTTTATGTTGTACTGAGGAATGGGTCTTTGAAACATGACACAAAAGCAACTGATGGGGGAGGGCTGGCCTTAAGCCCTTTTACTGTGGTAGTAGGGAAAGTTGAAGAGAAGAATTACGACAGGAAATGGGGTTCAAGTCATTCTAAAAGGATCTTTCAAATAAAGAAAAAAATCTATTATTTCACTAACTATCATATTTTTATATTGCATGAGCTGCAGGCTCTCGCAGTGGAAAGCAACATACGGCGAGGCTTCTGTTATCGCTTTTGGGTGTTAGCGCCACAGCTTCCTGGCATAAGTATGTTAAAAGGGCTGCAAATGAACTTCCCATTTATGGCTCTTAAGATAAACATTAACACCTGAGAGTGAATGTGCTTCCAGATAAACCAGGATTAGTCTTTGATAAATGTTCTGGAGGCAAAGATGAAGGGGCTTCTGGAGAAAACTGGCCTGGTTATGACTAATGTTTCATGGTGTTAACCGCAGAGAAGTGGATAACTCATCCAAATCTGGACGTCAGCTCAGTGAAGCAGGCCTGGATGATGACATGAGGATGATATGTTTATACGGGGTGTGCACTGAGGCAGTAAATCAACACGGGGCTGGGACGTGAGGAAGGATGATAGTAGATCTGGGGGCCCTTGTGTTTTTAGAAGGATGGGGGATAGTTTGGGGGTAAACTCTGGCACTCTAAGGTTGACCTGCCAAGTCTGACCCTGCAGCTCCTTTGAACAGGACAACCCAGGGGGACACACTATGCCAGCTTGTTGAGGGATTTGCACATGAAGGACAGAGAGTTTAGAGGGTCTCAAAGGAGGAATGCAAGTAAGATCCCTTATCTTTGTGTGTGTGTGTGTGTGTGTGTGTGTGTGTGTGTGTGTGTGTGTGTGTGTGTGTGTGTGTGTGTGTGTGTGTGTGTGTGTGTGTGTGTGTCATTCATTACAATCAGAGCAGCTGGGCTTCACCTGTATCAAAAACATAACACCCTTGGAGCTTTTGGAGGTGTTTTCACATGAAGAAGTTCAAGAACATCAAAGCATCGCTGAAAATCTGCGTAGATTGAGTTAACCATATGAATATTTGGCAGTGATAGGCCTTGACTAATGGCACAAATCCAACAGATAAATCAGTAGCAACATGTCCGGGCGACTCATAGAAATGTACACTACATGGCTTTGCAAAAAGCGGAGAAAGGGAGTGCTAAAGATCAATGAACCACGTGCCACTTTGTTAGTACAAGCAGTTTTACTTTTACAGAAAAGCTCTTTTGAAATAATACCGGTCTGTCTCTAACCTCTTGCAAGGTTAGGTGGTGGGGAGTTCCATGTCAAAACAACTATTAAAGTATATTCTGTGGGAACTCTGCTCACTATGGCCTCAGGTAGGCTTATGTAGTCACGCTACCTTTCGGCGCCACCTAACAAATGCCACAATCATTAAATAAAGAAAGAAAACGATGACAGATAGGGTGACGCACAGCTTTAGAGGTTCCTGTCAGACTGCTCTCCGGCAGCCTTCAGCTCTCATTCAGTTTAATTTGACGCCCTCACGCTCGTGGCTCCCTAGCCGATCTATTTTATTGATCGGTGCTGGGTGTGCTTTAGCTTGATCAATGCCTGTCTCTTTTCACTGCTTTTTACAAGCTGCACCAAAGAGCGTATCCTTCCTCGGTGAGATCGATGACAGCAAAGACGTCCTCTCTGCAGGATGTGTGTGCAGATTTGGATTTCCTCCTCTCTAGTCAGGAGAGCTATTAAACTCTAAAGAAAAAAAGAGGGCCAAGGAAGAAAAAAAATACAATAAGGCAGGGACTGTTTGGGGGAGAAAGTCCAGCTTTTATCCTGTCTCCAGCTGACTCGTGCTTATAGAGCACATTAGCCTTGACGGTCGTTTCTGCAGAGAGAAAGCTAATCTGAAGGTGTCTGAAGATCCTCATCCATGTCCAAGAGAAGTCAGCGCGTACTTGCTCTGACCTCTATGGTGCATGCATGAGGATCACTGGCCTTATCTCAAAACTCCAGCATAAAGATTCATGAAGCAGATTAAGGCTGAGAGTTTTAGTCCAGCATTCCAGTAGAGTTCAACATGTGTGAAAGCCAAGAACAGATTCCTGTCTTAAACAAACTGTGTCCCTGCAGCCAGAGAGCTTCTTATTTTAGTGGAGTGACAGGCAGCACATGAGCCAAAGCTGCATGCCCCAGCACAGAAGGGCAACGTTTGGGCATATCTCAGTGTGTATCCACCTAACAAACACCCCAGCTCTCCAGGAGATCCACTATGTGTTGTCATGGCAGTCCTCCAAACACAGTAGGGATGTATTTAGTGGCTTTGTATTTCCTGTGTTTACCAAGCGTCTTGGGCAGTCCTACAGTGAGGCACAGGATGCTGGTCACCACAGCAGCAGCAGTGAAGTCTATGGATCCTCCGTGGAGGAAAAACACACAGCCACAGAAGGGAAGCTAATCTGAGGCGACAATAGTGTAAGAACTGAGCCTGTACATCACTTTTCCATCAAACTGGGGAGAATGCTAACGGCAAACAATGTCTCTGCTCTTATTCTTCCGCTTCATCGCTCCTTTCATCGCATCAGCAGGCAGGACATCAACATATGGCACACTCTTACAAAGAAGACAGGACATCTCTGTCCCATAAGTGGATTTGTCAACCAGGAAACCAGGTTGTATTTATAGAAGATTCTAAGTAAGGGTCAGAGGACAGTAATCTGGCCTCACTTTAGCCTGACATCAGCAACAATCTGGGCTGGAAGTCCAAGCAGCATATCCATGTGTGAGATCAATTTCCTCAGACATTGTTCCCTCTTAACAAGGCATGCATATGCACCAGTAATGGAGTACTGTAAACCTTAAATGCACCTTTGAGCCTGCTGGAGAGGTGGCAGGGGAATAACTGTCATCAATCACCTAATGTAAACAGCTCAGTTAAGAAGTGATGTGTGCTGCTGTTGCATAATGACAGAGCAAGCTGCTACCCTGCTGACAAAAGGCTCTTTACTGTAGAGGCTGTTTCCTGACACATGCTGGAGTCAGTATGGTGGAGCTGCTTTTATTGGAGAACACTGGATCCCTCTAATGTTGAAAGCAATCATTTTCTCTCTTAAGCCTCAGATCAAACATTACAGATTAAATACTTTTGTTAGAATATTGATTTACTGCGAAAGCACACTGCTTTTCCATTGCTTTTATTACTGCGGTATAACTTCCTGTGACATTTATATTTATTTTTTTATTTGTTTGTATGTTTGTTTGTTTTTTAGCATTTTAAATCAATACTTCACTCCACTGCAGAAAAAAGCAGACTCTGGAGCTGGAGATATAATAATCTGGATCAGTTTTAGCCAAGCTAGTGCTGCAGCCGTGTCATCTGTGTGATGTCTGTTCAGTCTCACCAACTATTGTATTGTAATATTGTTTTTTACAGATATTCATGCAACTCAGTCATTTCTGTCAATGCCCCCCTGCTGCCTAAACACTGACACCAAGCAGGTTTTCTCTGTTTTTCCTCTGCTCTGGAAATATCTGCCATCCCATATAAGGACCTATCTAAATCAGTTCTAAAGACCTACACATTTTCACTTTCTGTTATTCTGAGACGCGTTATGGTTTTGTCGAGTCCACTGTAATTGTTTTCTTACTTCTTTTTTGTTTTATTTTAGCTCTTGTTCCTGTTATTTATATTTTTTATTTGACTCCTTTTATCGTTTTAGCTTGCTAGCTTTGCTTTCCATTATAATGTGTTTGCTGTTTATGTGTGTTTTTGTGTTCTGTACTTGGATTTGTGGAGACGTGACACAGAAAAGGGGCTTGCCTTAACTTGACTCAGTTTGACCTGACCTTTGGTTTTGAGTGAGATGTCTCAATAACCACTTGATTGATTATTGATTCAGTCATTTCACCCCGAAGATGAAGGAAATGCAATAGTTTTGTGATCCTCTGAGGTTTATACAGCTTCATCAATAGTTTGTTTTTTTCATTACATTTACTTCTGAATTATATTGTAAGACTACTAATATTCAGGCTCCTGCAGGGTCCTACATTTAAAAGAAAATGTAAGCTTACATATGAAAATGTAATTCCACAACAGTATTATATTTATCCACAAATATGTGTTATTCGAGTAAGAATGTGTGTGCGTGTGAAAATGAATGTGAAAAACCTGTTTTACATTTAATGTTTATGGTTTTTGTACAGTTTCATTTTCGAAAACATACCACAGTTTGTTAATTCAAATTTTAAAATAAAATAAAACAACATTAAGGCATTTATTTTCTGAGTTTTCATTTATGCGAACAATATACATTCATTTTAAATTCATTAATCAATTATAATATACATATAATTTAATTTAAGTTGTATACATTTGAAAAAGGCATTTAATATTTTCATTGTCATGGAGTATATTTGATTAGACCAGTGCTTTGACTACATTTTGCATTAGCTTTTCGCAAGTTCATCTGAATCTGTATTTGAATGGTGGTTCAAATAATTCCTATATAGTTACAATTGGAAGCCTTTTTTTTTTTTTTTTTAATCAGCAGTTACTTTTTGTTTTTTAATTCAAACTCTTCCGTTCTATTATTGTCTGTTTCACGAGGCCAGTCGCTCTTTTACTTTCATTCCATGAAGACATGCCCAGACAGCACATTCATCAGGCAGACACACTGGACCTTTGCGTCATACTCTTGAAAGACCTCCATAATACCCTTTAATAACATAGCCTAAAGAAGAATCATTGTACCTAGAATCACTGTACTTAGGCAAAAGCATGACAGTGATTACTTCAATCAATAAAATCTCTTACTATCACTTTTACTGAGTGTGGCCGAAGCTGTTTACAAGACCAGTGTGATCAAATGGTGCTTTAAACAGTTCTGTTTGTGTTACTGAGGAACTAAAAGGTGGCTCACTGTAAACTTTTCAGTCCAGAGCTGCAAATGTGAATCTTAATATACGTTTAAAAAGCAATATCCCTGTTTCCTACATATAATACACAAAGAGATGTGTGGCTACTGAAGAGAAAGAGAGAGAGTCGGTTCAAAGAAACGTCAGCTGACTTGTACTTCACTACACATTCCTAGCACTCTGCCATTTCTTTATAGTAAATCTAACATTGCAACCCCCTGCAGTTTCCTTCATCCCTGAACGAGTCCCCTGCTTAATGAGGGGCTTAGATTCTGACCCATTACTTCATCTCTGTCCAGGGCCTGTCTTTCCCGTTGTTCAGCCTTACTGGACTTGCCCTCTTTCTGCTTTATCATTCAGAGTGGTACGAAAAGTGTTCGCTGCTCGAACTGACTGGAGACAAAAATATTCTCTCCATTACAGACAAAGTAAAGGATACTCTCAAAATAAAGACTCATCAGTCCTGCAGTGAGCTAATCTTTAAAATTGGACTTTATTCTCAAAAGTACAGAGCTATTATTGAGCATTGCTGAATCTTTAAAGCATTATTAACTTTATTAGCCTCAGGCTGTACAGTAATAGCTCAAGAGTAGCTGAAATCCTGATTTGACTTGATTTGCTGTCATTATATGTAAATGTGTCTGGACTGGAGGATGAATGAGCGCACTTTCCTTCAGAATAACATCCTCACAAATGAATAAAACATAAAGATAATGTTAATTTAGAGCATCACTAATGGTTTGAAACATGCTAAGCAGCAAATGAGCAATTCCAAAAATTTAATGACTCATTAGATCCATGAAAAAAATCACTTAAAAGTATTTCTCTTTCAATAAAGATACAAATTTTAACTGCTGAATGGCTGAACCTGACCTGTGCTACTATTGCACAATTGCCCTCATCTTGTTGTCCCACTAAAGTAATTATACGGTGAGTAATGTAATTAACCGGTACTACTCTAATGATAATGCTAAGATAACAAGTCCCAAAAACCGGTTATCAACATGCAATTACATCCATTATGCTGTCAAAACAATGAAAAGAAGTAAGCAGGCAAATTTATTCAACTCATCTTTATTTATTTGCACAAAAAGACTTTCTAAAGAAGAGTCTCTGGGCACAGATCAGCACACTCACCACAGCACCGAGAGGGGAGCAGTAAAACGAGCTCCTCTTTACACACAAACGCAACATGTCTGAATGAGTTTTGGTGTGAGGGTACTACCTCATGGTGTGAGGTGCTTTTTTTCATCTAACACCCTTTCACCAAATGTCAACTGGCAAATAAGCCCAGCCTACCCCGCAAAGAGGATTACTCAAACCACTCTCTTTGTAAAAGGTGGGAGGCAGGAAGATGCTAAACACAAGCAAATAAAGAATTATAGACATTTAAATGTTTGCCTTTTTGCAAAAGTGCTCCAGACATACAAATGCACGGGGCGAGTGCGCAGAGCTGCCTGCGTGACAGCTGTCTTATTTATGGCTCGCTTTTACCCAGAAATTCTTACTGCGAAAGGTCACACGCTATCATTCAGACATCACAAAATGAATGAAGACAAACAAGCGGAGAAAGTGTGCTAACGTGCCATCTGGAGTACACAAGGTTCTCATATCCATCAAAACAAAGACACAATATGATCAATGAGCCTCTACAAGTCTGCAGTCCTTGATTGACTTTCTTTGCCGCGAGCCTTTTCTGCTACTCTAAGTTGTTCCGGTGTGGTCATCAACAATGAAATGGGTGTGTATGCAGCTTGTCTGCAGCTTCACGCTCCCCTGATTCTTGTTTTGCAATCAGCACAGGCCGGAATGACACACCCCGCATCACTAACGCTCACTCGGAGAAGCCAAGAGAGTGGATCAGCTACAGACGTCCACAATGCTTGACTGACAAAGGACAATCCAATACAAATAGAAACCATACAGCATATATCACTTATGACAGCTAACTGAAAAAAAAGCATCCGTGTGTGGTGTTATGAATGTAAGTTTGCAGGGGCAAAGTCACACCAACAAATTATCAAATTAATTTCGATGTTTGTTTGCTTTTAATTTAACAAAAGATGAAATGAAATGAGATGTTAAATCTGCACTTACACCACACCACAGCACTTTTTCATGCACGGAGCAATTAAAACAAATTTCCACTGCCTTAAGCATTACCTCAAGCTTTATTTCTTGCTGCGCAATGACCCAATTACCCCTGCGCACCATGCTCACATAGGACAGCCAGTCACCGGGTTCAACCCCACAGGTGTCCAGACTGCAAGCCGAAAAACATCAAAAGGCACCTTTTAAGACCACGTTTATGATCTACTCGGTTTGCCCAATCTGTTTACCAGAGATGCCTCTCTAAATGTTAACTCACGTATCGTCGAAGAATGTCCAGCTGATACTTTACAGAGCTCTTAAAGATAATTGCTTTGTTGTTGTTTTCTGCCAAAACTCTATATTCTGCACAACCATCGTCAGCTGGGTGTTGAGGCCATAAGTGCTGGTTATGTTACTGATTACAATCTTTAGGGACAGGCAAATATATCTCATTAGGAGCTGTGTGAACTTATTTTGAGCTCTACGACCAGGTTCAAACAGATTATTTGCAAAACTACCCGATACTTGTTTACTGCATAATTATGTGGCATCGTAAGGCAAGTGACCGGCATCACTTATGATTGAACAAACAAGTAATACTGGCTATAATAACAAAACCTACAAAGTGAAAATTCATTCATAGCACATATGTATGGATGTTTAATGTGTGTAATTTAAATTGACACTTGAATAATAGCTGTAAAAATACAGGAAATGTATGGCAAAGTGCTCTTCTTTGTGAGGGAACGAAAAACATATTATTAGCAACCTACAGTAGATGTTTATAATATAATATAGTTGATTACAGTTTATTAAGATGTTGAACCAGCTCCCAGTTTAAAATCAGGAGACAGAAAACCCTTTACACTTTTAATATTGGGCTTAAAACTTTCCTTTTTGCTTATAATTATGGCTTGCTTAGGTGACCCTGAACCCTCTCTTAGTTATACTGCGGTATGCTTAGGCTGTTGGGGGCTTCCCATGATGCACTGAGTGTTTCTTCTCCACTCACCCCTTTTCACTCTCTATGTATTTTTTACACAACTTTGCATTTAATCATTAGTTACTGAACAAACTTATGTCTTTGGTGCGCACAAAGACTCACAGGAATGCACTCAGATTGTTAACTAAATGTCTTGCGATTGTTGCTAAAGTTACTTTGTGTTTAGACTTTGTTATATGCGTGCACTTCAGTTTCCCATGTTGGCTGAGACTCCCGTAGCAATTAATCAAGTCCAGCCAGCGCTCATCTTGAGGATAGCTGTTAAAATGTTTAACACAGCATTCCTGTAACCATGTGTTTAATAGAGTTTGGGGGAAATCATAGATCAAGAAGGACAAGAAATAGTCGAGAACACGGGGTAACAGTAAGCTTGCCTTGGAGATTAGAGAAGGAATACAAAAATGGAAGTTATCAAACAGCTGATGGCATTATACTGGAAAGCTTGAACTCTCTGCAGCACAAAACCTTGTAGAAACTGTTGTTTTAGATGACATGTAGTTTAATACCGACAAATTCAGCTCCCAGCACCTGTAATTTAAGAGGAAAATGTATTACAGCCTACAGCAGTTAGGTTCCTCTCTCCCTGGTTAGCATTGTATTTATTTATCAGTGTACTAATGAGTGTGGCTGGAGTGAAAACCTGCAGATTTGTGGCCTTCCTTGACACATGATTCCACATTCTTGTTTGAGACATTAATGAATAGCCACTTTTTGAAAAAAAAAAAATGCACATTTAACTTATTATAGGATCTAATTTGTATCTAAGCCACACTCTCCATCCTGCATCGTTACCTCCAGTCTATCTGCAGTCTGCCTGCACAGCTCTGAGGGGACTACCCTCCCCCCAGGATTTGTCCACTCCTTGTGCTGTGTTCCTGGAAGACCGCAAAGAAGTAATCAATGAGTCATGTGTCCTGATTACAACCAGCTCCCTATGGAGCATCTTCAAAGAGGCCCCGAAGAGATGTAGGCTAGGAGAACTATTGCCCTCCATGGGGTAATTACAAGTCGAGGCTCTATGGTCTCTAGTCCTTTTCTGTGCACACTCTGGCTTAAAGACAGACCAGACCAGTTAACAATTCACTCAGTCTTGTTAGCGCAGCGGGAGGCTATTCCAACCACTGATCACCAACTCATGGTGTATACCATCCAAAATTATACAAATTCACCCTCAAAAACATATTTTAAAGAAATACATGCTATGGCACAACGCTTATTAATTGAGAGAAGCAAATGACAAAGTCAGTTAAAGATACTATAAACAGGGAGAGTGACATTAAGATTTGCTGCAGCTGAGTACACGCCTCTCTGTCCCAGGAAAACAAGCCAAGTGTTTAAGTGTTTATGAGTCAAAACTGCCATAAAACTAGGAAAACACACTTAAGTACTGTCTGGCTGCCTCAAGGCTTTCCGTTTTTTTCTCCACCCCCTCCACTATTGCTTGTCCGGTGATATTCACACACATCATTTACTTTAGACTGATATCCAAGTCCCGTGGCTGTTTGCTTTGTCCTGTTACAGTAAAAAACTGTGTTGCAGAATCCAAGAAATGGCATCCGAGGCGGTTTGCCAAACATGCAGTGATTCTATGTTCTGCCAGGATAACAGCCAGAAAAACAAAGAACTGCAATCACTATTATCAGTGACTGATGAGCAGCTGCATAACTGAACCCAATCTTGTGCATCTGTTGCCTATTTATTTAGCTATTACAGCTGCAGTAGTTAATTAGTGCTTGAAGTGATGACTACATAGAAAGTTAATCAGGAGTAGAAGTGTGGAGACAGTGTGGCTGATGTTGTCTTTGGGTTAAGACTCCAGTAAACCCTGTCTGCACGGCAGCAAACAGAGAGAGGCGATCAGGGACAAAACAGTCATTAGCATTAGCTTCCTGTAATGAGGGAAAATAAGAATACGTGTGTGTGTGTGTGTGTGTGTGTGTGTGTGTGTGTGTGTGTGTGTGTGTGTGTGTGTGTGTGTGTGGTTCATGTAACCTGTGTTATGGGTGTCAGTCAGGAAATTCCCACACAGGTTCTCTGCGTGAAAATCCCTTACAGGTGTTCAAGTGCTCTAAAAACATAAAGAGAGATAAACAGTACTTTGTTTGCATATATCCTTGGAGTTGTTGCTAATAAGACACTAGTTTTCTGCACTGTTCTCATGCATATATAAATATTAGGTCACTGCCCTCTTGTATAAGTTTTGTTTTGGGGTTTTTTTTTGGCTCTGTCAGACTGCCATCTATATTTTTTTAAACAGGTGACTTCAGCATTTAAGTTAAACGGCATAAATGTTTGCATCCACATCATACATTTAGGAAAGTATGGAGTAACTCCACTGCATTTTTACAAAATGCAGAACAAATCGTTATCCATTACTGCCCTCATGTGGACAAACTATGTAGCCGTGACAGCAGACTACAGTGCCCTTTGACCTTCCTAGGTAACCTCTGCAGCTTCGGTGGCACACCATATGCTATTAAATGGCCAACCAAGTTCATGGGAGTATTCGGTTTGTTCTAGTAATTACATTCATACAATATAGCTGCACCAGCTGATGAATGACCTCTGTTTAGTTTCAAAGGTACATGAAGGTTACCAGCATGACCTCCTCAGTCATGCTGGTTACATGATTGCTGCAGAAGCACTAAAATATTATTAACCGATATGTTTTTTTTTATTATTAGCAACTTCTATGAATTAATGGAACTTACAGTTGAAGGATATCAGTAGAAATCCGATGAAGGGGTACACCGACTTTATTGGGTGGGTCTGGACCCCCGAGCCCCATCGATAAGGCCGACCTAAACTTCTGACAAGGAAAAAAAGTAAATGCTGAAAATATAACATTGCATAAAAACGAAATAATAATAATATAAAATAATAACATGTGTACTGGATGGAATTTTTTGAATAAGATAATATTTTGGCAAAAATCTACATACAATATATTCCACACTACATTTTCAACTGCATTAAATTTATACTGTACTTAAATATGGGCTAAAAGATAAAAGCTTTACAGATATCATATAATCATTTGTGAGCAAGCTTAACAAAGCCTGCTCATCAAAGCAAGAAACTGTCCAATACAAAGGGATAACAGTAACAGCAGTAACAACAATACAAGATGGTTGATTTTTTTCTCGTTTAAAGAAAGAAATGTTTTTATCGCCTAAAATTATTATATGGTAATACAAAAACTAGAAGGTCTGCATCAGTTTGAAAAAAAAAGTTACGATTCTGATTGCTCTTGCGGGACGTGAACGCAGCATCACACCCTAATTTTTTTCCCAACATCCGGGTCCTTTGGAACCAACCAGTGCGTGTGGAAACTGGGTAAGGAGGGCAGTGAGGAGCGGTGGAAAGGCGGACTGATGACAGCTGTCACTGCGGACAAAAACACTAACAATCTCTGAAGAGAACCCGAATGGCTCACCCCTGAAACTCCAGGAGACAAGGGATAACACCTCGACAGTATCGCGGGTTATTTAAAGGTGTCGCGAAGGTGAGGTATTGTTTTGGGGGGGGGCTGGGAAATATGACTGGAGGATCAGTGCCAGTATGCCCTGTCTGTCTCTGGAGAGTCGAGGTTAGCCCCACTAGCTATCCAGCTAAACAAGTGAACTAGCTTTAGGTAGGTCTTCGGGACTGGGGGGTGGGGGTCATTGCCGTGGGACGGACACGTCTAAATAGTTCTCGTGTTCTAGAGCGTTAGCTGGACTGAAAGCTCAATGAGAACCTAATAAGGGAACTTTTCAAATATGAATTCGGGAACGACGAAATGCTAGTTAGCACTCCCAGTTAGCTCAGCAAAGAGCTAGCTAACAGTAGTTAACGCTGGTAGCTAATGCTAGGGAGCAACACATTGCCTCACTTCATTGCATTACTTTTGTTTTAACGCAGCCGTTATTTTAATTATTTTGCTTATACGACATGGTGTAGGGGATAATTCCAGCTTTGTTAGTGGGTGGTAACTTAACCCAGCTGATTAATGATGGCTGGCTAATCACCCTATTCTTTGTCAAGGATCAGAATTCCTTAAGTTGCCTGCGGCGTCTGTGACTAGTCCGTTTGACTCTTGGACCTACGCGGTTTAGCTCATCAAACGTCTGCATGGAGTGCTCATGTCTCTCTTGGATCCTCTGACTCAGCCGGATCCTAAACTAGGCGTTTCCCCCCCCCCCGTGTCTGTACCAGCCATCCACAGTGGGCTTTTGTCTAGTGATAATGTTAACTCTGATATTACTCTTGTGTCTATCAACGCATGTGGAATACCCATTACATCAACTTAAAATGCAAGCGTAATCAGTGGACAGGTATTGTTTGTAGATTTTTTTTTTTTAACTAATTGTGTTATTAATTCTGTACACTTTATCATGCTGTGTTTTGGATTGGTATCTCCGGCTGATTTAAGCTACCAGAGCTCCTTCTATATGCATGTCACTTTAAAGCTGGTTCATGTCAGTCACAAGTGTTTATCCAAAGCCCTTGTGGGTGCCATACAAGGGTCTGTTTTTGCAGGAGTGAAAATAAGAGATATGAAGTGTCTGAGTTGGGAGTGCAGAAAGCATACACAGTGAAACACAGCCAAAAGACATATGTCTAATTATTCTATCATTTGACTTTGTTTACTGACTTGTTGAAATTATTTTTATCTGCTTTTGTTCCTCCAGGAATTAACACACGTTTCCATTTCCTGGGCTTACACAGTATGAGTTCCAGTACTAACATGGGGACACAAGGCACTGGTAGAAAGCGTGCTCCTCTAAAAGATCGGTTCTCAGCAGAGGATGATGCGCTGAATAGCATTGCTCGTGAGGTAAGGTCATTCATCACTTAGATTAATTTTGAAGCTTACTGCAATGAACCTGGGATGCTTTCTCCATAAAATGTTCCCTTTATGCAATCCTGAATCAATGCAAATCTGATTTTTAGTCAGCTCAAATATTCTTGTTTATCCTTGTTGAGACAATGGGGGCTTCAAGTATAGACAGAGGACTGATTTGTCAGTTTAAGGGTGGCTAACCTGGGCAGCAGAACCATCACTTTTTAAAACTACCAAGTAGTTTCTTAAGAGCATTATCAGTACTCATATGCTTGCCTAAGCAGCATTATGGTTTGTGAGAGCCCTTTTAAACTGAACATGTCGATTAAATCTTTTGCCTAAGCCTTATAATGTAAATGCATGCGTCTACTTACTTTTTGTAACCCTTATTGTATCGTTGCAATTACTTAAACCAAAGAAAAAACTCAGGTCATCTTAATGATTTTTCAGCAATGGGTAACATTTCAAGAAGACAGAAGCATTTTTTTTACTTTTATGTGAATTCAAACAAAAAGAATTAAAAATGTTAATTATCTTTTTGCCTGAGAGATTGTGGAAAGTATTTACCAATAGCTTTTACACCATTTGAAATTGAGCTAACAATTTTAGAGCCCAGGTTTAGAGTAACCTGGTTGATCCTACTAATGTTCCAATGTTGTCTTTTGAAAAACTGGTTGAAAGTTGAGACCAAAGGCTACTCAGCAGAACTTGTATGCGATCTGTCAGGTTTCAGACTAGGTTAGCTATCAGTTCAGTTTAGCAGCACGTTGAATTAGAGAGGTGTACAAAGACTGCAGGGCGAGTGATGTTAATTTGAAGTGTGCGTTGCATTATCAAAAACCTTAATGTCTATATTTAGATATGGATGTTTGTGTTTTGCTGGTTAAGTTGTGTGTTTCACCCCAAGCAAGTGAAGACAGCTTGTTTGGAGTCCACAGAGGTTGACTTCACTTGTAGTGTTTTTGTTCACGAAGGAAAAACACAGGCAAAGAAAAAAGCTGCCTGGCTTGTAACGACATGCCCTGGGATTATTCCATTTTGTTCCACTACAGGCCTTTCATTCCTTCACTTTTCTCCACAATAATGTGGATAACAGCAGAAAAAGCAAATATTGTTTTTGGTTGTTGTTGTATTGTTTTAAATAGTTTTTAAAGGGATTTTTAAATTCATATTTGCATGTAATAGTGATTCTGCTGGTTTTTTTCCTGTAAAATTTGGGCTAAATCAGATAATTTCTTGCCTTTAAAAGCTTAAACCTAACGGTAAATATCAGCCTTTAGTTGATGTTTATATTGACCTTTGAGAGCGAAGTCTTTGATGATCGAAAGCGGTGCAGTTCCTCATTCTTGAACTCTAAGCAGAAGGCTCCATTTGCTCTCTTTATAGTTGCGCAGGCTCATCATAGAAACATGAGTCATCCAACCCTCCCAGTCAGGTCCTAAATCTCATTCTCTTTGTGGTGCTAACCAGAGATTAGACTGTTTAGGGAGTTCAAGGGGTCAGTGTCTAACTTGTTTCACGTAACCACCAGCCCAGAGTCTTAAACCTCTGCAGCTCCTACCTTGTGGTCAGGAGAGCCGAAAGTCGACCAGTCTAAAGTCTTGGCACAGTCCGCGATTGAGAGTGACTGTGAATTTGAGCCTGCACCATCACCAGACTAGTTCTGAGGCCCCTTACATTACTGGGCACTCAATCTTTGGAATACTGGCAGCTTACAAATCAAGCAGGGGCCAAGTATTAGAATTAGATTATCACCTCATAGGTGTTGTCCCTCAGATAGGGATCTAAGGAGTCAACTATTTGAACAAAGCCATGCGGGTCTTTTTTTGATGTAGAGAGAGGAGTGTCTGTGCACAAACTATAGTTCATAGTCCATTTGATTTCATTTCTGATATCACCAAGTCGCTGTTGCAATGGAAAGCGTCCAACTTTCCTTATATGGTTAGGAGTGTTAAGAGTTCAAAGAACAAAGCACCTATTACAGTTTGTGTTCATAAGCATTGGGATTGCTGCTGGGAGACAATCACTAACACTCCTATCCCCATTAAAACCAGTTTTTAACAATTATTATTTGGATTTCTAAAAGTAAGACATAGGCATAGAGGAGTGAGCATTTTCAAGGACTAGTTGAGTACAATTCAAAGAGAGCAGAGACCTGGTGGTTTGCTATTTAGGACTAGTATAGAGCACATACTAAGCAAATATCATAATTATTTCCACTGGAGTTAAAACAAGCTCAAACAGATCTCTCTTGTAAATGTGACACTGAGTCTTAATGGGACTACCTGCATAAATATAGGTTAATTTCAAAAAGCTCAATATTGACTGTTTCATTTCAGATGGCAATGATGTACCATATTTTATCAATATATTATTATTCTTATTTTTGATTTTATTAGATTACATTAACTTCTTGTACAGTGGGTGTTTTGCTTCAGGTTTCACAGTGGCATTTTGTAGATCATGTACCAATTAATCTGTTCTTTTTTATTTCTTTTTTAATAAGTTTCAAATTTTCAGAAAGCTCAGATGTCTTGAAGTGTTTTCTGAACAGCATTCCCAGCACTCAAGTCACTTTACCTCTAAACCAGAGAAAAAGGAGCCAGCTGTTACATTTCTTATTACCTGAATTTTGGTGAATATCCCAGGTGATCATATGGTGGATTAATCTTATTGCCTCAAATGTAGGAGGAGTGTTTAATGGCGAACTTCTACTGCTCGGGTTTCCTTCTCAGGCCCATGATGTGGCAGTCAGAGAGCAAGGCTGGATGGGCCAGTCTATAGATAGGACAGACAGAGAAGCTCAGCTGTGCTGCTGTGCAGAGCAGGTCATACTGTCAGACAGATCAACAGGTGCAGAGCACACAGCCAGCCATCTCATTTGCTTTCTCATTTGGTCTCTCTTACACACTTGCAACTTTACTTCCTTTTTCACCTTGTACAAATCACAGTGCAGGATATTAAGTTTACCATAGGTCAAAAGTTTGTTCTGGCAAAACATGGCCATTACTTATATCCTGAAATGAAACTGAACATCCAAACCACAACTTGTTTTTCATGGGCGACTTGCTCAAAATATTGAAGTTGCTATTATATGTTCATGAAGTTGGTAAACTATTATTAATCAAAATTAACTCTTGAAACTGTGGTATTAGACTGTCTACTTGCTGTCTACTCATTGCTCCCTCTACATCACTATCAGTCTTTGTACAGACTGCAGGGATGACAGAAACCAGGGAATAACAGGGCTTAATTTGGAGTTGAGGTTAATATTTATCAGCCAATGATGTTGTCATTTTAAACAGTGAAAGTGAAAGTCAGCGCTGACTAACAGGTGCTTATCTTTGCTAATTAGTATGGTTGTGCCAATTGTGAAGGTCTGGCCTGATAACAATGTTGAGAATAAAAAAACTGGCTGCTCTTGATGTTGCTAATTTTGTTTATTGTTTGTTTGTTTTGGTTTGTTTGGGGGTTTTCCTCTCTCTCTCTCTCTCTTTCCCCTTTTCCATTTGTGTGGGGGTAACAAAGAACTCTGTATTTATCACTCTGTCTTTGAACACTGGTGTGAAACGGAAGATAGAAACATCAGTCTGTTCCATTGGTAAATGTCATCTTATTTGCAGATGTCAGTCAATGGTGCATCTTTCCTAATGAGCAAAGAGAAAGGAGGACTAAACGGTTTGTTTTTGTTGTTTAACTAATTTTGCCAGCATGAGTGTGAATTGAATGACTTACTTCTGTGACCAAATAATTTTTCACAGTGGCACTCTGGTTTTCAGTCACAGTGCAGTGAAGTGCTTGCAGTGTTGATCCCTAATGTCTTTTAAGAAGAGAACACTGGCAGGCTTTAGTTGGAAATGCAGCAAGGACAAGATCAGAGTTTGGTTGATGTATTTTAGCTGATACTAATCTATTAAAACATGTCTGGATATGAACATCTCTAGCTTGTATTTGTTGTTAGGATTAAATGATTATTCAACTGCTCAACAAGATTGTTAAGTTGTGTTTGTGCGCTTCAGGCTATTATTGAAATGGGAATAGCGTAGGTCCACAGGCCTTCGATTCTGGCAGTGGAGATAAGAAATTGCTGGAATGCTGACAGTGTTTGTCTGTAGTGAGATACTGTACACACTACCCCCAGTATTTATGGACTGCCTTTTAGCTAGAGATAAAGGGCTTAGTTTCACGAACAAGTTTGCCATTCTCTGTTTGTGGCATGTTTAGTTTCAGAGCATGTTTGGTATGCTGTTAGTATTCAGTACCCAATGAAAAGCTAGGCTACATAGTCACCTGTGTCTAATCGGAGCTGTGAAGGGGTTGCTCACATTAGCCTCCATGCTCTGTAAAATTATCTCCTGTTTATAATCTGACTCACTACAACAAATTGTGCAATAAAGGAGGAGTTTTGGTATTCAGGTTAGCTTTTATTTATAGCTGTTTTGTGCTTCAGGGTCACTTAGATATTATGAAATTGTTTTCAGGCTGACTCATGTTGTTTTTTTGTTTTTTTGTTTTTTCTATTTGCGCTGCTTCTCAGTTTGTTTATGCGCTATCGGCATCTCCCCCTGTGAGGGCTTTAAATTAGCCCTCCTGAAGCTAATGGTTAGCACATGTTGGTGGGGATGAGGCATCCCAAGCACTCAACGGGAGCTGTGGCACAGAGGAAGCTGGTCCGCAAGGGTCCACAATGTAATATGGGCTGTGTAAAGTTTCCATACTGTAAAAAGACAGACGTTTTAGACCTGTAGCAATATTTGAGAGTTTAGAAACAACAACAACAAAATCAGCGAATATTAATGTTATTTTAGTCGAGGCAAAACAAAAAAGTTCAATCTTTGATATTGCTGAAGAATAAGGTATTTACAGAGCAGATCATTTTACAGTTACATGGAGTGGTCTCTACTGTGTGATTAAAGCAGTGTTTGTGAAATAAAAAATCTATCTTTATTATCATTTTCTTTTTTAAATAAGCACTAGTTTGTCTATATCATCCTGGTAGATCCATAAACTAGGTAGTTTTTGGTGATTTGTTATTGTTGATGTGTTGTTAAAACTAAGCAGCACTTCATCTTATGTGACAACACAACCTTCAAGCGAGTGTGAAGAAATGAAATCAACCCACGTCTGCCAGAGTGCCTTCTCTTTTACAGGAAACAGTGAAATATCCAAACATACTCATGTAAATTCTACTGTGTGATTATTTTTACTGCAGCGCTCCGCTATCTCTTTTATACCTTTTTATAAGTTTCCATTTGAGATTGACAGGTGTGTTCATGTTGTGTGTCACAGGCGGAGGCGAGGCTGGCAGCAAAGAGGGCGGCTCGGGCAGAGGCAAGAGACATCCGAATGAGGGAACTTGAACGGCAACAGAAAGAGGTAAGTGGACCTGATAGGCAAAGATACTCTGACTGTAATTCAGTCCATCAGGTACTCTGATTTACTGCTGTGTCTGTTAGCACAAATGTTTTGTAATTTTACTATGGGATTTGGTCTTGTTTTCTTTCTGCTAATCACATTTTAATGTTTTGTCGCTACCTCCTGTTTGCAAAGTGCTCATCTTCTTCCACAGCGCCTCTTGCAGAGGAGCTGCAAGCTGTTGACTTGATAGCATAAAAGAAAATCTTAAGTGACAGTTCACATACAGAAATATACCCATGGAAAGAAAAAATGAAAGTGCTGCATGTCCACAAATCAACAAAAAATCTTCTATTCCTGGTTTAAATGTCACCCAGTTTTTCCGTTTCAGCAGTTTTGAATGAAATATGATTGTATGTTTTTCCTGGCATTTCCTCCCTCTGCCCAGCTTTCTTACCGCTCATCCAGCAGTAGCAGCAGAAAATGGGGTCAGATCCACCAGTGGATGGTAGGCCAGTGAGGCAGTGTTGTTGCTTCCATTTCCACTAACACAGCCTGTTGTGTGGGACTGAGCCCCAGTCAACCCTGACCATTTAGCTACACTTGACTCGCTGACTACTATGTACCTCACTGTGGAAATATGCCTCAACAGTGTATTTGCTTTGGAGACACCGTAATCTGTGACTATGTGTATTTGGAGAGCAGGCTTTGGCCTTTGACTTTATTTAGAGTGGGTGAGTCTGTATGTAAGGAGGCGGTTTGGACCGTTAGCTGTACTCCTCCAGCTACTTAAGAAATGATAGTGTCTTAAATGTTTATGAACTACTTCTGCATGAAATTAATCCATGTGTTGGTGTATTGATGTAGAAAAGAGGTTTTCACTGTGTGCTGTTTAATGAGACAAAGGTTTGTAATATATTAGCATGTCTAGTTTATCATTAATCCTGCTGTTTTGCTTAAAAAGGCTAACATTTGCAAATGTTTATGACACCCATTTGGTGATAAACACGCAGAGGTTATTTTGAATGGCTCGGGCTTTGCACAGCAACCAAGTGTTCCAGTGATCTCTCTGCTTTCACTCCAACTTTCCTTCCTGAATCTAGGCTGATGCAGAAAAAGCCAGAGCCTCTAGTAGTAGTAGATCCAGCAGCCGTCATCAGCGGGTCTGTATCTCTCCTACATACTTCCTCTTTGTCTCCCTGTATTTCCTTTTCTTATTTCCCCTTTAGGCATACAGTAAATCTCTCATCACTCATGTGTCTCTCTCTCTCTATCTGCTTTTCTACTGTGACTCCATATTTCCACATTAACAGGGGCTGGATGATGATGTCACGTCAGTCCGCAGCTACAGGGTGCGTACATAATACACCCCTGCCAGGTTTATTAAGACTGCACACTCATAGGGGCACACTGATGTGTGAAAGCCATTGCTCTTGTGTGGAAAGCAGTTGTTATATATATTAAGATTCGGCTGAATGGTGTTTTATTTTGACAGTATTGACTGTTACTTTAGTTATCTTTGAGAAATTGCCTGCTTATCTTTTTTTACTGTTTTTTATTCTAAGTCATCATCATCAGGAATACGTGACTTGGGGTCTAAGAGTCGATCCAGTTCCCGTAGAAAAGATGACTTGGTTTGTTCTCTGTACATTTGTGTGAGAGTAGCTTGAAGGCTAAATAGTAGATTCACCTAACCTTATTTTTCCAAGCAGATCTAACTCATAGATGGTAACCGTTTTAAGAGTAGTTACCTTTTTTGGTTGAAGTTTCTCATCTACTAATCTTAAAAATACCTGATATTTTCTGAATGCCTGGCTTTATGATTCTGATTAATTGATAAGAAAACTTGGTGTGACATTTTTCAGCTTCTAAATTCTTTTTTTCATTGTGCTGGAAATGCGTGCACATTGTCACTGGTTCTCAGATATCATTTATGGTATATTTTTACCCACTAGTATATGCTCATAGTACTGTATTGTTTGGCTTGCTTGTGGTGTTGGCTGTGAAATAAAAATGATACAGTGCTTTCATGAGGTGTTGTAGGTAATATATGGGCAATATAATGTAATGTTAGGGATTATGGGTAATTTTAGTATTTTTCCTAGATTGTTGCCAGGCACCCTGATGGTCTCATAATATATCATACATAAGTGAAGTTTTGCAGCTATATATAGAGAGAGTTAAAAGGTGTTACAGGCACATAAATGCCAATTGTTAGGCGGTTGCCAGGTGATATAATGACAACATGATATTTGAAATGGATAAGAACCTTGTGGGGCCTGAGTGGCAGCGTGCGTGTCAAGCTTGGTTGCTCAGTTCCTGGTCATACAGCATGAGTTGGCAGACAAAAAAAAACAAACTCACAGATTCTAAACTGTGTAAGAATAGCAGAGTGTACAGTACAGCATTACGAAAAGCTTTTTCAAAACACAGTTATGTGTCTAGTACACCAAACATATGCATGCATGTGTAGAAGTTGACCTAACAGCTTCCCAGAAGTGTTTTTGTTTGGTTGTTGCTCTTGTTGAATCTTTATCCGATCATAATCCTGTGGTCTCTCCTCAGTCTGATGGCATCTCTACTAGCTCTGCGCTCAAGAGTTCACGCTCCACTGTATGAAACTTAGGTGTTGGCCATTCTTTATAACTTTCTTTTTCCTGAAGTTCCTGTTTCCCATTACAGCTGCATTTTCTTTCTCTTTGCATTTTTTTCTGTGTTGAACAGAGTTCTGTGTACAATGATCTGCATGGCCATAAGAAGGCTTCATCCCGGTCCTCAAAGAAAGACCTTCTGGTCAGTGTTGTTGTCTTGGCTGAGATCTCAAGCATGGAGATGGTGTAGACTCATTGTGGTGGCTTGCTGTGGTATTTTATTGGCAGTTGACTTTACCCTTTACTCATCATCACTGTGTGAAGTGGCGCATAGATCAAGAAGTGTTAATAAAACACACGCCAGAGGATGAAATTTCTGTTGGTGGTTATATCCTTCCAGACTGGACTGTACCACGATCAGAGGAACTACACCAGCCTAACAAAGACCAAACCACCACCTCTTCTCTCCACCTCTACCTATCGGGTTGGTCCTTTGCTGTGCAACTTTTAGTTGACAGACACTCACTGAAAATGGAGCCAACTGAAGCTGACTATTCCTGTCTGCATGGTGTCGTTTAGTGGAGTTTTTATGTGTTACATATTTGTTAGATATTTGCAATAAGGGGCATTGTGTGTCATAATAATCAGGGTAGAGAGAAACATACCAGTTGGCGCATAGTGTTGCTCAGAACTTTATACCCACACTTCTTAAAATCATTTGAATTCATGTAAATTAGTCTGGCAGTGGTGTTATTTAAATGGACATGTCATGTCTTATCACACTTTGAGCTCAAAGTCCTAAATGTGTTAGGTTCAGCAAAACATTCGTCCTGTTTCCACTCGCTGCTTCTCTTTATTCTCTCACCACCTCACTGTCCCACAATGGTCTGCCTCTGTCCTCTAAGGTGACCTTTCCCTGCTCCTTTCCTCTCCAACAGGCCACCACTTCCTCACCCTGCACCACCAGCACAGGGCTGTCTCGCAGCTACAGCACGGTCAGTTTTTGTTCTCTAAGTGGCCAGCATCTCTGCACGCTTCCAGTTGCCTTCAGAGGCAGACCTCCCCCCTCTGTCACAGCCACGTACATGAGATTGGATGCCCAGTGTGGCTGGGTCTGCTTATATTTAGCTCCTGGACTCTCTGCGCACTTATCTGTGGGCAGAGATTTGTGCTTCGGTTAGATAAGACAGGAGTCTGTGTGAAGCCAAGGCTTCTGATGTGGAGCACTGAAACCAAGCTGAAGTTGGAAAACCAAGTATTTGTTTATTGCATGGCTAAAAGAGAGTCTGTTTAGCCTGTTTAGCTAGTGCGTCATAGATTTATGTTTGCTCTCGTGTTTTGCTGAGTCCTACGTTGTCTCCCACGTGTACCCTCAGGCCTCTATATACGACGACGCTGGCCTTTACGGCTCAGGCTACAGTTCAAGAGCTGTAAGTCTTCTGTTTGTCGAACCACGTTATTTTTGCATTGTCATCCCACAGCAGTTTACTGTTATGCCATTAGTGTGATGTCTGGCTCCATGCTGATCCCTGTCCTCCTCATCCCATCCACAGCCCTCTGAATACAGCTGGTACTCCTCTGGAGCCAGCTCCACTCGTAGCAGCCCTGTGGTGAGCACCTTAAAACCACCGCCAGCCTGCATGAGAGCACTCAAACACCTACTGCCAACAGTCTCCTCCTCACCTCCTCTCACAGTTTCAGGAAAGCATTTTTGACAGACATTGTGTGACAAGTGTGTGAACAGTTCTGTGCAGGTTGAGAAGTTGTAGCAAGGTTTAACTTGGGTCCAGCTGATGCATCTGAGATAATTATCTTAAATGCATAAAATTAAATTAAATTACGTTTCTTACTGCTGCTTTAATTCTATTTAAGACCAAGACTTTCTTTCTGTCGGTTGCTGTTTGAACAAGAAGCGTGTGTTAGAGTAAGTTTTTGGCATGGAGATGTATGAAATTACATTGATTCCTCATTTTGTGACGTTTGTCTGTTTGTATGTGTGCGTGTTTGTGTCAGTCTTCCTCAGATGATGACACTGTCAGCAGTGTGTCCCAGGAACGCGGTAGCAGAGGCAGGAGGGACAGTGGGGTGAGCTGTAGTAATGGGGTAGTTGATGTGCCAGTAAACTTAAGCGCCTTTGCTTCTTTGATTGTATTATTACTGGGCAAGAGATTCAGCTCAATACACATCATTAATGTAATACTCCTCTGTACTTATCCTGTCTCATGTTTTACTCTGTGGCCCTCTCTAATTCTGTCTCTGCCTCTTTCTCTGTTCTCTTCATCCTGCGCCCGTTATAAGTAGTCTTCTGACTTCTCGGACATTAGTGAGTCGGCCGCTGATTATTTCAGCCGCTCCAACCGAAGAGGCAGTATTGTGTCTGACCTTGATGATTTGAGTATTCCAGATTTGGATGCTGTAAGTGACCGAACAAAGTTCCAGACAGTGTGCTTGGGAATGGAGTCTAACACAAATTACTGACAGAATGACAGAAGTAGCTAACGCACGATTAAAAATTATATTTGGTATTTAAAATTCATTCCACATCTTTTTTTGTTTGTTTGTTTTTTGGTAGAAATTAATCTGTTCTTGATAGTAGGGTGGCTGTGGGCCACTGCAGTGGTTGTGAATGCAGTGTGAGGCAGCATGGACTGCTGGGTATCTAATGTATTGGTGTCTTGATCCTTTTTCAGCTGTCAGCTCTGTAGTTTTTGTGAACATGCAGCACTTTTACCCAACTCATATTAACTTGTAAACTGCCTGATTTTACAGATGAGGAAACGGCTTCAAGCTTGACCATACAGGTTGTATGTTCTGATTTATTGCATGAATATGAACTAAACTGATGTTTGTGTTTTTCTTTCTTGCTTTGCAGCTGGATGAAAAATGTGACAAGCAGTATTCAGATTATAGTCGAGTAAGTGCCATTACTTTTTTTTTTTTTTTTTTTTTCTTAAGCAAAGCATTAAATGATCTCCAATGAAGGTGTTTCTGGGATACTGTGCAAGATTCTTTTTAAGCTAGTTAACACTGACCTATGAATCATTCAGGTATTTAAAAAAAAAAAAGACACCTAATAACCAGTATTATTTCTACACATCACAGATGGCTTGCCAGCAGCCTAAAGTAAAAACAAATCATTTGTTCCCTTTTTCTTAGTTGAAACTGTGAAAAATGCCCTAATGCCCATCACCAGTGTGTGAGTGTGTGTGTGAATGGGTGGATGACTGGATGTGTAAAGCGCTTTGGGGTCCTTGGGGACTAGTAAAGCGCTATACAAATACAGGCCATTTAATTTAAGTTTGACAGGCAGAAAATGGAACAAGTGAAGAAGACAGACCTTAGAGGTCCTTAAGAAATAGGACAAAGACCTGACACAGGACCTGAAAGACGCATCTGACTTACTGTTCGCTAAAGCCTCAGAAATGGTCTCAGCAGAAGTGTGGCTGTCAAGAAGCTGTTCTTTAGGGAAACGGGGAGAAAAGACTGAGGTATGCTAGATTACAAGAACCGAACTGAAAATCAGTGGCAACAGGTTTTATGGAGTAATGAATCCAAATTTGATTGGTTCAAAACATCACCAATATGTGTACGGGTACAACAGTGAGTGTCTACAGCCATCCGTAATTGTTTGGATTGAATTTCAATTTTGCTACATTTCGATAAATTGCTACACGTATTTACCTATTTTGTTATACCTATAGAGATTTGAGGGATCGCACAAGACTTTTGTACATCCTGTTTGAGTCATGTAGGAGTCGCTATAACAGATGTCCTCAAAGGACAGTTTTGGACAGTCATGGGGATAAGAGGTCGGACTATTGTTGCTTTTCAGACATGTAGCACACACCAGAAGATGATCTCCATCAGATCATTTCTCACTGTTAGAGAGGCTTTTGTTTGGTTTAGGCAAGGGTGCATCCTGGGTAGAGCATACAGGTGCCAGGATGTGTGTCACCCTCACTATGTTATTATTATGTTATCTCACATCAACGCAAGGCAGGGTTAGCGAGTGTTTCATTTCAGATCGCACATACAGCTTCACCAGGTAGCGCTAAGAAAGGTTCAGGGTTGCTGTGTGTGTAAACAGCTATAGTACCCTTATACAAAGGAATGTGGAGAGCAGAATAACACCCGACACATTTCTGTTTCTGGTTGCAGCTATTGCACTCCTCATCACATAGTTAATTTAAAAAAATTAAATGTAATGTGTGAGCCATCAATAAATCAAATTCCACTGGGAATTAATTTTCTGTATTACATGCAAGCACAAAAAATGGGAATAAAAGTAACCTAGTGTTTACAAACAATATACAAACAGCCGTTTGGGAGTCTGAGCTGGTTTCTCTTTCAGGTGGATTTGAATAGAAAAGGATTACTCAAGAGCCATGTAGTATCAGATGATTACTTTGCATTGTGCTGTGCTGCGCTTGTTTTTCTCACTGGGGTTTGGGGTACTTTATGTCCTCAGCCATCCTCCCGCTGTGCCACCCCAGGCCTCTCGGCAGCCACCCTGGCATCACTGGGTGGTACCTCATCACGTCGAGGTAGCACAGACGCCAGTAGCGCCTATGACCCCGACACCAGTCTGAGTGAACTTAGGGTAAGAAGTTCAAATGCACACAGTGTCACTTTTCTATACTTATTAGTGAATAACTGTTTACAAGTTAGCAAATGAAATTCCATTTTGATTTTGGATGTTTGATTATTGTGTTTTTGAGCCTTTTACGTAAACACATATTCCTTCTGGAGCGTTGCCTCTGCTGCCCTCCTGCTGTTCTTTGTGTCTGCTTTAACCAGTTTTCTGTGTGTGTGCATGGGAGGACTGGATGTGACATGTGCCCATGACACTGTCTGTCTCTAAGTGGGCATCTGTATGTCAGCTGGACTGTTTGACATGGCAGCACGGGTGCTTTGTTATTTCTCCCTTTTATACTCCCCAACCTCTCTGATGCCCCAGTTCACCCCAACCATTCCCTCCATCTGCTCTACAGGATATCTATGAACTAAAGGACCAGATTCAGGATGTAGAAGGGCGGTACATGCAAGGGCTTAAAGAGCTGAAGGTAGAGGGGCTTGAGCTCACAGCATGTCTTCTCTTGTCCTCTGGGAGCAGCATGACTTCACTAACTCACACTGCCTCCCCACTCACACCCCTGTTGAAGTCTGTCCTGTAGCTCCTAACACCACAGCTGTTTCTTTGCCTGCTACCAGTCAGAATTGCACAATGACCCTTTATTTCTGCATGGTCTTCTCCCTCTTCCTGTTTTGATCTTAAATGAAGACACTCCCTCAGTTAGCGCTGGTTTTCAAAGTCTTAAGAAGAAGAGTAAAAGCTCCACCTGCTGACAGATCAGTCGTGCTTTCAAATTATTTCTTCCACCCAGGCTTTCTTTGGCACAGGGTTGAATGGCCCTCTGGCTCACTGACTTTCACAGCAACTTCCTGTCCTCTAAGGAAGGAAACTGTTTGTTTTTATTGATAAGAGTAGTTTACTAACAATCTTGTGTTTTTCATAGTTGGATACAACTGGTGCACTTTTAACTGGTTTTCTGCTTTCTGGTGCACTCATAGTTTTTTCAGAGACCCTGCCTTATTTCACTGCTGAAAGTGGTTGAAGGCATTTTTATTATTGTGTGATCATTTTCACCATTTGTGCATTACATAGTCCCAAATGACATATTCAGTATTTTTAATAGCATTTTTGTATTTTAAATAATATCTTTTTATTAATCTGAAATTTTAACATGTGTAGCATGTTTGGCCATTTCATGTTTGATGTGTTACAAAAGCTGTTCTTATTACCAGAGAACGCACCTGTTGCATGTAGGTGAACTGTGCAATTTAAAAAAAAAAAAAAAAAATTTTCAGTATTAATATGTTGCAAACCTTTATCAGGAGTCACTCACAGAGGTAGAGGAGAAGTACAAGAAAGCCATGGTATCGAATGCACAGCTGGACAACGACAAAGCCAACCTCATCTATCAAGTGGACACACTCAAGGATGTCATAGAGGAGATGGAGGAGCAAATGTCAGAGATGAAGAGGGAGCTGGAAGAAAAGTCAAAGGTAATAAATCTCCTATGTGGTAACCTGTAACATTACAAACTCTTTTTACAGAAGAGCTGTGGCTAAAACGTTCTGTCTCTGCTTTCAGGATCTAGAAAGACAAAAACACACATGTACAGTTCTCCAACATAAACAAGAAGAACTGAAAGAGGGAATCCGCCAGAGAGATGAGCTTATAGAGGTATTGTTGACCCTTAAACTTTTTTTTTTTTTCAGCCTAGTGTTGATGTGTCTGTACTGGCTGCAGAAGATGTTCGGAAACTACTGCGCTAGCTTGACAAGGACTGATTGGCACTGGCCCGCCTCTACCATAGATCCTGTCTATTGCTCTGACAGTTCTTCTCATTCCATATATCAATCATTCATTTCTATATCTATTCCTATTCCAGCTATATCTGCTCTAATTAGTGTCTTTTCACACTGTTTCACCAGTGTCTGTCTTTTTGTCTGTATACATGTGCATTTTCACTTCTTTGTTCCATTCAGTTTTTCCTGTTTTGTTCCTGTCCTGTGTTGTGTCCTCTTGTTGTTGCTCAACACCACTCCAGGAGAGCCAGAAAATGCAGACTAAGTTAGATGCCCTCACCAGAGAGGTGTTTGACCTGCAGGAAACGATAAACTGGAAGGACAAAAAGATTGCGGTAGGAGGTCCCATGCCAGTGCTCTGACAGAACATGAGAGGCAATCGATGGCTGTGGGGTTTTTTGTTTTTTGCTCCCTTCTCCGCTCCAGCTCTTTTGCCTCTCATGCTGTCTCTGCATGATGGAGACCCTTAGGCATTAGCACATAACAGAACCCATTCACATACGGTTTGGATTTTTGCATGTCAGAATAACAGATTTCAGTTTGATTGTGCAGCCTCAGCTAACAATAACAGTGTACTGGCACGGCGTTAAACCTGCTGTGGTCAACATTTCTGGAAGGATGGTCATGTGAACTCTAAGAGACATTTAAGTCCATAAATTGCAGCATGAGATGCATGTTCCATCTGTGAATCGGTCAATTTGTTAATGTAGTCAGCATCGTGGTATTTATTTCATAGCATCGTGTTAATGTACAGTTTTTTGTGAGAATCAGAAGCAGTGCCCCTTCAAACCCCCTGTGCTCTACCTTTCCTTTTAATCTTTCCCTTTAACCCTCAAAGCTCGTCACCTTGTCCTTCTCTGCTAGTGTGCTGTTTGTTATTACGTCCCTCTTGTTTGTTTGATATGCACAGTGCATGTTTGTGCATGGTACCTGTCTTGTTCCAGCATGTGTGGCATTGCATGTCTATCCAAAGTCTATCCAACTTCTCTGCCTCTTCTCCTCTCTCTTGTCTTCTCTCATCCATGTGGCCAGGCCCTAGAGAGGCAGAAAGAGTACTTTGATTGCATTAGGAATGAAAGAGATGAGCTCAGAGATGAGCTCGCTGACATCAAGGGGAAATCCAAAGCAGGAGAGGTAGGTCAACCGAATGCCAGAAAAAATAAAGGTTACAGGAAAGAGTTGCTGGCCAAAAGATTTTTGTTGTTGTTTTTTTTGTTCTTCTTGGAACTAAGCCTGCTGTTTTGTTGTTATACATTTTACTTCCGCTGCTTTGTTTTTCTTTCCGCTTTCTTTGCTGTTTCACTTTTTTAATTAGTTGTTTTTTTTGGTTTTTTCCCCTGCTTCCTACTTGTGCATAACTTTTGGTAACTGCTGAATTTGTTCTTGACCATGACTATGTTTCATTAATTAAAATTCCTAATGTATGCAAACATTATCACTGTAGTACTTGGATCTCAACATTGTAACTTTCCTGAATGGTAAAAAAAAAAACAGTCAATAACGGCAATGTGAGTTCAGATGATGAGAATGCACACTGCTAGGACGTGTTGTTGTAACAGTACAATAGAATTAACTGGAGTCATGTTTCTTTACCCACTGCCAGATAGGGTGACGTTATCTGAAATCAAATTTTGCAATAATATTAAAGTGTTTTGCAAAACCTGTCAGAACACAAGCAGAACATTGTTTGAATCCATCATTATTCTCATCAAGCAGTTGTTGTTTCAGTCCAGTTTGTGCTTTCAGGCTTGGATTAGTGCAGCCTGTGCAGTGTCAGGGTGTATAACATTGGAATGAATGTCTCGATCCACACGTTTAAACATCTACAAATCACAAACTGTTACATCCGGGAACCACAGCACTCACTGTGAGGGATGGTATCCTATAAAAAGAAAGTATAATAGAACAAGGCTTCAGCTAGCTTTTTTTTTTTTTTTTTTCTTAACTACAGCAACATGGGCTGGTCATCATCCCAGATGGTACACCAAACGGAGATGTCAACCATGAGTCTCCGTCCTCAGGGATCACTTTGGTCTCCCAGGAGGCCGCCCAGGTGCTGGAGTCTGCAGGAGAGGGTCCACTGGGTGAGTTAGACCACCTGTTGCGTATATAGTGGGAATGTTTACAGCAAGCTAGGCATTTCAACAATTTTTCCTTGGAAAAGACTAAAGTTCTCTGCTTGATTACATGTACTCTCCTTGTGTTTTGTAGATGTCAGGCTACGGAAGTTGGCAGAGGAGAAGGACGAACTTTTGGCTCAGATCAGGAAACTGAAGAATCAGCTGGAGGAGGAGAAACAGAAACACTCAAAGGTGGACAATTCGTACACAGATGGGGAGAGGATGGAAAACGGTACAGACCTGCACTTTATTGAAATGCAGAGTAAGTTGACCTCGCTACCTGACCTACACAACACCTAAACCGCAACCACCCTTTTTTTTTTTCTTGGTTTTAACGTTGAAACTCTGCTCTCTGTAGGAGATGCCAACAGACAGATTAGTGAATACAAATTCAAGCTTTCAAAAGCAGAACAGGAAATGGGTACAATGGAACAAAATGTAAGTGAAACATTTTGCAGAAACCTCAGTAAAAAAGTATTGTGGCTAAAATAGGAAACTAATCCGTTCCGGGTTTTTGTTTGTTTGTTTGTTTGTTTGTTTGTTTGTTTGTTTGTTTGTTTTTTCTCCCCCAGATTAACAGACTTGAAGGGCAAGTGTCCCGGTACAAGGCAGCGGCAGATAATGCAGAGAAAGTCGAGGACGAACTTAAAGCAGAAAAACGTAAACTTCAAAGAGAGGTAACAACACTTAAATCAGTTTTAGCCCGGAGCACAAAACCTGATCTGGCAGAATGTTGACCGTGTTATCTCCCTCTGCTCCCCCACAGCTGCGCACAGCTTTAGATAAGATGGAGGAGATGGAGATGACCAACAACCATCTAGTAAAGCGCCTTGAGAAGATGAAGGCCAACAGGAATGCCCTTCTGTCACAGCAATGAGGCAAGGCAGCGTCACCACAGAAGCCCTTAAATCCGCACCTCAGACCTCTGACTGCCATATTGCGACTGGAGCACATTTCCATTTTCAGCTGTAACACTTTGAGATTTGTAGCTAACCAAAAACACTTAAAACCTGTAGCACAGGCAAACGAACTGAACTGTTTTCTTGTTTTTTCTAAATCAGAGACATTGGTTTTGTGTGGGAATGAACTCAGAAATACGACTAATAAAACTACACAAGTTGCTGGGAGATACATCTGAGGACATTTCTCTACTCACTACTTAAAATTTCAGAGCTTTATACTACATCATGTTATCCATGAGATTTATTTCCCTCTGACTGGGTGCTTGACTGTACCTTTTGTTTTGTTTTGTTGTGTTTTTTTTTTTGTTTTGTTTTGTTTTTTGTTCCATAAGTTGCATGAATGAGTATAATGATGCTTTTTAAACAATTCAACCCTGATGGCTGCTCCAGCCCCGCACCTTCCTGACTTCCTCTCACACAGTGAAGTGCCTTTTCACACCAGGAGATTGGGGGTCTGCACCGCTTAATAAAACAATAATTGTTTTAACAGGTACATGTATTTAAAAAGGAAAAAAGTACAAAAATAAAGGTGCAGTTATTATTTGAATATATATATATAAAACCAACTGTGTCTGCTGCGGTTTCTTTGAAATTTTTCAAATATTTAAAAGATTTCTTGAAAATAAATGTGTCATTTACAGAACTGTGGATTTGATTTTTTTTTTTTTATTTGTATGTAGGACAATCGACCCTACATTAATTCTACATAGATCTTAAGGCACTTTACATGTTAGGTACAACAGTTAACTGCATGTGAACACAGTAATCTAATCAGCCAGTCACATGACTGCAGTTCAGTTCATTGAGGCATGAAGACTTGGTCAAGTTCAAACAAAGCAATAGAATGGAGACAAAAGATGGTTTTGTGGTTCATCATGCCAGCCAGGTTGCTCCAAGTATTTCATAAACTGCTGATCTACTGGGATCTCCCACACAACCTTTGTAGGGATCACCGAGAGGGGTCCAAATCTCTGGGTGAAAATGCCTTGCTGATGCCAGTGGTCAGAGGAAGAATGGTCAGACTGCTTAAAGCTGATATAACAATAACCCAGCCACTCGTCACAACCGTTTTCTTCTGCAACAACATGTTGAACCTTAAAGCGGATGGGTTACAGCAGCAGACGATCACACTGGATGCCACTCATTTTAGTTAAGAACAGGAAACTGAGACTAAAGAAAAGAAATGCCCCCTGGGCTGATTTCTGCTGCGACATTTGTATGGTAGGATCACTGTGTGATGCTGTCACATCAGCATGAATCAAAAACTGCTGAATGTTTCCAGCACTGTTTTGAATCCATGCCATGGAGAATTAATACAGTGCTGAAGGCAAAAGGGTGTCCAACCTGGTACTAGCAAGGTGCTCCTACAAAGACCCTGCAACTATTCACTCTGAGCAAGCACTTGATAACGACAGGCAGATAAAACTCACTTCTAACCAGATTCAGGGAACGTAGTGTCAACTATGAGCTAAACCAAAGAGTGAAGTTTTAAGTTCTGTCTCTTGAACCTAAACTAAAAGCTGGTTTGACAGGAGAGGGGTCTGATGGCTGATGACTTGAAACTTTTGGATGCTCTAAGAAGACGTAAGCCGTCACTCTGAGACTGACTGGCTCTATTGAGAATTTCTCATTCAATGTAAAGAGAAATAAAATTATGAATTTAACAGGGAGCCAGTAAAGAGAAACCAAGTAGTGTTGTTTTTTATTATCCAAGCAGTCTTCATTTGATTCTAATACTGAACAGAAGCCCAATATTTTATCAGGGGCCAAACAAGGACAATGCTGGTTTAACCACATACGCCGGATACTCAATGATCAACCCAACCATTATAGCGCCATCTTATGGTCAAATTGATACAAGCTGGCATCCTGAAAGATGATTTTAAACCAAGTGGATTTTAAAAACCTCAAATGAAGCCCATCATTATGGCCCTTTAGTGATTCTTTTATGAGCTAAAAATACTTCAATGGCTTAAAGCTAAAGATTCATGCTAACATCTGGTGTCCTGTCATTCCCACTGCCCTCAAAGTGAAGGCTACAAAAAAACCACAGAGCAAACCTACAAATTTTGTGGACCATTTTTATTAAATATTATCTGCTTTTCTTGTGTTGTTTCCAGTCAAACTTTCTTTCCCATGAATGTCTTTTAACACGTTAATCCCACTGCTAAGCAATACATGAAAGGGGCTGTCAGAATTCTTCACTTCAGGTTGTGTTACTGTGATGCGCGAGTGAAGAATTGAAGTTATACTGATTTTGGAATCTTAAAAAGTGGAGCACATCTTTTAGATTTGTGCTTCTCTATGCATAGAGTGAGGAGAGTCTACACCAATTTCCACTTTTGAAACTCTGAAATCAAAAGATGTATTTAAAGTATAGAATTTAATTTGTCCCTGTTTGGAATCACTAGAATAACTCAGGTTCGCTCTTTCTGTTTTTAAAACGAAACAGAGTAAATCAGGTAAGTACAGTTCACTCACTTTTCTGGTCTTCTGCAGGTGTTAAACTAGTTACTGTCCCTGAGGTGTTGATGGAAACACTAGCGGAGCTGCTTTAACTTCCTTCACGCAGAGTGCTGACACAGCTTCGACTGACAGGTGGAATGCATAAGTAATAAAAGTCGAGCTCATTTGCTGGCACGTTTTCGGGTTTCGTTATGGGACTTGCGACCCACTTCTATTTTCCTGGCTTCATGCCCCAAGTCTTACTGTTAGGAAACCATGTGGAGCCTTGGCACTTTTCAGTAAGCCGTTCAGAAAGAGGGTTTCCTGTGACAGAGACCCTTTTATAACAGAGTTTTTACTCATAAAGACAGACATGTGAAGTCTTGTTTTCTATAAAGTATTTATTTACAGTATGTGTTATTTAAAAAGAAAAAGAGCAGCTTATATGGTTGATTTTTTTCAGTCATGATGAGCAGTTTCAGCACCTCTCAAACACTTTGTAGAGATCGGGTAAGTTGGCGATCTGCAGCACGGTGCCATCCTCGCTGAAGCTCTTCGGAGGACTGAAGAGGGTTCGGAAAGCTTTGAAGATGAGGTGTTCGACTTTCCACCGCCAAGAGTTCACCTCAGTGCCCTGAAACGAGCGAGCGTTACACCTCACATGAGTCACAATAAGGTCCATAATTGGCTACACAATTTCTGCAAAGTTCAGTATTCCCACCTGCTCCTCTCCTGGCTCGGCCTCCAGGATGTACTGCTTCCTGATGGAGTAGAACATGCTGCACTCTTTGCTGAAGTCTCTGAAACAGTCCTTTTCACCGTCCCAGTTCACCTGCACGACATCGGTCTTCAGTTTGTGTTTCCAGAATTGTAGCTTACATGGAGATGCTATGATCTAGCTTACCTCAGTGGCCAGGCGCAGGATGAACATGGGGAGACCCTCCATGACTGGAGTGTAGTTGTCGAGGAGCAGCGGGAGTCCTAGTAGGTTTCCTTCCTGTTGTGGATGTGTTTTGGGTTTGGTTTCTTTGTTGGTTACAACATGAGTTCAAACAATGTTGAAATGCAAGCAGAAATTATCTAAAGAGAATATTTCTCACCTGGTCTATCTCCATGGAGAAGTAGTCCTCCAACATCTCTGCTTTCTTTTTTAGGAAGTCCACTATGTACTGAGCCAGGCCTTCTTTGGGACCGTCCTCTTCAGTCCAGCCGCTCTCCTCCGACTCCAAAGCCAACATGGCCAAATCATAAAGAGGTGCTGGGGTCTGAAAACACATTATCCACCATTAGGATCCCCACAGTGTTTTCTAATCACTGACGTTGTACACTTTACTTACAGACAGTCTGAGTACACCGAAATTTCCAAAGTCATAAATGAGTATTTGGTAGAAAAGCTCCTGGCTGTAAGAGAAACACATTATGAGACATAAAGCAGCAGCACCAGCTTGAAAGAGCAGAGCTGAACAGGCAGTGTGAGAGTTGTTTTTTCCCTTTTTTCATGGTTCTCACCTGAGTTTGGTGGTGTTGAGCAGGTAGAGCTTAGTATGATGTTGCACCAGAGACCACTGAGGATTGACGCAGCCCACAAACGAGTGGTTCTGCACCATTTCTTGAAGACCTGGAGAGAACGTGCATGAATAAAACACGTTTGACTTTGTTTTGTTATATAAATCACAAAAACTGCTCTTAAAGTTCATCAATAAAGGGTTTATTTGAGATATGCTGAGAGGTCAAATGAATCATTACGAGAGCATGATGTAGCAGCAGAAGAGGTTGCGTAAAGCTGGTTATGAAAAACGACCTGGGCCCCGAAGCAGGAAGTCAAATCAGTGGAAAATTTTAGAGAGTCAAAGAGGTTCTTATGTAAGACTGCTCAGAGCCGAGATGGAGATTCCCCACATCTGATTTGGCGCTAGTGCTCAGAGGTACAGGGCAGGTTTTGTGACGCCACACCTTTATGCGTGTTCTCTGTGATCTCAGCTCTCAGGTCTTTGATGCTGGTCAGTTTGATCGCTCGTCTCTTGGGCGTGGCTGCGGCCGTCAAGTCCTCGCCTTCTTCCTGCTCTTTCTCTTTCTGCTCTGTCCTCTGTCGCTTCCTGTCTCACAATAACACACACAGACTCAATCACACCAGGTTACAGTAAAAATGCTGTGGGACTCAACAGGATGTGGCAGTGATCATACATGATAACACACATTTAGTTGCAGATATTTGTTGTCTTAAAAATATAAAGTCTACATGTACTCCAAGTTTGGACTGGATGACTTTCTTTGTTGGCCACTTGGGGGCAGAAGAAACCAACAGTATTCATCTGGAGTCATGTTTCTGGTAAGTTAACTCCAATATTTATCCTTTCTTTATCTACTTCTACAACAAGGAGGAATATGTGGCTCTGAAGCTGCCAGATGTTTGACTTTTCTTGTCTGATTTGTCACAGCTGTTTTGTGCTGCGTAGGTGACTCACTTTAAATTTTGCCTGAAACTCTTTAATCACCCTTTACAGCTCAGGAATCTATCTGTGAAGGATCTTTAGTGTTGTTGTTCTAACAACTGTCTCGCCAACAACTGTTATTCAATCTCACCACTAGATGTCAGTAGGTTACAGTCAACTGAATTCTGTTTTCTTACAGTTGCTGCTGTAGGACAAACATCTCTGGCCGCTCATCTGTAGTGAGTGTGACTGTCACTCCACCGTTTACCTCAGCCCTCAATATGTGTCCACGTCTGTTTACTCTGGTGGTGGCTGTAAAACTTTGTGAAAGGAGTCTGATACCAGTTGATGAGTCAGTGAAAATCACTCCTGTGTAATCACAGCGGTAATGAGCTGAGTTTTTGAGGATATCCTGAACTTCTCTGTTGATAAGCACTGCTCTTTTTTCAGCTGTTAGCTGTTGTTAGCTGGCGCTTAAAGTGAAACTTTCTTTAAAGTGGATCTAAAATCGTTGCACTCTTACAGGTAGTGAATAAATACAAGTTTAACCAAATAGTTTATCAGAGGGAAAGTGTGATTCTTAGGATACTCGAGCCTGCTGGTATACTATTACCTTATGTATGTATGGCCAATCTTTAGCCACATACATAAACACATGTCCATCTCAGCCACTGTATTCAGTATGGCAGGGCAACATGGCAGCTTTCACAAACCATCGCCTGCTCCTATGTATTTAATTCTATTTCTGTATTAATTGCAATTTAATGAGAACGCAACACTTTGTTGGAAGACGTATTGATACACTCCTCAATGCATATTTAAGAGCACAGCGTTCTTTTGTTCAGTTAAATAACCTTAAAAAATGACATACTGAAACTTTAAATGCCAGTGTTAGTTAAACACAACACTGCTTTTGTTACTGATTGGCCCTAAGGGTGATGTCTCATCAGCGAGGGCTGATCCATGTTTACTTTTACATTCTTCTTTCTGCTCTCTTACACAACTCATTTGCTGCGGGTCAATGTTCAGATTTGCTCACAGTGCAGGATCAATCGTACATTAGACTTGTCCTGATCTAACTTGCAGAAATTCTGATAGGATTACACCTAAAGTTACTCCCTGACTGAGTCTTTAATCCCTGCTGACTCACACAATCTAATGCTGCTACTGCTACTGCACACATGTCATTCACCTCTGATTATCAAGAGCACCGACGCTGCCTTGTTCCTCGCCCTTTGGCACCTCTGCTTCCTGTTCAGCCACCGCCTCCAGCATGTCTGAGTCATCTACATCGTCCATCTCTATGCTGTCCGGCTGGATGGCTTTGATTGCTGTCTGCCCACTGCTGGGACCAGCAGGCTCGGGATCAGGGAGCGGCTTTTCTTTTGGTTGGAGGAAGGCATCTAGCTTCTGTGAGCGACAGTCGGTCCTCACCATCTGATGTGCGTAGACTCGCTCGCTAGACTCCGATGTAGTGCTGGAGGCCTTAACCTCGGTGTTACCTGAGACTGACAGTCCCGGCAACAACGTCTACACAAAGACAGAGATGGGCACAGACTGTAAATGACCTGGTGGTAACTTTCACAGCTGAAAGATGAAGCCGGGGCAAAACCCTTTCATTCAGATGTTGTCACTTGTGGTTGCAACAAAACAAAGATGGTGACAGGAACGCTAAAACCGAGCTTTAAAAGAAATGCGACTGCATCCATCTTTTATCTACAGTCTGCCGTAAACACATGTGATGGTGCACAATATGTCAGATAATATTGACGTGAAACAGTGGGGGCACAGTAAGAAAGAGACCTTGTCACTTCATACCTGAGTGAAATATGTACGTGAGGAGTTGGAGCCCAGGAGTTTGCTCTCGATGTGCTTCTGAACGCTCTCGATGACACTGTCCTCATGCAGGAAGTGCACCTCATGTTTAGTTGGATGAACATTGACATCCACATTCTGAGGAGCGATTTCTAAGCTGTGAAAGTTAGAAAGCAACAGTGATTTAAGGTTTTAACTCAAGTAACGGCATTAAAAGAGTCCTAAATATGATTCAGATATATCAGTAACAAGCAATAGGTGGTCTTTCTTGATGCAGAGAAGGCCTTTGACCAAGCTGAACAATTTGGTTTAGGTCATAATTTCATTAACTCCTTTAAGGTTCTTTTTAATGGCCCTATGGCAACTGTTACAGCTAATGTGGTTAGGTCTAAAAACTCTTAAGAGAGGAAGTCCCCTCTCGCTACTGTTATTCAGTCTGGCTATAGAGTTGTTAACTGATACAAAAAGATGTGACCCTGCAGTCTGTGGGATTGTAATCGGTCAGGAATTTCATAAGATTACTTTATATGCTGATGATGTTTTATTATTCTTGTCTAACCCTACAAAATCAGTAAATCGTCTGATAGAAATGATACATTTATTTAGCACCTTTTCCAGTAATGAAATGAATTTCTCCAAATCTGAGGCTATGTCCTTAAGGAGTCAGCAACAGACACCCAGATCTTTTACTTCCTCCCCTTTGAAATGGTCTCTGATGGGTTTTGTCTACTTGGGTATATTTACAACATCCCAGTTTGATCAGATGTTTAAAGCTTATTTATTCAATAAGACTAAGCAAGATCTTGAACTTTACAACTCACTCCCTATGTCCTGGTTACACAGGGTCTCACTTCTTCAGATCAACGTTCTCCCACATCTGCTCTATCCAGTGAGGATGATTCAAATAAAATATATATATATCTATAAATGAAAGTTTCATCTGGTCCAAAAGATGGGCTCTCATAAAGAAGTCAACTTTGCAGCTTCACAGAATTTAGAAAATATCAACTGAGTGCTCTTTTAGAATATTTAACCAGATACATAAGGCGTCTTCTTCAATTTAGCTTTATATTGAATCTTCAGTGTCTAAGCACCCTCCTTCAAACCTAACTGTTATGAAGAATATGAAAACTGTAAAAGATTGGTGTAGGAACCCAATCACAATAAAAACACTCAAGGACTGGAGGGAAGTGCAATGCATTGCAGTGAGAACTGAAATAACATCCATCTTCCCCAACTGTTACCAATCTGGATTTCTTACCAGGTCATTTAAACAATGGACTGTGAGGTTTTTCTTTTAGAGACCAACTGGAGAATGTGGTCCTACTGACCTTTAATCAAATAGAGCAAGAATGTAAGATAGGAACAACCTCTTGCATTACTTTCAGATAAGAGACTATGTCAATAACAAAACCGGTCTGCTAAACAATGTCAAGGTCTCTGACACTGAAATTTTCTACAAGGAGTAATGTTTCGGTTAGCATGTTGTACAAAATTGTGAGGGGGTACTCTGGGACCAGGGCAGCTGAGACAGACCTTCTGTATGTCCTCAAACAGGACATTTAGAAAAATGTGAGAAAAATAACAATTTGCAATCTAATGCATTACACCTTAAATTCTGAACAGAACTTTTCTTTCACACAGCCCCTTTCAAACTTCAAGGCTGGCACTTCACTTTAATGTTGTAAGTATAAAATAAACTGTCTTACACACATTTCAGGTCTCTGTGAATTGCAGAAAATTGAATTGAAACTGAGCTAAACCTGCTGTCTCGTCTCCTTGATCTCCCAAATATTTACATCTGTCTTTTCTGTGGCAGGAAAAAAATGTACTACTTAAGTGGATTTCTCATCAAACTCACCCAATCACCAGGCAGCACTGGATAATACAGGAACACACCCTTCATTATGTGCCTGGTCCATTTTTAACAGGTTTTTAACAACTTTTGCATAAAACTTCGAGCGATGGTCAAGATGTGATAACTGAGTTACAAGGACAGATGAATGTCAAAAAGATGCGTGTCTTCCCCCTGCTGAGCCTAACTATTATTGTTGTTATTAATATATGTACGACTTAAAAAAGCAAACAAACACATGCACACACACACACACACACAAAACCACACAGGTAAAGTACATTACCTCAAGTAAAGGAACGGGTGTGTGTTCTTAGGGAGATATGCAGCATAAACTGTCTCAATCGCTTTCTTCAAAGCGCTCGACTCCACCAGACGATCTGAGACATCGCAGAAGACAGCTTCATTTAACAGAATGTTACCAAGATTAAATGCTAACTGCTGTGTTTCCAGTAAGTTTCTGTGGTACGTACGGTTTATGAACAGGATCAAAATGCATTTCTTGACTGAATAGTTTGCGTTGGAGATGTAGCCTTTCATCTTATATGCGAGCTTCTGATCTTCACAGGCAACTTCGATCAGCTCCCTGGGAACATACCACAGAGCCGGTCATGCAATCAGCGCAGAGGTGAGAAGAGGTTGCATTAAAAGCAGCGCTCATCACAGCAGATTTGCCGGAATACCTGCTGACTGCGTTGCCAAAAATTCCTCGAATATTATCCACTACAGACGCATTGGGAAGAGTCCTTACATCTGCCACGGTCTCTCCTTGCTGGAAAGAGGAGTCACAAAAACAGACAGCAAATAGTTTATTTGAAGAAAACTGCTTTGCGTGCTTGAGGGAGGCATTTAATTTAAATGAAAAATAAAGCACATCTTACCTTTTTGACAGAGAAGCTTTTTCCTGAGTTGTGTATGGCGTACCTGCAGAGTAAGACAATGTTAACAAGTTGAAGCAAATTCACCAGGAATCATGAGACACGAGGAATAAAAGACACACCTGCCGACCACTTCTACAATCCTGGAGTACTCATCGCTCGGGCTCTTTAGAGCTTTTCTCCTAGTGGAGACGTTATAGAAAAGATCCTCCACCTGCAGTCAACAAGAAGAGCAGCTTCTCAGCATCCATAAATTGTATTTTATAGAACAGCTCATCTGCAAGGAGAACTCACAAGGATCTGCGTTCCCTGGTTGCCAGCACATGGTTTGGGAGGGCCTTTTAGTTTGCCATCGCTGTAGTTGGCTCTGCAAGAGAACACAACCAATTTATGAGAGAGCTGATGTCCTAGTTGTTTTGTAGCCTTTAGTAAGGCTTTAGAGCAGATAAGGAATGCAACAGTACCTGTAAGCGCACTTTGCATCAGCTGTCTTTGTGGTTATGGTCACATGGGCAACGTGGCTTATGCTAGCAAGAGCCTGCAGACAAGAACAAACACAATAAATGTACAATAAAGCAGAACAAATAAATACAGTGAAGACAGACAGAGGTGCACAGCTCACCTCTCCTCTGAATCCATAGGTTGCGATACTCGAAAGGTCCTCAAAAGTTTGGAGTTTGCTTGTGGTGAACCTCTCACAAACGATTTCCATGTCCTCCTTCTGCAGTTGTGAAAAAGTTTCACTTGGTTACACAGCATATTCTGAACAAACTACCATAACGTCACCAGCAGGGTCATTCTGAGGCAACCATTCATACTGACCCTTAAAATTTGAAGTTAAAGTGATTTTTGATCAAAGCCAAACAAAGAATTTTTCTTTTTCATAGGATAAATATGTCTGACCTAATATAAAACATCATTTAAAAGCTTAGGCACTCATTCAGTTTTAACTTCATGCATTCAGCTGTTATAGTCATATATCACTGTATGCTTGTTCCTCATTGTGGTGGGAAAACTGAAGCCTGTGACAAGTAATTATGAGTAAGTAATATGTAATTCTCTATCTGGTCAAAACTAAGATTTATACAATTTAACAATACATCGCCTTGGGTTGGAACATGAAAATCATGTCATTTTAATTACATTTTAATGAAAAATCGATCTTTTTTTAAAAAACTTATATTACTTCTCATTCTGTCATATTTAATCTTACCACAAATTACAGGGGAAGACATGAAAAAATGGCTGTAGTTACAAGAAAACAGCTCAAATATAAAATGTTCAAATGTGTTAACAAGTACACTTGAGTTAGTGTCTTCCGTCTTTCAGTTCAGGGAAAGACTTAGCACACTCAGTGACAGATGAAAACCAAAATAGCTTAACCCTGACTGAGTAATGATAAAGCAGAGGCCACCCAGCTAAAAGGGCGGGTCCTCCGCCCTGCTCCCCTCATGTGTCACCCACCCTGATGCCAGTGCCGTTGTCCTGAATTTGAAGAAGTTTCAGTCCGCCGTCCTTCACCGTCACCTGAATGCTTGTGGACTTTGCATCCAAACTGGAACAATTGTAGAACACAAAAGTGTAGTTACCACAGGGTCACACTGCACGCTAAGAGGAGACAGTTACAGGTCTGTTACTATGTTACACGTGATGTAAACAGTCACTCCTGCCATGTATGGCCACCTTTATTAATCCCGCTACTTGGACATTTTAAATCACTAGTCGTACAGTCGTACATTAGCTCACGTTATTGAAACTGCTCTTTATATAGCTGCTAATTTACCAGTTTTCAATCATTTCTTTGACGGCGTTGGCAGGACGCTGAATAACTTCTCCCGCAGCAATGCGGTTGACAACAGTCTCGTCGAGCCTCCGGATAACTCCCGCCATGTTTACAGAGCTGCTGACTTGTAGTTTGGTTAAAGTTAAAGGGCAGGCAGAATGTGCGAGTACGCAAACATATGGAATAAACGGTATTTATTTAAGCTAAAGTGCAGCATTACTGCTGTACACGAAACTGAGCACGCTTGTGACCAGAGAGGAAGCAAACAAACAGACCACTCACTCCGCCTGAAAATGTCAGAGTATATCAGAAGTTATAATGTCGGTCCCTCAAATACCTCAATAACCGTTATAATAAAGTTTTAAAACTATTAATCTTTTTTTTTAATAAACTATAATTGCGGAGAAAAAATTTAGACATCATTTTCAATTTATTTAGATAAAGGCATGCATCTTCCTAAAGACACGATCTTCGACGACAGCGCGGGTAGAAGGAGGGGGCGGGGACTACGTCCGGCTGTAGAGGTACGCAATTCCCGGAAAGTCTTCTTCGTTGGCAAATATTTTTGAAACACTGTAGCCTAGCGACCCGTAACGTTTGCGTAATCATGCTTTTTGAGGAGTAAAACTATATTTCCCCTCGATAGACTTCTGGTATTGGCGAAAAGCTAAAAGAATTACGGTTATATAGTTCAATTACAAATATGTTTGCAGAAAATAAATGGCAATTATTTAACCACTAAAGTGTTTTACTTTCTCCCCCCCCCTTTTGTTTGATCTATTAGTGCTGAGACTGGTACACAGATAATACTGTGGGTCTTTGCCATGCCCATTTCTGGATTGTACAAATTTGAAGTGTTTACTTAGGCTTTCGGTAATAAATAGCTTAAGTAATTAGCCATAAATACCATTACATAATGAAGTCCTGAGAACTGCCCCCTGGTAAAGATTGGTCTGCAAAAAGGTCAGGGGTCACAACCGCTTACAGAACTGCCCCAAAAAGCCTGGCTTCACAATCACAGACCTGCTGTATAACAACATTATATTAATATAAGAAACTTTAGCTTGATCTTTTGCCTTCAGCAATTTTCAGCATAGACTAAAGCTACTTTGGGCTTCTCCCTTATTCCCAAGAGGTAACCACATATGGGTAGCTCAGCATATTTGATTTGGCAGAGTTTTTTCTTTTCTTTTTTTTAATGCCAGATGTCCTTCCTGACACAACCCCAAAGGGATGTGTGTCGCCTCTCATGATCTAAACAGGGATCTTTCGCTTGTGAGGAAATTGCGTAAACCGCCATGCTGTGGAGCAAATATATAACATAAAAGTTCAAAGTAACATTAAAAAGAGATTTATTTTGATGACCTTTTTTTAGAAACAGTATTGTCAAAGCATCACAATAGCATACATCTAAATATCTGAATAGTGCACAGTAATAGTTATATGAGCAAAATGTACAGTATAATACGTACAATGCAGCTCCATAACGTAGTCGTTTACACATTCGTCTATGAAGTGAAACGTCTATGAAAGATTCCGGCAGAGACAGAAATCCCCTTGGGACTGCATCAGGAAAGGGCATGCTGTGTAAAAATCGGCCAAATCAAACATGGAGAGCTGCCTGTTTTTCACATGGGAGCAGCTGACAGTAGCATATAGCATGCAACTTACTATATAAACCTGTTGTGGCATGTACAGGTAAAGACATTTCACATCTAAATTCCAGAGCCTTGTTCTGTATGAGTACAACATTCCCACTAAATAGTTTGTATATTAACTACTTTCACTCCCACCAGAAGACTTAACCCACAGTGGCACGGTCTGCATTGTCTAATATCTAATGTACAGATAAGGCAAAACTAAATAATTACTAAATTACGTATTTTAAAAGGTAAAACTATTAGGCATTAGCGCATTCTTCTCCCCTGTATTCCTGGCTGATTCACCTGAGGCCCTTGCCTGTGCGCATAGTTGGCCTGACCACAAACTGCCTGCATTCCTCATAAAGCTGCATGCCTTTCGGGCGGTGGGTTACAGCAGAACAGTGGCGGTAGTTCAGAATCTTCCAAAATGCAAATCTTCTCAGATATTTTATGAGGATTTATTTTTTCATGGAAACTAATCTAGGCTACATGAACCCTCTGTGATTATGACACTAGGTGCCAGAGTTATGTTGCTAGGCTGCTACGTTTTAGCCTCAGGCAGGTGACCTCAACCAGATAAAATGCTGTGAGAAAAGGCCTTGTGTCACCATTCGGATAGTACCCTCTGCTAGAGTTTCTCAGTGCACTCACTGCAACCTCAAATAAATCCAGGCTGGATTTTAAAATTTGTAGTTTCATGTGAAAGTTAAGAATGGGTTTCCTGCAAGAATTAATGAAGATACTCCAAAATCTCAATCCTGAAAAGCAGATTGTCCTCAAACACCTGCAGGAAAAGCAAACAGAATGAGGTAGCAGTGAAAAACAGATACTGGGTAAGTTTTTGCCACCCTTTCCTGGGAATCTGCATTTTGTTATTCATCTAGAGTCAAATATGAATTATAATGGACGTCTCAAACAAAATATGTTTCATCTACACTTTTTGCTGAGGTTTAAGTTGCAGTGAGAAACCATGTGAGCTCAGTTCTCATAGAGCCACGTAATACTTTCCACCTGCTATCCTGCTTGGTCTTGTAAATCCCCTCATACTTTAGTTCAGAATCTGAAGCAGGCTATTTCCGTGTAACCGATTTCTCATTTTTATGCAAAAGTATATGCCTATGCAAGCAGCCCCGAGAGCTAACTTGGCAGAGTTTAGAAGTTCAGCAGCTCGTTGTGCTGCCTTCTTGAGCCTTTGCCAACTCGACTTCAGTGCCATCAAACAACTAATTGCAGGCGTACGCAAACAAAGGCCACGAAAGAAAATGGAACAACCTGAAAGGTCACTGGAAGTATGAAAGGAAGTCATCTTGGCAGAAATGTGACTCTAATGTTTGTCTTACTTGTGATTTGCTTATTCTGTGCTTTCCAGGCTCTTTCTGCAGCTAACCTTGAAGGACTGCGTTGACATCAAGCACTTTATGCCAAAGGAAAAGCTATAGCTGCGTGCTTGAGTCTGAGATGTACCGTGGGGACCTGATGTCTATTCAGTGTCCCTGACTCAGTGCAGGACATCCCAGTATGCAGTATTTCAGCAGCAGGATGTACCACAGGATGCAATACAATAGTGCTGGAAATAACGCAGGCATGTAAAAAACAAAAAACAAAAAAAGTAAATGTAAGCAAGATATAAGGCATTATAGCTGCTCCCTGGTTTTTTGTTTGTTTTTTTTTATCTTTTCCACTGGCAGACAGCATGTATGACATCACTGTGGAGAGCTACCCTCCCTACAGTAAGTCTGTGTCCTGTCTGAATGTAATCTGAAGTCCTGGATGAGGTCAGAGCTGGTTGTGTATTACTCCAGTCAGTAATTGCTCCTATTTTTCTCAGAACATTTCCTCAAGTGCGACATAGTGTAAAGTGCTGATTACAGCTCTGCCACTCCTGTGGCGACCTGCCACACGCGAAGACAGGCACAAGCAAGCTCGTATGTTAGTGTAGCTGCACACGAGCTCGCAGCTGCAAATGAGCGCGGGACATGCACACACACGCAGCTTTGTAAGCCAAAGCGTGTCCAAAGTGAATTCAAAAGGTAGACTAAAATAAACTTTTCTCTTGTTGCAAGCTGCAGACACACACAGAGCAAATACTCTAAAAATACAAACACTGTCAACAAGCGAAATGACAGGCAAATGATATGCACACCTGCTGCTGAGCACCCTGGGAAAGGAGCTCAGCACTGGCCCAACACGGCCTCCACGTACGCCAAACAACGTGGATCCATTTCACACCTTCAAGTCGCTCTCTAGACATTCTGCACTGACACAAGCCTGTTTTGTTACATCTGTGTGTTTATATCTACACCTTTTGTCACCAGCAAGGTGGTAATCTCTGGCTTAATGGAGATAAAAACTGGTGACAGGGGGTTGAAAGAGTACATTATTGTACTCTTGATGTGGGAATTCAATAATCTGCGGAATTTGCCATTCTCTCAACAAGTGACAAAGACAGAGGAGCTAGTCTTTGCCCAAATGACAAGGTTTGTCCAACATGACACAGATCTAGAATCCACCCAGATAAGATTGGCCATCTACTTTTATCATATTCAAGAACTTCATAAGCTGAATCTCTTCTGGATATGGACGAATTAAGTAACACAACTTTAGCTCATTTGGAACTGTGCTCAACTCATTGTCCGCAGACCTTCATTAACTTTCATCATCTCTTTAGGCAAGAATGATCTCACCTCTTCGAGAACCGCTAAGACTTCCTGTGTCCCTCCGTGAAAGTATGCGCCCAGAAATGGATTCAGCAGCTGCTGCTCTTCCTTTTCTCTTTGTTTTCTCACACTCCATTTTTTTTCTCTAGTGACAATCTTCCTCTTCCTACATGCTCTCCTTATCAGCACAATAGCCTCAGGACATGTTATAAACAAAAGATGAACACATGGCTTCCTACATAGAGGTAAAAGAGAGGAACTTCACATAAACTGTTCAGCCAAAAAATCAATCATAAATGTACATAAAAAATGTAGTCGAAACCACAGGTGTAAATATTACAGTCTGAACCGATGCCAACCGAGAATCTGAGGAAAGCATGGCCATTGTTTAGCACCTTCAGGCTGGCTTCCATCCCCACAAACTCGCCATGCTAAATACAAAGCAAACCATTTTTACAGCCTAGTTAAAAAAACAAAACAAAACAAAGATATCCATAGCTTATTTCCCTTTTCATGACAACTGTGAACGGAGTGAATTTGTATATAAGTCACTCTTTTTAAACGTATTATCCTTAAAATTATGCAGGATTAAGGGCGTAGCTGATTTCAGTAACAGATAGATGCCAACAGGAAGGAACAGTTGTTAGCTGTATGCTAGGCCTCACCTTACATATCTTATATCTTAGCACAGACACAGATCTCTGGGGATATCTTGCTAATGATGAGCTATCATTTACATTAAACCCTCCTTTTTATGTTATGATGGTTTAAAAAACCACAATGACACGATCAAAATCTCAGACTCTAGGCTTCAAATAGATGGAATAGATTTATAGATGGAATCAACTGTCAGGACCGGGAAAGTCAAACTCCTACGGTTCAGGCCACATGCAGACCGCTTTGATATTAAGTGAGCCAGACCAGTTAACCTCCTCTTTCTGACAATGTAAAGAAGTTTAAGTACACATTTAATTCTGAGAGATCTTAATATAAGAAAAAGTGCAATTTCAATAATACATCTCCATTTTATCAGTTTTACTGGATAAATAAATGATGCTGTAGTAAATTTAAGAAATCAAGACGGATGAAAAGCAATCAGATGCATGAAAATGCAGTTCGGATTTTCCAAAACTGTCTAGTTGGTTGGATTGGTGTCTTTGCTCTGCAAATTCTGGCCTCCGGGCCTTATGTTTGACATCCCTGATCTAGAACAACCAACCATTATTGTCATTTCTGGAGTCATGTTGCAAGCCTAACTAAAAAGCATGGTCGGTTAAGGCTTGTATTGTACATACCCACATTAAAAAAGACCTGCAAACAGCACTGCGGCCCCACCCAACAACTGAAGTTAAGCTTTTCCATTTAAAGCATTTATGAGAATATGAAGTCTTTTGACGTGATACAGCTCTCTCCATTTATACGGTGAACACCTTTACAATTCACTCACGTAAGATGTTCAGATGTCATTCAATGTCATTCAAACGGTATGGCCTACAAACTATGTGCTGTGTACTTTCCAGCTCTTCATGGGACCTCCTCGGTTTTGTTTTCACCGCAGGATGGGTGCTGAATTCTCTAACTTTGGCAGCTGTTGATTCTGTGCAGGTTTCCAATTAAATCCAATATATATATTCTTCATTACAGAGTGCGTACTGGTGGGGCACAGTCCAAGAGTGTGGGAGTCTGGGAAGGTAGTGTTGTTCACGCCTTGCACTCCTCTGTTTGTTTAGCAGTGTTATCAAAGTGTGTGCATCATGCAGAATGAGTGTGAACTGTATCACTCAACACTTTAAACGAACCCTGCTTAGTCTACGAGGCCTCTGCGAGGACGCGGTAATCAGATCTGCTGTGCAGGATATGCCTTCTTTGTCCCCTTTTGACAATAACAGTTGTACATTTGAGCTGAAGTTGTGGTATCACATAAATCACAACAGTTCACACTGAGTTTGATTCACACATTCCTGGTGGTGTTTTACGAAGGGGGAGGACTTCAGCTCTGAGTCACTGTGTGTCCAAGTTCATGTTTCATAATCACTGCTGTCAGTCACAAAACCAAAAGGCAAGACATGAGTTGTGTATTTTTATTGAGAGCTACACGAGTTAAAGGACTGCCACTGTGAATGCTACCCAATGGTATGTAGTGTAGCAACTATCTATGAACCAAGAGAACATGACTTTTTATGTCTCTATTCCAACTGCTCCTCTGTGTGCCTTGGGTGGTGCCTGAAGCGAACAATGAAGGATTGTCTTCAAGTCTTTACTTGAGCTGCTATGTTGTCTCACTTCCTTTGGATTGGTTACATCAGCATTCACGCTGACATGGCTATTTTAGGTCTGAGGTTGGAGCTGCCCTTAAAGAAAAATCACAGAATTTTAGCCTCTCTATCTCTCTCCTTTCAAGGTTTAACAAAACACGGGTTGCAAAATCCTGTCTTGGAAACCCAGATGTCCTTCCTCCAACTTTTAGGCTACATTCCCTCATGAGAACCTTTAGTAAACAACAAAGAAGGGATCATATCATTTCAGTTTATAGTGAACGCCACAAAAGAAATCGTTAATGAAGCATGAAAAGAAAAGAAAACAATGAATGATGGGATCATGTTGAAGGTGTAGCCTTTTTTTGCACACTTGAGGCTACACCTTCAACAAGGGCTGGTAGGGCGGCACTCTTTGTAATGATCATCCTCGCCCAGTGTTTCTATTGTTTGTTAATATGCTCATCATAGTAAGAAGTTTGAGGTTAACATATTAGGAAGTCTTTTCTATAGAATCCAGGCTTGAATAGAATTCTAGTGACTGTTTACATTGTTCAGAGAGGATAGGTTTCATTCCTGTATTAATTAGTTTTATTCCTTTGCCGCGTCTCAGCATTTTTCCAGTGAAACCTCTTAACAGCTTTAAAATTACCGGTAGTTGTTCATTTTTATTCATCTTATAGCATCAAAGTAAATATGATTAGGAATGATTTTTTTTAATGAATAGGCCTATAATTAGGTACCACTGAATCTGAAGTCCCATTAGTTCCCATTTTTAACATATTTATAAGCAGTGATGGCTTTACCAGCTAATACACCATGAGAAAAAGTAAGACATGCACCCTTAATGGCCACCCTGAAACTGGTCAATTAAATAAGTAAACATTAATCCTAAACCTAAACCACAAACATTTTCTTAAGTGTAATTCATTTGCCCAAAAAGGACTAAACCAATGTCACTGTTAGCATGTTCTTCTCATTTTCTTTCTCAAAGTGTCCCCTCATTTCTTTATATTTTGATTCCCGAGAGATCCATCTCACCCTTTAGCTGATCTATCTACTATTGACCAAAGCCTCATCAGATAAAGTCTCAGTCAAAGGGTGGCTGTCAAAAAGCCAGGAAAACTAGGAGAAAATGGTGAGGTATGTCAAATTATACAAAACTAAACAGAAAATCAGCAGTAACAGATATGATTGACTTATGAATCCAAAGGTCAGGAGAACGTTACAACATGTGAAATCTGAAAATTCTATCAGAAAGAAAAAACAAATATCAAACAAAAGCACCCGAAAACTGATTGAAAATTCACTGACTTATAATGATTTCAATGTACACAGACCTTTCTGCCTACATGGCTGCCCTGGAACAATTCAGAGGCTACTCTGAAGCAAGATTTAACTGCAAAGTAACGTAGTTAATAAAATGCAGTCTGTTTGCAACAGTATTTATACATTGTTTGTTTGCGGTTTGTAAAGTGCAGAAGTTTAGCCACATCCACCCCTGAAGCAAATCACAGTGATGTGGCAACTAGATGCCATAGAAAGTGAATGACATTCAGTGACTTCAAGCAACTAACTGCTAGCTATGCAAAGTGGGTGGGACCTAAAATAAACTTTTATCAATTTCCAGGCAAGCAATTGAAGCAACTATCAATAAGAGCGTTGGATACTGTTAATTGATACATTGCCTTAGAGGGCCTTAGACCAGAGCCTGGAATCTATGCAAGGAACCAGCCGTCGACTTCAAAGCGAATTGCTTGCAGCATGGATGCAGCTTTAGGGAATGATAGGCAGTAGACCAATACATCTAGCACATCGTGTTGAAAAAGTCAGCTGGTCAATTCAGAATCAGAATCAGCTTTATTTGTCACAAGCAGGTTGCCCTGCAGTGAGATGGGACCCCCCCCCCGACCTTACATGGGGTTACAAGTCGGAGATCGGTAGCGGGCATTCCAGGCTCCAGTTGCCTAATGGCCCTCTATTTACTACCAGGTCATATGTCAGTCAACGTTATTCTTTACTCCTCATTGGCAGCGACAGTCATTCGCTTGAAAGTTGAGTTTATCCCAGATCTCACCCAATTTGCCCAGCGTCCATTTCTTCACCTCTATTTCTTTAAAGTCTCATGAATATGATTAAATTTTATGGTCTCTTGTTGCCATGTCAGTGCGAATTGGTTCCAGAGTGTGCGTGGCTTTATGATGTCTTTTTCCCCCTACAATTAAAGCTAATAGCTTTTATTACGTGTAATGTTATTCAACATTTTATAGATAGAGTTAAACCTCCTCATCCAACCTTTATCTATTTTTTGTTTTTCTTTGTGTTTGTTTGTTTGTTTGTTTGGTTGGTTGGTTGGTTGATTGGGGGGGGGGGCGAGCCATGCCCTTAGCTCCGTCCCTGGTAACAACAGCCGTCTCAAACTATGGTCTGTATTAATGTGTCACTATGCCCCTACAGGCTGCTATAACCTGTTGATAATTAATTTACAGTGGGTTTATCCTTGGCCTTTATAACCGGGTAACAATATCTGGCTGCACAATCACACGAACACGTATTAGCTGATAATAACTAATGATTCAGAACAGTGTCAGGTCGGGGAGGGGGGAGAAAAATGAGCGATAAACGCAGGGATTTTATGAACTAGCAACGCATTACCTGATAGGGCTAAAATTAGCCACAAAGTTCGGCTCCAGTTTACAGCAGTAGTAGCGAGTGAGTGTCAGGAGTGAGATGATAACAGCTGTGCAGAGTTCAGCTGGCTCAGGACAGCCTCGGACACTGAGAGCTGAGCAGAAGTGAACAAACTGCGGAGCTGCTGCAGCCGATGAGGCGGGGCGAGGTCTGTCGACACTACTTTTTTCCTCCGGTCGATGCGTCTCAGACATTCTCGCCAACATGCCTCAAGCATGACAGCAAACTGGTTTAGCTGGGTGACGGGGGAAAAGGCAGTGTAAGAGCAAACTTTCGGCAGGTCACACCTGGACTTGGAAGCTCGGTACAGCTGTGAACAACAACACGGTGAAGAAAGCAAGATGACTGCTGTGAAGTTTAACCGACGGAGAGCTTGACGGGTACACCAATGAGGTAGGCTCAGCAGACTGTAACTGTAGGGGGCTGTATGCGCCTCTGTGCTGTTAGCCTCTGCATTTGGGCCAGCTGGATCCAACATGCGGCTACAGACTGACCCAGCTCCGGTTAAGTTTTCTAACTCGGTGGGGGGAAAAGTTTTGTCCGTAAATGACAGGCTCACTTGCGTAGCGGCAACAAACAGCCATCTTATCTTTAACTTATTTACTTAGAGCTCGTTATCCTTTAACGTCTGCTCCACGGCTTTGAGCTTTACTCTTTACTCCTGGTTTTTCTTTTCTCGTATATGTGAGATTTCTGACTTTACATGAAAGTTCAAATGGAGTCGAGGGTGTTTGGCCAGAGGGAGGAGCCACACCCTAACCATCTATCCTGTGGTTAGATTCCATCTTTCCTCAGTCATTGTGCTTTCACCGGTCCAATGAAATTGTAGCAGATGCTGCGATATCTCTGAGAAGTATCCACTGACGTCTATTTATTTTTATTTTTCTGGTTGTAGAGCTGGGTTTGTCACGGTGTATTGATAGAGTGATATCTAAACTTGGCTACAGCTGGTTGATTTTCATGAAAGTGAACTCCACCACTGTTGTAACTATGGACCCAGACAGTGTAAATATGCCACACAAACACTAGAATAAATGCTTCTGTTACTTTTCATTTGTTAAGAGTCTTTATCATGTTGGGGTGTTTTGTTTTGTTTTTTGTCAAATTGAATAAAATCTAAAGATAACAACATGTACTATCTTGCATGACAACAAGAAGCAGCGAATTAGACATCTGTGGGTTGTGTGAGTGTATCTGATTACAGCTGAACCCAAATTTGGTTCAAAAACATCTACAAGTTACGTCTCTTTTTGCCCTTTGTCCTCTCCTAAGACCACAGTATGGCGCGTCGCTCTCAGTGTTCCTCTGCTGGGGATAACCCCCTGGACCCCAACTACCTCCCTCCTCACTACCGGGAAGAGTACCGCTTGGCTATTGACGCTCTGGTTGAGGGGGATTTGGAGGGGTACTATGAGTTCATCCAAAAGGCGGATGTGGTGGACTTTCTGTCCACACCTGAGATTCAGCACATTCTGGGCTCCGTTCAGGGTCCCCAGCTGATCGGACACCCTGAACAGCCTTTTCTGGAGAGCGGGGGAGATGGATCCTCAGACACTTACTGGCCAATTCACAGCGACCAGGACGTCCCAGATTTGGACCTCGGGTGGCCCCACTTGCAACTCTTCAGTGTGCCCACAGAGGTTACCACTCTGGTTAACCCCCCTGAGCCAGACATGCCAAGTATCAAGGAGCAGGCCCGGCGACTCATCAAAAACGCTCAACAGGTTGGCCTGTGGTTTTCTTCACATTAATCACCATTGTTCTTTTTTCGACTGAAGTCGTACTCATGGCGGTTTTGTTTTCGCTTTGGTCTCTTTGTTTTCTTTCATTTCCTCAGGTCATTGCCATAGCGATGGATATGTTTACCGATGTTGACATTTTTGCGGATGTCCTTAACGCTGCCATGAGAAACGTTGCTGTCTATATCCTTCTAGACGAGCTGAATGCACATCACTTTGTGAGCATGGTATCCAACTGCAGAGTAAACCTGCAGAGCATTCAGGTGATTAAGTATTCTTTGCAATGCATTTTGTCTTCTTACATGTTTAATTTCCACTTCCATTTATACTTTATGTCTGCCCTTTTACCTTATATAGAATATGCATGATCCGCGGCTCAAAGTAGCCCTTAACAAATGTGCTGTTTATGTCTGCTTTAACTGATTAAATGGTTGAAATCTCTTTTTGTTATGCATTTTGAAGGCTGTTTTGTCTTCATTTGGAATGAATGGATTTGGCACTACAGGCCACAGAGGCCGGGGTGGGGGTGTTTGGAAAGCACTGAGAGATAACCCATGGTTGTTTGATCTTTTCATGGGATTTGTTGACAGTATTACAAAATGTAGAATATCACCAGCTTTATCTCCCAGTGGTCTTTTCACAGTAAGGCATATTGTCCAACAAAAGCTAAGCATTTGGTAAAAGATGACTCTCTCAAGTCTCCACTGGCATGGGAAAATTCTTAGAGCTGCATTTTATGCTATTGTGTAAAATAAATAAAATGCCAGTATCAATACATCTGAGCCTGATATGTTGAGTAAATGGAGACTGACTCATTTAGTGATGTTTAAAAAAAATCACATGACCAGTATAGTACTGCAAAAGTGAACTATGTATGCAGTCCTTTTCTCCTTTTCTGTGATCTCAGAAGAAGCAGTGCTAATGCAATGCTGCCACCTATCTTGGATTTATGCAACTGAAAACATTGCTAGATGTGTTTCATAAATTTTTAGGTTTTATAAATCTTAAGGTGATTCCTTGTGCCTTGCAGTTTTTACGAGTGAGAACAGTGTCTGGCAGCTCGTACAAGTGCCGCTCAGGCAAATCCTTCAAAGGTCAGATGATGGATCGCTTCTTGTTGACTGACTGCAGGGCTGTGCTGAGTGGAAATTACAGGTGAGGCTGTTTAAAACTGCTGCAGAATCCTACTACACCAGGATTGTTTCCTAATAAATGTGTTGTGTTTGCAACAGTTTATTGAACATTTTAATGATGCTTGTATTAAATTGCACTTATCTTATATCATGTCCAGCTTCATGTGGTCTTTTGAGAAACTACACCGCTGCATGGCGCACCTGTTCTTCGGACAGCTCGTGACTACCTTTGATGAAGAGTTTCGGATCCTGTATGCTCATTCCCAGCCACTGATTGTTGAAGATGTGGTTCCTCCAGTGGAAGACATAAATCCATTACAAAAGAGGGAATACGCCAGTGAAAGGCTATCACTGTACAGGGAGCCTATGAGAACTCTACCAGCAGCTGATTCTAGTCAACCAGATGAATGGGCCAGACAGTCCTGTGATGAACGAATGGATGACGATTGGAGGAGGAGGCCCTTTAAGACTAAGGAACCCCTGCGTGGACCTGCAGATTTGTACAATAGGTTTCCCTCCCAGCAACCACACATGGACCCATCATTTGATCAGGGACGTGTCAGGATTCCACCGATGGAAAATCGACCCTTTAAACATCCTGGCTTTGCTGAAGGTGTTCAAGGAAGATATTCTTATCCATTCCTGCAACCTCAGGGAATGCCAGAACCTGAGTCCCAGGGGAGGCATTTTTACAGGGGCCAGCAGCCTTATCTAGGACCAGCACCAGGACCAGAAGCAGATTACAGCTCTGACAAGTTCTGGAACCAAGGTTATCTTTCAAGAGATCAATACTCTGAATCTGCTTTACCACAAGAGATGCAACCCCCTGATTTTGACCCAGTTTTTAACTACTTGTCATCTACCAAAGACTATGATCAGAGCTCAGAGAAAATGCTGCCTGCAGCAGATTTTAGTTCATCTCAACCTAGAAGACTGAGTTTAGGCCATCCATATACATGCCAAACCTCTCCCACGCCCTCCAGCCACGCTGATCAGAGGCAGTTTCTTCAGGAGTCTAACAGTGACCGCAAGGATCCCATGGTTAAAAAGGGGCTGCGAAACTGGAGGATTAACTCATACCTTAGTGCATATGATAATTCAGGAGATGAAGGCCTGCCAGTGGCACCACCTCAGGCCCCAGATCCTTTTGAAGAGCCCCGTAACACCATGCAGAAAACCGCACCAGGGGTCGATTTGTCAGGTCCTAAAATCCCAAATGTCAGAGAGTTCAAAGTTCCTGTTATATCCAGGGTGAGTCAGATACCAAATTATGTCAAAACAACTGCCAGAGAACAGCCTAAGGTATTGACCGATGAACCTCCTGCAGTGGCAGAAGAAACCAAAACAACACCATCAACATCAGAGCCCCAAACCACAAACGAGGGGGAAAAGAGGACAGAGGAGGCAGAACAAAATGAGCCAAAGACTTCTGTTCTTCTGAGGAGGAAATTAAATGCTGGAGGAATGAGCAGGTGCTCCAGGTTAAGATCCTCTCTGATATTCAGCTCTCTAGACCAGCCAGCTCCTCAGGATAGCCAAACTACCCCTCCTGAGCAAAAGGACGGAGACATTGAAGACAGTGACAAAACTGAATCTGAAAAGATAAAACTACCCTTTGTTTCTCAAGTTCTGGGACAAAGGAGAACTGCTGCTAGAGAACCTTACGAATGGACTCGGTACCTAAAGACATCCACAGAAACATCAAAACCAGACAAGGAAAGCAGTAAAGGAGATGATAAAAATTCATCAAAGCAAGAAGATTCAAAAGACGTTTCTGAAAAGCGTGAGGAAATAGAGTCAGCAAAAGTATCCCATGTAGAGCAGCCTAATCTTTCACCGTCCATGCCTCGATCCAAGCTTTCTGAAGCTGAGCTACCCAAAACCAATCAGCCGGTACAACCACCTAAACCTTTAGCCACCCTTCTACCATACGCAGATATGAATGATCCTGATGTAAGATTGATGTTTTTCAAAGAGTTGGCAGCAAAACGCAAAGCTGAAGCAGCCGCAAAAGCTGCAAAGGGCAAAGGAAAAGATCCGGTGAAACCAGAAACTGAACTAAAAGTCAACAGTGGTGTCAAAAAGGAGGGACCTGAACCAAGAGAATCCTCAGAAGACATGGCTTCCAAAACTGAGGGGGAAAAGAGTGCTACTGCAGACGGTCAGTCCAGTCAGTCAGCTAGTGTGTCTTTAGAAGCCAGTGAAAACATTAACCAGCAGGACAGTCGGATCGAAAATCACTCCAATACCTCCCAGAGCTCTAAAGAACAAAATAAAGTAGCAGAAGATTTAGGCACAACAAAACTGGACAACAGTCAGTCAGCAGATCTTCTTCCTGCTTCCTCAGAGTTACCTCTGAACAAATCACCACAAGAACCCATGCTGTCAGATCCTGCTGATGACAAGAGCAGCCCCAGTCATCCACCCACAAATCCTGCTCCCGCTAATGTTTCTTCACTTACACAAAGTACTGATAAAAAGGAAAGCCCAAGCCTGGATTCTACCTCAAAGGAGTCTAAATCAGTCTGTGCCAATTCTGATGAAGGACTTTCTGCGTTGGCTTCTCACACTCAAAATCCTGAATTGACTCAGTTAGCAACCAGCATCTCCCCTCCTGCAGTAACATCAACAGTTGACACCTCTGACCCATCAATGCAGAGATCCTCCTCTGAGAATAATCTGCTAGATTCTGGTTCACAGAAAAGTCCAGTTTCGTTATCGTCCAGTACACCTTCTCTTTCCACCACTGAAGAGAACAGACTTTCAGAAGATTCCAGCTCACCCCCTGCTTCTGGCATATTAGCTTCAAATGATGATAAAACAGAGGCACATGACTCTATGAGCTCCTCGCCAAAAGGATTAGCAGAAGATTCTAAATCTAAAGATATGAGTAACCAAACTCCTCTAGATTCCTCTTCCAAGTTGCCGTCATCCCAGACTCCTTCAGCAACTGACTCTGTACATATGGAATCTGGTGTTTCTCCTGAGGTGTTTGTTAGTGGTGCTGAGCCAAGCTCCTCGTTACAGTCCACCACAAGCGTTTCTGGTGCTACAACTTCCACAGAAAGGTCAGAAAAAGATATTTCTGAATCAGAGAAAGCCAAATGTAAAAGAGAAAAAGATCCTTCTGAAGCAGAGAAGAGCATGACTGAATCAGAAATACAGGTTTCTGAACCAGAAAAAGATACCTCTGAAACAGAAATAGGCATGCCTGAATCAGACAAACGTGTATCTGAATTAGAGAAAGTCGTGTTTGAAACAGCTATTTCTGAAACAGAAAAGGCCATTTCTGCGACATCAGACCCAGGAAAGGATACTTTGGAATCAGAGAAAGGTGTTTCTGAATCAGAAAAAGACATTTCTGAAACATCAAAATCAGAAAACGATATTTCTGAATCAGAAAAGAACCTTTCTCAAGGAGAAAAGTGTGTTTCTGAACCAGAAAAATCTGAGGGAGCTCTGTCTGAAACACAAAATGCCATTTCTGAAAAACAAGAATCAGTAAAAGATATTGACTCTGAAAAGAGCATTTCTGAACCAGAAAAAGATATCTCTGAATCAGAAATGGGCACGTCTGAATCACAGACAGCTGTTTTTGAAACAGAAAGGGCCATTTCCGAGACATCAGACCCAGGAAAGGGTACTTTAGAATCAGAGAAAAGTGTTTCTGAAACATCAAAATCAGAAAAAGATATTTGTGAACCAGAAACACGCCTTTCTCAAGTAGAAAGATGTGTTTCTGGGTCAGAAAACATTGTTTCTGAACGAGAAAAGTCAGAGAGAGCTGTTTCTGAATCAGAGGAAGGTGTTACTGAGACAGAAAAAGAAGTTACTCAATCAGAAATTGGTGTTTCTGAATCAGAAAAAGCCATTTCTGAAACATTAAAATCAGAAAATGATATTTCTGAATCAGAAAAGAGCCTTTCTCATGTAGAAAAGTGTGTTAATGAATCAGAAAACATAGTTTCTGAACGAGAAAAGTCAGAGGGAGATGTTTCTGAATCAGAGATAGGTGTATCTGAAACAGAAAAGGCAATTTCTGAAAAGCCAGACTCAGAAAAGGATATTTCTGAGTCTGAAAAAACTGTTTCTGAATCAGAGGAAGGTGTTGCTGAATCAGAAAAAGACGTTTCTCAATCAGAAATTTGCTCAGTTCAAAAGCCTGTTGCAGAGGATTCTTTGGTTCCTGAATCTCCACAACATGTCAAAGGTGATATCATACCTACCAGCCCTTCTCCACCTGAGCCAGGTTTACCTGAGATAAAAGAGCCCACTATTACTGTACCCACACCAACAGACACTCCAGCCGAGCATTTGCCCTCAGAATCAAGCTCCACTGTCATTACAGACTCTACTCTTAATGCTTCGCAGTCAGAAACAACTGCATCTCCTCAAGACGCACAGATACAAGCAACCCCTCCCTCTGACCTCAACTTTACTGGAGCTGAGGCACCAACCCCTGCTGAAACAGGATCACGTTCCTCTCCTTTGTCTGAGTCAGTTGAATTAGTTTTGCCCCCTGAAGCTAAAAAAGCAGAATCCAACATGTCTGCATTGCACACTCTCGCTGATACAAATTCCCTTTCCAACCAGACTCCATCAGAATCGGATAAAGCCCCCAAAACTCCCTCTAGCACAAATGAGCCTACCTCAGAGCCACCTGTGCCTGCTGAAAATAGTAAAACAGAGCCTGAGCAACTGGACACAGGCGGGAGAAACTCAGATCATACCCAGGGTACAAAGGAAAGCAGTGCCAAAGAGTCTGTCGGCAGTGAGAAAACGAATGACCAAATACAGCAAAGTAACTTTTCTGAATCAGCAGAGATCACATCCAAGCAGCCCAAATCGAGCCAGTCTCGCTACCACTCATCCACAGCCAACGTGCTCTCAAGCAGCAACCTCAGAGACGATACCAAGCTGCTCCTGGAGCAGATTTCCGCTAATAGCCAAAGCAGGAATGAGGCTACCAAAGAGTCTCCTGTTACCGATGACGAGAAAGAAGACAAAGCTGACAAAAATGCTAAAAGGGAGAAAGAGCGAGGACTCGATAAACTAAACAAAGAGCAAAAATCACCTCAGGAGCGAGAAAAGCTGCTGGAGAGGATCCAGAGTATGAGAAAGGAGAGGAAAGTTTACAGTCGATTTGAGGTATGAATGTATTACCAATATTCTTTGCTATTAGCAGTCTGAAAATATATTTGATTGCCCTTGTGGTGAATCTATTTTTTTTGTCTCTACTATCACAGATGACAACTTAAATGGGATCCAAAGAAAGATGAGATATTAAAAGGTGGATACAGGATGTGTAGAAGGAAGTGAAATAAAATAAATAAAAAGCTGGCAAAGATATTTATTAGAAATGGGATTTCTCTTCTGGGTTGTATGGAAAACAAGGCTTATCGTGCACAGAAGAGTCAGGGAACGTGTACTGAAGCGTGAATTTAGACAATATGCAAGTTATTGCAAAGCCGTTGTCCCAATTACGTGCTCAACAACGAGCTTCTTACTGTGGCTGAATCATCGAGTTGCTCCCAGTATGAACTGAGAGCATGTGTGCGGGATCGAACATGTTTTTACTGACTGCAGGGTAACGTGCAATGTGTCAAACCAAGTTTCTGTGAAGAGGCCTTATTGACGTATTTTTTACAACACTGACAGCAGCGTCAGCTAGTTTTATGACCAGATGTTTGAGAACTGATAATCTACAGTGGTCAGATTTTGTAAAGCTGTAATATACTGTAGTTTGTATTATAATGGTTCACCTTCATCTTAAAAAGATGATAATTACATATATTTGGAAGTAAGTGTAATTTGTGGAGGCACGTTCATGCTGGTGTAAATAAACTGTAACGTTTTTCATCCTAAACATGCAACCGAAAGCGAGGAAATGCACACGACATGTCGACATGTAACACTGTGTCATTTTTGTTTTCAGCTGTCGAAAGCAAATGTCGTCGAGGTTAATGATGAATATTCAAAAGTGCATCAGGTTTACTTCAAGGTCTTGTTTATATAAACCATTCAACGCTTTTTCATTTACACATTTTGAGGAACAAACCCCAAAATCCAGCGTATGAAGCTTTTTTAAGTGTTTACTTTGCCCGTGGAAAGCCAAAACAATCTGACAGTATGGGGATGTATTTTATAATCTGCTGAAACCAGCCTTTTAATTGTCTTTTAAACTTTTCTGTACCCTGCAGTCTTTAAATCAGTACCTGTTCTGCATGTCTGTTGAAACTGATCTTGAAGCTGTGAAGAGTTTACATAAGAGTATGTAGAGCTGAGCGGTGAAAGTGAGTTCTCACAGATTTACAGTATCATACCTGTCTTCATCACCTTTTGCTGTTTGTAAATAAAACTTCTTAAATATATCGAGGCTTGTTTGTTTTTGTTGTTGTTTTTCTCCCATGTCTGAGTTAAAGTTCATTAAATTCATGTTTGATATAGCACAGAAAGAAACTTAGGTACTGCTTTAAAGGTAAATTATAGGTACTATGACACTATTTCCACAAAATTAGACATGCCATCTAAAATACAAAGAAAACACAAATTAAATAATAAATTATTTAAATCCTTAATTGAAAGAGGTTTTTAAATATTTACGTATATAATTTGTCATATAAATGTTTCATATGTAACGTGTTCATATGTATCTTGAAAACTCCATTTGAATTAAAATATTCAAAAAGAACACATACATTATATTTTATATAACAGATTACTCTTCTAAACCTACACAGATTTAGTAGCTTTAACACAGTGATTGCAACATACTGCATATTGGATGTGTCACAATACTATCAGATCACAGCCTTTACACTAGCACCATCTTCAGGCCATTTATGACATCTATAAATACTTTAAGGATCATGACAGGAAAAAGTAATGGGAAAACAAGTATAGGAGAAAACTTTATTTTATTTTTATTTTTGCCTGTTTCTTCTAACACTTTTATTCTCTAACGTGAAAGTTTTGCTCTTTGAAATGTTCTTTCTTATGAATTTACCGGGTTATTTTGACATCACACATTTACTATTTTTTAATAAGCTCCTGAGAGATGTGTCGAGCTCCTGAATTTAGATTTCCAGCAATAATAATGAAGTAACTGTGCTGTGATCCAGTCTTTGTCAGAAGAGATTTACCTACAGTACTGTCCAAACGTTTTAGGCGGGTGTGAAAAAATGCTGTAAACAAAGAATGCTTTTAGAAATATAAATGATTGTTTATTGGGCCTAGATGTATCCTGCAGCAGGACAACAACCCCAAACATACAGCCAAAGTCATTAAGAACTGTCTTCAGCATAAAGAAGAACAAGAAGTACTGGAAGTGATGGTATGGCCCCCACAGAGCCCTGATCGAGGGTGTCTGGGATTACATGAAGAGACAGAAGGATGTGAGGAAGCCTACATCCACAGAAGATCTGTGGTTAGTTCTCCAAAATGTTTGGAACAACATACCAGCTGAGTTCCTTCAAAAACTAGGGACATTTCTAAGTGTACCTAGAAGAATTGATGCGGTTTTGAAGGCAAAGGCTGGTCACACCAAATATTGATTTGACTTAGATTTCTTTTTTGTTCATTCACTGCATTTTGTTGATTGATGAAAATATATTAACACTTCCGTTTTTGAAAGCATTCTTTGTTTACAGCATTTTTTCCTCACCTGCCTAAAACTTTTGCGCAGTACTGTATCTGAACTTTTGTAACCTTCCTAACACGTTGGGATTTCACTTGCAAAACACTATATAACAGATTACACTCTCACTGTGCATAAATTTGCCTCCCAGCCACAAGCGGTTATGAAAGAAGTCCTCGTATGTTTCGTAAAAAACTGAACAGTGCTTCTCTTGTGTTTCTTTGTCTCTGCTGCCTGCAAATGTCTTGATAAGCCGGCGCCGAATTACACTAATCTTTAAAGAACCTCCACTGCTTCAAGTGCCTCACGTCTGAAGGGAAAACTTTGAAGTTTAGTCTTTTTGTTTTGTTGTTGTTTTTTTGCTTGCATTTTAATTTATTTACACTATTTATTACAGACGAGTATAAGTTTACACTGAGAATGACTTCAGCTGTTAGGGGAGTCTATCACATTACAGCATTCAGCTGGTATGCTTTTATTGTTAAGAATCTCAACGATAAGGATGGAGAGGATTTGCCACCAGGAATCTTTGTTTATGGAGGACCTTGGAAGTACCTCACTTTTTTAAACTTGGTGAGTGCCTTGATCATTTATAGGTGTTGTGAAGGATTAATGACAGAGATCCCAACAAGGACAGTGTGAAAAAACAACAATGCTGCTTGTAATGTTTCAGTTATTGCAAATGACGTTCTTTGGACTGGCGGCAGTGAATGATCTTCAACCTGGGAAAAAGGCTGAGAGTACTCTGAGCAAGTTTAAAGACTTTCTCTTCTCTGTCTTTGCCTTTCCAGTGGGCACGGTGAGAACCCCACATTTGTAAATCCTACATTCTTTCAAGGGCAAAAAAAAAATCCCACTATGCTTCACATTAACTCTGCCTTTGCTGCCTTTTTTTTAGTTCGTTGTTCTACTTTTCTGGGCAATCTTTGCATATGATAGAGAATTAGTCTATCCAGCTACCATCGACACCTTCTTCCCTCCGTGGATGAACCACGCTATGGTCTGTGGACTTGTGTTTTTCGACATAAAAAATAATTACTCAGCATTGTTTGTATTTTTAAAACATTTATAAGCAATTCCTGGTTGGCCTGTCGGGGCTTCTCATGTTGCTGTTGGCTTTTTCTTCAGCACACATTTGTCCTTCCCATCTTACTTGGAGAAGTGCTGGTGCAGCCTCACGCCTACCCACAGACTAAACGTGCACTGACGGCATTAGGAATCGTGGGCTTGGCTTACTTATCTTGGTAAGTGCTGACTCAGCATCAACAGCATAATCAAGCAATCAAAGCATGTCTTGAGTTTTTATCTTTCATTTAACACTGATTAAAGTTCATCTTCGCGTGGCTGAAAGCACAACACTGTCTAAATGCATCTATTTTTGCTGCTCCAGTGCGCATACAGCTTGCGGATAAAAGCTTCTTTTCAACCTCCACAGCTCGGGCTCACATGTTGTAATGCAGCCAATAACTCCTCACGAGTCCAGAACAAACCATAAGCATGCTGTTCATTGCATATGAGATGTTTATTTTTGCTGCTGCTTTGCTGTTACAATGACTGTGTGAACACACTGGGTGAATGTTTGCATGAGCCAAACCTTTTTTTCCCTTCTTTTTTTCTTTTATACTATGAACATATTCTGCAGGATTATATGGGTGTACATGTCAGTCGGGATTTGGGTGTATCCTCTTCTGGGGCGCTTCAGTGCTCCTGGTCTGGTTGGCTTCTTCTTTTTTAACATGTCTGTGGTGATCTCACTCTACCTGCTCGGGAACGAGCTCAGCAGACATGTCTGGGGTAAGAGGCTTTAAGTTTGCCATATCATGCAAAAATAAAAATGTTTAAAAAATAACAACAACACCACGAGAATCTAATCTGTCTCTTTGTTTAACTCTCTCTTTTGTCTCCTCTTTCCAGACAAGGACGTGAACAAAAAGACAAGAGAAACAAATTAATTGAATCTTTTCCCAAACTGAAATGGTCACATGGTTCTCTTTGAAGTGAGACTATGCAAACAATCCATTCTTTCTCTTACGAAAAACAGTTTGAACCACAGGACAAAACACACCCTTGCCTAATGCGTTACACATTGTTCTGATTTGATGACTGGGTAATGATTGCGATAAAGACTGTATTCTTCTCCACTTGCGCTCCTTGTAACACCAATTTAGCATTTTAGCTAAATGTTAAATAGCAGCATTGAGCCAGATTACTTGCAACAAGCAGCACAGCTGAGGGTTACAAAGGCAACAGTAAAGCAGTTAGGATCCATGTTTAACATAACGCAGTTGTGTGCACCTCTGAGTTATTCAATGCCAGTGTCACGTTTAAACTGAACATATTGCATGTTTTATCCTGTGATCATGAAACATCTGCAGGGTGATGTGAGAATAACTTGTAATCCAAATCAGCATTGATTTGATGACATCACAAATCCTTCAAGATCTCCAGGAAAGTCTGTTTTTGTATCCACCCGTCGCTCCAGATGAGCTCCTTGTTTCTTTTTCTTTCTTTTTTTCCAAAGGAGATCAGGGACCACGCAAGTCCCTGTAGCCTTTTAGGTGATGGAGGTAGTTCGGATCCGCATCCACCAATCCAACCGAAAGGATCTTTGCCAATAAATGCAAGTCGTCTTCGCTAAGATCATTCTGTTAAAGAAATTAAAGTCAGATATTTTATCCTAACTATTCTCAGTAAGCTCAGCATTTAACTTTTGATTGCCGCTTACCATCTTGTTGTTTGCAGAGGATTCTGGGAGCTGGGACTTTTGTGACTTATTTCCCTGAAAATGATAAGAATCATTACTCAGAGTTACTCTTTGCTTCCTTGTTCCACCACTGGGCAATCTCTCTAACTGTTTCTGTTTGCTTCAAACTCCTTATTATTGATGTATGTCTTATTTTGATCTGAGCTACATTTAAAAAAGAAAGAAAGAAAGAAAAATAAATAGCTGCTCACCTCTTTGAGTCCCTGTGAAAACCAATATATGACGAAGAGAAGACCTGCAACGATCTGAAGACAAAACGAACAGCAGTCAGTATCACACAGGTCACATTCACCACTAGAAAACAAAATCTTTGAAAAGTGAGCTTACTTACAGCTAAAAGGCTTAAAATAATATATAAAGAGGTCTGTACTTACTCCGATCAAGTACAACATGTTTGCTTCTGTTGTGTCTGCCCTGTTTGTGCTCTGATTTGTAACCTAAGAAGAAATAAATAGGATCCTCCTCTGAGACATCGGACCACAATGCGTAAGACAGGAGAGGAAAACTCCCCTAAAGAACCAGCAGTACAGGATAGACTGCATATTCACCAAGCAGGTTATCCTACGCCCAGTGTTGGGAAGGTTACTTTTAAAATGTATTCCACTACAGAATACTGAATACATGCCCCAAAATGTATTCTGTAACGTATTCCGTTACGTTACTCAATGAGAGTAACGTATTCTGAATACTTTGGAATACTTAATATATTATCATGCTGTTTACAACTACATGAATGTACTATTGCTGTGATTTATTACTGTTACTGAAGGTCCGCGGCCCCGAAACGTAGTAAAGGGACCTCTGGCTAATACGTCGGGTTCGTGTCGGGCTGGTAGCCGAAAACTAGCTTTACTTTGTTGTCTGGGTCAACTTTGCTTGCCAGAGACAGAGAGAGGCGTTGAAAGGCTGCTCCAACGGAACTTATTTTTTCCGGAGGAAAACACGAACACAGTGTACAGTTGAGTCTTAATAGCTTACTTACAGCTGGGCTCGTCAGGCACTCTTCTTGGCTGCTGTGGTTATTATTATATTTACATGCTTCCAGCTCCCGTTTTTGCTCCGTGACAGCTCGGACTTTTCCTTTCTCTCCCTCCCTCGCTCACAGACACATAACGGGTATGGTAGTCCATTCTCCCTGCAGCACGGACTACACTGCCCATCAGGCTACATGCTTTAGGGCTATGCCTGTAGCATTCTGCCTTTAGCTTAGCACAACAACAACAACAAAAAGCGCTCTCTCACCCAGGAAACACGCAGAGAGGCGCGTCACCCTGTAACCATGGCAACCGTAACGCTGCCGCCTGGAACAACAGAACATAGCTGTCAAACAAACCCAAATAATCCTGACCCGCGACAATATGAAACAGGGAAGTACCGCTGTGTATTCCATTTATTTCAACAAAGTAACTGTATTCTGAATACCACCTTTTTAAACGGTAACTGTAACGGAATACAGTTACTCATATTTTGTATTCTGAATACGTAACGGCGGTACATGTATTCCGTTACTCCCCAACACTGCCTACGCCTGGGTGAAGTCATGAGACAAATGTGCGGTTACGCAAACAAATGCGTAAAATAGGCTGATTTGTGTGTAAAGAGAGCTATCATTAGCTGTAAGTCTTAACGCAGGTTAAGATGATCTAACCACAGTGACACCTAAAAACAACAGATGTCAAAGACTCACAACCTACCTGTCATCCGCTCTGTCATATATTTACGCATAGGAAACATTTGGAAAAGGTTAACTAAACCGCCTCCTCCACCTTCACCAGCAATGCACTGAAATAATATCTATGTTTATCATACTTTCAAAGTATGCAAAAATCTGTTTTTGACTCAGGCTGTCCCCTGTTTCATGCAATCAGTAGATGATTTTAAAATGCAGCTCAGATAGCATTGCACAAACTGCGTCACAAAATGTATGTTTGTTTTCACTACAAGCTCAGTTTCATTTTAAAGAGATTCATACATATGGCTTCTTCTTTGTATGAGATAACCTGTATTTGTGGATGGGACGGTGAACAGTGTTCACAGATAGTATTTTCTGGAAGTGTTCCTGACTCCATGCGCTGATTTCATGACACAACAATGCCTGTTTTTAATGCCAGTATTGTCTGTTCAGTATTGTCCCATGCGCACAAAGACTTATCTACATTCTCTGATTCTTTTGATGATCCTATATAATGTAAAATGATTCCACAATTTTGTTGTCCCAACCCCAACTTTTTTGAGACATGTTTTTGCCATCAAATTCAAAATGAGATAATATTTTTGTGAAATATTAAAATGTCTCAGCTTAAACATTTGATGTGTATAAAATATGGGCTTGGGAGCTTTGCAAATCGTTGCATTCTGTTTGCATTTACATTTTACACAAATGCAAATAAACATTTTCAGATTTTCTATGTAGTATATTGCAGTATAAAAGAAATCAGCTAACACAAAAAGAGACAGACAGACTGACTGATAGATGGCATTGTGCCAGCAGATGGAGTATGCATGATATGAATGTATCTGACTTTTCATCTCCTTTGAAACCATTCGGTCAAACAAAAGTTTGCTCTGAAACCTAGCTGTGTTAGCTGGATTTTGAATGAACAAACTTGGATCTCTGTTACAGAAGCATACTGGACATCAATGAAATGTCCAATCTATTTTTAACTGGTGCAAAAAGCTCTTTTAAAACTAGATGAGAAAAAAGAGAATTACATTGATTTGATGTCTTCATTCGCTGCATTGCTGTTTTCATTATTTTAAAATATATACATATTAATGCCTACTTTTTAATGTGTTTGTTGAGTTTACCTTGTATTTAAAGTTACATTTTCGCTTCTTCTCTTATTTTATCTTATCTTAATTAAGGTGACACTGTCTGTTTGTTTTAATCGGAGTGAGTGAGCCTGCTCTCCACCAGGGGGAGCCCGGTGGTTGTGAACCAACTCAAGTTGGCGAACATGGTTTTGGAAAAAGACATGCCAGAGCCGGTAGAAGTTCGAGATTCTTCTAGTATACTTACAGTCTGATTACATAAGATGAACAAAAGTACAGGTAAATAAAACATCTGCTATTGGAATGCAGATATACCATTTTTTTTTTAAAATAACGTTTCACATTTAATCGCATATATCTGCAACTTATAGTCATATTTTAAATGTGCTTGTATTAATATTTACATGTACTTACATATTAATTAACATGTAGTCTTGAATACCGTTGTATGTGTTGTTTATTTCGAATGTATTCATTTGTGGACTTTTCTTTTGCTAGTTCATGCTGCGCACTTCAGTGGTAGTCTTTCGCACTTTCGCTTTCCTTATTTTACTTACTAATTAATAACAAATAAATTCCGTGTGCCAAAGACAAAACGGGGAGGTGTGCGTGTATCTGTATGTTTGTGTGTGTGTGTGTGTGTGTGTGTATAAATATGGAGTTTGGGGACAAGGAGAGTAACCCCCGTGTTTCATGGTAAAGGTAGTACAGCGCAGCCGATACACGCATGCGCGGGTGTGCTCGCTCTAGAACATTTCGGCAGCTTCGCGACATTTCTTCACGTCCATGAAGTAAAATCCGTGAAAACGTCGTTAATACTTCCGGTTATGGTAACCCGCCTTCAAATTAAGCCTACCCCCGTTTACTTGTAGGGCTTATCTACAGACAAGTATTCAAATCTCCTTGACCGTGTTTTGGACATTTCGGGACTCTTGGGTATATATTTTAGCTATCTTGTACTGTTTTCCGCTCTGTTACTATAAAAAGACTTTTATTTCTAAAAGGACAAACCGGACATCCAGAGTTTGATACGACTGCTTTGACGCGTTTCTTGGACGTACAGCAGTTGTTGACAGTGCATCGGAGTGGTTAGATTGAGTAGGGAGTTGTCTTAGGACAGTAGCGTGCTGTAATGTGTGTTTTTAACAGTCGGACCAACTAACGAATACGGCACTGGAAGATCATATAGTTGTCGGGTCTGGTGGCTTTGGTAAGATTTGCTCTTGGCGCTAACATAAGAGACACCTGGCTGTAAGTTGTTCAACTTATGCTTTAAGTGGAACAGTAAAGAATGGCGGGGCTTTAAGTTGAGATACTCAGCTGTGAAGTCACTTGAGGTTTCTGAATGAACTCTTAAGTACAGTATGTTCCAAACACAGACATAAAGTCTTTGGGTCTGACTAACGTTAGCTTGCTATATCAGTACTGTCTGTATAAGTCAGCCATATACCACGTGCCGAGTGCTTAAACATATATATTTCTTAAAATAATTTCCAACTGCACTATGATAATTTTAAATACTGACATTAAGTCGGTCAAGTGCCATCAATCTGAAATGATCTACCTCGCTTGTACTCGTCAAGGTGCAAGCTAGCGTGTGCTAACATTCCTGACAAGAGTTATACTTCCGCTCACAATATTATAAACGCATACATTTGTGACCCAGGAAGAAATGTGTACGTTTATTAATTACGATTATGAAAGTGTAAATAGTGTGGTTACATACAGTTATTAGCAATACTCGTATTTAAATACGTTTTGGCATGTACTTTAATTTGTAAACCCAGCCGCCCGCGGCGGAAGTGGTGTTATTTGACGATTTTAGCAAACCTAACGGAACTCATCCAACACCGTTGACTGTAGCTTACTTGGCTAATCTGTTTACATGGTCAGTTTAGACTGCAACGTACTAGTGCTCTCGCTATATATATATATCTAGGTATACGATCCTGAAGTCATGACTTAGTCTGACCGCATGCTTGCGTCTGTTTCATGTGGCGATGATGTTGTTTTGCCTCTTTCGGCTTTGCTAGGTGATACCAGCTAGATTACACCTTGCAAATGAAACGGGGGATATGTGACTATACTCTGGAAGGTTATATTAGCCCAAGTGTCTTCTTCGCAGAGCCTGAGATCCTGCTTTTGCGTGCAGCTAAAGGGAGAACTACAATGCTGTGCTGGGGAAATGCTTCCTACGGACAACTGGGCTTGGGTGGGATTGATGAAGAGATTGTGGTTGAGCCACGAAAATGTGAATTCTTTCATGGGAAGCAAGTGAGTGATGTGGGGTGTGGCCGCAGACACACAGCTTTCCTGCTGGAGGACGGGACGGTGTACACCTGTGGCTGCAATGATCTTGGACAGCTTGGACATGAGAAAGCCAGAAAGAAACCCGGTTGGTGATGTGTGCTGTTTGTTTGTTTGTAACTATGTTTTATTAGAAAAACAAAGTTGCTCACCGTGCAAGCACTTGTTTATGTTATCTATTAGAGCAAGTTGTGGCCTTGGATGCACAGATCATAGTGGCTGTATCATGTGGAGAGGCCCATACACTCGCCCTAAATGACAAAGGACAGGTTTTCTCTTGGGGTCTTGGTTCAGATGGACAGCTGGGATTAAATAACTTTGAAGAATGTGTTCGCGTGCCTAGGTAAATTCATCAACTATCAGGAAACCCCTGTGTGTCCTACTTAACACACTACTTGCTCATCCTTTGTTTTGTAAAGGCACCATGTAATGAAAAGACCTAATATAGGCATTCTTCTCTCTTTTTTTTCCCTCTGTATGAAAAGAAACATCAAGACTTTGTCAGATGTTCAAATTGCTCAGGTAGCCTGTGGGTACTGGCACTCCCATGCACTTTCAAAAGGTGAGGAATGGTTTGCACTTAGTGCATATCCAGAGCAGCTTACAGTGTTAATGTTATGTTAAACCGTTTCAATTATATCTATGTTTTTAACACAGGGGGCCACATCTTCTCATGGGGCCAGAATCGATATGGCCAACTTGGGTTAGGAATCAACGGACAGAGCATTTCCACACCCCAGATGATTCAGTCTCTGCAGGGCATTCCTTTTGCTCAAATATCAGCAGGTGGAGCTCATAGCTTTGCCCTCACTCCCTCGGGAGCTGTGTTCGGTTGGGGGCGCAACAATTTCGGTCAGCTTGGTCTCAACGACTGCAACGGTGAGTGAGAAGGTGCTGGTGTACATTAAAACCCAAAACTTGGACTAATTTTCAGGAGGTCTTTTTCAGATCGGTATTTCCCGGCCCTCCTGAAGTCCCTCAGATCACAGAGAGTGATTTACATTTGCTGTGGAGAAGATCACACAGCAGCGCTGACCAAGTTAAGTTGCATACTTTTTGGTTCTTTGATGGATCTGCAGCTGTGTATGTACAGAAGGCCGAAATTGGAAACTGTGGGATTAGTGATAGTGGACTGCTATATTTATTTGTTGTTGTTGTTATTTTTGTTGTCTTTGAATTTCTAATTAAACTGCTGCTGCCCCATCTAAAAATGTAAAAACAGCAGATCTTCAGAGCATCGCAGGTTTAGCTATGTGGGCTCTTGTGACAGTTAAAGGTTTTAATGAGATATCAAATCACTGATCTGAAAGTAAACATTAAGACAATCCAGTTAAAACAAGGTGATCACCTTTAAAAAAGTGGTACTGTTGGAGTTTGTGTGGTGACTATGGCATGGCAATGCCAAAATCCACTTGGTAATTTTTGAACTAAGAAGTGGCTCTTTTATATCTAATTAATGGTTTTAATTCTTAGGCTTTGCTTCTCCTTTTTTTTTTTTTTTTTTTTTTTTTAAATCAATATACTGGGCCTTGGACTTTTACTGGGACTTACTCCCATGCTGGGTTATGCTTGTTTGATTCTTTCTTTACCTTCTTCCTAATTCATTGTTGTTGTTGTTGTTGTTGTTGTTCTTAATCTGCCTGTTTATATGTATTCCATTTTCTTAACTGACCTCAAACAGCAGCCAAGCAGGATTACAGATGCATCACTTGTCACAGTCAGTGTGTTGTGTCCTCGCTCTCCAGTTTGCATACTGCTCAGACAGCTGCTGCCAAGCGACCAGTTAGAATACATCCCAGTATCACTGCAGTACATTAAGATTTCAATGTTTTGCTTTTTAAAAACACTGTCAGACAGATGTTTATAAAGCTCTCCTTTAGAAAAACATTAAGCTGTTGTCAGATGAACAAACTGTTCAGCACCCACGGTGCTGTAGGTGCAGTTCCTGGGTTCCTCTGCTGTTTAAAATGAGCTTTTTTTCTTTTCTTTTCTTTTTTTATATATTCCTCAGCTCCTCTCCCATTTAGCCAAGCCTCTTCTGATTGGCTGCCCCTCATACCGAAGGATCGACTAACACATCAGTTAGGCTTCACAGCCAAAGCGATACGCCTGAGATGACTATATTAGGGATGTCTGCACTCACTGACATCATGCTGATATAGAATAAACTGCCTGAAACTGCCTGAACATTTGGCTCACTGGGATTACTTGCACACATGCTGAGCTCATTATTTGAGGCTGCAGGCATTTCATCTGAGCACCCTCCAATTGTAACAGTTTATACATCAGAATACTTTTATAATGGCAGGGGGAAATTGCTTTGTCACAGACTCTCAAGCAAATGATATAAAAGGTAGAAAATGAAAAGAAATCATTAAAAAAATGTAAACCATCCTTATAAAACTAAGATGCTCCACCAATCGTGAATTATGTTAAAATAAATACTCCAAAGTTAAACAATAGTATGTACAATATAAAGAAGATATGACAAGTGAGAATAGCCCAGGTGTCATAAGGGGAAGATATGAAGTCTGATCGTCGCAGGTAGAAATCATTTCCTGTGGCGTTGTAGTGCAGTGGGTGTTTTGCTCCTGTGACTGTCCTGCAAGTCGTGGAATCAATGTGAAGGATTGTCGGCTATCATCTGACATCTGCTGTCAGAGTTGAGCTCCACGCCTGTAATACTGGCCTTGTGGATCGGTTTGTTGAGTCTGCTGTTATCAACTACCCTCAGTCTGCTGCCCCAGCCCACCACAGCATAGAGGATAGCAGTGGCCATTACAGACTCAAAACATCCTGAGTCATCCATTAGATTTTAAAGGAGTCATCTAAGAAAATAGAGACGACTCTGGTCGTTCTTGTAGAGGGCTTCAGTGTTTTTAGTGTGAACACTGAGGTATTTTAATCCTCTACTGTCTGCACCCAAACCACACAGATGGAAATAGGGGTGACCAGCATTCTAACCCTCCTCACATCCACAACCCCCATACTCTTCCTCATCACCTTGTGTGATACATCACTACTGCAGAGTCATTAGAAACCTGTGAAGGTGGCAGGTGTCTGTGCAGTGCTGAAGGCTGTGGGTAACAGGGTGAAGAGAAAGGGAGAGAGGACAGTCCCCCGATGGGCTTTGGTGTTGCTGTCCAACATGGTGCTGCAGGTGTTTTGCCGATCAATGAGCCAACTATCCAGGTCACTGCCAAGGCATCCACCCAGCAGAGCTGAGCTGGTGGTGGTGAACACACTGGAGAAATCAAAACATGACTCTCACAGTGCTCGGTGGATGTAGACCCTGTTGAGCAGGTCAAGGACCGGAAGGGATCCAACCATGTGCTGGAAGCTGGCTCAGGATCTCTTCAGGGTCTTCATGAGATGTGATGTTAACATGTTTTGGCACAAGTATGAGGCGTGACCTCTTCTACATAAGAAAAAGCATTTTACATTTTCAGCGGGTAATCATGTTCATCTTATTTTTATGAATGGTCCTCAGTAATTAGGCTGATAAGGAATGCCATTTCTGTGTTTACTTCTGATTTTTAGAAAAGAATGGATGATTTGGGACAGTTATTTAGAACCTGGAATAGTTTTTGGCTTGTTAAATAGTGAAGTTTTAAATCTTCTTGAGCGGTGGATAAAAATGCCCATTTCCTGTCCTGGTGCCCAGACGCAGTAAGTTTGTTTCAGTAGTGGGCTGACGCTGTAGAGGACGAGGATCCCTGCTGTAAGACTTGGATGTTAAAAGAATCCCCCTCCTGGCATGTGCCTTTACTAATCTAGCTGTTTCTGGTTAAGGAAAAACTAGTCTGAAATCATTAACATGACAGCTGTCTTTCATGCCTCTCTGTCTCTTCCAGCCTCATGTTCAGGGGTGTTTGCTAACACTTGGCCTTGCACAGTGCTAACCCTTTTGAAGGTCAGAATAACTGGTTCTGTTGTTTTTAAATACAGGAAGGGGGCGTGTTCACATTTGGAGCGGGAGGATATGGACAGCTTGGGCATAACTCTACAAATCATGAAATAAACCCCAGAAAAGTGTTTGAGCTCATGGGAAATGTAGTCACACAGATTGCATGTGGAAGGTAAAATCTACTTTGTTTTTGCACGTTTATCTAAAATACAACACCAGTGAATTATACTGAAAAGTCACAAGGCTGCTAGTAACATTTCAAATTGCTGTGCGGTCAAGGCAACACACGCTGGCTTTCACGCCGTCATCGGGGAAGATGGATTCATTTGGGCTTGGAGGGAACGGGCAGCTTGGCACACGGTCCACTTCCAACAGAAAAAGCCCTGCTCTTGTTAAAGGTCCCTGGGTAGCCACCAGTACTGCAACAGATACAGGTGAGGGGACAGCACATGTAAAACCGAAACATCCTTCCATTTTTGAGGGGGGTAAAGTTTGAATCATAAGCAGTCAAATGTATTAATCGATAGGATTCTCCGTTTACATTTTCTCTGACTACGTTTTATATAATTCTGCTGTGTATCCATCTGAACATGGAGATTTATTAGCTTTAATCTGAATCTGAAGTCATAAAAGCACTTCCACATTACATAATTAGTTTGAAGGGTTTATTTCAAACGTAAAACTCGATGGTAAGATGTTTTAATAACATAAAAAACCAATTTTCCCTCACTTTTGTTGCAGATTCAGAGGAGAAATGTTGTGTCAAACGGATTTATGCTGGAGGAGATCAAAGCTTTGCTCACTATTGCAGTGCCAACGTAAGTTTTCACTCTCCTCTGAAACAGAGATTTCATGGAGATGCTTACAAATATACAGCACGTTTTAATAATTGCACAGCTGTGCTGAATGCTATCGTTTTTACTCTACAGTAAAAACAATGGCACTGGCAGTACTCGATAATAGTGAGCAGCTGAACAACAGTGATTTGAACTAAAGGATTATTATCACCGCTGGGGAGTGAGAGCGATGTCAGGCAGATGAGCTGAGATTGTAAATATTTCCAGACACAGCCTGTAATTATCTGAAATTAAAAAAAAAAAAAATCTTAGCACATGGGTTCGCGTGTAATTTTATACCACAGCGTTGTTTGACAACGTCACCATTCACGTGAGTTAAAGAAGGCGAAACTTACCTGTGAAACCACGAGAAATTTGAAAAATGAGAAAATGACATTAATTTAAAATCTTGTAATAAAAGTTTTCGAATTCCAGGAAACAGAATTGCATTTGTCAATCTAATTAAAGCAGACTGCTCCAGCTGTTCCCCAACAGTCAATGCAAGCTGGTGTTGGTTTTAAAACACGTTGCCATGTAGCGTATGATGAGTTTTCAAGCAGAATGTAATTTGTAATGAGGATGTATGTCACTTTTTTCCTTTTCTCAGAAGCACCTTCTTCTAAAATGTGCCGCAGATAGCTGTGAATGCTGTTTTTACACACTTAGAACATCTGATCGGTTTCTTTTACACAGGTTTACATTTTTCAGTTTTTATTTGTGTAACATTTATACTTTTTGGTGCAGAGTCTTCAGAACGGAGATGACACAAGGATAAAAGATCCACAGAGAAAGATTTGCTCCTTGAATGAGGATCTCATACAAAAATGGTTGAACCACTCACCAGGAAGACTCCCGCTAGATATCTCCAAGTAAAGTTTTCTTCTTCTTTTTTCCCCCTCAGTAGTACTAGTAGTAGTATGTTGGAGTTGGCATGGTGTGTTTGAATAGAATCAAATTACCAGATCCTTTTTGGAGATTTACACAGTAATTATTTGCCTTTTCTGGTTTCCTTAGTGAGATCGACCTCGTGTTCTCCTCAGCAAGCTGCCTAAATGGGTCTTTCCTGTCAATGAGGTAAATGCACTCCAGATATTTCAAAGGAAAATGGGTAACATTCATTCATTATCTAGTCAGAAATATCATTTTGACTGATTTGTATTAAAATCAACACATTGTTTCGCTGAATTTCTTGTTTATTTACTCTCTAGTTAGATAATTAAAGCTTTCTTAAGCTGCTCCCGTCATATGAGCCAGGTGAATGCATGAGTTTGGTAGGCTATATAAAAACATGAAATTGAGATGGCCACAGTTTTAGCCATGAAAGCAGGAAGCTCAACTATAAACGACATTCAGTACTGACACTCATCTGCTGTCATGGTAAATCTAAAGCTTGTTCTGCTGTCACCGCTTTGACCAGATAAAAAGCGTGCTCTCCTGGGTTGAGATCAGATGACTGATTTGGCCATTGAAGAATATCCTGTTTCTTTGCTTTGAGAAACGTTTGGGCTGCTTTTGAAGTGTGCTTTGGCTCATTAACCATTTGCACTCTGAAGCACCTTCCAATAAGTTTAGAACGTTAGATTAATGCTTTTGTTTTGTGTTGTTATAGTTATTGCCTAGCATTTTTGTAATTATCTCATTCTGAGTGCTGATTTTTTTATTTATTAATTTTTTTTAACGCAGTCATCCAGATCACTACAGTACCAGCAGTAAATGTTCAGGGGTGGATATGAACATGGCTCGCCTGCTCTTCAACAAAGTAATCCAAGAGGGTCACCCTGAGATTGCTCAGCAGGTCAGTGGCCACATACAATATAGTTCCATCCACCCATCCATCTCCTTCTACTTGTTCTATTCAAGGTCTGGGACTGAATTCTGGATTCTTCATTGTAATTCAAAACTGCATTCTGTGTCGTGTCAGTACCATGCCAAATACTTGGGCACTAATTTTTTTCTCTGATTGGTGAAGTCCCTCTGACTTGGAGTTTCTTTTTTATTCCTCATACTCTTCAGCAGTGTTTATGACCTTTGCTCATCTGACATTGCCACTGCTGTCTTGTCACTGACGTTCATATTATTTTGATTTGGTACCTGACCGGGCAGATGTTTTTATAGTGTAAATGTCCCCAGTTTTATTACTGTGTCGGCTCCAGTTTTTTCCGGTACTCTGGTCCATTCAGTGTGTTATTGTTGCACTTTACCCCACACCTCATCAGCAGTTTGTATGCATTCAGGATTATCACATTAATCATAACAGACCAGTTTCCCTTCGTCTGTCTGCCTCAGATTGCTGCCAGTCTGGAGAAGAACCTCATTCCCAGGCTAAACAATTCTCCTCCAGACATCGAAGCACTGAGACTCTACCTCACTCTTCCAGAATGCCCTCTCTTCACTAACCGAAATAACTACGTGACCATCTCTATCCCATTTGCCAAATCAGTCATCAGCCTAAAAGAGGCTCCACTGAAGGTGCTAGGTAGGTAGGATGAAGGAGTTTTTTAAAGCTTTATTGGCACTTTTTTTCCATACTACACAATTTCAGGATTCCTGAAGTTATCGTTAAGGAAAATAAGGTCTTAAAATAGCGTATATTTGTCATAAATCTTATGCAGGAATTTAATTCCAGATGGTATAGTTAGGACTGGGAAAAAATGAGCACTTTACACGGTCTTAAAAGGGTTTTGTGGAGCACTAATTTAGTGTTTGCTCATGTATTTGCAGGAAACTGGTGGTCTACGTTTGAGTCCCCAGTCTTCCAGCGTCTAGTTAAGCTGTACAAGGAAGTGGTGGTGTATCTGCTGCAGATGCACAAGGTGGGCATTCCTGCAGTAGAGCAGAGAATTTTCACCTGTTTTCTGGACACATCGCTGCGGCTCCTGGAAATCCTACACAAGGTGAGGAAAAAGGTGCCGTGTTAAATTCCTGTTGCACATTCTATCCTTCTTTAAAGGACTACAGGTGACAGTCGCTCCCACTTGTCGCTTCAGGTGAGCGAGAAAGCGGGACACATCATTCAGTACGACAAGTTCTACATTCACGAGTTGGATAACCTGATAGACATCCGAAATGACTACGTCACATGGCTTCAGAGGCAGATGTACCCAATGGTGAGTCTGCTGTGGATGTTGGCTCTGCGAGTAATACAGTAATGCATTTTTCTATGTTAAGGTTTTGATATGAACCTTTTGTTTATGTTCTATCAGGGACATGATGGTGTGGTGACTCTGTGCAAGTATCCTTTTGTATTTGATGCCCAAGCAAAGACTACACTCCTTCAGACAGATGCTGTCATACAGATGCAGGTACTACTCACTAAACCTCTTAAAGGCAGTTTCTTACCTTTATTCTCATTAATCGCTTCATAATCGTGTGTTTTCTGTATTAACAGATAGCAGTGGACCAGGCGCAGATGCAAAATTTCAGCTCCATGTTCCTACCGGCGGTGGAATCCGTCAACCCGTGCCTCATCCTCATCGTTCGCAGGGAAAACATCGTTGGAGACACTATGGAAGTGCTCAGGAAGTCTAAAAATGTTGACTACAAGAAACCACTAAAGGTAGAAACAACATTTAAGTTTGAAGCTTTAAAAAAAATAAGCAGCATAACCCATACCTGATTTAAATTTGGCCACCATTTCCATTCCAGTCATATTCTTGTAAACTCTGGATCCCTTCCAATACTTGTGCTATTTTTGGATTGGTCCCAGGAAGTCCCGTTCTGACAACATGCACATGTGCGTGTGTGATTTCAACATGAACCTCCTTGCAGTCTACAACGACACCACTAACTCAGGGAGGAAACATCATACAGCTAAGAGCTAGAGAGGGAAAAAAGGCACTCTTCAGGTTTGAGTCCACAACGTCCAAACGTAGCATCAACATTAGATCACAAGCTTGACTTGAGGCATGCTCGGCATTTTTTTCACGGTGTTGCGAATGATAAATCCATTCTTAAGGTTCAAAACTGTAGATTCTGTCTCGACTCCTCACACTTTTGACACAGAAGTGGTGATTCAGCGAGCACGCAGAGTGGTGCAAGTGGTCAGAACAGAATTTCCAGGTAGCAATCACTAAATATCGCAGGAGCCGTGGCCTTGACAACGAAGACAACTGTGAACGAGCTAACAGCCAAATTTAAATCCAGTACACTTAGGATGAAGTTTCTAGTTATGAATGAAAATACATATATGAATGTGAAAGATGGTGCTCATGGTAATGAACCCACAGAGTAGGCCGGGTTCAAACGGTACTGTGACTTACTTGGGACGTTTGTGGCAGGTGATCTTTGTGGGAGAAGAGGCTGTCGATGCAGGCGGCGTGAGAAAGGAGTTCTTCCTTCTGATCATGAAAGAGCTGCTAGATCCCAAATACGGAATGTTTCGCTACTACGAGGAGTCTCGCCTCATCTGGTTTTCAAACAAGGTACTTGCTTTAAACCAGGCGGTGTCTCTGCGTGACCTTTGTGAAACCCTCCCTCGATTAAATGCTGACAATCACCCACTGTCCTTTGCAGACATTTGAGGACATTGACTTGTTCAACCTCATCGGGGTCATCTGCGGTCTGGCCATCTACAATCTCACTATCGTTGAGCTCAACTTCCCCTTGGCCCTTTACAAGAAGCTTTTGAAGAAGAAGCCAACGCTAGAAGACCTGAAAGAGCTAATGCCAGATGTGGGAAGGTCAGATCAAGGAACAGTCACCTGAGGTTTCCATTTAATATGTTTATGAATGGTAGTTTACCTTGGCATTGCCTTAACTTCATCTAAACCTTTTGATGCCACAGTAATTACACAGAAATTTAAAGATTTGTGTTCCTGTTCATCCAGGAGTCTGCAGCAGCTACTAGACTACACGGAAGATGACCTTGAGGAAACCTTCTGCTTGAATTTCACAGTAAGATGATTGACTATCAACATTTTCTGCTGTGGTTTAAGTTGTGCCATCCACCTATCATATGATTTTTATTTTCTGTTTATTTATTTTTATTTTTTCAGATCACAGAGGAAAACTACGGTGCCACAGAGGTTTTTGAGCTTGTACCAAATGGGGAAAACATTAACGTCAATATGTCAAACAGGTAAAGATTTTTTTAAAGTTGTCCTGATATTTATCCATTAGCAGTTATTCACTAAGAGGGATTCATGGATATTTTGGATTATTAATCTGTGCTGTAAAAATACTGTGACGCCAACAAAGGTTTAGCTAAGAAGTATCTTAAAGACTGGGAGAAGGGTAATGTCTACACAGGTCAAAGGATGCTGAATATGGAGCTGCTAGGCAAGAGGTAAAGAGAGAGACCATAGAAAATTCACAGATGTAGGAAGGGAGGACATGCAGAGGGTTGGCATAAGACAGAAGAGGATGGGGTGAGATGTAGATGGATCATCTACTGCGGCGACCCCTAAAGAGAGCAGCCGAAAGACGAAGAAGCTTAATGCTGTCCTCTGTCCTGTTGTTGAAACATTCACGTTACTCTCATTTTTCTTACTTTCTTCTCCTCTAGGCAGGACTTCGTCAATGCCTATGTAGACTATGTTTTCAACACATCGGTAGCTCCACTCTTCGAGTGCTTCTATGCAGGCTTCCACAAAGTGTGCGGTGGGAAAGTTTTAGAACTGTTCCAGCCAAACGAACTGCAAGCCATGGTTATCGGCAATACCAACTATGACTGGATGGAGCTTGAAAAGGTTTTGTATTAAATAGTGATTAGTAAAAATTGCATCTGACCATGCAATGTGAAGAAAATATCCGCATAGCCTTCAGGACTATGAAAGCTGTATTCTTCCTAGTGTCCAGCAGGGGGCGACTCCTCTAGTTGTATTGAAATGTCCTTATTTCTCACTTGATTTATTACCTCAGTAAACATTTTACGAATTTAGTTTATGGTCTTGTATGCTAGTTTAACATTCCATCTAATACAGTATAATCTTCATTTTGTGAATTAAGGAAACATTTGCCGGTATGGCGTGACTACCGGGTGATTGGCAGGTTGCTGATGTAAGAGTGTGCAGTATCCTTGGTTTCTCAGTCAATATATCATTTAAAAAGTCAAGTTTTTTTAAAAAAAAAGTCTGTTAATGACTGAGCGAAGCTCCAGTGGCCACTGTGAATCTCACTTTTTAAAGTGAGCCTTGTACATTATAAGATGGATTATGAAAATAATTTTTGCTTATGTTCTTTTGCTTATAGACTACTGAGTACAAAGGGGAGTACTGGACAGACCACCCTACAATCAGGCTTTTCTGGGAGGTATTTCACGATCTTCCATTGGAGAAGAAAAAACAGTTTCTCTGTAAGTGTTGCCCAAAACAGCAGAAAAGTTAGTTTCATTAATTTTGTGTGAGTTTGCATATTAAGTGCGGACCTTGACAAGTGAAGAGAAACAAAAATCTTGTCTTTACAGTGTTCCTCACGGGAAGTGACCGCATCCCCATCTTGGGCATGAAAAGCTTGAAACTGGTGATCCAGCCTACTGGTGGAGGGGAGCATTACTTACCTGTTGCCCACACCTGCTTCAACCTGCTGGACCTGCCCAAATACACGAGTCTAGAAATGCTCCGTGAGAAGCTGCTACAGGCTATAGATCACAATCAAGGCTTTAATCTTGCCTGATAGAACATAGAAATCCATGTTGAGACTGTTGATGGCAACCACATTCCCAGATGGTTTTTTGCAGACTTCTCAGTCTGGATGAGTCAAACACAAGTTGAAAAAAAATAAAAATTAAAAAGGAGGCCACATGACACTAGCAGTGACTGATATGAACGGCTGGACTTTAATGTTAATGTTGATTTTTTAATTATTTTTTTTTCCAGCTGCTTTCTTGCCATCAAAGTGTTTGATGCCCAATCTCACACAAGTTGATTCACATTTAATATTGCTCTTGTAGATATGCTTTTATTCATGTTTGGATAGGACAAGTATGATGAAGCAAACTACTGGTATATACAGCACAGGGGCATAAATAAACTGACAACAAACAAACTCCTGTAAAATACAGTGAAATTACTTTTTGTAATGCTTAACACCTAATTTATTGTGACAGTGAGATGCTTCTATCATGTTTTTACTGGTTTAAAATGTAGTCAAACACCACAAAATACCATGTAATTCCACCCCCCCCAAAAATAGAGAGAACAAATAAGACCTGATTCACATCTGACAAAGTGTCAACAGAAACACATTTTTTTAAAACTACACTAGCAGTATTTTCTGCATGGCTTTGTCATCAAAGTGACACTGTATTTTACAGGAGTTTGTTTTTTTTCCCCCATCCCCTGTTGCAAAAATTGTTAGCCAATGTAAATCTACTTTATGTTTGACAAAGGTTCTCTTGTGACATTTGCTTGAGAGCAATGTGAAGTGTTTGCTATAGATGCTGAGTGGATTTTCTTGGCTGTTTGCCTTAACAATCCACAAATAAAAACAAAGTACAGCCACTGAAATAAATGGGCTACTTGCTGGTAAGGTTCTAAGTTCTTATGAAAGGTTGGTTATTTTTAATATAGTACCTTGTGTCTGAATATTGCTGTAGAAGGTATTTTTATAACAAAAATATACCAGACTTTCTGTTTTTAAAAGGGGTTAATTCTGCTTTTTGTTATTTTCTTTCAAATATGTTCTGATGATGGATGCTCTTATGACACGTGACCAGAGTTTGAGAGGAGGTGATAAGTATAGGTATGTGTAATCCGTGTGCTCAGGCATCAGTGTCTTCCTACTCTTGGGTTTGTATGAAGTTACAAAGGGCAGATGTCATCTCAGGCACACAGCCGTTTCCTATTCACATCCTGCAAGTGGAGGGTCTCATGAAAGCGGTTAAGACAGCCAAAGTAATTATTTACACCAAAATCTAGACAGAAAAAGAATGCCGATGTTTTAGATTTCACATTTAAAATATCATCACTTCATTCTTCCAAAGAAGGTGATTTTTCCCTATGATTGGTTAATTGTTGATACCATGACATTTCTTCAAGGGCAACTGTTGAGATGTCAGAAATGTAGTTAAAGTGCAATAGAAGCCTTTGTGAGGGGCAGCCAATCAGAAATAAAGTTGCTTTAAAGTGAGAGACGAAATCTGAGGGCCTGCATTAAGGTAGAGTATAAGTAAAATTTAAAATTGACAGTACAAAACTGCTGTGATGAATTAAAATATGTTGGAAATGAGAATAATAGGTCCCCTTTAAAGTCCAGCTTATATAGTAAATTAACCTTTAATATTTTAACTGTGTTTGTCTGTTCCCTCATGAAAATACCCATCAACACATTCCACTTCAAGTCACAATTTAATCATAAACTGTACAAGTTGAATGACATGCGCACACTGCAGAATATGGCCATAAAGGAGGCAAATACACTTGTCTGTTGTTGCCCAATTTGGGGGCTTTTTGTGTTAGTTTTGGTATCAGTGGGGCAACTCGTGATGGACAAACTTATAGTGGGAACCACAGGAAGGACAGCGCTGGGCCTCTCCCTCATGAAGCCAGAACCACACAATAGCAGTGTTGTCTTCCTCACCTGCAAAGAGTTTTAAAAAGTTGTAATTTAAAAAAAAAAAAAAAGTTGTTAACACTGATAACACAGATTCATAAAGAGGAAATTTGTATTCAATATGCATCACTTACAGAGACATCCCACCAGCCTCTTGGTTCCAATGCCTGGCACAATGTGAGGGTCTTCTTTGGTACCGGCATAGTGCTTTGGTTTCAGGATGCTGTAAGGGTCCTGTGATGTAAACAGGAAAAAGAAAAAAATTAGCTTATGTGCAGTTCAGGTTCATTATTATATGTATACAGTAGCCTACCTTTCCCTGTTTGAGGGCCTGGAGGGTACGGCGCTCCAGTCCAGTGGCCTGTTCTTCATCTGTTGGTATGCCTGAAAAATTAAATAGCAAAAAGGTTTTTATTTAAAAATAATAATAATAATAATAATAATAATAAATAAATCAAAAAATCTTTATTTGGTTCAGGCTGTACAGCTGCTTAAAAAAAAATCAGTTTTATATTAAAAGCCTATAATAACTTGCTTAAATCTTACCTTTTGCATATGTCCTCCGTACACTAATAACTACAAAGACTAAAACTAACACAGAAACCAACACTAAACGTCTTCTAAGAACAAAAACTAAACTAAATTAAAACGAAAAACTCAAAAAGAAATAAAAATTCTAACTAATTAGAAAATACAGAACTATAATAAAGTCTGTAGTGAGTGCGGGTAAGCCTGCACGTCAGCATTGGACGCCTCCCACAATAACACACTCCTGTCCCCTGTCAGGGTGCTGGCACCTGCCCAACGGAGTCTGCCAAAGGAGGTGGGTCTATCAAAGGCCTTTCCACTCGCTAAAGTCCAAATGACCTTCATTTTTTTTTTTTTTTTTTTGTTAAAGGTGTACTTTATAGTCGTATTTAGGTGGGGACTTTGTGTATATCAAAGCACATAAGCCTCCCACAAATATGTTTTACTTCTGTAAATAAATAAATATGTACACAGGTGTTTCTTTTTGCTGTAAATAAAACACTGGCGGTAGCTAGCTAGCACGTACTGCAAACTCCTTATGTGTAAAACAGAACTTGTGAGCTACCAAACTAAACAATAAAGACGCCGCTAAAATTACCAATATAACCAGCCTTTCGTTTTCGGTCGCACTAAGTCAAGTGAGCGGTGACAGCTGTGCCTGTAACGCACTCCGGAGGCCTGTAAAGTCACGTCTCCTGTCGTAAATACGGAGTCCTACCTCTCACCGTGGCCATTGAACGGTGCAGCGGCGGGGCCAGCACGCTGCTCCTCAGCTGCAGTGTTGTTGTACAAGCTCGGAGAAGAAGACGTCCCGCCATTGTAGCGTCTTTTTCCAAGTACAGTGAGTGACCTGACTCTGCTATAACCCGGACTGAAATGACCCCGCTACAACCGCCTGAGTGACGGGTGCGCGGGCCAATGAGCAGAAGCGCAGCTGATCCGACCAATCAGATTCAGCAGTGGGCGGCACGCTCAACAGGTGGTAAACACCGCTATATACTTTATTATAGATATAGAAAGACATAGTTTCATTTTTGTTATGTAAAAAAAAAATCACTTTAAGATAGCACCTGTTATTGTAGTTAGTTAAATTTACATTTCCGTTCAATTACAAGGGAAGAAGGAACCATCAAAGTCAAAAACCAAATGTACAAACCATACACAGGCATTTGAAATTACAGTGCTCCCACGGACCTCAGACTTACACTTAAACAAACATAAAAGATAAAAATAAAAATCTTATGTACAATGGTGTACATAAGGTTTGCTCCCAACACACATAGATGTTTACATTAGCGCTGTAATTTGCACTAATCAACTGAACAACTACTACTGTTATAACTTGCACATTATTTTTCTCATTTTATATATACTAACTTATTGGAAGTTACACGTTTACTTTTTGATGCACAGGTACAATGCACAATCTGTACATTTTGTAAATATTCTAAATATTCTTAATTATTTAAACATCTTTCAATACCCTACTCTGTTTTCACACTAAAACCTGGGTTTGCCACTTTCATCTGTACTTCAATATTAATAACTGTACAGTACTCTGTTTTTGTATATTGTCCGTGATGTAAATATGTGTTTCTGTAAAAAATTTTGTGTGTTTTTGTAGAGCAGAAGCAGTCAGCTCATTTGAGGGTGAAAACAAAGTCAAACAACTCAACAACCAGACGGTGTTTTTTGCTGCTGTTACAACCAAATTTCCCCTTGTGGGACAATTAAAGGATTTTTCTATTCTGTTCTATTCTATTCTATTTGTAAAATGTGCTATATTTCCCTATGAGGTGTGGTATTTTAAATCCTTTTACCACTGTGCTCGAATAAATATAGACCAGCAGAAAGAAAGAGAAAATGCTGACAGAGGTACTCTGCAGTGGAGAAAGAAGAAAGTTGTTGAAACGTGAAGAGAAACGTGTTTTCTTGCTTTTATTTTTTCCCTGGTTGATTCTCCTGTGATCCAGATGGAGGCGGTGATGGACCAACAAACATCAATGCTCACATGCTGTTTCACATGGTGATGACAAAAAAAGAAGGTGTTATAAGCTGTAAAAAACGTGATGTATGAGGTTGTGTGCTGTGTGTGCATATTTCTGTGGAGAGGAGAAAGAGTGTAAAAAGACTGGGTCCCGCTGTATTACTCAGGCTGCACTACAGCGTCTATTCACAGGCGCGATCCCACTACTGAGCGGCACGGGGGCTTTGACCTGCTCCGTTTCCGACCTGGGCCGGTGCACCCCTCCTTAGGCGACCTGGTGGTCCCGACCTCCCCGAGGAGCACCATATCGATGCTGAACTTAGTGCGGACACCCGATCGGCATAGTCCGCTGAAGCTCAGAGATCCTGAGCTCAAACGATCCGCCAGCCTCAGCCTCCCGGTAGCTTGGATTACAGGCGCGCGCCACCGCACCCGGCAAGAGGCGCCCTCGTTCACGCAGTCTTTAAGGTTTACACACGTGACGTCATCAGGAACCAGTGCTGCAGATAGCAGCCAACAACATTATCCTTCAGGACTGGCTGGACTGGCCATCGGGCATACCGGGCATTTGCCCGATGGGCCGATGGTGATTTTTCGCTTTTATAGGCCGACGTTTTATTGTTTGTTTGTTTGTTTTTAACGGTATAAACAATGAAAGGTGGTGGATTGGCCAATTGGTCATGATCGACTCTGAGCTGGACCAATTACAGCCGATGAGGTCGAACTTTAAAGTTCCGTATTTAGGTGTAAAGGAACACGATTTGTCCCGAACTTCAGCAAAAAAAAAATTTTTTTAAAGACACAAAGCTGGAGTTATTCTGCGTCTTTACGCTGCACAGCTGCCTCTTCTTCTCTCATTCTCTCCCCCTCCATCTCCTGTTTCTACTTCAATCATGAAACTGATCAATGATCAGCTGATCGGCTTTGCTGTCCTAAGTCCCGTCTAGTTTATTTATCCCCCACTTTGCGCCAGAAAGACGAAACCAGCGGATGTCGCGCTAAACAGCAGCAGCACGTTTAAGCTTGATAAGCTGTTGTTATAATTTATTTAATATGACTTTCTAGTATCAGCTGACGTTTGCTGGAGCCACAGCCCTAAAGGTGCTGGTCAACACACAGTCAACACACAGATATCCTAACCGATATCTGGTGAGAGGGAAACATGAAGATGAAACCAGGAGATGTCCTTACTGAATCATCAGAGTTGAACTGGTGATGGAGAAACAGGTTTACCTTTTAGTTGACATGAATGAGTTGAAGGGAAGTTATGAACTGTTTCTGAGAGACAAATAACACCAGGATCCTTTTGTACACGGCTGACAGCTGGTAACTGTGCAGGGGCGGGTCTAGCAAAGTTTTGCCAGGGGGCCAGGTAGGGCATTAACAGGGAAAGGGGGGCACAGAGAAATACTTTTCTTTCCTATTCTCATTTAAAATGTCTAGGTTTTAATAAATACAACCGAATCTTACAACCAAAGTGGTCATCTGATGTAAAATATATAAAAAATTCATTATTGTATATAGTAAATATTAAGTCTAATATATGCCCTAATAAGCTATAGTACTTTCTCCTTTGGGAAGGTACCATGTGTGCAGTCTGCAATTCTGTTGCAGAAAAATGTTGAATCTATTTAATTACTGTAGAAAAATAATTGGTTTCTGTGCATTTGTTTTACCCAGGCAATAAATTAAAGTCGATTACGTCGATTAAGCATCATGAGGCGGAGGGTGGGGGGTGGTTCCCTATTTTTTTGCTGGGAGTTGGCAACCCTGTTAGTTAGGTATATGTAATTATTGATTATAGGTTGTTTGATATTTCCGGTAAGTACTGTTTAAAATACCAGAATAGGGAGGATGGTGTAGGTATAAGTTTATTAGACTGATACATATATACCAACAAGACAGTGTACATCACTGTCACAACAGTTCAATTCAAAGTGTTGAATTGAACTGAGTATGCCATCTGTTCAAAACCTCTCCCAGTCAGTACTGTTCTCTATGCCTGTCTTACTGTACATGATGTCATTAGCACAAACACTTTAAAGGTAATAATTTAGGACTTCAACAATAACACAGACTGCAATCTAGTTAAGCATCTTACAGTTAGTTTTGAATGAATGAACTTAAAAAACAAGACAAGCAAAGATGAGTCTCCTCTAATTTTGTGTGTCACATAAGAAAGAAGCATCAATATCTGATGAGAAGACTTATTAATTTGGCCTTTCACATGGTCTTACTGAGGTGATGCAAAGTGAAATATGCATCCTTTTTTTGGTAATGTGCTGGAAAAGTTTGAAAATGGACATTGAACGTGCTTACAAAGTGCTTGAATTTGACCCTGAAAAAGGTGTATGAACCCAGAAAAAGTCACACGTGCAAAGTTAATCATATTAAATTGATTGGATGCTTTCAGCACAAAATTTAGTCACACAGTAAGGACGGCATCTGATTTACCTTCATCGGTAAACATGTTTATGCAGTACATCGTAACACTGTGGGTAAGTCCTCTGGTTCAAATCAGTTCCAGTCAATTTGGAGATGTAAGTCTTAACCTTTCACATGCATCAGGAAGGAAAATACAACCAACATTTAAATGTCTTAATTAGATTTATTTTAAGTGTCTTAATGAGCTGCTGAATGTGAAAGTTAGCAACTGTTGATTTTACTGGCCAACAGTTACTCAGTGTTAGCTCATTACTCTTTACTCTGAGTTGTTGAAACAAATCTTGGCTGTTGTCTGTTGTTGGTTAATCTGATTCCTGAGCGCTTGTGTTTGCTCCGCTCTCTATAGTATTTATTTGTTGGAGGGAATGCGTTTTGATCATCCTCATGTTCATTTCCAACATGATATTCTTATTCTTGGACTCTACTAGAGTAGCTTTGCACGATTCACAGTTCAAAAAAATGCTTCTTTATCTTACACCAAGTCCCTCTTTTTCTCCTCAGCCTGAAAAACAGGGGTTTTGGCTTTTTTGCCTTTCAGCTAACTTTACTCATATTGGTTGATATTAAAAAAGACTTGCTATTAATGATCAAGGCTTTTTTAATATCATGGATTGGGTGTTCTTTTTATTCATGCTTTTTTCTGGGGTCTATGATGGATATTTTGGAATTAAAATTGCATAAATTAAGATCTGATTACAAATATTAGTCTCACACATTACATTAATTTAATTCAAAAATGAGTCAGGTAGGTAGAAATACACCAGAATAGTGAAATTAATCTTGTATTTATCATCTGAACATTTATCACATGTTCAGCGCTCATAAATAATATATTTGGAAGACAAAAATATTTGTGCTTATTATTTTGTTTATTTATTACAGAGGAAAAAAACATGACACTCTTCCTCACCACTTCCATCCAAACATGTCCCTCAGGACTCATTTTAAGCTGCGTACAGAAGGATTCAATCAGTCTGCAGAAGACACACATGCATCTGCTCCAGTGGCAATGAATGAAAACATCTGGCTGTGTTATTATGCATACTGAAATAGGAAAATAAAATAAGATGAATGAGTTCAGCGCTCTGAGCTGGATGTCTTTCTGAAATACAACTCTCCTGCCTCTGGTCTTCATGTGAAATGTCTTTACTTACTCTCGTAAAAGTCGATCATAAAACTTATGGAAGCGTGTCTAATTTTATTGTGATCTAGATCAAACTCATTTTAGATATTTGTTTCTATGTGCTGCGTGTGTTATTTGTTATTCAGATGTGAAGTTTAAAAAAGTTTAGCTAAGTCTTCATTTAACAAATGTTATTTCTGGGGTTTTGTTTTGCTTGCTTGCTGCATCACGTACTTCCCTGTGTATCTGGAGAGGATCAGAAGTCCCAGGTATACTGGTATTGGGGGTTGCAGCTGTAGGGATGACTCTTTCTGAAGCCTCCAGCTGACTGTTTCCTCTCAGCTACAAAACAGACACCACGTCGTTTAAATAGATGAGGCTTAAAATAAGAGATACTTTACTCTCTGAACATTGTTCCTAGTTTCCATTCATCCATTTAGTTTACTCTGGTCTTAATCAAGATCTTAAGAAGAGATATTGTTAGGACCTAGAAAGAGGAGGAGCAATTCAGACTTTAAGTTTGGAATATGCATTGCTGGACAGAAGAAAGTTAAAAGCTTACAAGACAAGATGCTGAAACATTACATACTGTGTATGTGTGTGTGTGTGTGTGTGTAAGAGAGAGACAGAGAGAGAGCTTGAGAGAAGCTGAGCTTTATTCAAAGTGATTTGAAACACACTGCAGCAATAAGGGCAAACTAGTGCACAGTTATGTTTACGTGAGCGTTATTTTGTATGCATTTGTACAGTTCGATAACTGTGAGAGTACATTGATAGCATTTAGCTCTATAGTAACAGGCATTTGTACCAGTGAGCATGAAAAAGTAGGGGAAAGAACTAGTATGTAAGCACTGACTGGTACTGTACAGTGTGTGTTTGTGTGTGTGTGTGTGTGTGTGTGTTTATGCTCGAGTGTATGAATAAACGAGTCAGTTTTAAACAGTAGCAATTTAAACAGTAGAAGAGTAGCACTATATTTATATATATTTATAAAGAATTACAAACAACAATATTTGAATTCAATTCAATTCAATTTTATTGATATAGCAGCAAATCACACCACCAGTCACTTCAAGGCTGTATGTATTATTGTAAGGTAGACCCTACAATAATACATACAGAGAACCCAACAATCATATGACCCCCGTATGTATTATTGTAAGGTAGACCCTACAATAATACATACAGAGAACCCAACAATCATATGACCCCTATGAGCAAGCACTTTGGCGACAGTGGGAGGAAAACTCCCTTTAATAGGAAGAAACCTCCAGCAGAACCAGGCTCAAGGAGGGGCGGCCATCTGCTGCGACGGTTGGGGTGAGAGAAGGAAGACAGTTGTTGTAGGTCTGATTGAAGGACTGATGTTGGTAAGTTGACTGCTGCTCCGCAGATTAATCAATGGAATTTAAGCCAAATTGTGCCTAATTTTAAGACCATATTCATTGGTTGTTTTTGTTGTTGTTATTATTTTGGGCTTTTTTTCAAAAGAATTGCTAGCTTCCCTAGAGTTTTGGCAACCCCAACAATCAGATGACTGCTGAGAAAGCACAAGGTTTCATACCCCTGTGCTATTCATGTCAGTGCAGGGGGTCTCCTAGAGAGGCCAGGGTTGAAAAGGGATGCTTCAGAACCTCCAAAGGTGTTATGCGCTGATTTGCTTTCAAGGCCAACATCTGTTTGATTAGCCTGACAAGTAATTGTTGGCCATTTTCAGGTCCTCGTTACCTTCAGTAGTTCTTCGAGGTCATCGAGACACTTAAGTTTTATATATCGAGTTTCCTTGGATTGATAATTTGTCTCGTATTGAAATTGTTCTTTGGTCTTAAATGTCCAGCGCTGTTCGTAGTAGTTATCTTTGATGAAATAATAGTAATGAGTGTACAAGCCAGAGTCTAGAAGATGATCTGGTAGCTGACCCTGAGTTTCAATTATGAATTTCAAAACATCATAATCGTCTTTCCCAGGATAGAGAGGCACCCCTATAGCAAGCTCCACAGCTACCAGCCCCAGAGCCCACATGTCAATTGCTTCATCATATGGAATGCCAAGCATAACCTCGGGTGCACAATAACCAACCGTCCCCCACACGGTAACCAGGAATCAGTGCAGAAGCGGGACATGCGAGGCCAAAGTCTATAAGTTTGACTTTGATGGGAGACTCATGGCGATCCACAACCATTATGTTGGCAAGTTTGAGGTCAGCATGCACTATTCCCACAGAACCCAGGTGGAACAGAGCATTTGCGATCTGATGCAAAATTGGCCCGAGTTCTCTTATTGGGAGACCCTGGTAACTCCAGCCCTCTATGTAGTCCCACAGGCTTTGATCGAGGAGTTCAAAATTTAAGCAAACACGCTCTCCATCGAGGAAATAGCCGTTCCATTCAACAATGTTGCACCTGTCTGGATCCAGCGTCGCAGCTGCTCCAGGATGAAAATTTCATGTTTTGCCTGTTGCAGAATTTCAGGGTCACTCTTGTTGACTTTAATAGCCACAATTTGGTTGTTTTTTGTATTGCGACACCTGGTTACAACACGAAGCCTCCTTCTCCAAGGAAAGACTCTACCATGTGGTGATCTCCCAAAATGGTCCCTTCAGATATTTCAAGATCATCTTCAGAGGAAGATGGGTTGGCTGAGGTGTTGACGTGTCCTTTTGAGGAAATTCAACTGAGTTTTGGAAACTGCAGTTGAATTTTGCGATCCTTGACTTTTCCAGCTTGAAGGCTGCTGAGAGACCACAAGGTTTTCTCCCCTGTGCTATTCATGTCAGTACAGGGGCACTCCTTGAGAGGCCAGTGTTGAAAAGGATGCTTCAGAACCTCCAAGGGTGTTATGCGCTGATTTGCATCCAAGGCCAACATCTGTTTGATTAGCCTGACAAATAATTGTTGGCCATTTTCAGGTCCTCGCCTTACCTTCAGTAGTTGTTCGAGGTCATCGAGACGCTTGAGTTTTATATATCGAGTTTCCTTGGATTGATAATTTGTCTCGTATTGAAATTGTTCTTTGGTCTTAAATGTCCAGCGCTGTTCGTAGTAGTTATCTTCAATGAAATAACAATCAGTGTACAAGCCAGACTCTAGAAGATGATCTGGTAGCTGACCCTGAGTTTCAATTATGAATTTCAAAACATCATAATCGTCTTCCCCAGGATAGAGAGGCACCCTGTAGCAAGCTCCACAGCTACCAGCCCCAGAGCCCACATGTCAATTGCTTCATCATATGGAATGCCAAGCATAACCTCGGGTGCACAATAACCAACCGTCCCCCACACGGTCACCAGGAATCAGTGCAGAAGCGGGACATGCGAGGCCAAAGTCTATAAGTTTGACTTTGATGGGAGACTCATGGCGATTCACAACCATTATGTTGGCAGGTTTGAGGTCAGCATGCACTATTCCCACAGAACCCAGGTGGAACAGAGCATTTGCGATCTGATACAAAATTGGCCTGAGTTCTCTTATTGGGAGACCCTGGTAATTCCAGCCCCCTATGTAGTCCCACAGGCTTTGATCGAGGAGTTCAAAATTTAAGCAAATACGCTCTCCATCGAGGAAATAGCCGTTCCATTCAACAATGTTGCACCTGTCTGGATCCAAGCGTCGCAGCTGCTCCAGGATGAAAATTTCATGTTTTGCCTGTTGCAGAATTTCAGGGTCGCTCTTGTTGACTTTAATAGCCACAGTTTGGTTGTTTTTTGTATTGTGACACCTGGTTACAACACCGAAGCCTCCTTCTCCAAGGAAAGCCTCTACCACGTGGTGATCTCCCAAAATGGTCCCTTCAGATATTTCAAGATCATCTTCAGAGGAAGATGGGTTGGCTGAGGTGTTGACGTGTCCTTTTTGAGGATATTCAACTGAGTTTTGGAAACTGCAGTTGAATTTTTGCGATCCATGACTTTCCCAGCTTGAAGGCTGCTGAGAAAACACAAGGTTTTCTCCCCCTGTGCTATTCATGTCAGGGCAGGGGGCACTCCTTGAGAGGCCAGTGTTGAAAAAGGGATGCTTCAGAACCTCCAAGGGTGTTATGCGCTGATTTGCATCCAAGGCCAACATCTGTTTGATTAGCCTGACAAATAATGGTTGGCCATTTTCAGGTCCTCGCGTTACCTTCAGTAGTTCTTCGAGGTCATCGAGACGCTTAAGTTTTATATATCGAGTTTCCTTGGATTGATAATTTGTCTCGTATTGAAATTGTTCTTTGGTCTTAAATGTCCAGCGCTGTTCGTTGTAGTTATCTTCGATGAAATAACAATCAGTGTACAAGCCAGACTCTAGAAGATGATCTGGTAGCTGACCCTGGGTTTCAATTATGAATTTCAAAACATCATAATCGTCTTCCCCAGGATAGAGAGGCACCCCTGTAGCAAGCTCCACAGCTACCAGCCCCAGAGCCCACATGTCAATTGCTTCATCATATGGAGTGCCAAGCATAATCTCAGGTGCACAATAACCAATTGTCCCCACAGTACCACCAGGAATCACTGCAGAAGTGTTACATGCGATGCCAAAGTCTATAAGTTTGACTTTGACAGGAGACTCATGGCGATTCACAACCATTATGTTGGCAGGTTTGAGGTCAGCATGCACTATTCCCACAGAACCCAGGTGGAACAGAGCATTTGCGATCTGATGCAAAATTGGCCTGAGTTCTCTTATTGGGAGACCCTGGTTATCCCGGTCCCCTATGTAGTCCCACAGGCTTTGATCGAGGAGTTCAAAATTTAAGCAAATATGCTCTCCATCGAGGAAATAGCCGTTCCATTCAACAATGTTGCACCTGTCTGGATCCAAGCGTCGCAGCTGCTCCAGGATGAAAATTTCCTGTTCTGCCTGTTGCAGAATTTCAGGGTCGCTCTTGTTGACTTTAATAGCCACAGTCTGGTTGTTTTTTGTATTGCGACATTTGGTTACAACACCGAAGCCTCCTTCTCCAAGGAAAGCCTCTACCATGTGGTGATCTCCCAAAATGGTCCCTTCAGATATTTTACGCTCATCTGAGCCGAAGGATGGATTGGCTGACATGGTGTAATATGTCTGCTTGTTTTCTGAATTGGTTTAGAAACAAAACTGAACTTGTTTTGGTTTCCGTCAGAAAATGCTCTCAAAACCTCTCGAAAGGGTTTTAGTCGCTGTCAGGTCAATGTCAAGCCATAAAGTATAATAGGTGAGCGCTCCTATTTATGGGTTTTGGGATCAAAGCAAAGTTGCCACGTCAGGAAGGATCAAAGCAAAGTTACCGCATCACAAGGGATCGAGGCGTTCGAATATGTGCGCGCATGCGCACACACGTGGTTGTTTGTGTAATGTTGTTCACACTAAGAATTTTAAAAGGAAACTGACAGTTACAAAACTTTTTGTTCGTTTATTTGTATTTGGGGGTTTTTGTTGTTGTTTTCTGCATACCATGTCAAGCTTTTCTGTATAAAGTAATGAAGAATCTTGGATTTTAATATTGTAGTTCGTGGATTTCGGATTTGGTGCTTAAAACTTCGTGAAACTGTAACCGTATTTCATTCACCACAAATAACTATCTGATTGAATAGTTTTCTTATCAGATAGAGCAGGGGTCGGCAGCCCTAGGCACGCGTGCAGGGTTAACTGATGGCACGCACGACCATAGCTGGACTGGCCATCGGGCATACCGGACATTTGCTCGGTGGCCCGAGCAAATGTCCGGTATTTTTTTTTTTTTTTGGTGGTGGATTGGCCAGACGCTGGTCGGTGTGTAAAAATAACTCAGTTGTTTGGTGTTGGCCATGGCGGAGCTTCCACAGATTAACAAGTGGAGGAGGCCAGCAGGTGGATGAGGGAAGGGGAGACAGGAGGAGGAGAGACCCGAGGAAGCCGCCGGTCGGAGCGTCAGGTGAACTAAACTTCAGGTAAGAAGTTATGACCTGCAGTCTATCTGGGTCAGATATAAACCAAGTTTAGGTGGAGTTTATTTTCGTTGTGCTGACGTTTTACAGTCAGTTACAATAACTCGTACTGCGTGCTAGCTAGCATGACGGAGTTTATATACTGCTGGGTGGGTGCTATGATTTTATTGATAGTGAACTTTACTTTATTCATAAGGTTAGTTAGTAGAGTTGCCAACCGTCCCGCATAAACGGAATCGTCCGGCATTCAGAGAAATTATTACGCTGTTTCGTGTTGAGCTGAGAAGGAACACAGTTTGTCCCGGACTTCAGCCAGGATGGAAAAAGACACAAAGCTGGAGTTATTCTGTGTCTTTGCTGCACAGCTGCATCTTCTTCTCCTCTCATTCTCCCCTCTCTCTCTCTGTGGCGTGTCCAGCGGGGTGGCCTGGGGGCACAGGCCACCCCAACCAGACTGGCCATCCCAGGTGCCACCCCAAGCCAAAACAATAAAATCCAATGAAATATCAAATGTACGATTATGTTTTCACAGAGAAGCTGAGATATCCGAGTGTAAGTGAATGCAGCATCGGCTTCTGCGCTATGAGCATCATGTTAGCAAAGGTAGGAGAGCCAAGCAAGAAAGAGGCACCGCAGAAAACAGTTTTTCGGCGAAAGATTAACAGTTTAACATAGCTGGACTGGCCATCGAGTATGGCGGAGCTTCCACAGCGGCTAGCAGGTGGATGTGGGAAGGGGAGGCAGGAGGAGAGACCCGAGGCAGCCGCCGGTCCGAGTGTCAGGTGAACTGAACTTCAGGTAAGAAGTTATGACCTGCAGTCTATCTGGGTCAGATATAAACCAAGTTTAGGTGGAGTTTATTTTCGTTGTGCTGACGTTTTACAGTCAGTTACAATAACTCGTACTGCGTGCTAGCTAGCATGACGGAGTTTATATACTGCTGGGTGGGTGCTATGATTTTATTGATAGTGAACTTTACTTTATTCATAAGGTTAGTTAGTAGAGTTGCCAACCGTCCCGTACAAACGGAATCGTCCGGCATTCAGAGAAATTATTACGCGTTTCGTGTTGAGCTGAGAAGGAACACAGTTTGTCCCGGACTTCAGCCAGGATGGAAAAAGACACAAAGCTGGAGTTATTCTGTGTCTTTGCTGCACAGCTGCATCTTCTTCTCCTCTCATTCTCCCCCCTCTCTCTCTCTGTGGCGTGTCCAGCGGGGTGGCCTGGGGGGGCACAGGCCACCCCCCCCCCAACCAGACTGGCCATCCCAGGTGCCACCCCGAAGCCAAAACAATAAAATCCAATGAAATATCAAATGTACGATTATGTTTTCACAGAGAAGCTGAGATATCCGAGTGTAAGTGAATGCAGCATCGGCTTCTGCGCTATGAGCATCATGTTAGCAAAGGTAGGAGAGCCAAGCAAGAAAGAGGCACCGCAGAAAACAGTTTTTCGGCGAAAGATTAACAGTTTAACATAGCTGGACTGGCCATCGAGTATGGCGGAGCTTCCACAGCGGCTAGCAGGTGGATGTGGGAAGGGGAGGCAGGAGGAGAGACCCGAGGCAGCCGCCGGTCCGAGTGTCAGGTGAACTGAACTTCAGGTAAGAAGTTATGACCTGCAGTCTATCTGGGTCAGATATAAACCAAGTTTAGGTGGAGTTTATTTTCGTTGTGCTGACTTTTTATAGTCAGTTACAATAACTCGTACTGGTGCTAGCTAGCATGACGGAGTTTCTATACAGCTGGGTGGGTGCTGTGATGTTACTGATAGTGAACTTTATTTTATTCATAAGGTTAGTTAGTAGAGTTGCCAACGGCTCCTTAAAAAATGGAATGGTCCCTCATTCAGAGAAAATATTACAGGTTTTGTATTGAGCTGAGAAGAGACACAGTTTGTCCCGAACTTCAGCTAGAATGAAAAAGACACAAGGCTGGAGTTATTCTGTGTCTTTGCTGCACAGCTGCCTCTTCTCCTCTCATTCTCCCCCCTCTCTCTCCTGTTGCTACTTCAATCATGAAACTGATCAATGATCAGCTGATCAGCTTTTCTCTCTTGTTTATTTATCGCCCACTTTGCCAGAAAGAGGAAATCAGCGGATGTCGCGCTAAACAACAGCAGCACCTTTAAGCTTGATCAGCTGTTGTTAGAATTTATTTAATACTAATTTCTAGTATCAGCTGATGTTTGCTGGAGCCACAGCTGTAAAAGCTGCTGGTCATGATGTTGGTTTGGTTATCTGGTGAGAGGGAAACATGAAGATGAAACCAGGAGATGTCCTTACTGAATCATCAGAGCTGAACAGGTGATGGAGAAACAGGTTTACCTTTTAGGTGACATGAATGAGTTGAAGGGAAGTTATGAACTGTTTCTGAGAGACAAATAACACCAGGATCCTTTTCTATGTAGCTGACAGCCAGTAACTGTGCAGGGGCGGCTCTAGCAAAGTTATGCCAGGGGGCCAGGTAGAGCATTAACAGGGAAAGGGGGGCACAAAGAAATACTTTTCTTTCTTATTCTCATTTAAAATATCTAGCTTTTAATAAATAATTATCTGAATCTTGCGAACAAAGTTTTTATCTGATGTAAAATTGATAGAAATCATACATATACCAACAAGACCGTGTACATCACTGTCACAACAGCGTTTGTTTTCATTCAAAGGCTTTATGGCTTTAATACCTGGTGGGCCGGTCTGTAGTCAAAATGCCCATTTTTTTGTCCCAGTCCAGCCCTGCATGTTAATACTGGCAGTGTCACCATGCCAGCTGACTGTATTTCATCATCAGCCAGTGTTGTTCTTTATACATCAATATTACCAAAGTTTACCATAAGGCAGCATAGAAAGTATTTACTTGCTTTCAGGTTTTATTCAAATGTTAGTCTTTTCATTTGTTTCCCCACTTTTTTCCTGTTTCAAAATCAAACACCAGTTTGTGAGAAGATTATCTTCTTTTTTTAATAGGCAGATAAAGTTTTGCATTGGCTAATTTGCCAATTGTTAAATGTGTTAAAATATGTTAAAAATGTTCGTATTTTAATATTTAAAAATGTTTTTGCCCAAAACATACATGCACTATATGTCAGTAAAAATACTATGCAAATATTGCTGCACCGTAGTGGTTAAAACCTCATTCTAATAAGAGTCAAAAGCAAATTCAGTTATTAGGTTTACAGGGTTATTGAATGATGGTTAACTGTTGGTAGAATTTTTTTTAACATTATCTGCCAATTACATCTGCCACCCTTCTCCAAATCTGTGCCCCTACCTGGCCCCCCCAACAAAAATTTTCTAGACACGCTACTGCTTTCTCTCCTGTTGCTACTTCAATCATGAAACTGATCAATGATCAGCTGATCAGCTTTTCTCTCTTGTTTGTTTATCGCTCACTTTGCGCCACAAAGAGGAAACCACCGGATGTCGCACTAAACAACAGCAGCACGTTTAAGCTTGGTCAGCTGCTGTTTAATTTATTTCATATTAATTTCTAGTATCAGCTGATGTTTTCTGGAGCCACAGCTGTAAAGCTGCTGGTCATGATGGTTTGTATATCTGGTGAGAGGGAAACATGCAGATGAAACCAGGAGATGTCCTTACTGAGTCATCAGAGCTGAACAGGTGATGGAGAAACAGGTTTACCTTTTAGGTGACATGAATGAGTTGAAGGGAAGTTATGAACTGTTTCTGAGAGACAAATAACACCAGGATCCTTTTCTATGTAGCTGACAGCTGGTAACTGTGCAGGGGCGGATCTAGCAAAGTTTTACCAGGGGGGCCAGGTAGGGCATTAACAGGGAGAGGGGGGCACAAAGAAATACTTTCTTATTCTCATTTAAAATGTCTGGCTGTTATTAAATAATTATCTGAAGCTTACAACCAAAGTTTTTATCTGACGTAAAATGAATAGAAATCATACATTTACCAACAAGACAGTGTACATCACTGTCACAACAGCATTTGTTTTCATTCAAAGGCTTTATGACTTTAATATCTGGGGGGCCGGTCTTTAGTCAAAATGCATCCAGAGACTCGAGACACAATGCATTTTTGGGACTTTAAGGTGTATGGACCAATGTTTTATTTTCTGATTAAACCAGAAATCTTTAATGAGCAGCTGGATTTGTCTGGCATTAACTGGCTGAGTTAATGCCAGTTAATGCGACATCGAAGCAGCTGGAATCCACAGCTGTGCGTGTTCATGGAGCTTGCATTTTCACAGGCCGGACATCACTACCTGACAAGTTTAATTGTCTTCAGAACATTGCAGAGGCCTTATTGACAGTATTTGGCTCTACATATCTGTGTGAGCAGATTTTCTCTCACATGAGTGTCCTCAGGTAGCCGTCTGAATGCTGGACACTCGGAGACCTGTGTCTCTGAGTGGGAGACCAGAGATCACATTAACATGCGTGTCTCTGTATTAACAAACATGCCATATTGGCCCAATTTATTTTTCTTATCATTGTTGTGAGGAGACCATAAATAGCATTTGTATTTTCTGTTGTACAGTTCATTTGCTGTTATGGAGTTCTTGTTATGAATAAAAGTGTCTTTTTTTTTTGTTTCAAAATAGCTGATAACTATTCGCTGATAGCTGCCAACATTTGCAAACAAATATAATTCTATAAAGTGGTTCTATATAATGTGTAACTGTTCATATAGAGCGTTATTAAATTTATTGCTAATGCAATCATATGGCACACTGACTTCTGAGGAAATTTTAAATGGCACTCGCCATCAGAAAGGTTGCCTACCCTGGTCTAAAAGCAACATTTCTCTGCCTGGGCTGCTGTTTTGTACCTCTGCACGTCAGTCTGTTTCAGTGTGTGACTAACGTGCCTGGAAGCATAGCTGGACTGGCCACATAGCTGGACTGGTTATCGGGCATCACCATCCCGATGGTGATTTTTCGCTTTTTATGGGCTGATGGTTTTTTTTTTTTTTTTTTTTTTTTTCTGTAACGGTATAAACACTGAAAGGTGGTGGATTGGCCAGATGCTGGGAGATGTGTAAAATAACTCAATTGTTTGGTGGTGGCTATTGCGGAGCTTCCACAGATTCAGTAACATTAGCAAGTGGTGGAGGCCAGCAGATGCAACACGCTGGCGGATGACGGAAAGGCAGGAGGAGCAGAGACACGAGGCGGTGAGAAGGTAAGAAGTTATGACCTGCAGTCTATCTGGGTCAGATATAAACCAAGTTTAGGTGGAGTTTATTTTCGTTATGCTGACTTTTTACAGTCAGTCACAATAACTCGTACTGCGTGCTAGCTAGCATGACGGAGTTTATATACTGCTGTTCGGGTACTATGATTTTATTGATGCTGAACTTGTTTTATCTTATTTATAAGGTTAGTTATTAGAGTTTCCAACCGGAATCTAAATCCAATCGAGAATCTGTGGCAAGATCTGAAAACTGCTGTTCACAAATGCTGTCCATCTAATCTGACTGAGCTGGAGCTGTTTTGCAAAGAAGAATGGGCAAGGATTTCACTCTCTAGATGTGCAAAGCTGGTAGAGACATACCCTAAAAGACTGGCAGCTGTAATTGCAGCAAAAGGTGGTTCTACAAAGTATTGACTCAGGGGGCTGAATAATTACGCACACCCCACTTTGCAGTTATTTATTTGTAAAAAATGTTTGGAATCATGTATGATTTTCGTTCCACTTCTCACGTGTACACCACTTTGTATTGGTCTTTCACGTGGAATTCCAATAAAATTGATTCATGTTTGTGGCTGTGACAAAATGTGGAAAAGTTCAAGGGGGCCGAATACTTTTGCAAGCCACTGTACCAACAAGACAGTGTACATCACTGTCACAACAGCATTTGTTTTCATTCAAAGGCTTTATGGATTTTCCTATAATACCTGGTGGGCCGTTCTCTAGTCAAAATGCCCGGGCTGATTTTTTGTCTCAGTCCAGTCCTGCCAATTGGCCAGTCCACCACCTTTCATTGTTTATACTGTTACAAAAAAAACCAACAAACAAAAAACCGTCGGCCCATAAAAACGAAAAATCACCCCGGTATGCCCGATGGCCAGTCCAGCTATGGTCTAAGGTCTCTGCAAACAAGTGTGCTTCAGTGAAACTTTGATAGAAATGTGCTCTGAAGAGACTTCCTACCACAGAAAGTAACAAAGGATGTTTGTGAGCTTGGAGTGCTGTGGGGATTAACAATCAGATTTTTGCTGGGGAAGGTGTTATTTCACAGGGGTGTGTACTGAGCCCTCTCCTGTACTCACTCTACACCTATGACTGCACAGCCACTAACAACTCCAACATCATTGTGAAGTTCGCGGACGACACTACAGTGGTGGGTCTTATCACCAACGGTGATGAGACAGCCTACAGGGAGGAGGTCAGCGCCCTGACCCACTGGTGTCAAGACAACCATCTCACCCTCAACGTCACAAAGACAAAGGAGTTGATAGTGGACTTCCGGAGGTGCAGGGAAGTACACACCCCCATCACCATCAACGGCGCTGCTGTGGAGAGAGTGAGCAGCTTCCGCTTCCTTGGTGTACATCTGGCTGAGGATCTTACGTAGTCAGGACACATAAACAAAACAGTGAAGAAGGCGCAGCAGCGCCTCTTCTTTCTCAGGAGACTGAAAAGATTTGGCATGAGCCCCCGCATCCTCAGGACCTTCTATCGCTGTGCCATTGAGAGCATCCTCACTGGATGCATCACCACCTGGTATGGCAACAGCACCGCTTACAACCGCAAAGCTCTCCAGAGAGTGGTGCGGTGCTCTGAACGGATAATTGAGGTGAGCTTCCCTCCTCCAAGACATCTACAGGAAGCGGTGCCTGAGGAAAGCGGGGAGGATCATCAAGGACTCCAGTCACCCCAGCCATAAACTGTTCAGACTACTTCCATCGGGAAGGAGGTTCTGCAGTATCCGGTCCCGTACCAGCAGACTGAGAGACAGCTTTTTCCACTAGGCCATCAGACTGCTGAACACGTCATAGACACCTCACCTTCACTACTTGAACTTCAACATTATGCACTCCACACTGTACATTAATGCCACTGTTTTGCACATGTCCAACTACCAACCTCTGTATATTTTATATATTCTGTTTACTCTATTTAATTTGTAAAATATGTATACACACACACACACACACACACACGTAGAAAAACATATTTAGTATACACATCCAGTAATGCATATACTCTTATATTGTACATATATTTATTACTTTCAGATTTAGCCATTCTTATATTTTGCTTGTTTTATGTTATTGTATTTTTGCACAACTCTGTTGCTTGTGAAGCTCACACACAAGAATTTCACTCGCATGTACTGTACCAGTGTACCTGCACATGTGACGTGACAATAAAAGTGATTTGATTTGATTTGATTTTATATTTAGAAATCCTTTGCATGATATTTGCAAACTTAAATCCTCTACATGTGAATGAAGTTACTCTAACATGCTACTAAATAAAGGTAAATAGTCAATAAATGTTTGTTTCTTCTCTTACAACTCATTAGTCTGATTTCAGTCTGGTAAATCTGAAATATTATTTGCTGTAACCTTGTAGAGGCTTCCTGTATTACATCATATCATACGTCAGACTCATATCACGTAATGCAATGACTGTTCCTCATGCTCTCCTTCATAAACACTTTGTCACAGTAAGTCTCATCATTGAGTTTATCTGATAGATCAAAACCATCATTGTTGAAATTCTTCAGCCAGATTTGTGTTTCCTGCATAAAAACCTTCATTCACAAATTTTTCTCTATGATTGTCTGACCTCAGTCTGATACCCATCTATGATCGAGGCTCACAGGCTTCTGAAGGTGTAGCAGGATTCTCTTGACCTTGTTCTGGATATAGGTCGCCATCTAGTGGCATTACTGGGTTCATAGGCTTCATCCAGTGCGTCACTCGAGAGAGGAGGTGTTACTAAGTTTTACGCTGAGCACACATCTTTTTTCTTTGAATATTTAAATATTGATGAAATTGTAATGGCCAGAGTAAATCTCTTTTACATTAGATATTTCGACCAGCCAAACACAGGCTTCACTGTTCACCTTTATAATGGGAAAAGCATGAAAAACACCAGCAGTACAGAAGCAGATGTGCAGTGATGAATGCTCAGATTCAGGTTATAACGAGGCAGTCTTCCTCGCTGAAGATTTATTATTCATTCACACAACAGGATCTTGTGGAGAACACACAGATGTGTTGTTTCAATAAGATCCAGATGGGTTTGTTTTGTTGCTACTTTGTCCTCACCTGCAATGGGCAGGAGATGTGTTCACTTAGTTTAATACAGGCTCTTGAAAAAGGCGAGCATGCAGGTTAGGGTGGGTGACAAACCCATGTGATTGCTGATGAATTACAGCCACTGCAATTCAATGATTACTGGAATACTCAGAGTTTAGGTTAGAGCTGAGTTCAATGAATATTGATGTAGTATTGCTGATTTACACAACAGCAGCAACATTAGAGCCACTTCACCTTGCAGGTCGCCTGTTTTCCAACAAAACTGGTCCAAACTGTCGGGTTATGAGCACAGGGCCACTCTGGGTTTGCTGGGGATTGGGGCCTCAGATTAGGGTCTGGGGAGGTGGGAGTCTGGGTCACTCCTGAGCAGGTGTTTTGCACTATGTATGAAGGTCGCTGCCATCTGAGAGTGTGTGTGTGTGTGTGTGTGTGTGTGTGTCCTAGACAATGCTACATGATATTGACTGTATTATGATGAGATGATCAGCGTCAGTGGTTTTAATGTTGTGACTGCAGGATCAGAGCGCCGTCAGCTACACTGCCTCCTGTGGTGAACACTCACAATTCATTATTATTACAAAGGGCAGTTTGCTGCCATAGTCCAGACTTAAACAATTACAGAGTATAAAAACTCTTTTTGTAATTGATCAAATCAAAGTTTATCAAAGTTTATTTATATAGCACATTTCAAGACCGAAGTACACCAAAGTGCTTTCCATAAGATCATAGTACAGATAAAATCAAGTATAATAAAATTATAAATATGAAAATACAATAAAATAGTTACATAATCCAATGCAATCCGGATGCAGTTTGCCCTAATTGACCTTAAATGCAATGTCGAACATGTATGTTTTTAAACGTGATTTAAAAGACTGAATAGAATCCGATGCGGCCAGATATGGAAAGGAAATGTATTCCATAATCTAGGTGCTGCAACGGCGAAGGCACGATCACCTCTGGTTTTCAAGCGAGACCTGGGTTGCACTAAGAGCAGTTGGTCTGATGATCTTTATTTGATGTCAGTAAAGGACAAAGGGTTTTATAGAGTCATTTAAAGTGTGATCTATTAAAGGTTTTATTAAAAGGGAGCACTGCTCTCATTCAATAAAAATCACCTTCAAAATTCTTTGGAAAGCAAAACAATGAATGAAAGTGGAGATCTCCACAACACTGCAGCATAAATATGTTGAAATATGTGTGTTTCTTGTTCTACACATACACACATGAAGGATGGCCTCACGGTGACAGAACAGACTTTGTTTAATCCCACACTGGGGAAATTCACTTGTTACAGCAGCACAAGGGACACAAATGAAGAAAAGGTGAATTAGAGGATAAGCGTGGATGTTTAAAATACTCAGCTCTGTGACTGCTGTGAAATGACAAAAATTAAAGAACAATAAAGTGAAATAAGGGTGAAGTTTCAATTCAAATACATTCTTCATTTTTAATTTCATTTTATAATTGCCTTCCTAACTGATTATTGCTTTGTGCTCTTTTCTTCTTCTTCTTCTTTGTGCCCAACAGCGTCTCCACTTTCTGAGAATCCTCAGAAAAATGGACCTGAAGAAGGAGCTCCTGACCGTCTTCTACCGCTGCTCCATTGAAAGTGTGCTGACATATTGCATCGGTGTGTGGTTCTCCAGCTGCACCACAGCACACAGAAAGGCACTCCAGAGGGTCATCAATATGGCCCAAAAAATCATTGGACATCCTCTTCCCTCCCTGAAGGACCTGTACAGCACTCGCTGTCTCAAGAGGGCACGCAGCATCCTACGAGACTGTACACACCCAGGACATCGGGTGTTTAAGCTGCTGCCGTCTGGCAGGAGGTTCAGGCTGCTGAGGTCCCGAACAAACAGACTCAAGGACAGCTTTTACAACAGGGCAATAGCCCTAATCAATGCAAATAGCTGACCTGATTGGCTACCTGCCTGGACTTTTTTTTTTAGGGGGAGGTAACAATGTTTGAAACAATAACAATAATAATATTTATATTTATAACAAGGTGCAATAATAATTAATGTGCAATAATAACAGTGTGCAATACACATAACACTTATTCTTCTTTTTTATTTCTAAGTTAATATACTGTGTTGTGTTGTTTGTGTTGCGTTGTGATGTGTCATATCGTGTCGTGTTGTGTTATATGTAGTGCCGACGTAGGACAGTTTTTCCAATTTCATTGTACTACTGTACTATGTATGACTGTGCAATGACAATAAAGAATTATCTTATCTTATCTTATGTGTTTGTCCTTGTCTTTGCTTTGCATTGTTCTTATTTGTGTACCTTTTTCCTATACTACTCTGTTGGCCTTTCTTTAGGAATAAATATGTTGCATGACCTCTTTTGATAAGCGCTCATCCCCTTTTCTGTCATGACCCTGCCCGCACTAAAGGTATTGCATTTACCACGACACACCTCTGCAGGACATGTGGAGAAAAGACGGGCCTGGTCCTGCAGAGACCTCAAGAAACTGATTATTATTATTATTATTACTATTATTATTATTATTATTATTATTATTATTATTATTATTATTATTAATATCGTCAATGTTCAGAGAAGTTAGCTAGCTAATAGAAACACACTCACCTGGACCGATATAAAACCAAAAGTTCATAGATGCATTTTCTCCCTGGACAACAGTGTGTGTTTGTGCATTTAATTTTATTTGTTAGTTTTGGTATGAAAAGCCACAAACACTGAAGGAGAGACTGAGCACCAGTGTGTGCGCACACTGAACTAGTGTTCCCGTACGAGCCACTAGAGGGCGGTGCTGGCCAGATTATGTAGGCGCTCACGCTGCTCTCGTGTGGCTTTCTTTAAATGTAATCAAGTTTGAAAGGGCTGTCCCGGCTCTTTATTGTCCACTTGTCCTTTCCACGGACTGTTTAGACACGGTGCTTTTAAAGGCAACAGAACAGAAGATACGAGCGTGCTCATTAGCTTCTAACATTAGGGATTTTTATTAAGTAATATTTTTTTTAAAGAAAATATTTCTTCATTTATTTATTTATTTACTTATTTGTTCAGACTTTTGAATATTATGTACTTGGGACTGCATGCACGTGTTTGGATGTTTAAAGCACAGAGAGACAGAGAAGCCACCGGTGACTGCACGGATCCACAGCCTCCAACAAGCGTCTTTGTGCCCCAGCATCTGCTCCCTGTCACTGCTCTGTCACTTCCCATTTGTGTCGAGGCTACGCTCAGATAAGATTATCTTTACGCTGTTTATTAGCCCGTTTCCCTTCCACGGTGGGACAAAGGCCTGCGGCAAACTACGCGCCATCAGCGGGCCAACGACCCGTTACTGAAAAACACAGGAATGTAGTCAGGCTTATGTTCATGTGCACCGAGCAACAGGTCCACATTTGACTGCAAAGCATTTATAATAACAATAATAATAATAATAATGTGCAGGTGTAGTCGGCTCTCAGTCCAGATTTTTTATTCTTCATTGGTTTAGTGACGACAGAGTCTGTAACAAATCTGAGTTTAAGAGTTTCAACTTTAAATTACCTGTAAATTTAGGAGATAAAAATTCAAATAATTCATTATGTTAAATTGCCATTATGGTTTTACGGTGACTGGCTGTTTGGCAGCTGCCGCCTTTGGCTGCAGATGAACTGGACAAAGTGCCAGCCGCTAACTGCTTCATTTTAACTTACTGGGGTTTTAGTAAAACTAAGAAGGCCCCAGCCTCCCTCTGTCGGCTTCTTAGAACCTATATACAGGATCTGATTAGATTTTTTTAATCCTAATATTTCACAGTCATCCTGTGACCCGAAAATAACCAGAGGAAAATACATATATATATATATGCAGATTTAATCTAGAAATAGAGACGCCATTTATAGAATTAGACGTTCATGCACTGCATCCAGCTTGAAGAAATACAGCCAAAATTGTGAATCACCTCGAGCTTCAACAAAAAATACAGAGAAGAAGAGAAAAAGAAAAAGCTTTTAAAATCCTCAGTCCTTCCCCCGGTGAGCAAATGGGCGGCAGTGTGCATTTGCTGAGGCCTTTCAAATGCTAACGTGGCCATATTTCACTCTTACAACCTTCTCACATCTCCATAAAATATTACAGCACTCAGAGTGATGACTGGAGCCCGGCGCGTTTTTCTCGCACACTTTCACCGTAATAACGCAGTTTGTGTTGAAAAACACCAAATTATCTCACTCTTATAAAATAAAATAAAAACAGGCTGTCCTTTAATGAGCTTCTGCTGTTTGATGGTTCATATATAAAAGGCCAGCGACAGCTCCTTTTTTGCTTCGAGTTACCCCAAACACGTCTTATTTAATAAAATAAATAAATAGATAAATATTTTAGTCGAGTTACAAGTTGTATTTTTAATAAAAATAATACTCATAATTTATTCGATGTCATTTACAAAAGTAGCCTTTGTCGGAATCGGTATCAAAATTGATACTTTTGGGCAAAAGTGAAAGAAGAAAAACATGTATAAATAATGGAAAAATGTCAAGAAAAATACATTTAATATATATATAAAACGAATCGGGTATTTTTTGAGAGCGAAGGGTGGAACTTTGAATTATTATTATTATTATTATTATTATTATTATTATTATTATTGTTATTATTATTATTAAAATCGTTTAACTGAAATTACCCAAAGAAGTCTTCCTCCGGTTTCCGTTTCTACTTTAACGTCCTCCCGTACTCTGCGCTAACAGCTTTTAAGAGCTTTTAAGTAGACCCTACAATAATACATACAGAGAACCGAACAATCATATGACCCCCTATGAGCAAGCACTTTGGCGACAGTGGGGAGGAAAAACTCCCTTTTAACAGGAAGAAACCTCCAGCAGAACCAGGCTCAGGGAGGAGCGGCCATCTGCTGCGACCGGCTGGGGTGAGAGAAGGAAGACAGTTGTTGTAGGTCTGATTGAAGGACTGATGTGATGGTAAGTTGACTGCTGCTCCACTTTGAATATTGAGAGATTAGTCAATGGATTTTAAGCCAAATTGTGCCTAAGTTTAAGACCATATTCATTGGTTGTTTTTGTTGTTGTTATTATTTTGGGCTTTTTTTCAAAACAATTTCTAGCTCCCCTAGAATTTTGGCAACCCAAACAATCAGACGATTGCTGAGAGACAACAAGGTTTTGTCCCCCTGTGCTATTCATGTCAGTACAGGGGGCACTCCTTGAGAGGCCAGTGTTGAAAAAGGGATGCTTCAGAACCTCCAAGGGTGTTATGCGCTGATTTGCATCCAAGGCCAACATCTGTTTGATTAGCCTGACAAATAATGGTTGGCCATTTTCAGGTCCTCGCCTTACCTTCAGTAGTTGTTCAAGGTCATCGAGACACTTAAGTTTTATATATCGAGTTTCCTTGGATTGATAATCTGTCTCGTTTTGAAATTGTTCTTTGGTCTTAAATGTCCAGCACTGTTCGTTGTAGTTATCTTCGATGAAGTAGCAATCAGTGTACAAGCCAGACTCTAGAAGATGATCTGGTAGCTGACCCTGAGTTTCAATTATGAATTTCAAAACATCATAATCGTCTTCCCCAGGATAGAGAGGCACCCCTGTAGCAAGCTCCACAACTACCAGCCCCAGAGCCCACATGTCAATTGCTTCATCATATGGAATGCCAAGCATAACCTCGGGTGCACAATAACCAACCGTCCCCACACGGTAACCAGGAATCAGTGCAGAAGCGGGACATGCGATGCCAAAGTCTATAAGTTTGACTTTGATGGGAGACTCATGGCGATTCACAACCATTATGTTGGCAGGTTTGAGGTCAGCATGCACTATTCCCACAGAACCCAGGTGGAACAGAGCATTTGCGAGCTGATGCAAAATTGGCCCGAGTTCTCTTATTGGGAGACCCTGGTTATTCCGGTCCCCTATGTAGTCCCACAGGCTTTGATCGAGGAGTTCAAAATTTAAGCAAATACGCTCTCCATCAAGGAAATAGCTGTTCCATTCAACAATGTTGCACCTGTCTGGATCCAAGCGTCGCAGCTGCTCCAGGATGAAAATTTCCTGTTTTGCCTGTTGCAGAATTTCAGGGTCACTCTTGTTGACTTTAATAGCCACAGTTTGGTTGTTTTTGGTATTACACTGAAAAATAAACATCCTGTTATTTTACTGAAACCACAGTCTGTGACAAGATGAATAAATTAGATTTTGCAATCAATGAGAGGCCTTTTTCCAACCAAGTTCAGACATTTGCGATCTAGCTTTTCAAATACCTGTCTGTAAAACATCTATCTGTATAATAATAATAATAATAATAATAATAATAATGATAATAATGCAAAGAAAATTACTCTTTTAGGATATACTTTTTCCACGATGAATTGTATATCACTGGTATTAAGAATAACAACCTAAACCAAAAGTATTCCTACATGTTGAAGTTCTTGATGTTTCCACTGATACCATATTTGGATTTTAAAACACCACGAATAACGCGTTTGCTTCGGACTGTTTTTGTTTATGGTCTTGTTCATCAAACTCAATCACTGAAAGAAAAGAAAATAGTTCACCGTCTCTTTGAATTTGCAACTCCTCTCCGGTTGGAGGCGCTGTGGGACCAACAAACAGCGGTGGTTTTCAATGGAAAGAGAGGACTGAGAATCCGTATTTGACGGTGTTATAAGCTGTAAAAACGTGATGTGAGAGTGTGTGCGCTGTGCGTATATTTCTGTGGAGAGGAGAAAGAGTGTAAAAAGACTGGGTCCCGCTGTATTACTCAGGCTGCACTACAGCGTCTATTCACAGGCGCGATCCCACTACTGAGCGGCACGGGGGCTTTGACCTGCTCCGTTTCCGACCTGGGCCGGTGCACCCCCCAGGCGACCTGGTGGTCCTGAGCTCCCCAGGAGCACCATATCGATGCCGAACTTAGTGCGGACACCCGATCGGCATAGTCCGCTGCAGCTCAGAGCTCCTGAGCTCAAACGATCCGCCAGCCTCAGCCTCCCAGTAGCTTGGATTACAGGCGCGCGCCACCGCACCCGGCGAGGAACAGAAGTGCTCCTCGGGCTTTTATCTTTTACAAAAGTGACGTCACGAATACCACAGCGACATCAAGTGGTGAAAACCGGGTACTGTTATAAAAGCTCTGCACACCGTTCGAGATACACGTTTTCCTTTGGTACTTTTAATTCCTCTTTAGGAACATTAGTAAGTCGTTCCCTGAAAAAACAAAAGGCTCCTCGGATAGCCAATTAGAAGGATTCAATGAATGTGAAAGACTCCAGGAAATATGATTTCTTTTTTCTTTCTAAATTTCCAGCACTAATAAAAGCCCGTTTTTTTATTCCATGTATCTATGTACATGAGCAAATTATCTGTGTACTCTGTAATAGGCCAAAAAATCCTAGTAATTTAGCCGTTTATTACTTGGTATTTACACAACTTTTTCCATATAATGTAACCTTCTTAATAAGGCAGAATAAGCTCAAACCTACCCTTTGCACTGGAAACTGGACTGATTATTTTACATATCTTGATAACTTGGATTAACTCACCAGTATATAACCACCAGTAAATATGACAGCATTCGAAAACTTTTTTTTGTTTAGATTTTAATCTATTTCCACTTCTTTGCTCACAGTCTGCTACGTGAATAATAGTCAGTGATACAAATAAAAGAAGGTCACTTGCATTACAAGTATTGGATTGTCATGCCATCATTTTATTTATGATGAAATGTCTGATAAATACACTCACCAGTCACTCAGTAATGAAAATATCATCACCTAATCACATGGCAGAATCTCAGAGTATTTAGGTATATAGAAATTTACTTGCTGACCGGAGCTGATAGGAAGGCAACACTAACTCAAACAATAACTCATCACAACCAGGCTTTGCAGAAGAACATCCATGAAAGCAGATTATGTCAAACCTTGAACCAGATGGGCTACAGCAGCAGAAGACCACACCGGGTGCCACTCCTGTCAGCCAAGAACAAGAAACTAAGACACTGCAAAATCTGCCAGATTTGGACAACAAGGGCTTGGAAAAATGTTGCAAAAGCATGGGCAGATTGTGGGAGAGACTGTGTCAGCAAGTTCCCTTAAAAGGTTTATGCTCACAGCTAAATCTGTGTTACAGAAACTCAGCCTGTGTGTTTTTCATTATAGGAACTAAAAAATTCTGTAGCCTGCTATTTTTAACAGCTGCTTTTACAGGTAATCTTTATTTTTTATTATTATTATTGTTTATTTTATTTGCGATATTTAACCATATTTATATTAGCAAGAGCACCAGAAAACATAACATCAATCATGTGTCTTTTTTCTTGATTCCGACTCCCACCTTAAAGATTTGAAACCCTGTGTTCACTTCATATGGTTTGCTACTGAACATTTAAAATATATGTCTTCTGACAGTGCAGTGAAACAAACTAAACAATAAGTGATTTTATATCTTTACAAAATAACATATTATATTTAGCTATAGACCACAAGTTGTGACTTCCCTCTGATAAAGGGTGGGTGTAAATATGCTGTACTAAAACACAATTGTGGAAAACTTAAGGCTTCTATTCAAAGAATTAGTTTGGCCTCAAACAAAGCTGAAGAAGTCAGAGAATAATACTAATACAAACACACATACATTACAGCAAACAATAAGATCACGCACAATCATGCCTCCACTGTATGTTACTGAGAGAGATACATATATATGTATTCCATCTCACTGCGCAATAGACTGCCTATAGACTTCATATAAGTCTATTGGGCAGTTAGATGGAACTCGTCTCACTCAAATGTCTCCAGATCACAAAGTATACATCTGGAAGACATTGAGGGAGACATTGTAAGAAAAAAGACAAATTTCTTATGATTCGGTGGTAAAATGATAGCTGAAGTAACATTTTTCTGGCTCTCTTTTTCTGGTGGTTAATTAGTCCTCTATAGCCCTCCCATTCACCTGAATGAGGAGATATTAGTGACGACACATTAAATAATTCAAACATGACAGAAAAAAATGAGGAAGCAATTTGGTGCCAGAATGCTGTCTTTACAACAAACTGTAGGGAAGGTACACACCAAGCAAGAAAAATAATATTAATATTAAAGTATTTAGCCAAACATAACATATACCTGACAGTTAGCTTTGCAACAGTGAGACAGTTAATGATGTCACAGCTGCACAACACCTAAACATACTCTATAAAAGCTGGCATTACAATAAAATGGTCCCAAGTCTAGCAACACTTAGACAACGTGAAAGTTTTAATATATTTAGATTTCATAATTTCGGAATTTCCGCAGCAGATTAGATGGAGAGTCACCAGCCCAGCGGAAGCGTCGATGGCAGAAATCACCTGCAGCAATGATAAAAAAAAAGTCACTTCACTTCCCTTTAAGCAGTTCAGCACTTTTTAAACAGCTGCTGTTTACTCTAGAAGAAATTCACATGAGGAACAGTTCAGATCCTTCACTGAGTACTCAAGCCTGTTGTGTACTCGGCTTGACTATAAGCTGTACTGATGCTTGTGGAGGAAAGTCCATAATCATACCTGTGTTTCAGCTATAGTAATACTGACTTGCAAGTGTTTATCCCAGAGGTTATGACTGACTTCTAACTCTAAAAATTAGTTTGGGAACAAAGTCCTTACAGTGCTCTTTAGCGGCAAATATTTGAAACATTTTGTGGCAGTATTATAAAGGAAAAAGGAATCCACAGCGAGCTTCTGTAGAATCTCAGGAAAACAGCCCTGTCCTGTCAGCCCTGAAGACTGATGCTAAAAGCTAGCTAAGAGGAAACTACTAACAGGGTCTCACAGCCAAGTTGTGAATAATTGCTGAACCTGAAATTATAACCAAAGTAAAATGAAATCAGTGCTTTAAAGTGGTAGCTTTGAAGTGCAAAATGCAAAACCTCACAAAACACTGGGTGGGCGTGCAGCCCCTCTTTAATATGAGCACTAAAGAGCTCCTACTTTTATATTCCATGAGGTTAATATAAGAGCAGAGAAGCTCTTGAGCAGCTGCTCTGAATATCCATTGCCTCTCTGCAGTGAAATTAGATCGAAAATACACCAAATCACGTCTATCATACTGGTATCAATTAAACGTTTCTCACGTCTGACTTTCAAAAATAAGGATCCTATGGCACTGACCACTTCCTTACTTGTATTTTGTGTGTTGTTATGTATTGCTCTCCAGCAACATCTTGCTTTAAAGAATCAGAATAAATTTCAGTTACCTGAGTATGTCGTGCTTTCACACGAAGATTTCCCCGTTTCCTGTTGCTCACAGTGAAAGCTCTCTGCTTGTGACGTGATGGGGTCTTCTGGTTTGGAGGCCTCCAACATTGGTTCCTTCTTATTTCTCACAGCCCAGTGCATTGACTGTAAACAGATTAGCAGGTTTTTTAAGCGTCAATGATTGCACAGTCTTTTGAAGAATCCAAAGTGAAGACATTACATACAGTTTTCACTGAGTCGTTCAAGGCCTGCCAGTCGTGAAATGGGATCATAACTCCACTTCTTTTCCAAAGATCATAGTTTTTCCTTTTGTTTTCATCACATAAAACCTCTTTGGCTTCCTGCAGCTTCTGGAAATCTGCCACTTTCACAACAGAAAAAAAGGGGTTCTAATATAAAATTAAAAATTAAACAAAACAATTCACTGTGTACAGCTGTAAGCATCCCCTCTATTAGCATTATTTGCTTTGAAGTTAAGATGTCAGAAACAGACATTAGCTATGTAAGAAGTGTGAATTAAGAGGCATTGAAGCGGTAATAACACACTTCCTATTACTTTATTGCTTCGGGCTATGAAAAAAAGGTTATATGAAATATGACTCACACACAGTTAGTGGTGTGTGTGCATTACCTGCTCTTGGGCTGTCGAGGTGTTTGTCTGGATGACATGCCAAGGCTCGAATCTTGTATTCATTGAGAATCTGTTCGGTCTGCAGGACAACAAAGCAAAACAAACCTCATAGTCTGATGTGATCTAATCAATCAGATCGATGTTATCTTGACTGTGTTATTGACTATTTGAGACCCTCAGCTCTGCCAGTCTATGACTGTTGCTGATTGTTGAGTAATATATTGAGTGAAAATTGGCGATCACAAGACCGCAGTGGATATGTGTGTTGATGTTGCTAATCAAAGATTTGTTTTAGTAAGATACATTAAAAAAATCACACTGATTCCATATCTAATCTAGTTATACACAAATGAATTTAAATGCTGGCTGGCAGACACTGGATGACGCACGACTAGTTTCACATCAACAGGTCTCAGTTGGTTCAGCCTAATCTGAGGCACACGTACATTTTTATTTTTACATTTTTTGGCTCAGCAGTGTACAGGCTATTGATCGTTGATGTCTCATGTAGTATTTTATGTTTTTAACCCCCATTTCTCCCTAAATAATTACTGACTTATAGATCGAGACTATATCCGTTCAGCAACCCAGCAAATAGTCTGAGCCTTAAACCCACTGACCAGAACTTACCGATGACAGTTCATCACATCCCAGTAACCCGTAGTAATCCTCCAAATCCTCAGGTTTACAGCTCAAAACAGCCTCCATAAAAATCTGTCGGAGAAGCACGTATGGCTTCTTTTAACTGACCACAAATGCTGCTGAACGTGATCACTGCTGATCAGTTAAAGGGTTGCCAAAGGGTTCCCCCTCTCACTCACTCACTCACTATAACCAACTAGCTAACTACTAACTGTTAGCAAAGTTTGTCTTAGTATGGTTTTGTCAGCTAGCGTTAGATTTCAGGGATTATTAAACTGTTGAAATTTTCAAGGGAGATCTCTCCTGAGTTGTTGGGAGAGCCCAGCTGCCCCTTTTCACCGTATGACGTATGATGCATTCAAGGGTCTTGATAATGGTCCTGCTTACTAGAAAATTCGTTTATTCATCTGGCTAAGAAACAAAGGCAATGGTGGCTTTAGGAAATTAGAAATGTTATATTTTTATGTAGTAAAACTAAATTTCTTTCACATACTTAAGGCTTGTGTGGCAACGAAAAAAGAAAATGACAGATTTGTAACTGGGGCATTAATTAAGTTTACAACGACTACACGTCAATATAAAATCGTTTATATTTACGCGAAACACATCACCGAAAGGCTTGAAAGATTCGTGAGGGCTAACCTATGATTAGAAATCATCCGACAGCACTTGAAGGCAACAATATTTGTTATGGTATAATGTCAGCGACGTAGAGGGGGGCGTTTCGCTCGGGACTACTGGTGGAGAACGGGTCACGTGTGCTATGCAAATGAGCCAGCTGTCCGAGAGGAAGGCTCCTGCTCAGCGGCTCTGCGGGCTGAAGATGGCGGACGGAGAGAACAGTCTGAAAACGGCCTTTTCGGGCGCCTCCGATACGGGGGAACCTCACGCTAAGATTTCGAAAATCAGTCCAGGGACTAAATATGGACTGAAAGCCGTCGAAGCGGACCAGTTCTCGTGCGTCTCCGCGGCAACTGAGAGCTGGGAGGCGGCGTTGAATTGTGCGCAGCCCGCGGAGAAGGAAGCGAAGCCGGTGATGGCGGTAGAACAGGCCCCGGCAGCGCTAGGCGGAGACAACAATGGACTGGAAGTATTGCTCTCCGAGCCTCACAAGCCAGTTGGGAAACTTGACGACACCGCTGTCTTTGGCGGAACCGAGGACAGTCCAGGTATAAAAAAGGAGAAAAAAAAACTTTGAGTATTTGAGTGACTTTCAGTGAGAAAAATTCTCTTTGCCAACTTAACCGGTGAGCTAACTGGCTCCATGTGAAACAGTTAACTTAGCCAATGTTAAATACAGTAATGCTGTGTGGGTGTCGAGAACTCCTGTACTCCTAAAAACGGGAACTTTTCCACTAAATTATATTTCGCTAACTCTCTATCAGTGATCCTGTCAGCACAAGTTTGTCCATTTAACTTTTTCATAACCACGCAAAACTTTGAGAGCAATTTGGCGTTTGTTAGCCGGTTGAAAGTTCACTTTGAGAGGCTGTTTTCACCGATTTACTTTTGTAACGGGTCATAGCAGTTATTAAAGAGAGTCCCGACTTGTATCTAGTCATATTTAGTTAAATTTCTCCATGTCTGTACTTAGATTTTCTTGGGCACGATGATCTTCCCTCCAACGGTTTGGCTGTCACTCCGGAGCACATCACTGAAGACGATGACAGGTCCTCACATGCAAGCTCCAGCGACTGGACTCCTCAACCGCAAATAGGTAACTAACATCATTAATAAACTACAGTATCTTAGATTACGCCACTTATGATATGTATTTAGTGTTTATCTATATATTTAAACCACATAATAATTGTTTGCATTGCACAAGTATGTGTGTTTTGGAAATCCAGCCATACTGAGATGTTATGTTCTTGCTCGCAGGTTCCTACAGTTTCATCCAGCAGCACATTAGAGAGACAGATCCAAGGGCCATCCTGAGGGATTTGCTGCCTGAGACTGTACTCCCACCAGATTTAGATGACATGACATTGTGGCAGATCATCATCAACATCTCAGAGCCTCCAAAAAGAAAGAAGCGGAAAGATATTAATACCTTAGAAGATGTGGTCAGGCTACTACATGAAAGTAAAAGGATCCTAGTGCTGACTGGTGCTGGGGTATGCATTTTTTACTTTATCATGTAGCTCTACTGTGTAAATTCAATTTTTAGTATTAGTGTTCATTGCATCTCTTTATTATTTTTATTTTATTTGTTGTAGGTTTCAGTTTCATGTGGAATACCAGACTTCCGCTCCAGAGATGGAATTTATGCACGGCTTGCTGTAGATTTTCCAGATCTTCCAGATCCTCAAGCTATGTTTGACATTGAGTACTTCAGACGGGACCCTAGACCGTTTTTTAAGTTTGCTAAGGTTGGTGTTACACAAACAATAGAATAACAATTTGAATGCTCCCTAACAAAGAATTAATAATCTTAATCCAAACCATAAATCTCTTCATGTAGACCACTGCAAGGTCTACATGACTAGAGGATTATGCACTTTCATTCTGTGAAAGGGTGTTGACATTTAGAAAATATAATAAAGGGAAACTACTTAAATGTAAGCCGCTTCTGAGTTCCTGTTAAATTTTGTAATGTTGTTTAATACGGTGCCCCACACCCCCATGTTTACACTGACTTTTAAATGGAGAATCAGAGCCTGTTTTTTAAGTTAACTTAAACATGACATAATGTTCAGTTAAATTTGACCCATTTTGACATTTGGCAACAGTAAAGAAAAAAAAACATATGTCTTTTAGCTTGAAATTGTTTAATTTTCCTAAAGTAACTTAAAATTTTATCACAAGAACTGTTTGTGTTCCCACCACATTTGACCAGGCCCCTGCAGAGACGGGAAATTTAAAAGATCGTGGGGAATTCTCCAAACAGTAAAATAGTAAAAGAACATAGGAGTGATCATATAAGATGCACAAAATAACAGAGGCTATACAGAAGTCAGAGGGTCCCTTATCACAGACACAATATCTGTAATAGGGTGGGAAGGCGGTCCATATACAGGAGCATATCGTGGTATAGTGGGTAGCACTGTTGCCTCACAGCAATACTTTTCCTGGTTGAAAAAAGTGCTTAAAGTTCAATAGCTGTGTGGGTGTGTCTTGTAAACTTACACAGGATTTTATGTTTTTATCTTCTCTCTTAAGCACATTGTGTTTACATATTAATAAATGTGCTTCATGAATAAAATTGCAATTAAGTACACCGAATAAAGTGCTGTATGTATTAGCTAATAGAGATTAAAACAGATCTCATAATATGGGTTGGGTCATAACATTACAAAAGGACCTGAGCTGCCATTTCAGTGAGTGTGGAAAACTGATGTGGAAGTCCCACACATGCAAGGTTTCCTAGCACTGCTTTGAATGCACAGACTAGTTTGCAATAAGCATTTTGTATATATATTGTGTTCTAAGTCAGTTAATACTGCACCCTGAAAAATGTTTTAAATTGTTTTAAAGATTGATCACTCATTTATTATTATAAAATATATTCAAGCCATGCTATGAGGCATGAAATATGAACAGTTATTAAGGGTTTGAATATGGTCCAGAAAAGCCATGGTGGGGGTATATGACTATAGCAATGTTTGCATTTTCTTCACAAGTACTGAATGCATAATTTTATATTACAGGAGATTTACCCTGGGCAGTTTGAACCTTCTCCCTGTCATAGATTTATATCTATGCTAGATAAGCAAAGAAAGCTGCTGCGCAATTATACACAAAACATCGATACACTGGAACAAGTGGCTGGGGTTCAGCGGATTATCCAGTGTCACGGTGAGTGGTGCACGCGATTGATCCCTCTTGCTTATTTCTTCATTTGTTTTTGTATAGTTCTTCCCCAGTAATTCAGTGTCAATTATATTTTAGGGTCATTTGCAACTGCATCCTGTCTCGTCTGTAAGCACAAAGTGGACTGTGAGGCTATAAGGGAAGACATCTTTAACCAGGTATGTGTTCACTGCAATCTAATCCAGGATACCACTTTTTTGCAGACACTGTTGGATGTTGCATCATCACCAAGGCCAACAATGGAGATACAGATTGCATGTAGAAACATCGTGTGAAAAACTTCTTTAATAAGTAATAAATATAAGGATTTATCTGTATATATTTGCTGTTAGGGGTCTCAAATATGGCCGCAATTACTTGTAAACAAGAGGAACCACATGAACTTCAAAAGCTGATAATGCTCTTTTTAGTTTTACCTGCCAAACAACCCATAACATAGCTGACTGTTTAAAATATTCCAGAAAGATTGCCTTGTTATTGCTGTGAGTGATTCCCCCCCCCCCCCAATAAAATTTGGATAGTGTTTGGTGGGGCTGTAGCAAATAAATGCTAATACATTAAATTCATCCATCAGGTTGTCCCTCATTGTCCACGGTGTCCAGATATCCCCCTGGCAATCATGAAACCAGACATTGTCTTTTTTGGAGAGAACCTTCCAGAAATGTTTCACAGAGCCATGAAACAGGATAAAGATGAGGTGGATCTCTTGATCGTCATTGGCTCTTCGCTTAAAGTCCGACCGGTTGCCCTCATCCCAAGTATGTTTTATCGAAATAGATTCAGTTTTAGTCTCTGTAACATTAAACATACTACCAATATGTTTCTGTATGCTTTGCATGTCATTCAAACACCGAATATTTGTTTTTCCTCTCTATCCAGACTCCATTCCTCATGAAGTGCCTCAGGTCCTGATCAATCGGGAGCAGCTGCCTCATCTCAACTTTGACGTGGAGCTACTCGGGGACTGTGACGTCATTATCAATGAGCTCTGTCATCGATTGGGTGGAGACTTTGAGCAGCTCTGCTACAACACTGTAAGATTAACTGAGATCACAGAGAAACCCCCTCGGTTACCAGAACAGCCACCAAGTGAGGCCTTGTCTGCTTCGAGTGATGCGACTCAGGAGGAGCAGAAGCAGCACACTACAGACTCAGTAAATATGCCTTCGGAGGAGACAGAAAGTCTGAATGTCACAGAGACTGCTGATAATAATGTTACACCTCTAGAGCCTTGTCCAAATGCTCAGTGTCCAACGGAGAGCACTGAATCTCCAGAGAAAGGTGCGCCAAAAGAGGAGGCAGCCGAACGAAAGAGTCAAACCTCCAACCTTGAATTTCGTAGACGTTGCTGGATGAGTCGAGTTAACAGAACTCCAATCAGCAAACGCCTTGAGGGTAAGCTTTAGACCACGGTAAAGCAAGCAAAGCTGCTTTAATGTAACAAATAAATAGATTTTGGATGTGTGACAAAATCGTGCAAAGACATGTTGTGTGTCCCTTTGCTCAGCAGTTTTTCTCCCTCCATACAACTGTCATAAACAATGAACAGATCCCAGATAGGTGTGCAAAGCTTATTGATCCTCTTTTGTTTTCCACAGCAGGCCAATACCTGTTTCAACCACCAAATCACTATATCTTCCACGGGGCAGAGGTTTATTCTGACTCTGAAGATGAGACGTCGAGCTCCTGCGGGAGTGACAGCGAGGACTCTGAATGCTGTGCTGAAGGGGAGGAAGATGACAGCGAGCCAGAGGATCCCGACATAGTACCAGCAGTGGATGGAGAAACATGCCTCAAAGACATAGTACAGCACACTGTAGCCACTGAGGCCACGTCAAGTGTGCAGACAGACAGTAATTCTGAAAAGACTGAGAGTACCACACACCTTTAAATGTAAATTACCCAGTCAACAAAGCACTAATTGTCTTTTTATAGATATATATAAATATATACATATAAGTTTCATATATTTTTGAGTCTTCATCCTTAATATTCAGGGTTTCCTCCAGAAATGTTGTTAGACCCAGTGGTCAAAGGAGATTTATTCTGTTTGGTAGCAAATAATCCAGTGTCTTTCTCTCTTTTCAAATCATAAGTGGATAGTAAATGATAGTATGAGTGGAAGAGCATTAAATTAGATGAAGACGTCTTGGCTGTTAGCTACACAAATCAAAATAAGAGTATTAGTTTATCACAGTTCACCTGTTCATTTTTTACTTTCAGGATTCCCTGTTGTAATTCTTCAGAGTGTGTGTATTTGTGGGCTAACAAACTGAACGGCTGTAGCTGCTCTTTCATAGATTGAAAGTAAATGTAAATACATTCAAACATGTTTAGTGTTCAGCGGGCCTCTGGGCTGTCAGTACTCTGGTGGAAACCCTGCTCTTGTTTTTCATAAAGTTGAAGTTGTGTGGCAACTTTGTGTGAATATGCAGCAGGTTTTTTTTTTTGTTTTGTTTTTTTTTCCCCCCCTCTTCTTTCTTTCTCTGCCCTGTTTAGTCACATGCACATGTGTCTGAAACTACATACTGTATACTACTTACGAAATAGAATACTGTAGTTTTTTTTCTTTTTTTTTAATGTTTACTTTCCATGTTCTTTTCTGATTTTTGCATTCACATTTTCAGAAATTGAATTATTACTTTAGATTAAGCTTTAATTTCTACAGTGCAGTGATTACAGGCAAATGTTTCAAATGTTATTTTCGGTCCATACGGCGACGTCACCTGTGGTCTAATGATACGTTTTAGAGCTGGTTCATGCTACCATTAGAAACATCAGTTTGTAAGCCAGCAGCTGATAAATGGTGGGTACTATGAGTTTCAGACACATACATGAATCTTCTGATGGTTTACTTGAACGCACTAACTGCAATATAGAAAGTTCAGTTCTGCCTTTTCGTAAGGGTCATTGGTGGAAAAGTGACAGTACTCTTTAATTTTAGACCAAAGAACACTTTATCAACACTCTCCTTCATTGTCATAAGCTTTGTATGTTTAATCTGTCATTTAAAATTCAGAAAAAAAATATATAACTATCGACAAGGTGTTCCTTCTGACATGTGGCAGCTACTTTTTATGGTCAAGCCTCTTATTTTTATACTCTGATGTGAGACATACTCATCAAAGGGTAGATGATGGTTTTTATCTGTACAAAGGTATACTGAGTTGTTATAATAAGCCTTAGGAATATATTCACATTGAAAATGGCACTTTTTGTCCTCCTTATAAACCTGGTTTTGTTGCCTGTGTCACTTTTCATTGAGCATTAAGGAGTCTGCTGCCTGCAAAGTGTTGGTATATCGACATAATTGAGCCACTGTGTTGGATACATGTCTACACCAACGTAATTCACATGCCATTGACAAGGTAATGTTTTGTTTACGTTTTAAGAAGATACGTTTTTACATCATTCTAGTTGTTATTTCTCATGGAGTTCTCAGTAAAAAAAAATACAGGAAAGAAAAAATTTCTGACCTCTCATTTCTATTGCAAACGCATCTGATTGGTGTCAATATCAGTATTAACACAGCGCCACCTGGTGTTTCATCCGGCTAGTTCCCGAGTCACGTGAACTCTTGAAGTTTGGTGAGACGGTGGGGTCCAATTTCAACATCAATTTTGGTGGACCTCATCGGGGGTTTGCGCATGCGTATTATGGTCTCTAGTTTTAAATGTGTTTTATTAAGCATTTTAGTTGTCACTCGGCTTATCATTAACAATTAGGTGGTTATCACATTGTTTAGCTAGCCGCAGGTTCACACACAGAAAGCTAAGGAACATTCCTAACCCTAAAACCTCGGAACTACATTTCCCAACATCCTTTTAGCTCTCCTGTAATACGGCGTGTCGTAAAACTTAAAAGCAAAACGGTGATGGACTCCGCCGGAGACGCCTGACAGTTTTTGTCTTCATCTTTAGTTGTTGTCTGAAATGTTCATCTAGCGACGCAGTGCTTCGGTTCACCGGACCAGTGAAAATGGAGGCTATGGAAGATGACAGTTTGGACGTAAAAGACGACCATAACCACAACTACCGCGCGAGCGGCAGTAATAAAGTCCGCACGTATCTTAGCAGCCAGCTGTCGGAGATATCGACGGTCCCGCAGCCCGTCTGTGCGACGGTGCCGGTTGGAGAAGCGGGTACTCGACAAGGGAAACCGTGGTCCGGTGCAACCGGTGGGTCAAAGTTAATGGACTCGGACACAGGCAGCGAGAGCAGCGAAGTCAGCGAGACTGACAGCACCGCTCCGGGAGCTGCTTCCGAGGGAAAATTCGCCCTCGACTCCACTTCCAAGTTCCGTAAGTTCACTCGAAGCAGGGCCCGAGAGCTCACGGTCTACAGCAGCTCGGCCTCCGCTTATATTAGTAATGTATGTGGAGAGTGATATGAAGGCTCAATGCAGCTCCCCTCTCTTCACACAGTTCTGAATGCAATGGCAGTGGAGGACTACCGGAAAAACCACTGGCCAAACCTGGAGAAGGCAGTTGACCGTCTGCTGATTCAGAATCCCACAGACCACATCTCTGTTTCTTATGCACAGATATACAGGTGAGACAGCACAGGTAAAGGGATGTTGAATAAACACCCCTCTCAACTAGACTCCCCCCTTAGATTATGATTTCTGTTGCCATAAGAAGCGCCATATATATATTACCATGTGATTAACTGAGAATTTTAATATAACCTCAAATGCCTGTCTTTTGTTTTCCTAGTTATGTCTACAAGTGTGTTTGTCAGCAGCACTCTGAGCTGCTCTACAATGATCTGACATCAAAAATAACAGGTCACCTACAGCAGGTCTCCACCCATCTACAAGTAAGCAAACCCAAATGCAAGACGTAATCGTACAGCACATGCAGAAACTATAAAACTAACTCTTTTTGCAATGTTTTGCAGGCTAGCCCACTCGAGAACTTCATTGAGAATTTCAACGTTGCACTGACACAATATATAGCTTCTCTTCAGTGTATAGTCCCTGTCTTTATGTACTTGGTAGGTACCACTTATCTGCTGTTTTCCCTTTTCAATCAAATATTTGGCAAATCCCATGCAGGCAAATGTAGTTTTGTGTTAGTTTGTTACTTAAATTTATGTTTGTACACGCTTCCCTTTTCAGAACAAGTTCTACATCGAGTCTAAACTGAACCGAGACCTCAGAGAGGATCTGATGAAGCTGTTCGCCGATCACGTCGCAGAAAAACACGTGAACACACTGATGCGTGAGTGTACCGCTTCATCTTATCCGCTTTGTTCTGATTAATCACGATGTGATGCAAAGTCACAAAAAAGGGAAAAATAAATAAATAAAAATCCTCCCTTTGGTCAAGTCAGTTGACACCATCTTGTCCATTGTGCTCGTTCTTTTCAGCTCTGCTCATTAAAGCTCGGTCCATGCCCTTTGAAGTGCAACCCTCAACAATGGCTAGTGTGGTTAAGGGCCTCTACAGCCTCCGACCAGGTGATTTTAGATAAATTATTTATCTCACACTCTCCTCTTATTCACAGACTTTTTTTAAAAAAAAATTCATTAATTTATTTTTGATTTTGGTTTCCTCTCTCAGAGTGGGCCCAGCTCGCCCCAGATCTCTTCTCCGGGTTTATCCCCCAGATTAACCCTCCTGCTGTGGAGTCTCTGCTGCAAGACTACGCTGCTCATGACCAGAAACTACAGATGGAGCTCTCCATGAACGGATTCCCACGGTCAGTTTTCCGGAGTCATTAGCGTCAAATGATGACAGAGTCACATCTGCTTTAACTTGGGTCTTGTGCTTGTTTTCCAGAGGTGACCAGTCTCGCAAACGGGCCAGCGAGGACTCGTGATGGCCGGCGTCACTGGATTTGCTGCAGAACTAATACTGTGCCTCTTAAGTCTTTATCACAAGTTGTCTCCCTGGACTAGGTACAACGCTAACAGTGCGTCACCCCTTTTTAACTCGAGGTCACGAAACACTGTGAACAACAAAGAGAGCATGATGGGTTGTTGAGCAGAAGGTTTAAAAAAAGGAAAAAGTGGCACACAGACTTCCATTTTGGTGCTTTCCTTCTGATTTCTTCATCTTCTGCTCATCTGAAGAGTGCCTTCACGGTGTCTGTCTGACTGAATATCATGATGAAGCCGATGATCCATTCCTAACCTTTAACATGGAAGTGTCTTGTGTTGTTTTTGATATACGGGGCTAATTAAGACTCTATTGCTGCTGCTAATAATACTGTTTGTGTGTTAATACCATAAATCCCTTGGTGTCGCCCACATATTGTGTATCTCAGTGACTACAGTCAACACAAATGAGTGTGGAAAGAAGTGGGAGCTAAGTCACTAAGCTTAGCTATGACTCTCTTCTTCCTGTTACTTAAAATGTCTTCTCATGCTCAATCATCCAGGTAAGTAATTCCGAAAAAGTTGATCCTGTTCATCTGGATGTAGCGTTTTCAGTGGGAGAAACTGAAAACGCAACCAACTTCTTCAGTCTCGGCTGAGTGCAGGTTTCCCCAGCCAAAGACCATGGTTGTTGGTCAGCTGAGACTGAAGAAGTCACTGATTGACGAAAATGTTTCTCCCACTGAAAACGCTACATCCAGATGAACAGACTCAACTTTTTGGGGTTATTCCTGCTGCCTTTACTGTTTGGGTAAGCCAGGTTGTATTTTCCAGTTTTGCCAAAGAGGATAACTGTTCTATTGTTTTTTCTTTAAACACAATGTGTTGGGTTCCAACTTATGTTCTTAATGTTGTATGTTGTCTGAGTCACTGAGCCATTTAATTTTATTCTATACTAATAAGTTAAAGCTTTGGTTCACCCACTGGTTTACCCTCAAGTCATTCTGCCTTTAATGACAACTTGTTTGTTTAAGCCTTGCACGTATGAGGAGGAGGTTGCCGTATACAGGAAGCAACACTGAGTGCCATACAGTTAAAAGGACCACATGATACCATTTCAGGATTTCCTGATTTTATTTTATTTTTTAAATTTTTATTTATTTTTTGTAACCTCACCTTTCCTAAATTTCCCCCTAAATTGCCACCTCCATGTTTGTATTCTTGGACCCCACTAGAGTGGCTCTGCATGATTTCCCATCCAAAATAATCCCTGTTCATCTTATACTGAGCCTCAGTGCGCCCACTCAGTTCATGCACCGTCTGAAGCAGGCTGTTTTTGGGCTCGCTTTCTTTTGATTGGCTGCCGCCGCATGAACAAAAGGTTTGAACAACAAGTAGGAGGGGCTTCAATCACAGGGCTGCGTAGCTGAATGACCGTATTAAAGATATCTGCTTAGAGTGACATCATAGAGAGCCAGAAAAAAAATCTGTCTCAAATTAAGTGTTTAAAGCAGTTTGATACCTCAGCCTCGCAGTGGTTACCCGTATGTTCGCTGCACTCACGATTTGAAACTCTGATAATGTTTAGTTCGAGCAGTCACCACTGGAACAGTGGGTTCACTTTAACAAAGCAAATGATATGCAAATGTGGTTTTGTGCCAGAGCACATGCTCTTCGTGTTGTAAATAGTTTTTGCCTCTGCATACCGGTATGTGTACACTAGCTTTTGTTGCAGGTGCGTTTTTGTTAAACAAGTCACTCGAATAAATGTGTTTGATACAAGTTCCTACACTGTTTTAAGTGTAATTAGATGCTCAGGCTTGCTTTTTGTTTCTATCTCACGTTACTTTGAATGAACTAATCACAGGACATGATTTCATTATTCTAGCTTTTACAACTGGGTCCTGTCATCAAGCGGGGTTGTAATACAGTTAATGAAGTCAAGAGGAATCTAAATCATTAGGGATGCTGAACACTGGCTGTACTAGATTACATGTCTCACCTTTTAATTTTACATGCTGCAAAATTAATTCATGTTTAAACCAACTGTGAATGGCTCAAATACTGTTTCAGCAATCTGTTTTTATCTCAAAATCAATAAAATCCTTGCATCTTAGTATTTGTCACACTAATGACAGACGCTTACTGTTGTTGTTTCTTTATCTAATGCAAATTCTGTTTGGAAATTGATTTTATCTGCTCATCTGCAGGGTTCACACGTGTGTGTGTGTGTGTGTGTGAGTGTGAGAGAGAGGTTCACCAAGGGGCTTCTAATTCTGCAGTACGGAGGTCTGCGATGAACCACAGGAGGAGGAATCCCTTTACAGCACAGCCCCCCATGACCAATAAGGAGGGACACCACCCAGCCACATGGGCAAGGCCTCCCCCAAAATAACCTGCCACTATTGCACTGACAAATGTTGCTACTTTTACTGGTGACAGGTTACCGTAGCTGCCTGGCTCCACATTTTCCTGTAAACTTCAAGGTTAATTCTCAGCAAGAAAAGCGGGAACGCCGAGCAGCTGCCGGTGTCTGAGATTTTGCCGGGTGGCAGGAGCCAGAAGACTGGAATCGGCCCCCTTACAGCACAGGTGCACTCTGAGGATTTACTAGTCCTTCCACAGGGGCCAGCTGGGTTTATTCTGAAGGTAAAAAACACACCAGCCCCTAATTTAATTGTTCATGCGTCTCGTTGACGGTCTTTTGGCATCAGCCTCAGATGCTGTGTATAGCCTCAGAAACACTGACACTGACCCTCAGACAAGCTTTAATCTGTTTCTGTTTGGACCATACGCTCCTGTTTAATTCAATGAGCTTAACCTGTGTGGACTGTTGTGTTTAGTCAGGGGGTCTGTTCATGTGTGTCATCTCACTCAGCAGTGCCACATTTATGATAATTATAGTAGTGTTTGTGTAACTTGATTAATGATCAAACTCATGATAGCAAGAGCCCACAGGTGCATTGCTGCTGCTTTTCTTTTCTTTTTTTTCTTTTTGTTGATTTCCCTTCAGTAAACTGACCCCTCGCTATTATTAGATATGACTTGGTAGGCTTGGAGCCTGTTTGCAAAGGATAAATGTACACAACAGCTGCAGCTTCAGGTCTGTTGGAAGGGCATCGCTGTCTCTCCTAATTGCACTGATTTGAGTGTCAGTGGCATATGTGTACCCTATCTCATGTCTGCATTCAATAACTTGCTCATGCATGGTGTCAGAAAGCGCTGCAAAATCTAAACCTCATAAAAATGTTGATCTGAGGTGGACGGGGGTAAAAAAGCCTGCCTGTGTCTCTCAGATCTGGTGACAGCACATGAACCTGATGCCTTGTTGCGGCTGAATTTAGGCTAAAATAAAAAGCTATTTTTACTACATATCTCTGCTTTTAACCCCGGCCTCTGCATTCATGTTCTGACTGCGTGCCAAATATTTCACAAGGGATTGTTCAAACAAAACTGCAGTAGCGAGAGTTATAGCTCAGATACTTGTCACTGTATAGTTTTTACTAACACCTTAACACACGACGCAAACAGAAAAGTAGAAAGCATTGAAACAAGACGTCTGCTTTAAATTGATTTAACGCACTTCTGAACATAAAGATCTGATAAACCCGTCAGTGACTTAAAGAACCATGAATGATTTCTCAGATTTACTGTTTACTCGCTGGGAATCCAGTTAGTTTCTTGATAAACTGTTAACTCAGTGTCATTAATTAGTGGAAATAGAAAATTTAATAGCTATCACTATCTAACAAAAGTCAAAAGAGAAACAGTTAATTTTCATGTTTTGGCATCTTTTGATTGAGATAGAATAAAATAAAACTGTAAATCAAAGATATATATGTCATATATACTGTTTATTAAACATGGCCAAAGTTACTGAAATAAGTAATCACTATGAGTCCAAACACTCATGCTTCCAGTTGCTTTAAAAGCATTCAGTTTCAGATAGTGGCCAGAGTGCCTGAGATAACCATAAGAATATACTCCTCTCTGACGTCATACTGAGTCACTTGTAGAAAAAAAAAAACCTGTCTGAAACAGAGCGTGATGAGGGGCAGCGAATCAGAAAGTTGGATTAAATAAAGAAGGACAGGAGTGAAAATGCCTTGTTTCAAACAGAAGGGGAATTGAGGGGCTATACCGAGGCGCCTTATAAGATCAATGACATGTGAAAAATCCCAAGCTACTCCATTTTTGTCCAAGAATTAAAATATGGAGTTGGAAATGAGCCACTATAATATATTTTTGTCGCAGATTTTAATCAGGACTGGATTTGTTTGTACTTAAGGAGTTATTCTGAACTTTATATTGGCAGACAATTGAGCGCTGATTGTCAAACAGCAACTTTTCTAAATGTTTGACGTCAGCAAATTCATGTTTTGCATTAGTTTGTCCTCAGGAGTTAGATTTCTATGCACAGCTGTTTAAATCTTTTCAATCTCAGATCACACAGGATGGGTGATCACACCACTGACTGCATTAAGATAGAAGCTGATCACATCAAAATGTATTTGTTTGTGACATTTCACTCTGCTGACATTCACTGATTTACATTCATGTGGATCAGCTACACACAAGTGTGCAGGGGGTCTCGTTTCTTTCACATTTGTTAATGACTTATTTAAGAGGTGGGGCAGGAAATTATTCTATAAACCTGCAGAGGATCACAGTAAGCCCAAAAGCCTACATGAATATTTTTACTTACATACTTTTTTAAATTAAATCTTGTGTTTATTTTAGCAACATGCAAGAGAACAGCATTGACCAGCCACCGTCGCTGTCGCAGCTGTTAAGGGAGAGTTACCTGGCAGAGGCCAGAGCCCAGCAGCGCCACAGCGAGATGAGCCGCTCAGACGCTTCGTCCTCACGCATTCAGATCTACGGGTCACTGAAAGGCAAGGCGGAGGACACTATTGGTCACAGTGACCCCCAGTTTCCAGACCTTTCAGCCTTCCTCAGCCAGGAGGAACTGGATAAGAGCGTGAACCTGGCCCGCCAGGCCATCGGACACGAGCCTCGTGAGGAGAGGGCAGAGGTCAAAGCCTCTGTCACGCCATCTACCCCGTCCAGCATCTCCTCACCCTCAGTTTCTTCATCCACACCCAGTTCTATTCCCATCTCTAACCCCTCTAATGCTCCTTCTGCTTCCCCCTCAACTGTGCCCCTCACTCAGCTGGCCCCAGAAACTTTCACATCTGACAGAAAGATGCACAAAGCATCCACACGGCAGGACAATGTGATCAGGAACAGCAGGGACTTTGGTGAAGGATTCCAAGACTATAACAGGTCAGCAAGAAATGCCCCTTACGGTGTGGAGACCCAGTCCAAGAAGGAGTTCCTCAATAAGGCAGCTGACTTCATTGAGGAGCTGTCCTCTCTGTTCAAGGCCAACAGCTCCAAACGGATACGCCCGAGAGCCTGCAAAGCCCACAGGAGCAGGATCCCAAACAAGAGCCAGAACGATGGGACAGCTTATCCCCTCGTCTCTGACAACCGGGAGCGCGCAGTCATGTCCATGGAGGTGGAGAAGGAGACACCCAGCCCTCCCGTTACACACCAACCAGTTGCCCAGCTGGCTTCTGAGACAGGACATGTGGAGTTTCAGGACTGCTCGATTACTGAGGAGCACCAGTGTGACTCTGTGCTCCAGGAGGCGGAGGAAGAGCCTCAAAGCTTTGCCTTAACAGAAACTCCATATCCAGCAGAGCCTGTGTGTGAACCGCCTCGCTTCATCCAGAAACTGAAAAGCAGGGAGGTTTCTGAGGGCACCAAGGTCCGGTTGGACTGCATTGTTAGAGGACTCCCTCTGCCTGAAGTCCGGTAAGTTCATTAAGTTATTCTTTGTTTTGCAGGACACAGTGTCTGTCTCAGACTCTACACATTTTTTTCAAATGCAGTGTTTGTAAAAGCTCAATGTGCTGTTGGTTTTCCTCAACAGAAGCATCCCAGTGGACTTTAGAGCACGCACAAGGGTCTAATTCAGCTGAACGATTTTGTTTGAGTAGTGAGTACATAGAATGAGAACACAAAGGATACAATGTTACTTTGTACTTCTTCTTCACTACTGTTCAGAAGCAAATATCAAACTTTCTATTCCACTACATTTATTTTGCAGCATTAGGTTAGTGATTTGGTATTTTGAAGTTGAAATTTTTACATAAAAATATATCTTAAGCTTTTACTGCACAATATAATGATTTTTAAAAATGTAACCGTATTTAAGTATTGCAACAGACATTTATTAAAAAAGTAAAAGTTTTGGGGTTTTTTCTGCAGCCCTAATCCTCTTCAGCTAACCTTCATTTATATGGAGAAAAGCTACTTTCGGCTGTTCCTTCTCCACAAGGGGTCATCATGGTGAAGAAAAAACAATTTAATATGTTATTTTTTATATATATATACTTTATTTGGTAGATGAAATAATAAATTAATGGTATCCACATGCTTTTTAAACACTGCACACAGTTATGCATATGCATGCTAGAGTCCAGCACTGGATAATATTAACATTTCATACATGTAATGGTATTGGCACCTATGTATGTAACAATGAAATGTCCTGATCAGCATGTATAACTCTGTATTCTTTGCTGATCAAATGCAAAAGATGAAAATGATCTTTTCTGATGTGATTTATATATTTATTTTAAAAGACATATTTTGGTTACCTGTCATCAGACCCCGTCTCTAAATTACAAAGTCATTTAGGTTGTAACTCTGGATGAATGACGCGGAGGTTTATTCGGAGATGCAGACAGAAGTGACATGTGATGATGGCCGACAGCTGATTCTGAACCGTATGAGTGAGCGTTTGTGTCAATTTATGTGTCGTCAGGGGAGTAAATGATAACCGCGCGAGGCTTTCTCCTTTTAAGATGAGCAGTCATACAAATTATAAATCATCAAAAACTACACTGAAAATAAAAAGGCTAGAATTTAAGAACAATTTACACCTTTTACCACATTCAGTTAAAGGCCTCCTGTAACAAAAGTTTAGACATTTTTAAAGAGGCGTCATAATAATATTTGTCACATGGTGTTTTCATGGCTGTTTTGTTTGACCTGTTATATGTGAATAGTATGTGAGCAGCTTTAACCCGCTGAGGTGTCTGACTATAGGGGGCATGGGCTTGTTAGCCCCGCTGCACATTGTTGAGCCACTACCTTATACTTGTCCAGGGAGAATGTAGCTCTCAGCCATTTTTAGACTGGGCTGGCAATGTGAGCTGCAGTCGTGTCTGATAATGGAACTGAGCTCTTGACAGAAGTGTGAAGACTTTGGTAAGATGATTTACAGTTTCTCCTGAGTGGATATTTTTATATGTTTTGTTGTGTGTGCCCCAGTGTCTCACAGATGTACATTTCTGAAGATCTGAGGTGTTTTTTAACAGTTTCTACTTACAAGTCTACTTTCTGTGTTAACACAGAGCTCATTTAATTAAGTGTGTTTATGTCTGACGTCGTGTCTGAATTAAATGAGTCAAAATGGAGTTGTGAGGCTTATATTTTCCATCAGTTTTCAGTGGTGTGTTCTCTCTGATATGTCAGGTTGTAGCATTGTGTGGATCCTGAGTCTATGTTTAGCTTTGTGCGTATGTGGTTATGTCAGCCAGTCAGAGACCCCGGGGCTCATGAGGGAATCTCCTCTCTCGTTCTGATCTTCAGAGGGAAAATATCCCAGACAGGTGCAGAAAGCAAGGGTTTTTGGCCCACAGACAAGCCACCTCCTCTGCCACTCATGCTTTCAATTTAGACTCTTACTCACTGAGAGTGACAAAGCTCGGCTCAGACAGGACACAGGCAGTACACATTCCAGCCAGTCCTGCATTTGAAAATCGGGAACATCCCTTTAGCACGGGTTTGTGTTTTCGCCCTCTGGAAATCTTCCACTACAGCGGCGGGGGACATCAGAGCCTGCATACTGAACAGAAAAAGTGAAGCAGATGATCCATAATCTCAGTGTAATCGCTTTGATATGAATTATGACTATGTGGTGACGTGTTTCCAGAGAGCAACACATCAGCTCCCCATTCCTCTTCGTTTATTGGCTCGATTTTATAAAGCATCAGTGCCTCATTTCCTCAAAATAGATGTATGCTGACACAGAGGCTGCTGCATATGTTGCTGGCCAGCACGGGGAAGAAGTTAGAGGAAGAAGTTATTATAGTTTTACAATGACAAAAAAATAGACTGTTGCCAAGTACAGCTCCTGTCTGCATGGCTCTAAGAAGGTTATGCAGTACTAGTTGTGCTGGAAGGGTTTTCTGCCATTTTTTTAAAGTTTTACATTTGTTAAAATATTTTTTTTTGCTATTTAATAACATAAAATTTTAAACTGCAGTACTGATGATTGGCTTTGGGACTCAGCCCTGGTGTAAGCTGCCTTGCATCTAAGCACCTCTCTCATCAAGTCATAAACAAATTAAAAAAAGTCATATTTGGTTGCTTTTCATTTACTTTAACTCGTTGATGTTGAAGTAAATGATGCTAACTGTTTTGTGCTCCTTGTCATGACAACATCAGCAGTGAATAGAAACAGCGTTTGAAGTGGCACAGCAAGCTGCTGCTTCTTCTCTTACAGGGAAAAGGATAGGGCTTGCTCGTCAAAACATTTCCCTCCAGGCCTGCATAACTCTGCTGAATGCTACCGAGCCAGAAACACAACTTGGGAAGTGGGAAAGAGGCCAGGCTGGTAGAAACAGTGTCAGCAGGTTAATAAAAAAGAAATCAAACTAAAGTGGGTTTAGAACAAAAATGAACGTGACTAAAATGGAAACAGATGTATTTACTTCTACTAGAAAAAAAAATCAAGTTAAAGAAAAATCTGAATGAACGGAGAAACGCACCAAATTTAAAGCTCGCTGGGATTGTCCTGTAATGATTGGCTTTGTTGGCCAAAAAGAAACAAAAGAAAACTGTCACAGAGATGGAAGAAACTCACTGCTGATCAGTTTATCTTGTTTTTCTTTGATAGGTGGTTCTGTGAGGGAAAGGAGCTGGAGAACAGCCCTGACATTCAAATCATCACCAATGGTGAGCAGCACTCTTTGATTATTGCAGAGGCATTCGAGGAGGATACCGGGCGCTACTCGTGCTTTGCGTCTAACTGCTACGGTACCGACTCCACGTCAGCTGAGATCTACGTAGAAGGTGATCGCTTCTTTTCTCTTTTTTTCCTCTTTTTGACACCTTAATATGCCGCACTGCAACTTCTTTATTGATACACACCTTCCTGTTCAATCCTACAGGTGCCTCATCTTCCGATTCTGATGTGGAACCGCACTTTGAACATGTAGCCCAGTGAGTTCCTGCCCCATTGTCGTTATCGTCACCCACCAACAAGAGTTATCAACACTAAATGAAACAAACACTTCTTTCTTTTGTGATTTTTAAAGGCTGCAGAGAAACCAACCAAAGTCATCCCCATCTTTACCGTCATCTTTAAACGAAACCTTCCCTCCAGAGGAGGAGGAGAGCGTGTCATCCCAGCCTGCAGCGGCCCCCGAGGAACCACCAGAGGAGCAGCTCTCGCCTCCAGTTTCTGCTCAAACAGCATCTGAACCTCTTCTACCAATCCGGACATCTGCTGCTATACTTCCAGTCTCAGAGTTATCAGAAGAATCTGTGGCATCAGCAGCACATCCTGCTCAGGAGGAAACATCTGTGCTGTCTGTGCAGGTGTTTCCTGTTTCAACAGGTGATTCAGAACTTACAGAAGCCCAAGGGGTGTCAGCATCTGTCCCAGTCATATCTACTCCACAGCTGCAACACACGGCTTCAACAACAGCCACGTCACAGCCTTTAAACTCAGTATCGTCTGTGGTGCCTGTCCTGTCACCTCCAGCACAAACACCCCAGCCTGAGGTAGAATACCTCAAAGGTTTTCCTTTCACTACATATTCTTTATTTTAGTTTAAGTTTATATAATTTGATCCATGAATCCTTTTTTGGACTTTTTTTCATCTTCAGAGTCCAACTCCCGACCACAGCTCTCCACAGGGATTAAACGGGCAACCCATTATGGCTGCCCCTGTCTTCACGAAGGTAACATTTCTCTCAGAACGAGGCTGCTCTGTATAATACTGCCTGTTAAGTGATTTAACTTTAAGCTGGTTTTGTTCCATCAGAGCCTACAGGACCTCATTGCATCAGAAGGCCAGCTGGTGGTGCTAGAGTGTCGCGTGAAAGGGGTGCCGTCACCTCGAGTGGACTGGTACAGAGAAGGAAAAATCATAGAGGACTCGCCTGATTTCAGGATCCTGCAGAAAAGTAAGCTCTGTTGCCCCTTTGCTGTCATACAGAATGCACAGTTTCAAATGTAACTTGTTTTTCCTTTGTGCGGCATTAAACAAAAAAAATAAATCATAAGTAAGTTGCAAAAAGTCTTTGCAAAAGTCTGAAGTTTCTCCATATTTCTTTAGATTTTTCTGGGAAAATGGGAAATAGAGTGATTTACTGAAACATACAAATATATATGGAAACAAACTATGTAAAGAAAAACAGAGGGGTCACTTTTTGTGCTGCTCTGTGCTAAGATGATCCCACAATATTGAGTTTGAGGCTCTGGGGAGGCCGATCCATGACTGATTTTCTAGCCAGGTGTGCTTTTACTACATTGGCAGTGTGTTTAGGATTTTTGTCATGCTGAAAAATGAAGCCGGTGCCTATCAGAGGATTTCCAGAAGATTGCAGGGTGGATCAGGCTCTGTCGGTGCTTTTTAGCATTTGTAGTTTCATCAGTTTTGACAGGCTCTCCAACACCACTGACCGAAATGCAGCTGCAAACAATGACAGAGCCTTGGCCGTGTTTTACAGATGGCTGTAGACAATCACTCTTGTACTTCAAGATGTCCTCCACATAATTTGGCAAATATTTGACTTTCAAATTTGGATCCATCACTCCATAATACCCGTTGTCACAAATTTTCACACCAGTTCTTGTGTAATCTGGCAAACCTCAGCCTGTTTCCCTTCCTTGAAAATGGATTTTTGATAATAGATGGATCAAGAGCCAAATGTATTTCTCAGGTCTTATGTCAGGTCTTTGCTGGACTTTCTGACTTTCCTATCCCATTCAGCTGCTTTAGATAGTTGTTTTTTTTCTTTCAATTCTTTTGTCCTCTACTTGTCTAGGTTCCTCAAATTTTCAAGAACATAATGCATACAATGTCAAGTCATTTCAAGTTTTCGACTTCTAGCTCTTTGGAAATGACTGTTGGTTTGTGGACAGGCTGCTAGTAACAAGAAGTGCTTAAAAATGCTATTTAAAATTGATTACTTGCTAAGTTATCTGTTACGGGTAAACACAAAACTGGTTCATCCCTTGAGTTAGGTACCTTTTTATGCTTGAATGATTCATAGGTCAGCGTTAAACGACTTTACAAACCTAAAAACAGTTTTGACTTCTTCTGAAAACAGTCAGGTACAAGGACTGGACTGAAAATGGATGAATACGTAGCCAATGTCCAAAGAAAAACTTTGAAATACCTTCAGAAAGCCTGGAGAAGTATTGCTTAAGATTACTTACAAGAATATTACAAGAATGTCTGCCTCTTTAGAAGCAAAATATAAAGAAATGAGGGGTGAGTCAAGACATTTGCACAGTACTGTATTAAAAAAATGTCCAAGGGTTAATTTTATGAGCTCCAGGTCCTAAATCTTTATATTGCATTAACAGATTTTAAAGCTCAGATTGTGTATACATTTATACGTCTCTGTATGTGGAATTCACCAGCATGAGTATTTAAATATTTTGGAAATGATTGCTAATAATGAGTCTCCAAAAAATTCATTAACAATAACATGAGCTTCTCCCCCCTGGTTTCATAATGATTTTGATACTTGCTTCTATTTCAGAGCCCAGATCTCCAGCTGAATCAGGTACATATTTCATTCAGTCTGTCAAAAATACAAGTGTTGAATGCACCATAGCAGCTGCCTGCCTGCCTGTATACGATGCTGCAGTGTGTACATATTCCTCTGTTGAAGTGTTTATAGTCCTTGGCTCAAGCTCCTGTTCTTCCCCTGTACATAAGCCAGGGCTGCTTTTCCTTGAATCTGGACCATATAAGGTAGCCTCCCATCCTGTGTCTAATCACCGTTGCAGATCACTTCAAACAGCCTTAGCTGCACGTAGATTCTCACTGCTGAAACAAGAGTCATGTATCTTTCTTTTCTGCACTTAAACACGTTGAGAAATCGCTGGGGTGCAGCTATAGAATATCCGACTTGATTGCATGACACTTTTTTTCTCTTTACCTCTAGAGGAAATATGCACTTTGGTCATTGCTGAGGTCTTTCCTGAAGATTCGGGGGTGTTCACATGTACAGCAAACAACAAGTATGGAACCGTGTCTAGCAGTGCTGCACTCAGGGTCAAAGGTAACACCTCTCTTTGGCTTTAAAAGTCAACAGCTTTCACATTTCTATCCTTATTGAAATTTCTGTATGTGTGTTGCTGGTTGTCCTCAGGCAATGGCAGTAACAGCAACCATGTGAGGTCTTCAAGCAGTTTAATAGTGGAGCCCAGTCAAGTTCAAGAACTTTCCCCATCAGCTCCCGCTGTAAAGCCTCAACCAGAGGTTGTTATAACCAGCAGTATTAAGCCGCACTCCAGCACCATTCGTCTTGACCCACTCGTCTCTAGCACCTTACGCCTGGACCCCTTAAACACTAGCAGCCTTCGTCTAGACCCCCACAACTCTAGCATGTTACGTCCAGACCCCCTCCGCACCAGCCTGCCCAATCTGGAGCCCTCCAGCCTGAGCAGCAGCTCCTGCTTGAACTCTCACAGCACCAGCACCCCAAATTTAGATCCTCTCTCACACAAGGACCTTCTTGGATCCAGTGGAGCACAGGGTGCCAGAAAAATTTTCTCATATCCGAAATCCTTTACTTCTCCATCTGCAGCTGAGACTTCAGCACAGCAGGAGTTGTCCAGATCTTCAGCGACATCTCCTGACATCAGTTCCAAAGTTAAGGGGACCCCAGCCCATCAGAACGGGAGCCCTGTTGTGGTTCCCTTACCTGATCCTCCACCCAACTCCTGCCTAAAGACAGGCAACCTTACAAACCACAAAGACTCACGAACCAACTCCAGAGCAGGCCGACGTGTGCACTTCAAACTGCCTGAGGATGACGAGGATGAGCAAAGTGACACATCTAGTCCCTTTGATGAAGACATCACTGAGGCATCAGTCAGCAAAGAACCACCACCAGTGCTGGCTAAACCTAAACTGTGAGTAGAGCAAAAAGAAAGCAACAACACTTTGCTGAATTTTGAAAAAGTGCGTTGTTGGCAACAGTACATGATGAAAAAAAACCATGCGCTCAGATGGAGATTTTGTACACGATTTACCCAAATTCGGTCAAACTTTGAAGTCTGTGTTGAAGCGTGTTTGATGGGCTGTATTATGAAACAAGCAAATGAAGAGGTGGGTGGTTCCTCCTCCACTTGCTCAGATAGCAGCTCTAATCATTTCAGTTCATAAATGAATGCATGCGGACTTCAAATGTGGACCTTCAGACTTTCTAAGACAAAGGATGGCGTTTTCTATTTGTAAGTTTGCTTCTGTGCATTTGTGTTGATTTGTTACTTCTAATAATGCTGTAAATCACATCCTGTTCTGTGATGTAGCTTTTCTTTTTCTTCACAGGCTAAAACACAGATAAACATGACAAATAGTGATGTATAATTTATTGTGAGCCAATTTGCAGTCATTTTATGGTTACAAAAGAAGCAAACATTTTGTTTTCACTGAAAGCTCAGTGTATCTAAAGCTCGGTCTGTGTTGTTTATGGGCTGCTTGTTGGTAGTCCATAAAAGGGCAGAGTATTCTGCTGGATGCTGGATGCACTGAGCCTCTCTCGTCTTCACCATGTATAGTTTTGGTTCTTTGATTTTGTGTCTGCTTGATCAACAGGGACCCAGCTCAGCTCCAGATCCTGCACAACCAGGTCCTCATGGAGCAGCAGCAGGAGACTGAACCACAAACGCAAACCTCCATCCAGCCTCAGTCTCACCCACCGTACCAGATCCAAATCCAGCCCGGAGTCCAGACCTCCCCTGAAGCTCCACTGTGGTCTCCAAGAATACCGCACGTGCCACCTTTACATACTACAACAGCCCTTCAGCAAACCCCCTACTCAACACCTCCAGTGACCACCACCCCACATGCTCCAGGATCAATGTCTGCTGCAGCGCTCAACACCACCTTTTCACCTGTTCCTAACACTTCCCAAGCTTCCCTTTTGAGCTCTCCTCCTTCACTTCCTCAGCATATGAAATCCTCACTGGTGACCTCCCCTCCACCTGCCCCACAGCTAAACTCCGCCCCTTCTCTCAGTACAGCACCCGTAACCCAGATGAACACCATCCATGCCTCCCATATTAACCTGTCCCCTGCATCTTTTGCCAAAACTGCACCCACAGCCCAGTTTTATTCTCCGCCTGCACCAAAGCTCAACACGGTCCCTACAAATGCGACCCCAGCCTTACAGCAGATCACGTCCCCGGCTCCTCTTCTAAGAAGCACCCACGCCTCCCTCATGAATCTCACACCTACCTCCCACTCCTTCAACTACGTCCGACCTAAAGAGTTTGTAGCCGCTCAGACCCTCTCACCGGTCAGGAGTCCTTCCCCAACAGAGTCACCAGTACCACTATTACATGAGCTGGCTGCTGAGCTCAACTCCTCCGCCGCTAGCTCCCCTATTCTCCTTCCACCCCTCTCCCCACCACCCAGGATTTTCCCCACAAGGGTCCTCAAGTCTCCCACCAGCCCACCGTCTCTCGTATCCTCGCCTACACCGGGGTCAGTGCATAGCTTGTTCGCCCTAAGAGCCCAGTCACCCCCTCATGCTTCTTCTCCCACCTCCAGCAGCTCCACCCCGAGTCCCATCCAAAACCCCGTCGCCTTCCTCAGCTCTGTCCTGCCATCCCTGACCCCAAGCCAGCCCACCAACTCAATGGGCCTGCCCAAGGGAGCTCCGTTAGGGTATGCCGTGTTCGACAAACGACTGCTAATGCGAATGTGAACTGTCACACCTTCTGCCATGTGTTCTGTTTTTTGCCCTCTGTTTACTCAGGCTTCAAAAGAAGGCACTGAAGATCCGCCCTCCGTCAGCTGAAGCCATCCGCGAGAGCAGAGAAATTATCCTCCTCGACATCGAGAAGAAGCTTCGAATTAAAGACGACACCCCACATTTTGTACATCAGCAGGTACTAGGTAGTCTCTGTGGCGTGACTGCCTATTTGTACTGGTGAAGAAAATAGAACGGAGCATCAACAAAAAGATTTTTCTTAGCCCAACGGGTGAATCCGGTGGTTTCTCTCGCCTCCACTGGATCCCTGCTCATCGGTTTAAAGTATTAGTATGTGATCAATAATTACAATAGAGTTTTTCATACTTTTAAAGATCATATTTTATCGAGTATTAACCAGTGACTGTGCTGCATTCTCACATCTCCGTCAACAAAATGTTTTTGTTGATGGGGACATTTATACGAAACCTCATTTCCAAAAAAACAACAATTGTGATGCAGTGTAAAATGCAAATGTAGCTAATCCGCTGATCATTAAACCCTTTATTTAAGACGACACATCAAATGTTTAAACTTTCAAATACTGTTATATATCGTCCCTTTTTAAATGAAATATAGGGTTTACATGATTTTCGAAGCATTACATTGTGTTTTTATTTTTGCACAGCATTCCAGTGTTTTTGGAAATGATGAATACAGAGCAGTGCAATCATTGCCTCCCCCAGTCATTAACTGTCATTCATCTTCTGGCGTCAGTGTAGCCTAACAACCTCTGCATGCTAATAATAACAGCTTGTGCGTTATTCCATCACTCTGTGTTTGTATGTAGGGTTTGTGCGTCTTTGGTGTTCTTCATCCATCCCTGTCCTTTCATAGAAGCTGAGTAATGAGGGGAAAACAGCGAGCAGGCCCCTTGGACCAAACATTGCCGCTACTGTCATTAACTATGATGAGGTACACGGACCCGACCCAAGCACTGCTTTGCTCGAGGCTGTATGGGTTATACTTCTGTTTCAGACTGAGATCACACAACTTAGGATTCTGTCATCTACTTATCTAGTTTCCTTAATATCTCTAATCCAGCATTCACACTTCTGTTAACTAATACAGAGCATAACCTGCACGAATGATAATAATAATAATAATAATAATAATTGAATTAAATCGAATTAAAGGGGTTCAAATTCAAAGATTCAAGATATAGTTTTCCTGTATTGGAAAACTATATTTTGCAGCCATGTCTTCATGAGTTTAAAAAAAATTCCTTCCTCAGTGTTTCCTCAGTAACACTTTTACTTTTAAAAACATACATATTACCATGAAATTTCACACATCTCCTGTTAAACACACAAAGAAGTCCATTTTTTCAGCTCATCTTCCTCTGTTCTCTGTTTTACCCTCAGTTTTTGTGATTAGGTTAGATAAGCCTTTTTATTTAGCTTAGGTGTTTTTTTGTTTTTTAACCTATCAGCAGTGGTACTCCCAGATGCTACTGTGTGGTCTTTCAACAACTGGTTTAAAGTCTGCATCCTTATTTATGAGGTTTGAGTTTTGAGATGCACGTTGTCTCATGTTGCCGATTACTGCAAACCTCTCTTATCTCCCTGAGTTGTGGTTTCTGTGTATCAGGTGTGCATGTTACTGTAGCCATTTGCAGCAGTACGACTGTTCTAACTATATGTATGTCGTGCTTCTCCTCCACTAGGAGTATAAAGTGTCCAGTTTTGAGCAAAGGTTAATGAGCGAGATCGAGTTCCGCCTGGAGAGGACGCCGGTGGAGGAGTCGGACGACGAGGTGCAGCACGATGACGTTCCCACGGGAAAATGCATTGCACCCATATTTGATAAGAAACTAAAGAACTTCAGGGCCATGGAGGGAGTGCCTGTAACTTTCTCATGTAAAGTAGTAGGAATCCCGCCACCAAAGGTGAGAGGTCAACAGCTGGGCTATGCAAAAACATCTCTGACTTTGACCTCAGATTTTGTCATTCACACCTGTGGCTCTCATCAGGTTTACTGGTTTAAGGATGGCAAGCAGATCCTGAAGAAGAATGTCCATTACAAGAAGATAAGAGAGGGAGACGGGACCTGTGCTTTACACATAGAATCCACGACCAATGACGATGATGGAAATTACACCATCATGGCAGCCAATCCACAGGTGAAACTTCTGACTTATATCCTCTTCATGTTATCAGCACCTTGTTCTAGCTGCTCGAGCTGAGCTTTGATATTTCGCTAATCACCAGGGACGAATCAGCTGCTCAGGTCATTTAATAGTCCAAACGGGACCTCCCCGAAACCGAATGACACCCATTCATGCTCAGAGGTGAGTGTGCAGGGTGAACAGGCAAATATTGATTATCCTCCCTGATAGTAATATTGGTTTGGTAACATTTTATAGTCCTTCTGTTTAGCATTTGAAAGGAACATGTAAACTCTATTTCTCAGAAATATTCCTATAAAAGTAAACGTAGTGTTATTGATATTCTGGGATCTTGTGCAGCTATCTATTCTTAGTGGCCATTTACAAAACCAAGTGGATTCATGTGTGTATCCTATAACATGCTGTGATCGCCTCCACGTTTTCAGGGTGCGAAACCGCATACAGGAAGTTGAAGGTGAACAAAGTCAGGGGCGCTTTTTTCAACCTCACTTCCTCCAGGCTCCAGGGGACATGATGGCTCATGAGGGAAGACTGTGCAGACTAGACTGTAAGGTAGGCAGGAGGTCCCCGTGTGCCACTGAAGCCAGGAAGAATACTGAGCCTCCTGCTTCCCCATACTGTAACACGTTTCTGTTCTCCAGGTGAGCGGCCTACCCAACCCTGAGCTCATGTGGCTGGTCAATGGGAGGCCCGTTTACCCAGACCTTTACCACAAGATGCTGGTGAGAGAGAACGGCGTCCATTCCTTGGTCATTGACCCTGTCACTCAGAAAGACGCCGGCACATACACCTGCATCGCAAGCAATAAAGCAGGGCAGAGCTCCTTCAGTCTGGAGCTGCAGGTTGTGGGTAAGGAGAATACAATTGGGACTATGAATGGGCAAACCCAATGTGGACATTTCAATTATGTATATTCATTTTAGAAAAGGAAAGGAAGCACCCACCCCAGTTTGTGGAGAAGCTGCAGAACATGGGGATTCCTGAGGGAGCTCCAGTAAGGCTGGAATGTCGCGTTGTGGGTATGCCTCCTCCGGTCATCTTCTGGAAAAAAGACAACGAGACTATTCCCAGAACTAAAGACAGAATCGGGTTAGTAAGAACTCTGACTCCCTCAGACACAGTTTCAGAGCCATGCCTCGATTAGAAATGAATTTAGAAACCTGAGCGGTTAAATTTGGCAACTTTAATTCAGATGTTATACCTGCTTTCCTCTCCTCCTCCTCTGTTAATTTCCTGTCTGTATGTCCAATAAAAAGACACGGCCAAAATCCATATAACAAATCTTTTGAAATTGAATCAAATTTCTCTATCATCTCTCTACCTCAGCATGACCCAGGACGCCACAGGATATGTGTGTCTCCTTATCCAGCCGACAACAAAAGACGATGCAGGCTGGTACACAGTGTCAGCAAAAAACGAGGCTGGAGTCATTTCATGCACCTGCAGACTTGATATATATGGTAAATATTCTGTACAGCTGAGTAGCTATCACTTTTATTAAGAAATCCACGGCATTTTTGGGTACGTCACTCTGTGTAGTAATGCTAGCTACCACCTTTAGCGCAGTGGCATCAGAGCATCCCCGCACCCATGAAGAAAACTCCACGAACAGGAAGTCGATACGCGGCTCTGACGGGCCAGGGGCTCGACATCAAGTCAGTGTTCCCCACGTCGGACACCAGCCCCATCCTGTTCGCCAGCTCCCCACCGGAGGCCACACTGGAGAGTGAAGAACTGTGAGAGCTGGCGCAGGGGGAGGGACCCTCCAAACAGATACTGCGACCTCTCTGAGGAGAGCGATTACCTGAGCAGATTTTGTGTGATGCATTTGAAGTGACGGATTCAGATTAGGACGGCAGAGATTTATTATGTTAAAGATGCAGCACTGATAGCGGGGGTTTGTCACCATTCCTATTTACTCAAGTTATACAACGAGTGTTTCACCTACAGAAAAAAATAACAGATTTGCAAAGTCTTAGCTCATGAGCCATCAGTGGAGTTCAGTTTCATGCGTGAAGTTTTTGAATGAATCTGATTTATTGTCAACATCATACTTGGCTATGATGGCGAGGTTGCTGAAGATCCGTTCTTAATTGTTTGTCCTGTACTCAAGAGTGGTCCTGGCACCATGTATTTGTACTGCAAATCACATATATACCTGTATTGGTAGCAATAGTTTCTTTAAGACTTTATATAGAAAGTAGTTTGTATGTTTTTATTTATAGTATATATTAGACGTTTGAATGTGCCATTTAGATCGGTGTATTTAAATGGCTCTAGGAGGGTGGGGTTCTTCCTTGAGGTTCATCACATTTTGCACCACGTTTTTCATGTGCATGTTTGCCTACGGCTGATGAAGACTACGAAATAACTAAAGAAACACGCAGGCTCTTCTCATAGTCATTATACAGCCATGTTCAGCGCTCACCAGTGGCTTGATTTCAGGTGAGATAATCGATCTGCTTAAAAGCAAACTAAAGTTCAAGAAGTGTTTCCCAGAGGCATGAGTCTGAAAACGATTGAAAATGAGTCACTGACAGTCATGTACTACAAAAGTAGCCATTACTACTGAGCATTCAAGTAAAAAAAAGGCTGCAAGCACACATTCAGCTAATGTAAAATTGCACATTGTAAAATAATTTTCTCCTTCTCAGAATAAAGTTATATTTATTCAAATGGGTGACGTGTTTGCTTTGCTGGAACAGCCTCAACAGCACATAAAAAACATCTTCTCCATTTCCTACTCGGGTCTGTTTGATTACAATTCATATAAATATTTTCATCTAAGAGGGCTTTAAAATCCACTTCTATTTTTTTTGCTTTCACGATTATGAGCCTGTTTTGACTCTGCTCTAATTGGAGCCCTATTAGCTTAAACTGATGCCAAATACAAGGCAAATGGGAAAGCTCAGAAGCCAATTAAGCATTGCTAATCAGTCCAATTATAGAGGATGAGAGTTCAAACAGGCATAAAATTATGTTCACCTTACGTGACCCAATTATACTCGCTGCCTCATCTGACCAGCTGCCCGGCCTACTTGTTAACTGGGTGCTGTGTGTGTGGGTGTTGTAAAGCAGTAAACAATCAAATGTTTGTTTGTTTTTTATTAGATTTTTTAAAAGTTGCATTCGTTACACTTACAGCTCATTTTGTGATGACTATTGCCGTGATGTTTTTTAAAATACGTTAAATCTGATAACTGTTACTGTCTTCATTGCACTGTAACATCAGTGTGCCGAACAGTTTTTTAAGTAACTGTCACAAAATACATTTGATAAGCGCTCACATATGTTTAAGGAGAAGTTTAGCACACAAAGCATTTCCTCTGAAAGTAAGTGTAATCTTATTTAAGCTGCTTGTTTAAGGTAAGGTGGATCCTGATGATAATGAGATTTATTAACTCGATGTAGATTAAACCTGGTCTTACACTTTCGCTTGCACTAAAGCATACGCTTTCTTCCCTAATCTCTATTTCTCTATGAGGAGATCTGGATTTTTGAGGGTGCATGATTCTCTCAGAGCAAACCAATCACTCCTCAGATGTGACATATGGCTTTTGACAGAGGGGCATGGCTGAGCCATCGGTGCTCCGACAAGCCAATCATATGAGGGGTTGCGAAAAAAGAAAAGGGTGGAAGGCACGTAAGGGCAGGGCAACGTCGAGACGAGCCCCTCAGACAAGACAAGCAGCAGCTGGCAAACTGCATCAATCTGTAATCAATTAACCAACTGGTAGATGGGATTACATGCCTAACTGCACAGCTAACCAGTCCATCCCAAAATGACCAGACAGCATCAGCTTGTGTGCTTGACCCAATACCAGAGACGGGCATTATGCTCGGGCTCCGACAGTGATTAATCTTTCATAACCTGCCTCTACACCCAAGCTTTGAGTCTGTCAATACACAGTGGCAGGAGCTGCATGTCCTTCCTGACAAAGAACGACAACAGGAAAAAAAACCTCAACAAAACACAGCAACAGCAGCAAATAAAGAAAAAGGGTTACCATGTAAAAGAGCTGAATTATAAACAAAAGTGCTGAATTCAATGTTTGAATCAAACGCACGAGTCCCTTTTTTTAAGAATACAATCTTATTATGTAAATTAGAGGTGTCAAACATAAGGCCCGGGGGCCAGAGGAAGCCCAGCAATGACTCCAATCGGGCCCTCTGGGCAACTTTGGAAATTGTGAAAGAGGGTGTAGATTTTTAACTTTTAACTGTATTTTCATAAGTTTTACTGCATTTCCTATTGATAAAGACCCCAACTGGCATTCAATAATGAACTGAAATAGTCAAGTAACAGAAAAGTTCTTGTTTTTTACTATGTACTGTAAAAATTTCTGTTTGTTAGTTGTTGTTGTTGTTTTCTCCATGGTAAAAAAAAAACAAAAAGAAAATAAATACAATACAAATGAGATCTACTGTTGCACTTATTTTTCATATATTCAGACATTTGAGTGATTAAATGTTTATTTAAATGTCTTTACACTGACCCACTTAAGATCACAGTGGGCTGTATGTGGCTCACAGTGTGTTATACTGATAAAATTTGGAAGTTTAATATTTGATCCCATACATTTTAGCTGTATTTCATCTCAAAGTAGTTAACTAGAGTACATTAAAACATGTAAGTACAGAGCAAATGTGTAAAAGTGATGAAAACATTGCTATTTTGAAGTCAAATGATGTTTGACTTCAAATGGTGTTTCAGCAGAATAAGTCTGAGTGTCACTGGAACCTGCCGAATGACGGCGTGGGCAGATGGGAAGGACAGACAGACAAATTATTCTGTCTGTCTCATTTTCTCGGCCGACTAAACAGATCAATTATTTATATCGCATGCAGACCCAAGTACATAAAGAACATTAATGCATCCCATACACTCTCATTCATTACCAGCCAAAACACTGATAAAAAGCATTAAAAGAGAACTATAAAAGTCTGCACATCTGAACATAAACTGCTACCACCCCCCCCCCCCCCCACACCCCAAAAAAGTCCTCCACCGGTGCAGTAATCTTTACACCATCTTGCTCCATATTGTTTGAAAGTCATAATCCCCTGATGTGCTGTTAATGTCCCTCAGGTTACAGGCCTCACTTACACTCGCGTTGCCTCGGGCTAATCTCAGATTATGGTTCTCGTCGCACAGAGGGCAATTACATTTTAAATGAAAGCCTTTCTCTCGATGGCTTATGTAACTTAATAATCGCTTTGTAGGCAAGAGTCCATATTTAATTTATATATGAATCGGATATGTTGTAAAGACTGAATCCTGACAGTTAAAGACAACAACGTAAAAGAAATGTTAGACTGCAAAGACTCATTTATGTACAGATTGAAAACTTCCTTTCATGCCTTTAGAGGCTGAGATATAAACTGGATTTTTATGAAATTCCTTTTAAGCAACATTTGTGTTGAAGTTTTAGCTTCTAATACAAGAAATCTATTTTTGCATTTAACTTAATTAGAAGTCCAGCGATTATAGTTTATTAGTATGTTTTACATTAGAGCTTCTACATAACTGAGAAGTACCTACAATCTTAGCCTCTATTAGCTTGTTTGCATCCTCAGCAGTGGTGAGCGGAGCTACCAGATGGTAGACTTTTGGTGTTTGTGACACATGGCTCCGAGTGAAGCCATGGCCAGATAGCCCAGCCCAAGATAATTGGAATTTCATTAAGGTTTTGTTTGTGTGTGCGCTGAGGATGTGTGTGTGTGCCTAGGAGTGGGTGTGGGTGTTTATGAGTCTGCATGGGTGTGTTTTTCTCTATGAGCAATATTGAGGGTGGGGGTGGGGCAGGGGCTCCACCTGCTGCCACCTGTTCGTCTGCTTTGTCTTATAAAAGCTGCCCCAATGTCTCCAGGATCACAGACACCTTGGACTCTTCAGACTGAGCACTCCTTGGAGTTGCAAATACTTGAGACCCCGCACAGGGAAAACCTTGGGAAAACAAATAAATCAAAGCTCTAACACAGAGAAGCACTGAATCTTGAACGTAGGAACCTCTCTGATAAATCTGATTAGTTTGAGTCTTCAATCGAAAACCATGAAGGCCCGTCGACCCAGCTGCACCGACTCTGGATCCGAATCTTCAGAGCTGGACTCCAAGAGCCCGGAGAAGTACGAGACTGCCACGAGGCGCCGGATGGCTGCCAACGCCAGAGAGAGGAAGAGGATGCAGGGCTTGAACACAGCCTTTGATCGCTTACGTAAGGTGGTCCCACAGTGGGGCCAGGACAAGAAGCTGTCCAAGTATGAAACCCTGCAGATGGCCCTCAGCTACATCGTGGCCCTCAACCGGATCCTGACAGACGCCAGGAGGCACACTGGTCCTCACAGGCAGTGGCTGGACCTGCAGTTTGACTGCGTGCAGCCTGAAAACTACTCCTGCCTCATGAGGTACGACTCCGCTACCGGACAGGAGTACATCCACTCATCGCTCTCGTATCAGTTTGACGGGAACGAGGTGCACGCATAAACTGCTCCATCGAGTAGATAATCAGTCATGTTGTTGGATGTGAATGACAATGTGAATCATTTTCCTCCAGTCTAGGAGACAGTAAATACATTTGTATTGCATTATTTTCCTTTTGTATGACAATCAAAGAGGCTTCGGTTTCGGCTTGAAGCCTTTCATTTGTTTTTGCTAGGAAACCCAGCAATGTTGAGCAAGTTGTTGTTCAGAGTATAGCAATGACCGTTAGATTGTACTGAGGATACAGGCAATGTTGTATTTTTTTTAATCGGTTATTTTGATATGGCCCTAAAAAAGCTGTGCAATGTTTGATGGATTATGCAAAAATCACTGTGGTCTTAGATGCATAGCTGATGTCCAGATAACTAAGGTAACTATTTTCCCAAGGTGTAAATGCATGTTTGTAGATTTGAAAAAAAAAGTATGTTATTTTTCAACAGACTTTTTTTTTATTATAGTTTTTCATCAAAAATAAAATTATTTTTTATGAAACTTTATAAGTGTTGTTTTTATTGGTACAGCTACGAGAGGTCTGCTCATTTCCTATTCACACACTCTTTATTGCTATTTAAGTTTGCAAAATATACATATGAAAAAAGGCTAATTTCTGAGTACTTCATACCAAAACTGTGACGTTTAAAGTATAACATTTCCAAAACATATTTCTCTTACTTAGAGAATTCTGTCATTTAAATGCTTATAATGTCACTTTGCATGAGGGATTATCACTGGGAAGAAATAATTTACAGCATGGTTTGTTTTGCACATGTCAAACTCCCTGTAGAAGCGATGCCTCGCTCTGCAGCCTTGGTATTAAATCATCCTTTTGTTTGAAGGTCCTGTGCTTTGAGATAAGACACTTTTACATGACAGGGTGGAAAATAGCCTTAATGTTTGTGATTAATTAGCATCATTTAGCAAGTTGACTCTCAAATTTACTTGATACATAAAGAGTTTTTTTTAAAAGTACAATCATTTAGTTTTGCTACAGGATAGTTTAATGTAAGCAGAGACTATCATCAGCGACTCTTACAGCCACAGGGCTACCCATCTAAATAGCTGTCATGATCATTATGATCATCATCATTATCATAAGCCACTGAAAAGTGATTATTACAGATATGAGTAAGTTTGAACAGTGGCACAAGCCGCAGCAGATCAAGGAAGCCTGCGTGCCAGATCCTACCACCGCTTCAGCAGGGGAGCAGAAATTAAACTCTATTGTGTGGCAGTGGGTGTGCGTAATCGCTCTGTTCAGAGCCAATGAAGCATGAACGCCCATAGCTGGCCCCAAACTCTATCCACATTAAGTTGAAGACATCTACAGCAGTGCTTTAGCTGTAATGTCCAAACACTAACGCATTAAACTCATCTGATTACCCTGCTGTTCTTTTGTGTAGCTGTGTTTGGATTTAAGTGCTTAAGACTTTAATACAAGTGGCTGGTGCTGCGAGAGGCTTGTTATAGCACTAGCAGATGATGCAAAAATTAATAAATGGAAGAGCTAAAAGTGCATAATGGTAACTATTCAGAGGCTGTAAGTGAACCTCCAATTACACTCATTAATTCAGCCACACGTGGTGAACAGTTGGTAACAGAGAATATGCTTGACATGCAATTAATTGATTTCCTTAGCAGAAGTACTCTTTTGGATGATTTGTTAATCAATAGTGACAACAATGTGCTCAGCATGGAAGTAATTGAGAGGGTGAAGCAAACTGTCTTTCAACTGCTGAATTATTCAGCCTTATTCAGCCCATGGCTGTGTGTTTTTTTTATAGGACATTTCCAGCAAATTAACACACAGGACTGTGTAGAGATTCCTACAAAAGAATGAAGTTTATCATTTACCAAAGTCCTTTATGTCATTTCGAAGGATGCGAGTGATGTGGAAGCTACTCTTATTTTGTCACCTCCGCCAAGGACGTGTTTTTGGTAGCAAGCGCGTCGTTCTTTCTGTAAACACGATAGCTCGAAAAGGTTTGAATGAATTTTGATAAAACTTTGTAGGGGTGTAGAGTGAGGTCATGTTAACAGTCCATTAAAATATAGCTTACACCCACCAAGGGCTTCAAAGTCAGCTTAATGATTTATTGGTCAAAAATGGACCAAAAAGCCTTATAACTTATAAACTAGGATTCTTACAAGTATGGTGTGTACTGTCAACATGTAGAATTTACTGTATAAAGATTTCACATTTGACCTCTGACCTCTCCTTCAAGGTCAACAAATTAAATATAGATCAAAGTCATAATAATGCTAGAGATAGTTGAAACTATGTTTCTTACTGCCATTGTTTGTATTGTGCTATATCACGTGACATTAGACCTCTGACCTCTTCTTCAGGGTCAAATACAGTTTCATATAATATCTTTGAAATGTTTCTAAAGTTCTACTGCCTTTGTTTGTATTTGCAACATTTATGATACCAGTATATATGTATTCTAAATATCACATTATAGTTTGGATTGAACTATCATCTCACATTTGACCTCTGACCTCACTTTTCCATTTCATATCTGCCTTTAGAAAGAGAATGAGCTGCCTGGTTAGTCTGAAATATACTGTGGTATAATATTATATAATGATCTTGAGTTATTCACAAATCCATGCCTGTTATCCATTACCTACTCCTACATAATGTTTACATAATCAAACTAAACATCCGTCCACCACCCCAAAGTAAGTGTAACCCATTCATGTGTTACGCCTGTCTATGCGTTGTGTTCTGGCGTGAAAGTAAGAGGCAGGAGACAGCACTGGGTCTTTGGCTCTTTACTGCCCATCTCCGGCCATGCTGAAAGGAGCTGTGACCGGGGCACACATGCACACGCCTACATCACCACGCAGCGCACACACACACGAACACACACAGACTCAGATCATTCAGGCAGGAGATTAAAATGCAAAATGAAATATTTAATTTAAAAAAAAAAGGTGTTTTGGGTGAAATTCACAAGTATTTAACACATATGTTACATAAGGAGTGCCCAGAGAGTGAGCTAACTTGGTGGAGGTTTGCGCTCTCTGAGTGCTTCTTGTTTTCTAATTTAATCAAATGGAAAACCAAACAATGTTAAATGTTATTGTTCTGCATTATCCTATAACTATCCAAACACTATAGAAATCAGTATGTCAATGCTGTGTGTTAGCAGAACACCTACTGTGCTATTACGTCAATGTGTTTCAAAGGGTCTCAATCTCAAGACTACAACAGTAGATCAGCAGCTCCTCCCTCAACACAGCTGATGTCATCCACCTCTCCAGCAGGTGTTCAAAAGCTGCCGACACTGCTCGGCTTCACTTTCCTCTTTGATCGAAACACCAGAAGTTCCACACAGAGAAACACACGCGTGTTGCACCATGAAGACCCTGAACAATCGGGCTCAGAGCCACCTGACTGGGCAAGTGGACTCTGAGTTGGACAAAGTGGGTAACGGGGGCTGGGTGAACCAGGGCTACTGTAGCTCCCCTCCACCCTTCCCCCAGGTCACCACTGTCTTCAACCCCAAAACCCACTTCGAGGGGAACATGAATAGCCTGTACAACCTGGATACCCCGGTAACGCTCCCAGAGGACCCACCAACCAAAGACCAAAGTCTGAAGAAGAAACGAAGAGGCTGCTGCTCTTTTGTCAAAGGCAAGAACACATTTGAATCTACCTCACGTTGGCATTTCTTCTTCGAAGAAAGACTCAGCTGTATGAATAGTGTAACAAGTATGAGTAAAACCAGTCGAGCCCGGTATACTTCTGCTTGACAGACCAGCAAAGAAAAACAAACAAAAAAACCCAAAAAGCTTGTGTCACGTAATTACATATTGATGATTTAAACTTCTATTTTCTGTAGCACTGTGGGGGACAACGCTGACCGAAAACACCTCTGACAACAGAGAGCTGTTCATCCGAACCACACTGCGGGAGCTGCTGGTCTATGTCTTTTTCCTGGTGGACATATGCCTCCGTGAGTACTCCACATCAACATTTCTGTTCATCACTGATCTCAAAAGTTTTGACTGAGTGTTCAACATGCTTAATGAATGCCTAATGTTCAACACCCTGGTTAAAAACTATAATTCCTTCTTCCTGTCCACGCTTAATCTTATGTTATGAAAAATGTTTTCCTACATTTAAAAAAAGAAGTTATTCAGACACGTTTTTACTTACCAAACAATATCCTGTATTTAATTTACATAATGTTGTCATTGAAATATGGGATACACATCCAAACATATCTAAAAAGCATGTGCTTTACACACTATGGATTCATAATGTGACTGAGGGGATGGACAGAAAAGATTTAAACTGTGAGTGTGATGAGCACTAAATTCATTACAGTCGATTATGTGATGCTGCTTAATGCTTCTCTATTAATCACCTTATGTCTACTTTCAAACCCTGTATTTGCTTTACTGATCACTTTAAAGTGCTCACTGTTTGACAGGCTGTTAGGGCACTTTGGACTGTTGATTTAACATTAAAAGTATCCCTGATGCTTTAATGACTTCCACAAAATAGCCTTCCCATTTTTCTTTCCCAAAAGCCATTGTCCAGCTAGGAGTGAAAGGGATGTGCCTTTTAGCGATAAGAGCTTTTAGCCTCATCCTTTGTCTGGGTTAGATTTACACTGTTTGACGAGGCTATTTGCGTCAGGACAGCGTGCTCCCTCTTCAAACAAATTACGGCCTCTCATCTGGATCTGTCTGATAGCTAGAGCGATGTAAAAACAAAAAAGAGCCAAACAACAAGTCTTCAATGCAGGTTTGCGTGTCAGCATTCGAGTCTTATCTCAGAAAACTGAATGGAGCAACATTCAGAGCTGAGCCTGACCAAAGACAGATAGGAACCAATGGCATTAACAATGTGATTACGTTGTCTTTCAGTGACATATGGAATGACCAGCTCAAGCGCCTACTATTACACTAACGCCATGACGAACCTGTTTGTGAATACACCCAGTAGCAGTGGGGTTATGTTTCAGTCTATTGGCTCCATGGCTGACTTCTGGACTGTAAGTTTTCCTACACGCTCATTCACTACCATGGGAAACATGGTAGTGATTGTTGTGACACTAAATGTTTCTTTCTTTTCATCAACATTTTTTTTCATTTCCTTCAAAGCCGAGATGTTCTCAAAATTTTAAGGAACTATATGATTAATTTAACCGAACATGTATATTAGTGCCTGAACTCAAATGGAAACATCATAAAAACAATTATAAAAACTGATCATCCTTAAGTACGATTATGTTCTTCCCTGCATTAGCATATCACTTAAAATGACCAAGCAGTGATGTTTGTGTTACTGGTCTCTTTCATATCTTTTTCCACATGCTCAAGATTTTAGCAATACTGTTAATTGTTACTGATTGTTCCTATTAGTACATGAAGGAATATAAAAATATGTCCTTCCAACCCCATAAAGAAATGAGGAGTTGTTTTACTAGGCCTAAAAAAGGCCTGGTAAGTTTTCAGACCCACCTAATTATAATTTTATATTCACTGTCTGTTATTTGTCAAAGGTCAACTTAAACACATCAGCTCTCCTTACTTATAATTGGTAACAAATAATACAACTCAAAAATTTAAATCTATGCAACATTTGAGTCGATCTTTTGAATTGCATCGTCACTTTGACTACAAGCTGCAGCAATATCGACAGATCTTTCCAGGCCATGTTCACATAAATTGAAACAATAAGTGTGGGGCATCTTCTGCTATCAAATTGTGCCCTGGCCTGGAAATCCATAGGAGATCGGTTATCATTATGAAAACTGGGAAAAGCTTTTAATGTCAGTTGTTTAATTTACTGAGACAGTGACACTGGTATAGCTACATATCATGCTGCACCCTTGAGAAACAGGCAAAATAAAAAAAATGCATGAATTGTATCAAGGTTACCAAAGTGTCTGAGATCGTCTATTGTCTAGAGCTATCAGTAGGAGAAGCCTATATGATAGCCTTCCTGAGTAAATGCACTCACAAGATTTTCAGAAAACTTAACCTCTATCATTGACCCCAACCTTGAAGTTAGGTTCAGTGATATTCAGTTCAATTTAATTTTATTTATATAGCGCCAAGTAACAACGACAGTCACCTCAAGGTACTTTATATTATAAGGTAAGGTCCCTATATCAATACAGAGAAAACCCCAACAATCAGACGACCCAAGCACTTGATGACTGTGGAAAGGAAAAAGTCTCTTTCAACAGGAAGAGAGCTCTGGCAGAACCAGGCTCAGGGAGGGAGACAGGAAAAAGATACACTGTGTAAATGAGCCAGAGATGAACTTAATTATACAAACTTTTGTCTTGGTTTTTCGTAGATGTGTTTTTTTTAGTCGATGGTATCAATTTGAAAATCCTACGTCGGCTCATTTTTGAGTTATTGGGTTTACAAAGTTGGGTGTTCACACCACCTGACGCTTGCCTACCAGTCTATTTCCCCCTTTGCCTGCAGGGTGACAGCAATACCACAAACCTTTCAGGCTGAGGGGTAAAAATCACTAAGAACACAAAGAAAGGTACAAATCAAACTCTTTCTTTTTATGAAAAGTTTGCCCAGGGCCCACTGTTGAACGGACTCTACTGGACAACATGGTACAATAACCAGCCCTTGGAAAGCGGAAACACGTCTTTCATCTACTATGAGAACATGCTGCTGGGTGTCCCCAGGATGAGGCAGATCAAGATCAAGAACAACTCCTGCACTGTCTACAGTGACTTCAAAAATGGGATCAAAGACTGTTTCGCTGTTTACACTAACCAGAAGGAAGACGAGCAGAGCTTCGGCCTCATCAACGGCTCTGCGTAATTCACTCACTGCTTTCTTACTGACATACAAAGAAGTGCAGAAGCACAATTTAGTGTTCTAAGTATTTGTGTTTTTCCGCTGCAGCTGGACCTATCACACAGAGAAAGAGATAAAGGGTTCCTCTTACTGGGGCTTGGTGGCCACCTACAGTGGAGCAGGATACTATCAAGACCTGAGTCGCACACAAGAGGAGAGCGCCAACATACTGACAGAGCTACAGAACAACCTTTGGCTGGACAGAGGAACCAGAGCAGTCTTCATCGACTTCTCCACTTACAACGCGAACATCAACTTGTTCTGCGTCATCACGTAAGGAGCATTAATTCCCATTGCACCTTTACCCACCTGCTGATTCCCATCCAGTGGTTAACCAAAGTGTCATCTGCTTCTTCAGGTTGGTGGTTGAATTCCCAGCGACCGGTGGAGCAATCCCTTCCTACCAGATCCGAACAGTCAAACTGATTCGCTACATAACGACCTGGGACTACTTCATCCTAGGCTGCGAGTTGCTCTTCTGCGTATTCATCTTCTACTACATTGTGGAGGAGATTCTTGAGCTGAGAATACACAAGTTCTCCTATTTCAATAGCATCTGGAACATACTAGACATTGTTGTCATATTGGTAAGAAGAGATGTTTCAAACATGTCGTTTTATCAGATTTTTCAGGCCCTTCTAAAAAGTAACAACCTTCTTCACAGCTTGCCATCGTTGCCATCATATTCAATGTATTTCGGACCATCAAAGTGGACAGCTTGCTTGGGAATCTGCTGAAAAATCCTAACATCTATCCAGATTTTGAATTTCTGGCATTCTGGCAAACCCAGTATAACAACATGAATGCGGTTAACCTGTTTTTCGCATGGATCAAGGTAAAGAACTGACACCTTTCAGTCCAACATATTGCTTGTGGTATTTTGCTTTGGTGTCTCTCCAGAGAATGTGTGCTTTCTTCTCGTCCTTGTAGATTTTTAAGTACATCAGTTTCAGTAAGACCATGAATCAGCTGTCCTCCACACTGGGGCGATGTGCCAAAGACATCTTCGGATTCGCCATCATGTTCTTCATCGTGTTCTTTGCTTATGCTCAACTCGGATATTTGCTCTTTGGAACGCAGGTTCAAACATTCAGCACCTTTGTAAAGTGCATGTAAGTGGGGTTGAAAACAATGGCAGGATGAAGGGTTTCATCTTAATGAGCATCACTTGATTATTAGTTCTTTATAATTTTTATCCATCCCACAGCTTCACACAGTTCCGAATTATTCTTGGAGACTTTGATTTTGATGCCATCGACAGCGCTAACAGAGTCCTTGGGCCGATCTACTTTGTCACTTATGTGTTCTTTGTTTTCTTTGTTCTGCTGGTAAGTCATGCTTCTGCACGAGATAACTGATAATAAAAGCATCTGACCCGAGAAGTCACATTATCTTGTGTATTTTTCCCTCAGAACATGTTCCTGGCCATCATAAATGACACATATGCAGAGGTGAAGCAGGAGCTCTCTGAAAAAGATGAACTACAAATTACTGACATTTTTAAACAGGTAAAAGCAAATTAAAGGAAATTGACATAAAACTAGACGTATTTATGGATGATGTTTTACCAGACTTTTCTTGTAAATCAGAGCTACATGAAGACATTTATGAAGCTGAAGCTTAAAAAAGAGAAAATATCAGATGTTCAGAAGGTTCTACACTCTGGATCTGGAGATCTTGAATTTCAGGACTTCAGAGAAACTCTTAAAGAGTAAGTGACAAAACATCAAAAAGGAACACTTGGTAATTTTACTATTAAACCTGAGCCTCACCTCTGTGATGATTGTAAAGGATGGGACATGGCGATCAAGAAATAACCGCAGCCTTCTCCAAGTTTGACCGCGACGGGAACAAAATTCTAGATAAAGATGAACAAAGGTGGATGAAAGCTGAGCTGGAGCAAAAGAGGGTTTGTGCACTTTAAAAGCTCAATATGACTATGTTCTTTCATATTTATACATTTTTTTCTGATCATTTCTTATTTTGATTGCCGATTAACAAAATAAATGTTTATTATTTTGCGTTTCTGTCAGGATGCTCTCAGTGCCGAAATCAACAATCTCGGAGTGAACTATCAGATGGAATTACACGAGAAGCCTCCTGTCAAATCCAACGAGCACAAGAGCAATTCCAGTCAAACCTTTGTGGAGCGGGAACATTTCTTGAGGTGGGACAAATTTTAAACTTAACCTGGGAATTCACTTATCTCATTCTCCTAACCAGAGCAATACATTTAACTAAATTACCTTTCTATTGCCACAAAAGTCTGGCCAAACAGGTTCTTCACCTTGAAAGCTCCGTGGCAGGCATTGTGTCCCAGATTGAGCTGATTATGGAGAAACTGGGATTACAAGGGAAAGCTAAAGACGCTGCAACAGCAAAGAAACCGTGACCAATAACAATGTGAGTAAACATCACTTGTAAACAGCGAGACTACATGTTAGACATCCTATTCAAGCTACCAAGTGTGTTGTAAAGCATCGAGAAAATGAGAGTAGACTTTCTTGGTTGCAGTGTTACATACACACAATGATTCATTTTAAACTGCCCTTATCCAGAAGGATGAAACTGTCTCAGATGGTCATGACTTCGGTCAGTGAGGACAGCACAACAGACGCCAGAGATGTCATCCCGAAGGCAAGCAGTACACAGCTCCACCAGCAAGTGATGTATGTAATTAACCTCTGAGGAAAACAACTGGATAAAAACTTTCTAATATACATGCTAAATAAAGTACTGACAATACGACATTTCAATATTGAAAGAACAGAAATCTCATGCAGATATGTAAATTATATAAATAATATTTTGTCTACTAGCTGACTGCACAGTTTAAGTATATATATAAAATGTTATGTTATGTTACGCATTAGTGTTGTGTAATACAATATATTTAAATAGAGAAGTTGTGCAATATAATCCAGTACTGGGCAATACATATGTCAACTAAATTCCAAGTGAATACTTTGCTTTAATCTATTGATGACTGTTCACATTCGGTTACATTTGCTCAATATCTATTGGCCAATTTTAGTTTATATGGTTTAGTGAAATGGCTCAATAAATTTTCAACACCATGCCAAGGTGTAATAATCATACTTATCAGATTGGGATGCACTCACTATGAAATGATACCAGTGTTTGAAATTCTGCAACAATTCTTTTCTCAATTTTTGTTTCAGTGAAACCAAAATCTTTCAGCTGTCACTACATCTTTAAAGGAAGATCAATTTAAACATACAAAATGAATAAAACTTGCATAGTGTTTAACAAATTTATTAGACCACCACCAAATGTAAGCTTTATACCACAGCTGTCTTAAAATACCAGTGCAGGTAATAACAAAAATAGGTTTACGTTTCTGTGATGGTTAACTCACCAAAATAATATTAAAATATAATTATTGTTGTCCGTGAATTTTCCACGAATGTTACATTTTACAAGAAAAGTAGTAAAACACATTCCTTTTGATTAAGTTGCAAAATTAGTTAATTTAGTGGTTCAATGTTATATTTGATTTTTTTCTGATTAGTCCAGTGTGTTGGTTCAAATTTGGGTATAAATATGTGAATTCAATGATTTTTGGTTCTAAAAAGTTTTGTTAGATTTGTATTTTCTTGTTTTATGACAGGTGGTTTAATACATGTGTTAAGTATTATAAAAACCATAACATAACACATAACTGAGACAACAAACAAACATTAGCTAATGCCATCATCATCAGCTGATAGGATGCTGGTAGTCAAAAGTGAATGCTGGCAGATACCAAACCTATTCCTGTTAAAAATGGAAAAATAAGTCTATTAACCAAGTACAGTACCTTAAAAAAAACTGCTTGCCATTATTCACGTTTTAAACTTTCCAACAACACTAAAAAGGGCAGAAAGATTTTGAGCAAATGTGTGAAACATGTGTTGTCTTCTATATTAATCTAAAGTTTAATAATTGTCATTTACTGTGTCTGGTAGGCAGTGAATATATGGTTTCCTGCAGCAGCATTTATTAGTGTTCAATAAATGTACCGAACATTCAAAGGTTCAAAGGTTTCTTTATTTGAAGTGACTTTGTTGAGTTTTCCCGTTAAATGTGAAATCGATTCCATCCTTTATTATTATATAAACATCACTTCTGTTGTTCAATTTATGTGTATAATGGTCAAAAAAAAGCAAATCGTCATTACATTCAATAGTTTAAGCAACAAATATATTACATGTCATTAGCGTGCAGTTCAAGTTGATACATCACCTGCTTCCTGCTACATCCTGAAAATGGCACACAAACTTAAAATGAGGAAAAATCAAAAGGAAAATAATTTAGATTTTAAATGGAGCATCTTTAAATAACAAATTCAGAATTTACCAACAAATCAATTAAGGCTCATTCACAAACTATATTGCTTAAATTTAATGATGGAGATTAACTTTGTAACATTCTACCTACAGTATGTACATCAGTTTAAGTTTTGAGGATTCGTGATCAAGGTTTGTATTTACACTCTAGACAAACAAGACCCTGTTTAATTCAATGAAAACCCCAGCGCGAATGAACAAAACCAAAATCGGTATCAGGTTTGTTTGTTGGCTAGCACTACAGAACGAGCAGGTACAGTGTGATATTCTGTACAAATGGCACATACACAAATAAAATCCAAAATGGCAGGATGTTTGTGAGAAATCCTTCTGTCGTAATTTCTCAGCGGGTTTTATGATTTACCCGAGACGTGTCAATATTCTTTAAACCGAAAACTCAGAATGTGTAAGGGGAAGTTTCTGCCACATTAACAAAACAGTGATACGTGCACTTAGTATCACTGTTTACCCTCTGCTTTCAGAATAAAAGTAAAATAATTCTTTGTGAACCTAAAACATTTGAGCTTTTCTTTATGCTAGTGGGTAACTAAACCATAATATTTGAATTATGCAATAAAACTAGGGCTGGTTATAGTACAAAATTCAATCTACAACTCTATGCAGAAAATTCAAAGCCACTGGAAAGAAGCGGTTTTAAATGATGACGTTAACACGGAGGAAGAATCGGACAAAAATGTTTAAGATTCAGCATTCCTCTAGGAAACCAGCCCCAGAATCAGCACAGCAGAGTTTGTTACCTTTACAAAGTTTTGGGGGTTAAGCAGTTTTTACAATACTTTCTATATACAGAGACCAGGTGCTGCAGCCGTTCCTTTGAGACATTATGAATTAGTCCATCTTGGCTGCAGTACGGAGTAAACTAAAATTCACTGAAGTCTGGAAATCTGATTTAAAAAACAAAAACAACAACAACAAAAAAACATGAAAATTCTAATAATTTTTTTGCTTTTAGACCTGTGTAGGTGAAATCTTCTTGGTACACAATCCCATTTCCCACCCGAATCTCCTTTAAAGCCACAGTTGTTTGTACAAAGAGTTTCTTCACATATAATGGAAAGGTAAACTACCATTCCAGGGCCTCTATTCACAAAGCATTTTTGACTTAAAACATTAAAACAGGACTAAAAGTCTGGATATTTTATTCCCTGAAGGTCCAGACCAACGTTGAGTGGGTCATTCTTGCGGCTCAGTGCAGCATAGCACAAATCCATGGAGGATTTACCTGCTCGATCAGTTAAGCACTATCATGAACTCGCGTGAAGGCTTGTTTTACGCCCTAAAATGACAAGCACGACCAGAAAATAAACTAAAAAAAAAAATGTTTCCATAGTTTGGTTTTTAAATATTAATGTTGGTATGTTTGAGGTTTTCACGGTTTTTAATCCTCATGAGCTGATGAATTAAAAAAAAATAATAATAATAGTGGCATTTAAAAAGTGTGCGCTATGTTACACGTACATTTTCTCTAAGGCCCTTTAGTTTTGTAAAATATGAAAGAATTTGTATTGAGTAACAAATTAGATTTAAGAACTAAATTGATGTTTTAATGGGTTGGCCCACTGGTCAACCTGTTAAATGTGTGATGAAAGGAAAGGCATCGTAAGTCCTGTCTCTGCCAAGATCTCTACCCTGTAGGCATGAATCCTCAATGTTTCACATGGTCTAGCACTCATAAAGACTGCGTGTCCTTAAACACGTACTCACACAAAAACAGTTGGTTTGGCTTTACTTGAGAAGCCCAAGAGCACTTTTTTTTCCTCTTTTAAACAGAATTAGGAATAATAATGAAACAAACTTTTTTTTTTAAATGTTCTGAGTTTAATTGACTATGATTAAAATCATACACTCTACACCAAAAGCGAATACACACCTGTACAATATTACCTAGATTTCAAAAGAGTCAAAACTGTATCAGTAACAGCATTATTGCGTGAATTGAAAGGGTATTTCCTCTGATGAAGAAAAGCAAATATTATATAAACATATTTATTATAAAGGTAATATATACCATTCATTTTTAACTTTGCATGAGAGCAAATACCATACTGCTGTACTCAGAAGTAACACAATTACTGTTGGACAGTACAGCTCTGATCACCTGACATTTATGTAATATTGCACAGGGGTGTGCTCCCTTCTGTTGTATACTGTAATTGTGTAGGAGCAACTATTAGCTAGAAAGGCTTTGTGAATATGGCCCCACCCTTCTTTTACCACAGCAGCTGTCCAAATGTAAGAGTGCTGTGTCGCCTTGGTATTACATTGAGGTTAGGGCCTTCTCACTGCGTCTGGTAGCCAGCCATGCCGAAGTTGGCTAGGCTGGACATGACTGTTCCAGGCGGGGCTGCAGCCTGGGCTGATGGAGATCCAAAGCCTCCCATCCAGGCTGTTGACTGGGACTGCCTGAAAGGATAACAGTTACCCAGTTAGTGCAAATATGGACAAAAATATCAGGTGCGCTGTAAAACAAATCAAAGACACAGTTCTTCTCTTTATGTTAAATATGGTGCTTTTAGGTTACATACTTCAGAACTTAAAATATAATAAGTGGTGTTTAAGTGAAACAGTGTAGCTATATAAAATATCAAAAGTCAAACTCACTCTACTCCAAATCCTTGCTGGTTCCATGTCTGGCCATACATGTTGTAAGAGGGCATTTGCCACCCATTGGTCACATACTGCCCATACTGCTGCTGCTGCTGCTGCTGCTGCTGCTGCGGATTCCCATAGACCTGGTTCCACTGTCCCCACTGACTGTAATCAACCTGAAGGACACCAGATGACAGAAAAGTGAGTAAATATACAATCTCTTACCTGTTTATTTAACAGCAAAAATAATACTACAAGAAAAATACGACACTAGAAACCTTTTTGATAAGTAAATTTCAATGTAATTTCTTCTTCCCTTTTATGTGCCACTTTTTCTATATTATGGCTTAAAAGCAAGATTACTTTAAGAGTGGCCAAAGTCATGAGTTTCAGGGTGTTTTTGTGGTTTGGAAGTTAAGACATCAATAAACTACATTCTGATTCTAGTGTGACTAGTGTGTAGTCATTCCTACCAATTTTGACATACAAAACACGCATTTTAACATCACTTATGTCACATGTTCTCTCTACCTGCTGTGGGCTTTTTGCCATGTCGGGTGATTCTTTGCCCCAGAAGCACTTCACTACGTGTCCTTCAATGACTGTGCCGTTTACTGAAACAATGGCATGGGCAGCACTGTCATGGGAGGAAAACCTTCAAAGCAAAAGAACAGATTGAAAGTCAGATTTTCTACCAGATAAATCACAGGGACAGTTAAAACTTTCATACTGCTCAGACCATATTTGTTATCATATTACAAAAAGAACCAAGTTTCCTGTTAAGCTTGGATGCAGTTTAAAATGAAAATAAATAATTTAAGCCCTATACTTAACATTAAGACAGGAACGTGTTTACCAGCATGTTAAATAACTTCCTTTAATAACACCACATGCACATCGAAACTAAAAAAACTTTAGAAATGCTTTGGAAAACTGCATAGGGACAACAATGTGGAGATATTTCTCTCCCTTATCCAGAGTTCTACAAGCAGGAACGCTGAATAAACATAGCAGCAACTATTGCTGACGTTGAATAAGGTATAAATGGTCTCTGACTCATGCAGTGTGCTTGTGTTGACACCTAGAGGCCAAATGCTGCAACAGAATCAAGTATTACCTGATGAAAGAATATCCTTTCTCCGGGAAAACCCTGACTTCCATTATCTGACCGAATGGTGAGAAGGTCTGTCGCATTAGATGTTCTGGATAAGATAAACAAGAGTTCAAAAAAGTGTTTACAAGGTTAGTTCATTGGAAGCAACTTAAAAAGTTATTATTACAATCTGACTAGAGGGTGCAACAATGGCATCTTTAGAATGTGACACTTGCCTGATAGCCCTGATTGGATCCCTCCACAGTACACAGTGCAGTTCTGTGGACTGGATTGATTCACTACGTCATCGAACCTCAGCTGCTTTGAACCATCTGAAATAAAAACAGATTATTTTTAAATAGATGATTATAATTTACACATTTAGTTCATGCTGATAATAAAAATCAAATCAAATCCGCAATTTATGCACATAAAAGCGCTGCAACTTTTTATCAAACTACACCCAAATGTGTCACATGAAAAGGTGAAAGTGAAGATAAAAGTGAGGGAAATTAAGAGAATTTATTCTTAAGAGAGTTTCTTCTATATTTAAATACAATATCAAAGTGTGTTAATACCGGACTCTTTGGCTGCTTTATTAGGTATACCTGTTCAACTGCTCAATATTGCAAATATCTAATCAGTCAATCACATAGTAGCTACTCAATGCATTTGAGTAAACCAAGCATCAGAATGGGGAATAAAATATATTTATGTGACTTTGAACATGGCATGTTTGTTTGTCCCGGACAAGCTGGTTTGAGTTTCCATCTGCTGGAATTTTCCCAAAGCCATCTCGAGTGTTTACAGAGATAAGTCTAAAAAAACCCTGAAAATATCCAATGAATGTCATTTGTCTGAGCAAAAATGCAACAGTAACTCATTTAACTACTCATTGTAATCAAGATTTGCAGAAGAACGTCTGTGAACGCACCACCTACAACTAGATGGGCTACAGCAGCATTAGACCACATTGGATGACATTCCTGTCAGCTACAATTCACACAGCTACACCAAAAACCAGATAATAGAAGATTGGACTGTTTCCTGATCTGATTAATCTCAATATCTGCAGCAGCATTCAGACGGTAGGGTCAGAATTTGGTGTGAATAACATGAATGCATGGATCTACGGAAGAGGATTAAGGCCACTGGGGAAAAGGAAAAAAAAAAAAGTGGGCACATCTTTTTTTTTTCTTTTAGAATTTTGAGACTAAAGTCAGAATTCTGAGAAAAAAAATAATTCTGATGAAAAAGTCAGAATTCTAAGATAAAAGTCACAGAATTCTGACTTTAATCTCAAATTCTGACTTTTTTTTTCCAGAATTCTGGAAAAGAAGAAAAAAAAAAAAAGACCTGCTCACTTTTTTTTTTTTCTCCAGTGGCCCTAATCCTCTTCCATATGGATCCCAAACAAAGCTTATATCTTATGTGGTAGAACGGGCGATTCACATTATGGATTCAAGCTAACAATTCTGCAGCAACCATGTGATGCTATCACATCAATATGGACCAAAATGCTTCAGGCACTTTTTGTTGAGGCCATTAAGAACTCGGGCAGAGGGGAAAAAGGAGGTCCAACCCAATACTAGCAAGGTATACCTAATGAAGTGGCCAGTTAATCTGAAATCATAGCACCTGCCGAAACTGGATATCTGACAATACTCACTGTCCTGAATGCTCTTAGGAGCTGGAGGTTTGCGCGTAGCCCAGTTAGTCCTGATTTGGCGCCCTCCGAGCCACTGTCCCGACATGTTAATAATGGCATTCTCTGCATCCTGTAAACCCAAACCAAACGACTACTCATGGATTTGATAGATTTATAAAACTCATTTGTGGCCATGCATTACTCTTTTTCATTTTAAAATCAGAATTCTGAGATTGAAACTGAAACTGGTGATTAAAATAGGAAATTAGTAATGTTAGGATGCTTGTAGTTAGGATAAGACTAACTATGAATAATTGAGTTTTAAGTGCTGTGAATGTATTGAAGTAGGATAAGAAACAGAAAATAGAAATAACCTTCAGTCTGTGTTCTCGCACTGGAGCCTTACCAGTTTGTTGTAGAAGGACACAAATCCATACCCCTTTGATTTGCCTGTCGTCATGTCCTTCACAACTCGGGCATCCCTGGAAGGAGAAATGAGAACAACTTCAGCACACTTTGAAGTTTAAATCTTCTACACTAAAACAAAAAAGGAACCACGCAAAACACAATGAACTGTGAATCCACTACTCTGTCCGACATTAAGCTACATTAGCTATCATGACCTTGTACGGAGTACTGACTCGTAATATAACTTCAAAGCAACACTTGAAAAACAAGTACAAATACATGCAGCCTACAGTACTGTCTTTAAATCATTTCTGACGTATTAATGGATCTTTACCACTAGAGCACCACTGTTTGCTCAGTCCTCACAACAGTAGGCTACAGATTTAAAAATCACAAAGCAAATGGCTATGGATTACCATGCATTCTTATAAGCTGCTGTTCGTACTCTTCCTACAGACAGAAATAAATAGAAAATATCAAAAAGAGAAAAAAGGAATTAAACGGCATACATGGCCTGTTAACAGATTTCTTTATTTTTCCTGGTCAATTCTTTACCACCAATATGGAGTATGGAGTTTGGGGAGCTGCAAATTTTGAGAAATTGACATTTTCAGAATTTTTGGAAGAGGATCATGGCACTACAAACAACACTATGCAAATCAAAAATAAGACAAAAAACACAGATTTAGAGGAAGACATTTTGTATTGGAATTTGTTAATCTAAGCTAGGTCATGTTAATACATGGCATCTACAAATAAAGACATATGGAAAGAATGGAATAAATAGAGAAAAAAACTACATCTGAGTCTCCAGAGTGCACAGTTCCTTGCTGTTAGCCTTCAAGCTCCTGTCCAATCCTATGAGCATTTCTGTAAAATAACCAAAGTGCTATTACTTCACTGAGACTCAAAACTAAAAGCTGTTCAGGTACATATACACAGCTTACATTTTGCTCACATGCTGTACAGTTTACTTACCACACCCTACATATGCATAAAAAAAACTGACAGTTCAGTCATAAAAATAAAGACATAATAGACCGACCACATTGTCAATGCAAATGTGTCGCCACTCTATATCTAAAAACAACAACAACATGATTTTAAAGGTATTAGTTACTCCATGTTTAAGTATGTTTACATGCATCGATGTGGGACCTTTTCTACTCAATGTAAGCAATACTCTTTGTGACAATAAAGGGCTATTCTATTCTATTCTATTCCATTCTAGTGTTAATCCTTTCCTGTTACACATTCATTATGTTGTCTGGTTCGTTTTTCTCTCCAAAAGGTGTGCACAGAGCGCCAATTTGCAGTCCTTGACAATCAAACATAATTGTCTTTCAACCAAAAAGATTACATCAGTAATGCAGGCCTCATTGTGTAATGCAACTTTCTGTTTCACCTTTACAACCTATAAAACCTGTTTCTCAACCGACTGGGAGGAAGAAAAAAAAAAATCAGTGGTTGCACTGAAACATATTGTATTACACATAAGACAAGTAGAAAAAAAAATACACACACACAAACACTCTCACACTCACACACACGTAAAAACTTACGATATTTTCCCAAATGGCGCAAACGCAACCCTGACATCCTCAGTAGTAATCTCTGGATTCAAATCACCCACAAAAACATGGAAGTGATCTAGTACAAAAGAAAACACGAACATAGTAAACAAACTATTTGCTAATCCCCAGTAGACTCTGATTCCAGCAGAGTGTACGTGTGTTTGTGTGCGTGGTGGTGTAGGGGAATCAATAGGCGATCGCTTACTGGATGTGTCTTTCTTCTGGCTACTTGGAGTGGTGGCCCAATTTACTTTAACCTCCTGAAAACAGAATTCACAGAGAGCACTTAAAACTGTGAAGAAGACTCAGGAAAACAATGTTGTATGATATTCAAGGATGAGAGGCATTAATACAACAAATAAACTTAATAACTTTGCATATAATTTTTTAGAGCAGCTATGTCCTACCTTTCCTAATATCTTCCTCCCATTCATGGCTGCAAGGGCTGCAGCAGCATCTCTGTGTTCAAAGAACTCCACAAAGCAATAGGGATCATTGCTCGTGTGCTGTAAGGATAAGGTCAGACACAACAGATTAACAGTGTGGCTCAACTAAAACTACAACTAGGTGAAAATGTAGAAAACAAGATAACCCAGCAACCTTAGCTGCTTACCTCTGTGATCATTTTACAGCTTTTGCATGGTCCTATCTGGGTGAAGAGCTGCAGGATCAGAATTTCTGTTACATCCCTGGAGAGGTTTCCCACATACCTAGAGGAGGAAAAATAAAAAGAAGTCCACTTACTCCAGGAAACGAGCTATTTACTTTGAAAAAGTGAAGCACGGGTACTTCGTTTCTGGTATTACAGTATCATTGGTGATTATGAGTTTTTGAAGTGAAGTTCCTTACAGTAGTCTGTTTTTAACGATGTTAGTAACATCTAACAGACAGTTGTTAACACTTATATATAACTCACATATACTTATTAATTAACTCTTATGTCAATTAACCTGAAAATAGTGGAGCATAAACGCTAAATGTTTATGTCATCCAGTTGTTTGTGGAAACAACAGCTAGCTAATTTAGCCACCGAACACCGACGATAGCGAAACTAATGACACGCAACGTTACTGCTGGACACGAAAAACTACTTACAGGGTTCTGGGGTGGGTTTCGTCGTCCATAGTCGATGCTGATAGTAACCAGGGAAGAAAACGCCACTTACTAGCTAGTTCTAGCTGGTATTAACTGGCAATTAGAAACCACAACTAGCTAACTAGCTTAGAAGCTAGCTAACCGGGCGCCAGAGCATACGTCACACTGTGAGAGTCCAGAGTACGTACGTGCGTGTGCAGGAAGAGACCCGTCACATAAGGTTGAAGTAATAAAAGGCTTTTTGCGTTCTTAATAGTAAAAAATTGAAAATTTCTAATTTCTAATTAAAGACCGTTACTTCTGAATGACACCGTTTTTTAAAAATTAACTGTAAAAAGCCGAAAGAGCAAACCTAATGAGTACTTATTTTATTAATTTTGGAAAAGGAAGCTGCATACGAAACTCTTATTTTGAAATGCAATGCAAAGGTACGCTTGTTTTCAATGCCGAGATTTGACGGCTAAAGGCAGTGGCGCGAACCACCAGGACCTTTCTCGAATCTGAGCTCAGATGTCACTGTGAAGAAATTTCCCGTTTGACTTGTACATTCACGCTTTATTAACAAACTCTTTTAAATGCTTAGTCACAACAAGGCAGTGGTTGTGGGGTGGGGGATGGAAGGAAATTATATGTCAAAGTATATGTAAAAAAAAGTTGAATAACAAGATTGTTGAGTTTATTGCCTGAACTGTTGTGATAACCCTGGGTGTACAGAACCAAAGAATTGTACTTTTTTTATACTACCCAAAGACATTTTTTTTTTTCTTTCCCCCCTCATTTTTATTTTTTCCTTGTGGTTTAAACTTGGCGCATGGTGGGCGCTTTTATTTTGAAGGACTTTTATTAAAGGACAAATGCGTAAAAAACTATCCCCTGTCATTCTTAAGTCTACTAGTAATTTTCCATAAAAAATACTAAAGACTTTAGTTACTCTCACTCTTTAATGTTACTGGCTCTAATTTGTGTTGCGGAACCGCGATATTTTTACAGCCATAAGAAGCCGCTTGAGGTGGATTAAGAAAAGCGTGGCGATGGGTAATTAACGGTGATATAATTGACAAGCTTGCAAAAATTAAAGTTGGCTTCCCCTCCTCGCAGGCAGATATCCAATTAAAACGAATTGCTCCCATAAGCTACTTAATACATATTTTATTACTGTCAATCACGTGTGTATTTTCTGGTGTGCCAAAATGCAAATATTAGATGTCGTTGCCTGCAATGTCCAAAATATCAAACACCTTTAAAAATCCATGTGTTGAACGTTTGTGACACTGTTAAGTCCACGAGATCAAAGGTTTGCTGCACTGGTGTTTTCCTTGTAGTACAGGGCAGAATTGGAGTAGTCCTTTGATTAAGAAAGATCAGTCATTAGACGTGTCACTGTGCCCACACTTATCACACCACCAGTTACATAATTGTGCACCAAATCAATGCAAACCCAGACTGAGTTCCCTTGGACAGCATTTATTATGTGGGAGTCTGAGTACATCTATTTGGAGAACATCTTTTTAAGCAAACACTTTGGGATTCCCTTGTCTTGGAAAATGGTTCAGGGGCAGGGGTCACTGAGGAAGGTCCACAGTGCCCACTGTACACGTAAGGGTGATTACTTCTCTGCCCAGACAGGACACTGTGATTTAGCTACAGCAAAGAGGGGGAAAAAAGGATGCATGGTGGGGTGGGCAAAAAAAAAAAAAAAAAAAAAAAAAAATACCGAGGGTTTACTCTGTGTCTATGTGAGGGGGGGTCTGGCTGCGACATAACAAATCTGGGAACCCATGCCACTGTATCCAGCGCTGTCCGCCCCCAACATTAACCCTGCTATTTCGAGAAACTTCCAGCCCACTTTTCCACGTCACTTGAAGGAATCTTTAAAGCGTCCGTCGCCCGTATAAAATGTCTCAGTACTCGACAGCCAGCAATATGAACGGCATGAAGACACAGTCACCGATACTGACCATGGCGAGTAATGACAACGACCCTCTCCCCCTCGGTTGGGAAGTAAAAATTGACCCTCAGACTGGATGGCCCTTCTTCGTGGACCACAACAACCGTACCACAACCTGGAATGACCCGAGACACGACACGAAAAAGGTAAAAGAGCGGCGGGATAAAGTTGGTCAGTTAACGGTAACGGCTAACGGCAGTTTCACCGCTATTTTTTTTTTCTGTCGACGTGCGTCGGTTGTGGTGCATGTTTTGGTTTGTTGCGTTGTTAAAGCGGCAGAAGCCTTTGCGCTACATCACTGTTATATATTAGTCTTGTTGACCGTAGGCCCTGTTTGGCACCGTTGCCTCCCCCTCACGGACAGCTCATAAGCCCATTATAACGGGTGATCAACTCTGATATGTTCCCGAGTCATGATCTAACACTATTATTACTCGATGACTCACTCTGCAGCATGCAAAAGGCTACCCATGATGAGCTCCCCGGCATTTTAATGTGTTTCTTTCACGGTGCAAAACAGTGCTGCGACGTCCTGCTCATATTAAACTTTTTCCCTTACAAGGATCGAGGCTGGTCCACTTCGCTTCGGTTGTGTACGGCTGTAGCCGGGCGCTGGCTGCCCCCCGCGTATCGCATTCAGCTGTATTAAAAACCGTGTTGTGAAAGCGCACAGGTCTGCAGAGAAAACCCGTGGGCTGAAGTGAGCTTCACAGCCTGCCAGCTGGTAATCTTTCGTCTCAGAGAGAGAGACGCTGTTGTCCAAAGTTAGTGTCCAGAGGAATCTGCTAGAAAGACACAGCTGTTGGGGGATAAAATTGGTGCAATGGTGCTGGCAGCGTGCAGTGTCCCATAGTGGCAGAGGGCAAAGGGTCGTTCACGGCTATTTCATTACTTTAGTCCTATTGGAAGAATGCCACTGATTTACAGATAAATGCAGTGTTTGCTTTGTAGGTGTTTACTTCGGGTGTGTTTCGGGCAGCTGGTACAACTTTTGTGACTTTTCAGTTATGCCATTAACTGAGTGCTGAACTGGCAGACCTGTTGCTTGTACCCATCCATAGCTGTCATGTGCAGGTGTCTAGTCTAGAGTAATAGAAAACAAGCGCCTTTCTGCAGTAGAAAATGGAAATTTAAAGCATTGATTTACTAGTCATACGGTAGTACCCAGCCCCTTCTTTTAATTACATTTTACTTTTGTATGTATACAAATGTATCCTGGGATTGTATATGATTTGATGAATAAATGTTGCTCGAGAAAGAATTTACTGTGCTATGTGGAAAGAACTCATATATTTGCTTTTTTTTTTTTTTTCAATCAAAGCAAACCACATTTCCTCTTTCTGTAAAAATACTAATGTTTGGCTGATATTATTAGGTCCAAGGATGTGCTAACTGTTGTTGTTGGATAAGTCAGGACATTCATCCAGGTTATGTTACTCTGATTGTGAAACAATCAACAATAATATTCATCACGGAAACAGCAAGCTGTCTGACGGGAAACGCACCAGAGCCTGTGGGTTCACATATCAAAGATTCAATACTTTTGGCATCCCTCTGCGAAATTGTGACATTTTAACCTATAACCTCTGCAGTTACCTCAGGATGGAAAACACTTTGCTTTTTAAAATTCCTTAATACTTTGAAGAAAAACATTTAGTGGCACATCGTAAAATGTCCTGTTGTACGTGGACTTAAATGCAACTCTTTAAGTGGAGGAGCTTATAGCTGAATATTTAACATATGTAAAAGTAATTTTTCTTCTGTTACACACCCATGAGCAAGAATAGGATGGCTAAAAATATATTAAAGCACATTTTGTAATCAACCGATGCCTAAAATTTGCAATAAACTACAATAGCAACTGTAATTAATCTGAGTATAAGGTTATATAGATTGCTATGTTGCTATGTTTCAGGTTCGAGAAGTGTCAGCAAATGGACCCAACATACAGCCAGAACTAAGTCCTCAGGAGACACAGAAGACCTTTGTGAGGGAGATGAAGCACCCCATTCTTCGCCCAGGTTATGTTCCCATCCCAGTCTATCATGAGGGCGCAGAACTGAGGCACCAGCAGCAGCACCCGTGTTATTCCTACATCCAGCCAAGCACTGCACAGAACATCCGGACAGATGGGCGGACACCTTCCCCAACGCCGGGGCTCCACTGCAGGCCTAGATCGCCTTTACATGGCCCGTCAGACAGCTCCTCCGCTGAGCCTGGAAAGACAAGCTCGCCTGTCTCACAGACACCAGAGGTGGGAATTGAGTTTAAATGTGCCACCAGATGGAGTATAATGTTTACAGTAGGCAGAAATGTTCCAATTTTCAAACAACTACTGAATTTTGACTGTTTTAATTTGTTCATTTATTTTTAAGGCTTATACTGTTACGCATCACCAACCTTCACGGCCCAGCAGCACCGGTCTCCAGTCTGGTTATATCCCTATACCAGTGATTCATGAGGGTGGAGGGGGACAAACACAGGTTCAATTAAATCCCTCAGTTTACTCTCAGCGCATCCCTTACCCAGAACATCAGCAGCCCTTCCATCGTCTTCAGACAGATGAATGGCCCGGCTACTCTGCTGCAATGCAGCCCCCCCGGGAACAGGCTTCGCCAACTCTGTTTCCTCAGCACCGCGATACTGCCTCCATTCATCTCCCTCCTCACATCAGAAGCCAGTCACCTGTTATATCACAAGTGATGGGAGAAAGGCCACAGGTAATTTTACTTTTTCTATGTGGCGTGTTGTTGTTTTTTTGTTTTTTTCAGATATATATATAAAGCTTTGATTTCCCTGTTAGCATGCTGTGACCTAGATTTTGACAGATTCCAATAAATTGTTTTTGACTTCTAAGGTTCAGCAGCATATCCTCACGAGAGAGCCGCCACAGAAAATGGAGCAGGAACAACAAAGCATGCAGCAGAAACCCGAGAACACGCAGCTCCCCCAGCCGATGCACACAGAAGCCGACGTCCAAAAGCCTCAGCAACCTCAACACTTCCAGCAGCCTCCACCTCAGCAGCCTCAACACTTCCAGCAGCCTCCACCTCAGCAACCTCAACAGTTCCAGCAGCCACAGCAGTTTCAGCAGGCACCACCTCAGACGTCTCCACAGCCTCAGCAACCTGAACAACCACAACACCACAGTTCAGACATCACAGTTCAAATACCTCCAAAACCAGAGCCCCAGGACATGAAAGCTTTTCCTCCGGAGGTCCCACCTGGAAAAGTAGAGGCTGGACAAGCTGCTCAGGGTCCCATCCACCCAGGCTTAGCTAAGGTACAGCAAATAGTGGAAAGAGTCGCTAAACTGGAGCAGGAGGTGAAGTGCTTTGATGGGAAGAAGAATGATAAGAAATACTTGTTACTGGAGGAGCTGCTCACCAAAGAGCTCTTAGCGCTGGACTCTGTCGACCCGGAGGGCCGTTCAGACGTACGGCAAGCGAGACGAGACGGAGTCCGTCGCGTCCAGACCATACTGGAAGAACTAGAGCAACTGGAGGAGCCGCCAGCCAGGGCTGCCAGTGAGACTGTGATGGAGGGACAGAAAGGAGAGCCCAGCATGAAGGAGAACATTGAGATGACGAAGGAGACATTGCAATGACTGCACACTTCATAAAAAGAGTCAAGAGGGATTACCTGCTGTATATTTGATAGTGGATAAGTCTGCTCTGGCTAACTCTCCTCCTCCTCCTCTACCTACAGCATTTGTGGAAGTTGCATGCATTGATTAACAGTGTTGGTATGTCCAGCCATTCAGCACATAATTGATGGTAGCTCAGTGCAATCATGTTTTTTCAAGCCAATGTTGTTGCCTTCTATGTTGTGCCGATGTCTTTATAATAAGACGGCCGTCATGATTATTGGTTGACAACAAATGCCAGGCAAGGGTTAAATAAGAGGCCTTTTTTCAATAAATGAAGAGAAGCATAAGTATTTTCTTAAGAAATGTCATGTGTAATTGCCTTTTGTCTGATCGAATATCATACGAAGCTTTTCACAATCCAGTCGGTACACGTGTTTGTACACAAGTGCAAACATCGGGGCTTTAAAGCAGAACTCTGCTAAACTGAGTCAACAAGGAAAGCATTTCTCCCCCTTTACCGCCACATGGCCATGTTGGAGCTGCTTTGTCACAGAACACAGTGAATATGTTTATTAGAAGCTGCTTTTTGGTGCATTACTGATTCTGCTGTCTTTGCACTTTGCCATCATTGAATTGTATCATGCTGAAAATCAGCAGCACTTCGTTTTAAGTATATCAGTTAAACGAGTTTTGATTGATGTGTTTGAGTGTTTGTATGTGAATTGGTTTACTCGTTATTTCAAATCATGATATTAGTATTTATATCATTATATGAAGTATTTTGGTACATTAATGAATGTGTAATAATAAATGGAGGGTGAGATGTGTATCTTACTTGAGATGTGAGACAATCAGCACTCAATCAGGTGCTAAATAGGAGATGCAGTTAAGAGATTGTCAGAATGTCCTTGTATAACTACCAAAGCCACAATCTGTAATTACACTAACACACACACACACACACACAAATGGCCCTAAAAGCCTTAAAGATGCCAACATAAAATACCCCAAAAAAACACTATAGTCTGTCAGTTTTATGATCACACTGTTTGTGTAGTAATTTATTACTCTAATACGATTGTAAGCCATCTGCCTAACACTCTTAACCAGAAATTATAGATCGTGGCTTAATGTTGATCACGGTTTATTAGTAGCTTTGATGAAAGAAAGTCACGTTGGTATGGCTGAAAATAAAATGTATTTGACATGAATTTTGACTGATGCTTGGGTTCCCAAAGATTCTCGAAGTGTGAGACTTTTTATTTTACATTTTTATGTTAATCGTTTACTCAAGGAGAAGAAAATTACCAGGTAATTGAATTGTATGTATGTATACGTATATGTCCACTTGGCCAGCTACCAAATCAAGCCGGATTTTAATAAAACACAAGTATGTGTGTCCTCCATTTCCAATGCAAACATGTCCCGTACCTAGTAGGCAGCTGTCTTAAGTCTGCCTTATTTCCTGCTAAAGACTTTTCCATGGTGAGATTAACAGTTATCACACAGTGTGAGGTCAGCTGCTCCCTCCCTGTTCCCTAAGGCTCACAGTGAGTCATGACTGGGAACATTTCTGCCCTCTTTTTCCTGGATGGGTGTGGACAGTTAAAATGAGCCCTTCACTGATGAATGAGCTTAACCTCTAACATGAGTTTAAGGATTATATTACATTAGTCTGGTGGTTATTCAAGCAGATAACCGCCTAATTTTGAAAGCATTTATCATTCAGATTTAAGCCCAGTACTGATTTAGCTGTGGTGTTGTGCCCTTATATGGTGGCTGGTTAAATAATAACACCTGGGAAATGTGTTGGTCACATTTTTATAGCTTCTTAATCCTTTAAAGTGTAAATATAAGATTAGTTAACAATTACAGTAATCATATGGTAAACAGTATGACGTGGGGGATTTATGATCAGTACCTGCACACACCGGTGATGACGGATGTCACGTGTTATTGTTTAGACCAGGAAACTGCCTATTACGTCTCGAACGGCACATCGCAGCTTCAGCCCGGGGCTCTTTCTCACTCACTGATGTGTAGCCACCTTCACTCTGTCCAGCATGACCGTGGGAAGGGATGCTACTCCGGTACAGAGAGAGTTTGAGTATCAATATGCGCAGAAGTGGAATAAACAAATCCGACACGCATCCAGCTGCTGCTCCCGCTAGCTCGCTAGGTAGCTAGCTCTAGTAGCACGCGAGCCAGTGGGAAACGAGCTAACCGAGGCTATCAGCGGTTAACGTGAAGGACCAGGACCGGGCTGTCGGGCCAGCTAGTTGTTTGCTTTTGTGTAACCTGAAGAGACAAAAATGGAGTTGTTTCAAGCCAAAGACGACTACATTCTTCAGAGCGGGGACCGTGCTCTGTGGTGCAGCCGAAAAGACGGGACGATGACCGTCAGACCTGGTATGTAGGTACTGGATGTGAATGTGGATGTCGATGTCGCTTTTCACGGCTGCAGCCGGCCATTTAACATTACATTACAGTGCCACTAACATTTGGACTTACCACTAAAGTCAAGACGAAGCGTCGTTTTTGCTGGCTTGTTTTAAGCTGACAGCATCACTGTGCTCATTGGTTTTTGTCCCAGTGTACCTTAAACACATCAGCAGTCTTAATCTCTCGTGTTTGACGCTTATTCATCGCTGTAATAAACCCTTTGGTGATTATTAGATCGAAGCTAATTTACCTGCCTCCGTTAAGCACAACAAATGCTTGCTAAAAGGTGTTTTTAATGTTTCAAGCATTGATCCCACTTTGAAATGATCGCTTCTTAGCTTTCATTTCGACAGTGCCAACACCCCTAACAGACTTCAAACTTCTGACTTTGCTCTTTATGTTACACACTGGAAGGTGCATCTCACTCTTCAGCTCTTTTTTTAGACAAATCGGATATAAAACAAGACAATGAGAAGATGAAAAAAACCCGGAAAAGTGCTTGATTAATGAGAGCTGAATTATAATATAATTCTGATATAAAGATATGTAAAGACCAAAATTTAAAACTAGCATATTGAGTGTTATTGCCAGGTTCTAGCTGTTGAGTCACATAAGCGAGTACTGAATCACTGGCTCGGCTGTGACAAATGATTGGACATGCTTTGATGTTAAATGAATACCAAGGCCTGTGGTATTAACATTTTCCCAGCAGAAGGGAAAGAAAAAGTTTTATGAGAGTCAGCACAAGAGCTGTGCAGGTTGTCCCCTGTGGCAGTTGAAGTAGTATGGTTGTGCAGCCATCCTGAACAGGTTTTTAGTTGCACCACTGTTCCATTATTTAATTGGAAAAAGGGTTTCCGCTCCTCACTGCGTTTCCACTCCACTCTCTCGCACATAGTTAAGTATTTCACTGATAGTACTTTCTATGTGAAGTTGTTGTTGTTACTTTTTTTTAACTCTTTTTTTTTTTTTAATTTTGCCGTTTTCTAGACCTTTCTTGTGGGGGCCCTCCCAGCCAGTTCCCCCGCACATTAAATTGTCTGGCCTGTGGAACAGGAAGACTCATTGTTTGGGGCAGCTTACAGTTGATGTTCTCCACCCTTAGCCACGCCCTTCACATTTTTCTAATTTCCTCCACTGTAATGTGTAATCTCTCACCAATGCAGAAGATTGCATTTTATTTACTGGGCTGACCTTATTCTTGGCCTGGTGTTCGGAAATAAAAAATAAATAAATAAATAAATAAATAGGCAGAGGCTGTCTGTTCATACATCATATCACATTTTATTCAATAAAATGAAAGCAGGCAGGCTTTCCTGCAAGTGTATAGCTGTCGTTTTATATAGATATGCACGAACAGTGAGAGACCTTACAAGTTTGAGATAGAAAGCCTTCTGCCTGTGAGTTGTCACCACCTTTACACAGCGTTCACATCATCTAGGCTTGAGAGTGTTCTAAGTGTTGATTAAAAAAACAAAAACAAGTTCCTGCGTGTAACAGAGCACCGGCCAACCATGACTGTCGTTTTGTCATGACTACTGTACTTTTGTTTGATTAACTCGTATGCAAAACTGTGACCAAAAAAAACAGACAAACTGTGTCTGCAGAAAAATTTTACTTATGACTTCTTATATGCTGCAGAGCATGTATTACAGGATTGTTGTCATGTTTCATCTCTGTATTTTTCTTTCAGCCACAGACCTGCTGTTAGCTTGGAATCCAGTGTGTTTGGGTTTAGTGGAAGGTGTCATTGGAAAGATACAGCTTCACACAGGTACGTGGAGCACGGAAGACCTTTGAACACTTCGCAGAGCGGGCACATTCTCGCCAGTGCTTTCCATCTGTGTGTGCTTGGACTTTTGAGCTGCCAAATCATCCGGTGCTCAGGATGTTTCTTATTCACCAGTAAAGGTGTGAAAAGAAATGTGTGAAAGAGCTTTGAAATCTGTGTAGTAATCAAGAGGAGTGAATCAATACTGGTGATCCAATTGATGACAAGCCCCGATTTATTTGATGCCGAGTGTTTTTGTTGTTTTTTATACATTCTAGTATAAGTGATATTATTTAAGAGATTTCTTGTGTTGCTATTAATGACCGGTGTGCAGCTGCTTTCTTCACACATTTTCAGAATGTGAGGAATTTTGCACCCGCGATGCAACTCCCCCACTTTTTTTTTTTTCTCCCCTCCTCTTGACAGATCTTCCTCTCGGCCTTGTGTTAATCCGTCAGAAAGCGCTGGTTGGCCACTTACCGGGAAACCACAAAGTCTACAAGATCACCAAGATCGCCGTCATCCCCTTGTCTGACGAAGAGCCTCAGGAGCTCGAGCTGGAGGTGTGCACACATGCGCTGTTTATTCTGCTCTTTAACTTCTGTTTTAATCATGCTTCCAGTCCCCTGGGCAGTACTTCTAACAGTTAAAGTCCTAAATTGTTATTAATGTACCCAAGAATACACTATATGAGTCAGTGTATGATTCAGCTCTGAGAATGGACTGAGGTGTAGAAGTTGTTTAGATAAGTTTTGTTTTCGCCCACACATATCTAGTTTAAAAAAAAACAAAAACATGCAGACTTAAAATAATCGCAGCAGATCGCAAAGGACGTTGATTGCTGAGATTTGAGTCTTTCAGGGGAGCTTCGTGGATGGTGAGACAGAATATTTCCAAGTGAGTAATAATGGCGGTGGATTGTTAGCACAATGGCTTTTAAATCTTGTCCACTTGTCCCTTATAGTGCAGAATGAACACGTGTCTCCCTTTGTGCATAGAAATCCTGGTGTGTGCATCAGTGTAGATGTTGGCTTGTTTACAGCAGCCCTGTAGTTGTATTGCTACTATTGTTTACTCTAGTGTCCTATTTGGCTGTTTTTGTAGAGGTTATCTAATATCTGACATGTGATACCAAATTCACTTTTTTTCCCAACTCTGTCCTCGTCCCATTGAACATGTTTGATGGTCTAAATATCACTATCATGTTTCGATTTGTAAAGCTGCAGAAATTTGATAGACCATCCTCTTTTCTTTTTTTTTCCAGCTTTGCAAGAAGCATCACTTTGGCATTGACAAACCAGAGAAGCTGGCCCAGTCTCCAGATGAGTCCAAGCTGATGAAAACTTTAAGTCAGATCAAATCTAATGTGGCTGTGCCCATCAAGAAAAAGGTATTGTTTTGTTTTACACACAAGCATGGATTATCATCTTTAAACTGATCCCCTACCTTTCCTCTCTTTCAAACTAGTGAAGGCTTTGAAGTTCTTATAGGATTTCCTTCTTTTGTTGACTTACTTTTTCTTTCCACCTGCCCAATCCAGTATTCTCCTGCTTTCCAGGTCAAGGAAAACAAAGAGAAGGAACGCCTGGAGAGGCGGCTGCTGGATGAGCTGTACAAGATATTCATGGACTCCGACTCCTTCTACTACAGCATGACCTACGACCTGACAAACAGTGTCCAGCGTCAAGGAGACTCTGATAAGTCTGACTTGCCTCTGTGGAAGCAGGTTTGGAGTTATTGAAGTTATTTTATTCTGCTTATGTATACTACAAAAACTCCTTATTGTGACGGACTGTGTTTTTACTCTGTTTTAAAGGTGGATGACCGTTTCTTCTGGAATAAACACATGATCCAAGAACTTATTGACCTTCAGGTATTGAACAACCACCACACCCATCCACTGGGAAATACAGAGAGTGTCTGCTTAGTGCTGCTTTTCTATTTTCAGGCTTGAGTAATTGGAATTAAATGAAAACGCCGTGTTCTCCTGAAAACTGCTTACAGAGTCATTGTATTTTCTGTAAAATACTCAGCTTAAAAGAGTGTAGTTGGTCATGCTGTTTAAATGTGGCATTTGTATGTACTGATAAATGCCAGGGCGTTATCAAAAGCAGCATGGAAATACTCAAAGGCGGGATGCAAAGTACTTTCTTAACAACCTGGCCTCAAACTAAATTTTAATCTGTCCGGCTATTTTTTTTTCTTTCTTTTTTTAATGTCTGTTGAACGTTCCAGGTCCCAGAGGTTGACTTCTGGGTGATACCAATCATCCAGGGCTTTGTGCAGGTGGAGGAACTGGTGGTAAACTACAATGAGACCTCTGATGAAGAGCGGAGCAGCCCTGACACCCCACCAAAGGAGATCACTTGTGTTGATGACATCCATCCTCGTTTCACTGTGGCCCTGATCTCCAGACGTAGCCGCCACCGCGCAGGTAGAGTTTGCCTTAAGGGAGTCATGCTCTGATTCAGTCCAGTTGCATGGGCTGCATCAAGGAATCAAGGCAAATTCTGGTAGCTAGCTGATTTATTGTCTGCAAGTGAAGCATGATCCAGGATATAAATAGTCTGAATAGGCCACATGCATTATTCTCTCCCAAAGGGATGCGGTACAAACGCAGAGGAGTGGATACAGACGGCCATGTAGCTAACTATGTGGAGACGGAGCAGTTGATTCACGTGCACAGCCACACTCTGTCCTTTGTGCAGACTCGTGGCTCTGTGCCTGTCTTTTGGAGTCAGGCAGGGTATCGCTACAACCCCCGGCCACGAATAGAAAAAGGTCAGTAGAGCTCTATCTTCCATTTAGACCTAAACTGATGGTTTCTGACACTCTTTGTGTAGAAATCTTTCCAGTAGCAATGTCTCATGAGGTAGCTTAAAAATTGTAGCCTAGCTTCTCTGTCCTTGCTCTGATTATTATTTTTTTATTTCTTGCATAAATTCTAGATTGTAATCAGTAAAATATTTTAACTGTGACTGCCTCCTTGTTTTGCATTGGAAACAACATAAACAACTCTTTCACCAGAATCAATAATAATAAAAAAAAATGTTTTTAATGCATATTTTCACCTGATATTTCAGGAGAGAAGGAGACTATGACCTACTTTGCTGCTCACTTTGAAGAACAACTTAAAGTGTACAAGAAGCAGGTGAGTGTTCCTCATCAGAGTGCATACTCACATATCCGCTTAGGCTATTTATTAAATGCATTTTCTGTTATTTACTTTGGGTTGTGCTGTCTGCAGCTATACATAGTGCTTGCATAACCAGCTTCCTGTTGTAACTAAAACAGAACATCCTGATAAAGATCAGTGACATTGCTTGTCAGTAGCTTGGATTATTTCAGATAGTGTTTACAGTAGTGTAGCAGTACTTTTATTTAAGCTTGTGATGAGCTCAGCTGTTGACTTTTTTTTTTTTTTTTAAAGACTTAAGCCTGTTTCCCAGTTTGTTTGTTTTTTCATGTGATAAAATTAATATTTAATTTTTCACTCTTCACTAAACCCAAAAATCTTAAAAATCCAGTGACAGGACTTTTTGGTGTCTTCTTTAGGTCATCATTAACTTGGTGGATCAAAGTGGGCGGGAGAAGATAATTGGTGATGCATATCTGAAACAAGTCCTCCTGTACAACAACTCGAACCTCACTTATGTTTCATTCGACTTTCACGAGCACTGGTGAGACAGACCCTTTGTACACGAGCATCTTTTACACGAATTTCACAATCTATATGTGACCACAGTACATTCACTTCCCCTGTATGGTTCTTATATCCTGTTTCTCAGCCGCGGCATGAAGTTTGAGAATGTGCAGATACTGACAGATGCCATTTCTGACATCATCACTGACATGAAGTGGGCCTGGTAAGTGTCAGGCCACCTGAGCACTACAGCATGATAGGTTTGGTGTGAAAATGTGATTTCTTGGAATGTGTCTTGATTCTGGTTGTGTGTCCCTCTGCCAGGGTGGACCAAGCAGGAGTAATCTGCAAGCAGGAGGGCATCTTCAGAGTAAACTGTATGGACTGTCTTGACAGGACCAATGTGGTCCAAGCTGCTATTGCCCGGGTAGTGATGGAACAACAGGTGTGATTTTTACTTTTCTTGATTTTTTTTTTTTTTTTGTAATGATAACCTATATTTTAGAAATTACAAAAAATCAGAATCATTATAAATATCAAGGATTGCATTTTATGTGTGCTTTTCTTCTTGCAGCTGAAGAAATTGGGTGTGATGCCTCCAGAGCAGCCTCTGCCTCTCAAGTGTTACAGGATTTATCAGGTCATGTGGGCAAACAATGGTGACACCATCAGCAGACAGTACGCTGGAACAGCAGCTCTCAAGGTATCTTAATCGTATGAGGTCTGGGATAATCCTACTTAAAAGTGCTGAGCAAATCTGAGTATAGATAGCATTGTTTTTTACTACTGTAAATTTACTGAACAGCACTTTTTCAGAACCAAATGACACATAGGGAAGCATCTAGTATTCTAAATGTTCTTTAGCAGACTTGACTGAAAGAAAAAAGTGTTAAAGACAGAAACTGTACTTCTCATATATTGTAATATTGGGCAATAACTGTGAATGTGCAAATACACAAGTGTTAGCCAATAGGTAAGCCAAACAAAAACGGATGTCACAAATATGGACATAACTTTATCCTCCTGAGACCCAGGGGAAAAAAAGTATTTTGATTTTAATTTTTTTTCAGATAAATCAAGTGTTGGGATGGTAAAAAACACATTACAAAAACAAAATTGTTTTTAACAAATTTTATTTAAATTTTACAACATGTGCACTTCAGTGCACAAGGGGAGTTCGTTGATCACGAATGTGAAACTAACAAAATTCAAGAGCTATTTAAGAAAATTAAATGCTCCACTGAAATTTTTGTAAGCAGGATATTAAAACTTATTTATATAACAATATCATAAAAATGTAGATCATGGGTCAACTTAGAAGTCACTGACACTTCACTAGCTGTAAGCCATTGGTTCAGGAACAAGTGATTGCACTGGGCTTTCTATTTCACAAAAGTCAATTCATTTATGATATCTGAGGAAGTACTGTGATTTTTTTTATTTTTTTTTTTTATTTGGAGACACAAAGGAACATTTGGCACTTCCCACATCTCACATATGTTTTACTGTTGCATCCAACCATTCTACAACTGAAATGCCTTGGACTGTTAACCATTTCAGGCAAGTGGAGTGAACCATATTTTGTTACACTCTCATCTGGTTGGGGCTTCCTTTTCTTGATTTTTGGAGAGAACTCTTCATTACTGGTATTATTCAGGTCTTGTTCACATGTTTGTCCCTGGTTTCTTAGCCAAGAGGAGCTTGAACTCCAGATTCTGTGAGTTCTTTTCGCACATTGAGATCATCGACCACTTTCAGCAAAGACGTGATCTTGTAGAAACAATCGGGTGTCATGGATTCAGCTATAATTGCGACTGTTGTTTTTTTTACTTTACTGGAAAACATTTCTGCATTTTACCCATATTTTATTTTTAACTCAAAATCAAATTCCAGATTCTCCTAAATGTTGGTTTTGGACCAGATAGGACGACAGATTTCAGGTGGCCCTGTGTCTTTCTCTAATACATCTGCCACTGCATCTTGATAATCTTCGTGTGGCTCCTCCTGGGTTCTCACCCTCTCCTATCTGGCTCACATGACTCTCATCTTCTGAAAAATCTATGTTTGAGTCTCCCTCAATGAATCTGTTAAGAATTCTCTCTGCCTTTGTCAAAGAGTTGTCTACTAGGAAAAAGTGAAATAAATATAAGTACAAAGTCCCGACGTGCACTAGAGTACGCATTAATAAATTAGTCATTTCCTCTGTGAAACTAAATAAGCTTAATTCTTAAAAACCCATCAAATTACTTACTAGATGTTTACTTTTGAAAATTAATCAAAATCTGATTTTAAAAAACATTTTAAATGTAAATATCATGCTTACCTTTCTTTCTTCCATAAAATGTGCTTGTGGGCATGCCAGCCATTTTGAAAAGGTAGGAAAAAGACAATTGGCAAGGCCACACCCCCACACATGTGATATCATTTTATAGGTACTGTTATCCTCTCTAAGAAACATCAGGACTTAGAAGAGTGGCAAGTAAAGTATGAGAGGTACAAGCAAAAACTAAATGTGTACTACAGTGCACAAAAATGAATTACTGGGTCTCAGGAGGTTTTATAGCACTGCACTCAGGTCGTCAAATAATCCAATAAAAAAGCGGCGTGACGAATTAAAGGTAACACTTGTGTCCTGTTTTAGGGAGACTTCACCAGGACGGGAGAAAGAAAACTGGCCGGTGTCATGAAGGACGGGGTGAACTCAGCCAATCGCTACTATCTGAACCGTTTTAGGGATGCTTACAGACAAGCAGTGATTGGTATTTAAAAACAAAAAACTACTCATTGGTTTCTACCCATAGTGTCATCAATCAATCCTTAATTTGCATTTGTTAAAACTCCTTTTGCTTCTGTCTGCAGACCTGATGATGGGCCTGCCAGTGACGGAGGACCTTTACTCCATCTTCAGTAAAGAGAAGGAGCATGAAGAAAAAGAGAAGGAGAGCCAAAGAGGGGCCCAGGAGCAGGTCGGCCTCCTTCTGCAGACCTACATGCAGCTGCTGTTACCAGACGATGAGAAGTTTCACGGAGGCTGGGCCCTCATAAACTGTGACATGAAGTGAGTGAAATGCTGTTCTGACTGTGCGTTGATGCTTAATGGCTTTATGTAATCAGGATATAACTGAACTATAGTTCCATCGAGGCTTTTGCGTGCTCTTTTAATCACACTGTTCTCTTATCTCCCACCAGCCTCATTGATGCAACCAACAAAGATGAAGATGTGCTGCTGCTCCTGTCTGATAAAGCATACTATATTGCCTTGTAAGTTGAACCTTAAATTTGCGAGAGAGAAAACCCCAAACTCTTATATTTGACTTGTATGTACATTTATTTCCTTGTAGCTATGATGAAGAAGCAGATAAAGTCAACCAGTACCAACGCCTCAATTTAGAGGGTTTGGAAAAGATCGAAATTGGTAAGAAGTTAAACTCGAAGGAGAAGTGAGAGCTCTTGTAGACTCAGTGACTCATTCAACACTTCCCGAAAGTGTGCTTAACAGTTTCTTCCGTAACCTTTTAGAAATATCTGCGCTCATTATGATTCATGAAACGGAAGCAAATCACTACAAACGGATATTAGAAGTTGCACTTCGCTTTACAGGTCCTGAGCCTACTCTGTTCGGGAAGCCAAAGTTCTGCTGTATGCGGCTGCACTTCAAGAACGAGGAAACTAGCGGATACTTTCACACGCTGCGAGCTGCAACGCGAAATCCCGAGGATGATGGGAAAGGTAGTGTGTGACTATTTGAATTCTTTAAATAAAATGAGAAAAAGTTAGTTTTACACTTTAAACTGTGCAGATATTGCTTAAGACTTAACACTGTGACATTTCACAGATACATTGCAGTGCATAGCTGAGATGCTTCGCATAACTAAGCAGGCTACAGGGAATGACCTGCTTGTGGTTGAAAAGAAGCTGGAGAGGTAAGTACAAATGATGCTGATTAGCATTCGTCTCGGTCTCTCTTTGATATGATTTCAGTGTAATGAAGTTAAACATTCAGACTGTAGTGCTAACTTTTAGACAGCGGCTAGAGCTGTGACTTAAGTTGCGTGTGTTTTCCAGGCGGCAGAGTAAACCTCACGAGGATATCATGGGGATCCAGAACAAACCTGCTGACCAAGTTCAAGGGAGCTCCGGCCTTGCACAGGGCAAAAGTTTTATCCTCAACAAATTCTCCACTCTAAATCAGAAAGTGAAACAGACCAAGACAAATGTGAACATCGGCCCCTTCAAGCCCCTCGGTAAGCTGGGCAGCTTCTCGAAGCCTGATGTAAAAGTCAATTTCCTAAAGCCAACTATGCATGTCAACCTGTGGAAGTCGGACAGCAGCTTGGAGACATCAGATAACGTCGCTGGCACGGGAGCCCTAAAAGACATTGGTAATGAAAACTATGGACACTCTTCAGATTCAGATTCTTATAATTCAGACCCGGAGCACCCGTGCTCTGGGTCCTTAGAAAATGTGGACTATGTGCTGCCCAGCTGCGGCATCGTAGCATCAAATCCCAGACTGGGCAGCCGCTCCCAGTCCTTCGGTAGCGCAGAGCTAAATATACCCTCTGTTATCCGGGTCACGGGCTGTGATGGGAAGCAAGAAAGCTCAACTCACATTAGTGATGACAAGTCTCCCGGGGCTGCCTCAGTGGCTGAAGAAGCCATTCTCATTGACTTTGGTACTCCCATTGATGCCTACTGCCACCAGTTTGTCCAGGATGCACAGACCAAACCTGTTGAGGTGTTCGGAGAGCTGCCACAAGCTGCCATACCTCCACTCCACAACCCTGCAGTGCCTGTGCATAAAAAGAACCCAGCAGACTCAAACAAGCAGCCAAGCTCAGAGCAGATAGAGCAGGAGGAGCCTCAGCTCCCCAGGCCATCCCAGCTAGACGTCCAATCCTCTACCTCCAGTTCCAGCCTCCTCACTATCCACAAGCCTAGCTCTGCAGTGTCGGGAGGCTCTCAGAAAAGCGCTTGCTCACAGGTGGAGGGCAGCCTCGGCCCTTCGCCTGCCGACAGCAACGGTAGCCGAGTGGTGTCCCCCTTTGCCAAGATCAGGAGTTCCATGGTCCAGGTGGCCAGCATGACCCAGGCGGGATTCACTCAGGGCATCAATTTTGCAGTTGCAAAGGTACAGAAAAGCCCCGAGCCAGAAGCTGTCAACGAGGTCCAAGAGAACGAGTTGAAGGCAATGTTTACACAGTGCCAGACCAGGATCATTCAGATCTAGTGCTTTCCTTGTAGCAGCACTTTGGAGTCGTTTGTCATGTATAAACTTCCCGTAACGTAGCAGTAGCAAAAGCTTGCACATGGTGTCACTACTCGGCCAAGAAATGTGCTCTTAAGTTAAACTTGCCCATGTTAATAATGACTCTTGTACAGAATTGATAAAAATGCCCCAAAGCCCATCATAGTAGTTACTATGTTTACGTGCACATATGTATGGGTTACTCTACTTTTGAGAGCACTGAATCATAGATCTTTTGCCATGCAACCTTGCACACTGACTCTCCTCTCTTTTATGGTTTATTAACTAATTCTCAGATGAATGCTGAATAAATGGCTCAGCATAGTAGTGCACAGTACCTAAGATGAATAAAAAATGTGGCATATTTATAGAAATTTGAGTACTTGGAGGGTGTAATAATTTTCAAAGTCTTAGTGCTCCATCCAACTCTTAAGTCACTCCAGAAATAGTTCTACTATATGATTAGCTCAAGAGACAAACAACCAAGAACAAAGAAAATATTTAGGCTTTTAAACTCATGTACTTCAAGAGTGGTATGCAGAGTATTTCCATGTGTAAACATGTTATTGCCCTTCGTCCGAAGTTAGTTAATTACCCACAATGCTCGCATGTGAGGTTAATGGTAACAACCGATTTTTGACGAGGCAGGTAAGCAGTTAGCTGCATGTCGAAAGACCAACTCTGACTTTATCATGTACTGTAGGATAAACTCATCCTGGTTACTTAATGGCGTTTGTGATCTAGTAATGCCCTTCAGTTTGTAACAGTTGTCGTAGAAACCAACCAAATATCTTTTGTGATTCCCAAAGGACTATTCTGTGTTGAAAAGTACCCTTTGTATAGCTGTCAGAAACTAGCCAGACGACATAATCTATGTAGTAATCCTATGTAATATCAATGTTGTCGAGTGTAACTTAGAAGATATACCGCTGTAGAAATAACGACTACATAAGAACTTAGAGTATCCTGGTTGTTGATATGTACAGTGAGTATTGTCTATCTGTCTCTGAGTAGAGCTGTCTTTTAGGCTTTTTGTATTGATGCTATAAGGTGAAGTTTAAAGAGGTATGAGCATTATATTTTGAAAAGGACGCCCAGTACTGTCATTGTTAACCATGAATAACCAGAAAACGTCTGGTTGGAGCTGTTTTTGATAGATTTATGTATTGAAATAACTATTCTGGTAATGGTTATAATAATTACCTACACAATGAGGGTTTATTTGAGCTGAATCTTTAGCTTGCGTTGTACATTGAAAACTGCATGTTTGACAAAGACAGGCGAGTAGCATATAGTAGGTATATATGCAACTGCACCCACGCAGTTACGAGAAACACTGACGCTTTATGCACTCCCCAAACTTAAAGCATATTTGCCTTAACAGGGAACTAAAGTGGGATTATGTATATCAGGTATTTATGGCAAAATCTACCTTTTTAAGTCTTACATGTTACATTTTGTGTACTGTATAAAAGAGATTCAGGGTTGGCGCATGTCATCAGAGCTTTTTATGTTGGGATATCTCACTGTGATAACGGCACATTCATTCTCTGTGGGAATGGGCAGGTTTTAGAATTATTATTTTTTTTGGTTGCGTTTGTGGTTTACAGTGAATCTGTAAATCGGAGCATCCTGTTGCTGCTGGTGTTTAGGAGCGCTCGCCTTTGAGACCCCAGTTATTTATAATATGGAAGTGTAAACTTTGTTACAGTGTACATGTTTTGTTTTTTCATGTTAATTTGTTTAAAAAAAACAAATCTACCACAGGATCTTGTTATAGACACCAGAAGAAATTATAATAAATCACAGCTGCCCTGTCCTGCTGGTGTCCGTCTGTGATATGAATCTGGCTTGCTCTGAGCTGAGATATCCCAAGATAAACTGTCACATATTTTGTGTTACCTTTGCCTGTTTTTGTTTTTTTTCTCCTTTCTGCATTCGGCTTGCTCACCAGCAGATAAGATGCGGGACACTTGTATATTTTGTCTGATTATAAATGAGACTTGGCTGCTTTTCTAGGTGCTGCTGATGGTGTGTGTATGTGTGTGTGGTGCTGCCAAAGCTTCAAGGTAATAGCTGTGAGGTTTTAACACAGAGGGTAAGCGGTGTTTTTAAACTTCATTCAGGATTGCAAACACTGGGGCAGTTCTCAAGCCTAGAAGGAAACTTAATCCTCCACATTCCTGAAAGAGTCCACAGTGCTAGAGTGTCGGTGTCTTGCTTTTTATATGCAAATGTCGCCAGTTCTAGTCGATCCTGTATTTGCTGGGTAAAATTTTGGTCTGTCCTTCCGTTTTTTCACACCAAGTGCTTTTGCGGTCACCTCTTGATTTATCGTCTGGTGGTTGCCCACTCCCATTGTGGCTGGAGCTCTCCAAGCATTTGATTTGCACTGTTTAAGCACATTTTTCCTTCGTTAGCGTCGTTTCATCTGGATGTCTGTGTTCATATCCTTACCAACTGACTGTCAGCGTTTTCCACAGTGTACTGAGATTGTATTGTATATTAAAAGTATCCTATTTATTCTTACCTTCTTTGGGTGTGTTACTTGATAACAGGATGCACTGTACACTTCTTTTTGTTTAGGTAGATATTTAATTGGAATAAAAAGTGACTAAAAGATTGCTGCATGTTTACTGTCAAATGTATTAACACCACAGCCGATGCTAATCCAGGAAGAAAAATGCACCAGGAGAAACAGTGATCCAGATCTTGTTACTTTATTTACATTTTTTTTTTTTTTTTTGAAGATAAAAAATTTATTTATTTTATTTTTGTAAACAGACCTTTCTGTCTAATTGAGCTAAACCTCTGGTGTGAACCCCACACGAGACCTTGAATTTAAGGCAGAACTTCAGTGTGATGATAAACTGCGATGTTAGTGTACATACAGCAGTATCTAAATCTTATATGCAGCTCAGCACAGTAAAAAAAAAAAAAAGTGAATACCTGAACTATATGGCAAATGAAAACATCTTTATTACAAACTGTTTAGATATCAAATAGGGAAAAAAAGCAAACAAAAGTCATGTGTCATTTGCCTCTGATCACGGCTCGTTGCCGTTGACACACTTGTGCTGCTCCATCCGGCTCCTCCGCAGCGCCTCGATGTGTTTGGCTCGGAGCCAGCTGTCTCTGGACAGCGAGGTCTGACCCTGGCTCAGAGACAACAACCTACGGACAGATTCGCAGAGAGCCACATCTCAGTTTTAATAAGCTGCCAGTCTGAGACGATCTATGAGATCTACGAGCGAGTTAAAAAAAAAAAAAAATTGGCTGCACTGAGGCGTGAAGCTATCATCAGCCTGTTTATGGTGCTTTCAGTTTTGATTATAGCTTATTGCTTAACACTAAAAAGCGCCTTAGGGGCTGTTATTATTCTCGTGAATGAAAATTAATTAAATGCTACATAAAGGCAGTTATATAAATCACAACCGAATCACAACCCACCTCGCCACAACGAGCATCCTGTGCAGGTCCTCGGCAGATATGCTCTGGGGGTCATCCTTCCTCATGTCTACAAAGTCATCTTCAACTGACTGAGTGCAGGAAGAAAAGGAGAAACTTAACTCTTGTATGCAAACTTATAAAAAGGGCTGCTCAAACAGACTAAGTACATGAAGAAACAGCTACCATACTAGCTGAAACTCAACTCACTGTAAGTATAAGAGCTTGTCTCACCTTTGTCACTTCATCTGAGATACTGTAGTCGAGCAGCCGAGCCACACTCAGGTAGATTCTGAACTTGTTGAGCTGTGATGAGGCCTGAGAAAGCATGTGCATGGTGCTGAGATACTCCTCCAGGTGGGATGGAGCGACCTGAGTCTGCAGGTGTATCTGACAGTCAGACTGTGGAGATAAAGAGTAATATTGATTGTGTGCCATAGAGGAAGCCCATATACAGAAGGGATGTCTTTTTTACTAGGTGTTGCTATGCAAAAGTTTCCCCTGTGTGCTGCATGCCCGCCTACTTTGGCATATTATCAAAACTTCAGAGCACGGCAGACAGGATCAAAGCCTTGGTGACGGTTAAGCATCTGATCGAGCCGAGCCTCCAGCTTCTAATCAGCCAATAGCTGCTCAATGTAAACAGTAAGCGCAACCATGTAACCATTGTGACTTCTAATGAACCGTGGGAGTTGTTTACAGCACGCTGCCCTTCACTGCTCGCCTAATAGCAGGCCGAGCCTGACGCCTCTCCCGGGATTGTTCCCGTGGCACACAGCTGCCACCATGGCAACCCATTAGACCAGCACACAGGAATAGCACACAGCACATTCCTCAGGCTGTTTGCAACACAGCGAGACTCTGGTTAAAGCCGCCGGCTTGAAGGGCTGGCTGCGGCCGACCAATGTCAGCTGAGACGACAGCGTGACGCCGGCTGGAAACAACCTCCAGTGTCTGACAAGGCTCTGCCTCGTGAGACACCGCAGGAAACCAAACCCCTCCCCTAGCCGTAGCCGGGGTTGGGAGCGAGGCGAGGGTGCTGGGAGGGATCAGCGATGGGTGGGAGTGAGCTTTCACTGCGTTCTTACCGGCAGCAGCGAGCGGCCCTCTGACGCGATGAGCACGTTAATATTGCAGGGGAATTCCATCTGATGGTAGTTAAAGTCATAATCAACCTTCTGCCACGAGATCAGGTTCCCCAAGGCTGTGACATTACGCACACCTGCAGCAACAAACACAACAGAGTAACAGATCCAACCCGGTTGGTGCTTACAGTCACAAGGACAGGAAAAATGGCGGCGTTTGAGTCCTCGCTGTCGACCTCTTGTGGTTTTCTAGAAGACCCACCTGTTGTATCCAGCTGTCCCTGCTCCAGCTGTGTTTCATCTAGGTAGAGGGAAGTGTTTTTGGCCAGCTGCAGGGCGCCGCTCACCAGCCGGTTTGCCACATAGTCCTTCTTAGGCACCAACCGCATCTGGTTCATGTTCTGGAGGCTCATGCCCAGGTAGTGTGACTGCAGAGGAAACAACATTGAGTGTGTCTCAGTTCATCCAGATATAACCAAGCAGTACCTGCGACCGATTGCGCTGATGACTCACAGAAGGCACGAGCTGCTGGATGATCTGATAAAGGCGCTCAGTGTATGAGGCAACAGTAGGACAACCACTCATGTTCAAGGTAAACTTGCCCAGCGGGAGGACGTCCCGTCTCACGTACCTACAAGAAAAATAAAAGTGTGCTGGCGTTAGTTTGAAACCATCAAATAAAAAATAAAAAAATCAGGAAGCTCACATACTGAACTTAACGTACACGTTAGAAATGAGATGCAGAATGAGGTACTCGGCTGCAAGAGCATCACCCAGGAGGACATGAGTCAAGTATGCGAGCAGCTCTTCTCTGACAGAGGGCATCTCGCTCAGAGTCGAAGCTAAAACTGAGGAAGAAAGGACAAAGAATCATCTCAGCTCCAGTCTGAACCATTCGCCGCATTGTTCCTCTCATTAGAAAGCTTTTCAAGGCAAATGAACTTTGGTTTAATGGGATCGTTTTCCTGCTTTATGTTAATACTTCTCACACTTCATTAAACATTCCTACAACACTGATGGAACAAGTCGCCCTGCTTAAGCGATATTATTTACTATGCATGAGATCTGACAGTACATCTGTCCTGTTATCTTCTTTGATAATTACTGAAGCGACTTCCTTGATATCTATGCACACTTTAGTAAACACCTCAGACTGTTTTTAAATGGTGTGTTATAAATTAAGACAGTGTGAAAACTCAGCTGTCGGAAGTAAAGTACACAGTAATCCTGTCAGAAATGTCAATTTATCATAAGCTACCAAATGAATGAGTTACTGCTGTGCATCAAATGCTTACATATGCAGAAATCTCTCATTTTTGAACACTCGTAGGTAAATGTCTGATGCTACAGAAACTAAACTTCAGCTCTTGTTAATGTTTTACTAAACTTAATGGAATCATTACTTTTGAATCTTGCTAACCTGACCTGGACTGTTCTCATGGACTTAAAAACTGTAGAGAAAAATAAGAAGGAACCAATATGGAAAACAACTACAAAACAAAACATCCACATATTTACAGACATGTGATTGTATTGCTTTTCCCCCCACATGCTCCAGCCTAGAGACCAACTGATATACAACTTTAAAGACAGATACCTATACCGATATTTGGTGATTTAAAAATTTTAAATTAAATTTGATTTGATGGTTTTTTTTTTCCAACCACATCAAGCTTAACAGATTTCCCTAACCTTTCCTTGTTATGTGTATTTATTTATTTACTCATTTACATTCTGCCCAACTGCACCGTTCAGCTGGTTGTGTTTGCATTCAAAACATCTCTTGCCAAAGAAGTTGCAGAGTGCCCTCTGGTGGACAATTTACACAACATTAATACGCCACAATTGAAGGGTGTTTCACCCATCTCTTCTTTACTTTTTCTACTATCAGTCGTTATTAATGTCAATATTAATATCAGCCAATAATATCAGCCTGTTGGGCTCGAGTCTAACCTGGTGAGGCCTTCTGCAAGAATCTTTGCAGAGCGACGAAACCTAAAAAACTGCCTTGCGTCCATTCCAGTACTTTCAGCAAACACCCTCCAGGAGTTTGCTGACATTTGTAAGTCATCATAATACTAGGATTATTTTGTCTTATACCGAGGTGATGATTGTTATTCAAGTGTAATTTCACTTCTAAAGGAGCTGCACGTCAGGTTCAGATTTTTAGATTACAGATGTTATGGAGAACACGAGGATCAGAGAGGACTGCATATCTGAAAGGAGCTTATAAGTTCATTTTTAACCTCTTTATTTAAAAACACGATTTCCAGACTACCCGTGATCATTCTGGTAGAGAGTGATTTCGTTTTAGCCAAAAGAATCTCTGAGCAAAGCAAAACACCGACTATGTTATCACGTTATGCTTATCCAATTCAGATGGGGCTAGAGGTTGTCCCAGCAGTCACCGAGGAAGACAGGGGTCACCCTGGACAGGTCGGCACTGTTTTAGGGCTAACACACAGAGACCACAGAGACCACCTTTCACATCCACTCCTCACACCAATTTAGAATCGCCAGTTAAACTAAGTAGCCCGTCTTTGGACTGCGGGAGAAAGCAGGAGTACCGGAAAGAACCCACCGAGCTACACGGAGAATATCCTGAGTGTTAGATTTGAACCCAGGCTCTTTTTGCTGTGAGGCAACAGTGCTAAACGTGCACAGAAATTAAGGATTCTCATGCTTCCTCCAGCACCGAGAACGGCTGAAGGAGGGACTGTGTATCGTTAAGATAGCGCACAGTCACCGCAAATAATATTTATGTAGTCAAAGCAGTTTAAATGTGTCGCCCACATTGATTCATCATTAATAACTGATCTGTCTGCAGTGCTGGAAGCATCGGGTTATTTAATTAATGTTTTTTTTCATACAGTTTGAATTAATCTCTCCAGGGGAATGAAGTCAAACGTGCCAAAAGTGTCTCTTCTTCAAGTTGTCAAGTGAAATCTAGACAACCCCAGTACTCAGGCTTATTTAGCAGAATGCTATGCAAATGAGATTACATTCAGCTATCTCATTTACATCTGTGAAAAAAAAAAAAAAAAAAACCCTGCTGCGATACTTATTTTTGTAGCAGGATTATGAAATATTTCCCTGGATGCTTACTGGCTTATGATTGGCATGTAACATACACGAGGAAAAAGAATGAAGAAACTTGGAGGCCTGCTACTCTACTGTTTGTCCTTACAAGCACTGTTGTCCTCCGAGGTGGCGGCAGAGGGCAGCAGGGGGTTGTTGTGCTGCAGCTGCTTGGCGTAGAGCATGTGGAGGCGTGGAACGAGCGAGGCTGGCGGGCAATGCACCCTCTGCTCCTCCGCCGTCTCCATGCACTCAGTGGGATCCAGCAGGCTTGAAGAGGCGTCTCTGTACGGAAACGTCAACAATGAGAAACAAACTGAGCAGATCAGGGCAGGGAGGAAAATCAAAGTACGTGTCTTACTTCTCGTCGGCTAAGGCGCTGAGAGCGGGACTGACGGAGAGGATCCCGTAGACCTCAAGCATGTCGTTCAGTTTGAAGCTGTCCCAGTCCTCGTAGACCTGCCAATGATACCCACATTATAGCATGTGTCCTAAAACTCTCCTCATGATAGCTGTATAGTCTCTAAAATCACCTCTTTGTTCAAAACGGTTCAGTACTGGAAGAGGAATAAACTGACGCAGCACACCTTGACTAGGCAGGAAGGGCCTTTCTCTCCCGGCAGGGGGAAGTTGAGGTCGAGGTGGGAGGCAGATGTCGTCTGGCTGGAAGGAGCTTCTGTCTCCTGCCGCTTACAGTCGCCGTTGCCGTGATGTTCTGTGGGACTCTGAGGACCTGCAGAGAGGAAAAATAAAGCCATGCTGATAAAGTTCGTCCTTGACCACGAGATCTACAGATGAGGACAAATTTATTACCCCCTAGGAAATTTAAAGTCGTTGTCAAAATTCTCCCCAAGTGCTTTTTAAATAGAGCAAAGGATTTTCAACATAGCATTTCTAAACATGCTATTTTCTTTTATAAAGCACAAGTTATTTCTATTTGCACAATAATGCGAGGAAAAAAGGAGTCTAGACGATGCTCACAAGGCAAGGACGGATCCACAAAGTTATCAAAGCGTTTCAAAAATGACAGTAATGACACAATTAAATGATGTAACTGATCAAGAGCAGCTATAAGTTGGGCCTTATGCTAACGCTCTGAACACTCGTACCAGCGTGCGCTTCCCTCTGCTTCTGTGGCTGCGTGTCCATGTCGTCCATGTCGTCGTCTTCCTCGTAGCTTCGTTTCTGTCTGCTTGGCACGTACGAGGTGGAAGGCACCACTCTTGCTTGGCTGCTGTTGGCATACCTGTGCAACAGAGTTAAGGACAACTCGGAGCAGCAGATCGCAAGATAAAAATGCACATTTCACGAATGCCAGCTGCGTAAAGAGCGATTCTGTGTGGTCTTTTGCAAGCTGAGGATATCTCTTTGACCCAGGGGTTTTCTCCAGGGATTGGCACACAGTAGAAAGTCTGTCGTTCTGCAGTCACGGTGTTTTTAGAGTTAAAATCCACCTGCAGATAAAACACTCGTTAACAACCAAGTTGGAGCTAAAATGAGCCATCTATAGCGAATGAGTGTTTGAAGAGACTCACCCCGCATTCTGTCACGTCTTTATACTTCCCACATCGCAACGTCTGTGAAAGAATAGACAGAAAAGGAGGATGAAAGATGAAAACAGCTAAGAGCTTATCAAAGGGCTGCACTCATACCAATAACAGCAGACGAGAGGATAAAGAAGTGCGTACTTTAGCCTGTGTGGCTGGATCGACAGTCTCATAGACTCCCATGTAGAACTCTGGATCAAACATGTCTTGGATGAAACAGCGAAATTTCACGAGGCTGTTGGGCTTCAGGTAATGCATGGGGATGTCGTTGAGAGATGGGACCTGCATCAAAGTGTGCAGAAACAGATTAGGAGCCTGACTTTCGTGCACATGTTTTTGTTTAAAGTGTAATTTGTATTACCAAGGTGTGAGCGTCCTTCTCTTTCAGCCGATCTTTGAAGAACTCCACGGCTCTTGCCTCCCAGCCAGAGTTTGGATTACTCTGGGAAGCAGCTGAAATATCAAGAAGGCCTAATGTTATTGGCAAATCAAAACTCAAAGTTGGATAAATGGTTGTTGTAGCGCAAAATTAGCTTAGCTGTGCTGCATTAGATAAAAATGTTCCCTTTCAAGCCTCGCTCAGTGTCTCACTATGGAAAGCGCCCTCTGGTGTGAGCAATCACCACAGACCAATCCCCCAACCCCTTATAATAGCCCCCGTCCCCACACCAGGCATTTTCAAAGTACATCCTCGCAAAGATCAAAGGTGCTCCTCCCACTTGTTTAACCTTTTGCGTTCAAAACTGTCTTAATTTTTTATGGCACTGATTCAAAGTGCTGGAAAGATTCCTTGGAGATCTTGGTCAATATTGACGTGACAGCATCACACAGTTGCTGCAGATTTGTCAGCCATGATGTGAATCTCCTGTTCCACCACAGGCTGATGTACACCGTGGGCAACAACACTCAGTCTGGCTGTGGTTTTTAAATGATGCTCAGCTGGTACTAAGGGGCCTAAAGTGTGAAAATAAGATATCCCTCACACATCATTACACCACCAGCAACCTGAAATTGGCGATACAAGGCAGGACGTAGCCATGCTTTCATGTTGTTTATGCCAAATTTGATCCTACTATCCAAATTCTGCAGCAAAAATTCAAGACTCGGGCTGACCCAATCTTCTAGCTGACAGAAGAAGCGTTCTGCTGCTGTAGCACATCTGCCTCACCTTTTGACATGTTGTACATTTACAGATGCTTTTCTGCAAATCCTAGTTGTAACAAGTAGTCATTCGAGTTACTTTGTTGTGTTCCTATCAGCTCAAAGCAGACAAACCATTCTCCTCTGATCTCAGACATCATCAAGGCATTTCCACCAGACAACTGGTCCTCACTGGATATTTTCTCTTCTTCTGACCATTTTTCTGTAAGCCCTAGAGATGGTTGTATGGGAAACTCCCAGTATATCAGCAGTTTTTGAAATACTCAAAGCAGCTTGTCTGGCACCAACAACTATACCACATTCAAAGTCACTTAAAACCTTTCATCCAATTCTCATGCTCGGTCGTCTTGCCCATGTCTGCGTGGTTAAATGCACTTGTTGTTGCCATGGAACTGCATATATTAGAGAGATTAGATATATGTCTTACTGAAGAGTTCAACAGATGTACTTAATGAAGTGACTAGTAAGTGTATAGATGTAATATGAAGAGCAAAGAAGTGAGACAGGGTAAAGAGAAAACCTGTTATAATGTAGGGGTGTAGAAGGAAAAAATAGATAAAAGATAAAAGAACATGTCTAAAAGACATAAGCAACTTTTATTAATCTTAAATATAACCGCCCCACCAGTGACACGTAAATGTCAGTCCTTTAAAATTTTAAGGAATATGTGGATTTTTCCGCATATTCTTTAAAATCCGTCTCGGTCTTGATGTGTGGCGCTGGCGTGTGTACAGTTACTACACGAAAAAGTGTAAGAAGTCATTTGCTTTTTCGAAGAGAAAGAAAAAAGAAACCACACACAGCCACCTGCAATGTGCAAAGTTGGCATGGTACGTAGTCAGAGAGCTAACTAGCTAGGTTCACGCGTTAGCCCTACATAGTGAAGTTCCGGTGTCTTACCAAACATCCCCTCAACAACACCAAGGGGGTCGTTAATCCAGTCATGTGTGGAAGGCATGGCTTAGATGGTGATAAAGGTCCGGAGATTAGAAAATATATCAAAGTAAAATCACAGTGAAAACACCAGTTTGTTGACTTTCCCCATACACGGGATCGCTGAAGTGAAGGGCGGGAAATTTGCGTCACCAGACGCAGAGCGTAGTGGGTTTGTTTTGGGTACGGGGACCAACCGGAGCACGGAGGTGTTACTCGTCATAACTCTTCTTCAGGATAGGCTGGGTGTTTTTCGTTTGACTTTAAATTCCTGTTCTAGTGAAGAAAAAAAAAGAAATAGTCTTTAATATGGAGCTACTTCTATTTTTTAAAGATACAGTTTGTTGTTGTTTTTTATTTAAAAGATTAAAATATTACAGTGTAAGTAATCATCCTGGTCTATAGGTGGCAGTGGTGAGCGAGAGTGTTTGTTGTAGCGTCAACAAAAGAACTGTGGCGAAATTGCCTGCGTGATTTTAGTAGATCTGAATAATATGTGCTACGCTGCTTGTAGTCGTGCAATCTCCGGTTGATGCTTTATAGATCAGCAAAATCTGCGAGCCCAGTGAAAAAAACAAAAACGCTCATTGGAGAACTGAGCGTGTCCTGTCTGCCTGCTCCGGTAGTGGCTACGTGTAATTCTCGGGGAAAATGGCAGATAGAAAAAATAATAATGCTCCAAACACCAGTGCAAATTTACTATTCAGCGCCGCTCCGGAGTTTAACTTCAATTTGCCTTTCATGCCAGTGAGTCAGGCCACTGGTCCGGCGGTGCTGTCAGGAGGTGAGACGAGATGCTGACTGAGGAAATGTCCAAACATTTGTGGGTTCGTTAGCAAGCTAAGCTAGTTAGCAAATTGGGTTCCCGTATCGCTTACGGGGCTTACTGAGTGTAAAAGTAACAGAAAGAGAAAGAAACCTTGTCCGAGTAGCGAAGCGGTTTTTAGGCGTAAGGTTATCCTAACTGACAGCGATGTGTTGTGGTCAAACTTGCAGCTGTGTGATGTTTTATTTTGCACGTATGTTTCAGGGTCACAGCCAAAACAGTGCTCTGAGTTAAATGGCAAGACAACGTCCTGTTACAGGAATTTAATGATGCGACATTCTGCTGATCAAGCGCCTGATAAAGATGTTTCCTCTTTTTATATTTTAAGGACTAATCGGTAGAAAGCTACAGCTCTGAGTATATATTCTCTATCTCTGTGATTTAATGTGTGTCAGATGTTTTTGCATAGATACTAAAACATGTGTTACACCTTTATTCTCCATGTCGGTGTGCAGTAGATGACTCCACTGATGTTGGAGAAGAAGACAGCTTTGTAGGTCAGACATCTGGGAATGGACATCCCCCGTCTACGTTCAGCTACTTCTCCAGTCCCATAACCAGTACTGACCCATTTGCATCCATAGGCCAGTCTCCATGCCCCCCGACAGTGCTGTCTGCAGCCCCGACCACAACAGGACACGTTTCTGTTCCCAGCAGTATCAGCATGGTTCCACCACAACCCCCACCTGCCAGCTCACAAATGAACCCTACTCCTCCGATGTTTGGTAGTGCAGTTTACCAGAGCCCCATGGGGCGTCACACTCCTCCCCCTACCACAATGACCCCACCGCCTCCCCAGATGCAGCCGCAGAGCCACAACCCGTACAGACACACCCCCACCAGCAGCAGAGCTAGTCCTTATATTCCAGCTCCGGAAATCCTGCCGCCAACGCACACGCCTCAGCAGAATCCCTACTTGGTCAGCTCGCCACCGCAAACGTTCCCCCCATCAGGACCCATGTATACAAAGGTAAGTGTGTCACACCGGTGTTGTTGATCACTGGGTTTATTAACTTATTTGGGTAGTTAAATCACATCTTTCTCTCTTCAGCCTCCTCCCACACAGATTCAGGGCCCTCCACCTCCACTTCCAGCCACCACAGCTGGAGCCGTCGTTCCTGCTGTTCCCATGATGCCGTACAACTACAACGTCTATGAGCCAGTTCAGCCTCACTGGTTCTACTGCAAGCAGGTGGAGTCAAAAAGCGTCTGGCTTCCTTTCAGTATCTTTGACTCCCTTCAGCTTGAGGAGACGTACAACTCTGGTACGACAAGACAAATTGCAAATTTGTCTTTGGGGTCCTGAGAATCTCATCTTGACCTGAGCTGCACAGTGAAGTTGTTTTTTTTTTTTTTCATTCTTTCAGTTCAACCAGATCCAGAAAGTGTGATCATACGCACGGACGGAGGGAGGTATGACGTGCAGCTTTATGACCGCATGCGGACTGCAGTGTACTGGGAGGAGGAACCTACAGAGGTCCGGCGCTGCACCTGGTTCTACAAAGGAGATACAGATAGTCGCTTTATTCCTTACTCTGAGGAGTTCAGCGATAAGCTCGAGGTTTGTCTCAAAAATACTGTTTTTTTTAAACCCTCTGCATTGTTCTTTATTGGTTTAGTTTAGGCTGCACTGTTGTAAAAGGAAATTATAATATTGTATTATTGCATCATCTCTAGGCTGAATATAAGAAAGCTGTGTCTACCAACCAGTGGCACCGCAGGCTGGAGTTCCCATCAGGGGAAACTATTGTGATGCACAATCCAAAGGTAAACCCTTGTTTGATTATTGTGCTGTAGCGGTCTGATGATGTAATTAGCTTTATAGTTCATGAGCATTGATCTGTTTGCCTTTGTAGGTCATAGTGCAATTTCAGCCCTCCTGCGTACCAGATGAGTGGGGCACAACTCAGGACGGGCAGACCAGACCCAGAGTGGTGAAGAGAGGGATCGATGATGACCACGATGAAGTGCCTGATGGTAGACAAGTTCCGCTGTGCTCAAAATAATTTGCTCTAAGTGTAAACACAGTTTGTATCATCCACTAAGTGTAATTTTAGGAAATGGAAAGTATGATAAGGTATTCCAGAGGCATTAGCAGGATCATAATCAGTTTTTTAGGACTTTGTGATAGCTGGTTAGGTGCTAAGTGAAGTATAATGCAGCCTCATTCTGACTGCAGTTCACATTTTATGCACATATTTAAGATTAGAGACAAGTGACCGTGCGCACCTCTTTCCAGGTGAGCTCTCAACGGTGGATCATCTTGTGTTCATGGTTCATGGAATTGGCCCCGTGTGTGACTTGAGATTTCGGAGCATGATTGAGTGTGGTGAGTAATGAAGTAATGAGCAGTCACACTGCAGCCGTGTAACGATGTGTGCGAAGGAAACGTTAAAAATGCTGTTTTGTCGTGCTTTCAGTGGACGACTTCCGTAATGTGTCGCTGAAGCTGCTGCAGAGCCATTTTAAGAAATCCCTGGATGAGCACGCTATCAGCAGAGTGGAATTTTTGCCTGTGCAGTGGCACACGGCTTTACATGGAGATGCCACAGGGGTGGACAGGTGAGGGGGACAAATGTTTAACACCAAAGAGGCTTGACACACATGTGGTGATATTATAAATAGCTCCTGTCTGGATGAAAACACTGGAGCTACTCTCTTATTTTAAATTGATGTTGTTTATCACCTGTAAATCCTTCATCATTACTCAGAGATGGGTAAACAGAACATTTATCGGATACTGTCATTATTTACTGGAGATAATTGGTGGCTCAGTTCACCAGACATCCTTGCAGGACCTTAACAGACTTATTTCTTGTTTGTCTTTGCAGGAGGATAAAGAAGATCACTTTGCCCAGCACCGGGCGTTTACGTCACTTTACCAACGAGACCTTGTTAGATGTGCTTTTCTACAACAGTCCCACTTACTGCCAGACCATCATGGACACTGTTGCTCAAGAGATTAACCGACTCTATGCCCTGTTCATGGAGAGGAACCCGGACTTCAGAGGTGCAGTGTCAGTGGCAGGACACAGCTTAGGTAATAAACATGTTTAATCAGCTTCTAACCTTTCTGTTTTTTCCACCATCACTTAATTTTTCTGCATGTTTCTCCTTGCAGGTTCTTTGATTCTCTTTGATCTGCTTTCAAATCAGAAGAATGCCTCACCCGGAGGGGCCATGCCAACCATGCCTGCTGCTAACGGAGAGGTCAAACAGGTCACGCCCTGGCTAATTTAAATAAAGTACAATATACTGTAAAAATAAAACGAACACCATGCTCTTTTCCGTTTACTTGTAAATGAGATGAATATTTTCAGAATAAAAGTTCAGTATGTAATTGTAAATTTTTTATCCTCATATCAGGTGACGGCCCCCGTTGCACAGGAAAATAGTGCCGTCACGCCTCCAGCTGTGGAGGAGCAGCCCAAAGAGGATGGGGAGGAGTTTGAGGATCTTGCTGCTATGCTGGAACATCTGGGCCTGTCTGAATACAAGAGTACCTTTGATGAGGAGAAGATTGACATTGAATCTTTTGTAAGAACACAGTCCACCTTTTATTTTACAGACTGCTGTGAGTCAAGATGTGTTTTAAAAGTAGAAGAAATCTAGTTATAAATGTAAACTGTATAAGGTCATTTGAGAACATCTGGGGTTTTATGCGATATAATGTAATTCATCTTATTCTGACCCTTTTATATTCTCTTAGCTTATGTGCACGATTGAGGACCTGAAGGAGATGGGTATCCCACTTGGTCCCAGGAAAAAAATTGCCAAATTTGTCAAAGAAAGAGTGAATAAGCAGGTAAGTTTGTCTGCTGAGTATCTGCGAGGCTTGCAAAAATTATTGTGATTATGACCCCGCCCCCCTCATGGTTTCATGTTCACAGGCTGCACGTCAGGCAGCTCAGGAGAACAAAAAAGAGGTCAAAGAGGTCACTCAGACTGCAGCACCTCCACCAGCAGCTGCAACATCAGCAGCTGAAGTTCCCTCTCATCCGACTGTGAAGAAGCTTCCAGTGGGCAGCACCGTCTCCTCTGTCCATGTGGACTACAATTACTTTGAAGTTGGAACGGGGCAGGTAAACACATCTGTCTGTCAGCAACAATGAGCTGCTATTCTGAAGCAGAGCTGGCTGACATTTAATCAATCCTCTGCAGGTGTCTGTCATCTACCACACTCTGGACTTTGAGCCTGTGAATTTCTTTGCCTTGGGTTCTCCAATCGGCATGTTCCTGACTGTACGAGGACTTGAGAAGATCGAAGAGGCGTACCAGCTGCCCACATGCAAGGGATTCTTCAATATTTATCATCCAGTATGTGTTTGTGTAACATGTTTTATTGTTTCTGGGTCAGATTTGTACGTTATTCTGGTGTGCACGGGCATTTTATTCACTAGGCTAATGGTTTAGACTCTAATTTTAATAATGTCTTTCAGCTGGACCCAGTGGCTTACAGGATTGAGCCCATGATAATGCCAGACCTGGACTTGAAGCCTGTGTTGATCCCACATCACAAAGGACGGAAGAGGCTTCATCTTGGTATGGACCCAAACACTCAGAGCAGAGCTGTCATTGTTTTAGTCACATATGAGATTAAGTTTCAAACAAAAGCAACAAAAAAAAAAAACAGTTTTTAACTGTGAATCCTGACAGTTACATATACAGAGTTAGTTACTGAACCTAAACTAAACTGTTCAGTATTTTTGGCCTCTCTGCCACTTAAGGGTGGAGCGCCCCAATATCTGCGGTTACACAGCACAAAGACTATTCTTGCACTTCAATTGCTATGAAGCAACGTAGTGGCAAATAAAACTGATTCGTTTTTTCCTTGGCTGTGCAGAAAAACATTAAGGTGACGGCAAAATAAAGTTTCTCGTGGTGGTTGCTTTTTTTTTTTTTTTTTTTTTTTGTAGTTTATGTAGGTTTCATTGGTTGTGTGGAAATGGGTTTAGGCGTGATTCTGTGTGTTTCAGAGCTAAAGGAGTCTCTCTCCAGGATGGGCTCTGACCTGAAGCAGGGCTTCATCAGCTCCTTGAGGACTGCCTGGCAGACCCTCAACGACTTTGCTCGTGCTCACACCTCGAATGCCCAACTTCAGGCCCAGCTGGCCATCGTGGCCAATCAGATCGAAGAGGAGGAAAAGCAACAAGTGCACGAGGGTGAGTGCGGCTGAGTTGTGAGTCTTCGTTTGACTATTTTCTGTACTGTGTGAGATCAACCGTTTTGCTGTGGTTTGTCACAGAGCATAAGATTCCAGACAACCCTGAGCTTCAAAAAGAAGACGACGAGTCTCAGGTGAAGATCGGGATGTTAAATGGAGGGAATCGCATCGACTACGTCCTGCAGGAGAAGCCCATCGAGAGTTTCAACGAGTATTTGTTTGCCCTCCAGAGTCACCTCTGCTACTGGTACAAGCAATCTTATATTAAAGACCTGTTTGTAGTTGCAATTTGAATGGAAACTTGAGTATTATGCAGCCGAATGACACGGACTGAAAACTAAGTCAGTGTTTTTTGGTATCAATTAATAATTTAAATATTTCCTGTGGAAAAATAACAGGTTTGGTGGTTTCAGCCTCTCAAATATGTGATCTTTAATAATTTATCAAGTCATGAGTAGTATTTTGGTTTCATGAAAAAAAAAGACTTACTCTTCTGTAGTATAGGTTTTTTTTATTCATTGCTGATTTTTAGGCCCTTTCCTCACAGTACATTCTTGCCTTGTTTCCATCAGTACCTTTTCAGCTCGACTTGATTCAACTTAGTTTTGATAGTTTTTCATTAGGTGGTAGTACCTGGTACTGGGTACTACCTTCTTTAGCGCCTGCTCGGTTGGGGTTCCAAGTGATCAGTTAATCCAAAAATGTGAAATCAGACTGCATGCCACCGATAGGCCAGACGATGGTGTCACTCGATGAGTCATGAGAGTGACTCCTTCACAAAAATCCAAACCACCATTTTTGAAACCTGGCAACGAGGAAAATGGCCGCAGAAAAAAACAACACTGTGGTTCCCGAGTCTGACAAAAAGCTTTAATGACCCACGTGGAGGTGGTACTCAATTGTAATGGAAAATGACTGCAACAGAATCGAGTTGTGTCGAGTAGGTACTAGTGGAAAAGAGGCATCTGACACACCATAGTAGAAAAACTGTACATTTAAATGATGGCGAGTTACGTCTGAAGTCCTTTAAGCTGCTTCAGTGACTGCCTGAAACCTGTGTATTAACACTTGTGTTGTTTTGTAGGCAATCTGAAGACACGGCTCTGCTCATTCTCAAAGAGATCTACAAGACCATGGGGATCCATCCAGAACAGATGGCACATTAATACACAGAGTACACCTGTCTGCTTTGGTCCCATTTAGTTTCACGTATTACTTCTTCACTGGGATTTTGATTATTTTTCCTTTTTTTTTTATTGATGTAGTTTATTGTATACAGATGAATAATACAATTGTATTACGCCATTTGTCTTAAATTAAGAAACATACAAATGAGCTCGTTGATTCAAAGACACTTGACAAGTTTGATATTACATTTTTATAGTATAAATTATAGAAATGGTGGGAGGGGTCAAGTTTCCCAAGAACATGTATCAGCAGATCAAATACTAACAGCAGAAATGAAGGAGCAGAAGCGAATGCAGCCTTCTGTAAGTTTTATTTCATGGCAAGACTTAAAATAAATCATCACCTTGCTCAAGTGTTTCGTTTGAATTGTTGTGTACTGCTGATGTTTTCTCCTGCGGGGTAAGGAGAGACTAAGACTATCTACAGAAAGCTGGAATATTTGCAAAAACAATAATAAAATAATTACAGTACCAGATGAGACCTGCTTCCTCTGTGAGGGAGAAAAAAGCACTTCTTGCCTGCTCTATGTAATCTTTAGACAGCTGTCCTCATTAAAATTACCCCTCTGACCTATGGGAACTGTTCAGCTGTAACATTATGTGGAATAGAAACCAGCAGCTCTGAATACAGCTAAAAACAATATCAGAAGAAACGGATCATAGTACTGTCTGCATGTAGGCACATATTTAACTCACATGTATGAAACAATGGAATATTAGAAAAATATTTACAAGCATGACTGTAACATTCAATCCCAGTCAAGAAGTGGGAATCGTAGTGCTGGGAACGACGCTCATTGTTATTTATACAATAATACTGGTCCACATACACCTGATATTGTAACGTTGCATGCAGTAAGCAGATCTTTGCTCCAAGTCCTTGAACCATTTGATCAACGTGCTTTTCAGGTGAACTCTTTACTTGGAAACAATCAGCAATAAATGAATGATAACAGCGACTGACTGTCACAAAACACAAGTTCCCTTTTTTTAAAAAACAAACAAACCATACTGCCCCTCTCACAGAACTTCTAATACTAACAGAATATTATGGCTCCATATACTACTGCCAAAATACTGAGTGAAAGATTATAAAGTGTTTGAGGATCAGCTGAAACTTTTGGCTTCTTTTGGTCACTATGAGAAAGTGCAACGTCTTTACAGTTGTCAATAAATTATACAAGTTGTTATCCTTTAATGTGTCTTTAGTTTGATTTAAAAAGCCTGTCCAAACACGCAACAGCTGCCAGAAATCATCTGAATGAGCTGAAATCTTTCTGAAGTCATATTTGGCTGTAAAAGGTGCTAAAGAGGCTGGCTGCAGGTCAGGTGCTGTGTTTGAAGCAGGCAGGATGGCTTAATGAGAAGTTGTCGAGTTCAAAGTTAGTAAGCGCATGCCTATTGATTTGATTTCATGTAACATATTGTCAACCTAAATCCACGAGATACGTACCTGTTGTTCTTCCCTCAGCAAGTTAAGTATTGCTAATTTGAGCGTCAGCTCTTCAGTAAGACTCGTGCCACGTTGTGAACTTTCACATTGACTAACGTTCATTTTTGTACATTCATTTGTCTACAGCTGTGCGGTGAAATGCAGAAGGATCCGTGTAAACATGTCTTCGCTGTAGTGCCTTAATGATATCAGCACCTTGCAGTCTTAATGTAGAAATGATGCTGGGTATGGAGAGGCTCGCTCAGTCCTCTGTTTTGCTCTGTGTCTTGAAGGCCTGCTTGCGTAGGTGAGCCTCAATCTCCTCGCGGAAAACCAGCATCCCCAGGTGAGAGTGGGAGGCCTCGTTCATCGCTTTGGACTGGATGCACATGCGGTACTGCTCCGGCGTCAGCTCGTCCGCGCATTGCTTCTCATGCCACAGGTGGAACAGACCCGACACCGGCGTGCGGATCACGATCATGTCACTCCGCAGATACTTCCTGTACAAGTGGACGTCTTCCACGCCCCAACCTTTGACCTCAAGATCAAAACCACCTGCGGAAAAAAGACCCATTTAAAACATGTTACGCACAACTGTCAGGTCTAATAAAACACATGGATCAATGCTTACCGATATTTAGAAAGTCGGAGCGATACTGGCATGTCATTCCAAATCCAAAGTCTCTCCAGAATCCAGCATCCTTTTTATGAATCTATTTGAAAACACATAGTCACCTCTGACACACAGGTCACCACCAAACCAGCTTTCTAACACGTTGGTCAGAATGGGAACCTTTACACTTCTTACCAGCTGGAGTTCAACAGGTGGAGCCAGCTCCAAATTTCCGTAGACAATGGCAGGATTGTACAAACTGAACACGACAGGATAGAAGACTTTCTTGTCTGTAAAACAGAACAAGCAAATTAACCTTTGGCTGAAAGCAAGAGCACATAAAGACTATAACGAATGTGAGCCGATTACACCTACTTGGAGCAGCGTGGAGACGACAGGTGTTAAGGAACTCGAGTGTAAAATGGATGTCCACGTCACAAAAAAACATTAAGACGTCGCCTTTCTTCCATGCGTGAGCTCCGATATCCAAACCTCGACCCCGGGAAAACTCCTCGTCCACTGGGATGAGAGTGTAGTTGGAGAAGCTCTCCTCCCTGTAAAACAAAACCTGATTTTTAACAAATGCCTCATACGACATATTAACAAGCCTATTAAAAGGGCTTTCTGTTCAATAGACTCACCTCGACATTTTTTCCAGAGATGACGTCACCTCCTGTAGACCTTCCTGCCCAAAATAAACCACCGTGAGATGTACCCTTCTGTCATGCTGTATGCACACCTCCCTAAAAACACATGCATTTTTCAAATGAATTACAAGGACACACAAGGCTGCAGTGTTTTCCACAACAATGGTGGAAACAAAAGCCAACACGTCTAATGAAAGCCAAGTGTGCTGGCTCATGTTTAGTGGAGAGGGATGGATTTAAGATTCATTCTCACCTGAAGTTTTGCAAGAACTGTGAGAAAGTTTCTACCCTGCCCGCTAGTGGCACAATGATGTTAATAATCATTCCTGATGTTTCCACAGATGTGCTCCTGACTTTCATTAAGGGGCCAAAAGGCCTGAAGAGTGTGACGTGGCGAAAACTGCTGGAATCCTCTTTGGCAAAGAAGAGCTCGTAAAGTGTCCCTTTGTCTCGCTCTGTCCGGTATAGCCCTGCCAAAAGAAGACAATTTGAAAAACACTGAGACGGGCTGAGAAAACACCAGTTATCCACTAAGTGGCACTAAGTGCCAAATTCAAGGAGAATTTCTGTTTGGCACTACTGCTGTGCATGACTAACGCGCAAACCAGACACGTAGCATAAACTTTTGTCCCCATCCTTGCTATGCAAAGGCACACCACAATCTTAATCTGACTGGCTCTGACCCCTGCAGTTTTGTCAAACTTTAACCATCTCATGTAATCTCCCAACCACAACTCTGACCAAGCAATATACACTAGCCAAGGAGCAGGAGTCATGGAGGGTCACTGCAGCTGAGAGTGCGGCTTATGAACTTTCAAATGTATTTTACGTTTGACGCATCACTTTTGAGGTCAAGATTTTTCTGTCGGAACTTGAATCAGACCTTTGCCAATTGTGACATTTTGGCCCAATATCAATGTTTAAAGTAACAATTTGGCTGATTTTGTTTTGTTGTTTATTGTTTTCCTGGAATAAGGGGAAAACAAAGAAATACTCTAAAAGAAAATAAAAGATGTACTTTAGTTTTGACTCGTTTCTAACTTCTGATGCACACCCAGTCCTTTTGCTCTATAAGTGGGCCTGAAATATGACAGAAACCACCAAGTTCAGAAAAGAGCTTCAAAGGCTTTCAGAGGGTAAAGAGTTAAAGTCTTGCAGGTCACACAATTTGAACATTTAACCAGTGCAAAATTTATATTACTAAATACAGACTGTTCACTAAATCTGATAACTGTCATATGCCAACATCAATCAATAGGCAATATTGGCCAGTGTTAGTCAGATAGTGTATATCAGTGCAACCCAGTGCTCCTTTATCTTAATAAAATGTACTAACCAAATCAGATTTAGAACAAAGGCTCAGTTTATTATTCTGGATCGTTAAAAATAGATTTTGCTGGTGAATTTTTTTTTCAACGAGTCTCTTCACTGAGTGGAAACTGTTAATAAAAGGTTCATTTTGAACACTGGCTACAGTCATTACCTCTTAGTCTGTAATTTAACTGAGAGTCTCACCTTCAGTAAAGTGACCATCTGTGTAGGTTTGCCTCTGCATTGGCACATCATCCTCCACACCATCCTCCTCGTCAGGGTTGTTGATGATGTCTAGTGCGGCCTCGATGACCTCCACCAGCTCATCCCTGCGGTCCTTGCGGACTGGTTTCTCCTCTGGGTGCCGCGTCAGCCCCATTTCCAGCTGGTACACCTTGGAAGAAGTAAAACTCTCAAACGGCACCAAGGCATACTCGCTTGGCAGGCGAGCTCCAGTGTTGACCTCAGCCTTGTCGATCTGAGAATGCAAGTACTCCAGCAAATCTCCAGGCTCTTGGTCTTTATCGGCCAGACCCGGAACTCCTGGAAGCTCTTTTTTCTCTTGGAGAACTTTCAACTTCTCGCTCATTTCCTGTAATTCCTGCTTAAGCTGGGCAATTTGCCGCTTCAGACTGGCAGCACGGTTCAGGTGGCGCTCCTCCTGTTCCTGGAGCAGGGCCTGGTAGTATTCTTTTCCATAGGTCTCTCCTACAGGGCCCGGTAGGATCAGGCTGACGTCTGCTGGTGGAGTGCACTCCAGCAGGTATGCAAACAGCAGCAACACCAGCAGCAGAAAAAGACCCAGGAAGAGCCAGCGGACCCGACCCTGGAGTGGCAACCCCCGCCTGGGCATCACGTTCTCATAAAAGCTATAGCTGACAAGCCTGCATTCCCTTCGCCACCCGGACTGCTCACATTACTTAAAACAGGTTTCTATACATCATCTTAGAGACATGGGTGTGTAGGTCATTTTGGAATAAAGAGATCTTGTTCTTTGGCTCCAATGCATCAGTATTTCCACACATAGGTCCTGTGTAAATCCACAAAACGATCAGCTGTTAAAAACACAGAAATCCACAATCAGGAAAAAAAAAGCCACAATCCAGGATCCCAATACAGGGACTTTTGTTAAAAACAGTGATGACAAAACAGCAGATAATCATACAATGACATTTAATGTGTTACCTTTAAGCAACCTTTCAAATAAACCAACCTGCTATCTACAGTTTCCTTCAGTCAGTAAGTTTCTGTTGAACATGCATCCGACTTCTTCACTTCAAAGATTCCGTTTAAACCTGAGGAAGGAGGGACAGCAGGGATTAGCTACACCTGGACAGCTAACACACGCCAGCTAGCTCTCAGCCAAACAACAGCACACACAAGGAAACTGGTGGGCGAGCTTCACAGAAAGCTAGCTACAGGCTGACTTCCGGTGTAGCCTTTTCTCTTCAAAATAAATGCACGGGCTTTGTGCAAAGCGGCAAGACCAAACACTCCAGATTCCGAGAGGTACCTTCTTGGAATGAAAGTGGACAAAACAAGTGAAACACACACAGCGTCCAAGGCCGATTTGTGATTATCTTTTGAATTACAGGCTGGGTAAATGTCATACAAGGCTCACCAGTCAAGAATCCCTGGTAAAAAGCCAGCCTTCATGAGTTTCCACGCCTAATATCGTATCAACCAGATACCATGTGCAGCAGGTTCTTGAAGGCCACACAGCTCCAGGCTTACACTTACAAAGTAACACTGTTTTCAGGCTCTCACACCCAGATATAAATCAGTCTCTAGACAGCTATAATGAAATCAGCAGGGCTCTGAATCCAGCCAGAACTGGAACTGAGCTTGTGCTGATGTTTTAAAAGCCGTAGCTGTCAAAATACTTTTTTGTACATTTATTTTTTTAACCTTAATGCTTTCTTCTAAAAATGAGATCTTGAATGTTTAACACCAAACACAGAAATATAAAATATTAATGATTCGTATTAACATGCTGAAAGGCAACTAAGATATGAGCCTTTCAGATTGTAACTACTCACACAAAGAATGTCTAACGCAAAACTGTTCTGCTGATGAAATGTCACAAAAATGAGGAACCGATTTTAAAAAGTGCTTGTTAAACCGTTTGGGGGATTTTGTGTGTGTGAGTTTGTGTGTGTGTGTGTGTGTGTGTGTGTGTGTGTGTGTGTGTGTGTGTGTTTGTGTGTGTTTGTGTGTGTATGGGGGCTTTATCAGCCCTGCCACAATGTGTCTTGTCGTTTTGCGTCACATACAAGTATCTTTAGTACCATCCGCTGACTCACAGAAAGCATGTCAACATGAAACTGCATGATTTTAACATAGCTTAAGTCAAGGACAAAGTAACACCAGACTGCCTGAAAAACAACAGAACCAAGTCATGCTAATGATGGGAGACTTTCAAACTCTAATTAAGCTACTGGTATGGCGACAGAGAAAAGTTAGCTATATTTCCAGAAAAACTCTTAGCCCAAAACCTCTGATAATTAGAATTTTTTCTCCTAGTGGCATATCTGCAAATTTCAGCACCTTCAATTCTTTTGAAATTTGCGACATTACAGGCAGCACATCCCCTTATTTTGAAAAAATTCGAACCGGACATGGCTACAGTTCTGCTGCTAGCTTAGCGATGTTCCGCGCTTCACTTCGCTTTCGGGTTTTTATTCTCACCCGTTAGAAAGCCTGTCTGTTAATCATAGCATTCCCCAAACGTTCACTCACCTAATCCCGTCTTTGTCCATTCCTGCCCCTCATTACAGCTGTTGCATTTTGTGTTAAACTAGCAGCAGTAGGTAGGTTGTGTTACAGAATGCCACGGAGCAAAGAGAAAAGAGTGGGTTGTAACCTACTTCCGGTTAAAAACTAACCAATCGCAGCGTGTCTAACGAGTGTCGTCATCAAACACGCCGACCCTCCAGGTTCATAATATTGTTTATTTTTATTAAAATAACGACGTTATTATTATATTGTAGCTCTAAAGGCATTATTGTTATTATTAGAACACATCAATGATTTTTTTTAACTCTCATACAGACTACCGCATCTTCCAATAACGTAACAACGTTAATCTGTTGTTTTAAAAAAGCTATATTTAACCTTCCCTCTAAGAGATTATTGTCTTTTCTTCCCGTTTCACTGTTCAGACCGAGAAGGCAAACCTCTTATCTGAGGTGATGGACTAGCTGACAGCTCTGGATTGAATTAGCACTGAAACATAATTTGTTTAATGTTCGAAAACAAGTGATATGATCTCATTGTGGTGCACAAAATAAGCCAGGAAATGTTCTCGTGGGATTCTGTTTATAGTCGTTATTTTTTCATTTTCTTAATTAGGAGAGAAGAAGACAGATGTTATCTGAAAGGCCAGAATCACTGCGGAAAATAGTCTTAGAAACTATTTTAATAAACAAATCGTTTCCTTGTACTTTCTATTTTAATCATATGATGTTTCTGTAACGTGGGTCTAACCAGTCAGTATTATGTGTAGGTGTAAAAATGTAGAGGTGTAAAAAAAAGTAAAGGGGGTCGTTTAATGTTACACACACACACACACACACACACACACACACACACACACACACACACACACACACACACACACACACACACACACACACACACACACACACATCGGGTATCTTTAAAAAGATTTTTAAAAAGTACAGATCTAGTTTCTTGCTTCAACTCCAACACCAAAACCTTCATCTGCTTTTCAGTATTATATATATATATTCACTGGGCTGGTTTGGACTCCCTTTTGAGTTCAAAACTGTTTTAACTCTTAATTTTGGAAAGACTTCTCAGAGATGTTGTCCACAGTCACATAACAGCATAACGCTGCACATCCATGATGTGAATTCTCCATTTCACCACATACAAAAGGTGCTCTATTGAAGTGGCATTGGGTGACTGTGAAAGCCATTTGGGTACAGTGAACTCATTGTCATGTTCAAACCAGTTTGAGATGATTTGAGCTTTTTCCTATGTTAAATTGTCCTGTTAGAAGCAGCGATTGGTAAATGTGTACGCTGTGGTCATAAAGGAATAGACATGATCAGCAGCAATAAATCGGTGGGCTGTGGTGTTTAAACAATGCTTAGTTAGTACTGAGGGGCCCAAAGCAAATATCCCCCAAACTATTACACCACCATGTCCAGACTATCCAATCTTCTCTCATCCAATGGGTTCAGAAATGCGCTTCTGCATAGTGATTTGAGTTGCTGTTGTTTTCCTATCAGCTTCGAGTCATCAGCTCAAAGCATTTTTATCCAGACCACTGCAGCTCACTGGATATTTTCTCTTTTTCAGACCATTCTCTGTAAACCTCAGAGTTGGTTGTGTGGAGAAAATCCCACTCAATTTCCTAGTTTCTGAAGTACTCAGACCAGCCACCAACTGTGCCACTTTCAAAATCACTGACAAAGTCGTCATTCTGATGCTCAAGCTGAAGGTCATCTGGACCGGGTCTACATGCTTAAATGCATTCAGTTGCTGATGTGTGATTGGCTGATTAAATACATGGGCTAACAAGTAGTTGAACAGGTGTAGCTACTGAAGTAGCAGGTGACTGTATGTGCTTACAATCAAAAGAAATGTGAAGCAGTGTTGAAACTTATAGAAATAAAGTATCAGAATCCTTGCAGTGGTCAGGCATCCTAAATGTTTAATACTAATTTAGAAAGAAATATTTTCTATTGTGTATAATTAACAAATAATATTTGCAGGTGAACTTTGGCTAAACATACTGTAATTATTTTCACAGATATAAGGGGAACAGACATTGTACATTTTTTAATATTTATTAATAACTGGAACATAACAAATAATAACAACATAACAGCAAGGACACGAGTTGGTTTACAGAATCATATTTTTCCACAAAGGCTGCCATTACAGTGAAGGACAATGTGAACTATAACATTAAGTCTACATTAATCCTCGTGTCCTTTCACTGGAGTGGCATTCAAAAGATGATGTTTTCAATGTGAAAAAAACAAGAGCAAAAGTAAGAAAACCATTCACTGAACATGTCTGCTTTACTTTTCTTTGGCGAGACCAGTTTCAAGACAACTCGTGGGAAAAACACAAAATAAAGGGTCTTTGACATTTCGAGGAGCACAATCCTCTAAAGTAGAAACTTTTTTTTTTTTTTTAAATTTTCAGAATAAGTTCAGCATTTCGTTTTCGTCCACTCAATCCCAGCTTTCTACAACAGGTGATGGTAAAGGCGTCCCCTTTAATTCCTGGGCTTGAAACTTCAAAGTCACACATGAACATTTGGAAGCTATTGTAGAAGCAGCACAGGCACTTAAAAGACATTGACACTGACATACAATCTGGTACAATAGTCATGCAGTGATACAGTTTGGCCGACATAACCAGTGAGGTAATAATAATTAACATACTGAAGAGCTGAGTGATGCATGTTGGTCCAGCCGGTTTCGCAGCAAAAAGACCCCAGTCGGAAAAGTTGCTTACCCGTGCAACAGAAATAAAAGGGAACCAACTTTAGCATCAGATCGTTTATGTACAGTCTTACAGAAATATACACATCTATACCACTTAGTCATCTTTTCTACAGGGTCGGTCTGTCTTTAGCTATCAAGCTTGTCCACAGCTTTTGCGGGTGAAGGCAAAGCCATCCAGTTTGCATAAACACTATCATTGGCATATCTTGTAAAGACCGGATTAGTGGCATCATGTCTGTTGAGCAGTACCGGGCTCGTCTCGGGCCAGTTGGGGTATGACATGCCTAAAAACGAGAACACATCATTTTTCTGCACTCAGTGAAAGAAAAACAGCGTGCAGACAGTAAGGTTCTCAAACAAAACTCTCCAAAACAAATCCTGATCTGATTTTAAGAAGTGTAAAGTTATGGCTTTGTATTGTATATGCAACACAGAATAAATGATAATGTAATTCGTTAATTATTTTCTTTTTTTTTTGTCATTTATTAAGCCTACATTGTTACTATTGCCCCTACATTTCGCTTGGGGCAATATGCAACATGGTGTCTACTTGTAATCAGTGTCAACTGAGAGTTGCATTCAAAAGCCTTACTGTTTCTCTGTTCATCATAATGGATTAAGAGCTAATGTACATTAGAAAGACAGGAAATTTATCACAATCTGAAATTCAAACCACAATGAGTGATTGAATCAGTGAGGACCTGTTTCAAATGTTACACACCGTTTCCTCCAGTGCAAATAAATGACGAGATGAGGACAATGTGGAAATGAATGGGGGAAAAAAACAAAACTATTTACAAATTAAAAATGCAGATGAAGCATGAGTATGAGGAGTGGATTATAAATAAGAATGAAGGGTATTTATATTCAATATTTACAAATATAGCAATTTTTGGTCAGTGCTTGTGTACATTAGAAGCAGGTCCGAATAAAACAAAAAAAAAGTCAAGACACAGGAGCTTTTTTTTTTTTTTTTTAGCTGAGCCTCTCATTTACGATGAAATGGGAGCTATGTCAGCATTAGCGAAAGGCATGCCTAGATCACAGTCACACACACTTGACTACGGAAAAAAAAAAAAAAAGCCAATCACAACTTGCCAAAAAAGAGAGCTTGTGTAGTGTGTCCTGTTTCTAAAATCGAGTAAATGCATGGGAGATTCTACCATAGAGCTTGTTTTCAATCCATGTGGAGGGGAGGGTTCGAGGGAGAGGGGCGTTATTACAGTCCACTAGTGGTGTGTCCTCTTCAGAGAGGGCGTCGTCGTACAGCAGGGCATCGGCTGGAGTGGACGCCGCCAGATCCAGGTAATCCTGACAAGAGCAGATGAGGGTGTGATTAGGCTGATTAAGGAGGAGGGGGATTGTAGCATGCAAAGGTCGGACGAGTGACCCGTGCACTGACTGCAAGCTCCAGCAGAAATTTCTGCCAAATTGTTCTCTTTACCGCATCCAGCGTTTTGCTCATTATCTGGTATTGATAACAGTGAAGAACAAGCCCTCTGCGTTATAGGATGCCTGCATTCCCATCTGCTCAAACGCTCTATATTTAGCCTCACTTCTGCAGCAGGAGCCTGACTGGCATGCTCTGTGATTACACTGCCCAAGGCCACATTTAGGATTGCTCGTCAAACACTAATTATGGTATCTTAGGAGTTTTGGGGAGAGTGACAGTTCATACAGCATAACACAGCATGTGTCTGTGTGTGTGCTGGACAAAGCACATGCTGTCCTTAAAAAATGATACACTGCTTATTTTAGACTAGCTCCAAATCTGAAAGGAGTGTAAAGTGGAAAAATAAAACCCCTCAAACTTGTATCTGTCAGATCATCACTGAAGTGTTGTCAAAATCGCGCCAGTAACACACAGAAAGAGGCTGATTTATAGCTCCCCTGCTTCCTTGCCGGGGAGGAAAATGAATAAAGTACTACAAGGTATTTTATAGCTTCAACATACCCGACTTTTCACCATCATCTTCTCCAGTTCTTTGCTGATGTCTGCAAATGTCGGCCTCTTGTCCGGTTCTTGCTTCCAGCATCGGAGCATGAGGTTATACCTGGAAAAGAGGAGCACCTTTCAACACTCTAAAAAGTAATTCAGAGGCTTAGTAAATATCACTATAAATATAAGTTAGATGAGCCTGATAAAATCTATGAATATCCTTTTAGCAATTATTTGAGTTTGATAAGTTGAAATAAATGTCTAAAATGTTAATGTATGTGTTTGTGTTAAATTAAGGTATTTATTTACATTTATCTCAGACAAAAAATTCAGTATGTGGTTCACAGAATACCTTCTTTGCATGTACTTAATATTTTTATTTAAAATTGAATCTAAATATTTGAGAAATAGGTATCTGTACTCATCCGTATCTTGTACTAAAATCATCAATTATTCAAATCAATATTATTTATTGTCAGCAACTACAACTGAGAAGTGTAAGTAAAACACGATAACGTAGAGTAATTGAGTACCATGTTCATTTTGTTTTTTAAATACTCTGAGCTTTTGTGTTTGTTCTGTATGTATGTAAGTATGTAAGGCTTTGAGCTAAAAGGGAAAAGGCTCTTGTCTTTTTAGTGCTTGTTTATTTCGAATTATTGCCATGTTTATGAAAATTTAATTTTCATTTGGAAAAATGTTTAACATGTGGTCATTTTTCATACATGTATTATGAAACACACAACTACATATTAGTTTGTTTGGTTTTTTAGCAGTGTAAAGCGCTTTGGGGTCCATAGGGACTAAGTAAAGCGCTATACAAATACAGGCCATTTACCATATTTAATATTAAGTACAATTTTGATTACGTTCAGTTTACAATTTTAAGTAAATGGAACAGAATTTTGGATTAACTGACCATCTATATTTCAGTTACATTGACCAAGCATGTCAGTGTCAATTTTTTCATGTTTGTGTAACAACTACAATTATTCATTTCAACTTAATATGTTTAAGCTTTAGTTATTCAATTGATCAAGTATATTGAACAGATTTGACTGGTTTCCAATCTACTCAATATTTTTAAGTGTAAAAGTGTTGCCTCAAAAATTTTAAGTAAATGTCAGTTTTAGTTCTTAGAGTGAAGTAGGTGAAATATAGTGAGTATTACTTAATCCTCCCAGCTGAGTCATTTTCCCCCGAATGTGGTGCAGGGGAGTTATAACACTCAATGGTAATGAGGAGATGCTAAAGTAGATATGATAGAGAGACAGAATAGAGCTCACATTTCCTCTGTGCAGTTCTCTGGTCTCTCCATCCTGTAGCCAGTCTTGAGGAGGTTAAATAGGCGCTCAGGAGCGATACCTGGGTATGGATTTCCTCCCAGAGTGACAATCTCCCACAGCAGCACACCGAAGGACCAGCTGGAATCAAATAGAGAAGGTCCTAAGAATATTTCTATGAACAGATAAGAGTGAGACTTGGGGGGTTTTTTGCAAATGGAAAACCCTTATTTGCGTTCTTGCCAAGACAAAGCATGCTGATTAATTCATGGGCTTTATTGTCTTATTGTTGTCCAAAATGTCAGAATATTTCCTTTAAGCTGTGATTATACTCACACGTCACTTTGTGTTGTGTAAATGTGGTCAAACAAAGACTCTATTGCCATCCACTTAACCGGTATACGGCCCTGAAAAATACAGAGAGATGCTGCTGAGTAACTATATCAGTATATGTACCCGTATCATAACTACTCTTCTCTATTATTTTCTCTACCTTGCTTCTTTTAACATAGGAGTCCTCTTCATACACGTCTCTGGACAGGCCAAAGTCAGAGATCTTCATCTTCCGCCCTTCAGCAACAAGGACATTTCGTGCTGCAAGGTCCCTGTGGACGAGCTGTTGGACCAGCACACTCATTTAAAGTGCCTCACATTTTTCTTTAACAGACATTTAAGCTTCTTACAATGAATCCTCCCCTGGATTGTTCAAATATTTTAAATAGAAAAACACCAGCTTGGTCTTATACCTTCATTTCTGCCAGGTACTGCATGCCTCTGGAAATCTGCCAGGCAAAGGAGATCAGGTCACCCATGGTGAGAGCCCTGTCGTCTGGGTTCTCCAGGTAGCTTGAGTTTCGGTTGGCATCCCTGCCCATATAGCTCGGGCCAACTTTCCGACTCTCACGAAGGAAATTACGGAGTGACCCATACTTGGCATACTCGACGATGAGATACAATGGACCTATTCAGAGAAGCAGGGCTCTTAGACTCAATGTGCAACACACATGTTCTGGGATGGGATGGCAGGAAGACGGAGGTCTTACCATCCTGGCTGCAAGCTCCGTACATCTTTATGACGTGCGGGTGGTTGACTTGTTTCAGCAGAGTGAATTCTGACAGCAGGTCACGCAGTTCACTGTGCGAGGCGTTTTCTGTCACGGAGGAAAAGAGGGGGATCGTAATGATGAAACCACTCACCTCTTCAGACATTCACTCCTCATATATCACAAGTGCTGCTAGGCTTGTCTGGCCTTTGCCTGCGTACTTTTACCTTTAAGCATTTTCACAGCCACAGTGGTGTATCCAGCTTTTCCTTTCAGCCTGAATGCTGTTGCCTTGACAACTTTCCCAAACTCTCCTTCTCCCAGCGTCTTGCCAAGCACAAGGTTTTTACGAGGAAACTCCCACTTTGGATCCTCCTGTTGAGACAAGGCAATGATGGTTTGTACTTCTCAAAAGATCCAACATATGAGACACAGGGGATGAAAGTGCTGGAAGAATCTTACAGGTATTTTAAAGGTTTCGGTCTCAATTGATTCCTGCGAGCCCCGGCGGACATTGTTGGCAGGGAAGCTAATGGGATAGGCTTGAGCTGGCCGACGGAAAGTCATCTCAGCAGATGCTATCGGGGGCTTTGGCGAGTTCTTGTGGTATCGGCGGATGAAGTATGAGGACAGAAGGATGGACACGATGAAGGAGAGGAGAAGAGCCGTGGCAATGACGGTCTTACACATTTCATCACATAGCGTCTCTGGAAGAGAGTACGTTGCACGTTTTTAAAGAAAGCAGCACTCAGTGCTTTGCTGGTTCAGAGTTAAAATAGACTCAGTTAATCAGCAGCAGTTCTGTGTGGTTTAGGGAAACTCACGCTCAATGTCATCCTTCTCACAGAAGCATCTTTCTGTGAAGCAGTAGCAGGTTCCATAGCAGGCCTTAATCCCGTTCCCACTCAAGCCTCGTTCATGGCCTCCAATAACAGGTTCCTCTGCAGAGACAAATCCAGTGTGAGCACAGTCTACATAAAGCAGAATGGTCTTATTCTCGCTGTTATACACTGCATGTGTGTTAAAAGGGAAAGCATACTTGTGCAGTCTTGCGGGCAGATTGAAGGATCTTTACTTTCCACTGCATCACAAACACTATCTGGGCATGTCTGCAGGTCAGGGGAGCACGTTGAATAATTTTCAGTTATTCCTGGAATATGAACACAAGAAAAGAAAGAGAACCCTCAGCAGGAAACCAGGGGAAAAACAGCAAAGACTGGTAACCAAACTGCAAGTACTTTGTATTCAAAAACCCATTCAAAAGTTGTCTTAACCTGACTGCATGTTTTTCCTTAACATTGCAACATGCAATGGTTTTAACAGCAGCCTGCATCACAGTGTTGGCTTGCTTTAGCAACAGTAGGGTGTTAGTCACACTTGTTTTTCAGCCAAATTAGGAGCATGTTTTGCCACTTCCTGTAGCAAAATGATCTTACTGAAAAGGATACGCATGCAGTATTCGGCCCTTTAGCCCTTTACTTTGTTTCATTACTTACACTGAAGAAAACATGTACTCATCTGGTTCTAGTGAACTTCCCCCAAGGTCTCATAATCATTCAGTAATGTTAAAAAGTTACAAGTTAAGGAGAAAAAAGTTTGCCTTTATGAAATATAAAGTACCTTTCTCAGTGCCCTGCCTCCACTGGCATCTGCCGGTTGTTGCCCCCAGGCCTCGGGTAGACTCACAGTCTGCTCGCTGCCTGTTCTCTGCACAGGACAGGACCTGCTGGCTCTTCTGACCAGCTCTGATTGCTACGTACAGCAAAGCCAAAAGAGCACATTACCAAATCTTTAAAGGACACTAGAGATCAGGGTAAAATGCTTGAAAATAGTCTGCATGTGTGCTTAGTGTGAAGTAAGTGTGAACAAGATTTCCAATAATGCTTAATAATGTGCCGTCAAGAGATTATATCAGCAAAGATTAGAGTGTGATGTGGAAACTTTGTGAAATGTAAAGTGGTCCAGGGCTGTTGCAGTCTTACCCGTGCCATCTATTTTGATGTGGATCTGAGTGCTCGCCTCCAGCTGTTCTTTTCCCTCCTGAGCAACAACAAGGTACTGCAAGTCCTGGCACTCGGGTTTGCACAGTGCCTCAGAGTCATTCACATACAGATGTCCCCACTTCCTGTTTGGGGATTGGGTGATGCTAATGGCTGTATAGCAGGCCTGTGAGTCAGCAGACATGTTCTTATCTGGCACCTCAAGTCGGTATATGACACTGAAGCCATCGAACTGCTGGCAGTTTTCCACACAGATTTTGCCAACCTGACAGGAGTTGGGACAAGAGATTGAAAATGTGAATGAAACTGGAGAATACAAGTGTAAGGATGGGATAATGCACACACCTTTTGTGGACAACTGAATACAACTATTTTGAAATGCAAATTACTAGTTCATTCCTACGTGATCTGAAAAAAAATCTGATTTTGGTACCTTTTATAAAGCCAGAATAGTTTTGTTTTTGCTACAGAGTATGAAAATGAACAGAAAACATTTGAGATGTTATTTTTTACTGCCAGCAGGTGGCAGTCTCTCTGTATATTTAATGGTCAAATAACCTTTGATAATTTTAATCTAAGGATTTTAATGTAACAGATTATAATGTCAAAGAATTGCACTGACGGTCAGTTACACTGGATTAGTAATGAACAATAATCAATGGATAAAAGATACTTAACCTCCCAGAAGTTTTACCTTCTGCTGACTGTAAACAGGTTTGGTTTAAGCAAGACACAGGTGAATATCTTTATTTTGTAAAACATACAGAGAGATCTGTAGTTGTGAGTTACTGTGTACTAAAGCATGTACAATGTGATGGCTTATAAAGCCAGTGTACAGCAGGGTTAGTCAAATCAAATGCATTTCCCAATGCATCACAATGGAGCAAGTACCTACAATTCAATTTCTTGAAGTCTCTCTGTCAGAGTTCAGTATAAAGAAGCTGATATGAGGCCACTGATGGTTGATATTGCCTATGACTTTTGTCCCTGGTCCCTTTCATAGGCCAACAATGATTCATTTGTTAATTATGTCATGAATAAGATTACTAAAAAGATTCAGACTATAGCTTTGCCACTGTCCGTGATGCCATCACGATGGAAAGATAATTTTTTTTGTGTGTCCATTAATCCTCCATCTTCTTCTACTCCTCCAATTCTTGGGTCGGGCTGGAGCCTATCCCAGCTCTCTTAAAAGTTTATAATAATATATATTTTAATCTAAATCTAGACCAAACACAAAGTTCAAGGTTTGCATGATAAGCAGTCATGCAGTCATAAGTACCTGTGCATAAGCAGAAGCTCTGCGTGAGACTGTGAATATATGTGTGACGTTGGGGAAGTGGATTTGGACGGGTAAGATGGTGACATTGAAGTGCAGCAACACTGTTCCCTCTAGACCGGGATAGATGGTGTCATTGACCAGGTAGTCGAGTTGCAGGGTGCGATTCTCTGTCACGTGCAGGTTCCTCTTCAGGACCAGCTCTGAAATCAAGAGAAGTCCTGAAAAGCCTCATCTCCTAATGTAACTAATTCTCTAGCGCGAAGCCTTGGAGTACTTACGGTAGTTATGCACAGTCTCTCGAATGCCTTTGGCTTTTTTTTCAGTGAAGGAGTTTTTTATGTCAAATGTTTCCTTTATCCATGGGTCAGTGTTGAGCCAAGTCCCCAAATACTTATTGTGGTTGTTGCCTGAGACCGGGGTTATATCTCTGTCAAAGACATACAAGGTGCCAAAAGTTCCACCCTGAAAAAAAAAGTCACATTGAGAAATTTCAGGCCTCATGTAAACATGAATTTAACCAACACCACATCTGTACACAATCACCTTCGTCCGATTATAGCTGATGACTATGTCTGCCGAGTCTGTTCCGTTCACATATGGTGCGTTATCATCCTCATCATCGACAAAAACATTCAGCGTCGTTTCCACCTTGATGATGGTGGTTTCTGACTGGACGTTACAAACCAGCAGGAGTCTGTAGCATTCATTCTCCTCGCGGTCCAGCTGTGCGTTTACCACCAGCTCTTTGTTGTCGTTTACAGCGAAAGGTCCCGGGGGGTCTGCAGAAAAAAGGAACAAAACAATCGAACAAACGAGCCACTATATGATTCAGGTGGCGTACTGAATAAGACATAAAAGCAGCATCGTAAAACATCTCAATGGAGCTAAGCCAGTGTCACACACACACACACACACACACACACACACACACACACACACACACACACACACACACACACACACACACATATACATATATATATATATATATAAATACATATATATGTATATATTTATGTACTTGGCCAATCAAACTGACTCTGTCATCAACCTATAGTGAAATCTTCTGTTTTGTTTTTTCTAAAATGTACCTGAGGGCTCGTCTATGTTTCTCCTTTCACAAGATAATATGTTTTTGGTCCAATGTGTCTAACCTGATTCCACACTGTAAGAGATGGTGTAGTTGGGGCAGACATTGAGTCTGGAGAGACGCTGGAGCTGCCGCAGGGCTCCTGGGAATCTGTTTTCCATGATGTGTGGGTTGGACGTATCTCTGTGTGGGAAGCAGAGTTCCTTCGTATCTGTCTGAGCACACTGAGGCAATGTAGCATTAACAAAGTCCAAGATGATCGGCACAGGTTTCCGTATGAGGCAAAGGGGCTTGTCGGTGAATTCAGATCGCACCATGGTATACAGGAATAACTTCCTCACAGACGGCGACCTTTGATCTGATGGGACACAGAGCCAAAACAAAAACAAGAGGCATTTTAATCTCAGACAGTGCTCTTTTTGATGACACAGCTCTTCTTTGCTTTTATGCAATCACATTATCATCCTGAACTCGAAGCCAGAGCATTATTGGTATGCGAAGAGCATAAATGCCTAGAAACTAATTTACTCTTGTGTGTAGCGAATACCTGGCACTGAAATAGGACTGTGCATTACCATCAAAAGCCTTGTATCCAACTCACATAGCTGGGCAAAGTCGCTCTCCTCCAGGGTTTTGTTCAAGAATAGTGTCCCGGTGTTGATGTTCATGTAGAACCAGGAGCTGTAGTGTGAAGGCGTGGTTGTCTTTGTTCGGCACAGGTAGAAGTGTGGCTTCTCAGATTTATTGTCCTGCATGGCGTGGACCTGGAGGATGGGTGTCCCGGCCTGCTGGCCAACATATACAGTCTCAATGTACTCCTTCTGAGGGACGTACAGACACGTCGCTCCTGCACCAAGTGGACATGAAATAACCAGATGTTTAAAATTTGGTAGCCAAATGAATCACAGGGGAAAAGTGTTATTATTATTGTTTTTAAGGAAAATGTTACCATAACTGAAAAATAAGGCATGGTTACATTGTAGATGCAGATGACAGCATATCAGACATCACTTTCTGGATGTTTAACTGAGTCAACAATACCCACTGACAATGCCATCTGGGCACTGAATGGAAATCAACACATACATGGACAACGACAGGTCCAATTTTTTTTTTTAATCTTCTAATATATCTTTCATCTCTCTCCCACGTTAGCGGAAATTGAAAGCAGGGCTCAAATGACACTTATGCAGCTCCTTTAATGAATTTCTCATGTGGTCAATAACATGTGGTTTCCGATTCTCCTTGTGTTCACCTTGAAAAGTTTAATTACAAGGGATAACATGATACGGAGGAGGCATGTATCACTGCCTGCAAGTCTGTGTGTGCATGTGTGTGTGTTGGGGGGGTTGATGAGTAATCCATAAAGCAAAATAGCAGGCTGCGTGTGTGTTTTACAGGAAAATGGAGATGCGAGTGTTCCTTCTGTAATTATATCCCTGTTGTGTTCCTCTTTGACGACGGTAGGCGACCATTTAGGGAACGTACTAATGTCATTAGCAGACAGCAAAACTAGATTTTCTATTTCTGTTGGTGCAGTTGAAGCCTCGGCTCTGGTTTCAGACATTGATTTAATTTTGAGGGGCTTAGATGACAGGAGGCCGAGCTGATGGATAAAATGTGGCCGTCCTTCCTCAAGGATGGAGATACGCTCAATGAGGCTGCAGACCTTTTTATTAAAAGTGTTCCGGAGGCAAAACAAACAGCAGGGCACATGTTTGTTAATCTTGGTGGGGATGGTGGGAGCCGGTTTCATGACTAGAGATGATTTTTCCATCCCCTAAATCTATTACAGCCAAAATGCAGTCATTCACACTCATGCTATTGACTGTATTTTATTATATTTCCATTCTATCTTAGCTGATTTTTACTATTTCATACCATGAAAAGGTCTGAAATAGGTAACTGGCTTCATGATGCATAAAAGATTTCTGAGAAATTGTACAAAAGATTTGAGGGAAAAAATAGAAAAAAGTAAAGAACTGTCCACAGATTATTTTAGGTTGTAATTATATTCAGTTTATACAGTTAAAAGGTATGAAACACATTAAAAGACGCGTAATCTGAGCATCAGGGCTTCAACTGTATACCCAAAACAACCATTAGAGGGAGCTGTTATCACAGTGACACGGGCTCCAAAAGCAGCTTAATCATTATCATAATATATTACTGCTCTAATGTCTCTACTGCTTGGATAAGATGTTAAATGATTGGACTCATTTCTATTTGACAGGTCAGAAAAGACTCCCACTACTCTCTACAATCCCTCATCGGATGCATACAGACAATTTAATTAATCTACAGAAATCTTACGCACGACGGCCACAAATTGAATACAGCAGATGACAGCAGCTCTGCAAATAAAGCTACATGGTCCAACGTGTTAACCAGCGGGAGCTGAACACGTTTATGAAGGCAGGCATTGGCTGCAAGCCACAGTGGCCGGACCCCCTGCAACACAATTCGTTTATATCATTCAAAATTCAATTTCTTTCTAGGACAGAAGCCAACAGAAAGCAAGCAGTTTATATCAAAACTAATTAATTGAATGCATCAAGCAGGCCCATCCGAGCAAATGGCATCTTTGGTCTGTGAAGCCATGATGATGCTTTTCCAAGGCATGACTCATTACCTTCCCTAAATGATGCACGAGAATGGCAGAAATACAGCTGGTGGTGACATTTTCACCTATTATATTCATGTCTAAATAATGACCGAAAAGATTAAAAAGACGTTGCAGAGGCTTCATTTCCATGTTTCGCGTCTGGACCGCTAAAGAACGTTCTTTCCGGATTTTAGTGGGCTGTTTTGGAACAGCCTTGGCCTGTCATTGCTCACAGTGTGTAAACATTAGCATCATAAGCAGATGTTTTACAGCCTTCGATCACCTATAAAACTCATGCCGAGCTCCTGCATACAGTGTCATTCCTTTGAAAGTAATTTTGCAAACAGAGAGTGTTTGAACAGGACAATTCATGTAGCAATCCATGTTTACAGTAGATATCATGTACTGCCGAGTGGATAGTGAAACTGATTTTATCCAACGCTGAAAAACAGGAACACGAAACAGTGGAAAACCCTCTTACGTCTCTATAAACGTATGGGCTTCCTGGTTGTCGTTTACGATCGCAGTCTCTATGAGTTAATTGTGCCTGGGTGCGTGTGTGTGTTTGTTTTGTCTCGTATTATAACTGCAAAAGAACAAAAAGGACAAAAGCTCATCACAAAATCTGAAATCACGCTCCCCGTCAGCCACAGACCACAGCATGTCTGGGACAGGTCTGAGCTGATAGGGTGGGACGCCCTCCATCGTCCCAGACAAAGACAGGAACTCAATTAGCTCAATGCGTGCTTCGCCTGATAGATTTACCAGCTATGAGCTCATGTGCTAGAGTAACCCACTGGCTTACTAATCTACCTCAAAGTCTCATTGAAAAATATGTGGATCTCCCACTCAGACGTCCTCACTGAGCATCCTTGTCAGCAGCGTGGCAGATGAGGAAACGTGACCCTGCCCGGCTGCTGCTGTGTGATAACTTGACATTATAATTGCGTTCTTAGTCTGGACCTCCAACAGTAAGAGCTCAGCTTCGTGCCCCTTTTTCTCCCAAGGTCAATGTGGTCTGCGTCTGCCCCTGGTAACGACCCATTGGAAAGGCAGTGTATCTGGCAGCATATCAATCAATAACCACACTAATCAACAGTGATGCTGATTGTTTTCCACTGATGACACAGACAGAGAGAAAAGCTGCACAAGTGCAATCACGTCCGCCGAACATAATATTGGAGTTGCTTAGGCATCGTGTGCGTGGACACTGAAATATTACTTCTACTGTGCAAGTGTAATTTCACAGCCTGCTCCACAATTTAGCCCATCAATATCCACATTTTCAAGGAATCCATCATCTTTTACAAAGAAGCTGTAGCCAGGCACATTAAGGAGCAGTTCACCCAGTTATATCACGGTGATATAAATAATAATCACTCGGAAACCTATCATGATTGCTCTGCTTCCAGAGATGTGACTGCTACTGGAATGGTTTTCTTCAGAGATTCAATTAGCTAAAAAGCTGCACATTCAACTATAATTCCACTTATGAAAGCTAATATTGATCATAATGTTTTGAAATCTTTCCCCCTCCTCTATTTCCTGTCCTATTATGCTCAAATGCTTCATCATATCACACTGGTTTCAGAACCTGGATTTAATATAGGCATGACTCTGATGTTTTTCGGTCTTTCAAAACAACACGTGTAATAAGGAAAGAAAGTCATTTCCTGTCATAATGACCCAGTCATCAAAGTTTTCATCCGATTAATAAGATAGCTGATCTGAGTTTGGAAAAGGCAGCCGGGCTCCAGGTAGATTACTCAGTTTACCATGATGCATACCGTAACATGATAATCAATTACCACATAATGTAATCCAATTATTCCCCAGAGAATACAAGAGCTGAGATCCAATGAACCATGTTCATCAGTCATCAAGAAATCTAATAGGACCTCTCCTTAGGGGTTAGCTGCAAGTACAAATTCAGTTTAAGGATTTCTCTGGGGATGACTGTGGCATCAAAAATTGAACACGTGGTACATCATGGAGCTCCAGACTGAGTTTGATGAAACAGTCATTAGGCTGCTTTGATAAAATCATCTACCCTCACCACAGCAGTGGTAAAAAGCCATCAGATTTACTGACATGTACACAGAAGGAGGCAAATACTCCAAATGCCTGTGGCAAAACACAGAGAGCTTATTTATATTTGCATAAATAGCTCACAGCCACAGGTTTCATAAAGGGTTTAGCCTAAAGTACCAGATTTAGGAAAGAATTGCTTTACAGCCTTTTATTGCACTACACCAAGCAGTCTAGACTCATGCTACCAGCTCTGTGAGACTGTATTTATCAGTCAAGTCTGTGGCATCTACATTTAGCATTACTCTGTACTCTGAATGCTAACATAAGTAACATCTTCTAATCAGCCGCACAGCAAGAAGGTCCTGAGTTCAATTCCAACATCAGGCCGGGGTCTTTCTGTGTGGAGTTTGCATGTTCTCCCCGTGTTTGCGTGGGTTCCCTCCGGGTACTCCGGCTTCCTCCCACCGTCCAAAGACATGCAGCTTGTGGGGATAGGTTAATTGGATAATCCAAATTGCCACTAGGTGTAAATGTGAGTGTGAATGGTTGTCTGTCCCTGTGTGTTGGCCCTGCGACAGACTGGCGACCAGTCCAGGGTGTACCCCGCCTCTCGCCCTATGACAGCTGGGATAGGCTCCAGCGCCCCCCGCGACCCTGAAAAGGATAAGCGGAAGCGAATGGATGGATGGATGGATGGACATCTTCTAATCAGCGCTAAATATGGTCTGAGATTGATGAAAATGTCATTAGTTGTGCAGTTACTGGACAAATTAAAATCTTGACCTAATTATTGTGCTCAATAAAGCAAACCAAAATAATAATAATAATCATGGGATCATTAAGATCATCGGGATTCATTTTCTCGGAGCTATGAATGTCTGTACACATTTCCAAGGCGATCTATCAAGTTATTGTTAGATTATTTTAGTCGGGTGCAAAATGAGCAGGCAAAAACAACAGAACAACACTGCAGTGAGAGAAAAACTAACAAGGCTGAACACAGTCACGTGTATCACTTACACATACTGTGCATTGGAAGCATCAACAGTCTTGTTGTTTCAAAGAAGCAAACACAGTAAAAGTGCATTAATTTATAAGATGTCCTAATTGTGGGAATCATCAATGCACCAGCGTCATTAAATGGCACTGCTAAGATGAGTCGCCACTGTTCGCACTGCTAGACTCTGACTGCTTGTTACAACTGTCCTAACATGAGTGAATCTGGTGGATTGCAGTATGGAAACAAGGGGAGAGTCGCTGCTTTATGCCAGGGAGTGGAGATCGCTGAACTACCAGCACAAAGGGAAGTGGAGCTTTCAGAGTTTCTGGCATTGGCAGGTGGTTGCAGAGGACGGAAAAAAGATTTCCAGCATGTTTACCCATTTCAGTAAAAAGAAGGACCAAACAAATGGATGCCAAAGTGGAGCTGGAAGAGGATGGGGGGAAAACAGCAACATAAGTATGAATCAGCAGCATTTATGGAAAATGTTAATTTAAGGACATTTTCCACTATTATGGTTTGCTCTCTTTAGAGAGATTGCAGTAAATGTGCAAATTTGACTCTGGCACCAGTATGGCAGTAGAGTCACTCCCATTGATTTCTGCAGTGTCACACAGACCATGTGGACTCAGATAAGCAGGGCCTGTACTTTGTTTTACTTATTGTTGTAATGACAGGTCAAACACGATGTGCACTGCTGCACGACTGGAAAACAACTTGTCAAGACCCATGTGAAACCAGAGGACTAAATGCCCCGAGGGTAAAATTTCAATCAATGTCTCCTTGTCCTTTCACCACAGCAAATTAGATTCTACCCATGCATGAGAGCGAAGTGTGACCCTGAACTGACTAGAGGATCAGACACAGGGGTTTGACAGGTAGGAGCGGCATCCGTGCGACGGCAGAAATGGCAGCCCAGGATTAGAGGTCGGGACTCTCAGGAGTCTCAAGGCAGTAGTAGCGATTTGGGTGACAGTTATTTCAAAAACCGCAGGTCCACTTTGGCTGGGAAGCTCGAAGGATGAGAGTTTTGTGACTCATGAAGTGGGAAAATCGGGAGCTTTAGTAGAAAAGACAAAGAAGCCTAAAGTGCTGCAGCTGTTCCAACAGGTATCAGAGCGTCTGTGGCTGACAGCATGTTTACTGTCGCTCATGAGCTTAAAAAAGAGGGAACACGCCAGCTAGCTCTGGTTTTAAATCACAATAATGTAGTCTGTTGTATGCCACATTTTGAACTTTTTGCTATAGCCAGCTTTAAGAATCACAATATTTTTTTTCTAAGATGCAAAAAAGAAAAGCACTCCTGTTGACGTAGCTCAGTAAAAAAGATCTAATCTACTTGCATTATGATATTTCCCACTCACACTCAAATAAACACAGTGACAACAAGCGTGGAAAATTGACAATATTTATCATGCATCCATGAGGAACACAAGACAGAAGCTTTACTTAATTATATCATGCTGTAAGGGGCTAAATCCAATAGCACCACGTATCAAATGAGATCTGTTGGTCTGGTACTTCTCCAGAGGAAAAGATGCTGATGAAAATGATCGCTTTGAGTTAAAGAGAAGAAGGAGCACTATACCACTATGTTATGGTTTCACCGGTCAGAGGGCGAGGAAGGGTCAGAGATACCGTAACAAGGTCACGGTGGAAGCAAAACAGATCAATGCTTTTACGTGAAAACATCTGTGGCACTTTTTTGTGTAAGAGATTACACAAATGTGTGTGTTAAAAAGGGGGAGTGGATTTTGGCTTTGACCAGGTTTCGTCACAAAATGTATTTTCACCTCCAAACACTTTGTTTATAAAGCTGCCAGCTGATACTGAAGGCCTAATCTAATTAATAAAGGGTTGTTTCAGTAAGCTCTCCAGATTTCCTCAAAATGTAAATAAAAACAAAGTCACGACGAGCCGGATATTCCTTTCTTTGGCCTTTTTTCTAAACAACTGCTTAAAATGTTCACACAGAAGTGCATGTGACTGCACGATTCCTGACGACGTACGCACAGAGACAGAAGAGCAGCTGCAGCCTTAGTGGCAGCTAATGGGAATCCTCATAAAGAACAATGAATAGAGGCGTCCCAGCTCCCAGTTCACTCCAGCTTATGTCTTGAACTACTTTACTTTGGTCTTAAGTGCAGGGCAATGTCTCAGGAACATTTAAAAATGCTGATTGCTACAAAAGTGAGCACTGATTGCCAATTTCCTTTGTTTGATGATCTCAGCGAGAAACACTAAACTAATCAGTAAACTGGAACCTGGAGCAGGAGTTATATAAACCCCACTGGGAAATTCCTTTGTAATAGCCATTCATGACTGTGCCATTCGTACAACTAAATTGAAGATCAGAAAAACTAAAGTTAAACTAAATTGACAAATGCATATGTATATTTATGTGGAACTTCATGAGTAGACGATCACGGGAAGGAAAGACCTCCTATGGCATCCAGTGGCGCATTTAGTTAGTCTTTGTCTGGCTAGCAGAACAGTGTGCAGGGTGGGACATAGTGTCCGTATTGAAGATAAATTTTGGCAATATCTTCCTCTCTGCAATGAGGGAGACTTCTGAGTTTGAACTCCAAAAAATATCTAAATCATGGTATCACATACAATAAAAGGAAAAGGGCCTCAGCAGGACAGAGAGTTTCATTTTATCCCAGTTATTTGCCCTCCTCATTTCCACCATCCCTCATATAATATACAGGAAAGATAGGAGTCCTGGATCTCTTCAAGGCCACTGCTAACTCCTTTCTCAATGCTAAGCTGGAGATGGATCAGTTCACACCAGACCACAAAACCGTCTACCACCTTCTGGTAAAACTGCAGAGAGCTTACCAAAGTAGTACCACTGAAATTTAAAGCATAAATATTCTTTAGATTCAATCAGTGACTCAAACAGCAATAAAAATCCACATTAGACGTAATGTGATGCAAAAAGTGCATCACAACATGATTCATTTACTTGGAAAATGACTCATATGTAAAAACCATTTAGTGATTTAAGATGTTTTAAAGGAGTCACAACAGGCAGAACATCCTCACAAAGTGGGGTAAAATAAAAACAATCATCGATCTGGTAAAATCCGACTATGTCACTTTGTGGCAAGCCCGGCAGCAGCCCAAGCGGCCCGTCCGCTTGCATAACATGCGATATTTTCCTGAAGAAAACAAACAGCCAGTGTTTGCCCAGAGATAGGAGCAGCTGCTGCACACCTGCCCATGGCTCGCCTCTTCTCCTCCCTGAACAAGTGTAGGTCTTTTGTTGCAACAAACAGGCAGGTGATGGGTGCCACATTCACGTAGGGTGCAGCTTTCAGCACCCATTTAATTACCAACACGTCCTTGACACATGAAGTGCAACGACACCAGCCCTTATCTTCTATAAATATCAGGAGAAACGCCTGCTTTGGTGACTGTGCAAGCAGAGCCCAGCAGGAAAAGCCATGTGGATGCATGTAAGGTCTGTAAGAACAGCATGCGCGTGACTGACTGTGTGTGGACTATGGACTGATTAAACAGCGTGTGTAACAGTGAAAAAATAATCAGAGGACTCTGCATAAAAGTGTGCTACCTTAACAGTTGCATTAATCTTTTTAACTACTCTGCAGAAAACTGCTCCCCTGGGTGATTAAGTAGGCCTGTAGTTTATTGCAGGAAAGAAACAGCAGTGCTCCATTCACGTAGAAACGAACATCTTTTTATACATCCCAGATACACTCAAAGACTTTGATCATAATGCTTGTTTGCCTCCCTATATACAAGCACTGATAGTAACCTCTGAAGTCCAAAAAAAACGTATTTGTTCGAGCATTACATCTGACATACTGGCGGCACAGTCCTGACCTATGAGGGACACTTTAAATATAGACTTCATGAGAGGGCAGTGTTAGTGCAGTTGGGCTGTGGGATTGTGGACGGGATTATAATATTATGATATATGGCTGCATTCATTCTACTCTACGTTTCATTGTTGTCATGCCACGCATAGCCAGCGCACAATGCAAGGATCACTTTTCTGCTGTGTGGCACAGTGCTGGCGTTGTGTTCGTGCCCTTTCAGATACTTCGTAGGGGGAAAAAAGGCCTTAAAAATCACTCAGCTTCCAAAACGCTGCAATTTAGCTTTTCACTTGAGCAGCCCTGTGTATTTGTCAGTTGCAATCTAGACTTCATGTTCACTGGCTCGCTCTGTGGCAGCACCTATTTCTCTTCACCTTGGCCAGCTTTGCAGATACTAAATATAATTTTTAAATAAACATATTTTAATTCCTTCTGCGCTAAACGGTCTCTCCGGCAGAAAGGTCAGTAAGAGATGGAGATAAAAACTCAAAGACTAAAGCTAATGCTGTCTGAATAATTTATAATACTAAGGATGAACGCGTTTAAAATAAGAAGCGAACATTAAATCGTCTCCTCTGGATTAATAGTTAAGACCAGAGCATTTATTTTGTTTTCAAAAACGTTCGAACACACTGGTGCAACATTTAGCATTAGTTTGCAACTTCATCGTGCGCTCCTTCGCCCTTTTCCAGTGACAGGAGAACTGATGATGAACCTTACCTTCCAGCAGCAGCAGCAGAAACAGCGCAACGATGTTTCCCCGAGAGAAACCACAACTTGACCCCATATTCGCGAACCATAGGTGAAAGTTTCTGAATGAAAAGACGATCCAAAAAAGTTCCTCTGGGCGAAAATTAAATAATAATAATAATAATAATTATAATAACAAGAACAATAATCAAACCGATAAAATATACAAAGATGGGGGTATAAACCAGTGCGCGCTCTGCGTCCAGATGAAGTCCTCAGTGTCCCATAGACGGGCTGCTGTGTTGAGGCTACAGAGGCTGCTGCTGGGCTGACTGGCTGGTCTGGTGGGGGGAGGTGGGGGGAGGAGGTTCAGTGCTTCACTACTCACTGCCCCGCTGCTTCCGCAGAAGCAGGGCGGCATAGCATCTACAGGAAATTTAAGAGCATAATTTAACAGCAGGTCAGTCATCTCATTAAGGCTCTGCGCGGGGGAGGTGGTGGGGCGTAATTATTAACAATTATGACTGGGCGCGTAATGGTTCACTTTAAAGGCACAGGCGCTCTTTAAAGGTGGGCATCAGGTGTGCTCGTTTTAATAACCGCTTCATTATAACAGCCGTGTGATAATTGTAATTGTGGCTTTTTGTTTAATTTTGCTAAGCTTGAAGTAGCTTCGATGAATTCGTTTGTTTAATTCGGTTGAATAAAAAGGAGACTTTGAGCACAATGTTCCAGTTGGTGGCAAGAATTAAGTGAAACTCCTGCCAATGAAGTGACAGGGCTAAGTTGTTGTTGTTGGGTTTTTTTGCCTAGACATTTTATTGCATCCAAGTACTCCATGTGGATAATTAACACTCCCCAGCTGAGTAGAAGTCCTCTGCAGTCTTTGGGTTAAAGTCCCAGAATGAAATCAGGGGGTTAAATGATGTGGGACCTTTCCTCTCTCAGGTCTGAGTGTGTGTGTATGTCAGAAGCTGAGGGTGTGTTAAAGAGCGGGATCTCTGTGTGACTGAACAGTGTGGAGATAGCGTGGAGTGATGCATTGCTGCAGCCTCGGGCCAGGACACCAGTCACTCTCTCAGCAGTGTCTTTCCAATCAATGTCTCTGCATGGAGCAAAAACACTGAGGCTCACTGGGCTACAGAAGATAAAGGGGGCTTTCTCAGAAGCTTCACTAACTTTCACCAACTGGGATAAAATATAATAGCTGCTACTTACAGTGCTTACATTTTCACCTCCCTCGAGCCGTCAGCCTCTTGGTATCAAGAAGACTTTAAAAACAATATGCCCTTAAATTAGTGATCACTGCGAGGTTAAAGGAGAAAATTAGCTGTGAAGCTGTAAAGAAAGAGATGACATTTTAACAAAGCTAGATAGGTTGTATGCTTCTGTACCTTTGAGCAGTTTTAATTCTTACATCTAGATGGCTCTGGACTCTGTTGTTAAAACCAACCACATCTACTTTAGTGGTCTTAGACATGTTTTAACTGTAAAAAGTAAAGTATTATTGTAAAAGTCTATCAACTTTAAGTATAACCTGTGAAATTGGTGTTATTGTTAATACTTTGTTTTGTAATCAAGCATATAGTTTGGGCTGGATCAGGTGACGTTGAATCCAACCACGCACTGAATGTCTCTTTTTCACTCACTATGTTTTTATACACCTCGCTGCACGTAATCATGAGTTATTATTCATCTCTGGCTCTCTTACATGGCACGTCTTTGTCTCGTCTTCCTCCACTCACCTCTATCTGGTCACAACAGACGCCTGGACCACCATGAACCTGGTTCTGCTGGAGGTTTCTTCCTGTTAGAGGGAAGTTTTTCCATCCTACTGTTTCCAAAGCGCTTGCTTAAAGGAGGTCATATGATTGTTGGGGTTTTCTCTGTATTATTGCAGGGTCTTTATCATGCAACGTAAAGCACATTGAGGCAACTGTTATTGTGATTTGGCAATATATAAATAAAATAACATTGAATTGAATAACATGATAAGCAGTTTACTCAAATGTAATGCTACTTGGTGTACCAAGGGGCATTATGTGATATAAGAAGCCAAGAAGTCTGCCTGAGCACATTGTATTGTATCTGGGATAATGTTTCCATACGACAGACTATAGGTATCCTGAGACGTATGCTCAATGAGAATCAATAAAGAGAAGGAAATACGGTGGTGTGGACATGGCATCTGCAACCACATTGGTTTTGTATGTGCTTTAAGCAAGTTAAAAAAATGCTCTGGGCTAAAAAAAAAGGCAGCATAGATTCTTGTTTTGACCCTTTTGATCTTTATTAGCAGCAGCTTTTGATACGTAATAGGTTTTAACCTCCTCGTGATGTTACTCCGAATGAGTCAGCTAAATGCTTCTATTAAAACACAAAGCTTTCTCATGGCATGCAAAACACAAAAGATATCTTTAGACCTGTGTGGTGAGTGTATATCGATTTCATTTTCATCTCTCGACCAATCAGCAGTGCATTTCCATTGCTGGCACCATAGTTTGGAAAGCAATTAAGGATTTGAGTCTTGTTCAGGAAGGCTAGATGCACCTTCTGGGATTCAAATAACTTGTGCTCATAAGACAATTACCAAAAACCCCTACACCATATTACACAATGTTATTACTGCTTCTGGAGAGTGTGTAATAGGATTTCACTCAGGAAGAGGAGCTTGATGCCGTTTCATTTCATTAACTAGATGGTCATTTCATGATGCACACCACCTGACCTGATGCTGAGGGACACTGACCTGAGTGCGTTCAATAATGGCACATATACATTATACATACAGATATAAATCATTCAACCTGCTTATCAGTCATGAGGAAATATTCTGATCTATTACTGAGAATGAACCCTGTTTCACTAAGTAAGAGGCTTGGAGTGTGAAATGTGCAAACTAGAACACATGTAAAAGGCTCGGGGTCTCTGAGAGGGGCTCGTCTGATGAAATGGATTTGTGTAATTTCCCTGATTTTTCTAATGAAATAAGTGCAAAAGGTGATGGCCCCATTAATGACACCCCTCTGTGTGCATCTTGACCCCAATTATAGTACTGTGACTTGGACAGCAGATGGTACACACAGAGACACACATGCACGCAGGAGGAGTGGCCATGGCAACAGACTCATAATGGTTGTCCTGGTGTGTAGTGGAATCACTTGGCCTAATTTGTTAAGTACCACCTCAATATATTTAATTTAATCAATCTATTCTGAGCATAAAACAAGTGTTATCAAACGAATCCTTAGCTGCCCACACTGACAGCTCATCAGACATGTTCTTTAGAAACAGGACAGTGCTTTAATGGGTTTCACCGATAACCGTTTTCACATTTTTTACACTGCTTTGCTTCTTGCTTTTGATAAAAAACATGTGTCTGGTAAGTTTGCATCTATGAAAAGCAAACTAAACTAATTAAGCCTAGACCAGCAGGTCATTTTAAAAACTCTTTTAAACTCCCACAGATGCTCTAATACTCTATAATTTACAGAGAAGAGTGCTTTTAAAAAGAAAAACATAATTTTAGTAGCTCATATTATATTAGGTCAACATACATACACGTCATCCCTGAGCCAAAAGCCCAGGCTTCAGACTGCTCCTAATGTTTCTGAGCTTCTGATAGTTTTTCTCCATTATCAGGTCTGCATGATGTCAGAGAGACACACACAGCTCTGGCTGTGAGCACGGAAGCTCCGCCCACCAGCTGTCCACACCTACTATTTACAAAGAGCAGCCAATCAGGAGAAAGTTAAAGGAAGGATCAATTGAAGGGTTGTACTAAATTGCAGTATAACATAAATAAGGATTATAATATACTCTAGTAAAGTAAAATACAAAAAAGTTTAAAATTAGCTTTAGAGGCTGCCTTTAAATGAAAATATAAAATAATACAATCTACAGAAGTGGGATGGATTATCCTGCTTATATTTTGAGAAAGAATTTCTTCCTGTAGAGCAGGTAGGCGATGAGCAGCCACAGTGCAGTCCCCCACAGGCTTTGAAAGAGCCACTCCCAGTGGCTCTGCTGGAAGCGCATTTCCCAGCTGAAAGGGAAGTAGAAGCCCAGGAGAGAGTGGCCAACATACACAAAGATGGAGTTCATCCCTGTGGAAGAGGGGTGGAAAAAAGACAAGTTATTGAACAGGATTTATACAATTTAAAGGATTTTTCCCTGCTCTGCACATAACTTTAGCTGAATGACTAAAGTTATGTGCAAAAAGTAAAGGCTTTATTGCAGGGATGCTTTCCAAAAAGCTTTCCAAATGAGCTAATCAGTTGAAACTCTTCTCTGGGAGTCTGGCCAATAATGCAAAAAATTACTGGAAGAAAAGACTGAGGACCACAAGTCCAAAACTTAGACTACAATCCCTACAAAGGCTTTCAGGACATTTGTTATATTAGGAAAAATGTTTGTTTTTGCATGATCAGCTAATGAGCTGCCAAACACAATTGTCATTGTGGTCAATATTTTAAATTACGTTCCAGCGTTTGTGAGGTTTTTATTCCAACCAAAGCACAATCACCTTTATAAAGCAGCCTGTCAGTACAAGAATAAACATACCTGGGTATATGAATGGCTGTCCACCCCACCAGCCCTTGATATCGACGACAAAGAACATGCCTCCCAGCAGCAGGAAAGACAAACAGCCCATACACATGATATAGGACAACGACCTGAAGAAACAAACCATCGGCAACATTTTACAACAACAACAACATTTTATTCGGCACATTTAGGCATCACTAAAATCTGGGCAGAATGGTGCGAAGAACAGTGTAAACACACTCAGTCCATCAATCTGCTGCAGATAAATAACACCCAGAGTCTGTCCTACAAACTGTGAGGCAGTTTGCTGGACTTGTCTATAGCATCAGCATATGGATCCTTGGCTTGTGCCTCATGGAGCTGTGCCAGCTAACCACGTCTCTGTCTGTTCCTAAGTGCAAGAATGCACGATGAAATATTATCTCATGTAAAATGGCTCCTTTCTAGAGCCTCCCTGCATTTATTTTTTATTTCTTTATCTCAGCTGAAGTCGAGCCAAAAAGGACTCTTAGCTTGGAGTTAATTACTTCTAGACATCCCGGCAAGGACTTGTACCCAGGAGCTCAATAACCTGTGCATGATGAACTGCCTATAAAAGCCAGGTAGGTAATGGCAAGTGATGCCCCATGTGGAACATCATGAGGAATTTGCTTACACATCACAGATGAAATGGCGTTCTTCCTGCTACAACATTTGAATGCTTCACATCACATATAAAGGGAAATGTGGGAGTGGAAACAAACGCACGAGTCATAAAGTAACCGATGTGTGAGGTGGTAACTGTGTCACATTTCATGCAAAATCATTACAAACATTTAGGAAAGTGCTGTGCCTTGTTTTTTTAAAAAGGCTTCTAATAGTTTGGGAGCAGTTAAGACTGTGTTGTGGTTATACAGTTACATTTCCCAGAGTCTGAGCTCTTTCCATCACACAGAGCTGGTAAAACGGTGAGTGAGTGCTTCTGGGGGAGGATGAAGCATTCTTTATTTCGCTGGCCGTAAGGAAGAGTGATCATGTTGGGAGGATGTATAACGGCAACACCTCACACTGCCAACAGCCCGGGTGATTATTTACAGCCGTAGCTGTCGTTAGAGGTAAGTAAACGCATGTTTTAGCAGCCTTGATTTGTGTCTGTTGGAAATCCCATCCTTTCTTTTTTTGTGAGGAAAAGTGGCTGGATTTAGAGGGTCAGGAAGCACTTACCAAAGGTTTTTATTGACAGGTATAAATCCTCCGTCTCGCGTGCACTTAGAAAGGATGGCTGCAGAGATTCCCTGAGGGTGGAAATGAAACAGATTTCAAATCGATGGAGGGCGATAAAGCAATCTGTATTGGGCTGCTAAAACGTGAGGCAACAGTATCAAGCAGAGTCCAGCAGATCAACCGACAATCAGAGAGTTACGTGGACACGGTCCATTAACTTATACACACACACAAAACACTAGACAGGACTGCAAACACACCAAAACAATGAGCTGAAAGACATTAAAATGTGGGTTCGTCACTACAGTAAAACACCACCGAGAGGCATCTACAAAGTCCAACACACTGAGGCCCAACTGACTCCATGTTCATATTTACTCATGATGATCTGCTCAACTCTACATCAGTAAGCACTTTTATAGTCTTAACTATCCCCCACCCTCCCTGTATGATTTAGATACATGAAGAAAGATTTTGTGCTGCACAGAGAAACCCAGGACAGCGGATCAGGATCCAAACATGCTCGTTAGGTGGATATCCATCATGTGTATAGATGACAGAATCGATGGTGTGGAAATAGCCTAGCTGGGGCTGGATTGAGTCTCCAGGCTATCCAGGCAGCAGGATGTGGGATGGGGCTGGTATGTGGGGCAATCGCTCAATTTCAATCTCTCACTTCTGGAGCCTGATCGTTGGACTTTAATTAACAGGGGCTGCTGTTTATTATGAGGAAGACGCATGGCTGCCTGTGAATATCAGCCTGCCACAGAGATCACAAAACAATAAACCATGGCCTGATGTTTACTGTATCCACACTTTCTGGTTTTCCTGTGCTTAACGCCGACCCTCTTGTCGGGTGCGTGCAGTAATAAGTTTTCTCCTCCTCTGAGGAAACCTGCTAATGTTAAGAGCACATGTCTGAAACAAAAGGCAGCTCGGCTCTGCTTCCTGCCTCCCCCTTTGAGCCGAAATCTTATTAGAAAAGTCAATATCAAGAGCAGGCCAATTGCTAAAACTAATTTTGCTTTCTGTGTTGGTAAGACATACGACCAAAAATAGACTTAACCACTGAGATTAAAATAATCAAATCAAATATACACGTGCAGAAATGGTGAAACAAATATATGCTGCGCTGATTCTTTATTCCTGTGTCTGTTCCTAAAATCAATAACGATGGTCTGCTCACACTGCCAGCCGATGCAATGTGAGAAAATCTATTTTATTGCATTTTTCTATTTCAGCTAACCAGGATTTAAGCTACTCTGTTGATCCACATCTAAATACTGTAAGATCCAGAATATCTCACCTCCAACATCGTAATCTTGAGTAGCATCCGCAGCATCTATCAGCTGGTAAACAATGAGATACAGTGGAAAAAACATTAAAGCCTAATGTTTATTTATGACAGCATGAGCTACTTTGTCACTGTGCGCCGCTGGGAGAAGCTAAATGGATCTAATTTATGTCACCTCCCTCCAGCCACTCATCGCACAATGATAGTCAATAAGATTCAACACCTGGAGACATAATGGAGCTTTGTCCTTTAAGAAGTGAGGTTAATGACGTTAAATTCTCGCAACAAAATTTCAATTGATTCTCACATATACGAGCAGGACTCTGTCGCTGAGTTTCTTACACGGGAGACTTTTTTCCTCTTCCTACTGTCTTTTTGGAAAATACAGCCTGGATGGAAAAATGCTGCTGCTACAGACCTTTAAAACTTCACTGAGATATTGTTTTGGACATATTAGACTACAAAAATAAACAGATTTGACTTGAAAAACCTTATGACATAATAGTAAATAAAATAAACTATATCCTTAACACAAGAACCTTCAATGCTGTTTCAACTCATGTGTCAAATAAATAAATAAACGTCTTGCAGTCGTACACATAACACTCTGAAGGAACCTGATACCCAAAGCTGGACAGAAAAGGCACCCAAATATACTGGAACTACATAACTTCAGACAAGTCTTTCCCTGCTTCTGTGTGTTTTTTCTTTCTCTGCACAGTTTTTCCGCCCTGCGCAGCTTGATTTCAAAGGCTGTGTGATGCAGCCAGCTCTTCCAGCTCTATCATCGCTCCAGGTCACAGGGCTGCCGGTTCAGGATGTCTGCCTCCACAGCACGCAGGCTCCTCCTAACCCCGTTTCACAAATGAGCTATATCTCTGGAGCGTCACGCTGCACGTACATAAAAACAGTGGCAAGCACAGTTCAGCGGAGACTAGCCTTCCTACGTGTCTGTCTGTCAGTCTTGCTAGAGCAGACTAGCAGCCTCCTGTCACAGGTTTAGAAATGCAAAACAAGCCATCTCCTGTAACACTTGGCTTCTCCCTGGGGGACGCATTCCCCCTCTAAATGAAATGGAGGCCAGCCTGGCTCTTTTTGTGTTTTAAGACCACCCAGAATGAGCATAAATCTCAAACAAATATGACCTTAAAAGCTTTTCAGACAGGCATTACCTTTTTATCCTAGGTTTGAATACACTTTAATAATTCCTTTCTTAAAGCTGCCATGTGTTTGGTTTGCTTGTTGAGACCTCGCTTGCAGCTTCCTAAATTGATCATACTCTTAGAGTAGATGCTTTTATGCTTGCAGCAGACGTTAAGTAATATGCATAACTCTTCCAATCTAAAACCACATGTAAAGCACAGAGAGGCAATGAGACGCAGCGTGTATTCCCCCGAGGGGCCGGATACCCATGTCTGCCCGGAAACACAGCCACACATGGATGTTGTTTAATTGTACTGAGATCACACACATGTCCTCTGCTAAGTCCTGCTAATGAATGACTTCAACAAGCTACAGTATGACTAATACCCAAGAGGCTGGAAAACACGTTGCAGAATTTACCTGCAAGGTGAAGTGAAACACTGAGACCATAAAAGTGCTCGGCTCTGAGTGAATCACAGGAGCAGGACAGTTATTGGGTGTCTTGGTTTTAAATTAACAACTGACTTTATATTCATTTCCTACAGCAGCTCTGTTTAAAACCTCCACGTACCAGGATGACGGTCCACACTAGGAATCGGCACAGGATGTGGATATTCATCTTTTTGTAGAAAATTATAATTTTCCCCGCCTGTGAAAAAAAGAGGCAGAAATAAGTACAGACCCCACAGCCTATTCACTCATCTCTTTAATGAGAAATACCACATAAACACCAACACCCGGTGTGTCCGCGTACTTGCCCTTGGGTAACCAAATAGGCCTGGGATGTGGCTGTCGATGCCACGTCCCTGACATGGCGGTCACGTTTCTCCTATCCCATCGAGCCAGATGTGGGGTGTTAGTCATCCGCACCCTCTGATTAATTTGGTGATGATGAATATGTTTCAGCTGAGAACATTAGCACGGACCAACACAGAGGAAGCCAGCGGACACCTGGCGTGTCGTCTAAGACTCGCTGACTGAAGGGCTCAGAGCAAACCGCTCACGGGGAATTGAGCAATGTGGCCACTTTTTCATGTTACCTTCCCACAACCCAAATGGTTATAAGTGCCACTGTCACCATCTGAGACTCAGGTCTGAAGAACAAAAGGGCCTTCCTACTTTCTAACAGCATTTTGTCATTAAAGTAGGGCAGCTGTGCATTTACAGTGAGACAGGAAAACATCTGTCACATAATCTTTAACTATAGTCACACTGTAGGTTTATATTAACATATTAGCATTGCAGAGCATCACTAACTGTCTGCATAATGAAGCCATTAAAACTCGAAACTTTCAGTCTAATCATGTCAAACTGAGTATTTTAAAGTCACATCTTCAGAAGGTTCTGATCATTTCCTGTCTCTAAGATATTTTCAATCTGCTTTTTGTTTTTGACAGGAAAGTTTTGGGTTCAGTTGAATTCAATTAAACTTTATTAAAATAGTGCCAAATCACAACAACAGTCGTCTAAAGTGCTTTATATTGTAAGGCAAAGACCATACAATAATAGAGAGAAAACTCCAACCATCAGACAACCCCCTGTGAGCAAGCACTTGGTGACTGTGGGAAGGAAAAACTCCCGTTTGACAGGAAGAAATATCAGGCAGAACCACGTTCAGGTAGAGGCAGCCTTCAACCACTAGTTGTGGGTTTATAAGACTTATTTGAATAAGTGGGCTTTTTGAATCAAAAAATCAAATAAAGTATTGCAGTATTTTGTTGTGTACTTTTAATGTTTTATAAACCTGCAGAGACTCTAAAATGTACAGTTTCTATTCAGGATCAAGTCCAGTGGAGGCAAATAAAACTTTAAGTTCTTTTTGCAATGCATTTTGAAAACACAAAACCTACATATATTTTTTATGTTCAAAATCACTTCATGGCAACTATTTTCTCAGTTAACGGTACAGTGGTGCAGTGGTTAGCATCGTCACCTCACAGCGAAGAGACTCTGGGTTTGAAGCCGCAAGCCAGCTGGAGTCTTTCTGTGTGGACTGTACAGATTCTCCCAGTGAATGCAATGGTTCTCTCCAGGTAATCGAGCTTTCTCACACAGCCCAAAGACACACATGTTAGGTTAGCTGGAGATTCTAACTTGGTGTAAATATGAATGCCAGCAGTTCACGGTCTCTATATATTAGCCCTGTGATACTGGGTTACGGGTTACAACCTGAACAGGATGCCAGCCTACCAGCTGGGCTGGACTCCAGCAACCACATGACCATGAGTGTTGTCCACATTAAAGAGGACTGGGACATTTAGCTGGTTAATTTTGCAGAGTTTAAAAGCTGATTTAAACAATTTAACCAAAACTACGTAAGGCATAGGTAGTTTTATCTAAATGAATAGTGAACAAATACAGTTTGGGCATAAAAAACATAAAAGAATGGATCTGTCCTGCACTGTATCAACAGTTCAGGCTAGTATTGGTGCTGTTATCAGGTGTGGGAAATATTTTTGGCACACTCAGTACCCACTGAGCATTCTTCTTCACAGCCAACCTGAGTATTGTTGCCAATCAGTCCATCGCTTTGTGACCACAGTGTACATATCACCTGGTGGGTACACACAGCATATTATAAAGCTCAAATCATCTCTTAAATGGTCACCACAGTCATCAGGTCTCTATTCAATACAGAACCTTTGGGATGTGGTGGAATGGACGATTGTCAAGATCTGCCTATGCAGGTCACTAAAAAGGCAGAGACTTGGACTAAACTTGGCAGAAGCAAGCCGTTTTTTTAAGGCTGCACAAAATGTACAAAACAAAGGCAGGACTAAGACCTTTAAAAAAAAAAAATCTCGTACCACTCATTGCATCGTACAGGAGAAACTTAGATCTTACCTGCATCCCTAGAAATCCAATGACAATGGAGTTGATGGTACCCAGAACCCCCTCTGGGTCAAAGGGCTGTGTGGTGCGATACATTTCCTGGAAAAAGCAAAACAAAACCACGCAGTTTATAATTTCACCTACATTGGTTTATAGCAGAAAGATTGTATTGTAATATGTGATGAACATTCCTACTTTGCACGTGGGGTATCTGTACATGTTATCACCAAACATCCACCTATCGATGTATCCCGCTGCACCTCCCGTGCAGTTTGGGTAAAGCCCGTTATCGCCAATTCCACCGGCTCCTAAATACCCTCTGTTATCAAACAGGAACATAATTATTGTAGCTGTAGTTATTATAGAAAACAATGTTTAATGAAGTGTTTAGTGTTTATATGAAAACACAATACCCAGATGCAGCAGAGAACGCTCGGTGTTCTAATACCAAAGATGATTTCATTATTCTTAAACCCTGTACAGCAGTTGTGTCTCAAGCCACCACACATTCACACCTCACGTTCAAGGAAGAAAAAACCCAAAACTCAATCAGATGAAAACACAGAAGGACTGAGAGGAAAAAGTGCTACTGCTTGAACCCACAGTACTCTAAACTTGATGTCATGCAGGGTCACAGAGAAGGAAAAAAACAAAACAAAAGACAAAAAGCAGAAGACACAGAGCGAGGAAGATGGATCCTCTGCCTCCGCTCCTCTTATTGCACATGACAGACTGAGATTGGCTAATTAGGCTCTCTGAAGCATCCACCACAGGCCCATAAATCACAACGGTTCATAACACCTGCAACACAAGGTGCACACTCACACTGTTGCAGCACAAACAGGCCCAACTGGAGATTATCTCAGCTTCGACACATAGGAAATTTATGCTTTTAGCCTAAGTGTACGATGCATTAGTGAGGAGATTTGACCTGAAATGCTATATGACAGTGGGAGCCATGTCCGGACTTACGTGGGGCAGTTGGGAACAGGCATGAGGAAAGTTAAGCACAGCCACAAAGTCTCCAGCAGGATGATGATCAGCCACTGTGGCCAATAAAGGAGAATATCCTGGACCGGGTTCCACCAGTTATACTGCATCATACATAAAGCACATAATATTTTTGTTTTTAGGTCCAAAACTGCTTCGCTTTTAGGTAATTTTTAGCATTAAACTAAGTTTTGGGATAGATTGGTCCACTTGAATACACAATAAATTAATATTTACGAAACATTTTTAACTCTTCTTGGAGCTTTAGAGATGTCTGTCTGTTAATCCGGACAAATATTTGAGCTCCACACGTAACGAATGGATGGAACTTGTAAAGACTTCCATTGCACTGAACTCACAGGTCCATCGACTCTTGGACTTGTTATTCGTGTGCTTTTTCAGGTTAGACTTCTTTAATTTTTTTCTCTTGTGTGTAATGGCTGAAATAATTGAACTTGACAGAACTGCTCACCGCAGTCAGTGGGATTTCTTTCTGGCCCCAGAAAGTCTGCAGGAGAGACAGAACAAAGTAGGTGAAGCCCAGACGCTGCAGCACTCCTGGGATCCTCAGCCAGGACCAGGACACTAGAGCACACCGAAGAACACACAGCATGAATGCTCACCGTGGCACCTTAATACTGACAGACAGTGATTTAAATAACATAGGAACTTATAATTCACAAAAGCACGCATATTAAGTCATTTCTGCAGACGCAAGAAATCAAGAATTTTCTCAATTATCCCAAAGCCACTATTACTACAACTACTTCTGATAGCAAGTTGATGGACAGCATAAAGGCTGGAGACGGCTCATGTCAGCCTTCAGGATATGAACATGTCAAGAAAGTGGGTAGCTAATCAAACATTCATCAACAGTTATCTCTTGGTCTCGCCAAATTGGGAAGGATAGGGCTTGCTGCTGCTGGAGAGATTGATGGTAATCTACACATTAGTTAATTGAAAACCTCTTTGCCACGCAAAGTGCCGTAAAAACAATATGATCCCAATCATTGATCCGGACAAATCAAATAAGAGGCGGAAATCTTTTCTTTCGCAGGAAAAGGGGAAGCTCTTACTAATGACACTTTAGTTAAAGATATAGGTTACACCCCCCTGCAGAGATAATTGACTGTGTCTGTCGCCTGATGAAATTATCACGTCCTACAGGAATGTGCAAAAGTATTGAGCCATCATTCATTCCTCTATACATATATGGCAAAAGAAAAGTTTGACGTGACAATTTTGACGAGATTGAAAGTCAATATTTATTCTTCTACACAGCCTGAACTGTCTTAGGAAAGCTTTCTTAAGATAGTCTTAAGGAATAGTTTCCCAGGTTTCTTGAAGTGCAGTTAAAGCTCTTCCTTGGAATGTTGGCTGCTGTTTGTTCTGTTCTCTGTAAAGATGATCCCACAATCACGTTGAGGTCTGGGCTCCATTAGACCTATCCTTGACTAATTGTGTTTCACTGTGTTTTTCTATCCAGGTATCACTTTACTGTCCCGAGTTGTGTTTGTCATCATTTCCATGCTGAAAAAATGAAGCTGTTGCTAACCAGATATTTTCCAGATGGTACTGCATTGTGGATCAAAATCTGATGGTACTTTCCTGCATTCATAATGTTATCAAATTTGCTAAGATACCCAACAGCACTGGCTGAAATGCAGCCCCAAACCATGACTGAGCCTCCACCGTGTTTAACAGAAGGCTGTTAACAGTCACTGTCGCAGCGCTCTCCTCACACAAATGGGAAGAAATTATGTGTTTTTGTGACAAGTTGCTCGTAACAAAGATTAAAGATTCGGTTCTTTGGTCAGTGTTAAATAGCTTAACAAACAAGCATCCCTGGAAATGGTTAGGCACAAGGACTAGACTGAAAATGAGTGAAAAAAGCAGCCAATTGTATTGATGACAATACACTATCAGCCTTTCATGGCTCAGGGGTAAAAGTTACATGACAGTTTGGCACCCTGGAAGAAAATATAAAGAAATCTAGGATGGTTCAAATCTTTTGCACAGTATTTTATAAGAAAAGAAAGAGAAAAAAGTTAAAAGTTCCTCTTTTACATTTTGTATGTTTTGTGGCCCCTTTCTTATGAAACATAATTAGAATAAATAATTATGAATCAAATAGCAGAAAAGAGCAAAATGGGAAAAATTTCATGTTCAATAAGAATTATCATTTTAAGTTGAATCCATTTACATAAGAGTTTGAAAGTAAGCTGCAGCAGACTGTAACACATTTATGCATTTTCTTTGTGTCTGTGTGTAACTCACACCTTTTTTTGACGTTCGATACTATTTAACTGAAGCTGTCTGCTTCCAATCTATGAGCACTTTCAGTGATAGATAGACAATATTACAATATGTTGGTAGTCAGCAAAACTGAAAAAGCCACTAAAAAAGTAGGGCAGCCAGAACTTTTCAAAACGACTGGCTTTTTGTGTTTGAACGTCCTCTGAAGGCAGCTCGGTGGCAGGGGTTTGAATGAATGAACTCTCACACCTCACGCATCTCATCCAAATCATATTTTGTATAGTAAGTTAGTATTTATTTCGAGAATAAAGTAACTACATTTCAAGGTTTTTAATATGAATCTGCTTTGACCATTTTTTGGGACATCTAACCACGGTAGGGTTTTTGAAATTACTCCTATTTGATGTCAAAGGTTAATACCTCCTTTTCTCTCTTCTGACATTGAAAAGCATTTAACATATTGAGTTAATGTGACTCCATTCTCTTATTAGATCAAGCTCTGCGACTGAGCTGCAGAGGACGTCCTTGGAGACAGAGGGCAAAGCTGCAGTTTATGGTAAAAGTCAGTGTGCTGTTGTGACCAGCTCCAGCAGCAGAGTCTACAGCAGCTGCATGGAGCTGACGGCTGTAACACTATCTGTTTGTAATTGTCCATTACCACAGCGGTTGTTTTTGCTCTATCTGCCTCTGTTAAACGTCCCCTGGTGCTGGATTTGGAGACTGCACACACAACAACAATATTTTTGTTAACCCAGTTAAGCAGACATCCACCCAGGAAAGTCCATTAGCACCACAGATAGCTAATGTGTGAAGGGCGCCCTTTGCATCCCAGGTGGATGAGGGATTTTCAGCATTATTCCTCTCCTTTAACCCTGACCCAGCCATGAAGTTTGGCTTTTATCTCAAATCACGAGATCAACCCATTTAACATCTCTGTCGCAGACCAACAAACAAAGAAATTCACTTGACTGTAAAAAAAGTAGCTATCACATTTGAAAAGCTAAACTCATCGTTTCAGTTTCACCTAAAAAATGAATTTAACAGCTAATGGTTGGAGTGATGAGTGAAATATCTAGTTACGACATCTGTGTCAAAAGTATTTGATGTTGCTTAATATACCAGCAAATGCACTTTGCCTTCAAGCACATGAGCGCGTGTATTACCACACAGAAATCCTGTAAGTGAGCATATTACTACATGAGCTAGAGTCTGCGTAGTGTAACTGACCTAAAAAAAGTACAGAACAATACATCTTTTATAAGGATTTAGTTTGACTGAGAATCAGAATACACAATGTGCACCTACGTGGTCCGTCTCTGGGAGAGTAGTTGAGAAAGCAGAAGCCAAGCAGCAAGAGGACGACTGTTCTCCAGGTGATTTTTCGTAGCAGCTGCAGGCGGCTAACTCCTCTCCTCTGCATGGAACTGAAAGCCAAAACCACTGAGGTCCCAATTACAAACACAAACCTGGAAGACATAACAGGATTATCCTATTCAAACCCACATATGAACTGTACAAACAAGAAAAGTAGTAAAAGATGTTAAATAGGTCAGGCCCCTTGTGCCGAACCTACCATGGCATGACAAGATCCGCCACAGTTAGACCTGCAACAATTTCAGAAGCATAAAATCAATTAATACCAACAGACCAACACACACTTGATCTCATCAGAGAGTTTACAGTTCTTGCCCTTCTATACACACAAAGACAACAAGATGAATTAAAAACAATGCTCCCTCCTTAAAGCGCTGCTTCTGTCATTAACTTTCCATTTTGAAGAGGCGTGATTAATAAATATTTACACCCCTGTGACAGCAGCAGTCCTGCAGCCAGGCGAAGATTAATCAATCCACCTCTGAAATCAATGCACCTCTGTACATGTGGCAAAAAAGCTATTACAAAGTTAAAATTGAGAACACCCATAAACAATTACACAAATTTTTGAAAAAAAATTGAAACAGAAATAAAAACAAAAAAAGAAAGTGTATAAGAATATTTACTTTTTCTTGTTTTAAATACTTTTTCAACCAAAATCTCTCCTTCAACCAGAGATGCCTTGCTTAAGAGTACCTCAATATTGGCTATCATAACATTGGAGTGTTACTCATTCCTTCCTCCTCCCTAATCTTCTTCCAGCTGTCATTTAAACCCTCCTCCTCCTCTCCTCCCTGATCATTAACAAGAATAAACATCTATGGATCATGGTGTTGATTTTGCTTGTATGAGAAATGACACCCTGTGTTTTTCTTAACGACATTCATCATAATTAGTGACAACACGTCAGAAAACTCTGCTAACACTATGGGGAGGATTTCGCCGCTGAAGATCAGGTGATTGCTGCATCATCGTCGTGTGCAGGGAGTAAGGTGTGGGCTGTAGGGTACATGCAGCTGATTTAGTTTGCCCTTATGTAAATTCACGTGCATCATGTACTTAACCGTTCCAAGGTGCGTGCTGAAAGAACCAGTAGCCTCCACCACCATAGTTCACAAACACCATCACAGTCAGGGCAAACCTATAAAGACAATACAAGTCGATATACAGTAAAGAATAAATGAAGAAAATGTGTGCGTGAGACTGGAAAACTGTCAATAAAAATATATTATAATAACATAAAAATCATAATAAAATTCTAATACCTCTGCCTTTGACCAGTTCAAGTGCAATCCTTGATTATAATTAAAAATTAACTTCTGAATTAAAGTTAAAGAGAACACAAGAGGGGCTTTTATTCAGTCTCCCTCCAAATGCAAGGTAATGCAATCTAAGCATTATGAATCACTCAGGAAATGAACGCTTGTCCTCTGGATCTCCTCAAGCAGGAGTGCTGACTAAAGACTTTGCATCTAATATATGATACACTTTATACTTTAGCACTGGCCGAGGCTGCTGAAACACAGCGCACGTGATGGAGTGCTTCACTGAATCAGACACTGGAGGGAAAAAGGTGTTTGCGTTGCATGTCAGAAAATGGGCGGTGGGCCATTACACAACACAAACTTGCACGGTAATGCAATGATCTGGGCCAGGCTGGATCGTTTCACCATCTGTAATACGTGAATTTATGTTTTCATGCGTGCAGTATAATCAAAAAGAGTGAAAAAATCATAAGGGGGGTGGTAACAACATTACGACAACCTTTAAGAAACAGCCTGCCTGATAAGGAGCACTGTATCTACCTCTGCCTCCTCTTGTTTTTCTGCCTAGATTCAATTAAGAGCTGCACCGAAGCCATTACTGCTCTTTTAGCCCCAACCTGCTGATACAAGATTTTAATCGGTCACTATCATCTCAAAAGGGCTATTAAAGCAGAGTAAACCCTGCTGCATGTGTCCATGTTCTCTTCCTCTCTCACACACACGGGCTATCGTGTAAATTTTGATGAACGCATCCATTAGTTGCCATGGCAACAAAGACAAAGGTTAAATCGCCAGCCAGATGAGACCCTGTGAAAATCGCAGTAATATCCCAGATTATTGGCCATCTTTATAATTAAAATTCCCTGCTGTCCGATTGGAAATGAGACCCCCATCACTTTACATATGCCACACATCTGTGACAATAGAGGCTGCTAATTATGATGAATGCTCAATTAATACGATGTACACTAAGGAACTCTTTGTTTTGTGTTGGATCAAAGTTAATAAGGTGCAGGTTGACGCACAGCAGACCTTTTCTTTTTTTTGGTTCCTAATCAAGTTTAGGTTGTTAATATGCCTTTGAAGCTCTGCAGTGAACATTTGCCACTTCAGTAATAGACTTCATTCATTTCTGGGAATCAGTAGGAATGATTTATAGCTAACAGATTACAGAGAGACCTGTCTGTTGCAGCACTGACAGCCAGTTATGACTCACTGATAGACACTTATGGACGTCTTTGATTTGAATCATTGTACATGCATTACCAATTAGAGTATCAGCTTAGTACTTTCCCCCCGTTGCTAATGGATAGCTGCAGTCTATCCCTGCACAGTATTGAGTTACCCACTGTACTGGCCATATCAAGTACATGGACACCCAATCTAGTCATAATAAACTACAACTACAGTTGAAAAGCCAAGGTTCTTTTTTTTGTGGCCAAACATCAGAGCATATCTGAAACCCAATATGAAGGAAAACTTGGATCTCAGTCAAAATAAGGCACAGAATGAGTCAGCCACCTGCTGTTAAATGCGGCTCACAGTTCTTGGTTTTGCTGTAATAGTTGTGCCGTCAGTTGTATGCTACTGCTAACTACTGACAGTGCGATTTTCAACGGTGACGAAACTGGTGAAAGGCTTTTAGCAGTGTGGCACAAGATTAAAATCCAAATCCTTTTAGAAAAATTAACGTGCGACCATACGCCACAGTTCTCTGTATATCACGTCAGGAGAGCCTGAGCAATGATCAGAAAAACCTTTCAGCTGGGAAGAAAAGCTGTTTGGCTTCAGAAATGTCTCAGCATTTATGGCAGATGACTGATGTGTCTGTTCTCTGTAGAAAGCTGTTACTTATCCGGGGGTATGGATCATAAGTCATGGGTCTGAGGAGGCGCACACAGCGTTCATCTTTAGAGCTGAGTCACAGTTTGATTAAGTGTGACGCCAGGTAGGAGCGTTTCCGGTATTACCACTTGGGACGTACGCACCTGTAACCCCGGAGTGACATTTCAGCTAACGAGATTGAGGAGAACTGAGGCAGGAAGTGGAAATGAAGGGAAATAAAACTGAAATGTATCCTCCCCTTGAACTCATACAGATTCTGAAAATGCACTCAAGCGCTTGAGCTCCCAAACTAAATAACAGCATGTTGTATTTTCAGCCCGCCACATATGCTCGGTGATTTTCAGCTGGCTCCTCGTCCAAAAGGAAGCCACAGATGGAGAAGATGCCAATTGTCTGCTGGATGCTGCCTGTGTGCTGCTGGATTTCCTCTCGCTCTTCAGTTTGGCAGGAGATCTATTGCTGGGTGGATGTGTGCTGATATGTTGACTGTATTATTACATCAATTATTTGGCGAGGGGGAGGTCAAAGCCACACCAGCATCCTGTTTCCAGAGAGGCGTGCTTTGTGTCTAGCCCTAGGCCACAATTAAGGCGAGCAGGGAGCCCAGATTCAATCACATGCATCACTCCTGTCCAACAGAAACACACTGTTCCAAACCCAACACACACTGCTATCAGAAACCATGCCCAAAGCTATACCGCCTGATAACAAAAGCTTGAAGGAGCATGTGGCCAGACTGTGACCCCTGTAATTATTCATTATGTCAGGCCTGTAGATCTTTATGATGCCTCAAACTTCTCTAAAAAGAATTAACATGTGAACGAGCTCCATGTGGCGATAGAGCGATAAACACGAAAGACTGTTGAAGGTGTACATACCCTCGGAAAGTATCCAGGGAGAGCAGACGTGTCGGTTTAGCTTTAACTGTACCGTGCGCAGTTTCACTAGCATGCGATTCTTCCTGTAGAAAAAACAGCAGGGAGACAAAATAATGTCAACACTCACTGGGATAAAACACCAGTGTGGGTTACTTAAGGGTATTTGACAATTCATTCATTCATTCATTGTTGCACTTTTAGGGTTAAGGTCGCTTAAGCAGATATTTAAACCCCAAATAAAACTTATATATTTTTCATATCTAGATTGTTTTCTAATCAGCAAAATAAATAATCAATAAAGGAAGAAGAAACACTTTTAACATCTAACGTTTCATAAAGTCTGATAACGCAAATGTTCCAAAAACATGAAGCACAACACTCTGAGTTATTCTTAAGCAGCTTAATGCTCTACTTCATTAACTAGGTGCTAATGCTGTCTGTCTTTGCTTGCTGGCCAGTTAATGTAAAGTGGGCTCATTTCTTTAGATTTTGCTTGGAAAATGGGAAAACAGGTGCAGTGTTTTGTTGACCTGTGATAAAATACATGGAAATACAATACATGAGGGATAAACTGCACTATTACTAACAAGCTTGAAAGTCAGTATTTGGTACGATCATCGTCATGCTGAAAATTCATTTTCTGCATTCATACTTGCATCAGTTTTTACAAGTTCCTCAACATCACCGACTGAAATCCAACCCCAAAACATGACAGAACCTCCACCTTGTTTTACAGATATAGATAATCATCTCTGCTGGACTCCTCCAAATATATAAAAAATAAATAAAAATATGGATTCATCTCTCCATAAGACTTGTTGCCCTACCGCAGTATTTTCTCCCTGTTTCACTTTCTTAAGAATTGTAAACAGCCACCCTTTAAATGAGATGGAAAGTTGGTTCTCGTAAATGTAAGATGCATTTCTCGTGTCCTGCGTCAGGCTGTTGCTGGATTTTTCCCCATTTCCTAAGGACATGACAGTTTATGCATGTAAGGTTTTAGGCCTGTGACTTCTTCTTTTGTCCAGTTTCTTTACATTTTTAGGGACATCCTGCAGACCGTGCCAAGATATGCCATGTTTCCAGCTAAAAGCTGTTTGGGAATTTACCTCGTCAGTGTAAAAATTCTATTTTATGGCATGTATTTTTGTGACAGGCTGAAAAAGCCTGGATAACTATTGCTCAAGAGCACTTTTAAAAACCTGCAAAAACGTCTGGCTCCTTGGAAGCAAAATATAAAGAACTAAAGAATATTGATAAAGTCAAAGGTTCACTGCTTCCTCATTCAGAACTCCTCAAATTCTCTCCGCCCCGCGTCCCCCCCTCCCCCCTCTCACTATGTGAAAAGCAACATTTCGATGACTCTGGCCTGTTGCCCTCTCAGTTGGATTAGCCTGGCGTGCTGGCCTCCATGCAGCAGTTTAAAGAGCCAGAGCAGGAAGACACCCGCACTAATATGTCGTGATGGATTTTCGTGCCATCCAGACAACATATGGAAGCCAGAGACATCTTGCTTGAAAGAATGAGAGGAGCTATTCATGTTCACCGAAAATACATGGCAGCTCTTGCCATGAAGCCTGATGATTGGACGGATACAACACTGTATCGTTTTCTATGTAAGTCTGCTGTGTAACTGGCTCTGCTAACATTTATATCAATCATTCCATTAGTGTCTCCCAAACGGCTTGATGACTGGAGCCTCAGAGCAATTTTAGAATGCATCTTGGGCTGCATAGCCGGCCAATGATAATGGTGCAGTTTAACTGCTGGATCAAACAATATTTGATTACCAAAAAAAGGAAAAAAAAAAGCATACAAAGTAAATCATTTTTTTCTACGTGAAAGAGATTGTGTAGTTACTTTATATTTTGTGTTTCAAGAACAGTAGCAAAGATTTACTGGATATTTAAAAAATAATTTGCTTTTTAATTTAAACTCAAAATGGACATACTTTGAGCTGTTTATGACTTATTTAATCAAAATATAATCTCTGACATAAAAAAATCTAATGTAATATATTAATTAGAAGCAGCATTTAACTTACATTATCTTCTGAATGCTGTGGGCCTTGGCAGCAAATAGTCTTTATAAATTTTGATGTACAACGCCTCCTGGAAAAAGAAAAACTTTAGGCTGCCCGGTTCTGATGGAAAAGCAATCAGTGCAGGATTCTTGCAGATGATGTAAAAAACACACATGTACCTGCAGATGTAGGGTATCACAACGAATAACAGAGCGATTACAGCCAGCAGGAGTGCTGCCACCAAAATAGCTGAAAAATAAGTAAAAGGAAAGGCGTACAAATGGAAAGCGGGAAATCATTCTGTACCATTCTCTGTCCATGTCAGGAGCTTTATACACTACATCTCTATCAGACCAGGATCTGAGTGGGGATAAAAGAGATGACTGCCAGTCCAAACTGTCTGCTATACTAGCCTGTGGACTCCCCTGTGGCTGTCTTTCAGTCAACCAGTGTCAAAGGGGATCCCTCAAGTGACAAACAAGAACCTAATGAAAAAGTCTTGGTTGAGCCGCCGAGGAGTAATCACTGCGGGTAATCTAACCCTGCAGGCATGTGAAAACGAAAATGTAAGGCTGTGCTGGAACAAGGATGAGAAAACAAAGACTCCTGCCAGACTGCCAGAGGGCAGCACAGATAGGAGCAGGGTCAACTTGAGGTTTACAGTGCAAGAGGGCACGAACACTGTAGCGTGGATGGATTTTATTTGCCCCCCAAAAAAAGGAATATTCTGTTCTGAGCTCTGAAAGCCACCGATTTGCAAACAAAGGGAGATATTTTACACCTGTAGCACTGATTATAAAACTACCTAGGGTTTATGAAATATCCACACGGTCTTCTTGCGTCACGGCACAGGAGAGCAGAGTACACACAGTGGAAGAACAAACAAAAAGATGCCATTTTAAGCCGAGCTGAATCCACACGAGGACGCCCACTCTGGACAAAGAGCGGTCACTTAATCTCCTCGGAAAAGTCATGGCATCTCTGGTGTCCATTCATAAAAACACCACAAAGCTCTCAGCGCATGAACCACATTAGAGCTCAGCCACAGACATGCTCGCTCCATCAGTAACCGTTGGTATAAATAGAAAATGAATGGTAGACACTGAAACAACTGAATTAATTTGAGTTCATTGATGTATAAAAGTCGAACAAAGACTTAATAGGAGTCGATCCTGTAGATTTCCTTGTAAGAATTAAGGGCTCAGCAGGTGACTTGTGGTCTGTGGTGTGATACAGAATACACTACTAACACGATTAAAGGGTGCATCTGATAGCAGCTTCACAGAAACATATGCTTAAAGAAATGATCTCATGCTGCCCTGTGGCCAATCAATCTCAGACACTGAAGCAAACTTTTAAAATTCCCTAGCAGAGCACCTCATACCTTTCTTGAGCTGCTGACCAGACCGTTACTTAAGGTGAACAATTCCTATGGGGAGTTTGTATAATCACCGGTCTGTGGAGCTAATGGAAGCTCATCATACTGTGAGAGGTGCAGTCACACTGACCATAACAGATAATGGCTACTTGGCCTTAAAAGTCTGATCTACAACATAATCTGCAATATTGTTAAGTAGTGTGTGCATTATGGAGAGAGGCGCTTTCAAAATCCCATTACGCCCTAATCCTTCCACACTCCCTAATGTATTACCCACAATGCTCTACGAGCCAGAAGCAGGCCTTCAAAACAAGCAGAAAAGCTTTTCTTTTATCCCTTTTCAAGAAAGCAAGTCTGATCTGATCAATACACATCATGTCCCAAGAGATGGATGAGAACTGCTGCTCAGTGGATGTGGACAAAAGCAGTGATTCTCCTCTTTGCTGACTCAATTAATGGATCAAAGTCTTGGCCAGAGTTTGCAGACAGGTACCTTTACTGTCACTGCGCCCTCACAGCCAAATCCCAGCAGTGTCGGTCAGGGATTCAAAACATGGAAATTCGTCCTCATGTATTTTTCAGTAGTGCTGCGTACTTACGCAGATAGGCATTGTTTGGTCTTTTATCCACAATGTTAGTGCAGCTGCGATTATTTGCATCTAGGGTGTAAATCCAAATAGAGTAGTGACCACCTTCCTCATACGTTTGACTCCATCTGCATGCAAAAACAGTGAAATAGTCACACAGTCTTAAAAGCTCCTATTTGATGCCCCATTAAACTGTTTTCTTTAAAAGCACATTGCTGCTTTCCTGCTGCAGCAGCACAACTATAAAGCTCAGGAGCACCACCTAGTGTCTGAAGGCTTAAAGTGCATGCCCCTGTCTTCTCACCATCTCCAGTTTCAGGCCCCCAAAAAAACACCCCTGTGCAAGACTCGCTCATATTGATCCACTGTTGGGATGACATACTAGCTATCACTTGGAGTGTTTTTTTCAAACTGGGAAAAGTAAATCAATAGCAACACAGGCTGGTTAGAGACCTCAGCATTGATTTAAGAAGACCCAGCCCTTTGAAAGGACATAAAAAGCACAAAGGCTTTTCATGGTGCACCATCTCTTAGAGGTGGCCCCAAAATATAAAGCTTTGCCCTCCTGTGTGGGATGTTCTGGGTGTTTATACATATTAGATCTGTCCTAACTGTTTAACATCCCAGCTGATTCTTCCCCAGGACATGTGGCTTTCAAGCTTTAATGAGCCCTTTTCATCAATATTGGAATGTCAGGTCTTATTAACCCCAAAACAGCCTGTGATCAATAAACTGTGAGGTGGTTTAAGGGAGGGCATAACTCAGGTCCAGAAAATGGGTCAGGGTTACTCCCCCGGCCCTGTAAATAATTTCGCAGGCTGCTGATGCAATCATGTCACCACACTATGTCTTAAAACAAGAGCAATGCACTTTCACAGGCAAACAAGCAAACGAGAGACAACTTGCAGCTTATTTGTTTTAAGTACCATCTTGAACAAATGTTTAACTTGTTACCTGCAAAAGGTTGCATTCCTGGTTTGTGATTCCACTTGTACTGTCAGAGTAAATTTGGTGCTGATTATTGCAGATGCATTATTGTTGTTGGGTTTCACTGTGACCAAATGTTGGTACAAACACTGAAAAGCAAAATAAATAAATAATAATTAAATGGGCCTAGCATTAACTTAATAAACATGAATAATTGTTTGTTAGTAAAAGAATAATTTGATTTATGATTTAAAGGAATGTGCAAAAAGTGAAAAATAGAGTTTGTACAACTCAAACAAGCTTGAAAGTCAATATTTAATCTTTCTTTAATCTTCAACACAGTGTAAACTCTCTCAGGCAGCTTTCTTGTAATTTCTTTAAGTAGTCTCCAGGAAGAGTTCTTGAGGCTTCCCGAAGGAAATTCAAAGCTCTTCTTTGGATGTTGGCTGCCTTTTGGTCTTTTTTCTGTCAGGATGATCCCACACAGCTTCAATAATGTTGAGGTCCGAGCTCTGAGGAGGCCAATCCACGACTGCTAGTGTTGCACCGTGTGGTTTTTCTATCCAGGTATGCTTTTACAGCACTGACTTTGTGTTGGGGATCAATGTCGTGCTGGAAAATGAAACTGTTGCCCATCAGATGCTTTCCAGATGGTGCTGCATTGTAGATCAAAATTTGATGATTCTTTTTTGTGGTCATAATTCCGTCAATTTTGACGAGACAACACCACCAACTGAAACGCAGGCTCATATAGGATTTGGACAAAATTTGGATTCATCGCTCAGTAAGACCTGTTGCCAATAATTCTTTTGTTTCTGTGTAATTTGGGATTTCTCAGTTCCTTTTCTTTGATAATGTTTTCTAGACAGCCAGCCTTCCATTGAAACAATTTCTCATAAAACTTCCTCTTCTGTCCCCCACTTGTCCAGTTTCCTTACACTTTTTAAGAACATGGAGCAATATGCCACATTTCCAGCTAATAGCTCTGGGAATCACCTTGTTGATTTTTATGAGAGGGTGCTATTATCAAAGTGCCTAAAGATTAAATTTAAAATTGATTCTTTGTCTGTCTTTGCCTGTGTAGACACAACACTGGTTCATCCCAGTTAAGTGCCTTTTATATGCATGAATGATTCATAGGTCAGTGTTAAGTGGTTTAACGAACAAAACACATTCCTCTGGAATTGGTCAGGTACAAGGACAGGACTGAAAAAGAGTGAAAAAAAGCAGCCAATGTCCAGAGAAAACTTCTGAGTGACCTTCAGAAAGCCTGGAGAAATATTGCTCAAGACCACTTTAAAACATTAAAAGAAAAGTCTGGCTGAAAGCAAAATATAAAGAAATGACGGTGGCTCAAAAACGATTGTACGGTAAAATATAATTAAAGGTTGTATAATATTATAATGTGCAGAGCAGTAAATTTACAAGCCAAGACGGCCTGCTTATAAACAATAGGTCTCCTCATAGATAAACTAAGTTGGGAAACACCCAGTGATAATTCCTTACCAAGGCTGTATGGAGTGAGTAATAGTGTTACGGTTTTACAGGGCAATCATAGAAAGCTTATTCAATATGAAATTATAGCATGGTTTAGTAATCTAACAATGCACTAAAAAGCATGGCTGCAAATGAATTTTCAGAATTGAAAAAATACAAGTCCATACAGAGCCTGCCTAAGCAGGCAGTTACTTGTAACATCCTCTCGTCTCAGGATTCAAACATTTGACATGAGGAAGCACACTCAATGTGCCAAAGTTCAAAAAGTATCATATGTTCCAGCCTCCATTATGCTGCTGAACAGCAGTGTTAAATTATTCAGGGAACAGCACATACTTGGACTTTAAGCACTAAATATTTCTTACGTTTTACGTATATTCATATGTCTTGTGATGTTTTTATGATGTTCCCTTTACGTTTCCTGATGTCTTTAATAATTCATGTTTGCTTTTTCCAGCAGTAACTGTAGCACTGTAGCCACAGCAAATTCCTCTCAGAGACAATCAAGCTCATTTTATAACAAAGGAGAGAAAATCCCACATTTCCCTTATGTGAAATTTGACAACAACTTAACAGTGAATTACAATGTTTAACTTTACTGCATTTGTATGTTTGCTAAGATCAGTTTGCGTGACTATAAACTTTTTGAGGAACTGAAAGCGATTTTCCTGCTGCTGATACTAGTGTCTTAATAAAACCACAGTGACGGTGGATATTCTTTACCTTGTAGCAGTAATCTGATGTGTAGGAAGCATGCACTTCTTCAGTCAGCTGGTTATGAAATATGAGCAAAGCCTGATCCATTTTCAGAGGAGAGCCTGCATAGATTTAACACACAGGCCTGATTTATTAGCTTCTCTTGGACATTATAAAGACAAGATAACAGAACATGGCATCTAATCACTATCACCACTGTGAGCGTGACACTGACTAAATTCCTATACTCACATATCCATTTCTTGTAATTCAATTCGAACCAGAATTAAGGAGACCGAACAGTGACTTTCACAAGAAGATCAAAAAAGTATAGACAGTACAGTTTTTGCTGCTACCACCGGGACATTTGTGCACAGATGCCTTCACCAGAGCGATCCCCACCCTCCTCACCATTTTCGATTTGTCCTCCGATGCCGCTGGTAAAGAGGATTAACAAAGTTAGGCTTGCATGTAGCAGCGTCCTGGACTCCATGTTTCTAGCCGTAACCAGCCTTGTCTACTGCTCATCTTTATAACTCTCACAATATAACCTGCGGTCAAAGGGCAGTATGCATACGTAATTGTTGGTTCCCTTTTTATGTGCTCTTTTTTTGTGCTTACATTTAAGATCACATTTGGGTCACACGTAATCATTGTCATGATTTGACATGAGGGATGTTTAGTAAAATCAGACTAATAATCAGTGAGTTTAAAAAGGTCACAGGTATGTATCTGTGTCAGTATTAATGCCACAGTCAGCAGACACTCTCCGTTTCACCCCAGTCTAATGGTTTTGTTCTAAATCACAGCTAACTAAATCACTTTAGCAGCGCTCTCATTTCCAGGTCCAGTCAGCTGTTAAATGCTGATCTCCTGTCACATCCTCTCCCTGTTTTCATTCCATTAACCACTTCATTTCCCTGAGCGCTCGCAGTGACAGATGAGTTCACCGGGGCAATCTAACAAGAGCAGGTTGTTAACCTTTGACATGAACTCTGGTCAGCTGAAGAGCCAACCTCCTTTTTAAATCTGATGTCAACTGGAGAAAAGACATTAATATAAGCAGGTAATTATTCTTAGGATTAAGTTCATGTTTGATATGTGTGCATAAAAGGTACAGTGTCTTCTCTCTTCACACAGCAAACACCGCTGCACTGGCCTTTGTGCTGAAACGTGCTACAATAGCTGGCCTAATGCATGCCTTGTGCAACAGATGATAGTTTATGATTAAACCCATGCTGACAGGTGGTTGAATAGCTTAGCAGCAGTGAGGATTTTTGCTCAGGCTCCTGCGAGGGCAGCTAGGCGGGGACCATGAATGGATTTATTCCAGTTGCTCTCACTGGCTCCCACAGCAGATTTGCATCTGTGCAACAGGCTGCTGGAGCTGAACCTCCCTGGTGCATGAAAAGACTCTGCAGACATGGTGAGTACACAACCTCTCTACACTGTCTGCCACATGGAGCTGTTGACATTTCCTCACTGTCACAGGTAGCACTCTGCTCTACGTTATAATGTTTTATTGCAGACTGACATTTCAGGTTTTCAAGCTAGATAAATACAATAAAGTGTCATGCATGCTAACATGAGTTTGGAGGAGCAGAGATGTTCACAGCAAGCCACGGTGAGGTTTGTTTTAAGTTTGTTTGAGGTTTTAACCAGCAGTAATCGTTTCTGTAGTGCCCATTCATGCCACAGATCGAGCAGATTAGACCGTTGCTATGATACCTGTTGATGTCACTGCTCGGTCTGAGGCTCTGGTCCTGACATCTGTCTGCTCTGCTGGTACATAATTGTGACTGCTCAGCTAGGGACAGAGCGCTCATATGTAGATTGTGCAATAAAATGGCATCTATTTGGACGATGTTATGCAATGTTGACTCTGCCGTTTAAACATGTAGTCTGGATCATGAGGGCTGAATGAAATAAATTTCACTTTGAACCTGTGTTGTGACCCTGCATCATGTGTTAGAGGAAAAGACCAACCACCACCACCACCCCCTCTCCACCACCACATACCTTTGAACCAGCTAGATTTTTAAACTAGGAATGTGGCCTCTCATTGTTTCCAGATGGGTTCCTCTACAACCAATCAGAGTTTGTGTTCGTGAAACTGCCCCTCTCAAATCTGCTGTACTGTTCCCTCTGCTCTGTCCTCACAGGCTGGTAAGGTCCAAGCTCTGACTGAAGAGGAGAGGGCCCACATACTCCCCCTGCTACGCAACGCTCAGTGGGTGGAGGTCGTTGGACGAGATGCTATTTACAAAGAGTTTATTTTCAAAGACTTCAATCAGGTTCTTGCATCATTGTCAAATATCACTTTTAAACTTAAATGACCCATATAACCGCTCTACTTTTTTATTTTAATTTTTTTTTATTCCCCCCTCCCCCTCCAGGCTTTTGGCTTTATGTCCAGAGTGGCTTTACATGCAGAGAAGTTGAACCATCATCCTGAATGGTTCAATGTCTATAATAAGGTATGCAAGCCTAATAATAAATAATAATGAAAATAAGATTATAGCCTATGGGGTGGGGGTTGTTTTCCTGGCACAGTGGACAGCTGGACTCTGTCTTGACTGGCTTTTGTTATTATAGAAAAGCCCAACATTGGGATCATGAATTAGCTTTAAAATGACCCCTCTTAAATGTCATATTTGCCTTAAAATAATAAAGAACATATGTGTGTGTTTTTTGGTTGTGTTTATTTTAATTAAAAAATTATTATAATTTAACCCAGGGTTCGGCGAAGATGGGATAAGTAATTTTCACCCAAAGCTCTAAGACACCATATACCTAGTCGACACCAAATGTCAGGTAACCGACTAGCTAGCTGTGAACCGTTTAAAGATGGCAGCTGCAGGTCTCTTCGTCGGGAATTTAACCCGTGACTGTGTCTCAAAATTGTACTAACAGACTTTTCTCAGCGTCAAATGTGTAACCGGTTAACTACACCTATGTTACACGGCAGCCAATTTAGCATGAAATTGTAATTGAACACAGGTGTTACTAAACAGATGTCTTGTGTAGGCACGAGCCCTAATTAATGTGATTAATACCACGTGAGTTTCTCATTTTCAAGTCAAAACGGCTTTTGCTAAACTTGCAGTGTTTCCTGTTGGACACCGTCTGGTTTTGTCAAAATGTTAAAGGACACTTTCCCAGGGTCTTACCATGTGCTGATGCTTCACCTGTAATGATTCCATTACAAATGGCGGCAAAGCTTTTTGTCGAGTGGTATTTTGAAGCAAACGCATTCAAATTTGCATTGATTCACGACTTTGTGCATTCTCTTTAACGCAGGTCCAGATAACTCTCAGCACGCATGACTGTGGAGGGCTGTCCCAACGTGACATCTCTTTGGCCACCTTGATTGACCAGGCATCTCTAATGTGAGCAGCTTGTCACCGGTCAAGGCAGAGAAAACTGAAGTGCTCTTCATACATATATATATATTTTTGGTTTTTTTTAAGCGGGGCGGGTAATTATTAGCTTAAGGAAATGGTAAAAATTCCATTGGTACATTCATCTTTCTGTCCCAACTATAGGCCTATTCCTGCCAGAGCACAACTGAGCGATGCTCCGCCAACTTCCCAACAAGAGAAGAAATAAAATACTGTAATTGAACTAATCTGGCTTAAATTTAAACATCATTAAAGAATATCTAATGAGCCAATAAACCAAACTGTATGGTCAAAGCTGTAAAACTGATATTTGCAGCTTATTGCATATCTGTTTGGAGTTCCCAGTCTTTTTATGGGGCAGCATCGTATTTATATAAATCGTACATACACGATTTACTAAGATATGTATACAAATAACTTCAAACTGTGCTGAAATTAATACCGGAAACACATCTGACAGTTGTGTTACATTTGTTTTGCTCCAAATGACGAGGGTGCTAAAGCTTTGGCTGCCATACAACCATAAGGATGGTTATTACAGGCAGCAAGTTCGTTTCTTGACAGTGATCTGATGGGTTTGCGATGTTTCAGGGTTTTGGTCAGGTTTTCAATCAGACTGGTCCATCATCACATGACGTGCAGATGCAGCACAGTAACTTCATTAACTGTGGGTATGGTCAGGTCCTGACCGTAAATGAGTTTGTGTTTGTCTACACCACAGGTGTCGAACTCCAGGCCTCGAGGGCCAGCGTCCTGCAGGTTTTAGATGTGTCCTTGATCCAACACAGCTGATTTAAATGGCTAAATTACCTCCTCAACATGTCTTGAAGTTCTCCAGAAGCCTGGTAATAAACTAATCATTTGATTCAGGTGCGCTGACCCAGATTGATATCTAAAACCTGCAGGACACCGGCCCTCGAGACCTGGGGCGTTTATCAATATGCGTACTTGTGCGTACTTGCGTTCTCGTGTACTCGTGATACGTCATCAGTCGGAGACGAAGTACTGTTCCAATTCGAAGTACGCATCAAGCCGAGAACGCGAAAAAGTCCCGGATGTGTTCTCGCTCCGCCCGTTTTATCGAGCATGCATCGGTGTGGACTTGGTACAGCTAAATATCCCAGAATGCATTTCATCCAAAACTCAACAGCGGACTCCCGGCACATCGTTTTCAACCCGCAGTCAAGTGAGCCCTCACATACGAAGTCACAGTCAAGCTAGCCGCACCTAAAATGTTGTTGCACTATTCTTACGCATATTACGGTACGGGTGCCGAATGACTTAGAAACACGAGTCTTCTGTAAACTGGCATTTCACTATTTTACTGCTCAATCCACTTCGACTTTTGAAATATTAGCAGTTGATATATAACAAATTACTTTATGATTCTCACACTACACATTGAAAATAACAAAAAATGTTACATATTCTGTAAGAGCTGATAATATATACAAAGCATTGTCTTCTCACTATACTGTACATTTCTGTTCAACCTGACCTTGTCCCCTACTAAATAAAATTGCTGTACTGTATTTTTGATATTGTGGTTTTTTGTGTGTGTTGTTTTGTTTTGTTTGGGTTTTTTTTGTTACAAGAAAACCGTTTGAGGTGACGCTAATATTTCAATGGATTCTTACTTCCACTCTTCCTCCTCTGCCTCACAGCCCAAAGAATTGTACAGTTTCAGAGAAAATTATTAGTAAATTCTTTCCAAATTACATTACTGTAATTCCAATACTCTCATCTTTGAACTGATAATACAGGGAAGCTGTAAGAGGTGACGCTAATATTTCACTTGATTCTTACTCTAGGTCATCCTCACTCTTCCCACGCTGACTCACAGCCCAATTAACTGTATGGTTTCAAAAATTAACTCTACCCAATTTACATATTCTCAACTTTCAGCTGATATTACAAGGAAACTGTAAGAGGTGATGCCAATATTTCACTGGATTCCTACTCTGGATCACCCCTCACCCTTCCTCTTCCTCCTTACAGCCCATTGAACTGCCCACAGAAAATTCTACATAGAGAGAGAGACAGATACTGTATTTATCCTGCCACATAATGAAGAGTTATTTTACACTTTTACAGAGAGAACTATAGGAATGATTTCCTGAAGTGTTCTTCATGGCTGAAAGTTTGAATCAGAGGGAGAAGGAGCGCTGCTGCTTCTTTACAAGGGTGGAATGGAGCAGGTGTGATGGGTTGTCCATAATTTGTTTAGTGACCTCTGACCCTCGCTGACTCAAACTCCTCCAAATTCTCACCACTGCTGCTTCTAACCTTGCAGAATAATTTGTTCTTCCATTTGGCATCTCTGGCAAGAGATGCCAAGATTTCATTCACTTTATCAGTTGAAATTAAGTTACAGCGCACTGGGCCTCAAATCAAATCACATCCGTCAGTCCGTCTGTCAGCAATTTGAATATTGTGAAAAAAGAATAGCATATATGTAAAATATGGAGTACACAGTGTTGAAGTTCTGGTACTTGAGAGCGAGGTGTCTATGAAGTGTCACTGTTCAGCAGTCTGATGGCCTGATGGAAAAAGCTGTCCTTTAGTCTGCTGGTTCGGGACCGGATACTGCAGTACCTCCTGCCTGACGGAAGTAGTTTGAACAGTTTGTGACTGGGGTGACTGGAGTCTTTGATTGATCCTCCCTGCTTTCCTCTGGCAACGCTTCTTGTACAGTTGTGGCCAAAAGTTTTGAGAACGACACAAATATTAGTTTTCACAAAGTTTGCTGCTAAACTGCTTTTAGATCTTTGTCTCAGTTGTTTCTGTGATGTACTGAAATATAATAACAAGCACTTCATACGATTCAAAGGCTTTTATCGACAATTACATGACATTTATGCAAAGAGTCAGTATTTGCAGTGTTGGCCCTTCTTTTTCAGGACCTCTGCAATTCGACTGGGCATGCTCTCAATCAACTTCTGGGCCAAATCCTGACTGATAGCAACCCATTCTGCCATAATCACTTCTTGGAGTTGGTCAGAATTAGTGGGTTTTTGTTTGTCCACCCACCTCTTGAGGATTGACCACAAGTTCTCAATGGGATTAAGATCTGGGGAGTTTCCAGGCCATGGACCCAGAATTTCAACGTTTTGTTCCCCGAGCCACTTAGTTATCACTTTTGCCTTATGGCACGGTGCTCCATCGTGCTGGAAAATGCATTGTTCTTCACCAAATTGTTGTTGGAAGAAGTTGCTGTTGGAGGGTGTTTTGGTACCATTCTTTATTCATGGCTGTGTTTTTGGGCAAAAATGTGAGTGAGCCCACTCCCTTGGATGAGAAGCAACCTCACACATGAATGGTCTCAGGATGCTTCACTGTTGGCATGACACGTGTTGCATGACACAGGACTGATGATAGCGCTCACCTTTTCTTCTCCCGACAAGCCTTTTTCCAGATGCCCCAAACAATCGGAAAGAGGCTTCATCGGAGAATATGACTTTGCCCCAGTCCTCAGCAGTCCATTCACCATACTTTCTGCAGAATATCAATCTGTCCCTGATGTTGTTTTTGGAGAGAAGTGGCTTCTTTGCTGCCCTTCTTGACACCAGGGCATCTTCCAACAGTCTTCGCCTCACTGTGCGTGCAGATGCGCTCACACCTGCCTGCTGCCATTTCTGAGCAAGCTCTGCACTGGTTGCACTCCGATCCCGCAGCTGAATCCTCTTTAGGAGACGATCCTGGTGCTTGCTGGACTTTCTTGGACGCCCTGAAGCCTTCTTAACAAGAATTGAACCTCTTTCCTTGAAGTTCTTGATGATCCTATAAATTGTTGATTTAGGTGCAATCTTAGTTGCCAAAATATCCTTGCCTGTGAAGCCATATTTATGCAACACAATGATGGCTACACGTGTTTCTTTGCAGGTCACCATGGTTAACAATGGAAGAACAATGATTTCAAGCATCACCCTCCTTTTAACATGTCAGGTCTGCCATTCTAATCCAATCAGCCTGACATAATGATCCCCAGCCTTGTGCTCGTCAACATTCTTACCTGAGTTAACAAGACGATTACTGAAATGATCTCAGCAGGTCCTTTAATGACAGCAATGGAAAGCAGTGGAAAGGTTTTTTGGGGATTAAGTTAATTTTCATGGCAAAGAAGGACTATGCAATTCATCTGATCACTCTTCATAACATTATGGAGTGTATGCAAATTGCTATTATACAAACTTAAGCAGCAACTTTTCCAATTTCCAATATTTATGTAATTCTCAAAACTTTTGGCCACGACAGTAGATGTCCTGGAGGGAGGGAAGCTCACCTCCAATTATCCTTTCAGCACACTGCACCACTCTCTGGGGAGCTTTGCGGTTGTAAGCGGTGCTGTACCATGTGGTGATGCATTCAGTGAGGATGCTCTCAATGCCACAGCAGTTCAAGGTCCTGAGGATGCGGGGGCTCATGCCGAATCCCTTCAGTCTCCCGAGAAAGAAGAAGTGCTGCTGCACCTTCTTCACTGTTTTGGTTTTGTTTACTGACCATGTAAGATCCTCCACCAGATGTACACCTAGTCTGCTTCACAAAAAGGATGCCCCTCTTAGCAGCCAAAACAGTTTTATACCACAACAAAAACAAGTATTAGTATGACTATCTTCTTCTGGATAGCGACGTGGCGGTCCTGCCATTTCCCCCTGCGGATCTTCTCCTCCACTCCGTCCACGTCTCAGCTCGTCTGCATCTTCTACTTTCCTGGAAAAAAGACAGAAAGAAAAACACCTCCCTAGCCAAACCTGGATTATTAATATTATCTAGCAATTCTTAGCCTGTTATTTTCTACCTACACTGAACAAAAATATAAACGCAACACTTTTGTTTTTGCTCCAATTTTTCATGAGCTGAACTCAAAGACCTGAAACATTTTTTACACACACAAAGGACACATTACTCTCAAATATTGTTCACAAATCTGTTTAAATCTGTGTTAGTGAGCACTTCTCCTTTACCGAGATTATCCATCCCACCTCACAGGTGTGGCATGTCAAGGTGCTGATTAGACAGCATGAATGTTGCACGTTTCCCTTAGACTGCCCACAATAAAAGGCCAATGTCGGAACTGGGTTGACCACAACACCAGCACAATCTTCATATCTGGGCCTCATCTAGTGCTCAGCCAACAGGAGGATATCAGATCGTGCAGCGTGAGACTCATAAAGTAATTTATGTTATATTTCAACTGCTAATATTTCAAAAGTCGAAATGGACTGAGTAGTAAAATAGTAAAATGCCAGTATACAGAAGACTCGTGTTTCTAAGCCATTCGGCACTCGTACCATAATATGCAACAACATTTCGGGCTGTGACATTTCGGACTATGACTTCGTATGTGAGGGCTCACTTGATCGCAGTCCAATTGTCCAGAAATCCAGCTGTTACACACACATCTCAGGTTTTTACAGCGAAGCAACCCTTCTCTGAAGGAAACACACAACCTGCCTCTCTTGAACAGCTGTCTCAACAAGATCACGGTTTTAACCGGTTACAAATTCACTTATTCTGGAAGGAAATAAGCGAGAAACAGAGAGAGCAGGAGGGAACCTGAGTTGAAACTAGTCTAACATTTGATCGTGTGATCAGTGACAAATGAATAAGTATGTAAACTGCCACTATGTTTACATGCTCCGCTTAACGTGGAAATGCACGTGGTCGGTGCGCTCTGGTAGTTTATCACATAGCTCCACACCTCTGGTCCCAACATGTGTGTTGTGTACTACGTGTTTTTCAACTTTGTCATTAAAATGATTTTTTTCCCCGTCACACTGTTTTCTGTTGTAACTTAAAAAGACGACTAAGAAATGATTTGAATCCACTTTATTGAAAACATCACTGTAGAGCCATCTGCTACAGTCAGCTAAGCCCAATCCCCTTTGTTGGAAAGACTGCAATGTCAGCATGAGGTCAAACACATCACTGCTACATAATGTCACTGCCAGGGAAGATTTACTGTGTAGACCTTCAGAGAATCTTTTACAGGATTATCCGTGCCAGCTGCTGCCTAAAACAACAATGCAGAGTTCTTGAACATTCAATCATTAGTTTGTCGCATTTCTTGAACGCAATAGGATTAGTCCTTTTTAATTGTTTGTATCAGCATGGCTTTCTGCACCTTATTACTGACCACAGTATTTCAGGATGAAAGAATGGACACACGATGGTATGAACTTTAACTGTTAGTTGGATTGTTTAATCAGTCTTTAAACCAGGCACTGGCTACAAGATGGGAAATTCTTGCAAGTGTGAGACTGTAATTACATTCATGCCAAATCTCTTCAAAAAGTTCCCAGTAAATAAAAACAGTTGAAACACAAACATTCACAAAAAGAGTCAAATGAAGCAAAATGGAGCGGTCACACAAATGCTTAAAATTTACTAATCAAGGCTGATAAGTTGTCATTCACTACAATGTTTCTGCTAAACATATAGAGCATTCCCATTTGTTACACTTCATCAAGGAGAAGTTACATATTGCACAAACATGGAACTAAATTCAAGGAATTTTCAGCAATGTTAGATGAAAGCATGCGAGAAACAGAGAGCAAGGTCCTTTTGGTGTTACAGTATGCATTGTTAAGTTATCAACCTGTGAGTAACATATCCTGCTGACTAGATATTTACTAGAATACATCATGTCCACAGTAAGTCAGGACAAACAGCTGATTTCTCCCAAGTTTAAAGAATCTCCATCTGTGGATCGGTCACAGCGGAGATGTTCCCTTTCAGTGTATTTAAGAACACTTTAGTGCAGTCTGTCAAATGCCCCAAATGCTGTAACGCTTTTGTTATGTGAGAAATGGAAAAGTGACGCCCAGTTTGAATGGGTTTCACTGGATGAAATAATGATGTTTGCATTTAGTGGAAACTGAGGTAGATTGAATTAGGACACAAATTATTACAACGAGGTGACACACAGGTGACTTTGCAGAATACAGAGGAATAATTGAGTTTCTGCTACTTGATTATCCAAGTAACTGATAAGTGGCTGAAGAGCTTTGGATATCACTAGCCTCTTTCAAAATACTAATGCCCCTGTTCTCTCTTATTAAAATTAAGAGTTTTAGTGGATATTAATAACATTAAAAACTCCCATTCCCACCATCTACAATACCAACCACAGTAGATGGACCACAAATGAAGGTAAATGAGTGCTAACAAAACAAGGACATACATGTTCAGGTTTGCAGATAAACTCTGGTTTCAAGTGATGTACATAATAACCTGATATGTAGTTTTTAGGGCATTGCAGTGCTTTTACATTAAACCACCTTTTGATGATAATACACAGGCATGTACAGCCAGTTCAGAGCAGTACATCAGTTTATAAGCTACAGGCAGCACAGCGATTTGAGCAAATTTTAAGCTTTCGAGTGGTTTGTTTTTGCAAAGTCGTCGTGGACAGCGAAGTGAAGCGGTGACGGCATTGAGTTGAAATGTTCTGGTATTAAAAAAACTGAAAGGTTTTACTATGCAATCAGTAGATATCATGACAGACATGTATTAAATGAAAGCTAAAATTGAAATGAAATGTAAAACAGAAAAAAAACAACAAACACATTTCTTCTACATAATTTAAAATCAAATCATAGGTTAAAACTCGTTTGGACCCAGTCATGTCTTCTCTGTACCATTTAGGCGCAGTGTTACAAGGAATTTCCCTCTAGGCTGATTAGAATGACAATGGCTTGTGCTTCAAAGATTGCTGCAGATGTTTGTTTATATATATATGTATGGTGCAGGTATGCAAGATAAGGCAACCGTTGAATGATTTAAAAATCAGAGCTCTGGGAGGAGGCGAGAGCATTTCCCTGCATGCAGTGTTGTCGGGCCAGGAGGGACCAATCCCTTTTCAGTGGGCTTTGCCGTTGCCATTCATGTGGCTGATGTTTGACTTGGTCACCTCAGTGCTGTAGAGACAGTCCAAGAAACCTCGGGAGATCTCCGTGACCAGGGATCTATCTGGGATGGCCTGGGCCATGCCGTAGATCGCTCCCTGCAAGAGCAGGAACATCAGTGAGCTTACAAACATCCAGACACATCATCTGTCTCCTAAAATAGGTTTTCTCTTAGCTATATACTTTCAGACGCAGAAGGCAGCTGCATTAATAAAACGTTCCAGTTAAATGGCAGCACAGATGTTACAGTTTTGGGGGTTTTTTTTGTTGTGTTTGGATTCATATAACCTCTTGTACCTCTCCAATGTGATGAGTGAACTGACTGAAGAACAAATGAAACTTGAGAAATTGAGAAACTAAACTCTAGTTATATGGAATTCACCTTAATCTGCAGCGAGATCTGTTCTCAGTGTTAACTACACTGCTGACAAACCTGTCGGGCACAGTGCTGCTTGTCCCCACGTGGGTGGAGTTTAAAAGCTGACACACAAAATAGCTGCTTGTGTCGACTCAAATCGAAGGTTTTATACAACAACAATGCAAAATGCCACTTCCCTTCCCAAAATACCCACAGAATGTTAAACAGAAAGGAAAGCTAAATATACAGCACTCAGCATGGTTCCTCTCCAGTGGCTACACTTGCAAGCACTACAAAGATGAAGTCAGCTTGATTTGAATGATAAAGGTATTGTTTGGATCTACAGTAATATGTAATCTCCCTTGGTTTCCTCCTACAGTCTAAAGTCAGGTGAAGTAGCTGAATAAGGTATGAATTTGTCTATATGCAGTAGGCTTAGACTGTGACCCTGTCATTACAATAGGATTACAACATCCTGTCTTCGATCATCAAAGCAAAACTGTGATGTAATGATAAAGAATGATTGGTGTCTTTGTGTTATTTAAACTTCTTAAAAAACCCACATGGTGCTAAACTGTTAATGATGACTATGTAGATAACTAAAGCAAACTCACCTTTCCTGTAGTTTTCTCTTTGGGGTTCTTCATGATGATGGCGACCTGCTCTTTGACATCACGAATAAAGTGATCAGCGACCCCTGGCTGAGTGTGCAAAACTGTGCAGCAAATGTGGATGCTGTGAAAGCGACGATTGTGAGGTGTAAATATTTATCATGCCATCACATTTACTGAGACGTTATCGTTTGTTTTACATCTACCTGGACGGGTACTGCAATGTGTTCAGATTCCAGCCCTTTGACGTCAGTGCGTTAGACAGACGGAAAATATCAAAATCATCCGAGCCGATGGCCACCACCGACACCTCCGGATCCCCAAACACAAACACCCCTTTAATCTTGCGGATTCTGACCAACAGAAAAGAAGACAGAAGAATGTTAAAGGAGATAACAAATTACGGACTCCGTAATTTGTTCTCTTCAGTGTAACAAATCTGTGTCTTACTCTGTTTTGATCTTGCGAGCTGTGCTGACGATCTTCCTGGTGGCGTCTACGTAGCCGTTCTCTCCCATATACATCATGGTCGCCCAGCAGGCGGCGATGATTCCTCCTGGCCTGGAGCCCGCTATAGAGGGTGAGGCATAGATCCCCCCTTGCCAGTCAGCAGCTACAAAGTATTGGTACTGACGGTACTTTTTATCGCTGTAGAGGATCACTGAGGAACCTTTGGGGGCGTAGCCATACTGGAGAGATACATGCACACAAGGTACAGAATTAAAGCAAGCATATCCCTGTACATACCACACATAGATTGTTCTATGTGTGGTATGTACACACATGTATATTGTTCTAGAAAGATTTGATCTGAAGGCTGTTCAGCCACTCCTTACCTTGTGTGTGTCTGCAGAGATGCTGGTAACACCTTTTACCCTGAAGTCAAATGGGGCGAGTGGGTAACCAGCCTTGGCCATGAACACAATAAGAAAACCACCCAGACAGGCATCCACATGCATCGGGATGTTGTAGCGTACAGCCAGCTGCAACACATCGAGGGAAAGTGTGAGGGATTTGACTTCCCAGTTTTTGTCAAGAGTACATAAAAAAAAAAAAAAAAAATTGGTGCACTTCTAACCTTGGCTACTTCCTCAATGGGATCTATGATTCCATGAGGAAACTGGGGAGCTGAGCAGACAAGCATGGCTGTGTTCTTGCTGATGGCTCTCCTCATGGCCTTGAAAGAGAACAAACAACACTGAAATAAATAATGCCTGGAAACAGAAGTCAGCACATGCTGTCTACACGTGTTCTCTCTCACCTTCACATCCACTTTCATAGTTTTCTTGTCGAGAGGAATGTGAACCAGCTTCATCCCAAAATAATGTGCCGCTTTGTCAAAAGCTGCGTGGACGCTCACAGGTGCAAGGCTGCAGAAACAAAAGCAGGACACGAAAATGATTTCATGACTTTTTCTGGCAGGAACAAGCCTTGACATGGCCCCTGTGTCCTGTAAAGCTCGGCTTACATTTCAGGGTGTTTGACACCTCGCTCGTATGCCATGTCTCTGTATGCTTTGCAGGCCATCAGTATGCTCTCGGTTCCTCCTGAAGTGACCTGCACAAAGGAGATGTAAGCATAAGACAAATTCAGTCCACCTTTTCTAAATGTAGGGATAGAGGTTTGTGCATCGGTCTGATAACAGAGTTGCAAAAAAGAAATCTTTGGGATCACCAGAATTTCTGCATTGATCATAAAAGTGGTCAGATATTCAGCAAAGTCTTATTATTACTTTTCATGACTTTGAGTTACTTTTGAGTTCTTTGTATTTCTATTAAGGAGACTAGACTAAAAGTGTATTATTATAATTATTGTATAACTGTGACTGTGACGGAAATCCTGCTGATATAGAAAATCAATCCTTTTCTTGCAAGTGTATACTGTATGGTGACTTACTGTGCCACAGGAGTTAGGCCCACCATGGAAGAGTGTGCAAGCCATTCTGACAACCTCTGCTTCCATCTTCCGTACGCCAGGAAAAATGTCTGGGTGGAGTGGATTGCTCCATGCAAAATCTCCATATACCTAAAAATAACCCCAAACAAACAAACAAATGAATGACAAAAGTAGTAAAGTGTTGCATAAACTGCAACCCTCAAACCAGGGTGAAACCAATGTCATCGAAAGGACCGACCAGGAAATGAAATCAAAAAATAACTTTGCTACTGTAAAAACTCCAAAACGTATTCAAGCTTGACCCTGGCCATTAATGCTTGGAATGCCAAAATCTGCAAATGTATACAGAGATGCATACCTTCACTAGGAGTTTGGTCAGTGACTCATCACCCCAGTACACTGCCCCAGAAACCAATCCCTTCTCCCACTTCACCTCATCTGCAACAAAACATTGAGTCTTGAGAAATCACTGGCTTTCTCAAAGATATCTTTTTATCCTTTTGAAAGATAAGTACACAAGTTTTCTTATCAGCAATGAAGATTAGAAATACTTTGTGATACTGATAAAGAAGCAGGAATCTCAGGGCTGAATGAGGACTTACTCAGGGTGTCATACTCCTTGATTTTCTCCATTACTTTGGCCTGAGAGAGACCTTTGGAGGGAAGCTCTGTGGTGTAGCTCATCCCTTCCTTGAGGGTACATAGACTAGCAGACATGTCATCCAAAGCCTTGTTCAGCTTGCTCTGGATCTGATACAAAGAGAGGACAGAGTTACTTTACAGGCACAAACAGTCACAAACAGCAGTAGAGTAACGTAACCCATAACCTAAAATGGATATAGGAGAAGTAACAATATTGCTGACTGAACAGAAGTAACCACATGTTATCACCAGAGCATCATCTTAATTGTGCCAAAGGTCCTTCATTCCCACCCAACCCCTCCATGACTTTGATATGCAGTCATCCAAGAATGACTCATAATAACCCCAGACACTCATCAGCGCACACCAGAAGGGGGGAAAATAAAAAAGGGAAGAGATTTACCACTGATACTTACTGCCCCGCCGACGAAGGGTATTTTTCTGATGAGTCTAAAGCACTGCTTCTTGATTCGTGATGTCAGACCTATTAATCAGAAAACACAAGGCAGCAGCTGTGGTGAAATGTTGGCATGCATGCACCCACAAATATTAAGCAGCTGACTGTGACCCATAATCACACGTTAAGGGAAGGCGTAGTCATGAGCCCCTTTCGCTCTGCTCGCAAACACACTAAAGAGCTAGATTTTACCAAGAAGCCACACTGACCTTTCCCTCTCAGAGAGCTACAGATGCTGGCTCTGACCTACTCGCTGAGGAATTTAAGCACCGATTCATTGAAAGATCTGGAAAGTCTAGACAAATGATGGCTTTGCTCGGTTGTGCCGCAATTCTAGATAGTGTGCACTACATTAGCAGATGGTTAGCTGATTACATGCGTTATCTAAAGTCTCAAAGACTCTAGCAGGCCTACTTTGGACCCATTCTTCTTGTGTGAAAGATTACTTTCTTGCTGGAAGAGGAAGCCTTTGACCCATAGTGCTCCCACTGTGGTGATCACGGTCACTCCGATGATCTGCCACGGCTCCAGATGGGCGCAGCGCGAGTTCACCTGCTGCCGGCCCTCCTCCAAATACAGCAGCACCATCTCCTTATACACCTCCAAGACACTCTGGACATAGAGACACACAATATGCATTACAACAGAAGTGCAGAGCAACCATCAGCTTTTCTCTAACAACATATTGGATTTACAGAAGGGTCAAACTATTCAGTCAACAGCACTCATGTTTCCTGTGATACAGATCTCTCACACGACTGTGGTGATATGGGGAAGTTACCACTGCGTGCCATGTATTGAGAAAGTTAGTCACTGTTTGACAGCATAATGACTGCTTTTCCTGCAAAATGAGGTAACAGTTAAATTTCAGCTCACTTAATCTGAATTTCTTTTTTAAACAAGACACGTGACTTGTGACTGTGCGATAGGCGCAGATGTATAGATGTCCAGTAAAACACTGCAGGTCAGGCCATAAACCGTCAAAGACAGTGACTGACAACACATCCAGTTACTTTAAAGGAAAGTAACTAATCTTTCAAGTGTGAGTACTTACTTTTGAAGACATTGCCAGACCTACAGTTCCCACCCTCACACACTTTAAACGCACTCTGCACTTTTCCTGACTGTCAGGTGAAGAGACAGCCAGCACTCGGTACACCAGGTGAAAGTGAGAGAACACGTTGAGCGAACTGTAGATCTACAAGAAGACTCCTCCCACTAGTCACATAACACATCCAGCCCGCTAAGGTAATGAGTCAGGATTAGACGAGACGGGAAAGACTGAGCTACAAATTTACGACAAGGTATAATTTACGTCTCTTTCAAAGCACGATCACAGGTGAATGCTTTCCTGTCAGTCCAAATGTGTATGTAGCGATTTAGCCCGAGGAGATCTAAGTGAGCCTTAATCGGAGTGAAATGCCCGTCAATGGGATTGCATAAGCGCAGCAAATTTATCTTTCCATTATCTCCCTCACAAAGTCTTTTTACAACACAACTGCAGGCAGTTTGATCGTGAGGACTTGCCACCTCAGCTGCAATAAGGAAGCTTAAGGTTCAACAGCAGTATCTTAACTAATCACAATCTGTTCTGCCACAGCAAAAATAACACAATGAGGCGAGTCCTCTTAGTGCGACGGAAAGGCAGTTTATTGTGTGAAAGAACAACCTAAGATGTTGTTTCCCCCCCAATTAAATCCTAGGTAAAGGGTTGTTAGTGAGCCATGGGAGTACTACCCCCTGACCAGACAGCAGCTGCCATACCTGCCTGATTTGGACAGCCTGTTCTCATACAGGTTTAGCAAGATCCGCTGCAAAGAGCCGACTGAAGCAACAGAAAATAAGCCACTAACATATGTTGAATGGGAAGCTTGACTTGAGTCATGACAGGCATGTAACTTAGCACACAGCCCATATTTGATCGCTGTCACACATCTGTCAACTAAACAAATAAATAAATACATGAATAAATAAATAAAGATTAGATCACTCCCTTTTTTGACTCTACTTCAGCCTCAGATCCCACACACACAGCTTTCCCTCAGGAAAACTTACACCAAGTTCACACAAAGCCTCTTGTACCAGTTTTGTGCTACTCATTGTTGAACAGTGGACACCCATTCTTTTGCTCACCCCCACCCTAAACAACATTTAACTATTCTTCTAATCAGACCTTTTGTTGTTTCAAAGGGGAGGTCATGTTCTCATGGAAATATACTGGGCGTGAGGTGGCTGCTCCTGGATACATCAAGGAAAAAACAGTCAGCTTGCTAAAACATCACCAAAGCTCAAAGAGAGATGAGGAGATCACTGAGGGGGGAGAATAATTACAGATGTGGTGTCTGGAAATTTTTTATTTAAACCTCTACAAAGCCTCGAGACTGCCACAGTATCAAACGATATTTTGGTCAACATCAAAAGTATGTTTTTTGTTTAGTTTTTTCCCCCCTTGAGATAATTACTTCTCTCTCCTGTGATGACCTGGAGGAGCTCAGAGTGATTTCTGCCCTGACAGCAGATCTGTGTCAGACCAGCTGCCATCTACTGCCGTGTCTTTTGTCTGCCTCTGATGACTTCAATTAGAAAGAAAGAAAAAAAAAAAAACACTGCTTGCACAATCTTAAACAACTCTCCCGTGGGACTACTAAGAGTAGTGCTTTGTTTAAACTTCCTGCAGGTTTATGTTGAACAGGATTTCTACTTTTAAACAGAGGCAGGCCACAATAAACAATAGTGAAGGAGCCGCAAAACACGCACACAGAGAGGAAGGATCTCATTTTATTAGACTTTAAACCAATAAAAGTGCACCATGAACCTGCAGTTACATCTTTTATACCATCTTTTTATACCAGGGCCAAAAAGTATCGATGAAGGTTAAATGTTTTCTGAAAAACAACCATATGTCTGTAACACGAAGCTCTCATAACAAAAGTGCCTGCCAGTGTTTGTGGACTCGGAGCATCCCTCACAGCAAAACAACTCGGGCCATTAGCTCACTTCAGTACTGATAAACAAGTCTGCTTCTTCGGGCGTCCTGAAGCCGCACTGTCATTGTCCCGTCTGCCACACTGCCTGTAACGTGAGACGAAGAGAAAGTACAGAGACACCTACCCAGTAGTCCATGTTCTCGAGGCAAACTGTAACCGAAAGTTCCCTTTATTTAGCCTGCTTCTCGGGAAAGTCACCTCCAGCAGCCTTTGCTATGAGTCCTCTACTCTCATCTACATGCTACTACCAAACACAGCAGCAAGCTAACCCTGATTGAGGAAGTAACAAATAGACACGCGTATAACTGCGCATGTGTAGATCTGAAGACGCTGCGCCGCTGTGAAAACCAGCAATCTGCCAGGCACCGCGTGCTTTGTAGATCTTCCCTCCGAGTCGCAGGAACGTCGCACGTTTTCACACCCACAACTGGATGTGAAATGCTGCGTTCAGAGACGCCACGTAAAAGACAATTCACCATCATGTGAGTCCAGTAATGCCATGGAAACCACCGTATTTATTGAAATATTTACGTCTTGAGTCAGTGACCTTTACCCCAGAAATGTTTGACGAGCAGACAACAAAGTACCTTTTCGTAATAAATCTTAATTTATGGACATTTATTCAGATGTATGACTGTGCATTGCTCAGATCATTTCGGCATTTGAGTTTTCTTCAGGGGAGAACAATCAATATTTTTGGCAAGCTAAAAAAGGTATCTAAAAACATATATTACTAAAGGTCACAATCTCTGATTCTCACATAATTATAAAGACAGATAATGGTTCTCATTCCGTGATAGACACGTTCTTGTTTACAACTGGATCATACTCGTTTACTTTTATTCTACTTAAAATAAACATATTTGTAACATCAGTGAACGCCTCATTTAGCATTTTGTGTAACAAGACGAAATTTTGTCTAGAAGGGAAAACAGCGCCGCAGAGCTGCCGGGTACTGTAACTGCACATCTAAATACACTATAGTTTTCAGTGGAATATCTTCTTTTGGAGACAATTAAAAAAGTAATAGTACTGCTGCCGTTTTATTGATCAAATTAAATTGGTCGTCTTAAAAGCAAATAAATAAATAAAGTTACTAAATTAGGTTGACTTGTGGAATAAGGCTGGACCAACACAATAACCCAGACACATTATGTGTTGTGCTCTTTTGCTGTTGTAGTGGTAACTGAAGTCCATGTAGTTAAATTGCCCTGGATAGTCTGTGCGTCACTTTAATCATATTTACAGTTAAGCTCTTCATCTGTTTGTCATATAAAACAAGTAAAAAAATATCCTAAATATAATTCTTTTTGCCTGAAATGTATTTATTTTTTCCCCCGAAAGTGACCCAAAATATACAAAATTCAAACATTTTAAAATTTTAGCCTGTGGTACAGGTGTTATTAAATCTTGTGCAATGAGGCTGTTGTGAGGTACACCTGAAGCTTTTATGTTTTGTGTTCTAAGTGTTACGCTATTAAAAAAATGTTTATATCAATCATTATAGACGATAGTGATGATATTTTTTAATGATACAGAACTGAGCAGAGTGCTTAATGGATGTAATGGTTATAAATATGTATATAATAATTCCCAATTGTTCCAGAATGATGCTCTCGCCATTTTCACTTTCAATAAAACATATTTGAGTTATTATGACTGTTCTTTTTTCATTTCTTAAGTAAAGGGAGGTATGATATTACTGATAATAGATGTTTTTCCTCTAAAATGAGTGCTGTAATACCGGTAAAATAGATTCCCCCTGCTTTCTGAAACATTCATTAAGGATCAATCATCCATTTATTACAGTTCGATGGGAATTTTTATATTCTAAATAGATCTATTGTTCAAAATTGAGTATAGGCACTTGTTATGAACGAAGTCTTGGCCAGGGTCAATTTTTACATGCATCTTACTATGCGTATATATCATAAATACTATGATGTATACGAATAACCCAAATTAAACACCTAAAATATGACAGGTTTGAAAACTCCTCCAGAATTGTGTTTTTAGGCTAATTACAATTGTTTGGGATTTTGATATGGAAGCTTTCACCCTTTAGATTGTGTTACTTTCATCAAACAACTCAGCTGACCTGACTCTTTTTTCTTTTTCTTTTTTTTTTTGTTAACTGTTCATTGTGATTCACTAGAGTTGTGAAAGAAATTGGGCAATTAGTGCATATGTTTGTTAAATTACAAGTTTATTAAATTATTTCTTTATCGTTGACTTACTGAATATACAACGCTGCAAATAAAATCATATTTTTGATTTATTCAGGTACGTTCCGGCCAGCAGACAGACAGGTAAGTGCAAATTCACCGTATTTCTTTACGGGTTCTGTAGAAGACTAAAATAGTCTTCTTAAATTAAAACCTCCAAGAGAAATAACTTTTTATAAATAGGTTATCTTTACTGTCTAAATGAAACATTTATAACCGATTAAAGCCTTAATGTCACATGTCCCCTGAAGCTACCATCCCCTCGCTGAAAATTCAACATTTGCTCTTTTTTATCTACAAAGAGCCGCTAATGAACACGAGGTTTCGCAAATAAGCTATCAGAAACAAAGAAAAAACATTACGTAGTAGTTTAGAGGGTGAAAGGGGGCGACTTGCAGCCACCGTCCTATTTGTGTTTAAAATCTCCAATCTTTACAAAAAGACAAACTGTCTCCAAAGGACACCTATTCCGCTATAATTGGTGTACACTGCCTTCAAAAGCTGGGGTGAGAGGTACAATGCCTTGCCTGTGAAAGGAAACTCCAAAGCACATTAAAAGTGAATTACTTCTTGTGTAAAGTGTGTTCGGGGTCATGCTGGTCACGACGCGCGCACTTCTCCAAAAGCGCACACGTCTCCAAAGGCGCACTCCATACTTTCTAAAAGGCAGTCATATTGTTGAGGGGTCTCACAAGAGGTGTACATATGGCATCCGGGTTGCAATTAAATGTTTTTAAGATGTTTTTCCTTTCTTGAAGAAGTTTCCTTTTCCTTTTTTTCTCTCCCGGCAGCTCTTTGCTAGAAAGAACAAGAGGAGGGGGGCACATTGAATGGCTTCGCTGCTAGTTTGGGATGACAACAATCTGGTCAGCGAGTTGTTGGACTTTGATTGTCCCCCTCAAAACGTCCTTCAGACAAAAAGCCGAAGACGAAAATAAAGCCCCACCTGGTACCTCTGTTTGCTAAAATAATAATAAATAGATTTCGTTTAATAAATAAGCAAAGGAGACTGTAAAGTGAAGTAGCAGAGGAAGTATTAATCAGGAGCATCGGGCAGGTATCACCTGCTCGGTAGCTTGCTTAGTTTATTGTTAAATATTGTTAAATCACTTTTCGTACCAAGTCTGCTCCGATATCTACCATTACCACAGCAACTGGCCGCTTATGTTTGCCTATACTTTGCATAACAAGCAGGACACTACAGCACACTGATAAAAAATCAAGGAGAGAGACTGACAACTTCAACCCACACCTGTCCACGATATCCTAATATGGATTTGGCATCAATGAATATTTGTAAAGTGGTAATATTCAGTTTACTTTAGACTTTTCGGGCCTTTTATAACAGCAAGGCACCATCTCCTATCTCCCTTGGATATTTGTCTAGTTTATTGAAAGCATATGGTTATCAGATTGTTCCCAAAACACATATTTAGACAGAAAGTTAAGGAGAGCTTTTTGTGATCCTTTGTTGGCAATTGTAAATCATGCTTGAGCCCCGCCACGCTTCCCTTTCCTCCCTTACCCAAGCTGAAACGTATCTGCACACTGTTGACTCGTTTTACTAATCTTTAATGTTGTTAAAATAAAGTTTTATTAGAAAAAAGAAACGCGTCACTGAATTGTGGCGATCTTGGACAAGTTTTTGGAGATGTCATAGCGCACAGACACAGGCTCACATTGTAGAAGAAAACGAGCTTTTATTTTTGCGACACACAAAAAGACCCTTTGTATTATCGATTTACACAGCGGATTTCACCTTCCCACCTCCCATTTTTTAGTTTGCTCCATGCGTAATTGTCTTATCCAAATACCGGAGCTTTGCGCTCTAACGCAATAAACAAATGTTTATCCGAATATATGCCATTTAAAACAACACTTCTTTAATATAGGTAAGGTTTTCTGAGCTAACAAAGAGGTAAAATAATTTTAAAAAGACTCATCGGGGCAATGTTCAAGTAAGGACCAACTTGTAGGAGCTTAAAGTTCTTTTAACGTCCACCTCACCAGGTAGTATAATGTGCGCAGAATCGCAAAGAGTATCTCCATCTTTAATAATAAACAATAATAAAATAATAACTGCAGAGAACTTTTGCATTTTCTTCTTCATCTCCGTTTTTAGCGTACTCTGGTGCACATGGAGCTGATTTTAAAAGCCAGTTTGGCAATAATGTGCCCTGCAGGGCATGTGCCGATGTTTTAAGTGCGTAAAATGTGGCATTACAAGTACCTCTTATGGATAGAGATCGGATAATATTTCCAAAATAAAACTTTGTGTACAGTGATATTTAATTAAACTCAGTACAAATATTAACTATGGTTCCAACTTTTGCGCATAAAACTAAACGTTGCTTATTTTAAACCACTGCCAAAGTCTTTTAGAAAACACAACATTGTGATTTACTATAACAATAAACGATAGCAAAGATTAAGCTAGCCTTGAAAGCTTTAATGGGAATTAAAGATCATCTGTAATCGAGTATCACATCATATATACAAGATCCATATTGTGTCTCGTGTGAAGCTTTTTTTTTTTCGCCTCACTAAACCGAGGTCAAAGCAAAGCTCACAAAATGTTTTGGTTTTCTTTTCCTACCAGGACCTCGGGCATTTGACCAGCAAAACAGGGAAATTAGTGAATGGCTGGCATAATGATAAATACAAGCAATAAACAGATATATTAAGATTCCCAGAGTGGTAGTTTAGAACCAGCAGAATCCTGAACGCTGCATGTTTGTTGCCCCCAGACAAACTTATGGAAATCGTCTCTTAATGTTTACCTTCTCCAAGAAAAAAAACATGACCCTAGTCCATAAAATCGGAGTATTATTAGCCTGGCATACATCCGTGGCACTTTGCCATCCACGTGTATTTAATTAACTATTACAATGAATACACAAAGAAATGCAAGCACACTGAAGGATGAGGGAGAGAGGGAGAGGGTGAAGGACACGCTGCCTGGAAGCTGATTGGCCACTCGACGAGCGCTGTTGATTCAGGCGTCCACGGTGCAAAAAACAGATAAGATAAAGGCCATATAAAGTGACAAGAGATGCGCATCCATCCCTCACTGTCACCTGCACATATACGCTGTCTGCTGCCTCCAGCTACAAGAGCGGACTACCTCTTTATCCCAGCTTCGCCTGTCAGGAGTAGGCCTACAAACGTAAGTGCGACTACACTCATTCAGCAGAAGTTTATTTATTTATTTTAAAATTTGTCCTGTAATGCTTTTCAGATATTTCCTTTCTAGTTACTAGTGCAGTTACATTGTTATTTTTAATCAGTTAAATCGTTTAACTAACTCAGAGTCTAGATACACGTTTCCAGTCTCGTGGAAAAAAATGGGAAACGTGATTTCCAGGATTTGTGGCACATCTCAGGGGATCATTTGGAATTTCTTTTTCTCTTTATAGCCAAGCTGTCTCATTGGCATCACTTTTAATTATTTTCATCTTCTTCGTCGGCACAGGATGTATCCTAAAGTAATCTGCGTCCCCGACGCCCTGCGCAGGTTTTCTCCAACACTGCGTAACCGAGTGAACGAGGCCGATGACACTTCAGGAGACTCACGAGGACAACTCACGCGAAAACCAGCAACTGTTACTCGAGGAGACGTGTCCTCAGTGAAAAACCCCAAACACAGATGTGAGCAGTCCGGGCAGCGGGGCAGGCGAAGGATGAAGGCGAACGACAGAGAGCGCCACCGCATGCATAATCTGAACTCCGCCCTGGACGCGCTGAGGAGCATCCTGCCGGCTTTGCCAGAAGACGCGAAACTAACAAAGATCGAGACTCTGCGATTTGCCCGCAACTACATCTGGGCTCTGACCGAGACTCTCCGGATGGCAGACCAACACGCACACACTCAGGACTATCTGGCATCAGATCTGAGCAGCCCAGCAAGCGTTTTATCTGCCGAATGGGACTCAGCATCATCTTCAGAATGTGGTTATGGGACCAATGCTGACTTTAGCCACAGAAACTCTCTCACCGCTGTTAATGAGATGAGCTGCAGAATCTTCCCAGGAGACGAATCCAGCGCCATCCCCGTTACCTTTTGTTTCAAGTCCCTGTGTGCTGACAATGACCTCACGAGTATGTGGCACTTTTGACTCTCTATATCTATCTCACATAAAGAAGACATTTGGGTGCAAGCAGCAGTTCCCCATCCGCTTTAGCGAGGTTACTCTTAAGACCAGGTCCAAAGACATTACAGTTTCCCGTGTTTATTCTTCAAAAGCACTTAAACTAAGTTTAAAAAAAAGAAACTTTCTGAAGCCACAACTGTAATTCAAATCATTCTTTGTGTTTGAAAGTACTTTAATGATCATGTGACACCCCTACAATCATAGTGTCACTTAAAGAAAAAAAACAAAGCATCAAGGGACAATCAATAAACCAGGACGACAGGAGAGAAATTGTTCAAGCTAAAAAATATTTATTCGGCAATTATATTCAAATGTATTTTGCATTATTTTGCTGTATAAAACAATGTTTATTTATTTAATAAAAACCGTAGAAAACATTTTTTTTCCTTTAACAGGGATGGGAATATTCTGGCTTTCTTTTGCTTCCATGATTCAAAAGACGCTGAAATGTACAAACAGTATCAAAACATAGTGGCTGTCATTCAAATGATACGAAAAAAAGAATGCCATCTTACAGTATTCACTGGTTTTTCTTTCTTATAGGCCAAAGTTTTTGTGCAAATCAACATTTTCAAACACGTAGTTCCTTACTGTCCTGCCTACCAGTGACAGTACTGAAGTATAGTGTGAAAGGAGACCAGTTCATAGTCTTACGAGTAGCATTAGCTAAATATTGTAAGTCTCGGTTTATGTCTTGGTGTCCGATAGTAGCGTGCAGTCCGAGGCCGAGTTCAGTGAGGGGAACTACTTGGGAAAGACTGTGACCACGTCGTAGCCCTCGGGTGGAGTCACTCGCTCGCGTGCGTGCGTCTCACAGTAAATCTGGTTCTCCACAAAGAAATGTCCCTTCTGTTTTAGGTTGACGTTGCAGTCTGTGCAGGTGTAGCACTCAGGGTGACGGAACTTGTCCCTCAGCTTCACAACCATCCCTCTGAAGTGTAAATAAAGACAAAAACAAGTGAGAATGCAGTGAGGGTCGCCGTCATGTAGGAAAGAGCATCCTCTGATCGAAGCTGATCAAGTTAGAAAACCTAAACACATATTTACTTTTAGATCTCAAAGGTGTTTTGGAGAAAGATGAACATCAGGAAATGTCTGAGTCAGAAATTAGGCCTGATTTATAATGTTGCCATTACATGCACGTTCCATGTTCCCACTTCCCAAAACAGTACAGACATGAAAATATCAGAAAATGAAGTGATACTCTCGTACAGCATTTCACAAAGGAAAGGACTGAAATGACCCCGTGGGAGAAAAGATTCAGTGTTCGTATTTTGTACACTAGGATTTTATAATCTGGCTTTAACATCCACAACCATGTTGAAAATAATGGTAAGAAACAAAAGCAATTAAAAAAGGCCAGCACTGGTGAACCCATGGGTAGACCTGTTCCTGGTAAACCCCATACTAAACCCTCGGCATGGCAGATTTAAGTAGAAGTTTCTAAACTTAGATCTTCTGATGGGACAGTGTGTTAAACATCTGTATGAAGTAAGGATTTTCAAGGACACTCTTAAAGAAAGGAAAAGAAAACATTTATGAACCTTTCTAAAAAATATTAAAAGCAAAATTAAAATATCTCCCAGCAGCAGGAATTAGGAAACAAGTGTGTTGTTGTTACTTCATTTGGCCACAAGGTGGAGACAGTATTTCTCTCAAGTGCTGCTAGATTCAGATGAATAAAATCTAGAGGCCTACAGAGTTCAATCTTGACCATAAAATACTTACACAATCCCAGATCCACATTTGTCACACATGGGTAACTTCTCTGTGTTCCCCACTGATGCTCCAACCTTTGTTGTGGGTGCTTTCACACTCCTGAAGCCTGATGGTTTATCAGCATCGCCTACAAACACCAAGAACAGACTTGATTGGAACTAAAAGATAACAGTCTACCAAAAAGCAAACATTGTTTAAAAATAAAATATAAAAACCCCACATTGCCCCTTAAAGTAAATGGAAAAAGCATGGTATCAGTACCTGTCTCAAGAATCTCCTGAAGCACCTTGAATGAAGCAGACTGTCGAGGAGGCTCATCAGACTCTTGATTCTCCTGCAGCATCTTGTAGACTTCGGAATCGGCGACTATGGGCGGCCGCTTACCTGACGGCTCTGATGGAGCACTAGAAAGAAATTGGGCACGTTTCAGCAAGAAAAAAAAAAAAAAAAAAAAAAAAAAAAAAAAATCATATTCAGCGACAGTATTTTGAGACATAATCAGACTGGCAGTAAAAGCCCAGGAGATCACAGTGCTGATTCAGCACGAAAAACCGCCAATGAATGAACCTTCTCTTGTGTTTTACTTGTTTTAAACATGGACTTAAGTGACATCATTTTCTTAAGTCACTGGATCAGTAAATACTGGCTCCATCTGCTTGGAAGCAATATTCACACTTTAATGATTTGTTGAAGCACAGCAGCCTTTTGGGAGCTGGCCTGCTACTGTAAATTCTGCAGTTAGCAGTTAAAGCCAAACAGTGTGTACATGTACTTATACTCCAGAAAGGATTCAAATAAATCACAGTGCGATTAAGAGGTTTTGTGTATGTCAGTATTGAAGTAATCCTCTAAAACAAACGCAGTTCCAGTTTCCCCAATTCAAAATGAGTATTTGGAAAACTACTTAATGAAAAGCTAAGCTTGCAGAATGATCTATAAAAGTCTTTCACAGAGTATCCAAACAACCAAGCAAATCAAAAAGGAAGATGCATGCAAATTCACTTTGCAATTAAATGGAAACATTCTGAATTTGAGTCATGATTTACTGAGTCTACTGCCACAACGATTATTTACTCTGTGACCCAAGCAGAGCCCAGCTGGACTAAACTCACTCATCCTCACATTTTCAATACTGATTGAGTGTCATCATTTAAGCCCATCTTACTTGTTGGGGGGGTCATTAGCCGTAGTAATGGTCTTGACTTCATCCACAGCTGAGTTGAAGTCCTTGATGTTCTCTGAAGAGTACAGCCCAGATGGATTATTGTACTGGTTGGTCACCACTTTGGAGCCGAAACCGGTGAAAGGCAGGGCGCTCCTGTTGTGGGTCGAGCCTATGTGTTTCACCTCCTGCAAAAACCAAGCTCCAAAAGTTAGGAGACTGCAATATTTATGAAATTCAAGCGTGATTGAAACAAGTAATACTCTCTGTGCACACCTGATGAGCTATAAACTAAGTTTTTTTTCTTAACTTGTGCATGTACAAACATGCAGTGTTTGCTAAGTGGGTTAGAAATATTGCTTAAGGTTTGAAAGTGACTGGCCTATTGTGTTTTAAGCTTCGCTTTCAATAACATTTTTCTTGAAAACAGACTTGGAAACTTTGAGCGGTTCTGTCTTTTTAAAGCAGCTTCCAGTCTGATACAAAGTCACACATAATTTAGCAGGATAATGACTGTGGACTCTGCCTTAATTATACCTACGTGGCTAACTTTAACGACAGATGCGTCATGACACTGGCATGCCATCACAGTGGGCATACAAATACCACCAAATCTAGCTCATGCTTCACAGTGGGAACACAGAAATGCCTCCAAATATAGCTCATGCTTCAAGCTTCTAAAAGTGCAAAATCTCCCCGAGTCTCTGTGAGCAAGATAACTTGCGCAAAGGAGCTGACAATACTTACATAAAACAAAAGAGTGAAGCAACAGATTCTAGAGAAGTGCTTGAAATATGTGTTAATATGTGTGTGGGAGAAAAAAAACAAAAAAACACTAGTTTTGTGACTTGTGAAACACACACACATATACACAGGGCCTGAGACACCGTTTCCTACATGAATTCATACTTTGGCCTCAACTTTCCACTCAGCGGGCAGGAACTGAGGCTTGCGTCAGGGCTTGGCTGATAAACTACTGTCTCCTAGGAAACCTCCTGTTGGTAAGTAAACAATGACTTCATCATGAACAGTAGTAGGATATAAATTAAAAAAAAAAAAATCCCCAAGCCTTTGCAGGCACGAGGGGGGGAGAACAGCACTCTGGCTTCCAGAAACTGAATGGCTACTCGATTTCACTCTAAATGACAAAGCTGGAGGAGTCACTTTTTTAAAGCTCATACAGCTTTGATGCTAACACACACCCGTGGTTCTGATGCAAGATTCATCTTGTAGGGATGCGCCTTCCCCTCTTCAGATGACAGCGGTGACCACAGTTTTGTTTCTGACCTGAGGAAGACAGGAAGGCAAAACAAGGCTTGAAAGATGATCTGAGGATTCAGTAACATAAAATGCCAGGATCGCCCGCGTGTTCCTGTGTACCAGCACGTGAACGCAATATTAGGGCTGTGTCTTTGAATGCAACAGAGCCCTTGCAGGCATGCTCATGTTCTTGTTTATCTTGCAGTTAACCCCGCCCTTTCATGCATTCAATATGGCATCGCTTAATGGGAGCAAACATATGTGGTTCAAACCGTCTGTCAATTCCCTTTTGATACGACTCCTCAAAAGTCATCAGTCATGAGTAATTTACAAGACAACACAGCAGAGCGATGCGGGATTGCAACATGGTAAAAACCAGTAAAACAAACAGAACTGCTGTTTAAAAATCACTGAATAAACATGATGTCACTCGCTGAACACCTGGATTGCAGCTGAGCCGTCTCACATTACTCACTCTTTTTCTCCGAGCCTATGGCTATGCAGATCAGAATGGCACATTTAGACACAGCTTACCTGTCTATGGAGAGCACCATTTCCTCTATGCAGCCCTTTATCTTGTTCTGCGCCTCCAAGTGAGTCATGTTCTCTGTTGGTTCTCCATCGATGGCAAGAATTATATCCCCGATGCATAGATTTGCTTGGGCTGCTTTACTCCCGGGGTTGACCTACAACACAGGACATAGAAATTATAAAATTAGAAGCCACTTGTGCACTGTATAATTATGAATATATGGAAAACGCACCTTCTAATTACAGCCTAAAGGCTTCCAAGTCAAAAGAGGAGAGTGCCATTGTTTTAAACCTGACCTTCAAGAACCTTTAAGCAGCTGTCTTTGTTAACAGTAAACAGAAGTGAAGGCACTTGCAGAGTCAGGATAAAAGCTTCCTGGAGCCCAGATTCTCTATCTGAGATAAAGGCCTAAAGCAGGGAGAGGGAGAGGGACCAGTACAGTCCAGGAATTCCTAATCACTTTTCCATGGGTGGGGTGGCCTGACCACAGTAATAACCTTCACAAGAGAGGGGAAAAATGCAGTTTAGGCTCAGACAAAGCACACAGAGGAGTGCTTTGCTAGCTATAATCCGGTTCATTACTGCCACCAGAGCAGCACCCTGTATGAAGCTTAATAAAATCTTAGCGCTAATGAACACCAGTGAGGTGTGTCAGCTGTCAGCTCATGACAAAGAGGCTCCGATGGGTCCATGGTCACACAGTGATGTCAAAGTGTGGAATTTAAACTTTTAAAATCACGCTTTAAATCTTAAGTAAATTCTGTAAGAGACAAAATATGACAACCATTGTTTGGGATGAGTGCATTTCTGGTTCGGCTATTATAAAACTACTATTTTAAAGTAGCCTTAACTCTCAGTTAAAGACCGAAAAAAAATACATAAATCACAATTCATCAGGAAAAAGATATTTTACCTTACATAAAAATGTATGTTTTTAAAATTAAGTGGGGTCCACTAACCACCGTGTTTGCTCCTTGAGGTAGCACTAGCAAAAATTGCCGCTAATTTAACTTTTAATTACAATAAACTGAGAAAGCTAACGCTAGTTTAGCCGTTCGTTAGCCCTCCGGTTAACACAAGCTAACCATTAATCGTCAACCAGCCTTCAGTAAAGTCGCGGGGAAACAATGAGAGGTGAGAGTCCAGGTGCGGTTACACTGAAAAGCGGTAGAGAAACTAACAGTAAAACGAGCTTACCCGGGAAATAGCCAGTGGCTGCTCGAAGTCCTTTCCCCCGACCAGCCTGAACCCCCAGGGGCCGGGACCCTGCAACGCCACACGGAGAGGCATGGTGTCAAAGTTTTGAAACAGAGCCGACGGTGGTTAAGGAGCTGCCTCAGACCTACGGTTCACTTCCTACTGCAATAATGACGTGGAGTAATCGATGGTCAAAAGTTTGAGGCTGACTGCAACTCCACCGCATTAGTGGAGGGGGAGGACCCTCGGATTACAGTTGGACGAATAGATTTTGAAGTTTCCTCCCTGATAAGTGAGACCGAAGATCGTGTATAGGGAAGATGGTTCACTCGTGTACATATGTGTACTCGCGCATACGCCACTAACGTGCAGAATTGTGGGATTAAGCCACCATCCTGGGGGAGTAAGCCCCTTGGACACAGCGACTGAGTAGTGGCCATCATTTTCTTCGTCATGTGTTTATCTTATTAAGAAAATCTGAAGCAATGAAAATACTGTTGTGTGGCTCATGACACTAGTTATCAGGGTCCCTTCCCAGGGCTTCAACGCCTACTCACACCTTGCCTTGTGACCTCGATAGGGTGGGGCAAGCTCTCACCGTTGTTTCACCCTTATTTATTTGTTTGTTTAACCTTTATTTTATTTAACCATGAAGTCGTTTAAGATTAACATCATATTTTCAAGGGAAACCTGGTTTCAAAGCCCAGTGATGGCAATGACCCACGCCTTTCTCCACACAACTCACATGATCAATAGTGGGTCCTTCAGGACCACCTCCAAAGAGGACACCGCCTTTATGAGTTAAATGCCTGGGACACTCCACCTTTTGTTTTTAGAACAGAAGAAATGTCTTATATGAGGGCTGAAACGTCTTCACAAACTTAAAAAAGACCAGTTGCCTTCTTTTTCTCAAGCTCTCAAGACCAACATGACCTGGATGACTGAGAATCTACACAGACATGGTTAGACTTGAGCATGACGTGTAAGTGATTTCAGGATTCACAATCTTTGCACAGCTAATGGCCGCATTAGTAATGCTGGTGTGATAAAGAGAATGCATGTTTGAGCCTGTAATTCTGCCTGGAGCAGTTAAAGCCTAATCAAGACACTTTATATTGTTGTGATTAATAAAATAAAACTTTTCCTGCTACTGGGCTGGTGTTGAATGTGCAAGGATGTCTTTAGTATTGCTGCTAAGGTTAAAAGGAGCATGTGAAGACTGAATCTGCGCTGGACTGGGAGTAAGTTGTTTCATTTTGGCTGTGTTTCTGTATGGACAGCTAAAGTCAGCATGTCTGCTTGAAGGTGAAACACCATATGTGATGGATGAATCACATCCTGACTGGGCTTAAACACTTTGCTTGAGTCACTCTGAAACACAACCTGCAGACTCACAGCGTTACACTCGATTACAGAGAGTATAAACAAAAGTGTCCGTATTAGTGGAGCATGATGGATCCAAAACAAAAGCAGAGGATGAGGAGGGTCAGTCCTTCATAAATGCAGAAGAAAAATTATGGCAAAGAAAACATTTAGAGGAAAAAATACTACAAGAAGTTGCTGATTTTATTACATCTTTAGTAGTTATTAATCTCTTAATTATGTTTTCATCTTGTCACTTTAAGCCTTGATTATACTCAGACATGGACAGCTGGAAACACCTCAGCAGACTAGTAATTCCTGTTACCCTTATTTGAAATCTCTGCAGACGAGTCCACGTGGTCACAAAAACAGGCAGGCACGTGGATGTCTGCACAGCTTAGCCCTTTTGTAATTTTTACTTGTGTTGGAGTTTGTTTATTTTTTTAACAGTGCCGATATGAAGCACTGAAGCATGCTATAGCTGGGTCCCAATTCAGTAACTGCATCCTTCCATTGATGCAGCTTAGCAAGAGGAAAGGACGGTACTGAACAGGCCAGGCAGATGAGTCTGGACACAACCATAGTAATGTAAATAAAGCATATAGAGTATATGGAGGGGCAAAAGTGCCAGTGTAAACACGCTCCCTGCAAAATCCCAACTACGCATTGCTTGTCATGGATGATGCTGTTTGTCAGTCACATGCTGATTGGTTGACAAATGGGCCAGGTTCACCAGAAATGGGTTTCCATAGCCGAGCAGGTACATCCACCAAGTGCAATGCAAAGAGCTGGATGCGGTGGTTGTAAAGCACGCCTCCACTGACCAGTGGAAACATGTTTTCTGGAGTGACGAATCACGCTTCTCCATCTGACAATCCAATGGACAAGTCTGGGTATGATAGTTTCTAGGAGAACGGTATTTGTGTGACTGCATTGTGCCAAGTGTAATTTGCCTGCACAGTCCTGACCTCAATCCAAAAAAACACCTTTGGGATGAATTTGAGCGGAGACTGTGGCCTCCTCGTCCAACATTAGCATCTGAACTCACAAATGTGCATCTGGAAGAATGGTCAGAAATTCCCATAAACACGTGTAAAACTTGAGGAAAGCCTTCCCAGAAGAGTTGAAGCTATTATTATGTAAAGGGTGGGCTAACATCATATTTAAACCCTGTGAATTAAGAATAGGTTGCCACTCAAATTCACATGCATGTGAAGGCAGAGGAGTGAATACTTCAAAGATCTTTATCCTATAACTTGGATTTTTTAATGCTCGCTGTGCCTTGAATTACCTTTTTTTGTTGATGTACATAGATAAATGTGATTAATTTCTCTGATTTTTCATTTATTGTTCTTTATTGGCACATACATCCACCCATAATCTTCGGCTCATCCAATTCGGGAGTCTATCCCAGCGGAAAATGTTAATTGATGACTATCCAAATACAGTTCATGAATAAATCACACCTCTAAATATCAGTACCATACAATTTCCGTATTGAAAGAAAACACTAACTTAAAGCACAGTGGTCTAATCTTTCTTTACCAGCAGTAAGCAAAAGAAATTAATTTTTATATTAAGCAGCTCCACTGCAGTAGCTATGGTGACCCATTTGTTATCATCACATAAGAACGATTGCTTCTGAAGAGACCCCACGGACAGCAGCTTCTTTCCAACAGAGATCGCTTGATCTCCAGGAACTCCTTTAAATTCAGCTTGCCCTTTAGGGGCTTTCGTTTAATTTCTCTGGTGCTCTTGCTTCCTCCCCAGTCCAAAGACATGCACATTAACTGGTGATTCTAACTGGCAGGGGCGTAATTTCCAGGGGGGTTAGTGGTGTTATGACGCCCCCCCCCCCAGTAATCAGACCCAACCAATATAACCCCCACAATAAAATTATGAATGATCTTGCATAAATAGGCTGTTGATTTTCTTTACTTGTTTCAGGTATTACCAGAAAAATAGTTGCATGTTTAATCATCTGGGAATTTACCCACATTTATTTATTTATTTAGACAGAGATCTTGTTCAGCACAAAGTTACACCGAAGCTAACCGGGCTATCGGTGAGGGCTCGATAAGGTGTTTACAGTCTGCGGAATAAAACAAATCAAAGTCTAAAACACTTCGAGTGGTCAGTAATGCTAGAAAAGCATTGGATTGTATGATGACAGCTGTGCTTTTGTGCACACCACAGCAGTTTAACCACTGGAAGGCCACAGCCTCACTGTGTCCATGAAATGCTGCTGCGTTAACCTGGAAGCTAAATGTGTTCAGGCAGGAACTTTGTGTGGTTGAACATAACTGAGACCCTTTTTTGGAGGAACTTGTAGTGTTTCCTCAGAATAATGAGGAAGACGTGAAGCACTTTGCCGACTCATGCTCTGCGGCTTGATGAACTGATCGGCCTGATTGCTCACTTAAAAAAAACACCATTTAATTTTCATCTTCCTGGTGAATGACTGTGTAACACTGTGAAGATAATGATATGACTCAGAACTGCTGTAGTTCCCGTGTTGCTTTTACTTTAATTTTTCATTATTATTAAACTCAAATTAAACAACAGAAAAGTGCAACTTTGCGATGACCACATTACTTTTAATGTAGGGACATTTCTCTGAAAGGAGAGCAGAGTGGTACTTCTTCGTGTTTTGGACCTCTCACAAGAGCTTCAGTTTGTTTTAGAGACGTCGGCCTGCCCTTGCGTCACCCTGTTATGTGCAAACTTACCATTTATGGTAGAGCTAAATCCCAGGATGTGGAATGTGCCGCTCCCAAAAACTGAATTCCTGCCAGTGGGCCTCTGCTGAAAGTGGAGGAAAAAAATAAAGGGGGGGCCAAGGCGGCCAAACTGAATGAAACACGTCCTTTCTTGTGGGTTTTGCTTTGTAATTTTAGGTATGCCAAAAAGCCTGTGAGCCTGTTTTAAAGTGACGCTGTTATCAGTTCAAGTGGATATAGTGCAAGTGGGACTCAGGACTCTGAGCGGCTTTCAGCATTTGTTCACTGAGATTACAGGAGTCTGACATTTATTGCTTCATTTCACCCGACAGCATTCACCCACTTTCCTGCGTGCAGCCACAACAGTGGACTAGATCAGAAATGATCATCAGATAACAAGCTGACGTTCAGCAGTCCAGACGTGAACAGCTCCCCCTTCGACCCTGACTCGCGGGCAAAGTTTGAAGATCTGCTTTTTCAAAACAAACAAACAAACAAACAAACAAAGCATAACCCCCACCGGCCACTTCATTAGTTACACCTTGCTAATACTGGGTTGGCCCTGTTTTGCTTTCACAAGTGCCTTAATTCATCTGGCACAGATTTAACAACTTCAGATTCTGGTCCACGCTCACATGATAACATCATACAGTTGCTGCACATACATCATGCGAATCTCCCGTTCCACAACATTCCCAAGGTGCTCTATTAGATTGACATCTGGTGACTGTGGAGGCCGTCGGGTACAGCGAACTCACTAACATGTTCAAGAAACCAGTTTGAGATGATTTAAGCTTTAGGACACTGGGGCATTATCCTGCTGGAGAGAACCATCAGAAGATGGGTACACTGTAGTTTTTCAGCTTCCTGTTTTTAACTGTCAGCAGTGGGGTCTTCCGCTGCTGTAGCACATCTGCTTCAAGGTTTGATATGTGCATTCAGAGATGCTCTTCTGCATCCTTTGGTTGTAACAAAGTGTTATTTGAATCACTGGAGATTTTCCCTTTTTCAGATCATTCTCTGTAAACCCAGAGATGGCTGTGTTGGAAAATCCCAGCTGATCAGCAGTTTCTGAAATACTCACACCAGCCTGACTGGCACCTATAACCATGCCACATTCACAGTCATTAAATCACCTTTCTTCCTCATTCTCATGCTTGGTTTGAACTTCAGCAAGTTGACCACGCCCCCTTCCCGAAATGTACTGAATTGCTGCTATGAGATCAGCTGATTAGAGTTATTTTAACCAGGAGACAAAGAGGTGTACCCAGTGAAGTGGCTGGTGGTATACTTAGGAGCCCAGTGATCCTGTGTCCAGAAAAACAATTTAAATTGGCGACTTAAGTGCATAAAATACTGTTAATTTACTTTAAACACTTGAATATAAAATGCTGAATTCATTGTTCGTCTTTGCAGGCTTTCTTCTATTACATTTTCTAAACCAACACTCTTTCTAATGAGCCAGGATGGTAACTCACATGCTCACACACCCAGTACAAGCTGGCCAATGCTAAAAACGGACTTTTCCCCTTAGATTTTTGTCAAAAAATAAAACGGGCAAAACATGCAATGGTTTAAATGGTTTATTAAATATTGCATAATACCGAACACAGCAGTGTATAGTATCTTTATTTTATTATTGTCAATGTAACAGCACTGCAAACTGAAGCAAACAAACCAAACCTGTTGCAGGCTGTGCGTCTCATCAAACTAGTCCGTTTTTCCATGAGTGTTAATCATGTCGAAGCGTTATGTCACACTTTTAGGTTCTTGTACAGTAACAGACAAGTTCTTAGTAAATGTTCTCCCGTCACAGAGACTCGAACAAATGGGGAAAATCAGGGTTACATAAAATACGTCATGGATACATTTTAGTGATACTCAAAAAAAAAAAAAAAAAAAATGAAAATGAGGCACAATTTCTCAAACATAAGGCAACATGATCCTCACAAATGGCAGCGTAATGTTTAATCTTTCTGTGCTCAGTAACGCTCCACTCTGTGCTTTGCCAATAAAACAAAAACAAAAACTCCTTCAGGCAAAATAAACCACTGCAAGTGACAGAGAGCTCAATCTGACACTCCTATTGCTCGCAGTCTATTTTTTATTTTACATATTTACAATCCTTCATTTGCCGAACTGTTCAATAACGTTCTTAACGGTGGAAATGCACACGTTTTTTTGTTTTTTTACATATTATGTTTACACTGCCTGCAACACATTCATATATTCATACATTCATACATCCCGTGACGTTTTACGGACACACAAAAATCACAGAAACAATCTATTGCCAGTTGTTTTGTCACTAAACGAGTGATTATTTGCCCATCGTGCAGTGTGTCTGAGAAGGAGCAAACCTCTCTCCGTCGCAACAGGCGACAGCTCAGCAGACTCCCGACTAATCAACACTTTCATGAAGAGCTGGAGTTACAGAGGCGGAGGTAAAATAAAACAAAACAAAACACGCTTTTGTGATAAAAATGAAATGCCTGAACATTAAAAACAGTGCGATAAAAAGGCAAACCCACACTGCAGTGTAATATATTCCGTGTTATGTCTCGCTGGGAAAACATTCCTTTGCTGATGTTGGCAAAGTAGCGGTTGTGATCTGCGCAGGAAGAAAAACCCAATCTCACAGGAAACACTGATTGTACTGACCTGGCTTAAATGAATGTACTTCATCAATTAATAAACTTCAGATATGACCTACGTGGTGGCCACATGCACAACTGTAGCTAACACATTATGGTGTAAAACACAAAGACACTGTCGACATACGCTTCTAGATCCAATACGTCTTATCTGTCGTATGTTTCTATACTTCAGCTTATCTTTCAGATTTTGTGTTCATAAACAGCTACACTATAGGGTAGGCCCTTTCATTAGAGTTTTTGGATAAGAAGGTGATGGCAGCGCTTCTCTGAGTTCCACTGCTCACTACATCAATCTTCCCAACATAAAGTAAACTTAGATTAAAATACTTCTTTAGCAATTGCGCAACGAACTACCCCCGTCTGCTGCTCCGAGCAGGTCATAACAAGCACTAAGGTTTTTTTCTTGGACACGCTACTTGAAAGCTGTACACGGCGCAGACACTGATGATGGGAGGAATTTGATGAGAGAATTAGCAACGAAAACAATAGCTATCATCTTTCTGTGCGCGCGCTCGTGTGTTTGTGTGTGTAGGATTTATTCTGACACGTTACCGGATCTGATGGCGCTGGAAATGTGGGCGCTCTGTATTTGCAGGAAGACGGCTCTGATGCTTTGGTAGCGGAGATCAAAGCAATCTTCCATCGGCTATCGACCATTAAAGGCTCAAAAAGAGCGGCGTTCACCGCGTCATTACTTCTGTTTTCTTTAAGTTAAAAGTGCAATTATCAGGGTGTTGGCTGGCTGATAGTGTTTCATGCTCCAGTGTGATTTGTCAGTCTCTCAATGATCTTATAGTGCATGCTGTATTAATGCTGACCTTACAACTGTAGTCATTATGAATGAAAATATGCAGCCGTACGTGTACAGTTTTCTGTACGCATTTACATATACAATCATGTCAGTAAGGGCACGGTTAAAATCTCAATACGCTCTAAAAAAAAAAAAAAAAAATCACTGTGATCATATACTAAGACACCTTGTTGGCTTTGACTTAAAACTTGAAAGAGTTTTAAGTCATCAGTGCTATTACACTGTTAGGAGGGATCTTCCTAAATGACCAAACAGGAAGTTAAGTGCTACCACGCCTGTCCTGTGGTTGCTCTGAAGCTAGGCGTCTACCACCGGCTACCTTAAAGGCATCAATAATCAGCAAACAGTTTTAAAAATATACAAAATATAGGATGTGCATATACACAGTTTTTGTTTCACTTTTATGACACATGCAATAAAATCTGCGTGTCCTGTAATATGTGTTTGCAGTGGAAACTGAGAAAAAGAGAAGCCAGCAGCGCACATCAACATTTTAGTGTATCTACTCATGCACACGGCTGTTAATAACTTCTCTCTAGCAACCTTTGGATAGAGAATGAAGGCAATACTGTATTCAATTTAACACATTTGGGCTACAATGAGTTGTGAATGCTGCGAGGCAAATACTGACTTTTCTGATGATTCAGAAAATGTGGAGGAAAATAGTTCAATATTTTAAAAAGGGTCTTTTTACATAAGGCTTTAAGTATTTAAAGTACCAAGGGCACTGACTTTAAGCTGTTTTTTTAAGGGAACTGTCTGGTTAACAGGGTCATAGACTGATCATATTACAGGTTTTCTTTAAGAAGCTAAATCGAATCAATTTCATTCACGATACCTGATTTACATCATACTTTGCCAGCTGTGTTAAACACCTCTGGCCCTGAAAGATCAAAATACATTCCGACTCCTCCCCAGGTCCAGTTCAGGTAATAAGATCCGCTCCTTTTATCCATACACTGCTCTGCTGCCGGCCTCTAGACTGAGGTGCTACGCAAACTCTTGCATACTGTAAAATTACACACACACAATGAAAGCTATTACTTGTACGTCGAAAAGCTAATTTGCAGGAGGCTTTCACAGAGAAATTCCACGTATGGAGACCGATGACTTCTGTGGAGACGTGCGTAAAATGTGATGGAGGTGTTTGGGCAGTGAGCTGTCCCCGTCTTCGCCTCGTGCAGTTTGACATACCTCGAGCCGATCTGATCACTTTCCCAGATAAAAATATTCGCCCGGCTAAATGACTATTCTAACCAACAGCCATGCGCGGTAGTTATGACTTCCCAAGCTTGACAGGCAACCGTGTGTTACAGCCAGATTAGATAGCTTTACAGTTTCACCTCCTTCACGTAATTCCCCGGGAAAGTCCCAAACTGTTTTGTCCGCTTTGATGTACCTGTGGAGGAAAAGAAAGACGAACATTGATCAGATTCTTTCTCAGATTTAATGCTTACATGACCTCAGTGTTAGTACCAAAATAACTCCTTTGGGCTTTATTTAAAATTCTGTACAGGACCTCAGCATGCACACTGCACTCAATCCTCTGCTGTCATTCTTTAGAAACTCTATATATGAAGGAGGTGACACACTGAAAGAACCCTGAGCATGCACATTGCACGCGTGCAGTCCTTTTTTGGCATTTTGCAGAAACCCTATATAGATTAATGTGACACACCGAGTGTGACCGCATCTCTGAAGAATCTAGGACTGTGACACATACCAACGAACCAGCCGTCATCGCACTTCTCCATGACGCTGACGAGATCTCCCTCCTGCAGCTCCAGCTCGTCGTCGTTTTGCGGCACGTAGCTGTACAAAGCCTGAAATCTGGAGCGGCATGAAGCAGGGAAGACACAAAGTGTGAAATCAGCAAATCTAGGTCTGTCTTTACCTAGAATATTAATAAGAGTCTGAAAGGGAAAGTGAAACAGATCTTACTCACATTCCACAGTTCAGACGGCTCGGCTCCGGGCTGCTGCTGTGTGACTGGGGTTGCTGGGAAATGATGAGAGATTGTTTACTGGGGTGGGGGTGCAGTCTATGAAGAGAGTCATTATGGTGGTGGGACAGGGTGCTGCAGTACCTCACCGAGGTCTCAGCTATATTCAAGATCTCATTACACACTGCCTCCTAGTAGTAGTAGTAGGTGAAGTCGTCAGAAAAGAGAGAGAGACCCGGCCCACCGAGAGTCCCGGAGGAGGCCGAGGTGAAGGTGAAGAGGGGAGGTGAAGAGTTAGAGAAGGGGAGGTGAAGTGCAAGACAGGAAGGTAGTTCCAGTGAGTAGCAAGACAGAAAAGGATGTGATCCGTTAAAAGCCAGGAGAAAAGGTAGAGGGGGTGTTGGCCCAACCCCGGAGAAGAGGCATGAAAAGGAAGGTCACCAGTAGGAGCATGTAGACAGGAAACATGAAATATTAGTTCAGTTGTACAGGATATAAGGCAGTATGTGCATGCAGTATTAAAGGTGGGCTGACAGGTACAGCTTGAAGGAACAAAATAACCTATCGGCTTTGCTGCTGAAAGCTCTGTGAGCAGACAGCTCAAGTTGGTAGCCTGTTAGCTTAGCTTGACAACTTAAAGGCTCAGGCTTCTACTTAATGATAAAGCCAAACAGAATCATTTAAGAGTAGCTTCACATAATTTTCTTTAAAAAAAAAAAAACCCCATCTGTGTTTTGATCAGCCATGCTGCATTTTAAATTTTGACATAAAGACACATATTAGGACGATAACTGTGCTTTAGAGACGCTGGTGGAGAATTTTATCAGCTCTGGATACATTTCATTTCCCCATTTTTTTGGTATTTATGCTAAGCTAGCTATAGCGCCTTCGTCAGCTGCAAAAGGATTGATATTTAACTATAACTTCAGCAGGAGAGTAAGTTGAACTGTTATATCATACGTCTAATATGTATGGGAGTTCAAGGTGATGTGAGTCAAATGGATCTGTTAAGGTGGTATGTTTAGGATGGCACAAGATGAAGTCAGGTAGCAAACTACACATGCTTTTTGTAAACCTTTAACAGAGGTTCAGGAACACTTTCTATCACCTTACCGCAAACGAGTTAACATTGTTGTTATCTTGGATATCAAACAGCATCACAGGGCTTCTGGTGCTTCGTCCATGATGGTCGGCCTCATTTTTTACAAACTGTAACACACAAAAAAAAAAGAATTCAAAATGAAAGCCTTGCACTGCATATCAACGTGCTGCGAATATGATCAAACTCCAGCTTGAGTCAGGTTTCCTGCAGGTGGATATTTCAGCTTCACAGCAGCTTGTTACTGTCCCAAAAAACAAAAAACGAAAAACCTTCCAACCAACAGAAGCATCTAACTTGTCAAGCTTGTGCACGAAACAACAACATGCATCTGTATGCTGAAATTTACAGTATAAAAATAGGGACTTATTATTATTGCAGATCAACCCTGGAAATGCAAACACACTTGTCTTACAGTTCTCTGCAGCTAGGAAATCTAACACTTAATACATAAGCGCTTAAACACAGTAAACCATTTGCATATTAGTGGCTCACACACAACACCATGCAGACTTGCATATGTAAGCAAAGTGACCAGTTCAGTTACCGTCTTTAAAACTGAAACCAGCTATAGCCTAAAATCGCCTTCAGGTCAGATCTACCAGTTAGTTCTCCACAAAAATGTCTGCGTCAGTTCTCAAGAAAATCTACTTGAATGTCTCAAACTGTGGCATAAGCCGTGTTCCAGAGTGAACTTCAGATGCAACACCACACACCATGCAGACGATACCTCTGCAGGGCTATTTCGCCTGCTGCCCGGGCCTGCGCGGCCCCTGTCCCCCTCTGCGCCTTCCCCCTCTGTCAATTCCTTCTCCCCCCTCAGCCAGCACTCCAGCACCGGCCCACTGCTGGGGCTCACACTGCGTGACACATGTGGGGAGGAAGGAGAGAGCAGGAAGTCCTCCCCTTGAGGTGGGGTAAATGTGAGGGAGGGGGTGGTCGAGTTGGGTCTGGGTGGGTAAGGTGGGGGTAGAGGGGAGGCGGATGGGGAGGCCATGGGGGAGACGCAGTATGGGCTGCCAGTGATGGGAGGCACGGGGCTGGCAGAAAAAGGTGGGGGCAGGTATTCGCCCCAACGGTAGGACACAGTGGGCAGTGGTGGCAGCGGAGGAGTGGGAGCCGCAGGGGGACTCCCACCTCCCACAGTCAGGGAGATCCACTCAGAGGAGACAGCATGGACCTCAGGGGACACAGAGCGGCGGGGGGAGCGAGGGAGAGGCAGAGGGGAGGTGGTGAGACGATTACGGTACAGCTTTTTAGGGCATGATGGAGACAGAGAGAGGAAGAGGGGTAAGAGAAAGAAAAAGCAAATGAAAGATGTGACAAAATCTCTACACAACACAAATTAAAAGGTTGGTGTTGAGGTGTGTGTAGAAGGAAAATAATATTTGGATATTAAAAGCACACAGAGGTGGTGGTAAGAGAAATTGCTCAGTGATCAGTGTGTTTGAATCCCTACCTGTGGTGAAGCATTGGTGCTGCGCTGAGGTGAATGGCTGACAGGTGGATCCGGGTACTCCACCCCGTTTTTGACCCGTGGTCGTTTGTGAACTTCTACATAGGTGACGGGGAAAATGCCTTGACGATTGGTGCCTGAAATTTTGCCCTCATACCAGTTCTCGTCAACTCTGCGAATCAGTGTAATCCTCTCTCCCTGAACACACACAGGCAGATCCGCAAATCAGATTTTTAAAAAAAATCCTTGTTTGGATTAAAAGAAAAAGGGAATAAATTTCTGCTAGTTAATAGTTTATAATAACTCTTATTAAGTCACACCTTTCTGAAGGACATTTCCACCACTGTGTCCCCAGTGAAGTTAAAGCGGGCGACAGCTTCTCCATATTCCAGCACCTGCACTGGGGCACTTTTCTTTGGCTGTGCTTTCTCTGTCGGGGGGAGGAGCTGTGCAAGCAGACAAAAACCCCAAATGTGACCAACCAAGAAAATAAAATAGGGCACAAATTGTGAATGGAACCGATTCTGAAATGCTTTAAAAAAAACGCAGTGAGATATGAACTATGAGTCACAAATAACACACATTAACAGGCAATATACCTCAACATAGCTTCGAGGGAAAATACCAACTCTTCCATGATGTTCACCTTCATACCAGTTCTGATCAACTTGTCGAATGATGTACACAATGTCTCCCTTCTGAAATGGCAGCTCCCTGAAAATACAAAACCAACACACATTTAGAGATGAACCTCTCATAGTGTAACAAGACTGAGAGTACGCTTTGAGGATCACATATACAGCATCATTTCACGGTCAAATGGTAATTTTCTGTCATTGTTACATTTTTTTGGCACTACTTTATTAAAAGTTGAGAAAATTAATGAAGGTCCACTAGGCAGATATTTAACTCAGTGGTGTTATCCTTGCTGCTGCATTGAGCTGCAATGCATTTATGGTGTTTTCTATACAATATATACATATAAATTCTTGTCGTTTCCACTTACTTTAGAGTTTCTGCTCTGAAGTCAAAGCGAGCCATGGCGGGTGTTTTCTGTGTAGATATATAAAAACAAAAATAAACGTCTGTGACTGTTACTATTTGGCAGCAGCTACACCAATGTTATTCTCTAAATCGCACTGAGTGAGTGAAAGTTTCCCTTAAGGCTAAATACCTTAAATGCCTCCATCTTTGTTCTTTTTGGCTACTACGCTCTCTGGGCTTTGGCATTTATGTGCGCTAAGAAAAGCTTTTCCTGGAATTTGTTGTGAGCTGTAAATCTACACTGGCCTCTCTGAACATAAATATTCTAGCAATGAGAAGAATGATATGTCTGTGACTGAAAGGATGACTTGACCTCGGGGGCATGCTCAGTTAGAAGCTATTGTGTGTAATGTGCAAAACAACATGCATGGCCTGCCACTCTGGACGTATAGCTGGTAAACAGAGTCCACTCTGCAACTTGAATCAAAATGTATATGGGAAATATTCCAGTGATAAACAGGTCAAATGTTGCCTTCTATCATGAATTTTTGACCAGGAGTGGAAAAGCCATCTGTGCCTGCAGAGACCTCCCCCACAGCCTGACTCACAAAGTGACAAAGCATCTGCCGTCTTTCTTCCTGCTTACACAAGGATAAGACATTGCCGTGTATTGTACCTCCATGCCCGATTTCCTTTTCTCTGTGTTATCTGTGATGTTAAGCAGGTCTCCAAAGCGCTCGTTGGTGATGAACTGGTGGTGTGTGGGGACAATGCTTGTGTGTCGCCTCGATGCTGTGTCAGCCTCTTCCTGTTCCCGCTTCAGCCGCCGCTGCTCCTCCAAGATTTTCTGCCAGGAAACCAGACTGAACTGTTTGCACCCTCCAGATATGGGTCTCTACTCTTTTATTCACAGATCCTTTGTTAGGCATAACACTCATGTTTAACTCATTCAGAACACAACAATCTTTAACAAAGTATTTGTGTTCAGACGGTTAATTCATGAATTTTCCACTGAGAGGCATCAGTTATGAAAGTCTGGATTAAAGTTGAAGAAAATTCACCTCTTTGTCCCCATGACGCCTCCTCAACACTTCATCCTGGCTTTCTCCGTGAGCTGGGGAGGAGTCTGAAACAGAAACCGTGAGGCGATTATCCCGTGAAGCGTTCTCACTGACCACCTCAAGGCCAACTTTCAAACAAAAGAAGATGATATTGCAGAAAACTCTCAAAGTGAAAGAATCTCAAAACTATACAAAAAATATAACCATGCATGATTTAAATAAACATCTTTTATTTTTGCACCACTAAAACAAACAGCACACGCACATTAAAAAAAGAAAATCCTGCATGCACGTAGGAATGAACACAGAATGACCCAATGTGTGTTCATGACAAAGAAAAAAGAAATGCAGGAAAGAAACAATGTAACCTATTGTGTCATGGTCAAAATAAATAAGGTGACATCATGACTTTACCGATGTTGATCAACCAACCAGCATCCACTATTTTACTAAAGAATCCAGTATTGTAAGTATTGCTAAAACCGCCATACCACCATAGATGTTTCATTTTGTGTCCGAATGAGGGCCACAAGAAACAGCTGTTAATGCTTCAGGGTTTCTATCAGATGCTCAGAGTAGCGTCTGTTATATGAGATAAGTTAAAGCAGGAAACATCCTGACAGGCTAAGGAATGAAACATGGTAGATGTGGACAGTCCCAAAAAGCAGAGAGGGTACAAAAATGGACACAATAAGCCATCAGTTTGAGAAAGCCTTTGCTCTGTTAAATGCCTAAATATCAGAGTCAATTCCTAAAAATGTCGCTTTTACATAGTAGGATGTGCATTTCAATGCAAGGTAATGCATTCAAAGTATTACATTACATCGCATAATATAATAAAATACTGCTTGTTTTCGATGTAATGCCTATGCAGACCTACACAGCATGCAAACAACTCAAATCTGATGTCCAGGGATTATATACATTACCAAAAGCTTCCTGAACCTCCCCTACAGTCACTGAAGTGTTTTGATGCATTTGTGGGACCATACTCATTGACAGTGAAATGGAAGGGCACCGAACAGCACACTCAGAATGAAATGGAGAGTTCCCTGTCACTTTGTAAACACACCACACAGACTTGAGATGGAAGGTGGCGGCATTGCTTTGTGGAGAAAAGGGACACAAGGTGAAGATAGAGTCAAGATAAATGAAAGACCACACAGGGAGGGAGGGTGACAAGTGGTGAAGGGATGGAGATAGCCACCTCTGCGGTGAGCTGCCAGCGGCTGCAGTAGGTTCCCGTTGGCGTCCAAGCCCTGCCCGTTACTCAGGTAGCCAGTGTTGTTTTCCTCTCCGTTACTCAGCCTCTCCAGAACCTCCAGGGAGGACAGACGCTGAGGGATGGAAGGTCTGAGCTCAGGCGAGAGACTGATAGGCCTCTGGGTGCCCGCTGGCACCCTGGTGGCTAACAACATCCTCCGAGTCTGATGGGATTGTGGGTTCTTCCGTAACCTGAAGGGAGCAGGGCCCATGAGGAAGAGGTTTCCGGGTAGTGTGGTCTTCTTCTCTGTGGGTGGCTGCTTCTCCTGCTGGTTCGTGGCCTGCTGCCTCTCATGCCTGAGGATAGTGGTAAAGCGGGTGTAGGAAGCTGGGCAAGAGCCTTTGCATTTGCTGGGTTTGAGGAGGAGTTGATTGTTCAAGTGGTGTAGGAGGTGGTGGTGGTGATGGTGGAGATGGTTGTGTTGCGGAGGAGATGCTGTAAGCATCACTGAGGGGCTCTTTGATTCACTGATGTTTTGGTGATTTAGTTCTGGGGAAATTTCTCTCAGGATTTGTTCAACTTCTGCTTCTGTGTTACAGGGGGATTCAGTTCTGCTGTCATGTCTGTCCTCTGTGGAAGAAGCAGCCTCCTCCACCATCACACTTTCTGGTGACATGTCCTCCTCCCCAGAACTCTTGCCCTCCTGCTCGTCCAGGTTGCAGACATCAGCCTGCGTGTTGTTGGCCACTAAAAGGGACTCCGCCGACACTGCAGAGGCCATGTAGAGGTGGGCAGGGCTGTGGCTGGGGCTGTGGCTGGGGCTGTGGCTGCGGCTGGAGTGCAGGATGGGCAAGGAGGAGGAGCGGCTTGGAGCCGAGGTGGAGCGCTGGATAATCATTTCAAACTCGTTGACCCGTGAGGATACAGTATCCCGTGGAATGCTACCCCCATCATCTGCCTCTGACCTCTCATCCCCGTTGGCCTTTGGTTTTTCAAAAAGCGAGGTCAGGCTACGGACACTGCCGTGTGGACTGCAGCCGGTCGAGCTGGGCCGCTGGATGTGATGCATGGTCCTGTACAGGCTGGAAAAATCTGATGCGCTTCTCCTAATTGCAGGGGAAACATTTCTGAGACCATCGCCACACTCACTCCCACAGCTGGACCTAGAATCTGAATGTTGGGCCTCCGCTTCAGCACAGTCTGTGTCACATTGCCCCGTGTAGATATCCTCACAGCTGTGGGCCTTTGGGTGCCTGGCATCTTTAGTCCTGCTTTCCTTACTGTTGCCACAGGGTGGCAGCAGTTTGGGCTTAAACTTAGAGGGCAGGATTTGGGGTATGCAGGCTTTGGCAGCAGATAGAGGCTTCTTACTCTTACATTGGTTACCTATTGCATTACTGGCAAGACTTGATCGACTATTTACAGAGGAGCAGGGTGAAATTATATAGCTATTCCCACCTTTATAATCCACTGGCAAGCATGCAGGACAACAGAATAAACAACATATTAGATTACAATGGTCACAGGTTTACACACATACACACTAAAACAGTCAGGCACAGTTCTAAAATAAAGACCAAATTCCATCAGAAGTTGATGAGAAGAGGAATCAGACTTGATGCACTGTGCATCAAGTAATATATGACTGTTAAAAAGCTAAAAAACATGGTGCTGCAGCAGAGGATAATGTTTTACAAAGATAGAACTAGCAGATTCCGCCTTTATCAGTATCACTGCGAACAGCAACATAATGAGTGAAACAGGAAGTATCAAAAGGGTAATATACCATGAAATGTTATGTGATGTCAGAGGTTATAAAGGACTCACTCAAGGACTACAGTAACTGACATTTTAAAAACAAACAAAGAATAATGCAAAACCTTTCTGTTATCTATTTGTATTCCAGTAAGCAGTAAAATTATCCTCCATTGCGTTATCCTCCTACACAAATCTCCTCTCCTTTTAGCAATTACACAGACGTCTACAGTGATAAATGGCTGCTGGCACTAGTGCTAATACACCGCTCCTCCTACACGGCTGCAAGAAAAAAAACAAAAAAACAAAATAAACTACTCTGAGTCAACCTGCACAGTGAAAAATGAAAACCTATGAGAAATACTCATGTCAGTTCCTGGCTATACTAAGCTTGTGACAGCACTACAGATGGCACTGGGAAATGACACAACGCTTTCGCATGCTGCGAGCCACTTCTGTAGCATGAGTGACCAATCTGTCGTGTTCGTATCTGCCAGGAAAAACACACGCACTGAGGAAGTTAACTTGATATACTATCCAAGTCATATGGCAAGTAAAGAGTTACCATTCAGCCCACAAAAAAAGCCCAGAAGGAGGCTCCGTTCTTTGAAACACAAAGATATTTTTTCAATTTTATTTTAAGAGCGCAAGGCAGAAACACATGATGATGAAGTGTTCCTTGCACTTGGTTATGTCTTCGGGCTTGTCTACACTCTACCTTCTGTGTCTTAAATAGAAAGAGACTCTAATGATCAAGGTGGCGCCTCAGGCGGGAGGGTGAAACAGGAGTGTGGTAGTCAGTTGACTGGAGAGCCAAATTTATTTACCACAGTTCAAATGGTTGAAAGTCAACACAAATTGGTCCAGAACAGCAGACGTAAATGGCTCTTCTTTTAAAAGATTCCTGTAACAGTCATTTTTAATGGAAAATACACCAAACTTTAACTATTGGTGGGCAGTTTATAATCTGCTATGATCCCTAATGTAATGTACTGACATGCACTGGGTCAAACTGCCCCTTCCACTCTTTTTCTTACATCTCTTCTTCTCTCCACCCGAGTGTTTCTCTCTCTAGCCATGTGCGCAGGCATTCCAGCCCCTGACCCCATACTGACAGCTGACTTCCTCATGCCCGCCCACCCTCTGTGTCCCTTCTGTTTATCTCAACCCTGTCTGGCTGGGTTGTGAAGAGCAGAGCTCGTTTTATCTCACGCGTATCTCCTCGTCCATCCCCTCACTGGCCCTCAGCTCCCTGGCGCTGGAACGCTTTGGAGTCTTGCCCTAAGCCTGCCTAGCGACTGGCAGCTCACAACTGGAGCAAGGGTGGGCGGGTGGGTGGGTGTGGGGGGGAGAGCCCCAAGGTTAGCTTCCATCGACTTAACAAGACAACCTCACTCCCTCCGTGAGTTTTCCAAAGCAGATACAGTACACGCTTGATGAAAACATCCATGGCATTAAAAGCTTCTGGGGGAAATGAATGCTGTGAGGTGATTGGCCAATGCTGTGTGGTCTGGGAGCAAAGAAAAATGTGTGAATTCCAACATAAAAGTAAACAGAAACACATGTATCCCTGTCTGATGATTTGAATGGTCCAGCATCACCGTCTCTAACTGATTGGTTCTGTCTCGGCAGGAGAGGCCTTTAAAGGCCGGCTGAACTGTCTACTATGTCCACATACATAAACATACACACACCTGCTTTTTTTGTTGTTTTTTTACAGGCCACATATGTGAAGTAGCTGCTATCCTACCTTTAGAGGAGGAGGAGCTGCCATGGCGCTTGTTTAGAGCCCGTAGACCTTGTAAGGGAATATCGCCGCCCTCCAGGACACTCTTGTAAACATGACGGTCACATTCTGGAGCCACAGGCTCATCAGTAGATGATCCTCTGTCCTTCTCCACCTCGCTGTGTCCAGACTTGCTTGAGGAGCTAGACAGCAAATCACAGGAACGCAGACAGCTAATTAAACACAGTCAATTTCGTTCAGCAAGAGCTGTTGTTGAATGTTTTTATGATAGCCAAAGGCACACAAATTGGGTAATGGGCTGCCATATGGTTCTTATTTAGCATATCTTGAGGTAATTCCTGTCTTCGCAGACTTGTGGGAGACGAAATAACCAGAAACAGAAAAAAGCTAAACAAGAGAGGGAGAGAGAAAGGCTGAATTTGGAGGCTGATGTTGAGAGAAGACACTGGCTACAACAGATATCTTGGCATTCTAGAGAGGCCAGCAGCAGAGATTTCTATAAATATTCTCCCAACATTCCCACATGGTACATCAGCCCCTGCCATGCACCTGTAAGACTCTCAGGTTAACTCTCTTTCCCATGCTGTCATGTGTTACTCATGCTGCTTCTCTCTCTGTACAAACAATCCTCCCGTTTAAAGAGACGTAGTCGCCAATAACATCTTGGTAATATAAAAACCCATTCAAACCATAGTGTTTAACATCTGCAGTGCTGCCAAGCCAAAGTTTTACATACTTGCGAATACCTCAACAAGACGCTCTTTCATAGCTGTCGGAGAAAAAAAAATATGTGCGCTGCTGGCTATACAGAGCCATTAAAATCACGTTGGCTCTAGGTTACTTGCAAGAATTCACATAAATGGTCTCCAGGAAATGTACAGTACAGGAGCCATGCCAGACTTAGGAGAAGAAGAATCTCTGGGGAAGGTTCAAGGAAAATCAGACACCACTGTGACGCTTTAAAAGCAGCAACACTTCCTGCAGGTTAAAAACAGTAACCCATTTATCTGGAATGATGAGGATTTCCATGAAATGCAAGTCACTGTGTATGTACTGCTCCATCATGACAAATTTCTATTTTGTGCGTTCATTAGATCAGTTTTTAATGGATCTATTTCTAAGAGAATAAGATGCACTCCCATGTGCTGTGCTGCCTCAAAACATACACAAATTTGCTTAGCGTGAGCCTAATGATGCTATTTGGGCAACACACAGATCTTGAAAAGTCTTCAACTTCAGACAGAGTCAAAAAAGTAAAAAAAAAGAAGAGGACTGCCATAAACATATGTGCCTTTGAAGGAAGTCAGTTTATGAGCTGAGGTTTCCCTTGAAAACTTTTGGGTGAGTGAAATTCCACTCGGCTTTCATCAGCCACTTCTTCCTTTCAAATTAACAGCAAATCAGTGGATTAAAAAGCCGGGGTACGAATCTCTTTTGCAAATGCTTGGCCATGATGACATAATGATTGTAGCAGATGGAAACTTCTGGACTGTAAGCGCATGACAGTGACTATTACTCATACCTAAATTCCTAACATTTTATTACACAAACAGAAAAGACAGCATTGCCAGTCTCGCCAGACAAAATTAAAATGATCAAAAGCTTTGTCCTAATGTGAGCTAACATCATCTCTCATAATCCAGTTGCTCATCCTCGTTCTGTGCACACATTGGAAGGGAGATAACGGTTTTCTGAGTTATGCAGCAGCTGGGCAAGTTCCCTCTATCCCAGTGACATCCAGGTTGCTGTCTTTAAATAAATCACCACATAGCAGCCATGTCTCGACACCACAACCACCCACCCACGTAAAAAAGAAATACGGACAGAGGACGCACTGTTCTGGTGGCTTTTTGCCTTATTAACAGGATCTCCTCAGGAAGCAGGAGTCTCCTGGTTGTAGGCGGGCGACCTCACCAGGGTGGAGAAATCTCTCAATGATATTTATACCCATAAGATGACTTAAATAATAATCTACACACTGGAAGGAGGACGCACAAACATTAAAATAAGGAGGAGAGGCATTGACTTACTACTGCTGCAGGTCGGAGGCTGTTTCCAAGGGGCTGAAAGAGGGGGCACTCTGCAACAAACCAAACAAAGAAGTCATTGATAGATCCACAGGAAGGTCTCCTCCAGCTAGAATAGAGGCAGCAGCATTAGCTGTGGCCAGATTCTCTCTTCTCCTCCTCTCTGTCGTTCACTCGCTGCTCTGCCGTTTCTGTCTGGAGCACCCGGGTTTCAGAGCTTCTCTGGTCTGGCTTGGCATGGAGGAGTAAGCGTGTGTTTTGGCCTGCATGCAAGTTGGAGAAACAAGCGGCAGTAAAGAGAGTGGAAGGGAGGGGGGCGGTGGGTGGGCGTGCATCGGTCAGGGGGCGCCCATGCGGGGAGGGGGCTGTCACAGGCTCAGCCAATGGGCTGCTGTCTCCCGGTGAAGCCATCTCTTTTGTCTGATATTGAGTCGCTCTCATTATCACTGGACCAGACCGAGGGACAATTAACCAGCTGGTGGTGCAAGAAGGCCAAATTACACACATACACACACACACACACACTCAATATTCAAGCTCACACACTTGTCAAAGAAAAAAAAATACAAATGCACTGAAACGACATATTATAAAAGAAACAGGTAATTATGTTATAAAGACAGAGAGCAAAAACATAAAAGAAACACCACGTGAAGCACAAAGCGAGTGAAATGTTTAAATAAATGTAAGAGTAGCTGTTTTTAGTAGCTGCTATTATCTCCAAAACATATGGGTGTGGGTGTATTGGGGGGGGTCATTCATGCAGCATGGTCGCACCAACATTTTGAATAGTTTACAGCAGACTAATTTTAGCACACTGTTTCTGTTGCTTTCCTCTTTTCGGACGTCACAGCAGGCAAAAATAACAGACGTGACACGGGCACTATGAATAAGAGCACAAGTGTTGTTTGCAAATACGATTGCACAATCCCTACCCCAGCCAGCCCGGCCTTGCTGTTAATGCCACATCCACTTCCCCGTGGCACGACCTAGCGTCCGCTTCCCACACCAACGACCAGACAAGGAACATTCTGAACAGCTCATTTGCCACAACATGCCTTTCCACTTAGTTGCCAGGGCAGAAGGATCATTAATAACCTTTCAGAATAAGTGCCTGTCTTTATAAGAACGGCATATCGGGCTGGCAGGTCTATAGTCTGATCTATTTATAAAGCTAAATGTTCCATGTAGACTTGGGGAACACACAAGTGTCACTGAATTATCAGTGGCTCTTCCTTGCTCCGCCACGTCTTGTATCCCCCCCCCTCGTATCTGATAGGGAGAAGATGGTGTCCTCTGACACCCCAGGGTAATTGGGCTTACACACACGCACGCACACACACAGCATCAGTGGAAAGTAAACAGGAAACAAGCATGGGGGCTTATCTGGAGTAAATGAATGGAATCTTAATCTGGTTATTTACAAGATGCCTGATTAGTGTCAGTTTATGTAAACTTTTCTTTATATAAAAGGTGGAAACTGGTCATTTTCAAACTAATCCAACACTGAAATCACTTAACATCAATTATTTTGTGACAGCTGACTAATGTTTTTATCCAGCTTGTGAAATAAAAGTGGAAAAAAGAAGATTGTTTGACAGGAAGAGACACGCATAAAGGATGAAACTACATGTTGTGACAAGGGTCCAATGCTGTATATGGACATGGATAAAAGCCTCTGTGAGTCAGTGGAACACCAATGACAGTATTTCTGCAGAATTTCATGTGCATGTTTCCTAACAGGTGTCCCCGTTTACTCAGAGCTCAGACTCCTGTAGGCAGCGTTCATTTTCAAAATAGCGATCGTGAGTGGGTCATGGTAACACGAATCCCATTCTTTCCAGCCCCTTATTTTCTGTTGATATGCTCTCATGAAAACAAACAGCTTCCCCATTGTGAATGGCCTGTTATAGCCATCCACGCCCCTCTTCTCTCCTCCTCTAAATGCTTAAAGGTAAAGGTTAAGTGTATAACATAGGTTAAATATGAAAGCACAATGAGCTGGCTGGCTTACGGAGTTGCCTCCTTTAGAATATGTCAGGTGATATGGGGAGGCTCTATGTAACTCAGCGCTGAGACAGTGTGGCAGCAGCCCTCACGCCAGCATATGCTCGACAGATGGAGTCACCATGTCGGTTGCAGGGGGCCAAAATGCTCTTCCTGACCAGAGATACGTGTGGAATTCCAGTTCCCGCTAGACATGTATATCGATGAGCCAGTGCTTGACCACGACTGCCACTGGATGCGTTTTCCGGCTCTTGTTAAACCTTGAATTTGTGACTATTAATCAAGAGGGCCATCATTGCAATCATACACAGGTCACTCTTACTTAGTGACTCGAAGTGGCCACTAGTGGACAAGTAACGATTTGACAGTAGAATTTACACTAAGCCTTGTTGTATAAAAAGGGACTTCAAATTGTTTTAAACCAAGGAATCAAAAACCTTTTATAATATTTAGGAACATTTATCCTAATAATAACATGAAATGACTTAATCAGTAGAGATTCTTCTTGTCAGCACTCTAGGAGTAGTAAAAAGAGTGAGACCTAACTGAAGACAGTTGAGATTTTTGGAGACTTCCTTCCATATCTCTGCTCCAGTAATACCAAGTGACTACTGATATGTCAATCAAACTCCAATGAGCCAGTGTGTCTGGCTGGCCCTTTAAGGTCAAATGCTGTGCATACCAGGTGCAGCTTTAGAAGTGACTTTGACATTAAACAGGAGCCAGTCATCAAGCCGAGCTCATCTGGCAAACATCCAGGCTGCCATGAGATAGAGACGGCCGCCTCCACCGCTAAACCTCCTCCACATATACACAAACCCGGAACAGGAGAGCCTGCCTCTACGTCTGGCTGATGCTAGGACATGATCTCATGCCGTAGCCAGTGGTGCCACCTCATATGATCCAGGGTGTGTCTCTGACTGACAGAGAGCGAGGAGAATCAACATCTGCTTGTGGGAAGCCAGCGCCACACTTGTCTGGTGCCAACTAATGCCCGAGGCATGGATTTGTCATGACACTGTATACTGCTTCACCACTGCCTGCACGCCGTTGGATATTTTGGTAAAGATAGCAGACAAACACCAATTATTATTTGAAGTGGCTGGGATTATCTTGGAACCTGATGCTCGTTTGGACTGCAGCCTCTCCAAGTGAAGAGTGACTTCTGTGTGAATCAGCCAGTCCAGGCCACTGGCTTATGACATGTATGCTAGTTGGCAGGATGCACATCAAAGGGTTTATCTTGGGTTCTGAGTTTAAGACATTGAAGAACAGGGTGCTTCCACAAAACATCAAAAGATTCCAATCAATAATTAGAACTTTTAAACACTATTAATCGAAATTGCACATGGATAAAAGCCACAGTTTTCTACTGTCTGAATAGAATGTGCTCACTCTGCCTCACAGGTGCAAATAAAAGGCTGAGATGCTCGTTTTTTGTTAAAAAAGGAACAAAAATAGAAACAATCTATTTTAGATGCACCTGAGGAAAAAAAATCCTGTGTATGATACGATAATGAGGGATGACAATAGCTATATAAAGTGCTTTGGAAAGTTTGCTCCTGATTGATACATGTTGAATATTTTTAGAAATTTAAAAGGGAATATAAAAAGATTAAGAGGAGTGAAAAGAGACGGACTAAAGCTTATCAGTCATCGGTATTATTAATCCACATTAATGTGACACATGACAGTAATTTTAGTATAAGAGGAAAGAAAAGGTCCTCTCACACGTTACCATATAACTGTTTTAATATAGGACGATCAGGTCAAAAAAAAAAAGAGGGATGAGAAACTGACGTAGTCCTTACAGACATACACAGTTTGTTTAGACAATATTTGAACATGGATGTTATCACATGCAATAAAAATATAATACAACATGCTGTCAAGTCTGAAGACAGCAGTCACTTACCGCTTTGTCAAACTCCATCTCTGAAAAGAATTTATACCAAGGCTCATTCTCTAAATCTACATCTTCTGGACTTACATCCTGAGTCTAGGGGCATGGTAACAAGAGGAGGAGAAAGACAAAGAGAAGACAGTTCAGACAGCACAGAATATACACACCGAGGAAATGAGCCCATCACATTGACTTGACTGAGCCAGTTTCTAACCAACAGGACAATTTTCAAGCAATGCTGTAGGTGCTGTAAAAATAAATTAAAGATATGATTTGTATTGTTTTGAAGTTGATATTTGAATAGTTCAAGAAAGATCTTAGAAGGCTACTAATTTACTTTCGTGCTAAGCGGAAAATGAGAAAATTGTTATAAAGCAATAGCTAGCAGACAGGTCACTCAGCTTAGCAGAAAGGCGGGAAACAGACAGTAAGAGACCCCAGGAAACTGTTGGCTAAAAAGTAAAGAAGTCATTTCTGACACTTTAAATTAAGTGAACACAATTAAGTGTAACAAGTTATTTAGTTTCATAGGTGTTAGCAGGGTGGCTGTTTCTCTCATTTTCATCCTTTGTGCTATGCTAACCTGCTAGCTTTAGCTAGATATTTTGACAAATGGAGCGGTATACATCTTCTCATTAAAGGCTTGGCAAAAAACAATTAAACACCTTGCCCAAAATGCCAAATTATGCCTTCAACAATACAATACTCACATACACAAACTGTATGTACAACTACGAGCAGCTGGCGATGTTTTCCCTGTCTGCACTGTAAGGCTACGCTCCAGTTTAGAGAGAAAACACTGAGAAATACAAAGAGGATATTTTACAGGAAAATGACTTTAACTCTGAGTTTTATTTACTCATTTATTTAACCACTGAAGCATATTGTTAGCCTCTGCTGAATGTCTAAATGCAACTTTGCATCTTTTCAAATGCAATTACTTTAGAAGGGTGAGAGGAGAAACACTTTCAGCGACCAAAGATAACTTAGTATACATTAATTTATATATACACTATCTGTTATTTAATAAGAACTACATATCAATTTTATTCTAATCTAATTAACAAGCAGATACATAATGTCCAACAACACATGCATACGCAGAAATGTAGTCATTTATGGAGAACAACACAACTTTGTGTAACATGAATGGACTGAAAGGAAAATGACCACCTCCATTAACAAGAGCATTCCGCTATTATAACAATTTGAGCTTGTAATTAAAAACAACAGAGCTCATTATTTTACCCCCGTCCCAGGATGAATTGGAGCACACTCCTAATGAATGCACTGGTTGGCACTGCATTCATTAGGAGAATCAGGCTAGATCTTGGCTAAAAACATCTACTAGTTTGATGTAAATGGGCTTCAGACAGCAATTACATAACCAACTATGTACTTCATTACAATACCGAATATTCCCATGTCCTCAATATTATGTAAGAGGGAAATATAAAAACAGCCACCTGAATCCTATGAGCCACAAAACACAACTCTCAAGGACACTGAGTAATGCTGCATCATTTCTTCATCACAAAGTGTCGAGGTGAGAAATGAACGTAAGACAGAGAGCATTGCATTTCCTCTCTAGTAAACACACAGGATCAATGTTTAGTGTCTGTGCAGGGATGCTCGGGATGCTCTCACGAGCCGATTCAGCCCAATAACCTTAAACTGAACACAGGAAGACAATGGCTATCCTTGTAAGTGATACTCCTCCGCTTGCTTCCAAACAGGATCGTCTGTCACCGCAACAGGACACCCTTAAGGAATGTAGTGGCTACACATACGTCGCCTGCCGAGCCGTTAGTGAAGCTGCCACTCAGGAGCTTAGACACGGTGGCGGGGGGTGCAGGGGGGGGCGCGCATGATGGGTGGAGTGGGGAATAGCTCACACGACATGAAAACACAAAGGCAGGGAGAGGAAGGGAAAGAGAGAGGGCGGGGGAGAAACAGGCAGGAGGCAAGCATACCGTTCTCTCCAGCTTCAGCACCGATGATTTCCCCGGCTCGTACTCAAAGATGCTCTTGGGCTCGGCGCGGTACTTCCTGGTGTCTACCTTTATATCTGGGGGCTCCCACTCATTCCTGTGAAGAGAGGCGGGAATTGGGGAAGGGTGGGGTGTGAGATCGAAGACAGCCAATCCTTATCAAGTAGTCTCCATAGCAACCAGCACAGGCTAAGATATCTTTTTTTTTTACGATTCATATATGACGTCCGCCCTCATTATGCCTGCCTCCCTGTCCTCCTCCTCTGCGTCTAATGATGATAGGACAGAAAATCCAATTCACAGTTGAGCCAAATGAGTAATTTGATTAGGTAAACTAGATTGGACCTGGTAACAAAAAACAGAACGCAGCATTTCCTGGGAGAATTTCTTAACAGACAGTCAAGTATAAAGTGACTATTCAGAAAACACAGAAAAAAATAGGGCAAACAAAAAGCATGCTCTCTTTGATGAGCATCAAGGACGACGCGGGACCTTTCAGCAGCACTGATAACGACACGTTCAGGAGTGCAGTGCTCCATCCATAAACACCAAGGAACAAGGAAGGTCAGTCCTCAACATGTCATCTGCAGCTTTTGTGGGCAACACTTTATCCTCCATCACCTGTCTGCCTTCATCACTCCATCACTCACGTCTCTGAGCGCAGAGTCAGGCCTTTGTCTGTGCTGACATGTGGTGTGGAAGGTTGACACTAATCATACTTCAAGCAAAAAACTAGAGGACACAGTGGTGGAAGCCAATGGGAACAAAGCATGCTCAGATTTTCAAAGTCAGGGAATAAATAGCTTTTTTGCTCCACTACAGTAAGCCCTGCTTATCTACACTTACTAACTCTGTAGGTAAACACAGGCAGTATTTCAGTATTTGAAGTATTCCGAACTGTGAACAGCTTCTTCTTTTGCTAACAAACACAAACAGAACTATGCTGTGCGTTAAGTATCAAAACAAACATCTTTGCTTTGGACTGGGGCAGATGGAAGATGCTGACCTTTTGGCAGAGGGTTTGAGGGAAGACGACCGCATTGGCACGGGCATCGAGTGGCCTCTTGAATCAACCTCATTCTCACTTTTTGAGCGTGGGACTGCTCTCACTGGAAATAGGAACATAAATACCTCAATACTTGCACTGTGTAAATAGTGTCTCCAAATTTAGAACATTATTTTGGTTTAACTCCTACAGCTACTTATCCCAGACTCACCATCTTCCAAGTAACCAAAGGGGGTTGGACCATCATCTGAAAGAGGAGAGTACAGCAATAAAAAGTGATTTATTATTAATTTTATCTCTTGCTGTCTTTGTTACTTAAAAAGCAATGAATATAGCACAGTATTAAATAATTCAGAAGACACTGAAGACATTCTTTTCCTGCGTTTTCCCTTGCCTCACACCTTCCATTAGACCAAACACAGGCAAAGAGTGTCAAATCAAAGCACTTCAAGGGAAGCATTACTGAGCTAAAAAGGGATCCAAGCATCGATGAGCACTGAGGGTCTGACTGAGTAATGCACTGTAGAGCCACAGAGCCAGAACTGTCACAGTCAGAGAGCTCTGGTAAGTGTCACAGCTACACATCTAAGCTGATCACTTCATGCAATTGTTGAGCTGATTCTGAGCATCTCCTTTCATTTTACCTAAAACCTTGCTGTGGTGGCTAGAATGTGCAAATCGAAAACCAAAACTGTGAGCCAGACTCGACCTTAACCATCTAGTGCTTCAACCTAAACACTGGTTAGTAGAGTATTATTATGGAGGATCTTGCATAGATTCAACTCTGGGTGACAGACTAAAAACGTTAATGTAGGACTACAGCAGCACCTAGTGGTTGAAATAATGCACCACCTCCCAGTAACAATGGGCAAATGATGCCTTATTGCAGAGAAGTCAGAATAAGCGTCTACAAAATAATCAACTATTAAAAAAAACGATTACAGCCTGAAATTTGTAGTAATAGATGGTTAACAGAAAAAAAAGAACATGACAGAATTATTACATTTTTCTGATATAAAAGGAAAAATACACTTGAAGGCGTCGTGCATCTTCCATGCATCAACTGGAAATAGTATATTATTCAGGGGATGATCATAACACTTCAGTAGATGAGATAACCTTTTCTTTAATCAATGATTGTTTCAATAATTGTAATAAAACTCAGAATTTAGTTATTTTTATTTCACTCCTGAAGTAGGATTTTTTTGATAATTATGCATAAAAAGTATCACTCATTATATAATTTTGTTATTTACACCTGTCCTTTTCCTACTGTGACATGCCACAGCATACAGTATTGTCCAAAAGTGTTGTGCCACCCCTCATTTCTTCATATTGTTCTTTAAGTAGCTTTGAGGAATAGTTCTCCGTGTATTCTTTTCCACTTCAGTCCAGTTCTTGTACCTGACCATTTTCAGGGAAATGTTTTTTTAAGCCACACTGACCTATGAATCATTTAAGCACCAGGCGCCTAACAAGGGCTGAACCCGTGTTGTTTTTACAAATGACAAAGGACTCAGCAAAGAATCAATTTTTAAACTGCATCTTTAGCCACTTTGTTACCAGCAGCGTGTCTTGGCATTGCAGCATGTCCTTAAAAAATGTGAGGAAATTGGAAAAATGGAGGACAAAAGAAAAAAAAGCCCAAAAAGCTACATACAGCAAATGAACAGCATCTGAAAGTCATGTCCTTAAGAAATTGGAAAAAATCCAGCAAAGATCTGACACAGGACCTAAGAGGTGCATCCGGCCCTAAACTTGATCCATCTACCTTTCAATGAAGCCTCATCAGAAATGGTCTTTGTGGAAGGGTGACTATCAAGAAGCCATTCTTAAGGAAGAAAAGGATAAGATATGCCAAATTACACAAAACCTGGACTGGAAATGAGTGGCTACAGGTCTTAGAGAGTAATGAATCCAAATGTGAAATTTGTGGTTTATTAGTATGTACAGGAGAGGTCAGGAGAGAGGGACAACAGTGAGTCTTTACAGTCATCTGTAAAACATAACAGAGGCTCTGTCATGGTTTGGTGTTGCATTTCAGGTAGGGGTATTGGAGATATGGTCAAAATCAATGAAATTATATACACAGAAAAGCATAATCAGATTTTGGTTTACAATGCAATAACATCTAGAATGCATCTGATTGGCAACAGCTTTGTTTTTCAGCATGACAGTGATCACAAATATCACTGCCAATGCAGTAAAAGCACACAATCAGGAACACTGTCAATCATGGATTGGCCTCCCCAGTGCCTGGACCTCAACATTACTGAATCCGTGTGGGATCATCTTGACAGAGAACAGAACAAAAGGCAGCCAGAATCCAAAGAAGAGCTGTGACTGACCTTCAAGAAGCCTGGAGAACTATTATTAAAGAGTACTTACAGAAATTACAAGAAAACTTGGCAAAAAGAGTTCAGGCTGTGTTGAAGAACAAAGGTGGTCACACCAATAGTGACTTTTAAGTTTGTTAGAATTGTACAAACTCTATTTTTTCCCTATATATTCTACACTTCCATGTATATTTGCAGACGTTTCAATACACCGCTGCACCTAATTCCCATTCTCATCGCAAAATATAAAGAAACAGGGGGTGGCACCAGACTTTTGCACAGTATTAGATACAAACAGATTTCGTTCTGTGATCAGGAGTTCTGCACGAACCTTGCAGTGTATTTAATTACTGTAATAGCGACTGTTAAGAAACACATGTCAGAAAAGATTACATAAAAGCCTTTCTGCGTCTTCGAGCTCTGTTGTTTCGAGGCGAGTAGGTACTAGCGCAAAGATTAAACACAGCTGAAGTATTTAAGAGGGTCCAAGATGGCTGCAGATTAGTAAAGCCAACGAGAGTGGAGTTACTGCCATCAGATACCTTTCGATTTCACCTGAATCTCATAGCTCTCAGGGAATATGTAGGTGGGACGGTAAGGGTTTTCCTCAATAGGCTCTATGCACAATGATGGAGAGACAGAGGACAGCATGACATAACACAGAGACACATATATAAAGACACACAGGGACAGAAACAGACTGATCAAACAGAGAAACAACACAGAGTAGAAAAAAAGAAACGACTTACCAGGTATTTTGTGAATCTGTTTGAACATTGTCTTATACCAGTCTTTGGACTTTTCAGTGTTCTGAAATTACAGTGAGGGAACAATTAATTCACAACCAGTCAATGAGAATTTCAGAAGAGCATCATCTGCATCCTTTTCGAGCAGGAAGACGTTCCCCTGTCTGAGTTTCTCAGAGCATTTTGTTTCATTTAATAAAGTGCAACAAATGAGAATGACAGCAACGCATTTAACATTACTTCTGATGAAGTGCTATTGTGAAGCTGACACCTAAATGTGAGAGTGCTATTAGTAACACACACCTGCTATGAGTGTGATTAGAGGACTATATATTATATTTATTGCAACGATTAAAAAAAATAAAAATAATAATCACATCAAAAACATGACATATGGTCATGCTTTCTGTATAAATACTACCTCTTTTACTGTAGCATTAATCACCCATGTGTTATCTAAACAAAGCACCCATTAAACATTTACAGAGAGTCGATTAGTCTTCATTCGACAGCTGGTTTGGTCGCTCACCCGTACAGGCACAATGGGCTTGTTGAGAGGACTCAGCACAGGGGAGTGCAGTGATAGCCGCTGCCTCTTCCCGTCCATTTCAGGGACTGGACTGACAGTTTCGCTTCTGGATTCGGGGCTTTTGTCCCTTTCTGGGGTTGGATCTGTGAAGCACAAAAAAATAAGCTAAAAGAAAGCTAAGTTCACAACACATTTCCAGTGATGTGGCAGCACAAGCAACCAAAAAGCATGAAGAGAGATTATATAGAATTTGTGCAGGAAATAACTTTTCAGAACATTTCAGATGCAGTACATTATTTACTTAAGTTACTTCCAACACCCGTGTATTGTTTATGCTGGGAAACCACCATTACTTACTGGGATACTTCACTCAATGAAGTGATTCAGATATTAATACCGCTCTACCAAGCAGAGTAAGCCTGTAGCTCAGTTCACTGAGCTGGCTACGTGTGTTTTATACTGCTAATAAACTCAACTTTTAACTTAACAGGGAGACTCTTAATAATAGTGCCACCAGTGTATTTCCAGCAATCCAGAGGAAAAATGTCTGCTGTTAAAGCAACACTTATATTGGTGGATGTGCAAAAACAATATATTGTGAGCATTAAAGCAGAGATGCATGTTTTTAAGGACAGATTTTTGACATTTTGCCTTTATTGAAACCAGAGCTGAATCCAGGCCCCTCCAGCAGCCTTTGGAATATGGGTCACCAGCTCATCCTAGTAAGCTACACAATACATTTTGGGTATACTGCCTTTCATGCCCTTTTTACATAAAATACATGACAAATATCAGAAAGTATATTGTCTTTTTTTTCTACATGACTTCTCACATCTGAGTGGTAAGACAAGCTCAGTCACACACACTTGGATTTAAATGATAAGGATAAGGTTTGTCCAATGTCAAGTAAATAAATGAAAGAACAGAAGTCGGCCTATAAAACTCAAGTTCATGCTAATCAGTAATTTTTCCATGTAACCCACTGGTGACGGGAACAATAACGTCTAAGATTAAAATCCCAGGTTTGATAAGAAGCAACACAAAAGAAAAACAGCATCAAACAAAAAGGAAATGAAATGTGTCCGGTATAACCTGAGCATCGTGCTGCGTTCCCAAAAATGGTAACATGTTGGCGCTAGAGTCTTGACTTATTACTTCATGACGCTCGTATCAAACTAACAAACAAAAGTTAGTCATGAAACCGGGAAGGGGGGCGAGGTGCGCACACAGATGGTTCAGTCGAGAAATGAAAAAGGTGTTGCACTTTAATAAAAGCAGGACTGCTGCGAGCAGTCGAACGAATGAAAAAAAAAACCAAAGTGTTATATGTGTTAGCCATCAACGAGACCTCAGTGCGTACCTTCAGAATGAGAAAGCTGCTTTTGCTGTTCTGTTGTGAAAGAAACACAGACAAAGACATGGCATCAAAGTAAAATGTGACTCAGCAGTGATGTGTGAAAGCAGTTGTTATACATGTAACGCAGACAGAGACAAAGACACCGTTAAATGTTCCATGTGACACAGCAGAAAACATCTCCTCGCTAAGTAAAGATGTAGTGGAGTGACAAGCAGGAAAGCAGCACTCCCAGTGTCTGAACTGTACTCTGAGGTTATTCTGTGTTTTGGTAGCTGGTCCCTCTGCATGTGTGTTTTTGATCTGTCATGCTGGTGCTCCAGTGCAACATTCAGTGGGTCTGAGTGACATATATATGACTTAATACCACCAAGCTTGCCTAAAAGGGCACACGAGCAATTTTAAGCTTCTTAATATCTGTTGCCCCCAACCTACAGACAGGTGTGCTCACCTCTGTTGTGTTGCAGCAGGACTATGGTGGGGTTAACTATGCTGGTGCAGGGATAAACAGAGCCGGGAGTCGATGTGACTGAGTTCTGAACGTCAGTGGAGAATGGAGCTCGATATTCTTTTATGCTCTCAGATGAATTGTTCTGAAAGTGACAGAAGATACAAGTTTACAAGTCAAGAGAAAGAAAAACTGTCCTGTAAAAAAAAAAAAAAAGACATCTAACCAGCACCCTAAAATAACAAGATCTCTCAGTGCTCATAAAATCAAACCAAGATCGTGTGTTAAATGGGGTGGAAGTAAACGTACCTGGCACAGAGTGTTGTTTACAGGAGGTAAATCGGCTGTGTCATTGCTGCCACCCTCAGCCAGTCCTGCTTTAGAGCTGTCTCCATTAATCTGGCTTGTCCAGCCACCTAAAAAGGGTCCAAAACTCTCTTAGTTTGGCAGCCAGCGCGGCAAGAGCAAAAACACTGGGGACGATGCTAAAAAGTAAATTCTCTGACCGAGCTTATGACAGCAAATCATAACAGATAATTGCAGATAAAATAAATCTCCATTTCATCTGTGGGGTGTGAATGCTTTCCTTAGTGGTTTTCATGCATAGGGCTGTTAATATCCCCAGGAAAAAAAAAAAATAAGAAGGATTCTCCCACAATCTCTGAACTTTGTCACAAGAACAAAGTGCCTATTCAGTTAGCTGTTAAGGCCATTTGTTCCACTGGCCTTTATATTCAGACTCTACAACAATTAAAGCATCTCCCCAAAAGCCTTGGCTAGCCTCCAGACCGGTTCCATTCCGCTCTGCACAACAAACGAGCCCACAGTTAAGGCTGCCTGCTCCAAAGTGCAGCGTGGGCAGGCCACAACAAAAGACCTCTTTGACACTTGTATGAAAATATGAGCAGTCGCCCTTTATCATGGCTCTGAGCGTGCCCAGCTGAGCATACACTTTAAAATGTGAGTAGTTATATAATCCTGACAGCAAAACACTTGAAATGCTGACAAACATGACGAAATGCCCGTTAAATTACGGCCACACTCACATCCTCTGTCCACATTTTACACGGATGTGCTCTTGTCCCCCCCCCACACGGCCATGTTATTCTTGCTAACCTCTTAATATTCTCTTCATAATGTGGAGAGCTGTTACGAAACAACTGTGGCAGCTGTCCTGACTTACTTGGTGTTGAGATGACGTTTGGCTCATCGCTGATGCAGTCCTCATCATCGATGTGGACGAGAGTGGCCCTTAGGGTCACCACGCCTTTCCCTTTGCAAACTCTGCTCGGGTCCAAATCTGAAAACATTCAAAATCTCACTTTAGCTGCTACTTATTTATTTTTTTTGGTGGTTGTTAAGGAACGTCTTGCTGCTGAGAATCCAACTTATTGCTACCTCATGCTCCAAATCACCAAAATAGAACTGTTACATCAAAACCAGGCCATCAAATTAATATCCTGCTGTCCTGTAAAACTAATTACCATGAGCACCCCGCCAGAGGTGAAAGTAGAGCGCCTGAAGCTTGTCCCATACAGTATTTTTTTATTCTCCCGTTAAATTAACACCCAATTCTCAACAAGTGACTTTGAAGATCACATCCTATGTCTCCTGTGTGAGTATGAGGTTTCCACAGCTGTAGTAGCTGAAACATTGATGAGCCACATGGATGCATCACCTGGGGTGGGAATCAGGTCAGGAGAGCCTTTCATGCTTTTCACAGGTGTAATCCTGACAGCACAGACTGTTCGAGGACCTGAAGGGACTTTAACACAACAAACACACAGTGTGTGATTATGAAAAAGGGTATATTTAAGCAAACCTCCTACTTTAAGATTTGAAGCAGTTATCTATCACCTGTTCATTAAAGCAATTCACTATCTGATTTAACAAGCGCGCTACATAGTACGTGATCGATTTAATGCCATGCAAGTGATGAATTCACATCATTGTGGTACATAGGAGATGAGGTTAAATTAAATATTTGATAGGCTTAGACTGAGAGCTGACTTACTGGGAGCTGCGCTTGGTCTTACGCTGCCCTCTGCTGGAGAGCCCTGGAAGGGAAACACATGGAAGACTATTAAAGAGGAGGTTTCCTCAAGATAGATTCCTATGATGTATTATTAAGTATTAACCTGCAGCTACACAAAGATCCTGACAGAATTCAGAATAAAAAATTATGAGCAACAGCTAAATAACTTTTTGTTGGAGGCACAAAACAAAATTTTCAATTAATTTCAGGTCCTAGCAGGAAGAGATGAAAGGGTTTGCATCTGTGGGCACCTATAAAGAAATCCACTCATGTTCATTTTAACCTACAGTCACCTGTGCTTCCCTCCAATGCTCATGTGTGACTTAGTCTGACAAACATAGCACCACAGCAGTGGAAACATCTGCATCATTCTCAATAAACTTCACATCAGATGACTGAGGAGCATGAATTTGGTAACCAGGCCAGGTCTCTGCTGCGGTGCCACTTGTTAGAACGGATGACTGTATGCACTGAAGGAATATAACATACACAGAAAATGTCTTATACGGGTAAGATTTGCTTTAGCATTGGCATTAATAGTGAAGGCACTGCAAAGACAGCTTTAATGAGGAACCACATACAGCTAATGAAACTGTGGTTGTGCCTCTGTGGTTGGGTTACACACTGAAATGAGATACAACACAAACAGACAGGAAGGCAGTGAACTTTATCTGTTTAAATCATCTGAAGAACCTTTCACGTTAAGTTATATTAGTAATTCAAAGCGTCGTTTAATTCAGAAAAACTTTCAAACTCAAGAACAGCCATTGTTTGCTTACAACATAATACAGCACAGTCTATATAATATATAATCATGATTTTTTCCATCCAGAGAGATATTACAACTTATGTTACAGATACTAAAAGTTGCAGTGAAACATCCAAACGGTAGATTGGATCAGATGCCAAAAAGATCTGTTCAATGCATTCTTGCAGTACAATGCCACCGTTACTCAGCAAAGATAATTAAGATAAGATTATTGAGGATCAAATTCAGTGCTTTCAGTACTTTCCACTAAAATTGCAAAAATTCCAAAATTGCATATGTGCTTCCCTTTAATGACAAGAAGAAAGGAGAAAAGTAACATGTATTGCTCTAAGCTCCAGCAGTGGTGCATGCAGAAGTCAGAGCATGGCCACCATAAAAGTATCTGTGAAACTTCCTACTGCTCTTCTGGCCGTTGTGCTCAGGCAGCATGGCTGATTTAGGAGACATCCCCATTTCAAATGCCAAGAAAAAGACTGATTAAGACTGCAAACACACTCACCAAGACACTCAAACAGTCACTTGTTCATATACACAAACAGACACAAAGAGTGTTTTCTTTTCATTTTCATTTGTAAACTAAGAGGATAACAGTGAGGAAAAAGCCAGAGCAGCAAAAGCCATCTAGAATTTATTCTGTGATGAAAATTTTAAGCTGCTTTTAAAGTTGTTCCTTTTCTTTTCCAGTACGTTCTGAGTTTGCTTGGGACACTGTGTGCTCTCTGTTTACACATGGCGGTAAATAAGCCAACCTGCAGAACAGGCTGGGGACTGATGTTCCAGCTGGAAGCCTCCACAAATAGGCCTAAAATGGATGAGGGAAAATGGGAGCGATTCCAAACAAGTCCCAAGGGGACACAAAGCAAAAAACCTTTTTAAACGTCTTCCAGTATTGGAGCTGAGCCGTCCCTGAGCATCAGAAACCGTGTGTTTATTTCCCGTCCCTCTTTAATAAAATCAGCTTGCTTCTTGACCCCCTGCATCCCGGAGAGGCAAAGCATCCATGATCTCATTTCCAAAACCATTAACAGGCATTCCTTTGAGGAGTGCTTACACTGATCTCAGTTCTGCTTCCGCTGTATCCTCACATGAACTCCGAGATGGAGGATTTACAGTAGAAAGAGCATTTTGAGTGTGTTTGAAATTCTGGCATATAACAGATAGAGCGAATATGACAGCTGACAGCGTTCAGTTTGCTGTATAAACACACAGAGCGGAGATCATCCCTGGCCTTTTTAGGAAGAGGTGCTTCTGAGCAGAGCAGGGCAGAGAGCGCCATTCATCCAGACTGTAAAAAAAGGGCAGAGCATTGCTAGGACAGCACAGGCCGGGCCAAGGCAAACAGAAAAATAAGAAGACGCTACATCAGCCATCTGATTAAAACATTATCTAAATTCACTGTCATTCTTTATAATCCAGGAAGCTCCTGTGCACTCGGGCTCTGTTATGAGTCTATTTGGCTTAGTGGATATGAAGTTAAGTCACTATTTGTTGAATTTGTTCTAAGTTCAGCAGACCAGTTAGTGGGCCTTGAGTTAGTGGCTCAAAGGTTCCAAAGACAGCCTGATTTTTCTAGCGTCAAGTTGTCAGTTTCCTTTTTTTTAAGCTAGCGGATGTGCTATTTGTGTTGATTTCTCAGAAACAAACAAAACAAAACAAGTCTGACGAGTGGAAACTGGGGAAGTCTCATAACATTTACCAAAAAAAGTTGAATGGAAATTCACAGTTTAACAATTAACAGGGTAGGTGTCATTATATTCACATCACAGTCAGTGAAACACCCTCTCAGCTCTGACCTCTGCCATTATCTAAAAGCAGCAAAGCCCAGATGATTCATCCAATATGCATCTCTCAGTTCCATTACAACACAACACTCTCTCACACACACAGATACATAAACCTCCTACTGAACGAAAGCTCCCTGGTGTAACCAACACTGCCAAAACAAACAACTCATAAAAGCCAACGACCACCCCAAGGCGTCACTGCAAGTCTGGAGGGAGAGATACTTTACCTTCTCGATGATGTGTACAAACAGCCCTTATTCCACGACGTACATCAGGACCCTCTGAAGCCCCACGAGCCGCACGGCCGAGCTTTGAGGGTCTCATGTGGGTGGAACAGTCCCTGCGTTGACCTTGACCCTTCGCTATGTAGGGGGGGCTGTTTGCTTGCGACAACAGGCGTGTTCAGATGGACCTGTCACCACATGCCACCTGGGAATGTTGCACCCACTCAACAACTGTGGAAATCCTCCGGCCTCTTAAAATGCTCACGCAGGACAGCAGATGAGAGACAGAGAGGCAGACCAAAGATGATAGCTGCAATTTGCTACTGGATGATTCAGCCACCCATAAGGTCCTCAATGCCACAGATGCTTTCGGGTTTCCCGGAATCTGCCTGTAGTCCCAGCGCTATTCACAACTCACGTCTGAGCGGAAAAAAGTGGCTTTTTTCTTTTTAATTTACCTGCATTCGTAAACAGTTGCTGGCAGACAGAAATGGAACTCTAAGCCCACTGGCTGGCTACACTGAAACCCCCCCAGCAAGGCCCATTGCACCCAGAAGCTTAGCCAGCACAGTAGCTGATGGGTTCCCAGAATCCCTGATTCAAAAGGGCTCCCTCCCGGTGCGAGGGCAGTATTCAAACACTTGTTTCTGATTCATTTAAAAGTTTTACATATAAAACAGGAAAAACATGGCCACTTTCTCTGTTTTCATGTTGAGTACTTACTAAAATCCCGAATCTTATATTCCCCACAATCTTAAATAATTTTAAGATTGATGGAAAGCCTTCTTCCCCAGCATTAATCTAGCTTCTTAAACATGAAATTTGTCTTACTCTGTGATGGAAAAATACACTGTTTATTGTATTATCGTCAATAAAAATGAGGAAAAGGGTATCTGGCAAAGGCCTTTGACACTGAGGTACTGAAAACAAAATGTTACCAAGGAGTTTAGCTAAAATCTTTCACAAAACAGTCAAGATTGAGCCACTCTTAGTCCTCCTAAATGATGCGGGTGGCTCTTTGTGTCCACAGGACATCTGATTTTATTGTTTAAAGTTTTGCCTCCCCGGATCAGGGAGAACTTCCTTCAGTTATAAAAGGGTACCAACAAATATTTACATTTTTTTTCTGATGAAACACCGCCGTGTTATGAAGAGAAATTTAAACTACTTATATAATCTTTGACAACCCTTTCTTCCCTGATGATTTTACAAGCTCAATGCAGAAAAGAGCCCAAGAATTCATCTGTATAAATAAGTCATAGACCCTGTTTTTCATGTCCTGGTTGTTCCATCCGTCCATCCATCCATCCATCCATCCATCCATCCATCCATCCAGGATTTTTTCGATACATAATAGACATTTTTAAAGGAAATTTTGCAATATCCATGCAGTTCTTCATTTGCTTGAGAAAACATTTCAGATATTTACACGGAGTGGGAGGTGGGGTGTAAAGATGTGGTGGGTTTTAAGATGTTAGCAGTTGTATTTACTGTGTTTATTTAATGTTCTGTTTATATCAACCTAAGCAAACCAGCCTGAAAGCCCCTTTTGTTTTATGAATAAGTTTGCTCCTTAAAGTGTAATAATAAACAAAACGCAACAAAGCACCTGATTTTTAACATTATTGTCTTTCTGTGTGGTGTTTGGATGTTCTGTGCCTGTACAGGTTTTCCAGTCCAAAGACAAGCACGTCATTCCAAACCTGAGCATGAATGGTTTTCTGGATAGTTTTAATATGAACACATACTGTAATTTGTTTATTCTTTTTTCCCTGTGTAATTACACAATGTCTTGTAGAGATTTTCCTCGTCTGAGCCTTATCTTAAACTGGACCTCGAGCTTTGTTTGTAGTTTTGGTGCTTTCCTTTTGGAGCATTTTTATTGAAGTTGTCTGACAAAACTGTGTGTCAAGCACACTCTGACCAAGAGTGCTAATTCTATTTTATTAGATTATTATTTGGCATTATTTAAAAACTCTGTGCATCAATCACTTGTTTGTGAATGGAGCTTACTAACCAAAATGGGTAACTTATCACTTCTAACCTTAGTGTAAAACACTGCATGCTCTTATGCAAATTGATTTTTCCTTGAATTGATTTATGACTTCAATATTTAAGCTCTTGGAGCATTTTTACAGGCACCACAGATTACTCTTATGGATTATCTAAATTTCCTGTCTGTCCATTTTCAAATCTAAACAGAGCAGGGTGATACAAAGTTGAACTGTAATGCATTCCCTCCATGGGGGGTAGGGGTCTCTGTGAAACAGTCAGAGGCTGCCTTAAAAGTGAGCCATGTCAACACAAAAGAGCTCTCTTCACACGCTCAGCTGTACTATAGACAGAGAGAAAGCGCTGTTACGTAACGCAGTTTGACTTCTGCTTTGTCAACAAATGGCAGAGAGGGGAGAAGCTATCCAGTGCTGTGTGCAGATCCCACCAAACAGCTCCAAACATGGCTCGAAATGGCTGCTCCGGAGCAGCAGCTTATCCTCCTAATTGAGAAGAGACCCCCCCACCTACCCTTCTACCCTCCCCACTCTCTTCCATAAACAGCTTCCACACTGGACACCAGCCTTGGATTCTACACATTCCTCAACCAAAGCTATTTGAAGTTCATTTCAAACAACTGCAGCATAAAAGGAAATGTATGTAACTTACACACTACACTCATTACAGTCCTGAGAACAGGATTACACATTCGTGTTGATAATGGAAGGAGCTTAAGCCGGGGTTGTATGAAGACAGCTTCTATGCCTTTGAATTCTTTGAAGAAGAGTTTAAAGCGATCCTACGGTGTCACTATCATATTTGAGGGCTTATTTTGAGGATAATTCTTCACCTGTAGATAAAAAGGTCCTTTTTGGAAGGAAAACAAACCCACTCATGACACTTGTCATTGTATGATGTGTTCCCCATTGCTCGGAGAGGCTAGCGAACTGCCAACGCATCGCCGAGAAGCCCAGACAGTTACTGGAAGTGACCATGGCCAGATCCCCGGGACAGGAAACACTTGGCTGGTACGTGCCGAGGTCCTGGGGAGGACTGCAGTTGGCTGCGTGGACCAAACCGCCTGTTACAGACACTGTGTTAGAGAGCCAGGCTCCTTCTAACATGCCTGCTAGGCTTTTAGAGCCAGCGTAATAAGAATGTCAGGGAGCTGACAATTTACCCAGGGTGATACATCTTCACAGCAAGGGCTCCAGGCTTGACTCCAAGAGTGAGAGAGCTTGGATCACAGGCCTCACAGAGAGGATAAACACTGAATATCCAACTAGCTTTGCGGTGTCTCCTTAAGGGACTTTCAGAGAGTTTACTTTTAAAGGAGCTGAGTTTAGTTTAAAAAGTTTCAGATGAAAACAGAGTGACATAATTGGAAAAAAATAAAGTCCATAAGACAGTAGAGAGGTATGTAATTTGGTAGTATGAATAAGACATGGCGTTTATTTAATGTCATAACTCCATAATGAGCACAGCTGTGCACAACAGATTCCTCCTGGCTTAGATAATGGGAGGTACTTGCACATTAGGTGAGCGGCGCTGACAATTCAAATCATTGTCATAGAGAGCGCTCAAAGTGTTTCCTCATCTCTGCTGAATGTTTTGACTCTGACAGGGACTGGAAGCTCTGAGCGTGTTCCCTAATATAACTCTCCGAGCGCCTATGTGACAGCACTACTTGATAATTGAGTCATAGGATATGGCGGCTAAACGTGAATATAAACAGCGATGTGATAATCCAGCAATTTTAAGTGCTATGAAGGCATCCTCGTGTGAAATGAGCGTGCAGCAGGACTCCAACTGGTCCCCATCATCCATCTATTTCAGGAATGCCGGTGCAGCCTGACTCGTCCCCGCCACACCCAGAAACAAACAGAGGCAGCCAGCTCTGTCTGTAACAGCCCCGCTTCACAGGTGGTGGCAAAATATTAGATGGTCCTTATTCTTTGTTACATTTTGCAGTGAGCGATTGAGAAAGCTGTGGCGTACAAGTGTCACTTGAGAATTCTGGCTTGGTCTGTGAGATTTTTAGTAAGGACGTGTGCTGATTCTCATTAAACTATCTGCCAGCAAATGCTGCGATGCTGGTGTTTTCCATCAGTGCTGACATGGATGGGTTGGGGGTTTGGGGATGGTGTGGGACGTATGGTGCTTGTGACGGCAGTGGAGGCGGGCGCTGGTTAAATCTATCACCAAAGCGTAAATTGTCTTTTCACGGTTTTGTTTACGTGCATCCGTGATCAGGGCGGGGGTTCCGTGCGCCACCGACCTTGAAAAGCCAACGCATAACACTTCATTTCCCCATCCACTTCATCCAATGGCAGGAGACGGTGAAAGCAGACAGGGGGTTCGGCGGTGGGGGGTGGGGGTTGCCAAGCAACCTGTTGTAACATTAACAAGGAGTGAAAACAGAAACCTGGTGTCTGGCTGAAACGTCCGGCCTGATCCAAAGCCATCCGTTATTCCCAGTAAAGCGAAGGCTGTTCTCTACAAATGCTGCCACTACAAAGCTTTCTGTTCAAGTCATGCAAATATCCAGCGTCACCACACAGCTGGTGTACATAAACCGCAGCTAATTAAAACAAGTGATCCTAAAAAAGTATGTCTCAACAAGGAAATACTATCATTTCATTATTCTTCCAATATCCAGTAAAAGTAGTAGTACATATATGACTACATATATCATTCTGAACAGATGGGTACAGTAGGCCTACAACACAGCGACAGTATCCACCTATGTAAACAACAGCAAAAGCTAAATTATCCACACTTTGGCAATGCAAATAAAGTCTGAGGAGACTGCATGACCAAAGGGGTAATTGGACTTAAAATAAAACATATTGTGACTAGCTGTCTGTCAGATTTCCAAACCACATGGAGATCATCATGGAAAAACAAGACTATGCTATTCCCGAGGCCAGCTGGCTTTGGCAAATCTTTGTATTTCAGTTTTGAGATTCATGTTTCCGAGGATCGCTCCTCTCAAATCTAGGGGAACTGTGTAACGTGACTCGTCATAAAATATTAACAACCGTGCTGGGTTCATACTAAACGAAGAGCCCCACGCTCGAGAAGTTGCACAGATCAGGCAGCTGTTTGGTGTGCCGATCAATCAGTTCTGTATCGGCTTTTTTGGATACTGAAAACACGATGTGCACTGCTTCTTGACGTACCAGCTGGACTTGTCCTTCCTCAGTGGTGGATGCTATTCTGTAAATGGAAAAATTCAAGCATACACGTTGCAGCTAAAATTAATGCAGGCTGCAAACTTTACACTCTGTTTGAATATTCTTTGAACTGTGCACTCTATCCTCCTGTTTAGAAACACTAAAACACCTGATGAATCACTGTATCTATATATATATTTTTTAAAACAGGAAGGGAAAGCATTCCTTTGCAAATCATCCAAATTTACTGTTGAAGTAAAAGTCACTACAGTCATGTGTTCAATCTTTCAGAACATAACAAAAATTTTCCTTCACATAGATCATTTTCATCTTGCTTTAATTGCACAACAGAACCTGCAAAATGTCATAAGGGTATGTCTGCTCCCTGACTAAGCAAATGGCTCCTGGGTGAGCTGCTACCAAACATGTGACTGATGTGTTATATGTACACACCTATCAAAATCCCTGTGTAAACAGCCACAGGTCCTCTACTGACATCTTGTAAACCAGAAGTCTTTGTTGTACTTGTAGTAAGGACATGTGGGAAGCTAATGGACTTCCTGATCTTTCTATGTAAACAACGCTTAGATAACTGAATATCTCCATTAACCACGTCCAACAAGTCCACATGATAAGACGAACACAAGTGACTGGGTTATTTTCAGAGCGTGGCAGCTCTCAGCAAAACACTGAAACAGGTGGTTTGGAGTAAAATCCGTCTGAATGCTTTCCCCCTGTCCTTGGAGCGGTTTGATGAATTATTTGTGCAAGGGTTAATATTTTATCACGCCTGTTTAGACTCATGTTACTCAGGGGTAAAAGTGTGAATGAAGACTGAGACGGGGGATCTGTAGAGTTTCACAAGGAGGCGTCTTATGTATTATAGGAAGCTCCAATCTTAGATCTTCAGTTAAAATAGGAAACGACAGGATTGTTTTCCTAAATTGTAGCTAAACTGGCAGGTAGACATCACGCAAAGATGCCTCTGTAATTCTTTAGAATTCCATCACAGCAACGATGAAAAATGCATATTATAAAAAATGACATACAACCATAGTGACAAATGTCAGTTTTGCCTTGATGCAATCCTTTCCAGTGGCGTGTTTAGTGGGACTAGGAGAAAATCCCAGCTAAACTTGCAAGCACAACTTTTAGATTCTTAATCAAAGGAGGCAATTTTTAATTTTTGAGATGCAAAAAAAGACTAAGAAGACACAAATAGCTTAACAGCTCTTCAGAGTCACACTAAAGAGCAAAACGCTTGGCAGGAGAGTGTCCTCTGTGTGTTGCACAGTTAAGATGTGGACAAGACGAGGTGTTTGTTACAGTCTGTGAGTCTGTGTGTGGCCACAGTTGTGCCGCCAAGCAGTTGTTCGTGTCACATGCTGTTCACCGTGAGTCTTCAGACAGACCTGTTTGACATATAGCCCAACATTCAGCTCCTTGTGTCAACACAAAGAATACCCACACTTTTAATATTGTGCAGTTACATAACACAGGTGCTAAGTTAGTCGTGCTCACAAAGATGTCCCTGGACTAAGGAGTGGAAAATGATAACAGTCCTACCAAATCAACCTCCTATCAAGAATATCTCCAAAACAAAGATGACAGAGGTGACAGTTTAGTTTGATCACACTGTTCAGTGAACAGCTCCCAACATCTCCATGCCGCATAATATGCATTCCATTAAGTGGATGGTCTTGATGTCACAGCCCTACTGTATGCATGTAGAGTAGCCTGAAGTCTGCCCCCTATGACTCACAATGATAACCGCCGACGTCCAACTTAAAGAAACCAACGCACGAGATCGGATTTGTCTTAAAATCAATAAATAGATACACAAATGTTATTCAGCAGTGTTATACAGCCAGCAATCCTTTAATTTTCAGATTAAGGATTTAGGTTTTTTCTTCTCGCATTCAGCTTCAGAGTGCGGCACCCATGGCGGGACGCATTCCCACTGTATGGATCTGCCTTTACTGCAGCAACTGTCCCACAGCCAGAGCCCCCATCTGCTGAGATGCAAAATCAAAACCGACTGACTCACAGAAGCATTCATATTAGCTAACCATTGATAAACTCACGTAGCACACTCTGTAATTAATATGAAATACATTATGCAGAACTGGCTTTGCATCACACCTTAACAACTCCCAAGTCAGCTGTTAACAGAGCCAGTGGGAAATAAAAATAAAGTGTTCATGCCCTGATAATAAGAACCTTTCTTTTAAGAGAAAAGCTCAAAGAAGGGCTTCAGAGACGTGCCGCTGTAACGAGCAGGTACGCTCACCTCTCTGTGATGGCAATCCAGCGTTGTGCTCGCTGATGCAGACAGACACACTTCACTGAGCTCTTTGCGACAGCTGCTCTCCACCAGCGTCCTGTCAGCGCTTCACACTCACCGGTTTCAACTGCGTCAACACCGGCGCACTGCTCACCCACCGAGCGCGAGGACCTCTCCTTTCACAATAAAAGCCTGATGCTAGTCGCTTCAAAACGGAATTAACAGAAAGGGTAGAGCGGTAGGTACAGAAGAAAAAAGGTCAAGTGCTAACTTTGTAAGTCTGTTGCGCTGGGTAGAAAGCTGGGAAATATTAAGCACCGACAGAGCCCGGAACACAACATTAATGAAGCAGTGTGGGATCATTTAGTCTGAGAAAAGAACAAAAGAGACAACTGCCAAAAAATTATAAAAATTAAAGAATTACAAGAAAGCTTGTCTAAGATATTTCCAGCTGCACTGAAGAATAAACATTGTCATACTGAATATTAACTTGGAAACTAATTAAAATAGTCTAAAATGTATACGCTTCAATAAATACGCTTTTGCATAGTACTATGTAATCATGTAATTTAAATACACACCACTTCTGCTATTTAGAATGACTTTCAACATGAACTGACAAAATATTTGTTTTAACAAATAATTATGCTGTTAATAGTAGAATAATATTCATATTTACTACTATTATTCAATTCTTACAAATATAGTTTATAATGGAATAGGTTAAATAGTTGTAATAGTTGTAAACTCGGCATAATAATAAGACAGTTGCAGTAGGGGTGGCTTAATACTTTTGTACAGTACTGTATTTGAGTTTTTAAAACAGTAAAGATTTTACTTTGAAGGCCAGAAGTCCCAGCTGTCTACACACATTTCTCTCCTCAAGGCATTTAAAAGGATCTATTTTAGGGTTAATTTATATTCATAACACTATGTTCATTTGATTCATTTAATAATATCAAGTAAAAGGTTTTTACATACAAAAATATGTAAATATAAGCTGAAGTATACCTTTAGAGGGTAACAGAAGATGTGGAGCACCATCCAGTGACCAAATGGTATATCACAATTTAATAAATGAACAGCAGCTGCGTTGTACTTACCCAGCTAAAACATATATTTTTTAATTACCATTTTGTCATGTTTAAAAAATTACACGAAGTCTGATACACAACAAAACTGTCCGACTTCTTTAAAAACATTTCCCACTCCATACATGACTCAGTTTAAGAATGATACTGTACAAACATCACAGCTAAACTGTAAGTCACTAAGCTGTAGGTGAGTAACAGGAATTTAGGCAAAGTAAGTAGAATACCACAAAACTCATAATTAGCACAGGCAAAAATATCACATATTTTTCTGGTAAAGGGAGCAGCATTAATGTCACTTTTCAGTTAAATTACGCAACAGGAGATCGAACACACTGAAATATTATAATTAGAATATCAAGAAAAACAAATGTTTGCTATTCTAATATATCAAAATTTAAACCCATAACAAAAAGAAATTAATACACCTCTACTATTATGATTTTCATTAGGATACTTAATATTTATTACAATTATATTCTTTGAAAATCTAACATTTATTTACAACTACAAACTTACTTTTATAAAATATTTTTTACAGTAAAGACATACAATAACAAATACCGTGGAAACATATCACACATGGATCACAGGCACAGTCATGAGAAATGGATTTGTATGGTTTGGTGAACTGATACACAAGAAAGAAACAAAATTAAATAATATAAAACTATTACTCTGCATGAGTTCATCTTGCTAAAGCCTGATGGTTGTTTACAGCTGTACATTATTTTCTCTATGCCTCTTACACACAAGTTACAACTTGAGAGACCAAATTCAGTAAAAGTGAAGATGTGCGGCTCTCATCGATGTCTGCGAGGTACAGGAGGTGCTGAGTCAGTTGGCCTGTAAGAAGGTCTATGAGGAAGTATTCGTGTCGGGCAGGATATGTAACGCTCATGCACCATCTCTGTCACCCTGCAGGAAATACACTGTTACTGTATAGGAAGGTTATTTGCACTGTAACAGTAGAGACGCTATACAGTAAAGGGTTTGTAAACTGTGACCCTTAATTTCTTATAATTATGCGTGAGAAAAACAAAACTTGGAAAGAAGATGCAAAGATAACATTTCAGACACAGTTCTATTCCATTTACTTATCTGACACCCTACATTCAGGAAATATGAACTATACAAGAATCACTCATTCACTGGCTTAAAATAGCTGATTTCCATACTTTAATAAACTGCATGTTTTAGGAGCTACATTACATGAAGGCTCTGACAGTGGTCACAGCTCCTATGCAAAGCTAGTTAATGTCAGAGCATTTTTTTTTCTATCATTACTGAATTTAGTCATCATCTTATTTAGTTATGTAGGTGGAATAATAAACTGAATTATTTATATTTTTAACAAAATCAATAATTCTTTAATTTACAGCCCATTAAAGAAACATTAAGCAGTTTTACATTTAGCTAAGTTTTTAGCTAACGTTAGCTAAAGTTAGCTAATGTTAGCGCACACACAAGTTGAGCTGTTGCTCGTTTGTATCAATTTACTAAGTTAATTTGGTTGTTTTATATTCCAACACTTTGCACTCCATCACCCTTCATACTGTAACTTCTCACTTACATGTTCCCAAGACAAATATCTTTTTGATCATTTAACCTTCAGACACACAGATGCAAAAAAAACTCTCGATAAGATCACAGCGCCATGCAATGAGTATAAATTGAACCCACGCACGAAGAATTTAGTACACTCTATGTAGCAGCTCATACATACTTGTCATAGTGTAGGTGTTTGTTCATTACTTTTATTTATTCTTTAAAAACGGAATACTTCAATGCCAGTCTGTGGGTATCAAATTACTTAAAATACTGTATACTTATACCAATTTTGCTAACTGTTAAGTCGTTTTTTTTAACAGCACACAAATGTTGTATTTACCCACTAATAGTAATTAAAACTCATCACGCACAATTACTGTACAAATGAAAAGTGTTATGTAGATATTGACAGTATAATATAATATATAATATACGCATCATGTCAGAAAGCAAAACAAGCTGATTGTTTATCAGATTTTAGAGATACATTGTACTGCTACCCAGATTCTTTTTTTGAAAGAGATAAGAGACACAGAAGGGCATTTATCAGTAAAAAAGATCTGCAGCGTTTCAGAAGTTCTCAGGAATTTACGGCAGCTCTTTCTACCCACTTCAGTCACTTTGATCTTTTTCATTTTTAAGTGTTCTCACTATAAGTGGTCGCACCTCTGTGTGTGGAAGTTATTTGTGTGTTTACAGAGTATAAGCATCAGTATCTTGATCACTTTCTCGCTCTGGCTTCCTCTGAAACGCACAGCTGCGAATTAGTGGTGGGTGAACATTTCCTCTTTTACATTTTTCTGTTTCACTCAGTGCTGCTTATAGATCTTTTTTTTTACGTGCTCCCAGTCTTTCTGTCACACTCTAAGACACTTATGATTGCTGCTAGGCACCGTCACATAACTGTACAGTGTATTTGCTACTTTGCGTTGTTTTTTCCTATACCTGATGTCGCATAGTGCTCAGTACTGCATGGTTCTGCTTTCACTTCAGTAATCTGATTTGCTGTTCTCTAGACTGACCTTTCTGGGTTCCGTGGAGGAATCCTGGGTGGAGGAATGGAAGGTGCAGCACTGCCTGGCCGTGGTGGTCGCGGTGGAGGAGGGAAACTTTCTATTGAGTCCTTTAAAAATACAGTGAAATATATATGTGGTCACACTTGAAATACTTCAAAATAAAACAGCCTAAAGCTCTAGTTTAATAGCTGAATCAGTTAATGAAAAAGCTAACATTGTCACAGATTTTCTTGAAACTCAATTATTAATTTAAGAATTTTCTCTACAGAAACTATCAAGAACTTTAAAGTCCCAAATTTTCAGCTAAACACACAAAGATGACAGTTTTGTTTTGTTGGTCTGGAGAATAAAAGATCATTGTTTTAATTACACCCTGAGGAAGTCATTAAGCAGTGTCAGTCAGGCTTCCAAGATGGGTCTCGCAGTTTGAGTCTTTTAACGACAGACAGGGAATACTCATCTTACCCGTCTTGCAATTAAAAGAAGGACAGAATTTGCACCAAAATCTAAGAGATTCTTTGTCTGCCTGTGCCTCTCCTTCAGCTCTGTACTTCTTCTTCAATCGTGATGACAGACAGTAAACGCTAATGAAAATTATATAGAATCTGCTTCAGTAAAGAAGACACATTTATAGAAGATACAGTTAAATACTGTCTGGAAGGTATTTTAGGAAATGAAAAGCTGAAGTAAGAGAGCAAAATAAAACAAAACTTAACACTAGACTTTCTACCTCCTTTTTTCTACCTCTCTACTTGCGCATGCAGTCATGTTGTATAGATGTCAGACATATGCAGCATCAGAGGAGAAAGGGAAGTTTTAATTTGGGTTATAAAGAGTAAGAAGGAAGAAACAGCTAGCTATAACTCATGCAAATGCATTTCTGTGTGAACTTTGCAGTTTCCACGTGCCTTGAAGAAGCATTGGTACCTATTGTTAAATGAAGCTCACCTCGTCAGGTTCTGTACCGCTGCTGTAGCTAAAGGTGCTGTGTGTGCTGAGTCTGTTGCTTTCGGTGCCTGATGACAAGAAGCACAGCAAAAATAAAACACGTGATTCCAAGTATCTCTGAGGTTAGTGCTTGTGGTGAATTATGTTGTAAGACCACTTCGCTAAATGTGGGTAAAATATGTTTTAGGCCTTGACACTATTATACAAGATGTCTGCAAGGTGTATGAAGAATCAGAGCAAGACAAAGACGCAGCTCATATGCATACCACCATTACAGACTTAAAGTAATCATGAAGCAGTATAGCAAGCCATTCTTTAAATCCGTTAATGTTATCAGTGTTTTTGAAAGGAAATTGGTTGCCCCTTTTTGAAATTTATGTGCAAATGTTTACTTAAAAAAAAAGAAAAATAAAACATCTACTACAGCAAAATTAAACATTAATTTAAACCTTAAAATACTTTTGCATTTGTGGGCTAATTAAACAAACTAAGAAATGGTTTTCTTCCTAAAACATTATGACTGAATTATAACTGTTGGTGTGACGTGTAAAAACACAAATAAAGTTTCACAAAAAGTCTCATCCTTTATGTACAACAAAACTATAAAGATGGGAAATAAAATAAATAATAATAAAGCAAAATAAAATAGATACACTGACATTCGAGAACATTAAGTATGCCTGAAAAAGTGGCTGAACAGCAGTAACCGAATCACTAGATTCTGTAACTTTATCATACGGGAAAAGTCTGTTTATTACAATTAACCTAATATTTCAAGCTATAATCTAACTACTTTATTTCTTGCGGACCTATGTTAGGGATTCTGTTTTAGTATATCGTTTTAATTAAAACATTAAAAATAAAATCTCAATTAAGATTTTAAAAAATGTGAGACTAAAATAAATTTTGCCTTTATTTGCCCGCAACAGGAGAAAACACACAGCAGGGCCACGGGTCGGACTCAAACCCGCGCCGCGGCTCTCTTGCCTTGCAGCATGTGGTTGCCTGCTTACCCACTGAGCAAACATGGCACCCTTTTTTTTCTTTGAAAAACTGTGACTGATGTGTTGAATGTTTTGATATAAATAATTTTTCAGCAAGGTGTGCTCTGTCCAGGACCTAATTAAACGCTGGTTTATCAGTAAAACTGCCTCCTACCATCTATGTGAGTATTCTAATGATCCCATCTAGCACTTTTTCATTCAACCACAGCTAAAACTGACGCACAGAAAAGACAGAATGATCAGATCTGGCGCTCAAACAAACCTCTCCCTCCAACTCCAAAGTGGAGGCAGGAAGTCAAACTACAAGCACGTCACTTACATATGTGTATAATTTACATTTCTCCCAATCTGCAATCTAATGGAGTTGTAAAGAAAGCCACGCAAAGAAGAAAGACCGAAAGCTTTAATTCTTTTTGTTTAGTACTTGATAAAAACAGAAAGTAAAGATAAGCATTTGGACTCACTCGATGTGCTGGATGTGCTACCTGTCTTCCAGCTGCCTCTCTGGATAACCTGAGCCACAGGAGGAGGCGGAGCCGTGGCTCTGGGTGTCGACTCATACACAGCACACTCTAATGTCACACTGGTGCCCCAGAATGAGTTTCTCTGAAGGGGTGCACTTATCTCATACTCTACGGGAAAAGACCAGATTAAAAAGATAAGCTTTTTTGACAGCAATGGCATGCTATTTTTCAATATGTGTTTCTCACCAATGAATCCTAACAGTATTACATAATCAACATATATACAGCGGAAGATGTATAATGTGTTAAAGCTGCATTAAAGCGATCTGATTCCAAATGAGAACATAAATAATTTTACCAAGTTCCTTTCCTGTCTTCTCTCTCTCTTTGTGACGTCTGGTGATGCTGTTTCGTAATTTCTTCAGATTTTCCTCAAGTAAGAGAAAACGAAACGCAGGCATTACTTTTATTGCTTAACCCACAATCCACTCCTTGGAAATCCACAAAGTTTGAACATTAGATCTACCTGCTGATAGCGTATGGAGTTTGCCCTCCGCTCATGATCAAACTGCCAAGCCTTAAACTCTTGGACCGCTTCGTCCACAGTAATTTCTCCTACTTTTACCCTCTCTTGCAGAGATATGAGCTGCCTCTGCCCAGGGGTCTTCATCCCAGCGTAAGGATCATATGTAGGAGTGGGGGCTTCCACTACAGGCCGAGCTGAATGGGAGGAAAATAGTGTATAATTTATTCTATTATTAATTTATAAGCAGAAAAACTTTGGAACATAAAATATTGTATTAGTTTCATGAAAATCTTACAATAGTTTGGTATATAATGGTAATGTGGGTGCGAGAGCAAGCTCACTAATATTTTTTATTATTTTAAATTTTAGATGTCTTTACATTTCTGACGTTAATATAAACAACTACTAAATTCTAAAAATTAAAAAAATCACAAAAACAAAAATAAGACCTCTTTTTATGTGTCGATGACAACAGTTCAACAACAGTACTGTATTTTGATTTATGATGAGCAAACCATCTTAAAATCAGACCCATAATCAGTGCACACAGCTAACCAATCCTAATGCAGTATAATAATACAAGAAGATAATCCCAGAGGATGTAATTGACATGTCAGTGACAGTAGTGGACTGTTGCCTCGCTGCAAGAAAGTTCAGGATTCAGACTTTTCATGTTCTTCCTGTGCGTGTATGAGCACCCAGTGCTTCTGGGGGCTCCCAGATACGTGCATGTTATGTAAATAGGCAACTCTAAGCGTGTAACTCTAATGTGCAATGAACTGGTAACTAGCCCAGGCTGCACATTACTTCCTGTCAGCTGGGGTTTGCTCAAGGTTTCAACTTCACTTTCATTTTTACCATTTAGAGTTAAATATTTAAATGAGGAGCGAAAAACACGAACGCTTGTGCCGTACGTGTACATTTTTGCTCTTCCCGTATCACATTCAAGTGTCTGCTGTGAAAAGGGCCTATTAACGTCAGAAGATCACATGAACATTTGTTCTCAGTCAGCTACTCACTCTGACACCAAAAATTCCCCTAACGCACAATTAGCTGTAACCACTGAGTCAACTACAAAGGTTACTGGTTTTGACCATTGTGGTAGTATTAAAAGCCCCGTGCCTCACAGAAACATGCTACAGCACTGTACAAGACTCATGATAAGGAATCAAGATGCAGATAAAATAAAGGCACTTTTTCAAAAGCGGTTTACCAAATGAAACCATGACCAGTTTTAAACTACCTTTATAAAAGTGAAAAAAGAAAAAGAAAAGAAAACAGAAGCATAACAGACTATAATGATTAAATGAAAAGAAAATTATTTTTATTGGGTTTTACCTGCATGATATCCCATGTCCTTTACTTTATTCTCAGATGTACCCTTATCTGAAAATACTATCAAAAAAATAAAAGTTACATATTTTTGACACATTTGTGATATAAAAAAATCCAATGTAATAAATAAAAATCAGACTGCACCATACCTCTAGAAATGTACGTCGTAGACTTTTCAAGCTCAGTGTTACTCTCAGGCCTGGGGATTGGGGCTGGTGGACGGTTCAGGACTACTGGGTTGTAAGTACTATTTGCATCCACGGTATCGTAGATATCCTCTGGACAGAGGTTGTATGGATCTTCCTCTTCCTCAATTTCATCTAAGCTATTATGATCAACTTTTTCCTCTTCCTCACATTGAAAAGGTTCATTGTCCTTCTTGACTTCAGTGCCATTTGGTTTTGCTGAAGGTAAGAGTGTAACCACATGAAACACTCAATGTCATACAGGATGCAATATTACTTAAGGAAATTATTTAAAACTTATTCAAATGTATACCTTGAAAAAACTTCCGAAGCATAGCTTCCTCGGGGTTCTCATCTACTGCAGTCATCACCTCATCTTAAAAAAAAGAAAGAAACAATACAGCACCATCATCATCTGCTGCTAACAGTTTTGCTGTATGGATTATTGTTGGAATTATAATAAAATAATGCCATACTTACATAAATCCTCTGCACAGTCAGGGTCGATCCCCAGCATCGACTCATATATATCCTCTGAGCAACCCGAGTACTTCATCATGATATCTTGAGAGTTAGTGGACATCAACTCATATACCTCTGCACTCTCTTCTGTGTTGATAGCGTCCTGAAAGTGACACTTGAGCAAGTCTGCAGTCTCCTGGATTTGTTTAAATGCAAAAGACAACCACACGCTTAGTACACTTCATAAAAATGCAAAGAATTAAAAAGCTTTTCTCAGTGGACTTACAACAAATTCATCCATGAACTGCCTGAGATCATTAAAACCACTCTTCTCTGCAAGCGTGTTTGGGTAGTCTCCATTCTTGTTCATCACACTGTAAGCCTGCAAAGCTCCAGGACACTGAAGCAGAATGGTGGTCAGCTTCTTCAGGCCATACTTAGCTGCAAAGTGGAGTAAAGTAGGAAGCTCCTCATTCCGCTGATCTGAAGCCCACAAAAAGTCAAACAGATAGAACCAGTTATATATCAGCTGCTCCCACTTTCTGTTTTTTTATCATAATCTTTGAATTTAAATGAGAACTGTTAATGGTGCTATTGCAAAGTGGAAGCATTTGGGAACCACGGCAAATTTGCCACAAAGTGGTGGACCACGTAAAGATGTAGAGCAGGGTGGCTGAGAGCTAAGGCCTACAGTGTATAAAGTCACCAACGTTTGGAGCTATCTAAAGCAGCGGTGAGTAGCGGTAAGTTCCAAGCCTCTACTGGCATTAACATCTGGCCACAAACTGTGCGCCAGGAGCTTTATGGGTGGGTTTCCATGACCGAGCACCTCCTGTAAGTGTAACATGTAGGTGGCCCAGAACTTTTCACCATATAATGTATGTGCGATAACGGGAAGTTTTTGATGCTGACTCACCCAACACCAAATAAATCATGTGTTAAACTTACATGCTGACATATTGTCTTCCTCAATCTGTCTGATTCCGAACAGCTGAAGACCAGTTGGAGGGATCTTGGATTTTAAAGAGTCAGACAGCATGCTGTCCAGTGATTCTGTCGCATGGCCTGTCAGGTTGAATGCCTGGATGTTCAAAATAAATAAATAAATAAATGAATAAAGCTTACACAAGCTTTTACAACATTAATCTAGCACAACAATGCTATTTAAAGCAATAAATAATGTCTCACCTGGCAGATGAAGTTAACAGGATCTGTAGCATTTTCAAGATACCAACTGACTTCAGCCATGCTGGTGTAATATGTAACAGGAGTCAGGCGGACAGATGACTGGCCAGTGTACAAAGTGAGGGATACAATTCCAGCATGCATATCTGAATGAAAGGAAAAAGCAAATTAACAATTAAGGTGATTTCAGATTAAAGCTTTCAACATAAAAGTCCGGTGACTTCCTACAGATACTTGCCAGGTGCAGTAACACTTATGGTGTATTCATTCTCCACGGTGCCTGGCACCCTTTTTGCAGGTTTATTTTCAGAGGAAAACTCCACTTCTGGATCTGTCTGATCATCTATTTTCTCTTTGAAAATGATAAAAAGTGTCTCCTGTTTCTAAAAGAAAAATGGAAAATTGGAATAAAATGTTGGTAATATTTTATAAACGGTAAATGTATCTCTGTGTACCTGTAATACAATGTAATGCAGAAAACTGGATGTATTTCGATGAGCCAAACAAACATTGCATTTGATGCAGCTCTTGTGCAATTACTTACCCCGCACAGAACTCTGTTTGGTTGCACAGTGAGACAGGTGAGGTGCGTGGGTGAAGTTATTTCCTGACTTGCTGATATTACTGCGTTCGCAGGCTCTTCATCCTTCGGGACATTTTCTTCATACTCTTCTGTCACCACTTCCTCTGTTTCATCAGTGCTAGGATTTTCATCTAAAGCTGGTAAGACGTACACATCATCTAGGGCTTCAGGAACTTCACTCTCATGTTCAAGCTCCACGCTTCTGCCTTTAAATTAAAAAGAAGTCGAATGTATTACAAAAATCTTTATTTTCCCTTTAAATTTCTACAAATTACACAATTTTAACATCTGTCTAGATGAAATCGCATTCTTTTAGTTAATCAGAAAGTGTCACTAAAGCACATCCAAGTTTCTCACCGAGAGTTTCTGTTTTATGTTCCAGCTCTAAATGTTTTGCTATCACCTAAGTAAAAACTGAATTAATTATGTTTGCTTTCTGGGCATCGAAGAACACAGTACAAATGAAAAACATTTTACATACTGTCAGCTATTGCTTCCGAAATGGTAGAAACATAAACACCAGGCTCATCCTCTGCGTAGAGCTTCCTCCAGCTTGGCCAGTCTTGGAAAATCTCTGTCAATAGTTCGTCCTCAGACACGCCACACAAAAACGCCACCACTCGGTGAGGAGGATAGAGAATTCTCTGAAGTGCGTCCTGCAGTTCGTGGTCACAGAGGATGTCAAGGAAAACCCCTGTGAGGAGCAGCACGATGCACTTGCAGCTTTGGAAATATTCAAAATTATATCCGTGGAGCTCATCGGCTGTGCTGATCGCATATAGCAAAATGGACCTTTTGGGGAATTTGCGAGAACTTTTCAAAATCTGGTGCAAATATGACGCCCATTCCTGTGCCTCAGTGGTGTGCAGAATTAACAGCTCATATCTTGAGAAGGATTCAGGATGTGCTGAAAAACACAATGCATCACAGTGTGATTGTACGCTCAAGAGATGTATGCAAACACTCTCCAAAGCAGGTATCCAAAACCTGCTGACCCAGCCTCACTGCACACAGTGAATCACAGTTCTGCTCAAAATACACTAATGGCATGACACTAGCGATATTATGTGCTGAGTTCCTTGTTGTAGCAGATTGTGTTTGCCGTGGAAATGCTCCACAACGTACCAGCTGTCCGGCTGTGGAATGTCAAGGTGACTGCGGCTGGAGAATGAATGTCTGATCTGTTTGATATTTCACTGCAGAGCCAACAAGACGTTGTGCAAACATTGCACTGTGTCAACACTGGTCAGAGTAATTTTGTTTGACTCATTACAGTGTTTAATCAGGTCAAGCTCACCTCTGTACACGCTAACTAGGAAAGAGCACCAACACAAGCATTCACTTCATGGGAGTAGCTCACTAATGACAGGGCAGTGAGACCTTACATCGTTTTATTAAAGGAGCGAGAACATGAATGATTTAACTTTACATGTGTGGGAAATACTATATTAATTCAAATCAACCATACAGGACGCCTAAGATGCTTGCTTCCTCTTTTTTAAGCAGAGAAAACAGTTTGCCTTGAATTTTCTGGTAAATTAAACTCAATTCAAATGAACACATCATTTCAAAGTAAAACAATGCAAAAGAGTAAACTATGCTGTTAATAATGAAGGTTTCGGTACATCTTGTAAACTGTAGCACTAACTAGCTGGTGAAAAAAAAGGTACACACGACGGGTCGTATTACCTGATTCAGTGCTTGAGATGGGTTCTCCCATGGTCTTGAAGCCTCAAAGTGAAATAAATAAATAAATAAATCACCTCAAAAGGATCATCATTTGCCCAAATGTTTCTCTTCAGTTCGATGAAGTTTACTGATGCTTCTGCTCTCATCAGCTGAGACTACATTAGCTTTCACCAGCTACAGCTCGTTGCTCAGCAGTATTAATAGCAACACTTAGTTTCCTGATTTTGGTGACTCTGCCCTACTTCCTGAAACAGTTGAAGAAGTGAGAAATGCACCACTGTCATGACAGAATGTGCAACATGTCGGCAGTTACATTAGTTTTAGGCTGCTTTGATCATATCTGTATGTTGTAAACAGCAAAATATTCTAACGAGGGTTTAGCTAAGAATTTGATGTGCTGAATTTTGGGACATGCAGAAACGACACAAAACCACTTGATGTCTTTTATGTAGGCGACACTTTAGATTCGCCTTTGTTCTTGGTTTTCGTGAAGACTGTACGCCCACACACACAAACACACACACACACACACACACACACACACACACACACACACACACACACACACACACACACACACACACAGGAAAACATCAATTCACCTGTTATGAGCCACATCCTTCTTCTGTTTTTTCACTTCCTTACCAAGGTGCTGTCTGTCTAGAGAGTTTTAAGGTCAGAGTGATTGTGTAAAATTACAATTCTTGTAAATGAACATGCTTACCTCAAAAGAGTAGCACTGACTCTACAGTGGGGCTAACATCAGAGCTAATGCTATACATTTGTGGGCAATAAGACTTACTTTAAGGAACTACTGTAAACACATCGTTTCTGTGTTGCAGTTAACTTTAACATGCATAAGACTAAAGTGACAACTTCTGCAAAAAGTGATGCACACCTTAAAAATGTGTTGTTCTGTGATACTGTCACACCTTAAAGCAACACTGAAAGTGCAAAACTGAAAGCTTTCACTGCTGGCGTCATTACATATACACGTGAAGGATGAAACTAATGAGTTCTAACATTATGATTCAGCCTTACAAAATTTGTTGTGTGCTCAAATGCTGACACACACAGGGTACATCCTCATAAAACCACATGCTAAATATTTCTTAAGTAAAACAGAACGCATATGACAAACGTGAATCAGTCCCTGATCATAATGAATCATGTGTTTGGTGTAACTGTTACTCAGTATTTGAAGTTCCAGTTCCCTCATGAATGTCTCCTCTGATAAAAAAAAACAACATCAAAAAAACGCAACTGATTGCAACACATGGTACCACACTAACACAACCACTAGAGGGCAGAAGACACTAACTTAACATTAGATTGTTGTTCACCTATCATTTTGCCTATAGGCATAGATATGTACTTGGTTAACAAGACTGTGGTGAGTTTGGCATAAGTCATAGAGATAGTTTCCAGATACAGACAATCAAAAAATTAAAATAAATAGCTGTATGAGCCTTTAACAATAATGTTTATTTGCTATATGCTTCTTATTTGGCAAGGATATTTGCAGTCATAAGACCATAGGTGGATCAATTTGAAAAAAAAGTTTGACAGTGAATCCAAAATAAAAATGTGAAATTATGAGTATTTTCAAAAATAAATAAATGTGAGGCACATTATACAAACATGTACGTAAGATTTAAAAACTTAGGTCTGTGGTATTACGATAGACTGGGGTCAGCTGCAGACTAAATATTCACTGTTTGTAATGCACCACATTTTATAGATATGAAAATAACTACACCTGGTCTTGAACATCCAATGTGGAGATGACTATGACAATGATTCAGTGTCAGCAATCTGAATTCACTGACCTCTAAAAAATAAGATCAAAATTAGTTAAATTACACAAACAAAAAGAGACTCAACAGATTATGCAGGTGATATGTATAAAAGTTAAATGTTTTTATTTTTATTTTGTAAAACGTCTTTCATGCATGCTAAAAGTGTTGTAGGGTACACTTCAAGTTTTCAGGTATTTATTGAAATGTGCAAACAGAAACAGTAATGCAGTATAGAAGGCAGAAACAAGAGTGTGTACAACACTAACAAGCTTTAAAGTCCATATGACTCCACATTGCTTTAATATTGCTGAGGTTCAGGCTCTGGGGTGGCCAACCCACATACACATAGGTTACACTGAGGGCTAAGTTGCTTTAATTGTAATTACAGAATCAGTCAGCAAGAGTGTCTTCACCTGTCTAGACATTATTTCATTGGCAAAATCAATTCACACTGCTATTCTCCAACAATACGGTCAGTTTTATTTCAGCTCTAACCTCTTTCTGCGATGCAGACCTTATAATGGTCACAGCAAAAGTTCACTTTCTGACTTCTGAAGCTGCCTGTGAAGAGCAGGGTGATCCATGACCCGTCTTTAAGTACAATTTCCTGTAGAAAAAGAGTCCCCTAATTTCTTTTAAATCTGCCATTAGCTACCATAAGCATGACCGGCCCGTTACCTTTTGTTTGGGCTCCCTTGAAACCACTATCTATTAGGTGGCTCAAATCAAATCCCTGCAGCCTGAGTTTAATAAGAGAATAGTTTTGCTCTTATGTTTTAACCTTGTTATCCAATATCCTGTCTTTTTAGTCCTGTGTGTGTTTTCAGCGCACAGAGCAACCCTGCTAGACAGAGTGCGTCAGCCACAACACAGACCTGGCATCCTGCCTCTCGTAGCACAAAAGTTCAGACGTGGACCAACAGCCGAGTGATACTCTGCTGCACTGGCACTGAGTAAGTCAGACCAGCTTACTACTGACCAAGCTAACAGTGAATTTTAGTTCCAGTGTATCTGACCCCTGTCTACAATAGATTCACAATAAAAGGGTGCTTGACTATTAACAGGAAAACACAACATATTAATTTTTTCTTAGTTAAATTAATTTTATTCATTAATCAATTAAAAGAGTTTTGGAATATGAATTATTGCAATCGGTAAAATAAAACTGATATCAAATTGCATCTGATTTCAATGAAATCTATATAATCTGTCTCCTGGGTGGAAAGTTAGCTTTTCCGCTATGCTGTTTTTTTAATGAATGAAAGAAACGTAGACTTAATATTAATGGCAGCACACTTTTAAAGTTCGAACAGTTCTTAATTTTCAGTGATCATAAAGATGTACAAAATAACATTAAAAAAGTCAAAACCAGAGTTAGAGAGTGCTAAGAACTCCAAGATAGGATGCTGTAGCAGAGGGGAGTGAGTGAGGGGGAGGCAGACCACTGTACATCTAATATTGCAGACATAACGGTCATGTTACCGTCTCGTTTACTGTACTTCCCCATCTCGGGAAAGCTCTACCTCATATCTGCACAGCCTCAGAGGCTGTTTGGGAGACTTTTAAAATAGGGGAAACGGGAAAACAAAGCGCAGTCTGAGGACACGGAGCGCAATCTTGAAATGGAAAACTGAAATGGGGAAAGGGTCTCTAGCTGAAAAGTTATTTGGATGATAGCCTGCATAAGAAAGAAACTGTGTTTGGTTTCTCATTCAGAGTCACCAGCAGGGCTCATTGTGATAAGAAAATAAGTCTAATGTTACCTGATCTGGTATAATGTGGACCAATTACCACTCCATTGCACTTCATTACAGGACTGTAATAGGGCCAGGGGTCACTGCTTGAGATGGAGTGGCAGAGGAAAATTGAGTCGTCATTGATAATATGATAAAAACTGACAGTGAGAGGCCCCTCCAACAAATTATTGAAATTTACAGTTGATAGGGAAACACTATAACCTCATTTGGTAAGCAGCTGGCAGGCACTTGTACAAAGCAGGTCCTCTAACACAATGAGAGGCTTATGGAGAGAGAGAAATCCAAAACTATCACAGAATAGTTTTAGAGTCTTGCTCATTGGCTTCTGGCACCGTGTGCGCACGTATTCAGTTTTTAGCATTTTTTTGTCTTTAACAGGTGGATTATGGAGACTTTGTCTGGAATGACTTACCTCTTTAGCTTATGCAGCTACAATAATATGCTAGCAAAAAAATAAAAAAGTCTCGAATAAACACATCAGATCTAGCTAACGTTATTTCCTTTCTGCAGCCGAAAAGAGAAGCGAGCAGGTTAAGAAAATAAAAATCTTGGTTTCTGTAAACTTCAGTGTTCTTGGGAGAGGTATGGGAAACCGTTTGTTTGCCTCGGTTAAAGTCCCCTCCATTTGAGGTCCCCTGAATAAATAAATCAAATAAACTACCGTCAGACATACATTTTCAATCCATCAAGGTAATCAGATTCTGTTTACCTGAATGGGAACTATTCTAAAATGTTATTAAAAACTTAAATGGAGTTTAGGTGTGGAATAACTAGGCGCTGGAAATGATGAGCAAACAGCGGGATAAGATTCCAATTACTATTAAACAAGCATTGCATTGACTAGTAAAGAGGAAAATAGCTTTGACATTTTCCACAGCCAGAGCTCCAACCTGACAGGCTTTGTCGTGGGAGAGCACAACAAATTCAATTCATAGGCTTTTAGACATGAAGTAGTCAAAGCTTTCTTCTGAAATATTACCTAAAGGTCCATTTTCAATTAATGGACCAACAGTCAACATTTGTGTTTGTAATTTAATAGATACTTTACATGGAGTAATTGTATATATTTTAAATATAATAATATTCAAATAATAATATGAATATATGTAGTTTTAATTTAAAAAAAATATTGCAAGATATACATGTTCAAAACGCATCTTTTAAACTTGCCACAATTCTCACGAAGCTTTTACAATATGTCCTAAAATTAAGAATTCAACGAGGCCTTGAAGTCATTACCTCGTACTGAAGGAAACATAATTTGTGAATCATTTACAAGACCAGTTAAGTTTATCTCACATATCTAAATAGGCAATATATTGAATGCATGCTTCATTGATCAAAACTGTTGTGGAACAACTTATCGAGCGGCCATCTTTAACTAGCATTTAAAAGATCATTTTGCTTTCATCTACAGTCTGTACTCAGCTGAAATCACTTCAACATGATAAGACAGTCAATTTGGATGTCAGCGCTGGCTACAGTAATCACGCTGGCCACTAGATAAGTGTGACTTTATTTATTTATATTGAGCCCCGTGCGTGTCTAGTTGAAGATAATAGTTTCATTTTCCTGAGAAAGTTTGCCAGCTGCCCTCATTGTGGAGTAAATGTGACAGATTTGTGCTTCATTAGGATTCATCGGGCTGACAAAGATGGACTCGTAAGATGAATCAAAAATAGCAAACGCGTTATGCAGGAGTCCATGAATGTCTTTACTTTTCTTATAGCAACTTTAAAGCTTGAAATTTATAGATCTCGGGTGACAGCAAAGGAATAAAGATGAACGTGAACTCAGTTGGTCAAGAAGCAAGAACTCAGCACGAAAACATAAAAAACCCACATTTTTCAAGCACATTTCTCAATATCTGCACAGTGACGGTTCAAAGGAAGGAAATATTCTGGTTAGCAGAGATACTCTAGATGTACTTTTATAATTCGGTGAGTGCCTTTAGAGAGCAACACTTTTACGGAAAGGGTTTCAAATTGAAAAGAGACAAAAGATAAGAGAAGAATTTGGAGAATGTAACTGGTTTGTTGTGTTGATATTATTAAAGCTTCTTTAAAGGCAACTCAAAGAAGAATCTATCACAGGTTAAACAAAGTTAATAAAGGGCACATTACAGTTCATTTTAAGCCAGAAGTTTAAAGTTGAAATTGATATAAAAAATATAACTGGATGACATTAGACTTGCTTTTCCTGGTAAAATGAATTTTCTTCATATTTAATAAATAATATTTTACTTAATTTTGCGATGATAAAATAATCAAAAAGAGTTTAATGTGACTGTTTTATAGCAAGAAATAACTCAGTATAACAACACCAACTGTTGCCGATGTCTATGTGATTCAAACTACCAGCTGTAACAAATATTTCCACATCAGTTTCCACATTACCTCATGTTGATCATGAAACCTCCATTAAACTCATTTCTTGAATTGCTTGCAATCAACAGATGACCGGGTCAGCTAACAGTCTACTTTGCTCCTTTTTGTTGAAAGCAGCAACTTGATGTATTACTTCAGTGTGTCCTCCTCTGTCTTATTTATTGATACAATTCCTTCTGTTTAAAATGTTAGACCTTTTGTTGTGTGACATGCTCCATGAGTAAATTGGTGGATTTTTAATTGTATCAAACTGGTCTGTGTCCAAATGTTATCTATGGCCTCTGACAGACTATCATTGACTCCCATTGTTTTGCTACTGACCACGTATAACACTGAGAGGCAGGGCTTAGAAAAAAAGTTACACTGTTTCGTTGCATATGACAAGAGTTAGAGCTGTACTGTTGAAGGATTAAGGGATATTAGGAATATTTAATGGCATTTTGCTTTAACTGTGTGCACTGGAGGGTGACTGCTGGGGATGTTAGACAGCAAAGGTCATGAACAAAGAAGTTAAAAAAAAGTAGGACCATAGGGCAGCAGATAAATGTTACTTAAATACAGATTTGATGATGACATTGACTGCAAATTTGTTCAGTTACAGCTGGTACAGTAGCCTGGGTTACGCAGCACTCTCAAGTACCCTTTCAGAAACTTATAAAGGTTCCTTCACAGTTCCAGTGTGAACAGCCTATAAATGGATCCTTGTGGATCATTTCTTAGGGCCTTTCAAAATATCACCAAACCTGTGCCTGGGACTATTATGGTAGTTTTCTGGATGTCACCTGAGGGGTTCCTAAAGTGCTACATATAGAGGAACTGTGAAAGGGGCCTCTAAGAAGATTTAATTTCTTAAATATAAGTTCCTACTTACAAAGATATTGCATGACAGAGTCTGTTATTACCAGCACTGTGAGAATAGCACAAAGAGTCTGCACTTCCACAATAAAGCACACGAGGTCAGAGTTCCACTACAAATACTATGAAATAGCTCAGCACGGGCTCCACGGCTACTGTATGCCAGACATGTACTATTCATCGTTATCACGAAGGCCATTGCCTGAAAGATGTCTGGTGAAATAGGTTTGTCTAAAACATCATTACAAATCCAATTAATACTGTCATTAGACTAGATGAAAAGAGTGACAACATTGTACAGATTGGAATTATTTGAAATTACCAAAAGCGGCACACTGTACCAGGTAGCAGTGTAACTGGTATGCGATGGTGAAAAGTAGATGTTATCGAAGAAAGGGAACGCGACACGCTTTACCGTGTGCTGCACTGGTATATTACACAATTATCAGACTGATTCAAAATAGTAGTTATAATATACAGCGCTTTGATTGTCACTAGTAATACCATGCCATTTTTAAAATATCTGACACAAAGATTTAAAATAAATAAAATTTACAGCACTGTAAACTGATATTGTCAAAGCCTTTTTATGCCTTGTCCACACTGCGTGACATATTTGTAACCAGCACACAATAAAAAAACAACAGAGTGACGTCCATACCACGAGAGGGTCCACAGGAGGATGTGACTTCCAGGAATTTATAGTTAACGGCAACACTAGCTTATGACAGACAACACTGTTTTTGACACATTTTGATAAAACAAATATTGTTATATTAGATTGTGGCACTTGCTTGTTTTTAATGCATTATACGGTGACGTGTGAATGCAACACAACCAAACACTTAGTTTTTCATATTTGTACAGCAGACTGAAAAAATGTCTCATACTATTGTGGTTATGATATCCCTTTAGTAACATTTTAATATTTTGTTATAGCATTTCAAATGTATTCTGTAATCTTCCTGAGTGTAAGAAAAACACACTAAAAGTCATATGTGTGACAGATGATGAGTAACAGAGAAAAACAAAGCAGACACAATGAAGACTCATGAAACTTTGCAAACAGAAAGCTCGTAAAGAAACACTCATCAACTACAATTACTTAATTTTAAAGCTAGTTAGCTTATTGTTTCAGTGTTTTTGCTCTATTGCAATGCATAGTCTGCATTTTTTACACCAGAGATGCACAGCAGCTGACTCATTATGTTATTTACCATTTTTAAAACACATATTTCTGTTCTACTAAGTGTCACATGGGAGAGCATTAATGACATCTATTCTGTTCAAACTAATCTGTTGTCTTGTTTGGCTGTCAAAAAAATGCACTCCACCTAGCACGCCATTCCTATTTTCGCTTCCGTCAATGACGACATTGACACTGAGAGGATTACAGGGTAAATCAATAAACACTACTGCTTCATGAATGAGCACAAGTCTCAGTGAACTGATACCTTCACACCAGGTTAGGCCTATTTACCTGTGATACCAATCCACACAGCGATCCCAAGGGCCTCCTCTCTATAGTGGAGATTAGATGTCACCACACTTAACAATGAGAAGACACCTCACTGCTCTACAGCACAAATCCACATTGTGTTGGTCAATCGGCAGGTTAGCATCACCTCCATGTTTAAGCAGGGACAGACAGAGCAAGTATGAAACTACCTCGATATAAATGTCGAAGGTATCTAACACCAAAAAGACTCTGTCCCCCTTTTCTCTCTCTTTAATAAGCTCACTATCTTTGCGTGTATTCTGGTTTGGAGCCTTAGCGATCACGCCATAAATGGGTGTCTTCAACTAGATATTCTTCACTTCCTGCAACTTTAGCAACTTCATGTTTCCATTTTGAGTAGAAAAGTAGATCTCTAACTTTAAGCAAATCGCACGGGACAAGAAGAGGCAAGGCTGCCGACCAGACAGACGAGCGTTCCACTCTCTAGCTTTTAACAAGCATAGTAATACATCAGTCAAAAGCAATAATTTTACTATTAATGAAATTCCAATTTGCCTTCAGTGCATTTCACATTGACATTTTCCACATTGCAACAGTGCTTTGATAAAGTTTTTAAAATGCAAAAACGCATCTAAGAGGCTAAAGACCAGCCCGGGTGTCAGCGTGCCTGGCAGAGGACTATGGTACTTAATTTTTATCGCCATATGCCCGGGGCATTGGAAGCCTGAATGTTAACATTGGCTCCATTTTCATTATCATCGTATGATTATGGATTTTACTGCATTTAGCTGATAATACAACTAGGAGCTCACCTTAAAAGAAGTTGCTGGAAGGTTTCATTTCTGCCCAAATGAAATTTTCATTTGACAAACAAGTATAATTAGGCTGCACTTCTTGTTCAGTGTCAGTCTGTTTTCTGATTGAACTTAGACCAATTTGCTGCCACTAAATGAGTTTGAATAATTTCCATTCTGAATGTCTTGGGGACATTAGCTTTAGGAGTGCTAAGTGGCAGCATGCTTTTTGAAGTTGCTGATTATTTGATGCCACCCCTGTCTACCTATACGTTTTTGAGCTTACTTCAAAGTTAACAAGGGGGGGAAAAAACCTCTGCATAGCCTACCTTGGAGTACAATGAGAATTTGAAAGTGTTTTTGGCCAGGTCTGGGAGGCAAAGTGAAAATTACTTTAATAAGTGTGTAATACACTTCGTTAGCTTCAATACTCTTTGCTTCTTCACTTTATTTCTTTCATGTGGCCACTTTTATTGTACTGAATGAGCAGATTTGTTTCTGTTGAAACTGTACACCTAATAACTAATATTGCGATATCACTTTCATTAAACCGGCTAATTATAAATTAATATATTATGAATTATGAGAACTGCTACAGCTGGCTCTCATACAGCGCTTCTGTTATTGATAATAATGTGAGACACTTCAGTATCCATACTGAACAAGAGCTAGAGCTGTTAATATATCACATAGCCTTGTTCTCTTAAAAAAAACATTTGTCTTTGATAGCACAATAACCTTAAATTTCTAAGGTGACAAAACTGTGGGAGATGACTTATATCACTGTAAAACTCTGGAGCCAAAAGATGAGAAACAGCAGAGCAATATGCATGGCAGGAAAAAAACACGGGGTTATTTTCCCCCTAATGGATTTTGTAGATGACCTAAAATCTGAGTAACAGCTATTTCGGCAGGGGTAATCCAGTCAACCTCGAAAAAAATAAACACCAATGTGCAGCAAAACTGAACGAGAGAAATGGAGTGAATAAAATGAGTGAGGGCAAAAGAAAGAGAGGATCACAAATAAAGCTCAGTGTGGGATTGATGAGAGGGAATGGGGATTTTGACAATGTGATTAAGTAATGGCTTCAAAATATGGAGGTAAGGGTAAAAAGGGAATAATTTACTGAGCATAAGAGCGCTGCATGTCAGTAAAGGGTGGAATTACATTTCATTATCATAAATAAGGAAACCCAAACTGTATCTTAGTTATGAGGAGTTTACAAGCGAGCGAGCCAAAGACTCAACCCCAGCTCCTCCAACGCAGCTCTAAATGTTTCTTTTAGAGTTTTTTTCTTGGTTTCATGTGAAGATTTTGGTACACCGACAGCAAGTGTGTCGCTCTGAATGGTTTGACAATGACAAACATTTAAGTATATGAAACGACTGTAGGGTTCATTTAATCTACCGATATATATTTTTTACATTAGAAAGCGCAAAGGAACAAATCCCATTGGATTATAACATTAAATCTATTTTCTGTGTGGTTCTGGGTTGCTAACACAGATCTATCCACATTTGAAAAGTGGCACAAAGTAACAAAGCTACACACAAAGCAATGGTGGTTTACAGCACATAGGGCTGCTGAATGAACTTGACAAAGGGCCCGCATAATGCTTTGCAATTGTCTCAAGACGGAGACACCAGTGACTGCAAAACATCTGTGATTTATTTGCGTCGTACTCATTTTTCCACGGAAAAATGAAACCGCTCCAAACTGCACAAGCTGACCTACACAAAGATACACTGTGGCTTTGTCAGTTCTCACACCAATCGTTCAATGAAACTCATTAGAGTGGAATAAAATGCCTTCAGTTCATTCACCTTCTAAACAAAGACATTAATGAATAAACAACATTTCACCAAACGGCAACATTAAGCTGTTTTTTTTTTCTTTCTTTTCAGACTGGAATCAAAACATCTGTGAGCACGTAATGATGCAGTAATGATCGTTTATTTGCACAATTAATTAGTGTTTTGCACTTTGGGTTTATTTGGTGGTTTCATGTCATTTGTACTTGTCCTAAATATAAAAAGCAATCTTCACAACTTCGTGGCACAAAAACTGTTTATACAATTAAAAGTATATTCCATACACATGCCAAAATCAGTACTATTTTATCGCACAGCTTTCCAAATATAAATCATGCAATAACAGTGTCACTCTGCCCATCATTAGCCAAAGTCTCATCGGCTGAAGCACCATGCAACTCTCATAATGAAGCTGATGTAAAAAAAAGAAGCCATTTTTAACACTACAGCACCTCAGAGCACAGAATTTTAGTCAGCATGGTGAAATTTGATGCAAGAATCTCTGTCTAGTGTAATTCTATGCCAGAAAGTGTTGACTTTTACATCTGCCATAATGATTACCTGAAGCTCCACTGTGTCACCTAGACAGGCAGTTTGCTACTGCTTTCTTCTGCCTGGCTTTGAGATGTTGGTGCTGGATGCCAAAATATAAGTAATTTCTTGAAAAGGCACTGCAGCTCTTTCCACATAAAGTAAGTTCTCGTCACCTGGAGAGAACTAAAACACACTGACAGTGTGTCATCTATGCGAATTTTGCAGTCATACATGCAGACATTTCTGAATCAGGTAAAACACTGAAAAGTAGTGACATACTTAATATCCAACTACCAGTGTTACATATGCATGTACGTTTTTCTGTTTTTCCTCCACTCAGAATAATATTGGGTCAAGTTCACAGTGAATACCCAAATTGGCATCTAACAAAAGCCAAGACCAAGCTGTATGTTGTTTATCACAGTTACTCTCTGAAATCTGAGCTTTCCTAATAAACTTTTACAACTACATTATACATCACCGCACCTTTGCCTGCTAACTACAGTGCAAACAAAACTTTTAGAAGTAATTAGAGCAAACTAGAGATGATTTTTCAACTCCCTCAGTAAGGATTTCTAAAGATTAAATCTCTCTTAACCCACTCCACAAACACAAACAATGATAAAGCCAAAATCTGATTCTGGTATCTACAGCCCACAGTTTCTATCCCTATCCATAAGAAAGCTGCTTAGCTTTGGCAGCTAGCACACATGTGCATTGCTCCACTGGTAGCTGAGCACAAAAAACCCAAAACAAAACAAAAAAATCATCATCTGAGCTTACTCATAACTGAGCTGTTAGGAGCTCAATAAATACATAGAAAGAAACAATGGAAATGATTTACAGTTGTAATTACCAAAGGCCCCAAGATCCAACAGTTTTAAGTAGCCTTTTCATCATTAATAGGAGGGTTGGTCATATGCTATTGCTGCTGGGAGTTTACACAGCTTCAATAACTATCAAAATTCTCCCTCTATTCAGATCTATGGCTAAATCCCAGGTGAGTGACAGGTGCCAGCTACAGGGCTGTTAGGAGAGAGTGTTTGTTGATATAACCATGTTTTCCTCTCTTTGAGCGACTGATCTGCAAAGGTACACATAAAGGCCCTCCTTCAGCAATGTACACAGAGCACTTCGAAAGGAGTACATAAAAATGTCCCCCCCCTCTTCCCTGCAACATTAAACAGTGTGGAGGGGGAGTGGCGGTGTGCAGCAGGAGTCATGGGAGGAGGAGGAGGTTTGGTGGGGGGGACTCAAACAAATGCTGGAGAGTGGCAAGTTTGCATTTGCCCATACCAACAAGCTCCTATCTCATTAACAAACCGCTGAAATAAAAGAGTGCTTTTTTGGCTCACAGCTATAAAAAAAATTATCATAGTGATGATGTTCCTCAGCCGTCAACAGAGCTGTGATAACGTTGTTTGATGATGACTTTCCCATGAATGTTAAGCAGCCGCCGCGGCAGAGGAAAGGAGCTTATCAGCGCCTAATGCCCATCTCTAATTCCTGCCCTTCTTGAACTAGCCATTTTCTAACAGCGTTAACTGTCAAATTTACATCCCGTCTTAATGCCACTAAAGAGTACGGGGGATGAAGAGTAAATGACAGCAGTGTAATGAGGAAGGCAAGGCATTCCTTCTTCCACTTTCTCTCCCCTTCTCTTTCTCCAAGGAGAAGGAGATTTCCACAATATGGGGGCTTTTTTTGCCATGATGCCGTGATGGAGAGCTTACCTGTGAACTTACTGCAGGTGTGTGTGAGCGTAATTAGTACTGGACTCTTTTGTGAAGGAAGGGAGAAAGAAAGAGGAAAAAAGGAAAGGGAGAAAGAGAAGAAAGAATTCATTCTTTACTGTAACACAAACACAAGGCATCTAAAATATTCTAACAATGAAGCACATGTGGCTTTAATAAGAAAATGCAGAAGAGCTGCCTGAGAAACTAAAGGTAAAAGAGATTGACTTGGACCAAAATATTGCCAACAAAACCCTTATTTTATTATGACAAAAGAAAACCAGCAAGGTATATTTAGAAAACAACATGATTAGAAATCACTTCATATGTTGGATTTCCAGTGAATTTTTAGGGAGACATCCTCCTGTCAGATCTCGTCCACCAGACCTCTTTTACATGTGTTTTTATTCGACTTTGGTGCATAGTGCACATAACGAAACAATGCAATGAGTTACATCAGTATTTTGATTCAGTACATTTGTTATCTGGGAAATAACCACTTTAATTTCCTGTTTCTAAATTGCCATTTGTGCAATAAGTCAATTAAAATTTGAGAACTGTTGCAGGAAACAATCACTTCTGACATTCAAACATAGTAATAGGAAAATTGCCACAGCGTCATTAGGAAAACAAATTTAGTTTTAAAATAATAAGCGATAACCTTTGTGATCTGTATGTGTATATATGCATATGTATGAGACACATAAAAACATACATACAGGCTTTTATACACATGCTATCATTGTGTCTGTCATTTCTAATTTCTACATTAAGATGAACTGATCAGGTTTCCTGGTGAGTATAGGTCTCCTTCACCATGGAAGCCTTTATATTTATGCATAGTTTTGCCTCTTTCATGCAAATGAGACAAGTTGAAAGTTTTCTAATGTTTGCATGTAATTTAAGATGGCATTTAAGCCTCCTATCCTAGATGCTATCATCATAATTAATTCATCAGGTAATATTCCCCCATTATTTCAAGACATTATTTTATGTCAGGGTAAATAGCTCTGAGAGCATGCTAACTATTTCGATATAAATACAATGCTGACTTCTATGTGTATTATACAGTAGATTTTAAAATGTGGATGTTTAAAAAAGACACAACTTCAAAAATGGGATCAGATGTGCACTGTGTGTTTGCGTAAATTGTGATTTGCTCATATTCAGTGAGGGGGAATGCACATTTAATATTCAGTCTTCACTCTCAGACAGAGGAAAATTGGAATAAAGAAAAACAGAAGAGAGGTTGTACCTTCCATCTATGCTGCTATAATCAACCATGCAAGTGAACCTATGAATATGTAGTCCATTTCATCTGAGGGGTCGGACTCTGGTAGGGCAGGCCAGCAAAGATTAAATCTCAGCTCATCTGATTGGACCATATAAAGATTCAAACTGAGCTAATTTCATGCCGATCTGGCTGCCTCCAGTGAAACTATCCAGAAGGCAAGAGGCTATAATGATTTGGAAAAGAACAGACAACAGATAAATGGTGAAATAAAGTTGAAGGCCCTTCTTACCTTTGAGAAGAAATATTTCAATTTAAATGTATCATTTTATCAGCGTAAGGTCCTCTAGCTTTGCAGCTCTGAGATTACACCAATTAAATACCAAATATGGTGAACTAGCTGCAAATGAACATGTGCTAATGTTTAGCGCTATGCTGTTCAGAAGCATGCAGTTCCAACTAGGTTTGAATCCGGTGCACATCTATAACAACTATTGCCCTGAAATGAGTGAACTGATAAGTCTCATTCAGCTAGAAACACAACCTTAACGTTGCAAATGTATCTTTTTTGTCATTTCATAAAGCTTTATGAATTTAACTGGATTTTTTTGCAAATAATTATTTTTTAGTCATTACATAGTTCATACACAGATTTAATTATACTCAATATTTTGTTCTTTTACCAAAGCTTTAAGCTGAAAACCAAAATTTTACACACAGTATTTGTGTTTATATATTGTACTGTACGTAGGAAAACTCACAATATCATACATCTGTAAGAAAAAAAAATGAACATGGATAGATAGTTTCTTGTTCAGCTCTTATCTGCAGGGCATATAACAGCTTGTATTTGTATTTGTTGCTGTAAATTTGGCGTCTGCACTGTTTGGTGTGAAATATTTCTGACCAGCAAGGTTTATTGTAAATTTAAGTAAACAAATTTAAGAAACTACTTTGGTATCTGGTGGCTTTTGCAAACACTTCATATTTGATCCAATCCTTGTATTTCATTTGTAATTAACTGAGTAATTAATGATGAAATAGTAAACTGGTGAATTAACATAAAAAAATAAATCTTTTGATCGTTCAAGCCAATGTTCTGACCCTACACTGGCTAAACATTTCTGCTCTTCCAGGGGTAGCACCGTGTATCATTATCAAACTCTGAGGTTCCAGCTGATCACCTGACTCTGTTTGGATAAACCAGCAAACATCCAGAGGAAACAGCACTGGTTTGTCGCCAACCCTTCTCTTTCTCTGCACTTTGCTGCTGCTGAGCTCTGCCTTTGGGCACGATAGATTTGACACAAGAGTGCTGATGAATCTCATCAGTTTAATGTGTTTATGCTTGCTAAGCCCTAAAAGCTTATTGCTGTTCAATGGAGTGCTACAAAGTTACCTAATTTCCCCCTGGTCGTCTCTCAGCACGCAGACTCTCTCTGGGTTTGCTGGCAACACAGACTCCCAATAACACGATGTACTCTGCAACCTGTGGAAGACAGAAGGCACGCTGTGTCTCACTGATTTGTGTTATTGGCGAGAGAATAGACCTTGACAGAAATACAGTGAGCGCAGATATTACTGTTTTTTCTACCTTAAATTCAACCCATGACTGTCTCTCTCTTTCCACATTGATCCCTTTTTACAGCCTTTTCACTGTAAGTGCTTTAGTCTTATCTCCGCTGCCCCTACCTCGCCTGTCTCATACTCTAACCAATGAGGCTGGCGGCCTATATGACAGCTAACACCCAGTATTAATTAAAATGTCATGCCTCCAAATCAATATTGTAAAACAGTTCAAACACAACTCATCGCCACTGCTGTGATAAGTGCTTTTGGGTGACAGGTAAGTCCAAAGGAAGAGATACGAGAGAATGGTGTGACGGAATTATCCAGGGAGAACATGTAACATTAAAATTTATGACCCCCCTATGTGTTACTTCATTGCTCACAATTGCAAATTATCCACACTGTCATGAAGTATGCGGCGCTAAACTGACAGATCCATAAGTCAGCAGCAACAGGCCAGGAGGCTTGACGTAAGAACTCTTTAGCCTTACTGCAATGCATTAAAAGTGACTAATACATACTCATTTAAGAAGGGGGCTGTCAGAGGGCAGATTTATCAATGCTACTAAAATATTCCATCTGATTACGTTCACGCAATCTCGTCTCTATTAGGACAAAAACACAAAGCGGGATGTCAGCTATTACCAAAGTACTTTTTAGAGGACTTCTGTGACACACGGTTCGAGCTTCTAGCAAAGTTTCCCTTAAAAGTCAAAAAACCGCAGAACTCCTGTCGCAATATTCCAACTATTATGGAGGCAAATTGGGCTGATACAAAACTTTGTGAGGCCGTACGTGTTCGCACATACTCATTGTAAGACAATGTTCAAAAGCAATGCTCAGGATATGGATAGAATGTGACAAATTCTGTCAGAGTAAATATGGTTTAATAAATGAATTAGCTTCATAAATAATGGCTGTAATGACATTTTAGGGGACAATAAGCCTAAGCGTTGTCAGGAAATAGTTGATGTATGAGTTTCATGCCTCAGTGGTTCCTCAAAATGAATAGGCATGGGAAGATAGCAGGGGCCTGCAACCAGCCTATTTCCTCGAATTATCTACTTGTTGTCAATTTGCACAGTGGAATTACACATGCAAATTGAACTGCCTGCACAAACACCACTTGGAGATGATAAAAACAAATTAACAAAGGCTATAGAAGGAGGATTTATTTCACTGGCTAACCCAGGTCAAGCAATACATGTATTTTACGATTGTGTGTACCCAATTTTGGTGTAATTATATCAGCAAATTATTCTTTGTAATCTTATTATTTTTTCCCCAACCTTCTCCTTACACACATAATTAACTCCCTTCATATCCTCACAGAAAAAAACCCCAGCTTGCCTCTACATCAGAGTAACACAGTGTAATCTGATTTGGGGTTCATTTTTGTCACCTTTCTGCAGCTGAAGTACAGAGTGAGGTGAGAGGTCGACAGTTTAGTGGCACTGTTTAGTGTAACTGCTTGGTGAAGGAGCAGACAAATCTACACAGTGTTAAAATATATATATAATCACCTCTTAACATCATCCCTCATACTGGGGAGGAAATTAAGAGTCCCCAGACCTCCACGTTTGCTATTAGATATCTCATTTACTTTGTACACACAGTGCTAATCTGCACTAATGAATTCTGCCACACCAAGCCAGATCGAGATGACTTAAAATTATTACCACTTCCACAGATATGCCTTTCCTCATTTGAGGCTCAATTTGGCTGCCTCGCAAAAACAGTCTGTCACAGTAAGATACTAATAATTAGGGTTTTAAGATGATTAGTTTATCTCTGTGCTCTTACAGTCCTGCCTCTTATCCACCATGGCCAAAACTTAATAAGAGGCTCTAAGTTTTAAACAGCCAACTCCAAATTACCAAGAAATGACAGAAATAATGAACTGGAGCACATGCCAGGGAGAGAGGGAAACACGGAGAGGGAGTCAGCTAGAGAGAGAGAGAGGTGGATGGTGGGAAAGCTGAGAGACATTAATTCAAGTGTGAAATAGAACACAAAGTCTAGTAATCAATAAGGAAATGATTCAGACCTGCAATGCCAAATTTGTTTAGTATTAACAGGACTTTGTGGCTCTCATTTACCTTCAGACACTGATGTGCTCATCAGCTTGTCACACATGTAATTAACGCAGCGATTATGCTGAGTGAGTGATGCCAGTTAATGGTTGCATATTTCCGAGGATGAGATAGAGAATTTTTTTTCACGTTTTCCATGACATTCAATATAGTATAAGCCTTATCAGTCAGCTTTAATGTGCACTGCATTTAGCAAAAGCAAACTAAGTAACATCTCTCATCTGAGGCTGCAGGAAGGTCAAGGAGAGAGCAAGGTCTCCATCTTTTACTTTTTTTTTATATTACATTAATACAGCAACACTCTTACTGAACAACTTACCAATTATTTTTTGAAAACATAGCTTATAGCTCATAAAATATGCCCACTATCAATCCCTAAACCCTGAATATAAAACCTTGTACAGGCTCACTAACCCAAGAAATGTGTGTTTAAGAGAGAACAACAGATTTCAGAAAGTGGAGTGAGAGAATATTTGACATTTTTTCTTGATAAAACAAATTACTCAACTGCATTTTCTATAATGTATTTCCATAGATTCAGCAGTTAATTATTTAAAAAGTGATAATTTTACAATACATCATTTTAATTGAGGAAATCTTTATCTGTGGCTTATAAACATTTGAAGTTTGAGGAAATAGACTGAAGAAAGAAAAACGGAGGTCCTGTAACTCTCCTCCAGTACAGCACCCAATACTGATTAAACTTAAGGTGTAAACACACCTTAAGTTTAATCAGTATTGGGTGCTGGCTTACCTGAGCACTGGTTTTAGGTCGTTTTACATACACATCAGTGTCACTGGTCTTCCCCATTATGCTACACTTACATAGCACAGAAAATACAGGCTGTAATTTATGTATATTATGGGCCTTGCAATAAGATGCAACCAAAGAGAGTCTAATGAGAATGAGTGTGAAAGAGCAATTTAAGGCTAGATGCCTCTGCCAGTGCCGGGGGCTATACAAGATTTGCATGCTAATCATTCTAATAATAATGTAATGCCCAAAGCACTTTAAGCAAATTGCGAACTATTGGTCAGAGAATGAAGCTTATCTCACAGAGAACATAACACAAATATAGGTTAACATTTGAATGATTCCTGGTAATTCACGGACCTGTCAGTAGCCCGGCTCACCTCAATTAGAAACGGTCCAGCAGCTGTTTCACTTTTCTGTAAAGCTTGAGTTCCTTCGGAGCTAAAATACCTCCTTACCCGAATAATAGGAAAATATTAAGGAATATGTTAAATAAAACCTAAACTTCTAAAAAGTTGTTCCTACCAATGCAGCCAATAAGAGGTTGCTTTTAGTCCTCGTGCTCCACTGTTTAGCAACAGCGCTGATTGGACGTTGTGCTCAGCGCTATTTGCGATCAGCCAATAGGTGCCGTTTAGCAGGCAGCGTCGCAGTGTTTACCCGGAAATGACAGTCGTTCCTAACAACTGTTGTGGAAATCTGTAGTTTACCTATTACGGACCGTTTAAAATACAGTGCAATCATAAATTACCCGTATATGCTGAATGTAATCTATTGATTCGTTATGTACAGCGGACTCCTGCCCAGTGGTTTAACCGAAGACGACCTCAGTCCAGATGACGAGGAGGACAAGCCGGGTGATTTAGAAGACGAGAAGAGGCAATTTGAAAAGGGCTCTGCTAAAAACACATGCTCGCTGGAGGAGTCACAACCGACTCACACTGCAGACAGTGACTCTCCGACATGCAGTATGCCTGGCATATCCCAGGAAATGTGGCAAGTATGTTGTATTGATCTTATTTTCCATTCTAGGTACAGGCTAACCTCTTTGTTTTTAGTGATGCCTGTATAAATAAAGCTAACTCTGAAAGTTAGCTTCACGCTAACTATCTCTAAGTTTACATTTACTATTGGTGCAATACCCCCAGCCCAGCTCAGACTTGAGCTAACGGTTCATCTGAAGTGAGAAATGCAGGGTTTTGAAGCCCTCTTCTTATGTCACATCTGTACAGCTGCAGCAGGAAAGAATCAAGAGTAGTTATGCTGTATTCACTTTGTATGTGTCTTTAAGAAATTCCAGGATCTGCGGAGGAAGAAAGATGATATAAGGATATTAAAGGTCACAGAAGACAGAAGAAAAAGGAAAAGAAGAAAGCGAAAGAAAGGTAATGTAGTTCTACATCCAACATATGGAGGAGTTTTTGAAGAGTTCAGTAGTTCCAATATCAATATATTGGCCAATATTAGTACCTTACTCTGCTCTGCTGCAGGTGCTGCAGATAGTGCAGAGCGTTTTGGAAGAAGTGAAACTTGAGTAGCTCTGCTGGACATACTGTGTAAAGACAGTGTTTATAAAATAAGCACCTGAGCACCTTTTATAGCAAAATGTATTTATAATACTGATATATTTGTGATAGACCAGTGATAGATTGGTTGATAACACTGGCCAACCAGTTCATCAGTCAGGCTCTAATTGTTTGCACATTTTTCCAGTGGACAAAATATTGGTCAATTTGTAAGAAAATAAACCTTTTTATTTGATAGAAACTTACCTTAAAGGTAGTCGAGCAACTTATTGGTACACATGGTCTACTTAACAACTAAAGTAATATCAGGGGTGCGAAACATAAGGCCCGGGGGCAAGACAAGGATTCCAGTCCAGCCTACTGAATGTCTTTGGAAAATCTGAGTGAAGATATAAATTTTTGGGGGGACTTTTAACTATATGTTCATACATTTTTACAGCTTGGTCTACTGATAAAGACTTCTCCCGAAACCATTCATACTCCCCCAGTGTAATGATGTTAAACAATTAAACGACAGTGTAATTGCACTATGTTGAAATTGCACTTCTTTTTTTTTATATTGAGATAGCTCAGGTATTAAATATGCAGTTAAACTGCTACATAAAGGGGAATTTCACTGGTTTGGCCCACTTAAGATCAAAGTGGACTGTACGTGGCCCTTGATGTAAAGTGAACTTGACAGGCAGACTAGTACAGAAGAAACATGCGTATCATTAACTTGTTTTTTTGTGTGTAATTTCACAGGAGCAGAAAGTGGGGAACCTGCAGAAACAAGGTACTGTTACACAACATTACAGACTATGAATAGTCAGGTAAAGTGAAGGATGTTTCCTCTCCTGTTTGTCAAACTATCCATACGAGCTGTACATCTTGCGAATACCAGCAGTAAATGGGCTGTTAAAAGTGTGGTCTTCAAGAGAAACTAAAACTTTTGAATGCAGCACTGTTTAGCATCTGGCACCAATATTGTGTCTGATTCACACTAACACATAAAAAGGAAAACTCTCCACTTTCCACATAATGGTAGCAAGTTGTCATATTTACACAAACAGGAAGTAGTGGCTCCCTAACCTATAGCATGCTTTAGTAAATGCTTGTTTTGCATTGCACAGTATAGTATGGGACCTCTCGTAAAAACACAAGAAATGCTCTTAATGATAGTTAAGCAATTAATTGTTGAATCATCTGTATTATCAAGTTCCCATCATTAACCAGTACATCAGCAAACTCCTTTACAAAATGCTGTCACCATAAAGTATGAAAAACACATAGATCTGATTAGAAGGGTAACAAAAGAAATACAGTCAAGTTAATTAAAAGATGGACACTAAATATGTCTTATTGTAATGCTGGTCTACATGAGCATTAACAGACATTTTCTCTGTCAGCAGAGAGCGTCAAGAGGAGCTGGAGAAGCACTGGGATGGGCTTAAGCAGTATTTTGGTGTAAATGATCGATTTCATCCCCCTGCATGTTCCAAACCCCCTCCGAAGGTAACAAAGACTGCCTTCCAACTTATCTTCTGAGGTTTAATACTGTGTCTGTCTTAGCTGTTAGAAACACCTTCACATCCTTTGTGTTTCGTTGCCACTGTACCGTCTCATTGTTTTACGTGATATGACATGTGGATTAGGAGAACCTTTATAATAACTCAACCTGACACTGAGAACTACATTGGGGATTATGCTCAGCTACGTTTAGTGATAAGATTAGGGTGAATCTGCTTTCTAGCGTGGTTAAGATTCAAGTGAGATGTAGGATTTTTTTCTTCCCCTGCAAAAAGACTGAAAATCTAAGTGTTGCTTGGCAGAAGATGAGATGGTTACAGCCTCTGTGACTGCAGCTGGAACAAAGACAACTGAACTTTCTTCCATTTGAGTGCATTTCAGCTCTTAAAGATGACCAAACCTTTAATGCAAATTGCTAATGAAGCAAAAATATTTGCAAGCTTGATGAACATTACGAGTGACCCAGTGAATGGGAACTGTTCTAATTTCAATGTGAAATCCCTTTAATGATTATTTTGGAGTATTTTGTGCTTAATTTATCTCAGCAGCATAAAATTGAGGGTTTTTTCTTTTTTTTTAAGAATTTAGCCTCGTTTTGAATGGGGTGCCAAGCTGAATGTAACAGAACTTGCCACATTATCATAATGAGGTTCTCTTTCATCACTCAAATGCAGATCCTTGTAATTAATATATTATTTCGAGTCTGGCAAGTCTTTCAAACAATTTGAAGTGAGGTAATTGAGGCAAAACTATATCACAGTTGCCAGATGTGATTATTTATCTGCAGCAGCTTTTCCAAACCCTAACCTTAAACACAGTTCACAGCATAAACGATGATCGTCTGTCCGTTTGAGTTCTGCTTGTGAGAAACTTCCGGTGATAACTGAGTTCACGAGTCAGATCGGGTACGTTCAGGACATTGAACTGTAATGAGCACACTAAATCAGAGCTGACCAATCAGAGTCACAGAGAAAAAATAATTCTGCGCTTTAAAACTTGATGTTTACTTTACTGTACTTTTACAGTGAGTCAACAATACATCAGAGGAGAAACATTAATAATTGCAGTTTCTTTCCAGTGTATCTTTTTTTTTCCACCATGATGAAATTTGGGGGGGCTGAAGAAATCTGGTACTCGGCTCACTGAGATAGTCTCATCACAGCAGAACTGCCTTGCCATCAGTGACCGGGGGCTTCTCGGCACCCCCCTCTGCTTAGGCCTGTAATGGAAATGTGTAATTAAAGAGTCACATTTATGTTTGGTAATCTCCTGTAGCATTTCTAAGATTTCCCCACTAATATCCAATCAAAAAGGTTTTCATTTGTGAAGCGAAATCTACATATTTGTAGTAATGGCAATCATATTAAAAATAAGGCCCTGGGGACTTTTGAAGTTACTCTTTGATTTTTTTTTTTCTCTACCCCTATTTCAAAAAAAAAAAAAACTGATTTTTTTTTTTCCCTCTTCTGCAGTCCGGCCTAGAAAAGAGCATAGAGAGGGCCATAGCTGAAGGGGACATTGCAAAGGCGGAGGAGATGAGCGACAGACTCGCCACTCGAGAGGTACGTTGTGCTGATAAGAGATCTTTGGGGTGCTCCCGCTGTGACAAATCAGGCTAATGGATCCGTGGCCATTTCTGCTGCAAAGACATAGAGGAACAAAAACACACGCAGACATCCACCATTCAGTCCTGCAGCTCTTTTCCATTGAGTTAATGGAAAGCCCTCCCCTTAGTTTTGAAGTGCTGCAGTGTCTAAAGGACTTTTGGCTCTGCTTTTTAATGAAGGGTACATTGCTTTCAAGCCAACTGTTAAATCATTCTCCAGGTAAGAGTTTCATACCTTTGAAGTGTACATGTCCCTAAATGCAGTGCCTGAAGTTTTGTAACTAACCGCCTTGGCAGGCATCAAGGATCAAGTGGTTTGAAACTAATTTAGCATAAAATGTAGCCCACACACACATAATTGTGGTTAAAAAGACATACAGCTGCAGCGTTACTTCTCCGCCAGAGCATCAAAGTTAAACTTCTTTGTTTTATGATGCATTTTGCTTACAGCGTCGCATGAGCATTTTCATTTTGTAATAGTGGCAACAAAAAGATGGAACAGGCTCAGGTTTTCCTGGCATCTGAGGATTTCAATTTGGAGTTATAAGGTGGGAGGGACCGTCCATTTAACGCTGCTCAACAGAAAAATTAAAGTTATTTAAACGTCGTGTTCAAAAATGTAACTTTTACTCTCATGTTCACGTAGTGGACAGCAGCTAGAGCCATTACTGGCTTTGCTGTGGAGAAGACACATAGGAGGTGAAAATGATGTGATTTCTTTCGTTAAAAAAAATCTGGATATGATTCGATTTAAAACAAGTAATCGAAAAACAAATTGCAACCAGAACCTCTTGAATGGATAAGGAGGTTTCTAAATGAAAATAGCAACTGTGCTAATTGTGTGAGCATTACATTTGTGACCCAGTATCTCCATTGTGTAATAGACATTGGTGTGCAAGCATTAGAGCCCTTTCATATTTCCATTCTAACTGCAAGCAGAGTGATCGAATATGAGGGAGTTAAATGAAAGCTCTTGTGAGTGGCACCTGTGCTGTACTTTCAGAAAGCCTCTTAGAGCGCTGGTGGATTGGTTTTAGCCTGAGCTGAGGTTCTCGCCTCCCTGGCACCTGCCTTGTGTCTTGCCAGAGCCGTGATGGGACCTGACAGCAGTTTGGCAGCCGCAATTCATTGTTAGGCAGTGATAACTTCATTTCAAGAGAGTATAGATTTGACTGTTTTTAAATCCCTAAATGCTAGCTGATGCAAAGTTGTACAGGTTTTCTTTCGAATACAAAGACAAGCAGTCCTGCTCATGGTAAAAAAAGAAAAAAATAATGGGAGAGAAATGGAAGCTAAAAGCCAGAAAGTTTAAGGGATTCTGAATCAGTTATAAAGGATTATAGTGTATATTAATGCAGCCTGTAATTCAGATAGTATTTAGGACCAGAGTGTTTGTTTACCGCCTTCCTGTTCACGTTGACAGGAGCACTGTGACAAACATTTAGAGGATCAATAATCTCCGCTGTGGCCAGAATCAATTTCAAGGTTATAATTGAGTGGCTCATTTGGCACGGAATTGCTTAGATGTTTAATTTGTTTACGGTCATAACATCCCGACATGATTGTGGCAGGCTTTTCACTCGAAGAATAGGAACAGGTTTTCTTCGCGAAAAATGCAAAAGCATTCCGACAGCTGTGAAGAACTAAAGAGGCCTGTTTGTCCCTCTAGGCATTGTTTTGTAAAGAAAATGCTGGTACATGTTGGATGACAATGTTTCAGAGTATTTTCATCCTCAATCTAATGCATTCCCACTTATCTCCTCAAAGCAAAGGGAAATAGAAGAAAGATAGAGAGCTTGCTGTCAGAATCCCCTCTTTTGTAAGACGGAAATGTTTGTTTCTGCTGTTTTGAGCTCCCACAAATCAATTAATGATTTCCATTTGCTCTACTTCCTTTCTTTCATTTTTTAATCTAAACATTAAAACAATTTGGTAAAAACCTGTTTTGAAGGCTCCTTATAAATTCTGAGATATGTCTTCTTTCATCTGTCAAACTTCTAAGACACGCGGCTTGGATATTGCAGGTTGTGGGTTTTTATTCTCATTACAGTTTTTAAATATGTTTCAAAGCTGAAAGCCTTTGTTTTTAGATTAATTCGTGAAGACATGCTCAGTTTTTTAAATAAACATATTACCCCTCTAAAGAAATTCTTAGTATTGTCTATAGTGCATTTCCAAAGCTTCCTAATGTAGTTTAATAAATTATACAGATAGTTTCTTTTCTCATAAAGATGCTTGTTGATCCTCCTCAGTACATTTAGATTTCTTTTCACATGCCTTAGAAGACACAAAACAATGTAAAAATCTCCTTGCCGCTAAAGTAGTCTTAATAGTTCAGTAGACTAAAAGGTGCAAGTCCTCCAATTAAGACTTGGTCTCCATCCTTTGATTACTGCACATTATTTTACTCTGCAGCAAGCTGCGCACGGGATAATTAATTCTGTAATTAGCATAACAAGAAGTGACAGACACATACACTATAAACGGCTCAAAGCATGTCATGAGGCCTGATAGCATCCAGCAGCTCATATTTAGCAGATTGATTTTTCTGTTCCTGGTAAATGAGCTAGTATGAAAAGATTATAACTGATAAGTAGTAAAGAAAATCTTATGTTATCTTATGTTTATCTGTAGTCACTGTATCAAACAGGATCAAATGCAATAAAACCAAAGCAATCAAAGGGTTATACTTACTTTTTCACACGACTATAAGGTACTGAAATCTACTCAATTTCTACATCTAACTCTACTTTTTGACTGGGCACCACTTTAGCTCACATTGTCAGACTGCAGCGGCCAAGATTTGAGTCTGACCTGTTGACAAAACCCTCCAAAAGCTTAAATCATCCATTAAATCATCAGCGTCACACAAAACATTCAAAATTCCCTCCGGAATTTGTGTGATTGTGATTTACATGTTACAGGAAGAGCAGTGGACCAACGATTGATCCCTGTGGGACACCAGAGCACCTCGGGGAGGTGATTTAAGCTACCTAGATACCAGGTTATCACACTCAAAAAATCTTATATCCATCCATCTTTTCTATCCACCCTACTTGTTAACGATTCAATTCAGGGCCGCAGGGGTGGGAGCCTGGAACCTATGCTGCTTGTCATTGGTTGAGAGACAGGCACATCGCTCGACATGTAGCCAGCTTACTATTGCAAATTATTATAAGTCCTTTGAAGGTTTATTAGAACCATGCAATTTTCTGAACAATTAGTACTTATTCTATAATGACTGTACTCTAAATCGGACACTAATGTATACTACTTTCTTTGCTGCACTAATCACATTCTCATTGTAGTACTTCAATCAACATGAAAAATGAAATATCTATTTTATTAAACAGAGCCACTGATCTGTTTTTTGAATGTATCCGTACATTTGCTTCACATACAGTAAGTGGGTATCTTTCTTTACAAAAGACCATCATGCTGTGTTAGAGCTTATAGTTCCCCCATGGCTGTCATCACAGTTATTAGAGTGGCATTAACATTTCAAAACAGAAACTCTCTGTAGTGTGCCACAAACATGGATGTCGGGTCCATTTCATGACTTCCAGGAGCTTAAGGATATGAAAAATGAAAAACTATGTTGCATTGCTGCTGGCCTCATCATCAGGATGGAAGCAGCCCCATGTACATGGCCACAAGTACAAAGAAGGTGTCTTAAAAGACAGTTTTTCTTTTCAGCCTATGCCCTGCAACAGAAAAACCAACAACAACAACAAACTATGCACGACCCAGTATGTTTTAGACTAGAGGCTGACCGGCATGGAACTTTTAAGACCTATACTGGTATTTGGTGATTTAATCTGATATTCTGATATTAAAAAACATAAACAGATTTCCATAACATTTTTTATGTGTAATTACAATAGTTAAGGTTTTACGCTCTTCCTGATATGTGTGTTCCCAACAGGGAAGATGCAGAGTGCCCTCTAGGTGGAAAAACTGTGAAACATCAACACTCAGAATATGGTTGAATGGTGTTTCTCTATCTTCTTTACTTTTCAGATTTGAATTAATCTGCTATTATAAATGCTGTCACAGATGGATTGGCAAATAGTTGATATCAATCGGGCGTCGTCTTTCTCAGGCATTGCTGGCGTTGAACTTTTTAGGCAGTTTCACTGTATATTATCCTCGTCTGTCAGAAGCTGTAAGCAAATGCCTTCCATGCTGTACATCACCCTTACAGTGATAGGTTGTAGCTTTATTAATGAGAACTGCTACATGTAGTCTGGATTGACCTTTCTTGTTATGCCACTTTGAGCAATATTAACGTGCTACATCCAAACTGTTTAAAATGAGTCCCTCCTAATAGATCGTATTGTAATTAGCCATATGAATATGTATTAACTGGAGCCATTTATAGTTTCTGTAGCTTTTGAACATGCGGATGGTTATAATATCCCTCATTATGTTCTAGCTTGCATTTCAATAGTGCAGCTGCTGAAAGGAAAAGCCCCACTGTCCTTGAAATCTACCCTTTGGAAAGCCTCGCTTAAACGCTGTGAAACTTCAGGAGAGTGAACCCACGCAAAGCTACTGGTCCGGACGGGATTCCCGGCCGCGTCCTCAAGTCATGCGCGGCTCAGCTGGCTGGAGTGTTCACACATATCTTCAACCTTTCCCTCTCTCTGTCTGTAGTCCCAGCCTGCTTCAAAATGGCCACCATCGTCCCTGTACCCAAATCCTCCACCATCTCATCATTGAACGACTGGCGACCTGTAGCCCTGACCCCCATCGTGAGCAAATGCTTCGAGAAGCTGGTCAGGGACTTCATCTGCTCCGCACTACCCGACTCACTGGACCCTCTACAGTTCGCATACCGCCACAACAGGTCCACTGATGATGCCATAGCCCTGACACTCCATGCTGCCCTGTCACACCTGGAGAAGAGAGACACGTATGTGAGAATGCTGTTTGTAGATTACAGCTCAGCATTCAACACCATCGTTCCCTCGAAGCTGGACAGGAAACTGCAGGATCTAGGACTGAGCAGCTCCCTCTGCAGCTGGATCCTTAACTTCCTGTCTGACAGACGCCAAGTGGTCAGACTGGGCAGCACCACCTCATCCCCATCACACTGAACACTGGTGCTCCACAGGGGTGTGTACTGAGCCCTCTCCTGTACTCACTCTACACCACGACTGCACGGCCACTAACAACTCCAACATCATTGTGAAGTTTGCGGACGACACTACAGTGGTGGGTCTTATCACCAACGGTGATGAGACAGCCTACAGGGAGGAGGTCAGCGCCTGACCCACTGGTGTCAAGACAACCATCTCACCCTCAACGTCGCAAAGACAAAGGAGCTGATAGTGGACTTCCGGAGGTGCAGAGGAGTACACACCCCATCACCATCAACGGCGCCGCTGTGGAGAGAGTGAGCAGCTTCCGCTTCCTTGGTGTACATCTGGCTGAGGATCTTACGTGGTCAGTACACATAAACAAGACAGTGAAGAAGGCGCAGCAGCGCCTCTTCTTTCTCAGGAGACTGAAAAGATTTGGCATGAGCCCCGCATCCTCAGGACCTTCTATCGCTGTGCCATTGAGAGCATCCTCACTGGATGCATCACCACCTGGTATGGCAACACCACCGCTTACAACCGCAAAGCTCTCCAGAGAGTAGTGCGGTGTGCTGAACGGATAATTGGAGGTGAGCTTCCTCCTCCAAGACATCTACAGGAAGCGGTGCCTGAGGAAAGCGGGAGGATCATCAAGGACTCCAGTCACCCCAGCCATAAACTCTTCAGACTACTTCCATCAGGAAGGAGGTTCTGCAGCATCCGGTCCCGAACCAGCAGACTGAGAGACAGCTTTTTCCACCAGGCCATCAGACTGCTGAACACGTCATAGACACCTCACCCTCACTACTGGAACTTCAACATTATGCACTCCATACTGTACATTAATGCCACTGTTTTGCACATACCTACCTCTCTATATTTTTATATTTTATATATCTTATTTTATTGTTTACTCTATTTCATTTGTAAAACATGTATATACACACACACACACACACACACACACACACACACACACACACACACACGTAGAAAAACATATTTAGTACACACATTCAGTAATGTATATACCTTTATATATGGTACATATATTTATTACTTTTAGATTAACCATTTTATATTTTGCTTGTTGCACGTTATTGTATTTTGCACAACTCTGTTGCTTGTGAAGCTTGCACACAAGAATTTCACTCGCATGTACTGTACCAGTGTACCTGCACATGTGATGTGACAATAAAGGTGATTTGATTTGATTTGATTTGACAAAGGTGGCGCGGCATTTTGTCAGAGGAGACATGGTGGCTTAGTTGAAACAAAGAGCTGAACTAAGAGTGTTTCATGATATTTATGTTATTTAACACCTTTTTTCTTCTCGCCACCTTCCCCCCGCATGCCCTGTGTTTGTAATCAAAAAATTAATGAGCGGTTCTTTTGTGGAAAGTAGGCTTTATCAGATCCTGACTTTCCCCGCCCCACATCAGAGAAGGAGTCTGACTCCGTCTCCCCTGCGAGCCCCCCCAGGCCACCTCGCAGAGAGTTCAGGGAAACTCTCCTCTTTGTTCATTTTTCCTTCAGCATAAGCAATTTATCACTGAATGAACTTTTATTGTATCTCTGGATGACTCACATTAAATTTTCGCCCATTAATTTTGAAATGGATTTTGAAATGGGTACTAAGCTTTTATCAAATGCCTGGGAATCTCATTTGGATTATTGTATTTCATTAATTACTTGATAGACAAAGCATACTTTTCAATGTAGATTTGTGTGCTGTTTAATTAATTAGCATGTTTTCTCTTTTAATTAAAGCCATTTTTTTTTAAATTAAAGCCCACAGCAAAACACATATATAATTTGTTTGTAATTAGGCCTTAATTGGTGGTAGTGGAAGCTTAGCACCCTTGGTTTCTTTTTTCATGATTGCCATTTTATTGCCAGTCACTCATTAATTAAACAGTTTTTTTTCTAATTAGCTTATAAAACTGTTGATGGCATATTATTGTAAGTGTGAGTTCAAAGCTTGCTAATAAGCCTACCCTACTCAGAGGAGGCGAGATAATGGAATGGCACAAAGCAGACGAACTTTCAGAGATTTTTTTTTTGTCTATTCCCTAAAGATGACATGTTGTATGTATCTAGGATCAGATTACTAGAAAAGGAAATGGAGACATTGCTGTTCTCCTGTGCCTTCCCTCAAGTGCCATTGTTTTTAGCTTTCCGTGTAATTCTGTTCGTCAAAGAGGAGGCAAGATGACAAAAAGCTCTAATGAGGCTGCCCCAAAGAAAACTGACACTGTAGTGGGAATATAACAGCATGAAGGTGCATGCTATGATACTCCGACTGTATTATAATGAAAACAGTGACACATTGTAATTGTTCATCCTTCATTATTAGACGTTGACAATCAGTGATTTACCTTTTCTCCGATCACTATTAAACTCCTAAGAAAAGCTATGGCAATTTGTCCAGTACACAATTACTTCATTTGCCATTGGAGAACAGTAATGACATATTCTGCTTACATTAAAAAAAATTGAGGTATTTTACTCTATTATTTTAATTCCTTCAACTTTATAGTCTGGCTTCACCACAGAGTTTTTCTGAACTAAGTAAATGAAAACCCCAAATAACAAAAAATGGCCAAAACATCTTTTATTGGTGGTAACTAATTCCACAATGCACTACTTCTTTTTATAAAATATAATGTGTTGATAGATTAAACTGCTCAGCTGTATGTACAATTAGCAGCCCTTTGGCTTTATGTTGGATGAATCATTTGTTTCATGAGACAAATCAGCAGGAATGAACAAATTTATCCTTTTTAACAAAGTGCAGCTGTAGAGCAAAGACTCAATGCATTTTTAATAATAAAAAGCTATATTTCCTTATGTAACATTTGATTTCTTATATTGAAATAAAAAAAAATCTTCGTTTGTGTAAGTCAATTTGTATTACTTTGAGACGTTTTCAGAAATAATGACAGTATCTTTTCCTTTGTGTTCTGTAACAATAAAAGGACTATCATTGGGTGTTGACCTGGCCCTCCAAAGGCCTAGTACAAGTTAGACTTACCGTGAATCATGTAAATAATCTGTAGACGACTTGATAATAAAAACAGCAGCAAGAGAGCACCTCTAATTCCTTTTATTGGACACACCAGGTGATTCTAGGGTCGGATTTTTTGTTTTTACCTCAGCCCTGGTCCACCTTGGAGATTTAAATAACGGACTAACTGAATAAAATCTCGTAAAATCTTTTCTTTTGAATACGATATGGGTGGTGCTGATTGACCCCTCGATCTTTTGACCTTCCCTGTCCTGCTGCAACACTGAGGCTTAGCAGTCAGAGACACATTTTTCTTCCCCCCTCCACCTCAGTCCTAAGAAATTATGCTGAAATAACACACAAGCTGCCTAATCTGATATTCATTCCTTTCTTATATAGCCCTGCTTTCCAAAGTTGACTAAGGCCACATTATTTAGGCATTAAGGTAGTGTGATAAGGGAATTAGGCTGGTCATTAATCGTTTACACGTCAAATGCAGCAGAGCAGCTCGGGGAGGTGATTTAGTGAGGCAAAGCCATATAGCCCTTGTTAATCCACCTCTCACACGTTTTAATTGGAAGAGGCTTCCTGGATAGGAAATTTATGAATGGATTTAAGGCCATTTCTTCCTTAAAGCCATCATTTATTTCATATTGTTAATAGGAGCTTTAACACTTTATCCACATGGAGACGTATTTTTCTCATCTCCCATTCAGCTATTGTCTTTTTGCACTGGCTGGTTAATTGCCACAGTGTTTTTATGATCCCTGTGCTACAAAAGGAGGGACGCAACGTAAAACAGGCACACAAATGAAAACAAAGTGTGAAAGCGTTATTATGAGCAACTTTGTGCGTGATTTCCACACACGCAATGCAAATTTTGACGTATTTATTTTTTGTATCAAGGCCCCATGTTTGGGTCTCTGCTTGAATCTCCATGACGACCCAAACATGGATGAACAGAAAACGGCACTATTGACTTAACCCTCCTAGTGGCCTTAAGCTGCTGCTGCTGCTGCTGCAGTGCCAGCATTGTGCAGGCTGAATTTTTTTGCCTTCAAATCTTCCAAAGGTCAGAGAATTAATCCTCTGAATAAACCTTGTTTTTAGCAGGGCTGCACACAGGCCACACAGGAGAGAGAGGGAGAGAGAAATGAGGCACGGGAAACATGCATGTGATGGACATTTAATTGTACATTAATATGTGGCGGAGTGGGAAGAATTGCCTTTTAGGAGCCACATAAACAAAGAATGCAGGAGGTTTTCCTGTCTCCTGCCTTTATTCCCGCTTTGTACTTCCATTCTTATTTTTCCCCAGCCTCTGATGTGAAAGGATTTGGCACTAAGATGCACGCAAGGGGAGGGGGGAGGAAAAAATCCTGAAAAGTGGATCAAAAAAGTAAATGAAAAATAATGTCATATTACTGAAAATATGAGAGGCTAATTTGTGCCGACTTTTTGCTAATTTTGTTCTCGCCACAGAAAGAGGAGCCGTCACCTGCTCGGCGCCACAGCGCTGACAGTGCCAGTGATCCATGAAATAAGCTGCCGCTGGCTTTGTTCAGATAAGAATGAACAAATCTGCACAATGTACTGCTCTCGGAATCTCATTTTCATACTTGCATGCAGGCTAAAAGAAATAAGCTGTTTGCAGGCTTGATTAATCAGACATTTGAGGGGTTTTTTGTCTCTTTGATCTGTTCTGTCTCCTAGGTAACTTGGTTGACATTAATGTTGAGCCCCAGTAAAGACAATCAGGGAGTGTAGACTAAACAGATAAAATAAAAAAAAGAAACAGGGAAAATATTAAAGACCTTCAATGCTTTAAATGTAGTAAAAGCTGTGTTGTGAATTTAAAAGAGGGGGAAATGAGGGGCATGGAAGTGGGTTTTAATTTTGCTTTTGGAATGTTCAGGAAGGCGTGTTTTCAAGACCTTTTGCATTTCAAATGCAACCCCACAGGAGAGCAGGTTAATGTGGGTAATCCTCGTGTAGGCAAAAAGAAAAAGCTCTGTCAGTAAATCTCCAAATGAAACCATTTAGCATCATGCAGTTTCGTTTGATTTGCTCCCAGAATGAGCCAGTGTGGGTTTCTTTTTTTTTTTTTTTGCAAACACAGAGAGCAAGAGCTGTTCTCAGATTTGTCAACAATTTAATAAATGTGTGGTTTATAATCTCAGCATGCATCAGAGCCACTCAGAAGCATTTAGCACCTACGCCGCTCTGCCAAGGAGCAGGGAACACCCTGAAGTGGTTTTATCTGCTCGCAAATCTACTGCAAATGTTTGAGCAACCGTCCCCCCTCCCTCGTTATAACTCTCTTAAAGAGGAGAGGGGAGGAGAAAAGAGGAGAAAACATGATTTGAGGAATTTAAAACCTATAAAAATGGCAAAGAACTGGAGAACTGTCATAGTATGTACGCTTCAGGTTATGCAGACGCTCTCACAAATCTTCCAGTGACTGTATAGATGAATGCCTTGAGGGCCCAGCCGGAGCCCAGTACTTGCAGCCAGCCGGAGCCCTTATCTTAAATCCAAGCAAAGTACCATTAATCTTTTTGAAAGACCTTTATGGCTTTTAATGTATCCCAAATTAGAACATTTTACACCCTTGGTTCCTGAAATATGGTGATAAAAAGCCTTTAGAGTTTAATTTTTCCTGCCTGCTCGCTCTGACCTGCTTAATCCCAGCATGCATTAGGAGATATTTTAGTTTCAGTCTTTCTAATAAAGTTTATCCCACTTAATTATAATTGAAACATTTTTTTCCAGCAGGTCTTTTTTTTTTTTTTTTCAAGTGGCGCAGTGGTGGCACATTTCTTCATTACCTTAAGACTTTCTTTCCCCCTTGATTGTACTCTGAATATTACAAAGAATTACCCAAAGGTTTGGTGAAATTGTTCCAAGTTGTTTATCAAAGTTTGCCTTTGCTTGAATAATAAACCTATCTCAGGAGTGAAAGAGGGGGCAGGATTTTTCCCTTTGTTTCCTGTGCTTCTGTGTGACTGGGGTTATTGGGATTATTCTGCTTCACAATACACACATATGTCTTCCCTGGGATTTGAATGTTTGCCTCTTACAGTCACGGTCATTCTCTTCACTTCTGATTTCAGGGACTGCCTGCATTGCTCCGAAAAAAAAAGTCACAATTGGAGACGAGTGGAAAACGCCTTTGCAACATTTTTGAAGTGGAGGGGGGGAGGCAGCACAGCTGACATTGTCTCTCATTGTTTGTTTAGTATTTCATTTGCACATTAAAAAAAAGGCATCTAAAAGAAACAGCATTGAGTGGATGGAGGGGGAAAGACTGTAAACTCTAAGATGAAAAACGCAACTCTTAAAACACATCAAATATATGGTGGTGAGAATGTTATTGAAACAGTGCTCACAAAATGTTAATATTGTTAGAGACCTGTGCGTAATATTCATCGACCTTTTAGTTCTCTACAACATCTAAAAATTCTTTAACGTCTTTAAATGTGGCATTTTTTCTTCAATCTATCATCTGGCATCTAAAATGTGAGAGAGCCGAGTGACTTTATTCGCTACTCTTTGACAAAATACAAAGAAAACAAGCAGATATTGATATTTTTTCCACTTTTCTTTGTAGTCTAATCAGGTGCTGTCCCAACTTCCAAGTTTAGCATTCATTTAGAAAGTGTGTAAGAAGCCTTAGCTGCTCAGATACATCAAGGAGGGTTCAGATTATCAGTAAAAACAAGTACATCGAGTCCTGCTGCAGACCTGACTACGCAGGCTTTGGGATCATATATAAAAACAGAACACGTTGAAGCAGATTTTCTCCATGATGATGGGGCAACCCGTCTGCCATGCACCTTTTAGAAAAAGTTGGTCACATATTGACTTCATTTTTTTAGTTTTTTTTCTTTTAAATGCTTCATGACTTGTAATATATTGTACATATGATTCATAGAAATAAGCAGATGTTTGCTGCAGATGTACTATTGCAGAGAATTACTTAAACCTACTGTTTACATACTGAATAAGCGGTGGGTTAGATGTTATTATATGTTCATCACATACATAAAATAGCACTTATTCCTACTGAATGAAATATATAATGCAGGCTTTCGTGGTCACATTCTGTCAAATATGTTGCACTCAATCCTGACGTCACATATTGCCAGGCTTGCTAGACTGCAGGATTGTACGGCATTCACGTGTCGTTTGGTTTAATGACAGTTTTGCTGTGGTGTGGAGGAGGCATCGCAGGCAGCAGAGACTTTGACAAGAAGCCACCCTCACACATCAGTCAGAAGGGGCTTTTTTCTTGCCACAGACTGATTTTCATTCTCTAATGAGCCTCTCCTCTGTCTGCCTCCAAATAGATGGCCGTGAAAATCGCTCAAGCTGCTGATTGCCGTGACTTTGTGCAAGGCAAACAGGAAGAGGAAGCTTTGAGGGCAGCGCAGAAAAGGAAGAAGCAAATAGCCTGGGGGTATGACGTCTGTCTCTGGTCTCATGTTTATGTTTGCCATCATTTCTGCCATGCGCGACCACTCTGGGTTCAAGTACAGTTAAGATGGAGCCGCCGAAGCTTGAATTAGCTAGTGTGATTGAAGTTGATGGCTAAAATGTATTCATAAGGGCTTCAATGTTTTTTTTTTTCTGTTTTGCAGCTTTGAGGCGAAAAGGCGGTGGGAAACCAAAAGCAACATGGGCTACATGTGACAAACACGGAGGAAAAAGAACAAGACTTTATATATATATATATATATATATATATATATATATATATATATATATATATATATATGTGTGTAGCAGACTGATCATGTTTCTTCTTATACTTTTTGTATATTTTGAAGATTTTACAGCAGCAGCATGGGAGAGGAGAAAAGTCAGCAGTTGGCTGAGAGGAAAAAAAAACCCAATCCAAAGAGTAAAAAGGAGGAAAAAAATGATGAAGCATTCAAATTAATTCCTAAGGCACCCACTGGTGTCTGCATTGTGTTATTTTTCATTACATTTTAGTGATTTGAGCGTTCTGCCCCCCCCCCAAATTAAATCTGGTGTACATTACTGGATGACGCGTTTATTTATTGCTGTAAAGTGGGTTAATCATGAAGGCGCTCTTTTCTTCTTCTGGGGAAGAGAAAGGAAAGATTAGAGCTCTAATGCAATGTACAGGATAATGTGCGATAGGATTTGGGAGTAGAAAATGAAATTTGGCTGCTGTAAACTGTTGTGAGCAGTCGTAAACTGGAAGTTCGAAACAGAGGCTTTGCTGCTGGCCCTCGCCCATGCTGGGAGACTCGCTATTGTTTCGGAGCCTGAACAAGAGGCGCACGCTGTTTCTCGAAGCCTACACTCGCTGCTCATTGTGTGATGAGCTCTCTTCAGCATCTGTAAACTCGTCTAAAAACCGTTCCTCTCCCTCTTACTTTGATCTTTTTTCTTCTTCTTCTTCTTTTTTTTTTGATCTGCAGCACTTGCCTCCGCAGCTACTCAACACTTCTGAAATGCTCATTCAGATTCCAGGAAGTGTTAATTGCAACCAGCAAGCACAATAAAAAGCCGAAGAAAGATAATTACTTTTAGTCATAATGCTTGATTTTTTTTCCTTTTTTTTAACCAAACCACTTTAAAAGAAAAAAAAACTGACTGCTTTGCTTCAAGGTAATAAGAATTAAAAATTAATCCACCTAAGTTGTTTGCATTTCACATATTTGGGCACTTTGTCCCCTGGTGAGGCGCGTTCTCATAGGCTCGCTGCATCAGTATGGAGTAAATTTAACAAAACATCAGCATTAAAAGTTTGTAGGTCATTATGACGCAAAACACCTGAGCTAAGGAAATCCAAATATGAGCGCGAGAGAACTTGGTGAACTTTAAAAAAACACAGGATACTGTTTTGTATCCTCTCATGTCACGTGACTGTGTCAGAGAAGCTGTCAGTTGGCGGGAATTGGTGCTAATTAAACTATTAATTATCTCTGTAATGAGACACAAGTTAAAACTGTGTTAAGCACATCAAAGTACAACATGGGATTTCTTCACTTTGATGAATGCTATGAAAAATATATCTTGACTGAAGAGTGAGGAAACATCAGAGATGCTTCATTAACGGCAGCAGAATTAGGAAGGAAGCAAAAAAAATGTATGGCCTTTGAAAGTTTTTGGATAAGTGCTTAAGCGCAAGACATTTATTACAGGGAATTACTGGATGCAGGTCTGATTATTGCGTATTTCACAAACATTGCAGAACTTTCCAGAGATAAGGGTGCTCCAAGAAAACCGGGCTCCTTTTTTTTGCTGCTACAGGATTATAGAACAAAAAAAACATCACAGTACATGGACTTGTAGTCATGTAGCCTTATTTTAAAACTAGTTGATGTCAGTGAACATGACCGGTGCTGATCCAAGAGCAGCGCAGCGACGTATCAATAGCATCTCACTTATTAATCTCTTTGAACGCAGCATAATGCCCTGAGCAGAGATGAGTCTGCTTTTAAGCTGGAAAATCCACTTTCCTCTCCCATCATGTTGAGGAGGTGTTTTCAGTAGTCTCTTACTGGAGGCCAATCTTAGCCCCTGACCTGGGCTGATTTGTCGCGAAACGCAGAGACAAATTCCTTGGGCACATGTCGAACCACTTCTAGGAAAACTGTTGTGTAAAGCAGGCTTTGAAAGAAAAAAATAAATAAAACCTCAACAACAACAATCCCATTAAATGGTTGGAAAGCTGCTGTTGTATGAAAGGGAACATATGTTGCTGGTAACAAGACATTGGCGCTATCGCTTGCTGCTATCGCCGGCTGGAAGAGGATTAACTCGGAGGAGAGATCTCCGAGATGCTGCCGATAAAGGCTAGCCACGCTGAAAAACACTTCACACCTAGAGCGCGGTGTAGCTCAGAGGAAGGTGGCTTTGTTTGTGTGTTGTTAATTGTTTTCACATCAAATTTTAGCCGCAGTGGTTTTTGGGGGGATTTTTTTCACACATTTTTTAGTTTTTTTTAAAGTTCAGCTCCATTTGGAAACCTAATGGTTTCCAAACGGAGTGGAGCTGAGAGCCAAAACACCACTTTGGCATTTCATAAAAGGAAAAAAACAAACAAACCAAGAGTTTTACATTTTATTATCAAAGTGTGATGTGTTTTGTTTTTTAGTTTATTAGTGCCTCATGTCCTATTTTGTTTTGTGCCTCAAGCCAAAGCAGAAGAGCTGTAACGTGTCAGTTTTTACATTTGATATCATGTCAGTTATGATTGTATTCTTGCACACAAGCCCCCCCCTTTCCCCCACACCTTATTCTCAAAGTAACACAGTGGGAGTGACAGACAGCGTGGATGTTGACATATTCCTTGGCTGATTTAATGACCTGCTTAATTCTGGCACGTCGGCAGCCCTCTCAGATGTTTTGCAGTTTTAATTAGTGTAATCGTCGCTCTCGAAAAAGGCCACAGGGTTGTTTAATGGGTCATGTTTGTCAAGATGCACAGAATTATAACACAAAAGACATGCCATTTATTCAGCGCTACACTCTTAGAGTGATTATGGGTGTCACAATTGATAATTAGAGGAAGAATTGATTCATCTGAAAGCCAAAATGAACCTCTGTGGTGTGAGGAAATTAGTTTGACAGTGTTTGGATGAGCGGTGTTTACACTGCAGTGAGGCGGTGTGGGAACACTTCACCACTCTCCTGTTAACTGAGGCAGCGTGCACACACTTAACCGCTGTTTGTGGACGGGAGAGTAAGGAGGCTGGATCTGACATCTGGAGCAGCGACTGGAAAATTTTCAGCTGTGACCAAAGTTTTCATGAAATTATCAATGCGTTGTTTCATTCTGCAGGCTCGTGTCACATGATAAGCAGAGGTTATGGTTCCAATTTTCAGGCAGCAAAGAACAAAGTTCTCCGCACAGTTCTCTCAAAGTGTGTGAATTAGGTCAGGCTAATAGTTACGATTTATAAAAACTGTTTAAATGCACTTACTCTGCACTAATTAAAAACTATTCTATATTATGTGGGTTACATATACACCCTCTTAATGGTTTCTTAGTTCAAAACTGCTTCGAAAGCATCTATTTTATCATTTAGCCTGACTTGTAGAACAAAAGAATGAAAGTGAACTTTCAATTAATTTTCTCCCTTTGCTATCGCGAAATAAAAACATTCCCACGCACAAATATGCTGAGCATGCACTCATTACGTATTCATCTTCATTCTGCAAACCACATATTGCATTTTATCTGAATGAATTATTAACCAAGTTAATGAATATTTCATTTTTCTTTATGGAACCATTTAACAGTCCCAACAGAGGTAATGACATCTTAAGCAGAGCAAGTACCTGGAAAAAAGGGGAGGAAATTATGTTTTTGACCAGTTAGGTTGTCATGCAACATATACAGATATATTGACCTGTTAAAAGCTTTTATTGTAGTCTGATTTTAACAGTGAGCATGTGGTGATTCAACACTCCCCCTTTAGTCATCGTGTATAAATGTGCCTTTAATGTATAACTTGCACTGACCTAAGAATGGATACAGCATGATCTAAAGCAGCCGGAGGGGATTTACACTGAGAAAATGAATTTAATGGTGTAATTAACGTTACCTTGATTTGTCTCAGGAAAGGCCTCACTAGCTCCAGTTTGTGTGGTAATTTATTACTGAGTTCCTATATGAAGAACACGCACCTACAGTACAGCAGGTAATTACAAACACAGGCTTGATTAGAGGACTACTACTCTAAACTACTCTGAACTTGTTACTGATCAATTAACACGAACACAAGACAGCAGCAATCCCTTCATACTGAATTAACCCTTATACGCAGAAGTCACGTGACTTGTGTTTTGATATGTTTTATACCAACATGCTCCTCCTTTCAGAAGAAGTACAAATAATCACGTTCAGAATATTAGATCATAGTACAGGGGTGTCAAACATATGGGCTCTGGGCCAGAAGGGGCCCATAAAAGGGTCCAGTTCAGTTTTTTTTAGCAAAGCACACTGCTGTTCGTGATGCTGCGACGTCAGTGTTGCTACACAGGAGTGGAAATTTATGGAAGGAGAAACGATTCTTGTTACTTTTAAGTTATTTGAGAAGGAATAAAATGTGTAGGCATTGAGCTGGATGTGTGTTAGATTGTACTTGAACTTTTTACACCAAAAGAATAGAAATAAAGCTGTTTTGTTTTTAATATATATATATATGTATATATTTCTGGTCCCGCCCATGTGTGGTTGAATTGGATTCTACATATATGTGGCCCATAAATTACACTGAGTTTGACACCCCTGGCATACATTCACTGACTTTATTAGGTACACCTGTTAAACTACCCATTAATGAAATCAGCCAATCACAGTGCAGCAACTCAATCCATTTAGGCACGTACATGTGGTCAAGACGACCTGCTGATGTTCAAACTGAGAGTCAGAATGGGAGTTAAAAGTTAGTATTTCAGAAGCTGTTGATCTACTAGGAACCATCTTCAGGATGTACTGATAATGGCCTGAGAAAGAGACAACATCCAGCGAGTGGAAGTTCTCTACACAAAAATGCCTCGTTGGTGTCAGAGGACAATGGAAGGACTGCTTTGAGCTGAAAGGAAGTAACAGTAACTTGAATAACCATTCCTTCTCTCTAAAGTTCGTAGGCTACAGTAGTAGAAGGCCACTCCTGTCAGCTAAAAACAGGAAACTGAAGCTACAATTCAGATGGGTCACCAATCCTGTACAACAGCAAATTGGAAAAATGTTCCCTGATCTGATGAGTCTCAAATTCGACATAAACAACATGAAAGTGTGGATCCATCATTCCTTGTATCAAAGGTTCGGGCTGCTGGTGATGTGGGGGATATTTTCTTGGCATGCTTTGGGCCCCTAAGTACCAACTGAGCATCACTTAAGCACCACAGCCTACCTGACCATGTGCATCCCTTTATGACCACAGAGTACCCAACTTCTGATGGATGCCAGCAGAATAACATGCTATGTCACAAAACTCAAATGTTCTCAAACTGGTTTCTTGAACATGACAATGAGTTCATTGTGCTCACTGTCTCTGTACTCAGTCACAGCACGTTTGGGATGTGGTGGGGATTCAAATCGTGTCAATTTGGACCAAAATCTCTAAGTTAGGTTACCAGCACCTAGCTGAATCTATGCCACAAAGAAATTAGGTAGTTGTGAGGAGTCCAGCCTGGTACTAGCATGGCGTAACTAATGATGTTGGTAGATGCATAGCATAACATATACAGTAGTAAAATTACTGCATAGTATAGCATATAACATGACATATAGCAATCTAGCATAGCCAATAATAAAACAGAACAGTATAATATAGATTAGTTTAGTAGTGACATATTTTAGAAGAGCTCTTTATTGTTAAATGTGTAAAACAGCAGTTTAGTGGTAGAACTAAAAAAAAGCAGTATAATTACTTCCTTGTATTAGATATCCATTATACTAATCTATAAATGATGCTAATAACAGCTGAGTTATGGCTCACAAAATACTGCAAGTATAGCCTAAAATGTACACTGTGCATTTTAGTGAAAATCATGATTTTTTTCCCCCATTACTACAAATTCCACCTTAACTTTTCGTCACGTCTAGCTTTAAGACTAACCCGAGCTGTCATGTTGACTCCAGATCCTCATTTATTCACTGTTGTCTCATCAGTGCAGTGTTTTATGAGCACCAGTGTTGCCATGTTGGAGGCTTGTCTAACAGTCCGGGCAGGCCCAATGAGCAGGGAACCAATTTGCGTCCAAACCCCAAGGAACTCCAAACTCTCCCAAGTAATTCCCTCTATTCCGACTCGTTAAAACCTTGTCTCGACACAAACAATAGCAACGCTTTGTAAAAGTGACTTTAAAACCTCTGCCAAGCATAATTTATCATTTGAATGACAATAGACCACTTAGCACTGCTTAAATTATTTCTGTGCTCTATCTGCTACTTGACTGTCTTTGTGTTGTAACAGCGGACGATCATTAACGCCACAGGGTGATGTGGTGCTCTCTTATCACGGGCTCGGTCCTCAGAGTTTACTTTAGATAGAAACTGCTGGGCCATGACAGCAACAGCTTGTTTTTTATTCCAAGACTTGTCTAAGTCATGACTTATTAGATTCAAGTGTAACAGAGTGAACAATTCAGAAAGTAAAATTATACTTTTAAAGAGGTTATGTCATGTGAGAGGCTTCATATGATTAATTTATCTTAAACATTTTCAAATGGACGGGGCAAAGAACAGTCTTAATCATGACAGCAGAAATGAGGTGCAGAGAGCAGGGGAGGATAAAAAACACTACTGACTGAGGAGCTCAGAAATAAAGGCAATCTCGCTTCAAATGATTTTATTCATCTTAAACTGACATTAATGTGGAAAGATAACGTGTGTTGAACTAATAGAGGAACGTGTTTACATCTGGGGTTCAGTTTACTGAGATGTCGCTGTTACGGCCAATGAACTGTTCCACAACAGATGTTGTGGAATCTTCTTAATTTTTTCCATAAATTTCACCCAAACTTTTGCTGAAGGTGAAATTTGCACACTAATAACAAATCCCACAAAAACACCAAAGCCAACAATGAATTAATGCTGCTAGTGTTGCTGTTTGTGTATCCAAAGCCAAAGCCTGTCTCATTCTTCTGTGCCACAGAGCTCCACTGTGCTCCATTAAAAACACATCAGTGAGCCACACTAATGTTCCTTCATTACAATAAACATACTCTGTAGTAAATTTTGGGTACTCTGCATACACCTTCCTGCTGCTGAAAAATACTCACTAAAGCACCAAATCCAGATTAGTCCACCACTGAAAATAGTCCCCAACAAATTCACTATTTACCCCGTTTCATGTAACTTTACTTTCTTGCTGAGGGTGAGATAAGAAGCTCAAAAATACTCCTTTGCCTGTCCATTCTGAGACTAAAGCCAAGATTGTTTTAAGCTAGCATGACGACTGAAAATGCTGAAACATCAGGACTGCCTCTGTATATGTATATGACCCCAGTCACACATGGTTGCTAGGGGAAAAGGTGTATCCAGTGAACAGTTACTGGATGAGTTGCAGAAACAGTGCCATCCTGAAATCATCCTTGTGATTGCTTTGGTTGCAAGCAGACTGCTGCAGTTGCATGAAAGGTGCCAACTTGTCGGCAAACATTCTGCAGTTTATTCTCCATGTTGTAGTGAAACTTGGAAATTTGACACACACCAGAAGCAGAGAACATTCACCTTCAAAATAAAAGCCTTACTGCTGCAACCAACACAGTTCAAAAGGTGCAACTTTTACTTTGAAGGCAAACCAAATCTGTTTACAGTTTGTATTGCTCTCATCACATTTTCACTACCACTTGGCGAGCGGTAAGTGTTTGCAGACACATCCCACAATCAGTGACCACTTTTCCCTAGCAACAAGCAGATGCCAGGGTGTCACTGACTGGTCTTTGGGCTGGTTTGACTAAAAATCGATTTCACAGCAACTGCCAGCAAGTGGTTGTAAGATGGTTACTAACTGGTCTCTGAGATTGTGTGCTTGGAGCCTAATGTGGTATTTATGTTGCCCTGCTGTCAGCTTTCATTTAGTATGACAGTAATATCATTCTCTAAAAACAAAAGCACATGTTGAATTTTGCTTCAGGGTCAGTAGATATAACCTGTGTTAGCTCTTATGTCCTATTGACATGATTAAGAACAAAAGTCTAACAGCAGTTCATATATGCTTTAACAATACGTACTTTGCATATATTATTAATGAATTTCATTTTCTGATTTGAAACGCTCATCATTAAGTGACCTAACAGTTAAGTATCATGTTCAACAGCAGACAGGTACCACATTCCTGCACCGTGTAGCTTCGTGGCCCATCGTTCCCGTCTTGTTCTCCATACAGTGATAACTGCCATAATGAGATTTGCCATTAAGAAAGAAAAGAATGAAAAGGACCCCAGCCATCTGTATAGCTCACTATAGTAAAAGACTGAATGCTATCAAGCCAGAATTCAATCACTGAATTATAGCCTCTTTGTGTGCGTAGGGCTAGTGAGTACCTCACACTATATTCATTTCAAAAAGGCCTCAATTTAATTAGTTCTCATATGGTGAAAAATTCATGAATTTGTCTGCTATCCCCGCTGCCATTGTTGTGAGTGACTTAAGCGGTGGTGTTGGGCTTTCAGGCGGTTTGGAAGGAAAAACAGCCCCCCACAAAAAAGAAACAACTGTTTATGTAAATAGACACTGCGTGTTTACTTGGTGGAAGAAAGCGAGGGCCCTGAACAGAGTGCTAAGCTTAGCGTGGCTCTGCCAAAGGGGACCTCTCACCATCAACTTCAGTCTTATTAAACTGATTACCAACTCCAGCTAATTAATCAGAGACAGTGCCCTTTCTTGTCATGCAGGGAGGGAGCTCTGTGTGTCTCACAGAGTTCCTCTCTCACTGCCTCCCCCTCCCATCTGCTCGCCTCTGTTCCCCCCTTTCTCCCTTTTCTTTTTCCTGCTTTGATTGAAGTAGGGGAATGGTAATTTTCATGCATCATCTGGGCCGGCAGGATGGGAGGACAAGTAGTAATTACGTTAAACAAACAAGGCCGAGATTGCTTGAGAAGCTACCTCTTTATTTAAGCTCGCGAAATACGAAAACAGGGTGAGAGCATAATGGTTTCAAAACGCATTTTACACCCCATTTTGTTCATTGCGTTCGATACGGTTTTCATCTTAGATAAGGAGTCGTCAAAAAAAAAAAATGTAAGCGAAGACATAATTGCCATTTAATAGCAGTTTGGTTGAGGTGCTGCAGCGTAAGAAGTTCAGGGATTTGAATGTAATTTTTTTCCAGCCTTTGGTTTCTGGATAAGCATGTTGTGCAGATCCAACATGTAAAGGTTTGCTGCTGTTAAGGAGGCATGTTCAGTAATCTAGTTAATCTTACTCTAGTTTTATAGGCTGTTTTAGACCAACAAAGTATGTTGTTTTGGCATAACAACAGAAAGCCAACCTGCACTTTGCAAACCTAATGCTTCTAGCACCGTAATATAGACTTTCACAGTCTATATTTTTAATAGGCTTAAAAATACCTGGGGTAATTTTATTAGCATGATTGGGTACACCCTGAAAAGAATTTTGAAAAAGACGTCATCATCTGCATATTTAGTATCATGGCCATGACTATACTGCATCCATGAAATCGTAAAAGTTAAAAGTCTACAACACAATAAAAAAAACAAACAACAAACAATATTCAGAAATGCCACTACCTTCTCTGGGCCCGAGCTCATTTACGAAACAAAAAGGAAACTTGGCCTTTGGAACAACATGTATCATGCAGAAAATAGTTTTTCAGAGAATGACTTGCTTATTTTAGCAAGATCATGCTAAACGACATTCTCCATGTTTTGCAACAACATGGCTCTGAAACATTTCCTAGCTCAGTGTTTCCCAACCTTTTGAAGCCACCGCACATATTTCACGCACGATCTGATATCGTCGTGTTGGTGTTGTTCCCAGATCATCATACTAAATGTTGTTCCAGGATCAACATTGGAAGTGACCAATCAGAATTTTGTGACGTCATACTTTTGCGACTTCGGGAAAAACCGCCGTAAAACAAAAAACTGTACTTAAGCTGCGAGAAACCGCCTCTGTCCGCCGATCAACGGACCCTGACCCCAACCCTTTAATAAACGCTAAGCAGAATTGATATTGTCCTTGCAACATTGGAATTTCATAAATGCACGAATGGCTTGGCGCGCCAAAGAATAACGTCGCAACATTCTGATTGGTCACTTGCAATGTTGATCCTGGAACAACATTTTCATGATGATCTGGGAACAACACCAACACGACAATATCAGATCATCCCATATTTCACTTTAGAAAAATCAAACGGCACACCAAAACAAAACAAACAAAAATGTCACAAAAATCATATTGATAACTTTCCCCCACGGACCAGGTACAGCGGAATTGGCTCAGTTTGTTCCCAGTATACCTTTTTTGCTTTCTTCTGAACACTACTCATGCTACGGCCTTCATTTGGGTCAGACTGACTACTTTTTCTCTTCAAATATTTATCTATTGCTATTACGTGCTGTGTTGTCTCACTCACAGCATGACTATTATGTAATTTCTTCTGTAATATCTTCTTCTGTTTTACTGGCAGTTAGCAACCAATTTAATTAGAGCAGATAGTTGTACTGCCCTCTAGTGGAAGAGAATGTAATTGTTCTGCCCGTTTCTCACGCTGGTCACTTAGAGTACTAATCAGACGGCACCAGATAATCTTCCACGGCACATTGATCATTTCTCGCGGAACATAGTGGTTGGGAAACACTGTTCTAATTATACAAAAAAAAGGGGAAAAACAGATACAACAAAGGAAGTCCAATACTGAAGAGCATCTGAAGTCCTATATCAAAAAAGAGTGTGAACATATTAAGCCTTACAAACTGCAACAATTGGTTCATTCAGTCTAAATAATTCCTTACAAACATTCTGCCAACCAACACATTTTTAAAATGACAAAATGTTAAAGAACTAAAGAGCTGCATGAAGACTGACATACTCGCTTGCTTGTTGCATAAGTCTGTTGTGACATGCCACACATATCCAAAAGATAACTTAATACTTGGATCAGTTTCTGCGTTTTAAATTTAAAATAGAGAAAAATAAGTGCTTTTACTGCCATTACCTGCAGAAGAAGACTTGATTTGTTCTGTTTAGGAACCAGTGCAGTTAAACAGGTACATAGTAGCTTTGTTTTTGCCAGCTGGTTGTAAATAACATAACTCAAACAGACCTTAATTGGACGTTCATTAAGTCAATCCATGCGTGTAAACATAGCGGAGGTGTTTAGCCCCTGCTCATACAGTGCATTCAGTCTTTTCTCCTTGAGTGCGATTCTTTTGCTGCTAAACCTCCCAGAGTTTAAGCCTCCTGTGATTAACCCTCACTGCTTTCCACACGCTCAGAACCAGACATTTTTAATGCCCTTACAGACGTTTATGTTAAGTTCATGCGCTCCTGTGTCTCACTCCAGTGACTTGGCGTTGCATGTTTAGTCACATGTTCTAATTGCTTTTAATGGCTTATTTAACAGCGTTAATTTTTCAGTTATTCCACAGCTGGCTAAATCGTTTCTCATCTTTCGTTTCTCGCTTTTCTTTCCTGAAACTCATGTGTGAACCACCTTTGTGTGTTTTTCCATTTCACATCAGAAGGTGTTTTGCCTAAAACAACAGAACTTACCACTAAAGGCCAGCATGAATATGCAACCTCGGTTTCTTCACACTTAACAATGCTTGCATTTACAATGAATGTTAACATTCAATCAGTACGGTTATGTTTAGTAGCAACATTGTGAAAAAAACCTGAATCAAAATAATACAGTGGCATAAATATTTAATCTTAACCGTCAGACGAGTATCCAGTGAGTGTTTCTGCCTGAGGAAAGGGTGGTTTGTGTGGGAATGGGGAAGCTCAGATCCCCATTTTCCCAACTCATACTTCCCGCTGTTCTGTCTGATTGTGTCATCTTTGTCTTAGCCTGATGTGCTTGCCTCCTCCTCTGGAGAGGCTAATGCAGGCTCTTTTTTTCCCCTGCAATCTCACCAAATGCCAAGTGTAACTGGTGCCCTATTGCTCCTAATTAATGCGTGATTAAAGAGTGAAATAAGGGATTCTACCAGTGATTTGTTTTTTCAAGGAGTAAGAAATTAATCCCCTTTGGATCTTGCAGAATCATTTAAGGATTCTCCTTGTTCTGTTTATCAAATAAACCAAGTAATTAGAGACTTTAGATAAGTAGGCTAAATTGATGCCCGCCCTATGTCTTCCCAAGCTAGTGTTGGCTGATAGAAACAGCTGTGTTGCTCTGGTAATGTGCGGCATTATACTTGTCCAATAACAATGCCCTTTGTGTTTGGTAGTCGTGTAATTACGCTGGGGAGCCTCCTTGACCTTGGTAAGCGCATCTATCTTACTAGTGGATCAGTGTATTTCATTTCTTAACACACAAAGATACATCACAGGGGAGTTTACTGACATCCCCATGAATGTAATTCAAAGTACAGACTACATTACTGGCAATGCACGATTGTGTAGTATGCAATAGTGCAGTTATCCAGGCTGATGATACACGCACAGCCTCCGGCTATTTAACAGCGTAATCCCCAGCTAACTTATTGTAGCCCTACTGTATCTGGCAGACCAGCAGAGTGATTTTTATTACTTTCCCCCGTGTACCCAGGGGAGGCATCTTATCTCACCACTTGGTTTTATGCAGTTTGGTTTTGAAAGCTCTACAAATGTTGGAAATTTGAATTTAGTCTGACCAGGTAGACACACGAAGCAGCGACTTCACTTTGGTCCTTTGCCGCTCATCACCCCTCCTGTATGGAACGGGGTCGACCATTTCTGGTGTTGCATCAGTGTTTCCAACACTGCACCTGCAGCAAGTGTCCAGCTTGAGACCTCAAAAAGACACTTTGAAGCCAAGCAGGGCCGGGCTGTGTAAATGACTTCATCTTGTCCAGATGAAAAGGAAAATGTTAGGTTTCGGCATCACGAACAAAGATTGAGCACGTGTGTTATGTTGTCATGCTCTTTGCAACAGTTTGACTTTTAGCTGGACTTTTTACTGTATGAGTAATAGTCCACAGAGCCCTGTAGGAGTGAGATGAGGAGTACAAATTAGAAATGTCTGCCATTTAATTAGTAATTTGTGCTGAGAAATATGGTTTTGTCTTTGTCTACTGGAGTCATGTGAGGAAAAAAATGGGGTTAATTAGTAAATATACTTTTTAGGCTATTGCTCCATTCATTATACACGTCTTTGTCCCTTTATCAGTTTACCTATACTAATGTGGAACTACAGTCACACATTTATTAGAGTGTAGTACAAACTACACACTGACAGCTAATCAACTTTAAAGAGAATCAATTTAAATTTGCATCCTTAATAGTTGTTTTTTTCACCAATGGAAACATTTGCATTAACTTAAAAGTGAACAATACTGATACCTGATGTGTATTACACACATGAAAACGACAAAACCCCCCAAGTAAAAACAATGCTAGGTGCTGTCAAAAGCAAGCCAAAGGAACAGGTGGTGATATAATCATAGGTGTATAAAAAATGTTGGCCAATTTGAAGCCTACAAAAGTAACAAAGTGGACAGACTGATGCCCAAAAATTAGAAAAGGTTGCAGACCCTTGATGTTACAAGACAGTAATCAGTAATCATCAGTTTCTGAAAATCTTCAGTGTGTAAGGAGTTTTTTAAAAGCTTCATTTTCTGTGACCTAAAATGTGGATGAAAGATCAAAATCCATAAAAAAGAAACTATCCGGACAAAAATACCCATGTGTGTGTTGATAGGGTGTAATGTGGATGTAGCCATCGTAACATAACCTGCTGATTTGTCAAAAACAGTCTGGGTATTTTGGCTATCACCATCTTGGTGTTTTTTAAACCATAATTTCTAATGTGTATTTATTTTTAACTTTATATTCCTATTGCATGTATTTATATTAATATTTCTATAGAGATGCATATATTATATATACTGTAAATATGATAGATTTTGCATTCTATTTCTGTACCACTGTTTCTTTTTTTTTTGCTCCATTACACCAAGACAAATTCCTTGTTTGTGTGCAAACTTGACAAAAAACGCAATTTTGATTTTGAAGCGAGCATGCTAAGTTTTGAGCTAACACTAGCTATCTTGATTAGCAAGCTGCACCCATTGACTATATGGCTAACTCAAACTGACTTTGATTATTGCTAATTAGCTCTACATTTTATAAAATTTTACTCATTTTACTCATCATTCCCTGATAATTGCATTAAAATGCTTTAAAAGAATAGTTTAGAGCTTTAATTTACAGTGATGTGAATAAAGTAACACTAGCAGATAGCTAGCTACCTGCAGAGGCTATGCATACCCTTCTTTGTCGCAAAATTTAGGCCTTAATATAATTTAAATGAGTGAGTTGAAAAATAAATGCCAGGAATAAAGTTGTCAAAAAGGGAACAATAATCTATATTTACCAAAGTCATTTTTGCACCTTTAGCATGTTTGTATTTGCTATAACATTTAGCATTTTAACATCAGAATCTTGGCTTGCCTTTGGAGCCAGCGTCAAGCGGCCATCGATCAAGGGATTTCAGCAATGGCTTCATTTTTAAGCCCCTGAGTTTCCTGCTGAGACTCTTACTTAACTTAGCTCCTAACAGTGAAGTGTTGCATCAAATCTATGCTGTTGGTACTGCATAACCACAAACCCTTTTAAAACTCTATGCAACTCCCTTGAAACTCAACAACATATTATGTGAACACAGCTAGCAATAAGGGGTTAGGGTTATGTTGACAAAGATGTGACTGGTATAGGGTTAGGCTTATCTGACTGACCTGTTCAGTTTTGCTTTTTCCTCATATCCAGCTCCAGCTCCTTAGTTTTTTGGGGGGGTTTTGGCAAGTTTATTTTTCTCGAATTGACTGGAAGAGAATAACAACTCAAAGAGATACTCCACCACAAATTAGTGTTTTTTAGTAAAATTATTGAGAAATGGAGGTAGACTAGCGCAGGTAAAAGCTAAATTAAGCTTTAGAAAAACCAGTGGTCAGGAATTCCTCAGTAAGTGCACAAATGAGTACAAGTATTTCTCCTCTTCATGTCATAAAGAAAATTCTAAAAACAAACAAACAAACAAAAACGAAACCCAGATTTTATTTAGTTGAACTTTTCAGTAGATTAACAGTCTTTTAAAAAAAAAACTAATTTTCCTTATTTATTTATTTTTTTAGGTTTGTTAGCTCATAAAGACATTAGCACCTCAAGAAAGTTAGCTCTACCATCCAGTTTCCTTATTGGCACAATTTTATGGCTAAAAGCTCTTTACTATTATTAATGAAATTTACAGAGGCTTACATAGTTTTGCATCTCTGTACAGCTTTTACTGTAATATTTTAAGTAGATTAGCAACACTTTAAATTGGAGTTACCTGTTCAGTTAACTACGTGTGCTTGTTTTTCCTCTTTGCTACCCATACTCCTTTCTCTTTCTACTTTACTAATGTCTCATGGCTTCCCTTCTCTGGGCACACAGTCTGTCTGTGTACTTCGTTCTTTTATGGCAGGGCTAGCACTGAGCCTTCCTCTAATTAGATCAGGAATTATGGTATGGATTAGGTGAGTGAGGGGCATGCCAGTTCTTCTGACCATGGTAGCTATTTCATGTCACTATTTCAAAGTTATGTGCTTAATGCCTTGCCCCCCCTCCTAGGTTTGCATTATAACACAGCTGCAGGAAGAGTGACAAACACTGTTAATCTCTTGTTTGCTGGCAGTCCATTACAAAGGGGTAAAGCAGGATTTTTTCTCCAGCGCTGTAAACACTCAAAATTCAGCATTGTCCATTACCTCTTAAACACAGCTGATAACAAGCATCATTAATTAAACTGTGGGAGTAAGTGGGGTTACATAAATTGAAATTAATAATCGGGTGCAAACAGAAATAGAATGCATGTTTCCGAATTGTTTCCTCAGAAACTCCCAAATGTAGCTACGTAGATTAAGAAGGTTTGGCTCCTGTTTCGCTTGTGATGTTTCCACCAATCCTAGGGATAGGTTTAGTCATGGAGTGCTCCTTTAATTTGTTTGCCACATTCTCACATTTTCTCAGAAAAAATGATCAAGTAGGCATTTAATTACTTTAAGAAAATAAATCACTTCCCATAGCTATTGTGCTGCTGCCAAGTCTGTTGCACATAAGCTGCAAAGAACATGAAACATTTCACCACTTGTACTTGAAATACTCACTGTGGAGTCAATTTGGAGCAGACGGTGGCAGGAAATGTTGACTCTAGGATGTAGTTAGGGGGGTGGTGGAAACCGTACGGCCTGTAAGAGCAAACTGACGGATATTTTTGTCTTGCTGAAGAATTATAAGCAACAAAGGAGGCTGATAGACGACTGTATACATAAGTTGCTCATTGTTAGCCATTATGTCACATCTAATTACATCATAAAAGCTGGATTCTGGTGTGTAATCAGAAAACATCAGCAAGAAGTGGAGCGTGATACAAATCAAGGCTGGTTTGTTGTGTTTAGTGTGACATGAAAAACCAGCAAGCTCTCTGAGGACTTCAGCATGCCTGAGTGAAGAAGCAGCAGCCCTTAGCACTGTTGTCGGGGAAAATCAAGTCATGGCATGCCCATATGCATCTGACAGTAGTCACAGACAGACTGTGCCATTAAAATGCTTTATAGTTAATAATCTTTATATATTTGAATAGATAATTCAATCAGTCCACAAATATTCTTCTAATCTGAACACAAATTTTACAGGTAGGCATAGGCAAGGACTCCCAGGAGTGATTGCTGGCACTGCAGGCAACTGAGTTCACTTTCATGCATAAATAACAGCCACACTGGGCCGTAATTCCACCTTTGGGAAAACACCAATCCACCTGATGAAGACTGATAATCAAAATCTGGTAGAATTCTCCGAAATTCCCAAAAGGTGACAGCAAATCCCCCGTGAACCAAACTGAGTGATGGGTTGGACAAACATCTGCCAAAAGCCACAGTTGAAATCCATATGGCTGGAAGTTAATTGGCCAGTGCAGGCCCGGGCTTGATGTGAGCTAGATACATAACAGCCTGTGTCGTTGGGCAAAGGTGGCTTGAGGTTTGAGGTCAACACTTGGTTTCATCTCGTACTGTTTCACATGGGCGTCCCAGAGCTTATCTGAGAGCGAGACAGAGGAAATCTGCGGCAAGATTTCCTGCAAATGGCATGTTAAATGTCTCATTAACGCCAGTGACCTCACCCTAATCTATCGCCCATTTCCTTACGGGGAGAAGGATTGTAGTCTTTAGGAAGCCAGTAACTAGAAAGACATGGAGTGATTTTGATGATTTAAAGGTCAAACCATGTTTTTTCAATTTTAGTCAATAATCTGACATAAGACAAGTGTGGCGGGATCTTTGGTGAGTTTGGCAGGTTTGCAGAAGTCTCACTAATAAAGAGTCACAGATTTCCCCCTCAGGTCCTTCCCATGTTGGAGAGGCTTGATTCATTAGGACAGCAGGTCTCTTGAGGGAAATCTCAGGGGTCTTCTAAGCATACAGTTGACTGGAATAACACACAAAAACACTCCAAAGAGGACGGAAAAAGCGCCTCGTGCTTCACTGATGCAAAAGACTACAACAGACATCATTTGCATGCTTTATTTTTCCTTTACATTTTTCACATACATTCAAAACAAATGAGTTTCCCCTGTCAACAAATTGCCATAAGCACTCCACTCCGCCAGCCAAGGGAATTTCCATTAAAGGCGCTTGAGTCAGAATCGGCGTACAAATAAATGACGAGCTCCTGGGAAATCACGGCAACAAGCAGATACATGTTAAAACACAGGAGAGGCTTCTCATTTGAGCTGGAGAGGGCTTCCCAAAATCCAGATGTGATGGAAGCACAGACGGGGCTCAGGCCTCCTCAACAGTAATGAAGCAATTAGACAGACAATTATGAACACCTGTGACGCTGATTGGCACCATGCGGCTCAGGCTCCTTCCGCGGCGCTAAAGACGCCCGAATGTTGCTAAAGTTAACCTCTAACGAGGCCTGTAATGATGACGAGGGCCAAAACCCACCACACTGATGCATGCACACGCACATAGGCACACACTCACAGGAGGTTCGCATTAGGAAGACAGGCTCATCCCACACAGGCGCTTGCGTCATGTATTATTGAAACCAGCTCTTGTATAAACACAACTCCAATAAATTGGGGTCTCAATTTTTCTGATTCATTAAGGTTAATGCAGTTTTAATTAGTGCTTGATTTGAAGCCTATTAGGTGCAATTTATAAGTCCTTTTCTGGGACCTGCAGAATGACGTTGCTTGGGATTAATACGATAAAAGGCACAAGTTGGAATTGTAGTCCCTCCTGGGTTAATGCGCAGACGCAGGGATTCCTCTCTTTTCACTGTAACGGATTGTTTATTTGCACAACTGCTTTCAGGCACATTAAAACAATCTAATGAATAGAGAGCTTTGGCTTCAGGGATTGCATCACCCACTGGATGAACAAATGAAATGGTGGTTAGGCTGTGGCCTGATTAAAAGGATGCTCAGGAAATAGGTTGAAACAGGCTAATATAATAGGGCTTGCAACAGCTTTTCACCTATCAGAGCAACTGCTCAGCCCAGTCCTGATTAAATCAGACTGATGATTATTTCAAATGCTATCATGAGAAGGTGGAACATAGGATAACATTTTGCTTGAATAATTAGAAGTGTCATTTTAAACAAGTAGTTTTATTTTATTAAAAGGAATGTACTCTGAATTTGTCAGACAGCAGGGGAAGTTTTCTACATATGATGTCATGCCTGTGTCTCATGACACATGACAAGTGCATGGCATGAAATAAGACCCTGACAGAAAACAACGCATTATGTTATATTATATAGTATTTGATTACAAAAGATGATTATATAATCTTTTATATAATCTTTCTTTATACAGAGTATAAGAAAGTTTCCAGTCCAGTTTAATCTGAAATTTAAATATAGTATTAAATGAATTTTATGAAGGTTAGAGAAGTATATGTGGTATGAAACAATATTATTATAGATCAAAATCTGATAAGGATAATTCATAAAATAAGTTAAAAAAAAGAAAGAAAACAACTCAAATTCTTTGTTTAGTTTAGTTATAAACAAATTATAAACAAAATCCACACATGTAAAAGCAAAGATGTTGGTAGATCAATCAACTTTTTAATTGATCAAGTCATCCTTACCTAATCTGTAGTCCATACTTTCACATTGGTAATTTTATTGGCATAATCAGAAAATTATTTCTAAACTAAATAACATAGGAACATAATGACATACATAAAACAATAAAGGGTTCCAGTATAGATCCTTGTGGAGTCACTAATTCATTATATGCTATTCTAGTGTCATCATCTTTAAAAGTCTTGTAATATTCAGGATATTTACTTATACTTGTGGAAACAAATACTTGTATGCAGTCTAATATATTTGCAGTGTCTGTTATTAGATAAGCTGCTAAGAGTTAAAATTGATGCAAAACGATATCAATAAAAGCTTAAAATAACCTTCTGTGCGCTGTAACATGTATTACACATGCGCTTTTCTCTTACGCTTTACTCACTTTTTCGGTTTTCATTTTAAACCTCAGATGCTATTTTATTTTTTTGGTTACTCAAAGGTGGTGTTTTGACCTTTTCTTTTATTGCTCACGGTCGCATCTTCACAAACATACTGTATAGTCAGGTTCTGATTGTACATATAGTACATTATTGCTTTTCTTTTTAAGAAAATGTCTTTCTGTGATGTATAGAAGCTTTCTCAACGTTTCAACTGAAAAACAAAGTCATCACAGGGTTAAGGATTCCCAGGTTGTACCTTTAATTATTGAGCCTGGATGGAGGAGACCTTAAATATAGCACAAAACAACATGAATATCTTTAATTCAGCTGGGCCACACAGGTGTTTTGAAAGCATCTCTCTTTGCTTTCATACAATGTAAAACATCAAAACCAGAGCAAACAGTTAACAGCCCCCGCAGCTTCACTGTGAGTGATAGTGAGACGGCTTTTGAAATGGTATCAGTGCAGTGGAGATGGCTGAAAATTACAGGAAGAGAGTGTAGAGCTGAACTGCTGACAGCAGGAGTCACAATACATTAGCAGATCCTCGAGCCGGCTGCTTGTTCGGCGAGACGATCCCACTGTACTGACTCGAATTGTGAACACACATTGTTTGACGTTTTCATTGTTACATTTTCTTTCTTTCCTCCTTTTTTTGCCACATGGGAGAAAATAGTGCCCCAACAAGGTTATCAAGCAGGTGGAACTCCTGCATTTGGCTTGCAGGTTGTGGTGGAGAGCTCTCAGTTTTGCATGTTTGGAAATTGCCACCAGAAGTGAATAAAATGGTCCCATCTGTAAACTCCAGCTTCGTGGGCCCACTTCAGAGACCTGAGATCAATTTTGGTGCATTTATTCTCTGAGAGAGGCACACAATGGGAGTTCGCTGAAGATCAGTTTTCAATTGGATAATAGGGTTGTGAAAAGAGGGGATCTAGAGGGCATTGCTTTCACACATTCTTATGGTTTCATATCTCTGTAACACGAACCATGTACTGCTTCAGTCTCAACACCTCTATAAGCCGTTTTTGTTCCCGAAATCAAATTCAATTTGCACCCGGGACGGTTATGAGCTGTACTACTATATTGTTAGACCACACTGAAGCTCTTCTTAATGAGATACTCAGTCATATAATCAAATCGAATCAAATTATGTCCCTGTTTTCTTTTAATTTTACAGCGCAGTGCATCAAAAGATAGGTTTCAATCAAAGCAGAACTGTTTTGTATCTTTCCGTCCATCCACTCATCCATCTATCTGTCGGAGAGTGCAGCTAGCTGAGATCTAAAACATGCTGCTGACACTGTCCTCCTCCTCCCCCTCTCTCCTTTAACCCACTGCAGCCACTAGATGGGGTATGATAACCACAGAGAGGCTTTCCCAGTGGGATGCCTCCAGCTCTGATGGGTGCTGCCGCCGCTACTCCTGGCAGAGGTGAGGAGAGGAAATTGTCTGCCAAGTTTACCACAGATTCCTATCAACTTCTCATTAGTTTTTACTGTTTCTTTACAACCCGCATAATTCTCAAACTGATTTAATGTTTTTCTCATATACTTAGGTACATATTAGACGTGGAAAGCAGCAGTAAAAGTTCAGCTGGAAAAGCATCCGCTGGTGCTGTTGCTCAGTTCAGCTCAGTTTCCAGTAGCTGTGCATTTTAATGGGTATAATGAATTATCTACATAGTTTTGCAATTTAGCGCTCCAGTTTTTGGCTGATTTTGTGTGTGTGTGTGTGTGTGTGTGTGCATGACTGATATTTTAAGCTTCAAGTTTTAGACAGTCTAAAGCAATAAATGGCACTAAATTACATGTTTCAGTAGATTTATGAAGGAAAGAAACCCAGCTCAAAATGACTTAATAAGCTTGATTCAGGAACTTCCTAACCAGGTGTGATCATTTACTTAAATGTGCAACTTAGATGTGCTATAATTTAGGCTGAATCCTGTGCTCAGTTTTGGTCGGTGCGCACATTTTATTTAATATACACATCATACAAACACACAGACGGGCTGCCGTGCCACAGCTCTCTACCTCGCCAGGATCATGACACTCATGCACAGTGAAATCTATAGCAGGGAAATAAACCTTAAAAACCAACTTTGCTTTACTTTTTAAAACTTAAAAAAAGTCAGCTATCTGTCATATGAAAACAAATTAAATCAAATGGATCAAAATGTATGTTTTAAACCCTGTTTTTTGACTTTTATGACAACAAAAATTAGTGCTATTCATCTGTTATGGTTTGTTCACTGACTGAACTGTGATGCTTGTCACACTTCTGGTCTACAGTGCAGCGCGGTCTGGGGCTCATGAACTCTGCTGGGCTCTCAGGGATTCCCACTACAACAAGCACTTATTATTTTACTCATGATTGACTCCCGAGTTTTTGCTCCATTATCTCCAAACCTACAGTTTGTAAAAAAAAAAAGAAGAAGAAGAAGAAAGGAACAAAAGAAAGGAACCAAAAAACAACAACAAATGTAAAAAAAAAATAAATGTAGTTGAATGTAGTTGATTATTACAAGCTCCCCCTCCTTTGCATTGTTACACAGCCAGCGCCACGCTGCTAACAATCAGTAATGATTTGTTCAAAAGAAGAAGAAAAAGACTGGCTTGCTTGTGATCATAAATTGAAAGCATGCATGTTTTTAAAAACACCATCTCTCTTGAATTTCGTGCTGATTGGTTGAAATCAGCCTAAATTCAGAACATGTACACTAATTTGTGCCTGCAGTCCTGAAAATGACTAAACAAATATTTTGGGGGTTAAAAAAAATCTCTCGTAATTGCATCTCGCTAGTGACTGTGAGGACGACTTTCAAAGGCTACTGTATTGGACTAGTGTGTGTGTGTGTGTGTGTGTGTGTGTGTGTGTGTGTGTGTGTGTGTGTGACAGAGAGGGAGAGAGAGATCGGTGAAGACTATAAACAGCAATGTTATTTTCTTGAGCTCTGTAAATCATTGCAGACAAATTGAAGCTATAATTTCTCTTGCCAGTCACCGGGCTTTGCAGAACTCTTGCAATACCTCTGATATTCTGCAAAAGTGTCTTTAAATCACTTTTTATATCCTATCGAGGAAAGCTTTGAACTATATATTCCTGAGCAGATAATTGTTTCACAGTCCCTACAGTTTTATTGAGATGTTACTGAAATTTGAAAACACTCACAGCGGCGCCTACAAGAATAATAACTCTGTGGTAGCCATATTCTAATGAGCTAAAGGGAATGTATTCTCCCTTATCTGCATTAATGCTTTAAATGGTTCACAGAGAGTTCATTCACATCAATGGACAAAATAGATTTATTTTACTTGGGGCACCTATGTCAACAGTAGTTACAGGAATTACTCTGGATGTGATCCCATTATAGGATGTCAAATATTTTGATGCCATTGGTAAATGGCAGAATGGTGTGGAGGACAACAACTGGATGGCAATTCTGCAATTCCTGGATCAGAATAAAAAATATGCAGCCCGTCTGCTCACCTCTGCAATCTCAGGACTCACCCCAGCCGGCAATGTAATACTGAACAATGAATTTTAAATAAAGTCAAACATTTGCTTCATGCTCTTCTACAGTTTAAACAAGACATTTCTGATGGAGACGTGTGGATTTATTGTAAGTAAGAGATATAAGAGATAACTTAATCCCCAATTGGATTGTAGACCCCACCTCCACTTCACGTGGCTCCACCCCGTCGCACCGCTTTCTTGACCTTTTGTCTCATTTCTCGGCGGGTAATGAATGCTTTCGGACTATTTCAGACGAAAAGATCTTGCACATAGTCCAGAGCATTGGAATGTCATATCAGAAAATCACCCCATCAGCATGCTGGTGTTGAGAGCAAACACAGAGCGAGGCTGCGGCGCTCGCAGAACACTGGTGGACTAGGTCGTCTGGGTGTCAATATAATAGACTGGCTTATGATGTGTAAATAACACACCACTTAATGGTCCTCTCCCACTCTGTCAGAGCATTTTGAATCACATGGAGGGCAGCGGCTTCCTCTCCACAGGGTCTCTTCATCCACTACTCATTCAGCTCGCCTCTTTCATCCACAGAATTTTACAACAACTGCTCTGAGAGATTAAAATGACACCCATTATGTGAGTTTACAGTAATATTACAAGATCCGCTGAGAGGACGTATCTGTTAATTTTGTTAGGGGAATTGTGGTGAAATATGTTTATTTGTAGCACAAGTGCAAAATCCAAAATGTCATTCTCTCTACTGCGTGTGTTTCCAGCGCCTTTAGCTATAACCTGTTTTTAATTTTCCTTCCACTCATTCTCCCAAGCAAAAGTATTTAGAATTAAAAATATCAGACTTATCAAGTAAAAGAAAAAAGTTGACTAAGGTTGATGAAAGCTGCTGCCTCAATATATACAATATACAAAGATATGCTATTTTCTACAACAAATGTGCATTTTATGGCATTCTGAACCTCTAATTTATTTGTTTTAAGCAGAAATCTTTTATATGTGTATTTATGCCTAAATAACAACCTTTTACAATTGAATGTAAGTTCCTTAACTGAATAAATTTAACTCATTTTTGTCATACACATTATTTAAGTTGCAGATTTTATTTTTAACATTCAATTGTGTTTACATGTTTGAACTTTTATTTAAATGTTTTAAATGCACTTATTGTTTTTGCATTAAGTGTATTTCGGATTATTCACTCTAAATCTAAAACTAGAGCACTTTTTAATATACTTCACTTTCTTCTATACTCTATAAATGTGTTTAAATAAATTCTTACTTCCCAAATGTAAAATATTTAAATCCGGCATTTACTAAACATTACAATTAATTCAGCAAGATGAATGAGTGCATGCAGGGTAGAAGACACATTATTTCAAAAAGTACTTAGAAAACAAATACACCCCAGAGACATTATGTGACACATAGGCTAATATTTTTGTGATTTAATAATTAAATAGACACCTTTTTTTTTGTAACTGTTTGATGTTGGGTGTCCTTACAATGGTGGAAAACACCATGACATTTATTACAATAGCCTTGAAATTACTAGACTGAGTCAATGACACACTCGCACCGTGTATTTGCTTTATTTGTTTACAAATTTGAACATATTTGACATTAATACAATGGAATGCTTTCTGTGTTAATTTCACACCCTGTGCTGCACAAATGAGCTGCAGCTCTCTGTAGTTAAAAGTTAGAGGAGGTCCTGTGTGCTGATACCAAAATAGAAGAAGTGTGACTACCGCTTTACAAATACACACACACACACACGCTCAAAGTAATGTGATGGTAGTGCTGTGTAAACACACACAGGTAAATACGGGTCTTAAGTCAGTTGTGTAATCTGTAGCCACTTGGATAACAAGTTCCAAGATGACAAGTCATTCACACCTGCTGATGACATACCTCAGGTGTCATTACTGGTCCTTCCCTTAAAGACCTGCTGCACATATGATACTCTCCCACTGCAGTAATAAATAGATATGACCTCAGTAAACGGATCACTCATGAGCCGTCTTTGATTTGGTCACTGTTTCCGTCAGACCCAGGAGACTAGCAGCAGTTCCCACATCCACTGACCTTGGAGTCTCTTTAGAGCCCTTTCCAAACCCGCTACTCAAGGTTGCATCCAATCTGTCTGTAGTTTTCTACATTAGCAAACCTCAGCCCTCCTTCAACCTGGAGCCCCTCTTGAAAACTAACACCTGAGTGCAAGGGCCATGGTGAGAGGCGACATGGGAGTGCGGGTTGAGGTGGGTCAGATAGAGCGATCAAAAACAAAACGATAGGATAAAAAATATGATTTTACCTCCCCCATAATCCCGGGCTTCCAAGAATGACCTTTGATCTCGCAGCATGTGTGGTATGCTGAGCCGCCTGCTCGTGCTGCATGCCGCTCTGATCCTGGGAAGCAATCACCGAGCGCACCGCTATCAGAAAGGCTGCTGGGGGAAACACTCTAAGCCCAAGTCTGGAGGTGAGCGCCGAGCAAAAAGCAAATGTGCAGGGATGGAAAAAATAACCGAGTGCAGCCAACCACATAGAAAGCCTGATGGGCCAGAGCACTGCATGATAAAGGTAAAGTGGATACTGTATCTACAACACAGCCTGAGGTTGAGTGTGATTCAACAGCAAACAAAAATGGAATGATCTTAACTGGTGAATTGCTGGCTAAAAGAAAAGATTTCCCCACTTATTTAATGTAAGAACTGTATTAATGTATTAGTTTGCATAAATAAAATCCCGATGATTTTTTTTTTTTAACTTGGAAAACAAATTCTTTTTCAGCTTATTATGACTGCTGCGGCTGAAATAATAATAAATTTTTAAAATATACATTTCTGACTCAATTAACACCGAGATATTTTTCATCAGTGTTTTGCGTCTTTTCAAAGGTGTCAAGTCCAACCAGCAAATCTGAAATCACTGCTTTACAAGCTCCATTTGAATGCCTTAGGCATAGCAAATTCTCCGCATGTGCGTTTATTTGATTGTTTAAGAGCGATTTCCGGAAACCAAGTTTTGGACGGGGCAGGAGCTGCCTTGTAACAATTATGGGGTTAAATGGCAGTTGGCCACACAGGAGGGCATTTGCCTGCTGGCAGCCTCTTCCTGCTATGGGTGGGTCAGAGGTCATAGACTTTTCAGGAAAAGTCCATTTCTCAAGCACCCTGAAACAGGTGGAGGCCCGGACAGCCCTGTTTACTCAAACAGCAAAAGGAAAACTGGAGAAAATGGAAAGATTCAACCAACGTTTGGACTCAAGAAGACATTTACTGTGGCTTGTTTTGCTCATGTTTATGCTGCATTGTGGCTGATGCAAGATTCATTAATATCTTTTTAAAAAATTCAGTGAGCTCAGAAACTAGTCTTTTCAAGGCTCGCTAAAGAAGCTGTTTCATCTGTGTTCATACTTTAGAGCAACTCTGAATGAGAAGATTGGAAATAGGAGATTTAATTGTGAGAATTCAAGGAGCAGAATTGGTGCTACAATAAGTGTGGCGGCCTGTGACAGTTTCAAAAAATATAATAATGACACTTGTGTTTTTACAACTGCATCTCTTGATCTTCAATCAGTGGGAAAGGGTTAATACACTGAATTAAAAGAAAAAAAGGGCAAAAGGCAACTCGGCCGAACTCGACCCCTCAGTGCTCTCACTATTTGGATTGGTTAAATCGCCGGGACCTGGAGCTGAACCCATCAGGAAGGGCTTAAGTGTTTAGGATTAGGGATCTAAAAGGCATTTGGAGGCCCTGAATCAAACCCGCAGGACCGGGGCGGAGGACAGCCCTGGTGTTTGGCCTGTGCTGTAATCAAACAGGGGGAGGTAGGACCTTAGCACACCTGCAGGAAGGGCCCACAGCAAAGAAAAAGGTCCCAGCGAGAAGGGCAGACGAAGTAGCGGGGCTTTTTTCTGTGGCTGCAGAGTGACAACAGCTGGGGTGTTGTACGGTGGTGTGGCCCAAGGGCAAGGTCAGCCCGGCAGACCGAGGGGGGAACAGCAGGAGGATTGTTTTCACTCGGGTAGTGAAAACAGCAACCGTGAAGATCCTGAATGTGCCAGCTGTGGTTGTGGATTTCTAGTCCACAGCCTGACCCCATATTAACACTATGATGGGAAGCTGGATTGCTAATGACCAGTGGCCTCTGGCCTCACCTGAGCTCCTCCCACGCAGCAGCAGCTAGATCTCTGGACACACAGTGAGTGCGCGTAAGGAAATCCTAACCGCTTGGATTCTTAAATTAGACGCCTATTAAATGTTTATTACTTTTAATTTAATAATTCCATGTTCTCTAACTAGAAACCGACATAAACTACCTGAATAATAATGAGATAAAAAATTATTTTTACGTTTTAAAAATTCAGGTAAAAAAAAAGTGATTTAATTTATACGGCACGTCTGGGATAGGTTGGTGTATGGTTGCAGCACACAGACGGTCAACCTGAATCCATCCATGAAAGCGTCAGGATTCACACATGTCCTCGGGCTTAATTGGGCTGGACAGTTAACATCAAAGAAGCTGGGCTTTATATGTAATCTGTTCGCTCCTCTGCCACATTCTCGTGCCGGCACTTTTTTTTTTATATGTTCAAACGTTGTAATGAAGGTCATTCTCCATCAATTCACTTTGATCTAAAAATGACAAAAAATTTAGCATTTTAATAAAAAATTCCCTCATTCCGTCTTTCGCCGCTCAGTTTTGCCGTCGTCTTACACCCTCTTTTCCTCACTTTTTCATTTTCTCTCCCCCTGCCTTCTCGTCTTTATTTTTCCTCTTTCGTCGTGTGTGTGTGAAAACAACTCGGCTTATATAAGGCAGGTAAGTGAGACTATTCTGAAAGAAAAAAAAGGATGACAATAAAAATACACCCTGTCTCATAATCGAGCCTCAGACATGCCCTAACACCTGCAATAGCTTTATAATTAAGCCGTGTGAAAGTACCTTGCTTTATAATGATTAGTTACTTTTATAGGCAGTACAGAGTCAATTATGTGTAAACTATAAAACATTTTTTTGTGGCAATAAAATTCCTCTCTGTGGAAATTCCCTCATAGCAGGCTAAAGATTATCATTTAGCCTCTTAAATTGAAGGGAGGTTTGTTGACTTTGTTTATTGCCACGCCAATCTGAATCAGTGGAAAAATGACTGTAATAGTCCCCTGGAATTCTCCTATAAAAGAAAAAAATAACAGATTTGCTTTGAAAGAAAGTTGCGCACCATGGCACGCTCAGACACCATCTTTTGCAGCTGTGTGTTTCTATCAGTCGGTTATAATGAGAAATCAACTGTCTTGCAGATCAGCTGCTGAAATGCTGTAACGAGCCGTGAGTGCTAATACTTGAGGATCAGTTGCACTGGATGAGGCGGCTTTATCCAGTTATTAGGGTAATGTAATGGAGTCTCCTAATCCAAACCCACCAAACCCTTCCACCGTAGGGGGCACAATAGTGAGGCAACACGTTATTCCGGCACAAAGCTGACTTCCCCGCTAATATAGCAGGACACTGCGGCTCACGGCCTGTTCAAACAAGTCCTTCACAGTATCTCCCATAAAATGATTTTCTCCCTTCTTTCTCTCGCGCTCTCTCCCCCTTTCCTGGGCTAACTCGCTCCCCTCCAACAAACGCTCTGCTGGCAAGGCATATTCTACGCTCTTTAATGCCAAATTAAACCCCAACTCTTTTATTTTAAATGAGAAAAGGCAAAAGAGAGTGCTGACAATCTTGATTAGGCCAAAGAGAAGGAGGGGAGAGAAGAGGAGCAAAAATTAAACGGTATTAAAAAATATAGAACATTACATTAATGCCGTCCGGCACAATTGGTGCTAATTGGCAGATAATCCAGGAGCTCTGGGCTGCCTAATGCTGGGCTGAGTATAGGAACAAGCTGGGCCTCTTGTCCTCTCCCACCACAGAGTCCTGCAAGCCATGGGATGGGGTCAGAGCGTGGTGGAGGAGGAGGGATTAGCACTGGCATTGTTGGCTCTTTCCACTGGAACATGACCTTGACGAGAGTTTAGTTGCCCCCCCCCCTTCTTCCCAATATTCCAGCAACATGAACTTTAATAGGAGCATAATGGCCAGTTATAGACTGCCAAGAGAAACACATGAAACACAGAGACACCCCAAATAAAACCTGACATTCCAACACCTTTGAATGTGAACCCACTTAGGAAAGCCCTCTCGTACTGTATTTACACAACCCCACACTATAACGAGCGTCTCAAATTAGGATTATGTATGGATTCTAAAAGAGTAAAAGGGCATACATAATTTATGCACCAACACAAGCTGATAAAAAACAGAATCTGGTCAAAATTGAATGAAAACAGTTTATCCTGGATGCTGCAAGTATTAGATCAACAGTTTTAATAACACGCTGGGCTCTGAAACAGCTGCTCCATCTATAACAATAAAGTTAAAGTGTGCCAAAACGAGAGTGGTGATCCAAAGTGCTGTGGGAAAGCCAGTAAATGTTATGTGTTTTGAAAATGGTTCCGATAATCTTTATCCTAATCCCTTAATTGGGAGTCAATGTGGGTCTCCGGTGAACATACAAAGCCGCTGGCTGGAGGAAAATCAGGACGGAGAAAAGCTCTTAAAGGGGACCATCTACACCTGGGCGATGAGCGTGCTTTTCACTACTCCGAGGAGGCTTTCAAGCAAGTCCTTGGCTGTGAAAGTTCCCATGTTAAAAGCACTACCTATTAAGGTACATCCGAAAGAGATGTATTTCCGCACAGTGTTTGAAGATTTCCCATTTGCATGAAAAAAAAGTTCCCCTGTAAAACTGTAACTTGTGAACTGATCAAAAGCCAGAGGCCGTTCTCGAGTTGAATGGCTTTCCCCCTTTGACACGAAAGAGGCTCTCTTGAGGCGCCTTCACGGCGGTGGCCTTGGAGGTTAGGAAAATGTAGCCCCTCAGACCATACGGGACTATTCTCTGGAGTCTGGACAACACTTGAGTCTGCAGCAGAAGAAAAGAGCCGGTTTGCCGCTGTGGATCAGTACTTCAACAGGCCTCGCTAACATTCCATAAGAGGGCTTTTACTATTCCTATGCCCGGCCTTTCATGTTGAGAGACGTGTGTGTGTGTGTGACTGTGTGTGTGTCTGTGTGTGTCTGTGCACTTAGGTACACATGTCTATAGCTGTGCTGCTATTAACATGCTAATATTATTTCAAACATGCAAAAAAACTTGTTTTAACTATAAACTATAAAAGTGATTGTGTAAAAAAAAATCTTTTCCTAAGGGTTCTGAAACATGCACAAAATAAAATGTCTTCATAAGGGCTGGCCACATCCACACACACACACACACACACACACACACACACACACACACACACACACACACACACACACACACACACACACACACACACACACACACACATCTGTGGTTGAATGTATATGGGTGCAATCCTCTCTTACAAACATCTTCAAAGTGGAAAGTAGAGCGATAGTAAGCTAGAGCATCTGGACCATTTGTTATTGTTTCCAGGTCTACCGAATGTGTTTTGACTAGATGCTCTGCTTGAGAGGAGAGCTGCAGAGCTGCGTAACGACCGAGCGAAGGTCTCACACCAATAAAGTGTCCCCCGAGCAGCGAACACGCCGCTCCAGATTGATGAGCCCGTGAAGCTCAGTGATTGCCAGGCCAGCCCGGCATCAACGCAGAGATCCTTTCTACTTCCCTCCATCTTTCTCCCACTCTGTGACTCAGCTGGTTTCACTTAGAGAACACGGAGAGAGCGGGTCACGGGGTCATACCATGACCTCATCAAATTAGCCCCAACTGAGTGAGGTGTTTAGCACGAGTTAAAACAAGTAATCTGAAGGGCATTAAATGCAAATGCGACGACCATATGCCCACTTCAAACACGATAGCTCCTATCCAGCCACGTCTACCCCCCCCCGTGCCCTCTCACATACACACAGCAGAGCCATTCACATGTCTCACTGAGTGGGGGGCTGTTAAGATGACAATGGGGTTCTGTCATGCCGACCAGGTGCAAAACATTTCAACTGCTGGCCAAGTTCTGGCCTGTTAGATATCTGTTAAAAAGAACATTTGCAACGAAGAGCCTGCAACTGAATTACCCTTTGAAAGAAGATATCGCTCACATGTATGTATTATCTGCATCGATATCACATTTCATCCTGGCCTTAAACTTGGAATATGGAAATAAAGGCAGAGATGCTTACAAAGGTTATACAGCAGTTCAGGGAGAAGTGGAAAAAAAAAAGAGGAGCCAAAACAGCAGGGTAATACCTCTGCTGTGCTTCATAAACGCTACACCATGTGCCCCTGTTAGCAGGAGTGAGGGCCTGGTCAGGCTGTGGAGATTATGGGCAAAGACTGATTTTGCCCCCTCGGGCTGTGGCCAGGCTGGGAACATGTGGCAGCTCATATGTGCTAATAAGCACCTGTGGAGAAGGAGGAGAGGGAGCTGAAAACCCCCGCCGGGCTCTACAGCCGTGCCACCTGCACAGACCTCCACTGTGCCTCTGACTCAGTGAGGCTGGGAAATCTGATGAACATAACTACCACTGAGACAAAGCAAAGGAAAACTGCAAAGTAAGACATCTTTAGTGCTTGTTTTGTGCCTGAGATCACTCGAGCAAACACAGACGTTTGGGCAGTGCTGTACTTTTCTTTCCCCTTTTGTTTTTGACTTTCTACAGATGGCATTATTTTCTTTTATCTCCTTCTTGTTTATCTCTACAAGGTCTTTCCTTGTTTAGCGCAAAACAAACACGCTGCTGCAGTAAATGCAAAATCCACCTCTTCCTGTGCAACAGTCTCAGGAAATGTCGGACTAAGGGATTTAAATAAAGTAGTCACTGCTTGTAATGTCCATCGATTGAATTTACAAAACTCTCAATGATGTAAAATAGCTCTTCAGAAATGTGTCATGAGTAGCACATTCAGGCCTGTGGAGACTTGTATAAGAGTCTCGCTTGTTCCAAGTCGATAGTGTGTGTGTGTGTGTGTGTGTGTGTGCGTGTGTGTGTGTGTGTGTGTGTGCATGAGCACATGCAGGCCATGCATTTTCAGCCTTCATCTCATTCAAAACGGCGCACAGCTGCTTACGAGGAATGTGAGAGCAAAAAGAAGACATTGTGGGAGAGCACCCTCCTGTCAATCAAAAGAAGTCTTATTAAATTTGTTTAAGCTGTGAAAGCATTTTGCAGAGAAGAAACAATGTTCTTCATGTGTTCCTTATGACCACCGGTTCCCCTCTACTCCAATCAGACAAATTTTTGTACAAATTAACATTGAGAAAAAGTATTAGATTTATTTTTTTCACTAAAAAAGAAAAAAAAGGGAGAGAGAGAGAAAGAGAACATCACTACTCCCAAATCCACATGAATAGATTCTTTCTTTTTTCAGCTAACGGATGAATAGAAATCAGCGCACAGGAAAGTTTTGCACGAGGTTAAGTTCATACCTGACAACGAGTACAAATGAGTTTTTCATATCTGTCAGTAATGTATCTTAGCGGCACATGCTTGCATGTGTGAGAAACGGGCAAATACCTAAACGTCGACTTAAAGAATCAGCCATCGGTGTCTCCGGTTTACGTCTCTTGCTTGCTTGTTCTCCCATCCAAGCGCTCCGTAAACCACATTAAAACCTGCCACTTTTTTTTCTTTTTTAAGAAAATATGCATCTCTGTAATCTTTAGAAATCTGCTTTGAGCCATGAGTGATGTACTTATGCATTTTTCAATGACCAAATGTAGAGAGTTTATCAGCCTCTGGTGATTTATGGGATTTCATATTTTGCACATCTGGATCTCATATACACAGGAATATTTAAGACACCACTTTACTACACTCTGCATACTTCATTGACAATCGGGCTATATCACCCCGAATATCCTCCTCTTTATGAGTCAGGAGGCAAATGCCAGAAGGAGCCAAAGCTCACCAACACAAAGCAACAATTTACTGTAATTCAGCCCAAACACACTGAAAGTGACTCATCTTATCAGGCAAGCTCGGACCCTCATGATGGGCTAGTGAAAAAAAAATACTTGGATTAATTTATGTTTAATATTTGAAGAACATTTAGACATAAACTATAACCTTCTAACTCTAACAACGACGCTTCAAATGAACTTTGCCAATTCTTGTTATTCTCAAAGTTTTGTCGAAACATTACTAATAAAATTTCCAATTTGAGTTTTAATTGAACGCAGCGTTCGAGAGCGAAGCTGATTTTAATTTCTTCCCCAGTTATGGATGTTTGAGGAAATTAGCCTGTGTCAGCACAAGAGTTATCAAGCACATTGGAAGATACCGCACATTTGAGCTGATGTCTCTGAGCTCTTAACTTCCAAAGTACGAGTCGAAAACACTGCAAATATACGCGCGTCATTAATGGAATGAATTCACATCATCAGCAAATTACATAGTTTAGTTATTCTGCATGATTCTTTTAAGGAACCATAAACTTAACAATTTATCTAATAATTTATAGTCACTCCAGCCCGTTTCCTCACTCGTATTTTATTGCTGACTTTGTCAAACATAAATTGTTCTCGCTGGCTTGACGTAAAAACTGCTGCAAAGCATCTGTGTTCTGCACCTGAGAGATACTAATGCAATTAACTGCATGAACAAATTTTACCTTTCAACAGACACGCTCGGAAAACATATGATAATAATTCAGTGAAACCCTGAAACAAAGCACTCATCGAACCGGTTTACATTCATCAACTTTATAAAGTACAAGAAACTTTTTACCCCAAATTGTGTATCGTGAAGTAAATTAGGAAAAATAAATGATGACGTGCACAGAGCATGTGAAATAAATAAATATCACGGCAGGTTTCGCAATTCTCAAGTATTAATTATGCGGTCGAACGAGGACAAACCAGTATCTTTGATATTTGTATCATTTTGTTTTCTTATTAAATTGGCTCATAATGCAGTGCTAAAACCTCAGGTGAGAATGTGTATCTTTGTTCTCACAAATTACAAACTATTAAACAGTCATCTCAGAGCAATTGTGAAGTTTCCAGTCTAAGCAACCACTAAGAGCCAAAATATTCCCCCCGAGCCACCATTCAGTAACATTTCTCTACGTCTTTCATTAGCTCAACAAAAGAACCTAGTTTACAAGATGCTGGTATATTTCTGTGAGAACCACAGTGAGTTAAATACTGTGGACTGTATTTGCAGTTGGCTTTAAATGAAAATAAGCTCCACACATCTTAAATCCCTTCTCTGAGACCCTGTGGGCTTTTGCCCCTTGAAGGAGCAGAAGTCTTTGATAATGACTAGATGTTTTAAACTAGTGACACCCCCCAGCCCCACCCTAAACTTCTAATAAATAGCTTCAAAAGTAAGGGATCCTGATCAGTGCTTTGAGCAAAGGAAGCATTGCAAGAGCATGAGATCAACCCCTGGATTATTCTTCCATACACTGAAAAGCAGCCCTCTCCAGCTCTTGGCCCGGGTATAATACCCATTGGTTGCCAGAAGGAACACTATTCGGATTAAGTGGTGCCCCTTTCACATAAGCAACAAGTGACAAAGAAGGAGATTGGGCAACTAACCTGCTGTTTAGATAAATAAAGGTACTCTATCAGCTCTAATAATTGCTAACCCCCTCTCCTCTTGCCCCATTGTCCACCGACAAGTGCTGCTTGGCCTCCTTCTAATTGCTGACAGATTTGATTTTTCAGCGACAGCAGGAGTTCTGTTTGCGGCCTTTGCAACGAATAATTACTCTTTCGCTGTCTTCCCACCACAACCACCTATTTCAGTCCCGCCTTTACTAAATCCTCCTCCTTCCTTTGCCTCTTTCTGAGGTAAATTTCCCGCTTCTATCTGAATAACGTTCAATTAGATTTAAAGACGCTTTCATTAAGTAATAGTAATTAACCCAGCAATACTGATTAGCCATCCAGATCTCTATTAACACAAGGAACCCTTATACAGGACGGGCAAAATGTAACCTTCATGGAAGTGTTTGAGGGGGTCACAAAGGTTTGGTAATCAGCGCTTTGATATGTGAGTTTATTCAAAGACTCAAAGCGACCGACCTCTGAGCAAAACTATGAATGCATTAGGTAAAACCTGCAAAAATATTTGTAATATTGCATGTAACAGTTTAAAAAGTTACTGCAGTGTATATATATAACACAACCAAACTACACGGACAAAGCAAAAGGTTGAAACTTTTTAACAGCTCTTCTTGTGAAGTTTAAGAAATGCACACCCTTTTTATCCGCACTGCAGTCCTGATAGTAAATAAATCACCATTGTTATCTAGAATGGAAGCTCCCAAAATTGCGCATTCATTAACAAAATTTATTATACGTGTAAAACGTGTGTAAAAACCCGCAGCTGAAAAAGACTCGAATGAATCTTTTTTGTCACAAATAGTAACAACTCTGATTAAGTTTGAAAATGATACTGTAACCTTTGGCTTTAGCCAAAACAACACTTTGTCTAACAGCTAGAAATGTTTCTGTGCCTGCTGCTCTCTTAACAAGTGTTGCCTTCCCTTCTCTCCTCTGGCCTGCAGCTCTGCGTGTAACAAGCGCTGCTACCCCATGGGAGAGCTAGAGGGCTCACTCCAAAAGCAGCGGAGCCCAGGAGAGCCTCCACAATCACCCTCGCAACATTTAAAAGCTAATTATCCCAGGAACAAAAGTGCACTTCATTTTCACTTAACACAATTAGTCATAAACTGCGTTTCGGAGTTCTAAATCTACACAGGCTCCTATTCTTCTGCCAATTATTCATAGTTTCATGTTCATATCACATTCAGAGTTTCAAAGCAAACATATTTTCAGTGCTGGTGTCTGTGTTAATCATCCCACCCACACATTTCATGGATTAGTCATTCACATTGCATGAAATATGAACCGGAGTGCATCTCTGCCAACTATATACGTACATATTATCCAGAATATTTCTATTGGGGAGTTTGAAAGGGTTAGGTAGACACTATATATACACTGACAGAGAGAGAGAATCAATGATTCCTAATCCACTCAACAAGCAGCCGAGATAATTATGCATTTCATAAATGATTAGCAAAATACAGGAATATTTAATCCCCCTTTGCATTGATGTTCTTTAAACAGTGCTTAGGTACACCAGGGCATATGATGAGCATCAAATTGGCCTTTCTGCTAGAAAATAGCATATTTGCAGGAAAAGCCATGTTTGAATGTGACCTTTTTTTTGCAGGCATTAAAATGAGGTTTTAAACATATTCATAATTGAAAATGGGTAACTATTTGCAAACAGATGGAAAGGCTTAGAGTGCATAGCGTTGTTATCGGAGTCAATTCAAATTTAAGGGATTAACCATCGGATGGAATCTGTTTCACATATCACTGATGGTCCTAATGGTGGCAAAAGGTCATTGATTAGGATGCTGGTTGATCCTTTAAGTAATAAATATATTGATTACTTACTGTAACAGGTAGTTTGCACGTGCAGCAGTAGGCTATTCTGCCAAATGTGACTGTGTGGGAGCAGCGAGGCAGCTTTTTGCAAAAAACACACCTCAGCTGGTTTGAATAGAAATGTCTTGATGCTTAAAAAAGAGAGAGATCTACTCAAACCAGTGATTGTAATATCGAGAAATCACAGTACAGTACATACTGTGTACATCACAAAAGGTCATGAGCCTCAAATTGCCAATCAGAGATGTCAGCTCGGCTTAATGTCATCTGAGTAACCTTTTGTGGTTGATATGACACAGGAATTAGACAATACTTCAGCATTTCTCCATCATAGACCTTGACCTTTGTTGTCACATTAACAATGTAACAATTATCATATGCCATCACCTCGTGGAAAGATGAGAGCTAATATAGTTTGAATGTAGTTGTGTTAGTGAATATGCTGTTCACAACATCTGGAAGACATGTTAACCCATTTGAAGATTGTAGCGTTTGACAGTGCAAAGTGTAAGCGCTGTGTCCCGGAGAAGGATGAAGGACGGTGCAACAGTTCGTCTCACCCGAGTCAGACCTTCTGCAGACTGAGCAGCGCACAGTGTTTAATGTGTCTTTTGTGTGCTGCAAGACACAAAGACAACAAAACAGGCTTAAAGCTTTGCATTTTTAATTTTAGATGTCAAAATTTGGAATCAGCTGTTTGGTTACGTTGCAACTATAGTTGTTATGCCCCTCTGCAACCCCCGTTTGGCCTTGCAGTTGCAGGCAAGAGTCTTTGGGTGGTGCATGGGCTTTAGAATGTGTGGAGAAGGTATGAATAAAAAGGGTTGCATGGTCACCACTCTTTGGTGATGGAGCTTGCTTTACCCCATACTTTTTAAGATATTTATTAGAATGAAACTCTAATTTTTGCTAACTCCTGTGTCAGTCTTCACTTTATGTTGTGGCCTACAATCTTTCTTAGCTCCTCTCCAATGCTTAGCAGTAGAGAGGAGATTTTTGTGCCTACAAGCTTTGTCGGTACAAGCCTAGATGATAACAGTTTTAATCAGCCATGCTACAAGAGAGCAGAATGGTGTTTATATAACTTTTTTGGTTCTGACTGATCTCTCCAAGAGTTTTACAAGAGAAACCATATTTGGCTTTTTCACGTGTTCATACAGTACTTTATTCCATGCACTTCTGCTACCTTGCATTTAAACCTATAGCCAATTTAGACGCATCAGTTAACATACCGTGCATGTTTTTGGATTTTGGGAACCCAGAGTAAACTCACACAAGCAAAGGGAAAACATGGAAACTTACAGTTGTCACTTGCAATAATGTGACAGTGCTAACACTGCACCGTACGGCACCACCATCACCTCTGAGGTGCTGATCTGTATAGTAGATCATGGCAGCTGTCATTTAACCTGCCAAATGAACCATAGAATGCATCATTCTGGGTTGTAGGTGCTCACCCTTCCCTGGCCTTTAGCAGAGTGAACATAAAGGTCATCAATATGGAGATTTATCTTCCAAAGAGGAGGGACGTTATCTTTTTTTATTCATGACCTTGCTGACATCCTCCCCGTCAGTGAAACATTCAGACCAATATACCAGCTTTTTTGCATAAATTCTTGTCATTGGATTTATGAGTGCAATTTTTGAGAAAGTGTCTATGGGCGTCTCACTGTATACTGCACAACTGTAATATTCTCTACATGTAATTTTTAAGTATAAAAATTGGTCATTTAATTTAGATGATATTAAGACGGGTGACAAAATAAAGACCATTCAATATAAAGTGTCTTAATAAAGTGTGTCACTGCAGGCCAATAAAACAGCTTCAATGTACCTTGGCATATTTTTTCCAAGTCTCTGAAGCTCTGCACGGATAAGTAGATCCAAAGGTCAAAGGTTCAAAGTTTGCTTTAAGTTTTTAATATCAGTTATCTGTCATTTTAGTGGTCAAAAGTTGATGTCAGAGTTGATCAATCGAGGAACAGGGAATTCGATTTTAGAGGAAATCTTGATTCACTAGTGACAAAAGTTTACATTTTTAAGAATCATATAGTGGATAAAAAAAATAAAAATTTGACTTTAAAAATAAAATAAGCTTTTCTTCATATTTTGGTCTGTCATGCATTTCACTTCAAGGTTTATATTTAGTAAATTTTGAACTTTTGAACCAAAATCAACAGGAAGCAAATCCAGACATTACAAATGTCAAATTTAGACTGTGCATGTTTTTTCATATTTAGTTTTTTGTTTGATTTTCTTTCCATTTTGTAAAAACTGCATAACTCATATCTGTTTATTCATATTGTTGTATTCATATATTGGTTGTCTATACTTAAGTCTGACTTTGCTACATTGTGTTGATACATATATTTGTATACAAAAAAATGTTAATTTGAGACTAAATATACGCAAATTACTTTAAACTGTAGACTGAGTAACTGTGTGGGATGTTTATCCTTGTAGAAAGTGGTAATAAGATCATTCCTTTCTGCTCCAAGCTCTGAAGACTGGTAAACGTAATGATAAGCCCACTCCTTTCTTTCTTGAGAGCTGAAGTAATGCTATCCTCTATATTTCGGTGTTTTTGAATGTGCTTACTGTCCAAACGTGGTATTTATTCTACATGTAAATGTCTCACAGTTAGATAAAATACTGGCTATGCAAATGCCTATGCAAATATGCGTACACTATTCTACTTTCTAACATACATGATATTTGCAAAGGCTCTTTAATCATTAATAAATACTTCAAATTACTGTTTACAGCAGCAGGGTTTAAGAAAAGAAATTAACTGATAAAGCTACGCTGACAGTTATTGCAAATGAGTATTTTAAATATTTTCCCAGCATTTGCAGGTTCAAATATCTAACAGACTGTGCTGTAGTAAAACAAGCCAGGAGAGTACAACATAATGCATGCACCATGTGCTACAAAACCACCAATTTCTTGTGGACATTTGCAAGCTCTCTACATGGATTATACAAAGATATAAGGAGTCTGAAAGAGCCTAACCTCTGTTCTGCCATTCCCAATTCATTCAGAGCTGACAGTTTCCCTTTTCTCTGCAAGCATGCTCTTGTCATTAGCATGCCTCTGAACTTTGCCTCACAATGACTCTGCTGAACAGTTCTGATGAATTATTTCATCCTGTATTGGGCTGACTGCAGGGCATACACATGTAGGTGCTTCCTCTGGCCTGGGTAGAGTCTTTTCATACTGGTGCACGACGGACACCTGTTTCCTTGCCCTGTTAAACACGACCCCAGTGTGTGCTGCTGACATTAAACTGTGCATGTTAGAGAGCACTAATTTACACAGGCCTACGGGCATTAAGTACGGCTACTATATGGACTTACTTACATTAAAGTAGCGTCTATAAACTGGCTGTAGTTTCAAGAGTTGGTTTACAACATTCACCAATAAAAACAATACAATAGATATATTTACCTTATTTACCTTAAACTAGTCTAGCCCTTTATACAGCTGCTCAGTTAAGTATTAAATCAGCTGTTTTAGTGCCTGTCTCTTTAGGCAATGCTAAAAGCCTACATTCATCTGATTGCTCACCTTCTGGATGCCTGCTGAGGAGCATATTATGGTGACTTGGCATCAGCTCGCAACAAAAGGAGGAAAAAACACTGAAAACCTAGTAAAACTTTTGGCTCAAAAGAACTACTTTTACTGCTATTTACTTATTTATTTGTAATGCTGGCCATGTTCAATATGAACATTTGAAAATAAGCATGATGTTTTCTCCAAATCTACATAAAATAATAATAAAAGATGTATACAAGTGTCTTACACGTGTCATTACATTTACACAATTCATTCAATTTATTTTATTAACTACTTATTGTGGAAAAGTAAAAATCCCTGTGATTTAATGGACATTAAAATGTGTTCAGAATTTGCAAACTGATGATCATTCACAAAAGTTAAAAGTACTGGTTTGGCACTGGCAACACTGGCGTTGTATTTACTTTGTATCAGGTCAATACCAAAATGCCACAGCACTAGTGGAAGACACATTTTTAAAAGGTTTTATTATTTGTTGAGCTTAAAGATCTGTCATTACTTTTCTGTGTTAATAAATACACAATGTACACTTGTCAATATTTAGACAAATGGAAAAAGGCGAGAAGCAGGGTACAGGGTCTGTGATAGACTGTGGCAGTCCAATTTAGAATTAACTGTTAACTGCTTTAGACTGTGGGAGGAAACCCACGTATGCACAGGCACATGTGAAGATTGCAGAACATGCAATCTTCACACAGCTGACCAGGAGATTTAACCCTCTACCAATGCGCTAAGCAAATTTATCAATAAGGTACATTATCATTGCTTTGAATTCAGAAAGGTGCTTGAGGATGAGACATGTAAAATCCCTCCAACTGGGACTGCTGAAGGTTGCCTCCTGTTGGGCATTGGTGAAATATCTTTAAGAAGACACATCCAGGACATCAGATGCCAGAAGTGCACTCTGATACCAGAATTATCCCTGAGATCTCATTGTGTCACTATCTAGAGCTACTGAACATAGATGAGTCCTGGAATGTGTTGTAAGTCGGCTGTTAACATTTTCCCCATGACAGTCCTGGATGCCTGGACATGATCTCAAGCTCATACCGTGCCTAACTGTGCAATGAGACTCTCCTGCTACCAATGCTCTAATTTCTACACTAGGGATAACATAAATAATGGTGGCGTCAAAACAGTGTCTCCCAGTATACCACAGGTCTGGGCTTGGAAATGCTGACCCTTGTTTCAATCACAAACAACATTTGAGCAAAACTACTTCAACAGCAAAAATCTAAACTATAATCCACAAGTCAGCAAACTAGACACAAGACAGCCATAAACACAGCCGGGCACAGGGCAAGACTATAGTAGAGGCCCATGCCCTCTGGCACAACAATTCTTCTGTTTATACAAGCATCAAATAGCTCCAGGCAGCAGTCCAGCTTCCATAACACCTCTTTACATAAAAGACCTTGTTTTGGAAATGAAGAAAAATAATTCTACACAGCTCAATACATGGTAAACTTAATATATACTTGGTTTATAATAACTAGGTTTAGAATGTGATGACAAAGCCAAATGTTATCAAAAAGCTAATTAGAGCCGCAGCTTTAAAGTTACCTATTTCCTTCTACATGGTCCTGCTCTTTACTTCTGTGTAAAGCACAAGTCATGAGAGGATGATGCAATTTTTTTTTTCTAGTGTTAGTTTCACTTACTTTTTCTAAGGTTATGAGGTAGAAATCAAGACCTTTAGGGAGTCACCGGGCTGACATGTGGCCCCAGCTTAGCGGCCCTTTTTAGCTCTGCTCGTCATGCTGCAGTCGCACATCTGCACCTATATATCAAAGCCATGCACAAAAACATTCCTGAGAGCAAAGCAGGGGTGATTTGTGTGCCTTTCTCCTTCTTTTTTGATTAAAATTCATCTGTGATCTGACTGTTCGCTCAGCTAAAAGCTATACCTTTTAAATCAGTCATCCGTCCAGAACTTTGACCTGCACCACATTAAGACCAGCACTGACATCACAACTGTTTCCCCTCTCCCCGCCGAGTCTCATGCCTCTTTCATATATTTTCTCTTGTCCTCGACAGATGGACAACCTTGCAGCCAGAGATTTTTTAAGTGTTTAATAAATGTAATACAACCTATATAGTGTTGAAGAAAGGGCCCTAAACCAGAACCATGTGCGGGAAGTGGATGGCGGCCGTTAGGGGCCACAGCTAATGTGGTTCAACATGTGGACCGGGCCATGCTAGAAGGTTCACTTACATGTTGGACAGTTTATGACCTTCAGCGCTGTTCCCTCAAAATGTAGACAGCGTCCTTACATTACTATTCTCTAGTTTATAGCGTGATATTTTGTTTTTAAATGCACCTCTCCACGAGAGGAGAGTAATAAAAGGATACAGGTGATGTTGGAATGCAGTGTCTTTCATGTTTTTATCTCACAGAGAAGAAGCACTGTGGTATTATGTTCATAAAGGGGGTAATATATGAAAATGTTTGACTTATTGTCAAATTAAGGGGAAGAGTGTCATGACCCTGGTTGTTTATCTGCATGCCTCTGGTTGTTATTTCATTCAGCTCGGTCCTGACACTGCTAACCACAACAGACAGTGAAGTGCTCCTGAGAAGGAATGTGAGTAGTGATGCGACTGGATAAATCATAAACACTTGGAAGTTACCCAGCAGCTGTGCAGGGCAATTGCTCAAACTGAAGTATTATCAGATCTTGACCTGAGTTGTAAACAAAAATCAGCAGACTCCCAACGGTTTTTGCGGTTTTGTTTTTCTGTAACTTTGCCCCTGCTTAAAATCAAACAGTTACAAATCTAAGATGTGTTTCTTTGTGGGGTTTTTTTTTTTTTTTTTTGCTATTGTATTTTAACCCGTCACTGGGTCAGTCATTGAGAACTCATGCTCTGCAGTCACATTTTGCACAATCCCACTTCCATCAAATGTCTAATAGGAGTGTGTCACTTGGATAAAAGCTTCTGTCACAGCTAATGCAATTTTATATTCTCGCTGGGAGACTTACTGAGCTCTCGCTCCCTCAGTACAGCAGCCAACATACTGAAAGAGCCGTCACACCAAGGACACCATCTGTTTGACCCGCTGCCCCCTGGTAGAAACTTCGGGTCCATCATGTCACAGACGAACAGATTTAAGAACAGCTTCCACCCTCATGTGAGAACTGAACACTCCCAAACATTTAGTGACTGCACTTACATTCCTAAAAAACTGCACAGATGTGCCCATATCTCAGCTGGCATTCATTGCATTGCATAATTATTTATATAATTATACTTATATCATTACTATCTGAAATTAGCTGATTTTTACATTGTGACTGGTGCATGTGGTGTGGATGCACTTACAGGTTTTGTGCTCCATTTCTGCTGATAGACTATAAAACAGGGTAGAGAAATAAAACAGACACTGTGTTCAGACAATAATCTTTGACTTTGTTAAATCAAGTGAACTGACTACTATATACTCAAGAGTCTTTAGATAAAATTTACATTTTGCAAATTACAACTGGCCTGCTAATTTCTAGAAATATCCACAATGGTCTACAACTAAATGGAGTGGGATTTCATTTGTATTATGGATATGTGTTTACACATGTCTAAACTAGTTACACAAACACAACAAAAAGTTTGATAAAGATGCATTATCCCCTCAAAAGGGTACTTATTAAGGTGTGTTTGGAAAATATACACAGGATGCTTTATAATATTACATTTATTATATTTTATATTTTGTAATTGTTTCTGAAAACTTAATATCCTAAATTACAGCAAAGGTTTTAAAGTCTCTAAAGCTATAAAATAAATCAAATTCAAATACGTTTTAAGATGAATACGTAAAAAAAAATGGCACAAAGCAAGTGAAATACATATTGTTACTTTTTTAGCAGAGTGGATCATACCCGGCCTTACTAAAAAAAATCCTCCAGCTAAAGGAATAACTTGAAGAGGTTTGTAGAGAAAACAAACCTGAAGGTGCACATCAACCTCAATAAATGTAAATATTATATATGCTATATTTAAAAAAATATGTTTTATGTATAAATCCGTTTTAGGTGACACAAAAGCCTTTTTTCCAAGACTAAATGTGATATACAGGCTATGGCCAACATTTTGCCACTTCTAAATGCTTTAAAGCCAAAGCTACAAAGAGACATTGTACTTTCATATTCACCTAATGGAACAGCTAATGTAAAACATGAGGGTGAGATCCACGAATGTATTAAATGCTATCTGACTCACATTTTTGTACAGCCTAATATTTCACTAAGCCTTAGCATTTCATTCAGAGATGTACTCTAGATAAGTGCAATAATCTCAGTTTGATGGATGGCCCAGCCGGAGCCTAGGGCCAGTGGTGTGTACATACTGCACTGGTTGCGGCAGAACGATAAAACCCCACACAGGCAGGTGTGTTTGGTTAAGATGCACTTGTCAAGTGGGGTGACAAGCATGTCTGTGTTCATTCAAGTGAACCCCTTATCGGTACCTCCATGTCCCACTCATGAGACAAAAGCACTTCCCATGTTTGTATGATTTACCTCTCAAGAAAATGCGCGAGCACACGCACGTTGTGCACACACATGCGCAACAATATCTCACAGAAAGTGTGTTTGCTAGAAATTTATACATATTTATATATCCTGTCATTGCTGCTTACCTGTACAGTACACCCACAACCCAGCACCAGTACCGAGTATGGAGAACATTCTTCGGTTATGCTGAATTTGTTTTTGTTTTTCAACTTTTTCTTCGTCTTTGGATATTTAAGCAGCTTTCATTGATTTTTAAAAAATATTCTTTCACCTAATTCCCTTAGAACGCGCGAGCGAGCGCTACCACCTTATTTTGACACCTCAACTTTCACCGGGGTGAGCCGGAAGTGATGTCAGACTAGGAAGTAAATCTCGCCACTGGCCGTCAGCAGTGAGCAGTAATGGACTGCAACAACAGCAAGTTCAGCGAAGATTAGCCGAAAGTGTCGCATGAGTGTGTTTGAGGGAAGAGTTTGTGCCGAGCTGAAGCGCTGAATGTCCGTGTGGTGTTGGTGAAAATGACACCGAGGTAAGAAGCTGTGTGCTTGTGTGTGATGCTCTCTGTGTGCTCACCAGCTAGCCGCATAATGCTAACGTTGTCCTCCAGTCTTAACTGAATTTACCTCTAACAAAGCTTCACGAAAAAGTGACAATTTAATATTGCCTCGCATCATTTAATTGTTGTAATCAGTTTAGTAATATTTACTTTTGACAAACCTGTGGAGAGACGCTCACTTAAAGGGACATTGCATCTTAATGTAACTTACATGGCTACTTACACCACTTCTTTCATGTATACCTGCATCAATGCGTCATCTAGAGTTATCTAGAGCCACAGCCCATGACTACTTTACTTGAATATGTGCACAGCTTCTTAATCTCAGTCAAAACCTCTATTTTCAGTCTAAACTAATTTGAAAATAATACATGAAACGGTCGCTCTATATCCCACTGAGTGACTCACTAATTCAGTGACAATGACACCAAAATGTGTCACTGGATGAGATCATCAATATCTGCCTTGAACCTCCATCTTAGGGACATGTATTTAAAGATATTGTGCAAATCATACAGTGCAAAATGTGATTTCTGCTTAGCCGTATTACTTCCAAAGTGGCTGCCATCAAATTATTAGCAGGCTGCCTGCTTTAATATCAGTTCTCTCTGTGTCTTCATAAGCCAGGCTTTCATTCTTGGCAAAAATAATGATGTTTTCCTGGTTCTTTCTGTTCTGTTTTCTTGCAGATGACTCAGCAGTGGCTTGGACATCTGTGACCTGACAGAAGATGAGACTTGCTCAGTTTGTCAAACTTATGGTCCACTGTAAAAAGTGCTGCTAAACGCTGATATCAGACTATAGTGAATCATGATTGCTGCTTCTTGCATGTCACACTCACTGAAAAAAACTGCTGCATAAATTATATTTGACTTTATTTTGAATGGATTTCAGTTAACAGTCGGTGCTTACAATGTCACTGGGCGAGCAGTCTCAAAAGTGGTTTCCAACCCATGTCCAAGCCACTGTTCTTCAAGCAACTGGTTTACAGGCCAAAGGCAAAAATGGCACCAATGATGCCTACACTATCATCCAGCTGGGCAAGGAGAAGTACTCAACATCAGTGGCGGAGAAGACCCTTAACCCTGTGTGGAGGGAAGAAGCCTCCTTTGAATTACCTGGCCTACTTTTGGAGGGCAACCCAGAAGTGTATGAACTCTGCCTCATAGTGATGCATCGCTCTCTGGTTGGGATGGACAAGTTTCTGGGTCAGAAGTGCATAAATCTTAATGAAATCTTCGATAACAAGGAGAGAAAGAAAACAGAGTAAGTAATAAAAGTGTATTAAATATCACAAAACATCACAAAGGTTCTTAGGGAAGTTTTTTGGGGACATAATCACTACTGCAGTGGGCTGTAGAAGTGATCCATTTATCCTCACTTTTGAAGAAGATTATGTTATAACCATGTATTTTTGCTCTCTGATATTTATGATATATATATATATATATATATATATATATATATATATATATATATATATATATGTGTATATATATATATATATATATGTATATATATATATATATATATATATATATATATATACATATATATATATATATATATATATATATATATATATATATATATATATATATATATATATATATATATATATATATATATATATATATATATATATATATATATATATATATATATATATATATATATATATATATATATATATATATATATATATATATATATATATATATATATATATATATATATATATATATATATACATATAGACACACACACTTCTTGGAAAATATAATTCCCTCAGATTTTTGGGACAGAAATACTATTATTAGCAATTTTTGCAGTCATTGTAAGGTCAATAGTTTCCCTTCAAGAGAAGACCTGGGCTGGTTTTAACACTAACACAAATCATGGGACATACAGCACTTTTTTTTTAGATAGTATAGTTCTTAGACATTAGTATCACATGTACATTATTCAGGGTCTTTAGTCTGTAGTGTCTTGTTGGTATAGAGACAGACCTTTGAGAGGAAGTGGAAAATATTTCCACAGCCTTTCCAGTCATAAGTGGATTACACCATGAGCTAAGTCAGTTGTTATTTGTCACATTTGCCACAAGTATTACTGCCATATTAGACTTCACAAATGTGCTGTCTTTTGCATGTTATATTAGGCACTGTGGTCTCAATTAAGGTCATGACCCAACCCTGTTGCGCCACATGATTTAAGTACCATAGTGTTGGCCTTATTTTCTTTGTGCACTTGCTTTAGAAATACACTTTATTAGATACACAAGTTTTAATGTTAAGAGCAGAGTAAATGAAATGCTCTAACAGAAGCACTTCACTTTAAAACTATTTAGCACACCAGTGACACACTTTCATGCTCAGTTAGCAAGGACATGTTGGTTGTACTTTTTTTTTTTTTTTTTTTTTTTTTTTCCATCTTCATGACACTGTATTGTTTGAGGCTTAGCAATGGATTGGCCTACGCTGCAGAGAGATTATTTTAGAGTAATTACTGACACCAGTTGACCTAACTGAAACTAGTGGAGCTGGACAAACATGTCTTGTTAGCCACTCCTATACTCCATTTTTTGTTTTTGTTTTTTCAAAGGTGTGAATGTAATATGGGCTCTCCTTCAGAGCCAAAGACACCTGGGATTAAATCTTGGCTTGTTTCTGTACAGTTTAGTTTCCCTCGTGTTAAAATCTGGCCTCTATGCATTGTGCCTTTCTTGGTGCAAAATACATTCAAGTTTGGAAACAGATATTTATCTATGCCACTATATTGGTGGACAATAGTGGGCGTCTCTCTGAGTCATAATTGGGTGACTTGTTAAGGCTGCTTAGTTGCCTTCAAGTAAAGCCATGCCAGAATAAGGTTTGTCCTCTTTAAAGTTACTGAAAAAAGATTTGAGGAGAGAGATCGATGTATAGGTGTACATTCAAATAAACTAACACAGTGTAAACCATCAGAGCTTGGAAAGACTCTGCTGTATTTGGCTAAACTTTGGTTGATGAGCCTTAAAAGTCCAACACACACACACACACATTTCTTAACCCTACATTAAGCAAACAGGAACTGCGAAACCAAATTGGATCTGGTGTTAATTAGCTCACTGCACGTTTCGGGGGGGGAAGGACATTAGCTGACTTCCTCTTTGCCCATCAGTTGGGAGAATCACAATATGTTATAATCAGTGTGAACGGGTTTTATTTATTTAGGTGCCTCAACTGATGCACCTTGAGGCTGTGCACTTTTTCAGCAGTGGTTCTGTAACGGATATCGCTGTGTTGCTTGCTGGCCTAATACCCACGCCGCAGCCATACTTGACAATGATGCCAGGGCTCTCGATAATATATCCGAACTCCACAGTGGGTCTCTGTTCACCACGGCCCATCCGCAGTGTTTTTGAACTGGCATATTGGGGAGGAAAGCCCGTACTGATATCTGAGAAGGCAGCCCATAATTATCGCACACCTGTGTTTGTTGATTGTGAGGAGTTTCCCAGCGGCTTGGACCGGAGTGGGAGGATTGTGGTTCCAAGCACAGGGCGGTTTATCTTGGCCTTGAGACACACGTGAGGTGCAGGCTCGGCCCCACGGCAGTGGCATGCTGTGGCTACTGATCAGGCTGAGGACGGCGCGCAGCCTGGGAATTGGCCCCAAAAAGGCCTTTCATGATTGAGGCTTCTGGGATGCAAGCTAGACTGCTTAAAATAGCGTTCAACAGCTGTGATTTCTTATAAAGCCAATACCAGGACTTTTTTTTTTTTTTAAATCGATTGAATAGATAACTCAAATTTCATGTCACACTGCAAAGAGTACTATAAATCTTCATTTAAATCTAGAAGAAAATATCAGTAATTGTAGTCAAGCAGATGCACTTAAGCAAATATGTTTTTCGACTTAGTTATACTGATAAAGCATCCCATTTTAGAATATATTCCATGTTTGTGGCAAAGGCAGTGAGAAAATATTGACGCTTGTTTCATCCTGATGCTGGTTTCCTAATGGCCTCCTTCACAGGCCCTCTAACACAGAGGATGTGTCTCATTAGCATGTATGAACTGTTGTGTGCAAAGCCTGCGATGTGGCTTTGCAGTTTCCCAATTGCTTGTCGTTGCATTTCTGAACAAAGGCCAGATTTGTGCAAATGCCACTTTATTTCGCTCAGAGCGAAGGCATAAATCCCATTACTTCCAGTTGAAAAAAGCAGAGAGGTTAAACAAATAGGAGCCAAAAAAACAGCCTGAAATGGTCTGTATTATTCTGCAGCAGACAATTTATTTTTTTAGGTTCAGTTTGCAAAGAATGTTTATCCTTTGAGTTATAAATTTGTGTTCTCATATGTGTCATAAAAAAGTTCAAATGATTTAAGCCCCTGCATTTGTGTGTCGCCTTTGGATTAGTCTTCTCAAATTAGCCTTTTCAGTGGTAGCCATAAAGATGTATGTAAAGCCCATTAGAAGGAATGAGGCTATTTTTCCATTTGTCATATTGTTTGATCGTGTGAGGACTTTTACCACATTCTGACTTTGTATCCCTGTCTTGCTGAATTATGTTGCATTACGCGTAATCAACTCAGAGGATTTTTATAAACCCTGCTCTTTTTATATAAATTGTCTCATTGAATTTGCTCAGCTTAAGCTTCCTGCGCTCTCATTTTTAGCTGGTATTCCTTGGAGTCCAAGCCCGGGAAGAAGAGGAAAGAACGAGGTCGCATTCAAGTCAGCATTCAGTTCATGAGGAACAACATGACGGCCAGCATGTTTGACCTCTCCATGAAAGAAAAGCCCCGCTCGCCTTTTTCCAAACTTAAGGACAAAGTGAAGGGTCGCAAACACGACAGCGGCTTCGGTGACGCTTCTTCAGCCATCTTGCCTCGGTCTGCCGTGTGTGATTCGGAGCCCAGCCGTCAGTCCGGCGCACCAGAACGTCAATCCCAGCCTGAAACAAAAGTCAAGAGACCGCTACTCGCTGGGGCCCATAAACTCTCTGCAGCGCATTCCATGTCAGATCTCATCGGGACCCACTTTCGACCCAAACTGGATTCCATGAACTCCATAGAAGAGAGTGGTGAGGACCAACGCTTCTGTTTTTCACAGTAGTTTGTTACATTGTCACTTTTTGGTTTGGTATACTTTTATTGCTGCTAGAGAGATCTCTGAAGAGGATTTTGATACTGTTTTAAAACCAGTTCCCTTAATATGGGAACTGGTTTTAAAACAGTATCAAATCTGCAGAATCTGCAGATGCATTTTCGTTATTGTGTTTTCAAGCATGGGGGATAGTAGTTTAAGCAGCCGACTGGGATTCAAAATATTTCAGTGAAGACTCAATCTTAAGTGTTAAAATTGTAGAGAATAGTCAGAATGACACTACATTACAAATATATGGCTCTTATAGTGTTAATCCACAATTTCATTGTACATGTACAATGAAAGTAAAAGGCTAGTCTATTTTATTCTATTTTAAAATGGGATGTTGTTGCAATTTCTAGAGGCCATCTGTAGAAGTCTGTAAGAATGCTTGCTTGTATATAATCCTATTAACAATATAAGGTACTGTAAATCTCAACTCAATAAGGTAGTAATGCGCGCCATTTATATCAGTCTTTGCCATTTTAGTCATTTTCTGTTTTTAAGCTGAAATTTTCCATCTCAACCAGTCTCCAATTTACCAGTTCTTTCTGCAAAGTTAATGCAGCTGTAACTCATGCAAACAGTAGTTGTGATTCTTATAGTAAAGGCTGACATGTTCACTAGAATCTGCTGTTAAAATGTAACATGTCAGAGTGAAAAATAAGTTTAAAGATAATAACAAAAAAAAATTATAATTTGCTTTATTTTTGCTGAAAGAGGTTCAAACAGTAGAATACTTCTGCACATAAACCTATGGGAAAAAACCGCCAAACAAACCCTTGTTTTATTATCCACAGTTAGTTTTTAACTGTTGTGATCACAATGGTTCTTCTGGTTCTATATATTGACACAGTATTTTGTTCACAATGGCAACATAAAGAAAAACACTTGTTAATGAGTGTAGGTGTTCATTTTCAAGACCAAATACCCAATCCAGGGTTTGCCATTCGGATTTGACCAGCTACTTATTTATGTTACTGCTTCACTTTTACCTATAAATTCTTCTTTTGGGTTTTCAAACCTGAATGAAAATCGTGGCTCACTTGCACACTGCATCATTATATTTAAAAATATAATATCTATGATTTTAATCATGTTAGACTCCACAGATGCAGTGTGGTAGTTTTGTGATAAAGCAGTAAAAATCTTATTTTTACCAAGTGAAGTTGCAGTCAGACAGTTATCATATTTATCTGTTTTACATTATCAATAAGTCATCTGTTGTCCACTAAGGGTACAGATAATCACTGGCAGATAATCAGAACCTTGTGATAAGTTTGAATTTATATTGAAAGTTTCTTTGCCTAGAGGTGGAGGGGAAACCATTCTCAAGTTCTAAAGGTCTGAATGCAGTTGTAGAGGTTAAAGGGCAGACATAAAAATATATAAAACTGTATGGCGGAGTCATGTAAACCAATGCTGATAAAATATTAGTTGGATAGGCTGCTTGACCACCTCGATGAATGGTACAAGTGTTTCTTTTTATCATTTCTTCTATGTCTAAACTGATAATGAATTGAATTCACCCAATCCCTTTTAACAAAACACTAAAAAAAACCCATATTTTTTTCTTATTACATTTCTAATTTATCTTCTAGGAGGTACAGGTGGCCCTCACAGGCGTTCCCAGAGTGAGGTGCCAGGCTTCCAGGACGACGAAGCACACGGTGACCCTTTCACTGATATCACTGACACCCTGCCACAAAAGTATGCCACGCTCCCACGCAACCGCAACCCATTTGAGGGGGAGCACGGGCAGCTGTGGGACCGACCAGAGCGGAAGGAGAAAAAGGAGAAGGTCAGCCTACTGGAACGCGTGACAGGAAAGAAGGAAGGCCGCAAGACCAGCAATGGGGGGCGTTCAGGGAGCTCTGGAGACCTGCGTTCCCCAAACCCCTTTAGTGGAGACTCGCAAGCAGACACTAACCCATTCAGCTCCAACTACAAAGCCAGGTTGTCCTGTTTTTGTTTGCATTTGTGGTTAAGTTAGCTTTATTGGCTATAGTGACGTCATCACTTTATTTGACTTTTTCTTTTCTTGTCCCAGTCAGGAATAACAATGAAATTTACAAGAGAACACACTTAAAAACAAAATGTATGTTGTCTTATTAAAACTAAGACAAAGTCTGTGTTCGGCTCCTGCAGAGCAGTGATTGCAGCATGCTACTTCTGTCTTTTTCATCACAATCAAGGAATCAATCAAGGAATCCCAAAACATCATCTTGGAATGCCAGTGGAATAGTCACTGCTCCACAGGATATTTGCTTGCAATTCCAGTAAAGTTCTCAATACCTTGTTGATTGAAATCTACTTTCTGATAGACCTTCTCTCGCTCTCTTTCTCATTATGCTGTCAAATATTATTTAAACATTTCCACTGAGCCAGTTACATCTTTTTCCTGTGTTACATAAAGAATTGGTGAGCACTGTAGCTAAGTTCTGGTTTATCAGAGTGGAAGGTGTCATTAGTGGCTCTTTAGAGTGCCTGGGTTTGATAACAGAGCCCTCTGAGCTATAGTAATGAGATCCCCTGAAGAGATAGACCACCCAATTAACCACTTATCTCTGTAGGCACTAGTCCATCATCTTTACTGCTGCCTTTGTCAAACACTAGCTTAGCGGTCATTTGTAATGTAGTGCATGGGTGAAAAAAGGTGTTTTCAAGTTTATTATTTATTCCTTGTTAATGTATTTATTATTATTGTTCTCCTAGCGCAGGACATGAGAACATCAGAGCTTCTATATTTGCAAAAGTCTGCTAAAATACAGAGTGCAATGCTTTAATGTGATTACTAACTTTGCATTTGGTTGTTTTGCAGTGACAAAAAATCAACCGGACCTGACATCACCTTTGGCCAGAAGAAGAAGGACAAAAAAATAGTAAGAATATGGTTTAGAAAGTGATATAGTTTCATATTACCTGACAGTGGCTGAAAGTGTAGAAGAAAAAAAAGGGAGAATAAGTGCAACAGTTATATTTGTGTACATTTTATATGTAATGCTGAGCAGATTTTGTTATTGAGGACTCTTAAGCAGCTGGTGACATTGATTTGTGAGACCCCTGAAAACTCGGACGTGCCATTCAACTAATTAGCAGCTGCACACATCGGTCATCATGTCCGATCTAATCATAGTTTGAAGTGGTGTGAAATTTCGGCCTGTAAGGTCAGTTGTAGTGATGTATTGCACAGATCGTTTAATTGCTGTTTGTTTTTTTATGAGACAGGGCACAGAAATACTTTATGATATCATTTTTACCTTATTTGTAGATAAAGTTTTTAACTCTTTAGTAGTTGCTAGTTGTTTAGTAGTTAAAATTTGCAGACTGTTACACAGCAAAACTGATACACATGAAGGAGCGGGGGGTAGCAATAGCCGAAGTGATGCCTAAATGAGAAGGAGAATGCTGATAATGGCTTTCCTCACCTTTCTTTGTGGGTGTTGAGGGCTGTCGGTATCCACACATGTGCCCCCGTGCATGCTGCTGTGCCTCGCAGAAATGGCAGCTCCCATTTCCTCTGCTTCGAGGCCCTAATTAACTACACGCAGGAGGGAGGGAGGGCAGTGAGAGATTTCAAAGGACTGAGCTTTTAGATTCTCAAAGCTGAGCTCATTAGAAACTGTAATGACACAACTGGAGAATGCCAAGTGTGCGCCTTATCTTCTCCTCACTACTGATCGCAGAAAAATGGTCATCATTACTTTGCCAGTTCATGGTCATTTCCAGGCCTTTGTCACCAACCACTAAAGCTCCTGATTATTATGCCGTGGGGGTGTGTATGTATATGTGTGTGTGTGTGTGTGTGCGTGTGAGAGGGAAAGCGAGTGTGTGCATGTATACACGCTTGTACGTGAAACCAGCATCCTTCCATATGGCTGTCTGCTCTCTTATTCCCTCTCAGATGGCTTAAGTGCAGTATCTTTCAGTGAGATGGCTTTTTTTTTTTGGGTAGGTGTGTTTGTGTGTGAGGAATAGGTTACCAAGCTCTGTTCCTGAAACCCTCCTTACGTTGGACATTTAATCTCTGTGGCAAATATTTCATTTTGGTTTGTGTCGCCCCACAGTAGCCTCTATGCTGTTAGAAGCGATAAGATACCTGGTAAGCAGTCCTGCTCCAGCTCTTTCTGCATTGTCTTTACCCAGCAGTGAAGGCTTGAATGGTGCATGGGAGTGGAAGCTGATAAGTGTGGTATTTTAAACAGGGTGAAGGCTTTGCTGTTCTATCCGTTCAGGGGAGGATGCCCAGCACTGAAGCGATAAAGTGGTCCCTCATTAAAAACGATTACAGCTCCTCTCGTACCCGCGCAATATGATCTGCACATACTGTACCACCCTGCTCTGTCCAACTAGATTGTCCTCAAAGAGCAAAGCTGGGCTTGGGTTGCATTCGTATTTTGGCATTTATTAGCGTGACCTTTATTTGTAGAAATATGCAGCCTGGCATTTCCCCCTCAAAACAAAGATTAAATTGTTTTGGTAATCTTTATTGTTAAGTACTGGCACATTATTTGAAGTTTTTGCCCGAGTCGTCTTGAATTAAAGAGTATGTGTTTTTAACACTAGAAAGCAAAGACAAAAATGTGCTGTAGTGTCAAAGCAGAGTAGTTAAGCTATAAGGGACTAAGGGTCCTTGTTTTTCACCTTTAGATAGGTTACTGTCCAAAGGTCATGTTCTTACTGGTATTTTTTGATTTACTGAAAAATGTACAAACATACATGGAAACACAGTACAGTTAAAACTGAATTTATGCAATTCTAACAACCTTGAAAGTCAATTTTTGATATGACCACCTTTATTCTATAACTGTCTGAGGGGAAGCTTTTTACAAAAACCTTTCTGCATTCATAATTTTGTCAGTTTTGACAGAGAGTACATCACCAGAAAGCATGAAGGAGCCTCCTTTAGTGGTTGCAGTAGTATGACGATTACAACCAAAAATTCCAAATTTGGATTCCTCACTCCATAAGATCTGTTGCCACTGATTTTCAGTCCAGTTCTTGTTTAAATTGTATAATAACTTTCCTCAAGAATGACTTCTTGACAGCCACCTGTCCACTGAGACTGTTGTCTGAGGGGTCAGGTTCATCTTTCAAACTTTAATGAAACAATTGAGAATTGCCTCCAGCATCCGTTTCTGCATTTTGTTCTTCAAGGATCAAAATAAAATCTTTCTTGTGGTCACACGTTAGATGGCCTATACACTGATAGTATTATGTGTGTGATATGCCAGTAACAGCCAAACAGTAAATCTTCAGGCACTAGTGTTAAATCAGAATGTTTATTACCGAATTCATTGACCATGTCAGAGCCAAAACCCTACTATCCTCAGTTAGCCTTCATTAGTAGCACAACAAAAGATAAACATGTGACTCTGTGCCAAACAGCCAATTTAATCAGCAATGATGGCGCATAAAGACTTACTGGTGCCCTGATCGTCAAAGATTTAAGCCCCCTTTTACAAAACATAGGTCATGATCATTTCTTTGTTTTCCACTTTCAGGAGGTGACACAGGAAAGCGTGGCTGCCTATAGCAACTTGTCTTTTGAAGAGGTTGTGCAGGAACTCATCAAACAGAAAGAAGTGGTGAAAAAGAAAGATGCCCACATCAGGGAACTGGAGGATTACATTGATAACCTGCTGGTACGCGTCATGGAGGAGACACCGAGTATTCTACGGACACCCTATGAGCCAAAAAAGAAGGCGGGCAAACTTTCCAAAAAGTAGAAAAAATGACGCAGGATGAAAAGGTACTAATGAAGGTTTAGCAATAGCTCATGAATCGTTATCAGGTGTTAAAGTGAGTGGGAACAAATAGAACTGATCAATTATTGAGTTACTATTCAGTGGTTAGTTTTTCTAGGCTTTTTTATTTTTTTAATATGTAGGTCATACAGGTTTTGGCCTTTTTTGGCATTCTTATAATTCCGTGTTATAATTTTTTTCATGATTACTTCTTGGAGTGTATTCTTAGGTACTTAAACAGGAGACATTTAGCTTATTGAAATCAAATCAAATCTTTTCACACCAACTATGTTTAGCTGTACTGTACTTGTAAACCAACAGAGGTCTGTTGCACACAGTTGCCATCAGCTGCTGAGAAGCTCTTACAGTGCAAATGCTGCCAAATTCGTGTTTACCAGATGCTGTAGTCACAGTTATGTGCTGTTTGCTGAGAGATGGTCTAGAGGTTTATAAGATGAAGCTGTAGGTACTGCGTTACAATCAGTGCAAGTCCAAAACTTGCCACTTAAACTACGTTGCATGTCACGGCATCAGCTTTTTGTCCCCTGCCTGCCTCGTGGTGCAGATGTGGACACATTCAGCTTTAGTGATTGATGGATTTTCTTAGAAACACTGGAAGATACTTGTAAGAATTTGCTGACAGTTCCTGGAAGCCTGATCTGTCTCTAGCTTCCTGAGGTGTGCGTTGTTTTTTTTTTTTTCTCCTCAAGAACAAATGCACATTCCTTTTATCAGTTACTGACATTTTATTTTTTATTCTTATTGTGATGACTATCATTTAATTTTCTTTGACCAAGGCTCTTAAAGTCCCTGGTTGGAGGTGATAATTTTTACTTTAAGTGCAATAATCATATTAAAGGTAATGCTTTATATTCAGCTGGTAGTGGTTTTGTTTACATTTTAATCACATGTTGGAGTAAAACTCATCTCTTTATGTTGATTTGATAAAGAAGCTTCGAGTTCTTTGTTACTGATTGAACAGCCTTCCTCTTTTTCATACTGTTTATTTTTGCTCAAGATTGTGTTAATGGTACCATCTGCACATGTGGGTATATGCTCAATCATTTTTACTTATCCATTTTTCAAAGCTCATTTACAATGGGTTTGTAAGGTACCTGATGTTAAAAGCGACACTGTATTCCCATACCCCCCTCCCACGACCTATCCTATTGTGAAAAAACTAAAACTAAAATTCATGCATATCTAATTCCTATTTTAGGCTCAAATTCACTATGTACCGTGTGTCTTACCACTTTATGGGGTGCTAATGAGAATTCACTAATAATTTTCAGGGTAAATAACCAGTGATTGCCATTTAGATAACATGTTAACCATGAGAAGCTAACTGTTCTCATTTCACTTTAAGGGTTAGGGTTTCTATGTTAAACCATGCTCCTTAATTTTAATTTATCCATGTGTCCTGACCAAATGCTACAGCTACAGGGCAGCTGCTGGTACTTAAGTAAGGTTATTCTTGGATAAAGCCACTTTTATGTGTGATTGTGCCATAGACTGTAGAAAGATGGATGGATATAGCCACTGTGGTGTCACTTACAGCTTTTGGTTTGTGGAGACCCCCATTCTGAGGCTTCAGCTCCAGCTGTTTAGCCATCTCTGAAGCCAAACTTGGTGATCAAAAGGCACCATATGCTAACAAATTGATAAATCGTAGGGTTAAGTTAAAAAGATGTTTTTAAAAAATGCCACACTTGATTTAACAGGCTTGAAGTTGGTAATTAAAACATTAGAAACATTTTTCTAATGATATAATGATCTGCTGGTCATTGGAAAACAAAAAATGGTGGCTGGCTTTGATTTTAGACCCAGGGCTAAATTTTTCTTTTCTATACAGTCTATGGCTTGTGCAACCTGTAGTATAGTCATTTAGTGATGGTTAGGGTTACATCTATAATTGTTTATTCCCGCTGTATTTACAGTGTTAAACATGTTTAATAGTCACATAACTGTCATTTACTTATCGTTGCCATGTTTAACAATATATCAAACATCTGCATCAGGCAATGTTTGATACATGAGGCCATGAGGATGATCCATCTTATCCTGTTTAGTGGTTTTTTGTACTATTTATGAGTTTTTAATTGTTTTGCTGTCTTGGAAATATTTGACCTTTACACTGTATGATACCAAATCCCATATGAGGCAAACTGCTACACTAGATCTGTGGAATTTCAACACAAACACAATTTACATTTTCATGAACGTTACATCAGAAACACATTTTTGGCATGCACAAGTTATTACTTTCTTTCTGCTGTGGAAGTGGTTATTTTATCGGCTGTTGTGCGAACGTAAGGCCAAAACCTCCTGTTACTGAATGTCTTGCGGGCAACTTTGAAATACTTAAGTCTGAAATGTATGTATACGGTACACTAACAAGGTGATCGATCCTTGCTTGCCTTTTAAAGTATTTGTATCCAAAGAGAACATTTCATATGTGTTTTTATTCTCTTGTGTTTTTTTTAAATCCCTTTTCTTTTTACCCAGACACATTATGGACAAGAAGTTACTGCTGATATTTTCTGTCTGATGATGTGACAAAGGCATCGGGTTTATTTCTTTGTATTGAAAATGGTTATCTGATGTTTTATCTGTATTTTTTTTGCAATGCTAACAGTGTTTGAATTAGCTTTTTGGAATCTTGAGTGCTTTGTGGCTAAGAATCTGCTTTCCATGATGGACAAGCTTCTCACTGATTGCCTTCCAACTTTAGCTGAAGTGTTAATCCTGGGCTCGTATGTTTTAGGCTTTACTAACCACTTTAACCGGTCTGTATTGGGCTGCCAGGTGTTCATTGATCTTTTCAAGCTCTTACGAATTCTATTGTACATTTTGTATAGTCGCTCGCAATGTTACTTCAAGCGCTTTTGAGTTTATACACATTTTGTAAAATGTTTGAAATTGTGCTTCCTGGGGAAGGTGTTATTTTACTTGAGTTCCAAAAAGCAATCCACTTTCATCATTTATTTCACATGCTTTTTTATAGACATAATTTCTGGGACTGGTGTTCGGGTGATTTACTCTCAAGTCTACAATGTGGTCCTGTGTTCAGACGATTAACTAACAAAAATATATTTTCTCAGATTATATATAATGTCAGTACATTTGTACCCTGGGGTTGTTTAGTTCAAATGAAAACTGGGGGTGACTAGTTCAAATTAATTGATTTTGGTTGTCAGTTTGTCTTTTAGCTTGATTGATACATTTGCTTTATGCTTTAACATAATTTGGTGCTTTGGTAGATGTCATATGAAAACCCAAATCTAAATGAAAAGCATCTTGAAATTATATTTGACAACAACAGTGCAAAGGGATATTTTGCACTCAAAAAAAGGAAAGATCTGCATCAATATTCCTTGGCTCTTTGCATAATGTTTCTCATACAATAAATCTGAATATGCAAAGCACTTAAAATGCTTGAAGGTAAAATTCCCCCCCCACCATAATTTAAGTTTATTAATTGTGTATATGCATCAGTGTACACCTTAAATGTGTTGTAGGCAAATCTCCGCCCTGTTCTAACAAATAGTGCAAATACACTAGGATTTTTTTTCCCCTTCTTGATGAAAATGACATAAAGCTCCAGTTGGGGATCTGACAATCCTCCTCCTGGTAGTCTTTTACTGATAATATGATGCTGCTTGCCATAGGCCACATACAGCTGCCAGACACTAAGACTTAAGCTGCAGCTAAATCCCCTGACGGTGCTTGTAATGTGGCACACAGTTTTGAAGGAAATGATGACGGCGTTTATAAAAGATCTCGCTATTTAGCAAAGCGTCATTGAGTTTAGAGGAGTGAATGGCGTCGCCTGCACAGGGGCCAACACAATTAAACATGAGTGGCTCCAACATGATGGAGACCTAAAATTACTTTTTTGATGTAAACATGTTGAGTCTACTTCTGTCTGTGTGTGTGTGTGTGATTGGTCTCACAGTTCATTCAGACTTTCTAATGTTACGAATCAATGAAATGGATGTTTGAATTCTTGTCATTCCTGCATGTCGGCCACATGTTTTGATTATGTCTCACTTACACACAAGCCAACTTGTATAGCTTTTACTCATCTAGAAACCTTTGATCGGGTTCTAGTGGGTTCATTTTGATCAAACCTCATCACATGACCATGCTGTAATCTATTTAAGTCAAACTGTATAATTAACGAATGTGAAGGTAGATCAACTTTTTGTGTTTAATTTTTACACTTTAGCAAATATGCAAGACTTTCCTGGATGTTTGGGGATACGAATGTATGGTTTTTTTTTTTTCTATTATTATTCTTATAATTATTGTAGTTATACATTGTGGTGTAGAAAATGTATGTATTATAACAGTGTAATGCTGTTAATGGTGACTGTATGTAAAGTGCCAACAAAAGCACTTCATAAGAATTTGGTGATGCCGTTTAACGTTCACCAATTCTCCATGTGCTACAGTTTGTAACATGAACTTTTAGATATTACCACAACTATTATAATTAAATCCCAAGGTTTCACTGGATGTAGCTTGAAAGGCACAGGTACGATGGTTTTAGTCCTTTTCAATAAAGTTTCAGTAAAGGAAAACTGGTGATTTGCTTTTTTTTTTTTTTTTTTTTGAGTCACATCAAAAGCCCGTAATGGCGAATAAATTAGGATTTTATGTGTTGTGAGTCTCTTTTGCAGTAGATCTGTTTAATCCATCAGTGCAGCTTAAATCTGATGCAAATCTTCCATAAAGTGGATCGCTGTCTCTTCCGTTTAACACCTGTCCTGTGGATAAAATACAAGCCACTCTCAATTAACTCTGATCTCGCTGGCAGTTGAACTACAATTAGTGTTTCTAATTGCGCTGATTTGTGTCAGAGCTTTTGTTTTCTTCCTGCTCAAAGCGTCGCTTCCCTTTGTTCTGGAGAAATTCCCATGCCCTCCAGGCGAAAGAGAGAAGTGGCATCGTCTGACAACTGAGTAGCGAGATTGCTTTTAAAAACTGCACTTTCATTTGCCTATGTGCGCAACAGCGCTGTGTGAAATCTTTTGGGAAAAGCACTTGTGGTGTTTACCAGCCGATGGCTTTTGTAAGAGGCGGTTCGCTTCCCTGTCTCCCCGCCACGTAGCTGGTTAAAACGCAACCTCTCCCTCGTCACCTCAGCCTGACGGTGCATCTCCAGCAGTGCACCAGGTGCCAGTCCACACCAGCACGGCACCACCTTGGAGCTGACAATAGAAGCTGCATACAGTGAAAATGACAGACACCAGTAATATAATAAATGTTACAGGTGAAATGGCAGCACAATCACCTGTGCTGGCTTAGTCATTGAATTTTGAGACTAAATTTAAGCTGGCTCTTGTCATTTAGACACCACCATAATGTCATAATGTTACATTATAGGTAACAGAAGTGGCATCATACATAATAAATCTATTTTTTTCTTTAATGTTTATTAACTTGTAGTCTGACTTGACAGACACTGGACATAAAAAAAGCATGTAATTGGGGCTTTATGTAGGTGTCACCTGTTGTATTTATAAGCTAATTGGCGTGCTCATTGTCATCCTTACACATTCATCACCAGATTGAATTTCCCTGATCCCATCTTTTGTGCGGTGGTGGCACGTGTCATCTGAGTGCCTACTAGACTGAAGCCCCATTAGTTCATTGTGCATTATATCATATGGCTGTAATTTGAGGAAATATCTAACAAACGTGTTATGCAAGATTCTGTGGGCGCAGGAGTGCCCTCAGCGTGCCAGAAAGGGCCACCCACAGGTCACCTGCGCACCCCTTTAAATATGGATGGGCGTCAAAGCGGGGATCAGTGTCACCCTGCACGCGTCTGTGAATGGAAGTGCCTCAGGCAATCATGGAGAAACTTATATGACAAGAAATTCAGCAGATGGATGAGGTGTTTTAGGGGAAAAACCAGACCTATTTGGGCAGCTGGCTCGAACTAGCTGCGTGATCGGGGGCCAGATGTCAAGGTCAACCCCCTCCAGCTCCCAAGAGAATCAGACCCCACCCGCTCATCAAGCGTAGGACCCTTTGTTGCTGGATAGTTAACAATTTGCATAGGTGCTTGAGATAAATCAGGTGTCAAACATGCTGTGGATCCCTGTGTTGAGCATTGTGTTGATGGCATTGTCTTCCTCTGATAGCTGCCACGCGTCTAGTATCAGGTGAACAAAGCCAGATGACAACCAGAGGAAAGAGAAACCTATCAACAGTGAAGCGCAAGCAAGTGTGAAGGTGAAGGAAGAGAACTCATTTAACTGCAAAAGTGATGTAGTAACATTAAATAAACATATATTAACCTCTAATATAATAAAGACACTTTGAAACTGAACTTCCCAAAGAAGAATCAACAGAAACTTTAAAATCCTTCATTCCCACGGCTATTAGGTGAGTTAACACTAACAATTTTAATTTAGGTTAATATTTTTATAACTTATGATTTATTGTTGTTTGCGTTTAAAGACTGTAAGTTGTGTGGGTAAGCTAGAAACAAATTCCCCCTTTTTGGGATTAGCTCATTCTGAATATATGCTCACTGGACACTTTATCAGGTATGCTTTGCTAGTACCAGGTTGGATCCTCTTTTTCCTTCAGAACTGCATACATGTTTTGTGCACAAGTTCAACAAAGTGCTGGAGACATCCCTCAGAGGATTTTGGTCTATATAAAGGGACAGACATGGTCAGCAACAATACTCAGGTAGGCTGTGGAGTTTAAATGATGCTCAGTTGGTACTAAAGGGCCCAAAGCATGGCAATGAAGCATCCCCAAGAAAACAACTGTCAACACAAGGCAGGATGGATATTGGATATCCATATTATTATGTTGTTTATGACAAATTCTGCCTTTACCATTAAAGTATTCAGACCTGACAATGTTTTTCCAGTTTTCTGTTGTACAGTTTTGGCGTCTGTATTGTCATTGTAGTGTTTTTACCTGAAAGGAGTGGCACCCAGGTCTTCTTCTGCTGTAGCCCATCTGCTTCAAGCTTTGATGTGCTGTGCATTCAGAGATGCTCTTCTGCATACCTCGGTTGAAAAGAGTCGTTATTTGAGTTACTGTTGCCCTCGTATCAGCTGGAAGCAGTGTGGCCATTCTCCTCTGACCAAGAAATTTTTGGCCATAGAACTGCTGCTCAGGTCTTATTTTGTCTTTTTCAGACCCTTCCGTGCAAACCTCAGAGATGGATGTGTGGGGGAAAATCCCACCAGAGAACAGTTAATGAAATACTCATACAGGCAGCCGACAATCATGCCATGTTCAAAGCTAATTATATTACCTTTCCTCCCCATTCTGATGCTCGATTTTAACGTCAGCAGGTCGGCTTAATCATGTCTACATGTCTGCTCATAAGATACTTGCGTTTATGAGCGGTTGAACAGGTGGACCTAATAAAGGGGCCGGTAAGTTTACCCCTCACGCTATGTTTTCCAAGCATGTCTCTGATTTTCCTTCTCCATCAGGTATTGAAGTTTGTATTTCTAACAGTTGAATGAATTCGTGTACTTCCGGTTTCAGGTGCTTCCTCTCAGATTTAGCTAACCTTACAGTTTATTTAATCTAATTTCATTATAATTTCGCTTATACAACCAAAACGCTACTAGCAAATCAAGTATTTTTGCTCTGCATCATAACATATGCACCAGACGGTATAGTTCTGGTGAAATTATTCTGTAAATATAGCTAGTTGCTAGATAACTAATCGATAGCTTGTTAATTTAGCTAATTTTCCGATTAGCATCAGCTAATTTCTACTTCTAGTTTAGCAGGTAAACTTTAAATTTACCAACAACACCAACATTAAGATGCGCCTTGTGTGGACCACTTGGAATCCTTTTATTGCATTTTAATTTTTAATGTTGTTATTTATTTATTTATTCATGTTAGATTTACCTTTTTGTAGGCTATGAAAGCAACTGGTCTCTTCACTGCCTCAGCAGTAAGTGGCGCTTGGAAACTGCAGACTTCCATCAGCACACTACATGTTTGCGTGTAATCATTTTTAGCCTGCAGTTGGCATCAGAAATAACATGTGGAAGCATCAAGTCAGTGATGAGGAACTCTGATAATTGAATTTTCGTGTTGTTACCAGGGAAAAACACACCATAAACGATATGTTGTATTCAGTTGTTGTGTTTATAATTTGCAACCATTAAATCTTACATATAATTCTGCTTGGAATTAAGTTAAACATCTTTTAATCTGAAACAGTGTCTATCAGTTTCCTGTTATTACTGTGTGGTATTTTGCAAAGTTCACTTTCTAACCATGATTTGCGATCGTCACAGCAGGCTAACCCAAAAGCACGCGGGCTGCTCGCTGGATAGATCACATTAGAACTTCACTGCTATAGCTCTGCAAAGCCATGCTAAAACTGGAGTAATACAATCAATCAATCAGTCATCTCCTGACTTCACAGCACAGGAGAGCTCTGCTGGAATGCTGCTAAGCTGCAGATGTACCAGCCAAATTACTCCAGAGGGGAATTACCAGGCCATAAATCCAGACGTCAGGAGGATGGTTGTAGCCTATTTCACGGTTTAAAAAAAAAATCATGCAACTTGTTTTCACAACTCCATAAAAACGTCTGGCTGTGCAGAGCTCAAACTTATCTTGGCCAACAGATCTAAACATGTTTGCATCCAAACATGGCTTCAGATCACAGGGACTTTAAACATCCTCAGAATCTGCTCTCGTTCACCATGTCCTGACAGGCCCTTTAAAATGAATGATCTGCAGCGTGACAAACAGTTAGAACAGCTAATAACCATCTCCTGCTCATTCATAATCTGCTATAAATCTGGGGCACGGTGCAGGTTTTACCGTCCTATAGATACAGGCTTAGTTATTACGTGTTGTAAAAGGCCCTTTCAGACTAAACATCTCCATCCTCAAGTGTTAAATATCCATCATCATTACTTGTTTGTTAGCGAATCTAATTGGCTTTAGGAAAAACACATGATCCTTTCACCTATTTCAATTGTGCAGTTCTCATGTAAGTAGCAGGCAAACAACAGGCATACAGTCTAGTCAACACCACACAGTAACTACTGGCAACAGATTGTTGGCAGGTACCGGGCTTCATTATTGCTAATTAAGATGTATAAATATGCTGTCTGGCACTTTCCATCAAACTCAAAAAGTGCCAAGGTAGACAAGGTGAGGGCACGAGTACTGGTAGTGATGTTGCAGTGTGTACTCTGTGGGCACACTTCAGCTCAGCTGGCATACATCTGACTGATGCCTTCATGTGCCAGCAGCTAAACAAGCCCTGGTTTGAGGGGAGAGTGTTGCACATTTTGGGCTGAGCTAAGCAAAGTCTGCCAATGTCTTAGAGTGTCTGGCTTCACGGTGCCTCACACAGAGCACCTTGTTGAGACGCGTTGCCCGGTCTTCTTACAGATGATGGCAGTGGACGGTTTACAGGAGGAGGCATGGCCAGGAGGATGTGACGTCACAGCACACCAGCGTGATAGTGAGTTCTAACCTGTTACTTTAATAAACCACAACTCAGTCTGCTTACTGATTTGAGGCTTGCTTAGACATTTTAGAGAATTAACACTGGTTTGCCTGTCATTGCCTTAAATTTAGTTAGACATAATTATTTCTAAATTTCTATAAATTTCATTGCTATGTAAAGCAACACATTTTTAAGGTTTATCAACAGTAGTATTTTGGAATAGTTTCAGGATCTAGGTTAGAATGCTTTCCAGAATACCATGAATATTTGTTAGTTCATACATAGTGATTAATTGTGATAAACACCAAACCAAAATCATTTTAAGATGGGACCTTCATGCCTTCTAATTAGCACCAGCTCTTGTAGATATAAGTACTTACAGCTTTGACCAAAAAGGTGACCCATGTGATTACAAAGAGACAACTAGCAAAGTGGTAGGTTATGTAGGTAGTCTCTACTGGCACCAAAAAAACAAGATGGCAACAGTCAAAAGACTCAAATTGAGTCCATACGTGGCTGTTTGCCACATTTCTTTGTGCTGTGACACAAATGTGACATCAATCTTTTATACACAAAGATGACAAATACACCTTGCTAAATCTTGCTCACAAACCTTCCTGCTTGACCTCATGGGAAAAGAAAGAAAGCGTTTGGTTTTGGTCACAAGTGAGCCATTTGCCAACCCCTCTGCTTTCTTGGAAAGGAAAGAATCAGGTTTGCGGTACATTTTTGTTTGAGGTAATATAGTTCATAAGTAATGCCAGGAGCCACCAGGGAAGAGCAGGAATCAAAACTAAAAATAATTTAATTTGCATTCCCTGTAGTTCCTGGACTGGTCACCTGATTTTTATACTGGCTCTTTTGTCTATTGACTTCTTTTTTAAGATGTGCAGTATATGACTAATAATGAAATTTTAAAGTGCTGGATTTAATTCTGTGTGGCTTCCCATTGTTAGTGCCAGTGACTCCTGGGGTTCTCCTTTTGCACATATTTGCAAATGTGTTTTTGCAGACATCCAGGGAGCTTCCACTTGTGCGTGCAATGTAACCTTTCTTCATCCTACACATACCACAGACGGCTCTGTAACATGTTCTCAAAGTTTGACTGCTGAGATGAATGTTTTACATTATCCAGTGGGTGATAAGATTTTTTCTAAACGAGTTAGGTGTATTATCCATGATCTTTTATTTATTTTTAACCAGCCTTGAGCACTCCAAACCAAGTCATGTAGTTCTGCCCTAATAATTCAAATTTTGGCTTGCATTTTCCTGAAACCTCTATATACAACATGTTTGACAAGGACAGTTCTATAAATGAGGGTCACTGAAGAAAGCCTGTTATTCCTCCATGGTGACTAATTAGGAAAAAAATAACAATTAGCCAATTGACCAATTAATAACAATCCTCTAATCTACAAAAAGTGATCATCAGGAAAGCTCTATTGATGTTTCTTTGCTGTGAAAAGAGAAGCTCCATGGGCGTTCTGCACCAAACGAGATTTAAAAGGTCTTTAATCTAATTAATCTGAGATAAATAATGGTTTATGTCGTTACAAAATTGCTCATAGAGAGGATTACAATACCATAACATGCAAAGTAATAAGTTTTAATGAAAGGCGTTGAAATGTCTGTCTCCAGCCTCATTCTCTCTGTTGGGTCTTCACTCAGTAACTGCGAGCATTTACCTTGCATACTCATGTATACACACACAACCTCATTTCAGCATTTATTTTCAGTTAATATGTGCCTATTTACATGTGAGTTTAGTGGCTGATAAGATGATATTAATCCTTAAATATAAGAAGGGTGTTACTCTGAGGCTCATAAAAAAATCTTTGGAAACTGATGAGCAAAAGTGTGTCCACTGATTCAAGTTCCTCACATTAGCTCCCCACATTAGCACTGGATGTAAGCCTTAAAGATGGCATCATCAGTCACCAGATAAAGTATATCGCTAGCATATAGTACATTTTGGGGGGAACCTTTTAACGTGTCTTTAGATTAAACCAATGATAGCATGGTTTACAACTCAGTGTGCTCAGTTTGGCAAGACTTTCCTCTTTCCTACCACATGACCCCTCCATAGTTACAGATTACTGACACGTCCTTTTCTAATAACTGGCTTCACCTCTAAAATAGATAATCCTAAAACGCAGCTTTTCAGCTGACTTGTAAGCAGTCAGATTTGCTTTAAAAGTCGAGTCTCACATAAACTTTCTGCAACACAAAACCAACATGTCAGTGTTTCGTAATCCTTGCTGCATGCCTTCGAGCACACTAATCACGGTTTGTTTTTCAAATATAACTTCACTGCAGATAATTGTGAAGCACTTCTCCAAACAGCTCAGAGTGTGTGACCAACAGTGCAGCCTCAGCCATATGGACTATCATCATTAGGACTGTGCATGTTCTTTTTCCAGCCTCCAGTATTATGGAATGTCTCCACTGTTTTCAAAGTGTCACATAGCTGCATGAAGACCTATCAAACCTTGGCTGGTGAGAAGCCCGCTAGCCTCTATGGACTCCTTTGTAGGGGGGTAAAACGCTCGCAATTTGCAAGTGAGATGAGTTGTCAAGCTTTGGAGACATGCAGGTGGCTCAATTTGTCTCCCTGTTTTGATATTGCTGAAACTCAGAGGATTGGCAAAGCGCTAGTAAAAAACTACAAGTCTTGGGTTCAGGAGGTGCTGCAATTAATTATGTCGCCCAAGTTTTGACACCCATAACATTATGTTGTCACTCCCTCGGAGAGATGACGCTGATGTCTTTATCCCATGAATGTAATTGCCGGCTGTCTTTTACTCTCCACAGCAACCCCAGGAAAAAAAATATGGGCTGACATGTTTGATAAAACTTTGATCTGGCCCACATAAAACACTAGCTAATGCATTGTGGAAACATCAAAACCAAGGCGCTTGACCTCTCTTAACTTCCAAGTGATGCATTCACTTAACACTTGTTACATCTGAGGAAAGACAAACAAGTGAGATATTAACGTAATATTCCGTGACATTTTTATATAAATAAATGTCGGTTTAGTCGTTTCCAGGCAGAACTACTACAAGAAAACCATGAATCAGAGTCTGCCTTGGTACGGCTTGAGTCTAAAGGTGCACAGGAAGTGAGATGTTGTCAGGTTTTAGTGTAGATTTAGAGTATTAAAGTCAGTTTATGAAAGCAAAAAAGATAAAAATGAAAAATTGTCCAACTGTTTGTTGGTGAAAATATTAATTTGACTGGAAGAATTAGGTTTTGCCCATATTTGGTAATTGTTGCATTAAGAAAATAATCATTATGATTAACTGTCACACTAGTTTGCAGGAAACCTTAAGTTTAATGCTAACTTTAAAGATCTATGTAAGAATGGAGGAAAGCTGCTGCCGTATAGTGTTTCAATTTCACTGCCTTTGAATAACAAAGTATTTGACATTTAAGTTAGACTTGAATAACTCATCTGTGCAACAGCTTGTCATATCAAGTCCCTTTCTGTAGGCCTTAGCAGCCCGATGATGATGTCGCTCAGATTGCAAAGAAGTTTAAATGAAATGATCTCGGTCATTTCAGTTACATTGTGTTTAGACTTTGACTGTTGTTGAATTTTGAAGCTGTTTCCATTATTTCTGTAGCTGAGAACAGTGATAAGATTTCTCCAGGACCAGGATTCCCTTGATGACATCTGGCCAGGTTCATCTTCAGAGTGTTTGTTAACACTCCTGAATACAGCGGCATTCCCAAAGTCACGTGAACCAAAGAGCAAGTAAGAAAAAATCCTCTATTCAGGGCACATGGAAAACAACTATACTGTAATATACATCGTGTTGTCAGTCCATCAATGTTTTCCTTTAAGACTATTTTAACAGCATCCCACATTTGAAGCGATTGTATTCAGCATGATTAGCATGACATGGAGGTGTTTTGAGAAGACAGCAGTGGTGGATAAGTTGTTAGGCTAGGTGGTGGTTCGTCTGGGGGTATGAAGTTGGAACATGCAGTTCCCTCTCTTCGAGCGGTGAACCAGAACCAAGTGGAGTGAGGCTGGCGGGCCACAAGAGCACCATTGTTCTTCACATTAATCAAACTGAGGAAGGGCAGGTAGCATTTCCCCAGCCCACCCTACATGCACACCCTGCCAACCTCCATGAATGGACTGCTTTTTTAGCTGGCAGCGATTGGCCATCGGAGCTCCGAGAGGATGTGTGTCTGTTTAATTAGTGTGATGAGCTCAGCGGAGTTTATGTGCAGTGTCGGACACCAGGTATTAACCCCTCGAGTTTGACCCTGCGAGGGGGGCGGCCGACCTCACTCTTGACATCTTTCTTTCCACTGTTCTCGCTTTCCTTCTCTTCATTAGAAAAAGGCAGATTAGACAGGGGAAAGGCAATGTAGAAGAGGGGGAGACTGGCCCCAACCTCAGCCTCCATTTTTTTTGGTGTTTTTTTTTTTTGCAGCCCCTATTTGTGGACTCGCACTCAAATGAGGAAATAAATTACCGCTATGATATTTCTAGTGTCATTAGGGTACTGAGTTGTGCTTATCGCTTTTGTGGTATATATGGTGTATATTACGCTTGATGATTTATGTCAAGAATTGAGGTGCAATAGAAACTGTCACAAGTGTGATTTAAACAATCTCAGATTTATGAAAACAAACCTCTAAGACAAAGATGTTATCTAGATAGTGAAAGACATATTTAAAACCATAATTAGAGCTGTGGTCTCCTTCTCTCTGTACCATAAACAGCTATATAAAAAGACACGTAGATCATTCACTGGCGGCTGCCTTACATACTTGCTGGATGAGAGAGTGCAATGTGTTAACATCACCCAGGGGCACTGTTTTCTAATTCATTTAACCACACCAGTGTTTTCCTAAAAGCTTCAGCTGGCAATTAAAAACCATGAAAAGATACGAAAACATTCTTACCATGCCAGATGCGCTCCACAAAGGTAAAACAACCACTTCAGGCACAATCAAAGCTTAGGATATCACCCTTTATCGGATTATGCACTTTATTAGTTCAGTGGAACAAACACAAGCACTTGAGGGGCATCTACTTTAGGATTTTAATGCCTCCTTTACTCGAAGATGGTTAGTTTGTACAAGAGCAATTAATTAGTCGAACTGTTTTCTGTCTTTCTTATATTCTGACTAATTGTTCAGAGAAAGTGACACGGTCGGCGCAGGAGCACACGCCTAAAAGTTAAAGGGCACTTAGAGGTCACTTCCACGGATGAGTTATGGTAATGATTTAGGAAACAAGTTTGAATTAATTCCATAAATGGCTAATTTGTTAAACCATCTGGCAATCATTTTAAAGCTTTTAGCTCAGTCCAGCTTGGGATTTTTATAGGATTACAGCATAAGGACATCCTATAAGCACATTATGCAAGCAACTGCAGTGCATGGCAGAGTGAGAGGTAAGGGAAGAGGTCATTTTTTGAAGTGATTTTGTAGTCAAATTAACTTTAATTAAATATATCCTTCTTCCTACTGATAAAGCAGAACATGCTAAAACTGAATCCCAGTTTTTTTTGTTGTTGTTGTTGTCAAAGGGTATGTAAGACTCTGGGTTGTATTTATTAATATCACCCTTGGTACTAAGGGAGTGCGGAACAAAGAGCTGGAGTCACAGCATGTCAGCTCTCTAAAAGGCGGTGTTTGCTGCACCCCCTCTGAAAACACTTTATTAATTGGATTTAGATATTTGCAAAATGATCTATTTAATGGGATTACCACTCGTATAATGATCTTATTTATGAGGGAAGCAATCCAAGCTTTGAGGCAGGCTGATAATGCATTTCCAGCTCTTTGGCAGTTAATGTTGTGTTACAAGGGGAGATAAAGTTGAAGTCCCATTGTAAATGAATAGGTAAGTTAGCCCGGTGAAATGGAGCTGGTGTGGTGGCAGGTCAGACGGGCTTGAGTAGCTGCACTCGCATTCCAGAGCCCTGTCTGGACTGTAGGCTCAGTCCTGCTGAACTCCTTACAAGTTCAAGGCAGACGTAAAGAGCGAAGGAGGAGGGGATGGAGACAGATAGAGCCCCCCCTCTTCTTACCTCAGCAGCATAATGGCCCTTTCTTACATCTTTATCCACTTCAATATCTCGCTGAAGCTTTTACAGACCCCGTTTCCACTTAAATGCCTGAAGGTAATGTCCTACCTTTCCCTCTGCTGTCCTCTCCGTGCCAGGAAAATTGATTTAATCTTGTCAACGACAGTACCGGTATCATATATATATATATTTTAGACAAAATATCACAAAGCGAATATTTGCAGTTGTTTATTGTGGCTCTTTAAATGGATGTTTCGTGTTTGCCAAGACATTTAAGCTGTTGGATGATTTCCCTCATGGAGGTTTTAGCTCCGTTTGTATCTTTTCATGTAGTGTTGAGCCACTAATGCAGAAGAGAAAAAAAAAGTGTGTATGTAAATGCTCCTCTTTTCTGCAGAGCTCACAGACTTTAAAACATTACCATTTCAATATAACACTTGATTTATATGTGCTTAAAAAAATAGGTTATAATCTTTTACTTTAAAAGGATGTATTCTCAAATGAGATTATGTTAATAGACTGTAATTTGCATAAAACGGGTGGAAATATTAAACCAGATTAAAAATTCAGAATATTTAAGAGTTTTATCCATGCTGTTAGTCAACAAATATATTCATTTTCCTGGAGAATATTAGAGCCTAAATGTGACATTCTAAAAAAAATATAAATAAAAACACACACACACACACGCAGGAAGTAATAATTCCTTCAGTGAGTTTGCTTACTGATGTACCCATGAAGACTTAGAGGAGCAGCTCCTGTGAGGTAAACTATTACTTTATATGTCCCGTTCGTGCTGTTCAGCCTAGTGTGATTTTAGGGTCTTTTGAGCATTAGTCTCAGATGAAGGCTGAGGCACAATGTGAGGCTTGCGACAAAGAGTGCCCTCACAGGCCTCCATTCAAGACATTAATCTGCAGACAAGTGTCTTTTTTGTGTCTCGGAGTCTTATTTTCATCGCCATCAATTTAGTACACAGATTGAAAGTGAATCAGGCTGCGCTCTCAAGTTCCACACGCCTCAGTCCCTCCACCTCCCTTCCTCAAAAGGTCAGCCGGACTTTTTCTTTTCTTTATGTAAACAGAAATAACTAAAAAAAACGCCAAAACATTAAAATCCCAAGTCACAATATATACTTTAGTAACTATGTGAATAATGCAGTGTGTTGTAGAAAAATGATATTCCTTCGCAATTACATAACAAAACCAATATTAAATATTAAACATGAAATAATAATAATAATAAAAGAAAGATGGAAAATAATAATAGTAATAATAATGAAATGATAACTGTACTATATATGAATATATAAATACACACACATCCTGTAATGTTGTAAGTTGTATGTGCAACGTGCAGTATATGTCTTAAAAATATGTACATAATAAAATGCATATATACCGACACACCACCCAATACATAATCATCAGTATTGCACTTTCAAATCTACACGTAAGACATAGAAAGGAGAGTAAAGAGTCTCTTAGCTCAAATAAAAATGATCCTGAAAAACATTCAGCATTCCTCTCACCCCATTTTAATGGTGTATTGATAACGAACAGCCATTTTTGGAATTATTCGATTGTCTTTTTAAATATTAAATAATTTTTATTGTTTTATTTTTTTATTTTTTTACCTTATGTCCAAATTTTATTTTGCCATGTTTATTATATTTTATTGCTGCTGTTGTTCTTGTGTTGTTGTAAGGTGACCTTGAGGGTCTTAAAGGCGCCTATAAATAAAATGTATTATTATTATTATTATTGTTCTTATTAGCTCAGTATTGTATTGCCCTAGGAGCATCATTTTAACAGTGATCCACAGCAGTTTTAGGTGTTAGCACACTTTCAGCCTCTTGCTCTGCATAAAAACTCAAAAAGAACCACGCACCTTTAAATCTCAATTGTAAAGTGTAAATTTAGACTGTTATCGATCTTTTTTAGCTTAAAGTGTATATTTACTCCCCTTACCTTACTCTTAAAGTGTATATTTATTTCTTATTCTTACTGTATTTATTGTTGTTTCTTTGCACTGAATGGAACTGGAGCCTCGTCGTCTCGTCTCTATATACTGTACTGCAAATAGCAGAGATGACAATAAAGCTTACTTTGACTTTGACATATCCCATGAGTTAGATATAATAAATTATAACAGCGCTATGTTACATTTTTACTTGAGTGCCTTCGTTTGTTTCGCTTCATCTTGTACACTTGTACTGAAAAAAAAAGAAAAAGAACCACAAACAGTTGATAACCTTAAGTGACTTCTGTGAGCCCACCCCTGCAGTGAATCAAATGTGAAACAGCACTGCAGCCCTTATTTGTCATGTACTGCACACTGCCCCTTGTGGTGTACTACAAACTGAGATTGAGATTGTGACTTGGCAGCAAGATCCTCTCTTTGCCCTGAGGCTTACACATTTGTACACTCATTTATTTATTGGTTTATTTGAATAGCTTTGCTATTGTGAACTTTGGATACGTTTTTATTTTCATTTTGTCTCGCTACAATACAGTCCAGAGTGATATTTCTTCCATCTGGCAATGGCCGTTTCTGTGACAGCTTTCCCTGCTTTATGGTTTAGAGTTAAAATTATCTTTACAATATGTTATGCAAAAGAATCCTTCTCATAATAGCTGGGTCAGTAAGACCCCGTATTAAATTAGTGTAAAAACCTGACATCCCTTTTCCACCTCATTGTAAATTTGTGAGGCTTTAATCGACTGCAGATGTGTGTGTGTCGCCTCTTCTTTTTCAGGGAGTTATTACTTTCTAAATAATAGCTCAATGGGCTGCCCTTAATGCATTTATGAAAGCTGCCTTTCTGACCTGTGCTCAGTTTCTTTAATTGAAGCAAACAGATTTGCTGCATTTTGTGTGTTTTGATGTTCCAATTTTCTCCATTTAGATTTATGACGTGTCAGCGGCTGAGGTCACTGCCCTATTAGAGATTTATGAAATGCCCACCAGGCACTATTATTCGAGCTCAATAAATCATGCCAGCCATTTTTATTTTATTTTACTAGAATGTGCTATAAGCCTGATCAAATGCATCTCTGCGATATGGAGTGTTTTTTATTTAAGTTGATTCTGCTTGGAAGGCAGCACCGCATTTGTCAGAGCAGAGATGATGTTCATTTCGGGCTTGACTCGTTTAATCACAAAGCATTTATGTTTCTGTATCTTTTGTAGTCACTATGGTGGTAGCCATATGAGAAGTCCCTAATGATACAGCTGCTGTAATCCCCGTAGGCCCCAAAGCCTTTTTATTTCAAATGTGGCAACATAAGAACTCGTCCATTGTAAAGTGGAGCATTGTCCAAACATCCTGCTGGCAGTTTTCCTAAACACTGCTGAATAGAAACATCCAAATGTAAAAGAAGTGCTGCACTTCCTCACATGAAACCCAAAGTAGCACAAATTAAGTGGAGATCCGTGTGAGGCGTATGTCTTAGATAGGTTCAGGTTGTAGTCTTAAGGTGACGGGGGTTGAAGATGAGTGGTGCAAAGGATGTGGATCAGTTGTTTTTTTATGACTTGCACAGGCTTATAATGTAGGTTCCTTTGATTGGGAGCGGTGGGCGTAAGTGTTGTGTTCTGGTGGGCAGAGACAGTTAATGTCCCAGATCTACAGTATGAATAAAGTCATATTGTGAAGTGTGTGGGCTGATATGCTTGGCAGTCAACCCTGACAAGTAGATTAGCTCTTACTGGGCCACCTCTGAATGGCATGCACACGACTCAAGCGTTTCCAGTCACGGCGCTACATATCAAACATCTAACGCCCAGCAACACAGATGAAAGCACATCAAAACACGGGAAAAAAAACCTAAAAAAAAAACAAACCTGCTCTATGTTTTGTGGCTTCTCCACAGCTGCAATGGTTAACAGGAGTCAAAAATTGGCATGTCTAAAAAGTGGGATAATGATTATAAATGTGACAGGCTGAAAACTAATTACAATTGTCTCACTGTGTTTTCCAATAATGCCTCTAACATTTCTATAAAACTCATTTAAATCTTCCACAAGTCCAAAATTCAGTCTTGCTCTAAAGCCATTTGGCACATTTTTCTTCAGTTTACATTTAGAGAGGATTAGCTGAAGAGCTGAAAATAATCATGCCAGATGTCTGCTGCAGACTACCTCCCCGGTGGGCATTTGATTTTATTGAGTTTTTATCGAATCTTAAGTGAATACACTCTGGGATCCTGGTAATGCATGGCCTCATGTTGTGAAGTCATGTACACAAACTGAATATCATGTCACATTTTTACAATAACAGTAAAAAAAACAAAACAAAACTCAAACACGCCCTTTGCTCATGTGAATGCATGAGGAGGAGTTCAAACAGTCAGCAACGATCTGTTTATAGCCAAGTTAAACAGACAGCACATAGCTTAACTGGGCAGACTGGTGGAACAAACAGCATTATAAATAAGCCAAATTCAATGACAGGTTTAAACACTAAACCACATCTGTACACTTTATAAAAAGGCATGGTAAATGTCACTGTCTTTGAAATGTGTCTGAAAAATCAGCTGCCGCTCACACCGATTCATTAAAGCCGCGGAGATGATGAACAAATGGAATTAAGGGTTATGAGAATTTTTTTGGGTGGGGGGGATTTGTGTCTTTCTGGTGTTACAATGGACATATTCAAATTCTAAAAAATATATTATACGTATTCAAATATTGAAAATAAAAAAATCGAGCAGTAAAGGCAGGCATCATGTGCCCTGGCCTGTCCTAGATATTTCGCGGTCCTCTGAGACTGCGCCAGTGTTTGTCGGATTTGTTTTTTAACTTTAATGAGCTCCACTGGAATGCAGTGTCTCCCACATGTCTTGCGGAGGGCGGGGCCTTCTTATTGCTGCCACATGTTAGGCTCCTAGTGACTCTTCCAGGCTTGTGTGGTCAGCCAGTTCAAAGAGCCCAGGCTCATTTGTTATACAACTTTATGTAACAACAAGCCGATGCTTCAGCGTGTCTGAAGAGGCAACAAAGGAATGCCGCCCTTCTCTCTTTCTTTGTCCTAACTGGTTCTGCCCAGAGAGACTTTCATATCATCTGTTTTTCTAATTAGCATGTTTGGTGGACAGTATGGGCTATTGTGCCACAGCGTGCTGCAGAAATCCTTTATTTGAGCCCGCTTGAGCGTTTGAACTCTGACAGTAATGTTTGTTGGATGGCTGTGGTGAACGGTAGTAGTCGATCACTGTCACTGGCAGAGCGGTGCACCGTGCCACATATGGCAACAATCTGACATGGTAGTCCAGTTGAGGTTATGTGTGACTAGGTGTGGGCCCGCGGATCAAACCGACTCTATCAATTCTTCTGTTAGCCATTTCTATGCAGGAGTCGGCTGCTGATTCACCGCTGGTGGCTGACAGGATATCTCAGCAGGAGAACTAACTCTGGCCTCAGCGAATTACCTGCTTGCAGTTTAAAGTAATATTTCCACTTATGAAAGACGGTGGAAAGATAAGCTACATGTCAATTGAGCTTCCTGGTCTAATTCTGCGGCACTAACAACAGCTCCGAACTGGCTATCTGCTGCTTAGACGGTAATCAAACCCATGTTCATTTGTTAAAGTGAGGAAAATTGCAGAGGGTTTCGACCACCCTTTGTGCAAATAACCTGTTTTTCCTTTTTCACACATGAATTCCCCAGGGATGTTTTCAGCTTCACTAGACTGGCGTGTCTTCAGGGACCAGGTCCACTGCATGTGCTGGCTAGTAGGCCATTTGCAATAATCTCCTTTTTACCGTTTAGAGGCTAATTATGTAACATTACACCTGCCTTCCTGAGCCTTGGCTCTGGCATAGTACAGAATGAGTTGCTGTTTTTTTCCCTCCCCACTACTCATAGGGGTGGTTAGAGTTTCTTAATGAGATTAGCCCAAAGCTGAAATCTGCTTTGTGTCCCCTTGCTATATGGCAAGATAGTGGATCAGAAGAATCAAAGCTAAGAGGGGGGAATCATTGGAAGATGCAGGCAGTCGACCTCGTTTCTGTCTCCCCACCAACCCCCCTGCGTGTGACTTGGACGGGATTCGCCGCTATCACACATGACATTGTGTGCAAGCTTTGCATAGGAAATATCTTTGTCTCAGTGTGATGTTTGCTTGCTTCAGTGTTTTCGTGCTTTTCCTTTATCTTGCTGTCCAGTTTCTGTTTGCTATTGGATCAAACTTCTCAATAGTAATTTTCAGAATTTAGGACAGATGGGTTGAATATTGAACAAAATTTCAATAAATAAATAAATAAATCCCCAAAAAAGAGCTTTTCCACCAGTCTGGGATATAAACTTGTCTACTTGTGGTTGCTCTCCTACTGTATTTTTGTCTTTTATTAACTCAAAATATCTTCTATTTTACAACAAACTTCTAAGGCCAAGCCTAAACTCGTATTTGTCAGGGACACCATAATGTGCAAGACAGAGTTTTATAAAGTCAGAGCAACACCACCCACTACAGCCCATCCACAATGCGAGCCTTTCTTCCTCTAATTTATTGGGACCCTAATGTCCTTGTGACTTTTAACTCAGACAAAAGATGAAAAACCAACAGTGGAGCCCGGACAGAATAACACACGCACGCACACACATGCACATACTGTACACACAGCAATGCATGCGAACATGCAAACAACTTCAGCTCAGAATTCCCAGAGTGAAAGCAAATTCTCACTGAACGGTGCGAGAGATAACATGTAAATATTTTGCCCACTTGCTTAAAATATGATGTTGATTAAGAGAGTAAAGGTTAAGGTTAGCGAAGGGGCAAGGATTAGTAGTATGGACTGCATCTAGGGTTACCATAACAGCCTTGCTGCTGGGACTAGTAATAACAACAGAAGTAATAATAATCACAGACTAATTGATTGAACCCCGCGGCTTCCTTGCAAGAGTCATTTTTGCAAAACTTAATGCCTCCACTATGGCAGCCAAAGTAATGCATCAGTTGCTTGAACTGCTTTCAAGTTGGTTTTATTACTACAATTTTTTTCAGCTATAAAATAAAATATACTGGAATAAAGTATTTGTCAAATGCTGGAGTTGAATTTTCACTTTGTCCTAACTACCATTGTATTTACCTTATCTATAATTTGGTACCAAGGACTCTGGTTTCTTTGCATGAGATCCTATCATTGCATTGTAGTTTGTTGAATTCACAAAGAAGCCTAGAAGCCCTGAAGGTATATACTGCTACAGAGAGCTATTTGCTCTGCGTCAGCGGAGTATCCTGTCATGGAGAGAAAATCCCGTTTGAAGTATGGCCCCCGTCTTTCACAGTGACGATAATGCTCCTGGCTTTATCATGTCCTCCGTGCAAAGCCCATGTCTTCTCTTTTGTCCGGCTCCCGCTCCCCCACTCCTGCACACCCCCTGGCTTTCCTCTTTTGTGTCACTCTCTGTTACATTGCTACCCATTCACTGTGTGGAGAACCGGTCCAAACCTTTTCCCCCCCACACACCCCCAGGCATGCTGGGAAGTGTAGTCTCTGGATTTTTGGGGGGGTGTTTTTCTAGACCATAAGTGGTCCAGTGCAGTTTATATTGCAAGTCAAAATTAAAAAACATGAATACTATGTCAAATTTGTTACTTTTTTAATAAGAAACGCTCCACAAAAAAAGGACTATCGTTTTCTGTAAATATTGAATAAATGTGTTATTTCGTTTTATTTATAAGGTTTTAGGGTTGAATAAATTCTAAGGTAAATACTTAGCATTTTAAATTAGATACATTATTAGTATTCATTCTGCTCTAGCTCTTCCTAAATCCACAGCTTAAATGCAAATGCACTGCAGTCTTTTCCATCCATGGCTTTGTTGGCCTCTCAGAAACCTTAAGCCGGTATCTTAAATAGGGGCCTCTCATGGCATATGCATGTGCAGTATCTTATCTGGTGAATATCACAATCATTCTCTAGGACATCAAATATTTAAACAGTCCATGCAAACAAGAGACAGGAGGGAGGGTATGGAAACAACCCTTTTGTGTGCCCCGTGCAAAAAAACAAAAAAACACAGGAAAAAAAAAACAATAAATGCACAACCAGCCCTCAATATTTTCATATTCAATGACTTTTGTATGATCCATATGATCCCGACATAAAGAGGGTCTGTGAACCCTCTCTCTTAAACTGTAGCAGGCATATATTACCAGGCTTAGAGCTTGGCAAGCTCCATATCCCAAAATAGATTTCAACAATACTCTATGAGGATGCATTAAATAAATCTCTGCTCAGCTAATCCGTGGAACAGTTCACATTTTTTGAGAGAGACACTCCGGTAGGACAAAAGCACCGCTCTGCTCGCCGCGCCTTCATCTGGGGACAGACACACATAAAGAGAGATATTTAGAGAGAGAGAGGGGAGGGAATTTTTTCGGGGGGGGGGGTGTAGAAATCCTCCACTAATGTGACAGAGAATTTAAAAAAAAAAAAAAAAAATCATCATTGTGTGCTCTTGCACTGCAAAGCAGATTCTGTATCACTCCACAATTTTCTCTTTTTTTCTTGAGCAAGTGCAATAACTTAATCTTAAAGGCAAAACGTGGACATGAGGGCCATTTCGAAACATGTTGTAGATAAATGTTAATCACATTAGCATTTCCCAGACTTCCGTAAATCTCCATAAATAGCATGCTGAGGTTGATCCCTCTTTTTTGCCCATTGAGGCAAAATTACAGTTGATGAATTGCTTTTGCCATGCATGTAGGCTAATGAAAGCTTTGCTCCTGGGCCCTCCTTAACAAAGGCTCGTAATTTTTCCACTTTCCACTAAAATAAGAACCTGTTCCACTTTTAATTAATAGTTTTACCCTCTCCTATTCAGGACTGTATGCATAGTTTCAAATTAATTTTTAGGTGAGGTTTAGTTATTAATACTGTAGAAACAAGCCCCTTTGTGCTAGAGTAACAGGGAGGTAATGTTAGCCTGCAGGTTTGTAAAGAATTTCCTCTCATGTCACCGAACTGCTTAACGCAACTTACGACACTGCTCTGAGACTAAGGCGTTTCATGACAGGTGGCTATTTCACTTGAAGTCAGCACATTTGTTCAGTGAGGCGCAGGGGAACAAAACATATAAGCACCAGAGATTCATTCACATTCAAACCAAGAACAGGTATTAATCAGAGTGGATCTGAATCTGCATCAGGTGAACGGATTCATAACCTCCCTTAATTGCTATCCAGAATTATAAACGGCTTTCCTTGTGTTTATATGTTGCTTAAACATGAGCTCGCTCTATTAATGGAAGTACATATTAGGTTAATAACAAGCAATTAGCATGCATTAAGGTGCATGCCACACATACTTGGGTACTCAGACAGCTTGATATTTCAGAGACAAATGGTTTCATCTCGCCATATGCGGTTATTACTATCCCCAGACACATCTAAGTGTGGAGGCTTTGACATCAAACCCCCTCCGTATCCTCTCACAGCTGTAATTTATTACTGTCATAATCACTTGTCTCCTGCTGAAAGGCAAAATATTTCTTTGTATAATGAACATATCTGGAAATATTGTGACATTCTGTCGCCCCTCCACTTTTAACTGCTTGTCTAAGTTGCCAAATGGCAATCCTGTCATTGTGTGTAAATCATTTCTTGTCATAATATTTAGAATGGCTCCCTTTGCGTGAGAGAATATCTGCAGCTTTTATGTGTTTCTTGATAATGACAGCAAATAGCACTTATATTCTTCAGCCGCTGATAAGGAAGGGGGAAAAAAAATAAAGCAATAGAGAAGATTTTCTGGTGCAAATCCATTCCCGCTTTGTACCTGTGACTTAAGCTCAAAGGTGGGCGATCCATATGGCAATTTCGTATTTGTATTTCCAGGCTGTCAAAAGGAATCTGCCCTGACACGGTGCAGATGCAGCAAACCAAAGCGGTAGCTGCACTTAAGCACTGTGGGTGATTTCATACCAATTAGTGCAAATCGCAGAGTACTTAAGATTATTGCCTAGTGAGTTTAGCAACAGTTTGGCACCTCCTCCGAAACTGACCCCTCTTAAGTTTATTTTTCCCCAAAGGTTTCAGACTTCTCTGCAGAACGTAAAACTAATTTATCCAGCAGGCTGGGACTTTTCATTTCACCAGTTCTACTTTTTTTTTTTTTTTTTTTTTTTTGAAATATGGCCTCTGGTTACAAATCTGGCTTCCATCTAAGGTCAGCGAAGTCTCCCTCATTTGTAGTAAGGCAAGGGGACAAACTACCAGCGCCTTTTTGCTGCCCCCCTCATCTTGGGGCTTTAGCAGAACTGCTCTGGCATGAAGTAGAGGCTGCCGTCTCCATGGTGACAAGTCACTCCAGCTCCACCAGCTTCAACCAGCACGATCAGCCTGTGAATTGACTGACTTTTAAAAAAAAGAGTGAAAATATACCATTTCATTCCTCTCTCCCCATTATGTCGTCTGGTGAAAAACAACCCTAATATGGTGCATTGGCTGCTAACACGAATAATGGCTGGAGAATATGCGCTGAATAGCTGCTCTGCTGGTGAAAAGCTAATGGAGGGAGTCTTGGCAGCGTGTCTCTCGCTGAGGAGAGAGAGGGAGAGCGAGTGAGTCCCAGAGGTATGGATGGTGCTGCTGTGATAGTTGTGAACTCTTCCAGTGTTTATGCGTGAGCCAACAGCCTCCAGACAGAGACTGGAGACATTCTCCACACCGTCTTCCAGACAAGAACTGGTCCCCTCAATTAAATGAGTTAATTTGAAACCATAAGCTTGTCCTTAATTAAGAAGAGCTTAGACATCTCCTGAAATGAAATATCTGAAATGAGCTATATTGACGACATACTATTCCCTTTTGTTCCGATGCTGGGTTCCCCATCCTCTTCCATTTAGTGGAGACTGTCCATATGATATGCAGAGCTCAGTTCGTGCAAGACACAGATAAATGCTTAAGAGAGACATAACCTCAGCAAAATCGTTTTTTTGAGAGGAGTTTCAGTTTCAAAGTAGATCCATTGTGGACTCCCACCACGTCTTCCCTCACACCGAATTCCCCGTCTGCCTGACTCGGTGCATCCCCGGTGCCAGAGAGAGGAGGATGAGAGAGGAGGAGAGGGAGAAAAGGAGAGAGATTGTGGCATTAAGTAAATAATTTGTATGATAATTCATTACAGCGCAGTCTTTTTCAACTTTAATTGGTCTAAATGAAGAGACATTTCACACCATTTAGATAAAAAAGAAAAAGGAGGCCAGCATAATGAAAAGGGGCCTGCCTATCGGACTTCAGAGGTTTGCTCTAAATGAAAATGTAATTGCAGGCGGAATGGTACAAGAGGAGAGACCCGCGCTGCAGATCCGGGGGTATCTTCAGACAGCCGAGCAAAAGCTAATGACTGAGCAATTTGGAACATTTACTCACCCCAAAGACTCTCATTAAGTCAATCACAGGCTTAGCCGAGACCCACTCGCAGCGTCGGAGCCGGCCCCGCATTTATTCCAACATCAATCAGGAGGGGCCGGCTTCTTCTTCTTTCAGAAGCCATGAAAAACGCCCAAGTAATTTATTCGGGATCTTTGAGAGGATAATGGCCAATTATTTGTTTATAACACTGGTTAAATTTTCATTAGGCAGATTAATGGAATATCATGTACTGTCAACACTGGACTGAGGGGTGGTGTGTCAGAGATAAACGGCCAAACAGATGATGTCGCTCTGTTAGTAAATTGGTTTTTCTGCAGCCCTTTTCCTCCATATGAAAATTTAAAGGTGGACAAGGCACAGGGGGTTGAAGCTGTCTCCAACAGGAGTGGAGGCTTAGAGAAGTAGGAGGGGTGGGGGCGCCAGGGGACACTGTGATGAACTTCATCCAGCTGCAGGTTTTCTGTTTTCACTGTTTGGTGGCGATGTAAAATTCCAGCTCTATATTTAGACGGTTTAAATGTTTAAATATTCTACAAAGTTTTTACTGTGCGCGTTCATTCACATTCACTTCACCCCATCCCTTAAATTACCTATTCTATCAATCATGCGCAATCCATAACCAATCGCCAGGAAGCATATTTCATACAGGCGCTATTTGAAATGATAATTCTGGTGAGTTTTTAGAAGGTAACTTTTTTTCTTTTTTTAATGAAGAGAAAAAGCTACTTTCACCAGTGACTGTGGGTGATAGCTTAATCTGACATTATGCAGGCGACACAAGATACCTGTAAGTGACAGTTAAGAGTGAAATGACAACTACAAGGCAGGCGGGCTGGTGATTTGCTGACCCCATATGATGCTTAGAGATGATATAAAGCAGTTTGAACCTTAAGTTGTGCTTTCACAGACCTCTACCTGAAAGTGGTCTGGGGAATTGTCACTTTGAGCGTTGCATATTTGGGCTTCAAGTAACTTCCCCCCCAAACGCAAGGTTTTGAGAATTGAGATAAAATGTGGCATATCAAATCTTAATATGCACGCTTCACCCACTAGTGTGCAAATGATGCATCGTGGGTTCACATTCCCAGATTTATGAAACCAGAATTTTAATGATTTTTTTACGTATAGTTTGGGAATTTTTTTTCACTTTATTTTTTGTGGAAACCTTATGGTGACTCTCAGAAAAACGCTGCACTGTTAAGCTTTAACCGCTTGGAGCTCATTTCAAGCTTGAATCTCTTATATCCGTTATACCCACATTACATTATAATTACCTACATTTCAAAGAATTTATCTATCATTTTCCTCCATAAACCTTTACGTCCTCGATGGGACTTAATTTGGACTCCTGGATCGCAATCGGCCAACCTTAGGGCACCCAAAGTGCCTACTAGCTCCCCTATCTAAACAATCATCTGCTGAAGGAGGTTATCGTTGGGCTGGGCTATCTGTCACCCGGCCACCAGCAGCCAGCGGGACACAAGGGCCATTTAATTAGGCCTACTGCTCCTCTCTGGTGTGAAAGACTCTCAGGCCCCTTTGATTCCCTGCTGCTCTCCCAGCAGGAAGTGGTTGGTGATAATTGACACAGGATTTCCTTGTTAACCAGCGGCAGACTCTGTGGATTAAAGTGACAGAGATCTCCAGAAGAAAGTGGGGAGCAGATAAGGGGGAGGGGAGGAGGTGCAGGGAGGGAGTGTGGATGGGGGTGGGGATGGGGGGCTGGATTGGCGGGGGCAGGAGCTATTTACCGCTCTTGAGAAACCAGGGAGGAAATAGCAATATCAGACTGGTGCGCGGTCCTGCCGCGAGATGTAGCTCCCACTTATCTTAGCCATTTCAGCTTGACTGATCAAAGATTGGCTTTCCTTAAAATAACCTGGGCCCAAGGTTGAGTACATGCTTCCACCCCATGGGTTTTTTTTTGGCAAATTATCAGTCTTTTCCAATCCCCCCCTATGGAGTTGCATGGCTGTTTGTGGAGGACTAGAGAGATAATCTCATTTCATTTGTACAATTATACACTATCATGGAATAAAAGCATATTTGCAAATGACGTAATTTCCCGCTTTGTACCAACTGGGTCACAAGCCTTGACAAAACCATTATCATGCAGACAGGAGAGTTACCCAGTCGGCTGTAGGGCAAAGATGGAGCTTTCAGAGGACGTAATCCACTTTATTTATTTCTAGATTTCCTTTCTGCTTATCTAACTACTACACAGCTTACCAACAGACATTTTACAAGTGCTCATTGGAAGGTTTTACCATCTCTCCTCAGGAGATAAAAGAGGAAGGAGCTACTGTACTCTTTACTTTCTCTGAGTCTTCATCAACTTCAGCTATTCCAACTACTCCACTGGGAGACAGCTTTTCATAAATTCACTTCTGCAGCCATTGTGCTCTGACTTAATAAATGAAGTACATGCGTGCGTGAAATATTTACTCATACACCTGACTAAACACTCGACTCCTTAAATGCCCAGCCTGCCCAAAATGACCCAAGCGTAGCATAAATAGTTGACTGGTCACTTTCAAGTGCTTACTGATAACTGCATGAGGTGATGGCAAGCTTCCAGCCGCACGGCTGGGTCAAAAGCAGGTCCATCATATAAATCAAAGAAGAAATTCCATTCTCTCTTTTTTCCCCCAGCCAATGCATACATGCAGCTGTGGATATGTGAGGGTAAGAGAAAAAGGAAGTTGTTGCTTTATTATTGCAGTAATGCCAAAGAGAGTGATCCTTGCTGTAATTACAGGTCAGATGTTGATGATGTTTAGATTGTTTTTAGCGTCATCGCCACACTAAATTGTGTACATATATAATGCAATTATTTAATCTGTTACTGGTTTTGTAATAGCCTCTAGAGCCAATGGGAAATGGACTGGCATTTATACATGTCTGGCCTTAACGGGTGCACACACAGGATCAGACAAGTTACTTGCCGATCAGAGACCATGAGATGTAAACAAAATGTGGTGATGTGAAGTGGGCGAGTACCGAGAGAAACTACTCTTAACTCAGAGGTGAGCAATTAAAGCAGCCACCAATGGGATCAAAGAAAACTGTTGACTGAGAAATGATGGTTTGGAAATATATGAGAGGGATATATCTGGACTGGAGTATTTAAACCTATTTCAGCTTTGAACAACTGAAGCAACTGCCAATGAAGGATGCATGTGAGAGAAACAGATTTAAATGCAGCCAAGCTTGTTACGTCCACTAGCAACCAGCTAACACTAATAATCAATAGGCAATCAGCAAATTCCTTTATGCATGGAAGGGGAAGGAGCCTGTGGAATTAAACACGACATGATGTTTGCATGGAATTTAAGATCTTTTTAATAATTTGAACGCTCATCTGACCAATCAGAATGCAGTTTTACAAAGTGGGTTTTCTCCCGTGTGGTTTTTAAAATTTTAAATCAATCCTTGGTGCAGTGTGTTCATGCAGATGTGGTAATAGCACTCGAGCGCAGACCAAAACAACCGCACCGAGACCCTCTGGGGCAGGTGGTCACGATGCGGTTCCAAATGAACTCCGGAGCGGTTCGTTTATGGTGAGAATGTAATCCATCCTCAATCCTCAAGCCATAAAATGAACCAAGTGCTCACTTGTTTTGCACAAGTCCAGAGCGCAGCACCTTCTTCCAGTATTTACTTTTGTTGCCCCTGCCTCAGGCACATCTGTCCAATAAGTGGATTGAATGTTCTCACAGGATTTTAGTGACACATTTTGGTTTGCTTGGAGTTTTCCCTATGAAAAAAAAAAGGGTGGTGGGGGAAAAGCTTTACAGACTCAGCAACTGATTTAGAGCACAGTAGATAAAGCATGTGCAAAATCAACAACAACACAGCATAATTGCTGAAGGAGATTATGTTTATATTACACATATATACATTTTCAAACAATTTTATTGTAGTGCACTTCCCAGTGGTTAGCACTCTCAAAGCAAGAAGGTCCCTGGTTCAAAACCCAGCTGGGACCCTTCTCTGTGGAATATGCATGCTCTCCCTGTGCCTGTGTGGGCTTCCTACAGGTACTCTGGCTTCCTCCCACAGTCAAGTCAAGTCGAATCAAATCAACTCTTCAATCACGTTTATTTGTACAGCACATGTTAAACAACCTCAGCTGACCAAAGCGCTGTACAGGTTATACAAAATATAAACTATACATAACAGTCAGTAAATCAATAATAAATATACACTAAAAAAATCAAATAGAACAAAATAAATAAGACTGTGTTTGTATTTTAAAAAAATCCCAACTGCCACAGTGTGAGAGGCCAGAGACATGCATGTTAGCTTAATTCTAAACTGGCCATAGGGGCGAGGTAGACAAAGTGCGCGTGTATACAATAAAGCACTATATCACTCTGTGATTAAAACACGACTTGTAGTCTAAAGTGTAATTCCTCGAGTAATACAAAACAAAGTAACGCAAACCAAGAAGAACAGAGTATACGATTGTCATGGATGTGTAACGACCAGAGTCGTGGTTATATTGTGTTACATACGTGGACACGGATTGGAGACACAACGGCTGAGTAGTCATCAATACTTCGACTGCTTGAAGGCCGATATACATGCACAGTTGGTGGATTGTAATGTATAGTCTCTGAGGACGAGCCCACAAAGTCACAACAAATTAGAAGACATGCAGATGTTCATACAGTTATTTAACCCTGTTTATACAAAACCTTCTGACAAAAAAAGAAGGAAATTAAATGTCAATTTTCGAATATATATCAAATAATTCCTCCTCCTTTAAATTTTTCTATAGCATTATTTAAAACATGAGGAGGCCAAAGCACAGGTTATACCACAGTGCCTGTGTCTTCACAATAAAAGCCTCCCCTTTGGTTTGGAGTTTGCCTCACCACAATAATTATAGATCAATACGTGTTCCATACCTTTTGTGTAGCACCCTCTGTTTCAGTTAATCATTCGTTTTCTTGTTTTAATGTTAATTATTTCCAATGAACAAAAGGGTTATTGATATATCATACCATTTATTTTAAGCCGACAAAGCTATTTTTATGCCACTCGTAAACATTAGTCCTCACAGGAGGCACAACGCTCAAGATGTCCAGCAGTTAGTCATTTACAAAACTAAGCTGTCTTAAGATTGTGTCTCATCTAAAGAATAATGAGTAACTTCATAAAGAAATCTTCCCTGTAAAACATTATTCAGTGAGATATGTAGAAATAAACTTTTAAAACCTAATGGGGGAAAAAAAGAAGGCTCCTAATCCAGAGTTGATTTTGGCATAAATATGTGCATTACTGATTGGCTAAGCACAAGTCAGGTGAAAAGTCCAAGTGTTTAGATGCAATATTACAAAAAACATGCTGCACAGAAACTTCGCATCACTGTCCACACCTTCTTATCTGTGCTCCCTCATAGGTGCTGTATCTTAACCATGCTGTAAGACTTCAATATGTGAGCATTAACACGCTTCAAGGTCCTTGATTCCTCTTCAGGAATTACTGTGTGGCAACCTGGAGGAGAAGCAGGAGATTTGTTCCCTTCAGTCTAAAGTAAATAGGATAGGCAGAGGGAGGCAATCACATAAGCAACACTTGCTTTGCTATCAAGAAAACACAGCAGTCTAGATTAAGATTTTGTCATAATCAAAATCATTGCCGTTTAAATTAATCTGCAAGCAGATAAACTCTTTAACATTTCCCATCCTCTGATGGTTTCCCAGCGATAAGGGAAAGTTCACAGTGTTATGAGCGTCTCGCCGCTTCTGAAAAGTGGTCCTTGGAAACAATAAAATCTGCAGTGGTTAGTAAATGAGCCATGAGGATTGAAGTGCCAGTGTGGCCTGGGCAAAGGCAGCATGACACCATTCACACAGCAGCTTTGCTGAAAGAAAGAGGAACAGACCCCTATAGTTAATCCAGATTCACTGACTCAGTAGCACGCGGTTTACCAAGTCTCTTTAGTCATCTTAGTGTTTCTCTTTAATGTTTCGTGTTTACTTAAAGTGACAATCTTGATGGTTTCCTACATGCTTGTTTACTTTGTTTACTGCAATCACTGAGAAGCCAATCGCTGTGGTCAGCAGTCTGTGATGCCTTTCCTTCGTTTGAAACCTTTGCCATTTATTGTCTGTCTATATATTGTGGATTTAGCTCCTTTCGCCAAATGCTGAATTTGTTTTATTTCAAACAAAACACTCACCGTAGAGTGTGCCTGAATTACCTTATGTGTACAATTAGAAATCTTTTTTGCAGCTAAAACCAGACGGCAAAGGTTTAGAACAACAGAAGGGGAAAAAAACAGGCCTCTGATGAACTTGATACACTTGGAGCTGCACTTAAGTTACGAAATTTTGAATGATCAGATGGAAAGAATAATAACTTATTTAGTCATCATTAACCTTAGAATAACAGAATATTTGCACGGTTTAAAGGACTCCTGTAAAAAAAAAAGTTTATAAATAAGTGAGTTTGTGTTCAGTAAATCCATTCAAATAAACCAAATCATTAGAGCCGCTGTTTATTTATGTTAGCTTTCTGTTACTTTTTTTTAAAGCTTTAATAAAAAAAAATGTTCTAATTTGCAAGTAAAAGACTTTAAACAGTGGTCAAACATGCCAAAGTGGTTATTTTAGCCACAGCCATAACTGTATGATCTGCGACTTTGTTTGTTTTTTGCTTGGCTACTTCATAGCCAGAAAGAAAAAGGGGGTCAACTTCTCATCTTTGCGCAGCCATGCAGCTAGACATTGTGTTCTAATCTATGAGCGTCAGTCTTAACCTCATTATTAGTATAAAAAATCGAGCTTCTTTCCAAAGCCTTTGTTGCAGTGGAATATGTTTTACAGAGATACAGGGGGGGAGGAAGCCCCAATTTCCTGCAGGGGTCGAGTATTAATGTATGAACTGCTCCTCTGGGACGGCGTGGCTCGCAGCAGAGGTTGTCAACTTCTCCTCTGGCTCATTTTAGATGTATTTCCACTTAGCTTTAATTCCATGTAACTAACATAAAATCCATATTATGCAGATTGATATTGTTTGGTGTATATTTATATGTTTCTAATTGTTTGCTTGCGTATTTATGAATGTGTGTTTTTTCCCAGTGTTGGGTATAACTATTTTCAGAGACTATTATCCAATTATAAAGAGTACAATGGCCTTTTAGGCAGTGCTTACGTTGGTTTCTGGGGGCAGATTTCAATTTCTGTGTTAGACCACAATGGGTGGAGCAAAGGAAACACAGTTTCTTTGTCTACCAAAGAGTCTAAAAATAAGTTATTAAAGTTATATTTCTGGACTTTGATGTAAGTTGGCAACTTTAGCTTTTTGATAAGCTACTGTAGGTTTGTTGTAGCTAAACCGCTTGAACGGACCTCTCTAGACCCTGAAGCTATATCCAGTAATGATGGCAAGAAAAACATTGCCATATGTTTTTCTTATTTTTTCTTTGCCATTCAAGTTTGTCAGTTAGCTTCTGTAACATGTAATGTATAAGCAATCTTACCAGATGTTCAGCATGAAGGTAAAGTGGAGTGTAGTTTTACATGCTTGTGGCTGTGTGGAGTGTGTGTATAGAGTGTGAACACAGGCCTGTACTGGTTTCTCTGACTTTAGTGGCTCAGTCGTTAATAATTGGGCTGTATTTTGTTGCGATCGTCTTCGCAGGGCTACTCAGAACTTTTGCTTTTCCCTCAGGAGCAATAAGATACATGGAAATCATTCTAAATCACTGACCGGGTATAGGTATGAAAACGTGGAAGAGCCTTAAACCTGAATTATTCCTAATAACCAGCAGGTGGCGACTCCTGTGGTTACTTAAAGTAGTCTGATTGTATACAGTTAATGAGAAAATTATCTATCGTCTAACCAAATATATTTCTTAAGTAAAGATTTTCCTGATGTCTCATTCCCCAGTTTTAAGCCTTCTCCAAAATAGCACAGTGTTCATTTATAACTTACTTCATAACTAAGCTTACTTTATAAGTACACTTGTTCCATTTAGAGATCAGTCCATCCCTTCATCAATCACATGTTTTCATACAATATACAATGTAGAGTAAGAAAAAAGTCACCTGTAATGCACTGTGATGAACAGAATAAAGAGGCTTCAGTGTGGGTGTACAAGCATGCAGGTAAACAATGTCACCATAATCAAGTGCAAAAACTTGGGGCTTGTACAGTGATCCTATGACTTGTGAATAAGAAACCAGATTTATTTCTATATGCAAATCCAAACTTTGTCTTTTATTTTCTCTATGGGTGTTTCATGTGGTTCTTAAACAAGAGTCTAGCATCTATCCAGAGTCCTAAGTATTTATAACAATCAGCATTTTCAATTTTATGACCATGAGGGGTTTAAAAATGGATGGTAACGTTGTAAATATTATGCTGAACTTCTTATTTTTTTAAGAAGTTGAAACAAGCTTTTATGTGATAACAGATTTAAAAAGCAGTCTGCAATGACCAGATCATGGGAAGAGCCAGTGTCATATAAAAAGTGTCATCTGCATAAAAATGGACATAGATAAAGTTGCTATATACACTGAATACACAGTAATTCACTGTGTAGGGAGCACTGAGTGAACCTGAATGCACCTTTCTAATATAGCTTGCTATATGTAGCGTTGACTGTTCACCTCTGCTCTCTTATTCAAATGCAGTCAATTCTAGGGAAAACATCTTTTCAGCAGCAAATAATGATTCTCCTCACATCCTGGATGAACCACATCACTCAGTGAATAATGACAGTGTCACAGTAATTACATATCTTGTGTTAAAATATGCATAAAACATAAAAAATATAAAATCACTGACACTGAGTCAGAAGCTAACTTGTTTGGATGGATGCCACTATAGCTCACCTGAAGGAACAGGTGACCTGGGGAGGCCCAAAGTCCCTGTTATAGGCTCCTGGGCTGTTTCCTGCGTTCATTGTTTCAATAAACAAGAAAAGTAAAACATTAAAAACAAAAAAGGAAACAGAAACTTGGATATCTAGTTAGCTCAGTAAAATCCAGGAAGTATTGGTCAAAAAGCTTCTCACTAGAGTCATGCTAAGGATAACATGTGTTTTTACTTTTAACAAAGTAGAAATGTTTAACAAAGAGAGTTACACAGTGGCTCACAAAGTGTGTTAAGGTTAACTAGATGACCACATGCGTTAAAAATGAACTTATGTTTCTTTTTTTTAACACATCTGTTTTAAGAGTGTGGTTGCTTGTAGCTAGCTAGCTAAGGACATAGCGTTGATAGCATATTTCGTGAGTACTACCTTTACACTTTTTTCTAATTCAAAGTTGGCACTTTTAAATTTGAACTTTAGCCAGCTGTAAATTTGAACAATATTCAAATTTGTAAATTTGAATATTGTGTTATTTTTATAGTACCTTATGTAGAACCTGTGACCGTGAGCCAGATCGCTATGAAAGAGCCAAGTGGTTATAAAAATGGATGGATGGATGCCAAAAACTAGATCAGTCTTGCTCAACCAACTAGATTATTTATTTAGATCATTTCCATATTGTGGGCAGCATTGAGAAATATAAATAAAAACTGTTTCATGTTTTATGCCTTTAAACTTTCTAGATATGGATTAAAGTTATTATAGACAAATGGAGCAAATTAGGAAAACTTAGCAGTGTCCCACATTTTCAAAGAAGTCCTTCAGAGGACAGAAAGGAAACAAACTCAGGGGAGGAGAAAGACATGACCTCTCTTGGCCACACCACCTTGGCCAAAGGATTAACCAAACAGCGGCCACTGACAAACATTCAGGAAATCGAAACCACATGCTTGAAGGGACGTGTACTGAGGTGCTTATTTGTTTTTGCTAAATTAATGGGGTCTAATTGATAATGTCATTACATCATGAGAGGGGCACAGGGAAGGGCAGGGGTAAAAAAAATCAAGGAATGCTGCCCATTAATCCTTTTTGAATACTTCAGATGCTGGGCCTACCCTGAAAGATTACGATCTGTCCAGCTAACTAGGTGCAGACCTGGTTCTAACCTATTGCTGCACCCTGTTCGGGATATGACACCAATGGCAACTGCAGATCTTTCATAGACCGAGGTATTTAGAAGGCCTGAAGTGGTAATCACTTATCACATGCAAGCAACTGTGGGGATACAACATGATTAAAACATAAGAATGAATAAAAGTTGCAACAACCTTGGCGCTATATTTCAGACCAGATCCCAAACAAGCAAAAAATGTAAGCTTCAGTAACAAAGTTTGGTTGGAAGTGTGTACGAGGCATCTGTTAGCCCCATTGAAAGATTTGGCTTGGAAACATAAGTACACAGACCAAATGGCTGGAAAAAATGAACTGCAATTAGAAAAAAAGCAAACAATGCGTTCAAAACATTACAGATACAGAATGAGAGAGTTTGGTGGTAAATGTCAAACATAATTAGAGTTTACAACACAGAAAAGAGTTCATGACAAGCTATGTCTGGTATTTATTGAGCAGTGCTGATAAAAAGTTTGAAGAACTCTGTCATCATTAATATTGTGAAAGTTTAACTTAGATAATTTTAAATTCACAAAGCGCGAATTAAAGGAAAAAGTCCACATGGTCAATAATTCAACTGCGGACTTGACAGGAGGTCAGTATCTGCTTACAATCTACACCACTTTGTGTAGTTTGGATCTCCAGAGCAAGTGCAGCTGTGGGAGAGAAGATGGTGGCTCATCTGCTGTACAAGTGATTTAAGAGACAGCGAGGGGCTTTAGAGAAGGAAAACAAGTTCGTTACACTTCCATACTTGCATATCACTCCCCAAAGACCTGTCAGCAGAGACAGTGGAGAAATGAGCGGGCCTCATCCTCTCCTCAAAAAGTTATTAGGAAAAGCCCCAGGGTGGACATGTCATTTACAATTCCTACCCCGAGACCCTTGACCTCAAACTCTCTGGGGTCACTACTTAATTTCAAACAGTTTGCGTTACTCTGGTGCTTACCAAACACAAGTTTCAAGCTCTCTCCCAAATAGCATAAGCCGGTTTTTGTGCATGTATCTGTGTAGGTTGCAGGGGTGGTGTGATGGCAGATGATTACAAATGTCTCCGTTCTAGCATAATTGGATCACGCTGACTCAGAGCTTATTGAACAAGATCTTGGTTGTTTCAAAGCAGATGGATTAACAATTAAATTTGTTTGGTAATTCCATGGAATACACCTTGAACAGAAAATAAGACGCATTAACTTGAATAAATTACATTCTTCCCACAGGGAATATCATTAGCGGGGAATTCCTTCTTATAGCCTCCCAAAAGACTTTGTCTTACTTTTCATCTTTTTAAATGGGGAGGAAACGTCTACAGTGGGGTGCTTCTCTTTCACAACGCCCTGCATGTCGCAGTTCGCATTTGCAAAGCGCTAATCTGTTTTACAGTAAATGCTCTGGAGGCATAACCTCTTGTTTTGCAGGAGCTATTTTCTATAAAATATCACAAAGGTCACTCAAATACCTTTCACAGCTATAATTAAATCATTTTTATAATATTTATGTATATTTTCAGTATTTCTTTATGATTTTCTATTTGATGATTAGCACTAAAGTGTGTCACCACAAAAACTCAAATAGCTCCTAAATATATTCCATTAAACACTGTGCAGAAATTCAATCTGAGAACACGTCATAGCCACCGTAACTAAGACCATGATTATTGTGCAATAATTTTTGTCATCCATGCATCATAATTTGCAGGTGGCATGATGCCGTGGTGGTTCGCACTGTTCTGCTCATAGCAAGAAGGTCTTGGGTTTGAATCCCCTAGCTGCCTGGAACCTTTCTGTGTACATGTTGTCTCTGCGGGTACTCTGGCTTCCTCCCACAGTCCAAGACATGCATGGGGTTAGGTTAATTAGTGCTTTTAAATTGGCTCTCAGTGTGACAGACTGGTGACCCGTCCTTAGTGTACCCCTCCGCTTGCAGTTGGGATAGCCTCCAGCCCACCGACAAGCCTAAACTGAATAAGTAAAAGTAGATTAATGGATGAACATAATAATTAAAGTCAAACTCAAGATGAAAAAAATTATCAAAGCTCTTAATCTGACATCAAAATCAGTGATCCATTAAAGATCCTGGTCAAACTGATATCATGGTTCATCATTAAAGGGAAGTCAGACCTAATGGTTGATGTGTTTTTATGAGGAGTGAGATTATTAGAAATGCGAGCGGTGGCTGTACCTGCATGCGAGCAGTACCTTTCACATTAACATCAACCGGCAAGCCATTAAACTGGTGTAGAGCCTTCCAACTTTGACTTGGCCTGTGACTCACCAACTTCATAGAGATAAGCCCCACGCTCAATAGAGCCAAACCTGCACTTAGGATATTAGCTTGACAGACGAAGATAATTTGTCAAAACCTTATTTTAAAGCTCTATGAATGTCATCCTGTGTTGCTGCTCTTAATTGAAATGTAGTTTGCTAAGCAAGGAAATATATGGGCACACATGGATGGTGTTGGCAGAATGCTTTATGATAATGGTAACCGCACCTGGTTAATATTAGCATTCTCCTTACTGTGTACTTTACATACCTCAAGTCAGTTTTTCCTTTGATTCAGGAAATAGCGCTAGTTTTCTGATAACTGGGAGGAGATAACGGAGTTTAACATGTTATTTAATGCTATTTCTGAGAGATAACTAAAGGATTGAAATAATATTGTGATCATGATTTATAGCTGGCCTCCTGAGGTTAGTCATCTGCAAATGATTCAGGCTAAGGGACTAAGCAGCTTCATGTGGCTAAAATCCTCAGAGAAATTTATTCAAAGAGGATAGTTGGAAACCTAACAGCTGCACCAGTGGAAATAATTTACATTGTGGGTAATCTACTTTTGGAGTCTTCTCTGTCAGTGCAGTTGCTTAGTTAGACCTGGTGACTGCCACCTTTGGATTTCTCAAAGAACTGAATTGCTTTCCTATAAAGGTAAAGGCTTTGGTGGTTTAAGCTCATTAAGCACATGAGCTCGCATCAACCTTTGCAGATACATGCACACAGTATCTTCCAATATCGTTGGTTGATATTAGTTTGCCCTGCCTCCCTTTAGTGAACCTTGCCACAACCCCGGGCTCCTGAACCCACTTGTACATTTTAGGCCTTGATAATAAACCAACATCTGCAGAACTTACAAGTGCTTTACCAGAGTTAATTGAGTAAATTGAAGCAAGCTGCAGAGCAGTGCTGATCTATGATCCCCTGTTGAGGGCCCAGAAGGGAGACAACAGATTTACTGCGGGGACAGTGGGCGGCCTTTTGTTCAGGCCCTGGTTCATGGGAAGTTTGAGGTCAGTCAGGATTAAAATATCTTAGGGAACAAATGGAGTAATTTGAGTGCAATATAGGGAGCGCTCTGCCAGTTTTGACCAAGAATCCAGGTGTGATTTATTTGATTTTAATCCCTGTGTCCTTTTTTTTTCATCTTTTTTAACCCCTTTCTTATTATTTGGGATTTATAGATAACATGAAAATTGTTCCTTATTAACAAGCCTTTTCGTTCTGGTTGACATAGCCAAGAAAGATAGAGTCATGCACATGAACGTGAATAAATACCAAAAGGGGAAATACCTGTTTATGAATATATCTATAATTCCTCATGGGCTCACTGAAGTGCCTTTAAGTAGACTATCCAGATTTATGATCCACTGCAGGTGCAGATTGAAGACACAAGTTGATTAAACACTTAATTCAATGGTGACTCCAAACTCTTTTTCCTTTCTTCCCACTGTTCACGCCCAGTAATCAGTCATAAGAACTGGCTAAAGGAGTGCTAGCATTGCTAACAAGTTTGTTATACACTGCAAAAAAAAACCCTCTCTGTGGTAAGAGGACAGGAGATATGTTAAGTAAGCATGCGTATCAGATTCATTTGGAAGGGTGCGTAACAATTTCAGTTACCAGGGTCAAGAGTTTGATCTGCAGCCCGATTTTCTCCCGAAGGAAAGAGCCAGGTGGCTAAGGTGGTCCTTTCATACGGTGATTGTGTTAAATTGAGCATTAAAGGGAACCACTCAAGGGCCCTAGTAAAATGTGAGTGAGGAGATGTGACTGACATTGATAGCACCATAAAAGCTGAGTGTGCTGATACTCAGTGATGTGTACATAAACCCTACAACCCCTTAATGTTTGTTTTGCCTTGTAAGTTTTTAATGATGTGTGGGCTTAAATTACCCACTTGCTACTTTTATTTTTCAGCTTTCAGAAGTTTATTAGTCAGAAAGGTTGTTAAAATGGCAGCACTGAAAAACCATTTCATTTTAGTGTAATTGAACATTTACCATTTAGCTTTCAAAATTCAGATAATTGTGGATGTTTATTGTTTACTCCAGAGTTCTTAGAGCGCATCAGAGCCAAGTGACTTGGAAGAAGACAATGGCAAGAGGATTTTAATATGGATATGGATTTTATATGGATTAGAATTGGAAAAATAAAGTAAGGCCTCGACCATGTGCTTCTACAGAGCTTCTACTGATTTCTGCACAGCCTGTATAAATGTTGACGTTAAACCACCAAAGATGATTCATGTTCCTGCCCAAAGAAAGGCTCGCTATTTGTTTTTCATCTCGAGTGATGAATTTACCCATTTAAAATATTTCCACATTTAGATCATCAAGTGTGCTCCTTGATTTTCAGTGATCATTTGCAAAAGTGAAACACTTCTTTATGCCGTAAAAGAACTTTGGCATTGTTTAAAACAGTTTTTTAGGAGCATTTTGAAGTTTTTAGACTTGATGACCACAAAGACTAATGACCACAGATGTCAGTATGGTCACTTTTAATCAGAACCTTGTCTTAAAAAGCCTTTTTTCCTCCTCAGTATGTCCAAGAAGATAAGTACAAAGCTGTTTGAATTATTTTATGAAGTTACATTCACTTTGGCTGGTTGCAGGAAAAACAAAGAACATGCAGCTTGGCTGACCCAGTAATGTTCAAAGACAGTTTTAAACCCACATCAGTATTTTGTATGTGTTATAGTTAGAATCATAGTAATAAAATCCTGTTCAGGAGTTATTATGTACATTCATGCCGTTAGAAATTTTGTGTGCATTTTACTCCTAGGGTCTCTCATTGTTCCTTTTTTATAGTAAACAGAGTCGAGGCCTGAGCAGTCATACCACTGCTAAAACAACATTTTAGTTAGTAAAGTCTCTCTTTGTAATAGCAACTAAACTGGTTGTATTCAGGTTATATTCCTATATAAAAGCGGTTTTGCTGAGCACCTATAGTTTTGCATTTAAATCACCATCCTGCAACAAATATGTCACTGTTTGTGGAAGAATTTCTGCTTCAGATTTGTGAGGGTCTGGCTAGGGTCTGTATTTCTGTTTAATATGAATTTCTCTGTAAGCAAACAACAACAGATTTGTGATTTTTTGCTGATTTATCACAGCTAATCACTGCATTATCACAGATTACATGTAATTCCCAGCTTGACCCCATTCAACTGCAAATTGATACCAGACTGACAGCAGACTCATTCTGTCTCATTGCTCTTTTATTGAATTTTTGATGCACCAAAGTCACTTTGGAGAATGCAACTTATACATTATAGTAGGGACAGACCCGATTCGCCATGATTGTTACCAGCCCCTCATTCACATATTTATAAAGTGGTAGTTTCTAACCCCACTGTTAACATCTGCACCTTAAATTCAACACACAACACTGAACAGTGTACACACAGGACCTTTGTATGTGCTAATATGACAGTTGTTTTACTACATATACTTTTGTTGACTTTTAACTTTTCAAATAAAGTGGTTGAGAGAGAGCTAATTATGTGCAACTGTGCTGCACACATTGGCTGCTAAGCAATATTTGCAACAGATTGCTGCAAATAGCATGAAAATCAGTATCTGCAACCACAGCTATTTCTAACAGGAATGTCCTTTCACAGTCTGCTATTGTGCACATTCACATTATAATGCACAAATAGCCTTAGCTGGTGGGGCAAATTGCCCGTTGGCATTTCCTAAGTACATTCCACAGCAAAGCATCTCCCGATTCTTGGCTGTGTCTTTAATCTGACTAATAACGTCTGTTAAAGGTTCCCAGGTCCAGGTGAGCCATCATAGGTGAGGATCGTTAGCATGTGGCTGTGAAGAAATGATCCATAAACATCCTCTGCGGTATTTGTTTGATATATATTTGGCTGATGCTTCTGTGTTGCTATGTGATTTGCCCAAATCATCTGAAACAGATTATTCACTTCAGTGGTTCTCATTAATGGATAATGTAAAACATCCACAGCTGTTTCATTGGTAAGAAAATATTTCTATTTCCCAGAAAGTTCACACAGCTCAGATAAGAAATACATGTAAAGAGACATTGGGTTTATCTAATTCATAATAATCAAATTACAGTTGAAAGAGAATTACTCTAATTGCATCTCTACTCTCCCTTGGACACACAGAACGTCACACATACACACTCTTGCACACACAGACAGTCCCATCTGTCTAATAAGGACATTCACAAGCAAAAATAAAGCATATGCTATTATCAGTGAAGATGATTAAACATTTAGCCTAAATCTGGCTTCAGTCCCAACTCAAATTTACAACCAGATCTTTTTCATGTGCCTTGTTACAGCATGCAAGTCTCATTAACTTGCCCAAAATACAAAGGCCGTGTTCCCTATGCCAATAAATTTCCTCACGATTGGACGCATCAGACAATTAGCCGTGTTGTATCAATGGGCTGCCAGCCACAACGGCTCTTGAAAGCCTTCACGCCCAGACGTGGCCAAAAATTGACTCCGTGCCTCCCTCGTGCATATACAGTGGAGTCAGTGAGCAACTGCATGACGGCTTCACAATGGGAAGGGGAGGGAGTGACTCATACGGAGCAAAACAGGCCGAGAGAGAGCAAGGGAGGAAGGGTGGGAGGGGGAGGAGGGAGGGAGAGAAATAGTGGGCCAAACTCGTTTTCCGCTTGATGGGTTAGCTGCAGAGAATGTGCCTTTACTAGGTAAATGATTAAGGGGGATGGGAGGGGGACCTATGCTGCTCTTCTATTATGTACTTCAAAGGTCTCCAAAGGCAGGTTAAATGAAAAGCAAATGTGTTGCCCTGCTGCTCAAATACCTCAAATGTTTTAGCAGGTGCAAACAATGAAGAGGTGGGCAGTGACAGCAATGCGCTGCACCTTGCTTGGGAATTGTGGATCTTCCTGTTTAGGGAGACAGATAGTGTCCGATCAGTGAAGGGTGAGACGGTGTCTGGCGCTCTGAGGGAGGTCGAGCTCTGCTCAACATTCTCGCCACTGTGACCTTGTTCTGACACACAGGTGGAAAGGCAATTGGGTGCAAGTGATGTATCTGAGGTGCTGGAGATTGAGATCTCTTGGTTTACTTTGCTGATTTATTGCGCAAGGTAATAATAGCAACATTATTCTGAGGTTGACGGCAGGAGGGTAAACCAAGAATGGGAACACCCAAAGGCTTCTGCTGAAGGCCTTGTTTCTAGCTTTCATAACTGATTTGGTTGTGTAGCACACAGTTAAACAGCAAACTAATTATTTATGCATTGATTATTAAAATTATTATTAACATTTTTCTAAAGTTTAGTCTTTTAAATGTACTAGTTGAACCGCTCAAACATCCAGAAAACAACGAAAAGAGGCTGAGGAGACAGTGAAGAAGATGATTTGGTTAAAAAGTGAAGGGTGAAAAGCCGTCTTCTCGGGTCGATGAAAAGACGTCCCTTTATGTCTAAATGTGGTCGAAAAGTGAAAACAGATTCAACGCCTCCTGCAAACTCCTCAGATGACCAACAGATTCGAACCTAGAAATTTTTAGCTATGAGACGGCAAGGCTAAGCGCCGCACCGCCATGTGGGAGCAATAAGTTTTGCTGTCCACGGGCACATGCAAATAAGCTCAACACGCAACACACAATGAGACTGAAGCAATCTTCTTTTAATATATTGAATCATAAAAAGCAAAAAAAGATGTTTTTATATTTTTTTTAAAAATGTAGCCACAACCAAATAAAATGCCAATCAACATTGGATAACAAAAGCCAGACACACATTTGCATTTTTGAAACAAAGGCTAGATGTGATCTAGATATATACTACACGTAGAGCCTCTATATATATATCTGTGGTCCTTAGAGGGATGTTACTATTATTATCAAAAACTTATTGAAATACCCAAACAGATATAGTTTTCAGGTTGCTAATGACTTTGAGACTAAAAGTCTATAATAATTTTTCCAAGGCTGTTCTCATTAAACAAATCCCCCAATGTATTTTATTTTATTGTTTTTTTTTAGCAATGTTAATGGTTTTTAGTATTAGTTGGCGGCTGCAGATTAACATATCTCGTCTTTTATTTAGTGTTTACAGGACAGTGAATGTGAAACGAAATTAAACCACAGTGCTTCTGGTCATTACAGTGAAGGAACATGGCAACAGTGAGGGTTACCCATGTGTGGAAATCAGTGGAACTCCATGATTTTAAGTAATTTAATTAACTTGTGTTTTTGAAAACCATATGTTAACATATCATCTATCTATCTATCTGCTATTACTACTACTACTAAAAACAACAACAGCAACAACAACAACAACAACAACAACAACAACAATAATAATGATAATAATAAACTTAAAAGTATAGCTGTTAGACTGAATACTAAAACAGTGATACAAAAGGGCACCAGTTACATAGACTCATAGCTGTGAAACCTAAGAGGAAAATTCAATTTTCACGAGTTGTTTAAAAGAACAGTTGAGTTTGAGTTCCACGTTTATGCCTTCAAAAACTATTTGCACAAGTTAAAATGTATTCTAACAGAGTCATTTTGAACAACCTGGAGGCCTAATTGATTTTATATGAAGAAGGATGATTGAGGGAAATAAGTGTTTACCAGTCTAACTACCTCTAATAATAATAAACATCAGCATACTGTGATCATATGAATTTCTAATATTTCTGTCTGTTAATAGCAATAACAGGGATGTAAACATTCATCTGGGTGTGCATACTTTGTTGTCTTAATAGCATCGCAATCTTGATTGTTGCAGGCATGTAAATGAAGTCCCTGTTGTGGATCCTTTCAGTAAATCGACTTGCTCCCAGTTCACCTGTTCCGTATCAGCGAGGTCCATTACATAATCACACCGCCAGTGATTACAGGTCTCCTACTGGCAGAGCAATTACCCCGACTTGGTCATTATCACCTCAAGACATCATCTGCTCTCACGTATCGGCACGGAAAACATCGCTGTGTATTAGTTAGTGTTAGGTCGCTAAGTGTTCGCTGCGCTAATGCAGCAAAATGAGTTCATTATAAGAAGTGTGAGTGTGAGAGATGTAAGCACTAATAAGCACATTTGTGATACCTGTCATTCTCCCGTGTGTGTGCAGACCTTTTGGAGGGGATTGTGCAAACATCATCGCCGTTTAAGGGTCACAGGAAGAAGAAGGTAAACGGTGGTATGATTAAAAAAAGACAGAAATGAAAATTCAAATTGCTATGTTGACAGGAAATGTCAGATTGTGCTTAATTATACTGAACATCAGGGCAACAGTGAGTTAATTTGAGAGTAATTTTTTCTCATTTTTTGAATGAGTAAATTAAAAATTGTTTTATGTTTGTTTTATGATGATTTAATGGTCCTACTTATTTTAAAGTTTAGTGTTTTTTCCTCCACTAGAATTGATATTTCACACCTGTGGTTTGGAGTCTTTTGTTTCCAATTTTACATTAATTTGTCAAATTTCTTTCAAAGTGCACTTTATTAGATTTACCCCCAAACTGACACACAGACAAATGAAACACTGACAATAATCCAAAATATTCTTCTCAACGTGTTAGTTCAAAAATATTTTTTCACCCATAGTAAAATTCCATTGTAGAGTATTTAACATAGTAATCATACTTTCTGTGTATTTGCCATCATATACACAACAATCTTTGTCTGTTTCTGTTTATGACATGATAAATACAAACTCTTCCCTTGACTTGCACTGTCTGTTAGTCTAGAGCGATTTGTGAATCCATATCCAAGGAGTGCAGGTGTTGATTAATCCTCAGGACAGTTTCCTGAGACATTCTTTCATTTGTATTGACATTCTTGCGGCTGCCTAGCGAGCGATGGGGAAATGAAAGCGCTGCAATGGTATTTTGGAGGCCCCTCAGAAGTCAGACTTACATGGACTAGCTGCTGTGATGGCCTACATTATGGAGTTTATGGCCTGTGGGGGTCTGCTCCCACTAGCCCAACAGGACTTTGGGATAAATGCCTGTCCCCGACTGGCTCGCCAGACTTGTCGGCTCTAGTTTACTCCAGATGCCGTTACGTGCTGTTCTAGCTGTACCCACGAATATTATGCATTACTTAAAAACGAAATAAAACAAGGAATACATTCATTATTAGCTTGGCGTCATCTTTATGTAATAGTATTTCATATTCTACAACAATAGAGTACTCTAAAAGTCAACCATGGCTTGACCCAGTCAGCAAAACCGCAGCTCGCCCACTTCTTTGCCCTCGGAGCCGGACGCAAATAAAGGAACTGCCCCTGCTGCCTGCCCTCGTGGAAAGTGGTGGTTTTATTGTGGTTATGTTCTCTAGCAGAGCAGTAATGAGTCCCATTGCTCGGCGCTGCAGCTCTGACACGGTGTAACTGTGTTACACTGTGTTTGACTCCGCAGACAGTAAGAAAGAATTTCATGGTGGTGGTTCAGCCACAGATAAAGACTCCTTCCTCATTAAAAAAATAAATAAACAAGGGAGGAAAATGATATGTCAACACATTATTGACATAACACTTTTTTCTACCACCCCCCCTCCTTTTGTCTCATTACGATTCCTCAGCTGTGTTGTCTCCAAAGTGTCAGATGGAGAACTGCTCACAAACTAATTTAAAAGTTCAATCACGTACAGTAGTAGCAGTTTGTACTTTGACGAACTCCTGGCACATCACAGCTAGCGATGGGCTCACACCCACATACAATAAATATGTGTGTACAGTGGGGAATTAGCTCAGTGCTGTTTGAGCATTGAATAAACACACCCCACCGTGCGGCTGGATTGTTTTTGAAAAATTTGAGAGTGATTGATGCTTTTTCTTCCCTGAAAACAGTGTCTGCACTTTACAGAGTGTAGCTAGGGGTGGAATATTATGCAAAGAAGCATCTCCACCAAAAGGGTTTTTTTTTTTTCTAGGGTCAGGTTGAGCACTTACTGATGGAGCAGCGAGAGGAATCTTGGCTTCTGCACTTATCTGCTGTGTGGAGTGTGGGGTACTTTCCTCCCTCTTTCCTCCATTTCTTCTCTATCTCTGGCACCAAACTTATCGAAATAATGTGCAGTAAGATCATTTTTGGCTTGCGCCTGACAAACTGATATAAATTTCAATCTGACTCCGACAGAAGTTTTCATTTTGCCAAGAGTGCAAAAAGAGGCGCGTGTGGTTGTACGTGCTGTGCTGGGCGCACGCGTGTGTGTGCGGGGAGGTGTACTGTACACGTCTCGTGAACATAAGTTAAAATGTGACCATAGGAAGAGAGGAGTTGGCCGTGAAATGTTGTGTTTTCAAACAACACCCGTGGAGAACAAACGTTTTCATTACGAGTCAATCAGTAAACCACAAATTCTTTCACGTCTTGCATAGCTTTGGTGCCAAAGCACTGCCTCTGTTCCCCACTTGAGAATCACTTTAATAACTCTATTATTATTCCGTAGGCTTATTATTATTATTATCACTACCACCTGTGGCGAACTCTCCAGTTCAGTCAAGAAGCTGCTGTGAAAAAGCGCTTTTGATATGCTGCAGGCGTCTGTCAGGTGTCCACCACGCTGCTCTAAGTCACAAGGAGACAGTGAGGTGGTGACCGCGGTTTGGCTGGGATGCCATTCAGTGATGTGCCATTGGCACCCCTGTCCAGTTTGGCATCGGCTTCAGGAGCAGGAATCTTGCACCCTCATTACACCTCAGCCACTCTAATTACAACCTGCTCAAGAGCTGTTATCCTACACCTCGCAGTGACAATGACAGCGCCTCCTCTTAGAGGCCTGGCTGCTTTTCTGTACTGAAAGGCAACACAACACCCCTGTAAATAAATGACGGCGCTACTGGAAAGAACATGTAGCACACAACAGAATGCTAGCTGAAACCTGTGATCTGTTGGAGGCTAACATTAATGCCTTTTAAAAAAAAAAAAACATTTTGAAAGCCTATGGGCTGTTTTCTCTTGAATTTTGAGGATGATGATGGTGAGGATGGCTTAATGTATTCAACTAAATGATGATGAAACCGAGCAGCATTCTTTCTGGCCCTTCACTCGGTTTCATGGAGGAGAAATCCATTTACACAACAGGCAGCGAATTCGGCTGTGAATGTGTTCCATGGTGTCCTATCACACACACATTATTGTTTGAGATCCTGTGTTATGCTGACAAATCCTCTCGTGGCAGCAATCACCTAAGCGTCTTCCATGAAAGGGATGTACATATTCCTCCACTTATTTCAGAATTTATTGTGTTCATCACTAATCCAGAGATGGGTTCCTCATGTAATACCCGCCATCTAATCATTCTTAGTACTCCAAGGGCTTGTTAGACAAGATCCTGTAGACTGTAATTGTTTTGTCAATTGATGCCATAGAAAAGCAAAGATAGATTAGAGAGGACGAGACAGTGAAACATAGGAAAAAAATCATATCAATACTCGATTACTTTAAACATACAAAACGCTTCTGAATGAAAATCTGCAGAAAGATGAAAAATGCTACATTCAGAGGTGAGAATGTGCATCTGTGTGAACACCTTGCTGGTTCTTTCTGAATACAGCGCGCTCATTGTTTGGTTAACGTGCCTGACTTTTGAGCTCCGCGACACTGAGCGCCGGCTGCCTACTGTATGTCCTCGCTGAACCTAAACATATTACACAGCATAATGTTTTTATAAAAGTCCATATTAGGCCGCGCACATCTTAAAAGGTTTATGACGACCATTTAGCATCATGAGAGCGGAGCTTAACATGGCCATGTCAAGATAACATGCAAGCATCCGTGTTGTTTTCATTGGCTGTCAGCACAGATTTTACAGTGGCTGTGGGGAAAAGGGGTATATGTGCTTAAGATGCTCCTGCAAGGGCTGTCACCGCAGGAGAGCGGGGACGGGGATGAGGAGGCGCAAAAATAGAACAAGAGAGACAGAGAGCTCTCCTGTCCAAACAGATGATGAGGAAGAATAGAGCACAGTGGATAATTTGACTCGAGTAGGGGGGATAATATGGGAGCAGTATTTTATTTGAAACGGCAGATCCTCTCCCAGCCGAGCCTCATTCACTCGTCTGCGCCGCTCTCAAAAGGAGTGCTCGGGCGAGAGCGGCGCTGCAGAAACTAGGTGGAGCTATTGCTTACATCTGTGTCCACTGGTGAGGAATCGGGGCCAAGAAAGAAAGAGAGAGAGAGGGAGAGGGAGGGGAGGGGGAGAAGACAATGTTTAGGAAATGAATGCAGTGCAGGGCTGGGTCACAGCCTAGAATAAGACCTCGGGGGTATGAGAAGAGAAGTAGCACTGTGAACTGTGCACCTGTCACACAGGATCTGGAGGGTCTCAGACTTTAAAGTACAGCTTTAGGCCTGCTTGTTACTCTGGAGGAGGGCGAAAGACGAGAAAAATGTCTGCGCAGTTCGTTCTTTATCGTGCTGGTGCTCCCCTACACCCCTAAAGATGACACCCAACAGAAATTAATCTATAGGGAGATTGTGTTGCTGGTAATGCTGAGTTGAAATTTGCAGACTAAATTACTCTTTGGCTCTATCTCCCCCATCAACCATGCATCATAAAAGCAGGGGTTTAGTGTGAGATGAATAATCTCGCTCCAGCATGCCTCTCTTCTGCTGCTCCCCCTCACGCCATAATCGTCAGAAGGCAAGCCAGCTTAGTCAACCCTGTGCTACGGGCCAGGATAATAATTGCTGTATTAATTGGTGTTGTCCAGGCTAGACAGAATATAAGAGATCCCACTGGGGCTAATAATTAATGTTTTTTACCCTCTCTTTCTCTCCTCCTGCTCTACCTCCACCACCACAAGCACCCGCACTCACACACACACACATGCACAGAGTTCCTCCCTGCCTTCATTTGCTGTATCATTAAGAAAGCGCTTCAATACCTCCACAAATCTGTGTAGCAGGATGATGACGTCTCACCAGAGTATTTTTAGATAAGGCAGTGGACAACAGCAGTATCGCCTGTGCTGATTATGTTTATTTAGGCACTTTAATCTGACGCTGCTCAAAGATATGCATATCATGTGTTCTGGGCTGTTCGCGGTTGTCTGTGGGGATGAGGGGGGTCAAGTTAAGGTCTGGTGTAGGAACCTGGGCTAAACTAAGTTAAGCTGCCTTGACGGGAGTCGCAAAACAGCACCGCCTGTCTCAGATGAACGAATAAGTTAAGCGAGAAAAAAAAGAGCAGGTTGTACAGTCATTCGCTCGTAGGTGTGCACTGTATGTTTTACCCGTCTTTGTTCTCCTAACCAGATGGCTGCTGTACTACAGCCCCTCCTGGTGTGAACCTGCTTAAGTTCCCTGTCGAAGCCCAGTGAGTCAGTCTGTGCGAGTGACTGCCAAAGAGGAGAAAAGCGTTTTATGAAAGGCACACTGGAGCTCATGGCAGTTTTACGCAGCCCTCCACCTTCAGGAAACAGATAATTACAGGCTGCATTATGTGCTGTAGTATCATGTCAGAAAGTATAGAGACTGCACAGGACTGCTGAATGCACTATTACAGCATGTGTTCCAATTGTAAAACGATGATTATACTCCATGATCCCTTTTAAGACAGATATGGGGATTTTTTTTTTTTTACTCAGCTGGTATTTAGCACATATCTCAGTGTGGTGCTTTTAAAGACATCTCACAATTTAAGGGGGAAGGAACGCAAATTTGGAAGTAGTTAAGAGAAAATAGCCTAATAGGAATCTTACTGGGTTATTTTCAAATACAAGCTTAACCACACACTACAGATCTGTCACGCCTTTAATTTAGTGACCTCCCATGGTGTACTTGTTATTTAAAATTTTTTTTTTCCTTCTCACTGTATAATTAAAAAAAACAAGTGATTGTGGGGAATGACCCTTTCTTTTGGGGGGCTGATTGAAGCTCATTCACCAGGAGTACCTGTGCCGTGGAGATTAGGCAGCTCGGTATTAACAAGCTTCATTTAAAGTCGTTTAAGGTCAAAGCTGGCGTGTCACAGAGGCTGTCGCCGAAACGTCCTCTCTGTTGTTCTAAACCAGCACCATTGACTGTACGCCTTAATTGTAACCACAGCTTTAATGAGGCCCAAACCGAGTGAAAAAACAACAACTTCTCTGTAACAACTTGCAGGGGGAATTGAAAGCGGCACAGCTCGCCTCTGCAAACGGGCAGGGAATTAGGACCGTGCAGAGGCCCTACTTTGTTAGCAGGGTTATTTGACCATCTGCTTTAATTACAGGTACTGACACACTCACAGGCTAATGCCTAAGTGTCACCCAAGCAAAGGTGCAAATTAGCCTCCACTTGAGGAACCAGGGTATGCCACGAATCAGCCTAACAACAGTGGCCCACTTCAGGCATCAAGTATAATCAATTAAATTGTCTGTGCTCATCATTTTTTAGCAGCTTTTTTGTCTTTCTATATTTTTTGAGTCGATTTGACGATATTTTTTAAAATTTCAAATAAAAAAAAAACTGAAGACCTGTGTTTTTATTAACATATCCTTTCTCAAAACGTTGCAACTCATCGTGGAGAAAATTTATGTTGCACTGGAAACGCCTGCTGCTTTGTTACATGTGTACACATGCTGACAGTAGGACAGAATGTTGCCACCATGGTTGGTATTTGAAAAGCAAAGTTTTATGAAGCCCGCAGGGGCAAATTAAACAGCTGCATTCCCAACGTGCCTTGTTTTGCACCATACTCGCAGTTAAATTAACGAAAACCCCGCTTCCGATCGAGTTCCAGATCACTTTTTGGATTTTATTTAAACTCGATCAAGAAGCGAGGAGAGATTTTAGCCACGTCCAAGTAAAGCCGACAATTCCTGCCCCCATATTCCACCTTTCTGCTCTGCCGGCTTTTCCTCCTCAACATCTGCAGCAGGCCTCCACCTCTGCAGAGGGCATGACACAAGGGAAGCCTACAGTATTACTTTTCACTTTTCACCCGCGCTCACCTCTGACTCATGGGTGTTACCGGAGCGAACTATCAACTAATCAGCTTTCTACACATATCTTCTCAGTGTCGACAGTTTGCGTGTAATTCTCTGTTCTTCTGGGTCTGTGTAGAAAAGAGTGAACTCTGTGGCGCTTAAATCAAGCAGTCATTAGTTGTAGAACAGATTGTCTGTTCTTCCAGGGCCTGTCCATTGGATAAACAGGCTTGAGTGCTGACATATGATCCCTTCAGCTAACATCCTGACCAACTGATGGAAGAAACAGTAATCAGGCAAGTGGTCATGTGGATGACACAGTACACTGTCTGTATATGATACAATTTTTAAACTACTTAACAGGTTGGAATGCAAAATGGGGCATTTGCTGCATAAATCTTTGAGGAATATTTAGTCTCAGTGAGCTGTATTATACTGAATTGTACTTTTAACCACAATAAAAACACAGGAAATTGCAAAACCGAACAACTCTGTGTCTTCTGTACTTGCTATGACAGTTGAAATGTGACACAACGTGAGGTAGCCTAACAGCACGAGAAATTAAGAAGAAAAAAAAGGGGGCAAATGCTTCCTAATGGTGTGTTTTAACGTCTGTCTGTGTGATCTCCTCCTGCAGGAGCCTGGTGTTCTTTCAGTCGCCCAACCCAGGCAATAACTGTCATTAATTAGTCTGATAAATTACGTCCAAAACAATGACATGTTTAAATGGTCCAATTTAGCTCAAATCCTAAATGAGATATTACATCAAAAGCCAGCCGTTTCTCTCTTTTAGCCCATTTAAAGAGGCATACTGCCTTCCTGAAAGCGTTTTAAAGGTTACGATTTCCTCAGATGATAAAGCGGTACCTTTTAATGAAATTCTAATTAGTAATTTCATGGACTTTGTTACCAACCATATCTGATTAGTGCACATTTTCACAGCCCACTTTAATTAAGCGCACTTACAGTACAGTTTCAAACATTCCCCACTTGAAGATGGAGCTCAGTGCATCAAAAAAGAAAAAAAGAAAAAAAAACTTACTTTGTAAACACCAATTTTGCAGTTTCCTTTTTAAATTCGATTAAATTTCTTTGTGCATGTGTGCATTTGTGGAAATATCTTTTTTTTTTCTTTACCCCCCCTTTCTGTAGCGCATGCCCTTGAACATGAAAATGTGGTGACGATAAGGTTCTCATTACCTAACATGAATTTTGCTTATTAGTTAATATACTGACAACACAATTAGTCCCCTACAGTTTTTTCTTTTTCTTTTTTTCCTTTTTTGTTTTTGGAACTTTTTTTCTGAGCTCAAACTCAGCTGCATATGTAATGACGCAGACTTTTAGACGTGGGAGGTGCTGCTACAGGTTGATACTACACCACGTCTTTCAGCTATATGCACGACATAATCATATTACACTTTTTACAAGTGGGTTGCGTGTCTCCCACCCCATTGTGTCACAGCCAATTATACAAGCTGGTGTGCTGCTGGGGCTTAGGGACTGTTGACCAAAGAGCCTCAAGACGTAATCTGATTTCACTTTTATTCAAATTGTTTTCCACTTTGAGATCTAATCCTGGTTTCACAATATGAACTCTGACCTTGGATATCAACCAGACTGCAGTTGGTATTTAATGTTCATCAGAGCTCGATGTGGGAGTCTTTCCTTCACAGTGGAGTACTTTTGACACAGCCTTTGCCCGGTCGCCCCACAGTGGCCCCCGGTGGACCCTCTCAGGTCCCTAACCACACAAGTGTTTTGCACGGTGGCGAAACTGTTTCAGTCTGACTGACATCCCGGTGTTGGGGCACACTGTTACAAAAGTGTGCAAAGCGTGACAGACCACCTTGGCCCTACCTCCTCGCCCCATCTCTCGTTTTTAAACATAGAGTCCACCCTGTCAAGTCACATGCCGGGGCTGTAATTTACACTAATAATTACCAGACATCACCACAATGAAACATCAGTGTCTGAACTTCTTTGGACCAAACTGAATTTTAATACATTTGGAAAAGGTTGGCCGGAGGCAGGAACTCCGCACACTGGGAAAAGCAGCGCACATGTGGAAGCACTTTGGGAAGTGATAAATGATTTGAAATCCACAACGTCCCTGAAAATGGAAATTAGGGCGAACAGGTGTTAAATGGGAACCACTGGTGCATTTTGAATAGGAGAAAGAAATCGTCCCAGGTCTTCGGAGCCAGATGTGACAGGGCCGGGCCCAGGATGGGGAGGGCGTCGGTGAGTGGTCATGGCCTGAGGTGTGTGATGTGTGGAGGCCCCGTGTGACCTCCCCTCCAAGAAATAACGGATCACTTGTGTCAGCTGTTCCGGGGGAGCTGTTCCTTTCTCGTACCCTTTCTCGTGCTGCCACAAATGCGCCATTTCTCTGGAGTGCATGAATAGAAACGTTATCAATTTAGCTATAGCATAGCTTGCCTTAAAGATAATGTGCGCAGGTCATTTTTAGCTATACTATGCTATACATGTGAGGTATTCTAGCTAAAGAATATGAAAATAGACATTTCAGCTTTCTCATCACCTCTGGCATTATTTCTAATTTGTATGGGTGCTGTCTTTAACATAGATAATTGCCATAAATTGGAGCTTTATTCACAGTGGGTCAGGAAATGGCCAAGTGTAACAGCCATCAAGTGAGGAAGACTAATTTTCCCTCTGCTCTGCCTCTCATACTCATACTGGAATTTTGAGCCAAGGGAACTGGGCTGTGACCTAAATGCCCATGATTTCATTCACATCGTGCCGGCGTTCTGTTCACCTTGGGGAGCCATTTTAAATGTGATGAATCATTTACATTGTCACAGATAATGAATGAATAACAAAATGGCAAATTTTGCTGGTGTTACAGAAAATAACTCAAGTAAGTAGGAAAAACACAGGACAGGTTTTCATAATATTTTGGACAGTCTAAGCAGTGACACAGCTCACAGTAGGCCTGCCTCTCTACGCTAAACCAGCGGTCCCCAACACCCGGGCCACGGACTGGTACTGGTCTGTGAGTCGTTTGGTACCAGGCCACGAGAGTTGAGGCGTGAAATTGATGGTTTTCAGGGTTTTTATTGTTAACTCGGTTCCCCTGGGTCTTTTCCTGTGTTGCAGTTGTGCGTCTTATTTTGAAAGAAATATTTACCCGCTACCATAGCGACCAGAGAGCATTAAGGGACAGAGAGGAGGATGTCAATGTTGTTGGCTGCTAATAAAGTTACACAATTACACAGTGAATTCGCGTTTATTATTATATTTACAAAATACCACAGATTTTGTCTTGGTCGTATAATTTTATTTTGTTGTATTTATCCGCGACAGCTTAAAGGCCGGTCCGTGAAAATATTGTCTGACATTAAACCGAACCGTTGCGCAAAAAAGGTTGGGGACCGCTGCCCTAAACCATGCGCTCCATACAGAATATGGGCGTGGCCTATTGGTTTACACTATTGGAGACCTATTGGTCTCACTTTAAAGTCTCAATTTCAGCATTATCTTTGCTTTTTGGAGCCACAAGTGATGATTTTTGGACAAAAGGATGGAATAAAAATATATCATTTAGCTTGTAAAATTCTTTGGGTGTGTCAGAAATACCTCATACCTAGGAGTCTTTGGTTTGCTAAGGTGGCTTTAGCTTAGAAGGTAAAGTGGGAAATCTACCAATCAGAAATTTGGTGGTTCACCTCCTGCCTTCTCCAGCATGTCCAAGTATCGTTGGGCAAGATACTGATACTGACTTTGCCCCCAGTGCATCCATCGGCGTTTGAGTGTGTGTGTGTGAATGTGAGAGAAGGTACTTAGGTATAGAAAAGGGGTGATTGGGTGAATTTGGCTTGTAGTAACATGCGCTTAGTTAGAGTAGAAAAGTGCAATATAAGAACGAGCCCATTTAATTAATGGTAAGATGCAAATAAAATACCAGAATTTCACTCACCAAAACTGGAGTCCATACTTCCTGTGTGGGCTGTGAGTACAGTTGACCACACAGCAAGCATTTATATTTATATTACCATTCCACAAAGGTACCAACCAACTTCCAGCGGTTACTCAAATAACAATACATAACATGAGGACTGAAATGAATCAAAAAGCTTGGAGTTAGGAAAGAATCACCCACGTAATGTTGTCACAAAGGGAGAAATCATCAGTAGAAGATATTACCAGGCTATAAACTTTTTTTTCTGCTCCAAAGTTTATTAACATGGGACTCCAAGTGGTCATTCAAGTGGTCAGGAACTGCATTTTTATGAAAGTATAATTTCTTTCAGCCTCAGAGGTTGCATCTTGACCCAAGCACCCACCCTCCATTTTCCTCATGGACGCAAACACCTAAACATAAACCTTCTCGCTGTTAAGTCAACTTTTCTGATGATATCTCACCCCCTTCATCAGTGTCAGCTTTCTCTGCTGATTTCACAGACTGTCTCTCGAGCTCCATGAGCTCTCTACTTGTTTTAGCTCGAAACTCTCCAATTGTTTTGTCCCAGCTGTCAAAACAAGAGGAGTCGACATTAAGCACGTTTGCACTCTTGGGTAATGATCGGTGCAGCATTATATCGCCGTGACCAGAGAAGATCCCAGAATGCATCACTCTGCGGAAGACTGCTGTGTAGGTCTAGAAAATGGACAGCTGTTAGGACGCTGTGGTATTTCAAGAGTGTAGACTTCTTACTAATAGAGTGGCACGCTGCCCAGATGGATCCTAATCCCATCTATACATCAGCATAAGTTAACCATTTCATTAACCCTTCTGTACAAACCGCTGCTGTGGGATTGCTGTGTGGCTGCATTGTTTTGCCATGACACCACTGTAGGGAAGTTTAATTGACTATTCCATTAATAACACGGACAAACTAATTTAGTAGAACCTGTCCTCTTTAAACCACGGGAACAAAGAGTAGGAGGGTGGAAATCAATCTCAGCTTTGTGCCTGAGCCACTGACCCGTTCATGCTTTGAAGATTGCTGCTGTAAAAAAAAAAAAAAAAGCATCTGAGAAGTTATTTAACTACAAACAGAGCCTACCTTCCCCATTCCAGCTGCATAATCAGGCATAATAAGTGACTGCAAAGGTCCACTTAATGTATTTCTAACACTGGAGACCTGCTAATCCTGTCAGGGGGAATGAAATAGAGGGGGGAACCGTGCAGAAGCCCAGCCATGGAGCTGAGCATTTACCTCCATAACCATGCAGGCAAATGCCTGGGCGCCTTTCACACAAAAAGAGAAAGAGAGGGAGAATAAGCCCAGCTTCATATTTCAACCCAAAGTGGGGATCCATTTTTCCGCTTTACTGGCCATCGAGGAACAGTGGGAATAACAACAACAGCAGCCACGGCCGTAACAGCCTGTCTCACTGGGCTGAGTCCTCATAAACCTATGCCATTATCACTTTCTTTATGGGCCTTTAAATAGAGAGCCCTTCAGATCAGCCATGTGTGCTCGCTTAGGTGAACCTCAGCCCTCTCACTTCTCTGCCATTTGTAAAAAGGCATTTATGATGCTTTTTTTTAGGTTAATAACAATAATAATAATAATTTTGAGATATATTTCCTGCTGTTACTGTGCACAGACCTCTGCTTGAGGTTTTGCTTGCATGCTTTTACTATGAACCGCCTATTGATTTCCAGCTTATTTTATTTACTTACGCTGCGTGTTCTTTGATGGACGGGACTGCTAGTTTTACTTCAGTTAAACACTATTATGCTATCAAATGATAAAAAGCAAAATTGCACCCGAAGAGGAAAATGTCGAGCCTTGAAGCGCGGATGGCTCGTGAATAATAGAAGCATAAAAAAAGGGAAGAAAACAAACAAAGAGTCCCAAATCAACAAACACGCTGAGGCTCATCAGATATCACATTTTCCCCAGCTCTGTTTGTCAAAACACCTTTTATGGTGGTCTTTGAAATTCAGGGGCCCCATTAACAGTTCAAGCATATAATCACATCTCCGTAATGAGGTATTAATTAAGCGAGGGGCATCCATTGGCCCGCTAAACAACCTCATAAACAATTGACAGGAGATTTGTGATTTTTGACTCCCTGACACCATTAAACAAATCAATATTGGGTTTTGCAGACTTGCTCTCCGGCTGGCTCTCTCTGGTCTTTGCCAATCAGCTCTGTTGAATACTAATGAGGGAATTAACTGCCTCGTATTCCGCATGTGTCCCATCAAACAGATCCTTATCAAGCGAGTCTCATTTGCATGGAAGAAGACTCTGCTTTGTAGGTAAAGATTTCACAATATGTCACTCATTATGCCAGCCCACCCCACCCCAACCCAATCTTCTATCCCTCTGCATGTTTCTTGTTTTCTGCAAGGCTCTTGAATACCCCCCCCATGCCCCACTCCAATGTCCACAAACACACACATACACACACTAGACATTCACAAGCACTGTTTGGTTCTCTACTCCGGCCAGAGATGATGATGTAACATAATAAACAGAACGGTGGTTTTTCAAGTGGGGCGTTTATCCTCACTATTTCTGCTGAGATTCTCTCCCACCACGCCTACAGTGAGTTCGTCTTTGAAATGACTGTCTGTTTGTTGTCGCCAGGCTTCGGGCTCCCTGAGTGCTGTGGTAATCTTGTTTGATGAATATTGTGCCCAGACTACTTAAAGATGTTTGCTGTTCAAATTACAAAGCTGTATTTTTCAAACCTGCTTCTCCATTTAATGTTACACCATCTAAAACATTATCAGTGACAGTGGCTCACTTTTCATTTTTATTTCTTTATTTCTTTACAATGTGCAGCTAACACCTGTGTTAAAAAAAAGAGACACTGTTAGTCTGCAATAAGGGACTATGGAAGGGACATGGAAACATGTTTTCTTTGACTCTTATGAGCATTAAAGGGCGTTTGAACGTTAGTAGCTATATGAAGCCTTGATGCTACTACAGTGTCCTTGCTTTGTCTGTTTGCACAAGGTTGTCCACTATTTCATTGTACATGTACAATGACAATAAAGAGCTATTCTAGTCTATTCTATTCTACGCATGTAGATGGTGTTATTCTCACATCTCATTTTGAAGCTGTTCCACCCCTCTACTGAGATTTGGTGGTACTAGCCATAAAAAAAAGACTGTTAGCTAGCGTGGAATTGCACCCTAAAATTATTATCAGTTTCATAGCTACTTTTGTGCTTTATAGTTACAGATAAAATGTATACAAAAGACGGTGAAGCCTCTGTACCTGCATTCTTTAGCACGAGGTGACCTCTCTGACTGCAAAAAGATGTCCAGTTGTCTAGAAAGCAACAGTGACCACTCCTGTTTTAAGGGCTAATATCTTATTTATTTTGTCCATTGACGGTTCAGAATGTTCTTATATAAAAAGTTTGGTGAAAAGATTTGATCTGGGTGGAAAAACAATGGAAAATGAAAATAAAGGTACATGATCACTTTTAACAGCGAACTAATTCCAGATTTCTCAGTTGACGACCTCCAGCCTGTTTAATGCTTTTTACCATGTTGTACAATAAGAGGTTTAAATAGATTTTATAATGCGTGTTGTGTGTGCAGTAAAGTATCAAAATAAATTGATATAAATGGATAAATTGCTGCTTTTTTTTTTTGTTATGAGTGACCTCCACCAATCAGAGTTGTTTCGGTTTAGGATTGTGGGTGGAGTAGTTTGTTTCATCGTGAATAAAACTGTTCTGAAGGCAGGACTGTGATGCAGTTTTCTGCCTCGCCACTAGAGGGCGCGGCCGTTTTGTGAGTAATGTTTTGACTAGAATGTAAAATGGTGTTCATGGAGGCAGTGTGAATCACAAGTTATCCTTTGGAGCGGTTTATGTGGGTTCATTGAGAGTGTGCGTCCATAAGACTGGTGAGTTACAGGATATTTCTTGTGTAAGAATGATAGCCTGCATGTTTTCTTGCTCTGGGCATCCTCTGCTCGTACATTTGCTATAAGCTAATTTATCGCTAAGCTAAGCGGGCTAAGCTAAGCTAAGTTCACCTAGGCCAAACTGAGTTCGGTTTGAGTTGGTGATTTGTTATGTGTATTTGCCTTCTTTATTTAGCATCATAAGTGAGTGAGGCACAAGGGTTAAGTGATAGAAAGATGTTTATTTTCTTTGTTGCCAAATATGGATCAGACTAAAAGTACAGGCCGTCAGCCTAGTAGTAAGTCCTATAAGACAAGTATGTGGCTGTAATATGTTATATAGTGATTATTGTTGTCTATATTTGATTGTAATTTGTGTTCTGTTTTCCCATTCTGTTTGTAGAACCACACACACACACCCACACATACCCACGCCAAATCTGCCATTAAAGAGCTGAACGATCATCCCCTGTCCTCGTTATTTCCTGGAGGGTCATAGTGGCCCTTGACCTGTGCACACCCTGCGATCACCACCGTAGAACTGAACCTCATATCAGAAATCATCATAACAAATTGGTCCTTCGAGCCGGATAGGTGATTACAGAGAGTGAAGATGGATTATGACCCCCAGAGAGCAGGTGCACGTCCACGGAGGGCTGTGCGACCACCAGGATGGATGACTCAGTATGAAGGCTACACACTGCCACCCACTGCTACATTGGAGCAGCAGCAGACTAGAGAGGGATACGCCAAGATGACGCCCCTCACCCAGACTCCTGGTTCCATTGGAGCTGCAGGACGGACCCCAGTGTCATCCAGCCTTCCACCGGAGTTCATGAACATTGTGCAGCAACTGCAGGAGGACAACAGGCAACTTCAGCTGATGGTAGGAGACATGAGGAGGCAGATGGATCGCAATGTCACCACGTTGGAATCCACCCGCTTACGTTCTGCCCAGCAGCCAGGGGGCTACATTTCAGCTGATGACACTTGGGTCTCCACACCTCTAACCCCACAGCCTTTCCCCCTGAGACCAGAGCAGCACAATACATCCTACACACAGGATGCAGCTGAAGAATGGCCAGTACCACCACCTCCAGTTTTTCTCCCGAGAGATCATCCTGATCTACCAGAAGTACAGTCTGTTCCACCTCCACCGCTACCAGCCATTGCACAAGAGCTTAGCCGACGCCTACAAGAGCTACAGTTACAGCAACCCTCAGCCACTGAAGCTCCTGACTTTCAGCCTCGTGCACCACAGTCCACCCCCTTATCTCGATCACTAGCTGGACCTAGTTTCGACGCGAACATGCTCCCCCCAGAACCGGTGTTAGCTCCCACTACAGCCATAGCTGTAAAGGAGAAGACCTACAGAGGGCCATCTCCCTCCATCCCAGAGTTCACAAAGGGTGATCCCAGGCAGTTTGCTAGATTAAGGCTTGCCCTAGACAATATTCTCCCCTTTGATGCAACCGAGAGGTTCAAATATCAGGTCCTATGTGACCACCTTAAATTTGAGGAAGCTCTTTTAATTGCTGACTCATACAGTAACTCACCCCGCCCCTACTCTGACACGATGGCCTCGCTCACTAAACATTATGGTCAGCCGCACCAGCTGTCACTGCAGAGAATAGCAGAGCTTATGGATGAGCCCAGCATCCGCCCGGGTGACACGACTGGATTCAGAAGGTTTGCACTGAGAGTCCGTGCTCTGGTCGGCATGTTAGAGCAACTTGGGAAGATGGACACATAGAGCTGCAATGCGGGTCCCATGTTGCTAGGCTGACACGAAAGCTACCATGAAGACCTACGTGCTGCTTTCGCCGCTACCTTTACCCACAGAAAGATGGAATACCATCATTGAGAGACTTTGCAGAGTGGCTGGAGTATGAGCTGGTCATTCAAGAGGGCGGAGATCACACAGAGAAGGTAGAGGAGAGCTCGAGAGACAGGAGCAGCATGAAAAGAGATAAAGAGCCACCAAAGGACTACCACCGTGCTGCATGGTGCAACACATAACACTGCCCCCCAAAGGTCCTCAGCCACAACCCCTTCCACTTCTGAAGTCCAAGACAAGCCCACAGCTTATTGTCCGTATTGGAATAACACTCTGCACTTCCTAGATCAATGTGTCAACTTCAAGATGCTGACTAAGGAGCAGAAATCAACTTGGATTAAGTCCAACAATCGCTGCTGGCGTTGTGGGCGGCACCACCAGGCCGCTCAGTGTCGACTTAAAGTGCAGTGCAAGACATGCAAGGGAAAACACCTTGAGGCCCTGCATGAAGTGAACCTCAGACCTGCTGCACCCAATCCACCAATGGAACACGTTGCTGAGCTGGGAGTAAACCATCTACTGAGGTACTTTATCTAGACGGCGTGCTGGCTGTAGCCAAGTGCTTCTGAAGATAACCAAAGTGCTGCTGCAGAATGGTGAGCACACCCTGGAGACATTTGCCATATTGGATGATGGATCTGAGAGGACGATCCTTCTCCCGAGGCCACTCAAAGACTGCAGCTACAGGGCACGGCAGAGAGTCTTTTACTCACGCACGGTGAGACAAGGACTGAGAACCTTGCATGGCGCATCAGTGACAGTCAAAGTCTCCCCTGCCAGCCAACCATCCAGAACATTCACCATTGAGAGAGCCTTCACAGCTGATGATCTAGGCTTAGCTGAACATTCATACCCTGTGAAAGCACTTCAACAGAAATATAGACACTTGAGAAGGCTTCCTTGCAACCCTTCACAAATGCCCAGCCACTCCTTCTGATCGGCTCTGACTGTCCTCACCTAGTAACGCCCATCAAACCTGTGCGCCTAGGCTTACCTGGAGGACCAGCTGCAGTCAAGACTAGACTTGGTTGGGTACTACAGGGACCAATCCCCTCCCTTAAGCACTCTGCTCAACCGCAACAGTGCCTCTTCCTGTCAGCTGCCTCTCCTCAATCAGAGCTTCATAGTCAAGTAGAGAGGCTTTGGCAACTCGACACTCTCCCATATCGAAGTGAGAAACTGGTGACACGGTCTCGGAGGGAAGAGCAAGCTATGAAGCTTTTGGAGGCAAAGACAACAAGATTGAATGTCGAGGGAGTAAACAGATATTCAACTCCTCTTCTGCGTGTCAGTGATATGCCTGCACTCCGGGTGCCACCTGAAGCAGTACTCCCCAATCTACGTGGCACGGAGAAGCGCCTCAGTCGAGACCCAGAGAAGGCTAAAGCTTATCAAGCGGAGATGACAAAGTTGATAGCAGCAGGCTATGTCAGAGAAATCAGCGAAGAGGAAATGAGGGCCTCCAAAGAATCATGGTTCATCCCTCACCACATGGTGACACACAACGGAAAGAACCGTGTGGTGTTTAATTGCTCATTCACCTATAGGGATCAGAACCTCGACGAGCTGCTTTTACCAGGCCCGAACCTGGGGGCCTCTCTTCTTGGTGTGCTGCTACGCTTCAGAGAACGCTCCATCGCAGTTAGCAGTGACATCAAGGGGATGTTCCACCAAGTGAGACTACTGCCTGAGGACCGGCCGCTACTACGTTTCATCTGGCGCGATCTGCAAAGAGACACCCATCCCAAGGTGTATGAATGGCAGGTGCTCCCCTTTGGGACAACATGCTCACCATGCTGTGCAATCTATGCACTCCAGCGACACGTCCATGACCACAGTGACCAGGGAGATGACGTGCGTGACTCCATTGAGAAGCATTTTATGTTGACAACTGGTTACAGAGCTTCTCTTCTCCAGATGTGGCCACAGAGGTTGTGGACAAACCACGGTCACTATTATCGAGGGAGGATTTGAGCTCAGACAGTGGGCCAGCAGCACCCCAGATCTCATCAGCCATCTACCACAGGAGATAAGATCGGAGAGCAGCGTACAGTGGCTGAATCGAACCGACATGGACCCTCAAGAACCTGCTCTAGGTCTGCGCTGGATGTGCTGCTCTGACACTCTGCACTACAAGTCCAGGCAGCTGGAGAGTAATCCTCCTACCATGAGGAACATCTACCGGGTTCTGGCGAGTCAGTATGACCCACTAGGGTTTCTCGTCCCCTTCACAACGAGAGCAAAGGTACTAGTCCAGCAGTTGTGGGACAAAAAGCGTGAGTGGGATGACCCCCTGTTACCAAGTGACCTGCTCTCTGCATGGAACGAATGGGAAGGTGAGCTGCAGCATCTGGACAACATTAGTCTACAACGTTGTTATGTAAGCCGGAGCTGGACAAATCCGACAGTAGGCGTGAGTTGCACATCTTCTGCGATGCATCTCAACAGGCATATGGAAGTGTTGCCTACCACGGACGGAAGATGCTGCTGGAAAAGTGGAAGTTGCTTTCCTGACTGCCCGCTCTAGGGTGGCCCCTAAACGGCAGATGTCCATGCCACGTCTGGAACTATGTGCAGCCTTGACTGGAGCTCAACTCGCTAGCCTGCTGACCAAAGAGCTCACCCTACCACTGTGCGGAGTGGTGTTATGGACAGACTCCACCACTGTCCTAACATGGATCCAGTCCGAGTCCTGTCATTTCAAGGTGTTCGTGGGAACTCGAATAGCTGAGATCCAGGAACTGACAGACAGCCAGTCTTGGCGTTATGTGACAACATATGACAATCCGGCAGATGATCTAACTAGGGGTAAGAAGCTACAAGACCTCACAGTCCATTCCCAGTGGGCATGTGGGCCCCCGTTTCTGCAGCTACATCGAGACCAGTGGCCACAGCACCCAGCCACACCATGTACAGACTTTGGTGAGGAGCAGCGTAAACCAATAACTTGCCTAGCTGTGTCTACTGACTCTATCTCCCTGCCTGATGCACAGCAGTTTACCAGTTTTAGCAAGCTATTGGAAGAAACAGCCAGGTGCCTTCACGGGGCGGCTGGTGACAACCTCACATCAGAGAACTACAAGGAGGCTGAGCTTATTCTGCTGAGAGCTGCTCAGAAGAACAGTTTCCCAGATGAGATCCAGTGCCTGACCACTGGGAAACCAGTTCACTCATCTAGCCGTCTGTTTTGCCTGGCCCCAGAATTCGATGAATCGCTTCAACTCATAAGAGTAGGTGGTCGTCTTAGACGGTGCCATGATTTGGAAGCTGCTGTGATACATCCAGTAGTATTGGACCCTAAACATCCAGTCACCAGACTACTCATCCGACAGGCTGACAGTGATTTGAAGCACCCAGGAGCAGAGAGATTGTTTGCAGAGTTGAGAAGGAAATACTGGATTCTTCGCGGCCGTGAAGCCGTAAGAAGTGAACAGCGCCCTGCCCTGAGTGCCAAAAATGGAGAGCCCAACCTGTCAACCCAAAGATGGCAGACCTTCCCTTGCACACGCCCACGATTACATCAGCCAGCCTTCTTCTCCACAGGCATCGACTGCTTTGGGCCAATGCAGGTGAAGGTTGGTCGGAGAAATGAAAAACGCTGGGGCCTGCTCTTTAAATGCTTGACGACTCGTGCCATTCATATTGAGGTGCTGTCTAGCATCAACACCGACTCATTTCTGATGGCATTAAGAAGATTTGTCTCTCGCCGTGGGAAACCAGCTGAGATACTGTGCGACCAGGGAACAAATTTCCGAGGTGGGGATCGGGAGCTCCAGGAAACTTTCAATGCCCTGCATCCCTCTTTACAAGGCAAGTTAGCAGAGCATCAGATCAAGTTTCAATTTAACCCTCCCAGTTCTCCCCACTTTGGAGGATCCTGGGGGCGAGAGATCAGGTCCATAAAGGCAGCTCTGGCCTCCACATTGGGCTCGCAGAGGTTGTAAAAGAGGAAATCCTCCAAACAGTTCTGATCGAGATCGAGGGAATGCTCAACTCAAAACCTTTGGGGTACGTATCATCAGACGTGGCCGACCCAGACCCCATTACCCCAAATTTGTTGCTGATGGGGCGGCTAGACCCTTCCCTACCCCAAGTGATATACCACGACTCAGAGCTCATTGGACGACGACCATGGAGGACCTGTCAGGTGTTATCCGATCGCTTCTGGACACAGTTCATACGCCACTACCTGCCTACACTGCAGACACGGTCAAAGTGGCAGAAGGACACTGCTCCGATCCAGCTGGGCACTGTGGTGATGATAGTGGATCCCCAACTTCCCAGAGCATCATGGCCTGTTGGGAAGATCAACAGGGTATTCCCCGGAGCTGATGGTTTAATCCGGTCTGCACAAGTGAACGTAAAGGACCGTACCTACGTACGCCCAGTGAGCCGCCTTATTCGACTACCTGCAGTACCAGAACAAAATGGACAGTAAACTACATTCTGCAAACTTGCGAGTGCAAGTTTGGGGGCGGCTGTTCTGAAGGCAGGACTGTGATGCAGTTTTCTGCCTCGCCACTAGAGGGCGCGGCCGTTTTGTGAGTAATGTTTTGACTAGAATGTAAAATGGTGTTCATGGAGGCAGTGTGAATCACAAGTTATCCTTTGGAGCGGTTTATGTGGGTTCATTGAGAGTGTGCGTCCATAAGACTGGTGAGTTACAGGATATTTCTTGTGTAAGAATGATAGCCTGCATGTTTTCTTGCTCTGGGCATCCTCTGTTCGTACATTTGCTATAAGCTAATTTATCGCTAAGCTAAGCGGGCTAAGCTAAGCTAAGTTCACCTAGGCCAAACTGAGTTCGGTTTGAGTTGGTGATTTGTTATGTGTATTTGCCTTCTTTATTTAGCATCATAAGTGAGTGAGGCACAAGGGTTAAGTGATAGAAAGATGTTTATTTTCTTTGTTGCCAAATATGGATCAGACTAAAAGTACAGGCCGTCAGCCTAGTAGTAAGTCCTATAAGACAAGTATGTGGCTGTAATATGTTATATAGTGATTATTGTTGTCTATATTTGATTGTAATTTGTGTTCTGTTTTCCCATTCTGTTTGTAGAACCACACACACACACCCACACATACCCACGCCAAATCTGCCATTAAAGAGCTGAACGATCATCCCCTGTCCTCGTTATTTCCTGGAGGGTCATAGTGGCCCTTGACCTGTGCACACCCTGCGATCACCACCGTAGAACTGAACCTCATATCAGAAATCATCATAACAAAAACGCTTCTTAATTGAAACAAGGTTGATATCTCACAGACGTGGTTTCAACAGGATACCCTTTGATTGATAAGTTGGCACCATGTTAGATCAAATATTTTATGGTATTAGAAAAAGCAGAGGTGTAGATAATAACACAGTGATGGCTGAATTCCATGTATTCCTCTGCTTCAGTTTAATAATAATCTCTCTGACGCTGCCATGAATAGAACAAAGGAAGCTTTGATTTTATTAGTGACACCTGTGCTTTTTCTTCTACCTCAAGTTGAAATGTCCTACACTAAAGGCCTTTTGTCTTTAGTGTAGGATTTTAAAGCATCCAATTCTTCGGGACACCACACTGAAACGATCATAGTGACATGATCAAATGTCAAACAGAGTCGGATTCATTGCATTCATTGCACAGCCAAGTTTAGGTTTCAGCAGGTGAGCCCAAAAGGACAGAGCATCTAATTTAATCTATCTTGGGAGCGCTCTCTGCACTGCTCACCCCAGAAAAAATGAGTGACAGAGGATGGCCTGTTGCCTTTGTGCTGTGTGTGTGGCCGTGGGGCGGTGAGTTAATGCAGGAGATTGACTCTTAATTGCAGTGGGGAACGCTCATCTTTTCTCATTAATGAGAAGGAGCCCGAGCCTAGAGATTTTCTCATCACACATATACACTCCTCCACCGGCCAGGTTAAGTGCTGTTTAGAATATTGGCCTCCTTGCATATGATTTTTTTTTTCTGGACCACTATGTCTCAGATAGTGAACACAAGCAAAAGATGAAATGGGACTAAGGCAGGACTCAAAGGTTTGTGGTGTTGTTTGCTGTCGGGAGGGGGGGTGTCTCTGAAGTGAGTCGGTCACATGTGTGATACAAGTCCAGAAGAGGCAGGGCTCCGTCCAAAAGGGGGCTGGTGAAACCTCTTCATAGAGCCTAACGAGGCAGATGAGATGGCCATTTATGGGATCACGTTTCATTTGCATTTCGTCCAGCCTCCAGATCAAAAGACAACCTTAATTTGAGGGCTGCACCAATAGAAAGTGAGTGTTTCCTGATGGATACAGATGTTGTGGCTGAAGCAGAGCAGAGGCAGTAGAGCCGCTCTGCGGGTCTGTCTGTCTGCTCGTCTGTGAGTCTGGAGGTGGGGGTGTGGTGGGGGTTAACCTCCGCCTAAAGGACGACCACTGGCTCCCCATGATGCATAACCGTGAGGGATTAGAGAGCACAAAGCAGCAGACTGTTTGGTGGAGCACTAAAATGTGCTCCTCTGGGGCTCATTGAAAAATGATTGCCGATTAAGTGTTTGAAGTCTGCCAAAGACGAGTGTGCGTTTTTAGTGGGATGACGATGAAACTCTATCTTTCCTGCTTATGCAGGCAATTTTCCCTCTCTTTTTCCACTAACTGTACCATGATGTGTGTTCTCTTGTCGTGCCTGGAGTTGAGGTTGCCAAACTCATTTCACCTCTTGGACCCCAGCTTGACTGGAAGCCAGACAACCAAAAGTGATAAGAGTGAATTAAGCTGTTACTCTCCAGCGGGAATGTTATTATACCGCCAGAGAGAGGCATTGATTTCCCTATGAGAACAACAGGTGAGCTTGTAGAAAATAACTTGGAGTCTACCTAAATAGCAGGTAATACCGGGTCTATAAAGATAGAATTATGTTAATGGAAATAAAGAAGATAAGGTTGCATAACTCAATTCACGGAGGATAAATTGGGTCAATGCTAATACCGTATTTAGAGCGCCATAATAGTCATAATTTCTAGGGGGTCCTATTCGTGCAATGGCAAGGATTGCTAAAATATTTTATTTTCAAGTGGCATTTATCCAACATGATTTGCAGTTGTCGTAGGTATTTATTCCAAGGATAAAGCGGTGAATTACAACCCTTAAAAAATTCCCTGAACAAAATCATGAAGTATAGCGTCCGCTGTGATGCCAGGGTCAGTCAAAGTCAGCCTCCCGAGGCATATGGGACTGTGCTTCCTTTGATTAATTGAACCCCTAAGAAGACTAATACTCTGAAGTGAACTGGAGGAAATAATTTGTGCAAGAGACAATGTCGAGAGTGATGACAAACATAGCTTAGCTTTTCCCTCGTTGCACCTCAATTCCCCGCAATGTCAGCTTTGAAACTGCGGCGCTCCTCAATATATTATCGTGTTACACTCATTTGTTTTCATTATTGCATCAAAGAGGATCTGGTCATGCAGCGGCCATTTTCCACCGTACGGAGGCCTAGAGAACAAATGTGACTCTGGAGTCACTTCAGGGTTATGCAAACAATGAGGAGTCTGCAGTTTAATAAAGGGTTAGACTCACATTCTTATGTTACTACATAAAGAGCGCAACAGCCACTGAACTTTAGGGTGAATACAAATATTCTATGTTGTCCTGTTCTGGAGTAATATTTGAATTTCTAAGTTAATTACAGCTACATTCACTTCCTGTTATAGCCAGCCGAGCCTTCGATTTTACATCATAATATAACGCCGCGAACTCGACTTTCCTCTTGGCGGTGTTGGTAAACAAACCAGGAAGATTTGTTTTAGAGTTGTAAAATGAGCCGAGTATGTTAAGTAGTCTCACAGAGAGGCTGGAGGGCTGGGGGTGAAGGGTGAAGCCGGCCCCAGCGGACAGGTGGAGGTAAGCTGAGAGCCATGCCACCCAAGGGGAGGATGAACTTGAGACGTGTCCCTCACCGTCCCGTGAAGGTGGAGGTCAGCAGACAGCCACGCTGATCGCCCAAGATGCCCCAGTCAGCGGGAAGGACCGGACCCTTCTTCCCTCTGATGAAATGAAGCCACCAGCGGGCCGGGTCAGTCTCAATTAGGACTCATAAACTATCATCAAAACCTCAAAAGCTGGGCTGCAGTACTCGGGTGGTCAGGGCAGAACAGAGCACATCTTTGTGCCGTGAGAGCGTGTCGCTCATGCGTGAAACAGACACGCCTTGTCCCACTGTCTGAGATGTATCTCTCAGTCAGCGTGGAAACAGCCTCCTCAAAAGTTTGTACCGTCGTCGACTTTTGCTCCAAAAAAGCAAGAGTTAATTAACTCTGGGAAAAAGCACTCACAAGTGTCACAATCCCTTCACAGGCAATTTCCACCTTATATGGAGCTTTTATACTAATCTCCCTAAGACATCAGACTACGGTTATAACCGTCTATAAGCCCAGAGGTTGTTTGTTTTCCACTAGCATCTCTATCTAAGGCAGATTTATTGTTTGTTTTTGAAAGCCGGTAATTAAGGCAGCTGCAAATTTGTATTTCTGTTGTCTGAGGCCTGGGGCCGGGATTAACAGCATTTAGCATTGTGGAGCGTACCCCGCCCCCTTTAAATAGGGTCAATTAAAAAATACAAAAAAAAAAAAACACGAAAAGATGAGTTTGTGTCTTTAAAACACAGAAGAAGAAAAAATGCTGTTTGACATGTTGATGCGGTTGTTCAAAAAATGAGTCACTCGTTAATTGTGTATTCACGCACACTGCGTTAGCTGGTGAATATAGCAGCAGTACATATATGAAAAAAAGCACAGGACTAATGTTTATTTAGTGCTCTTGACAGGCAGCTGTACATATATACTTAAAATAAAACTGATACACTGATAAGGAAATGATTAATAAGTGGTATATTTCCTGCTCTTCAAAGCATATGCTTGACGTGAATCACATATTGTTCAGAGAAATAATTACAGCTACACCTACGGTTGGATTGTGATTTTTGACACCAAAGTGACGCGTGAAGCCAAAAGGTATTTGAAATGGCCGTTGCTTTCTGACACTCATTACCCCGGCATTACAAGAACACGTCAAGCATGAACATTTTTCCAATTTCTGCGTTAGAATTTGAACAAAGGGTTACATTATAGCCCAGGAATCCTTAGACGCTCACTAGGCATTATTTACCCTAGGCTGCGCCCATGGGTGACATCTCAACTCCCTGGGTTATTACACCTGCCCATCAAGCCTCGGCTCTCAGCCTTTTTTTTTTTGTTGTTTTCTTTTTTTTGTTCGGTAAAAAACATGTTTGAGCTGTCGCTGGGATCGTCCCGCTGCACAGACTTGCTTACCGGGAGGAAGTTTTCTGTTTCTGACGGCCCGTTTGAAAGCAGATCAAGGCGATAAGCCAGATTGAGCAGGTAATAAGTCATTTTAACTGATTCATCATTTAACTCACTCTGACGGACTGATATCCACACTGATAATATCTGCTACAAATTATAGGCTGTGAAAAGATCGACTTTACAGGCTCAATCATGTGACAGTGAAAGATTTTGCTTGTAGATTTCTGCTTCAACCTCAGGGTACAAGTGATAATTTCCTGGCAAAGCAATGTTTCCTCCAGCTGTTTTTTATACATCTGTAGACATTATCTGAAGGACGTGCATGTTAGAACCCAAGAAGTGGGATCAGATATTGAACACATGAGCAATCACATCTTATTCGGCAATAGTGCAGCATAGATGCTTCGGTCCAGTAAATCCTCCTGCACGCTCCTCTCAGGCAGCACTCTCACCTAAACCTGTTTCTAGTAGCAAGAATGCAGCTAAAAAGACTACAGGCCTTCTTCCACGAAGCAAACTATGCACTCCTGGCAGTGTTGCTGTAAACAAACTCAAAATAAGGACCATTATCTACCCTTTGTATAAAGGTGTTTTTTCTTTTTATAGTTTTTAAAATGTAAGTTATTTCAACTTTAACCATTGCATCCACTCAGCTGTGTTTTTTCAAGAATCAGTGCAGTAAATGAGAAAGGCCAACCAGCAATGAGGGAATAAATTCTATATTTAGAGCAGCTTTTCTGTCAAATAAATGGATTTCTGTTTTTACAGCTTTGCCAGGTTATAGAACTTTAATAAGGTTTATATTTGCTGTTGTAGCAATAATACAGTACACCAGACATACTACATTTCCTGCAAAAACAGCTGTGGCGCTTTGGGAGAAAAAGAAGCACTCAGTAGCCCCAGAAATGATGCATCATAGTTACAGTGTTGTAAAAAAAAAAGAAAAGAAAAGAAAAGGACTTTGAGTGTGCATTGTGTATATTTTTTAGTTGTAGTACTGTGACAAGCATAACCTGCTTTGAGTCAGGAAGGGTGGGACTACAGGTTTGTAGTTAAGCTGGTTCAGTTCTGTTGAACGAGAGATGGTGGCCACCCCAGGGGAGCTCTCTCTTGTAGTCAAACCTCAGCATGCTCTGGTAATCCTGTTAAATAAGCGAGGACTTGTAGCACCTCCAGCAGATTAGATGTGACCAGAACTGAGGAAACACCTTGGCGTTTCTGAGCGAAGCCAGAAATTTGACCAACTCCGAAAGACAGAGCAAAGTGAAATAAAGTGGAAGGGAGTTTATGTTGTGTTACACTGAGGTGGAGCCGTCGTTGAGTCAAGTTGCTTCAGGGCATGAGAGGGGAGGTCGTTAAATGAGCCGGTCCCGCTTTACTGTACCTGATATGAAAATAAATCAGAATCATATGCATCTTTGAAGCATTCACATGTGAAACGATGATTCCTTTAAGAGTGTAATATACTGACCTTGTTTTGACTAATATGAAGAAGACGTCCTACAGGTGAATGTACAGAACGTGACTGCACTGTATATCTGCAAAGGTAGAGAGCGTGCTCCAGAGGAAAAGTTTATTTTTCCTCATACATTCCTCCACCTTAGCTCTGTCATAAGCTATTTTCTGCTCCGCTGCAAATCCTAATTGATCGAGTTCAATCTCAGCTTTACATTACATGGGCAGATGACATCATTTGATACCGATATTTTGCGCCGTTCTCGCGGGCTAATGTTGTTTTGCCAGCTTTATGGCAACGCACCGTCTAGACAAAGGCATATGTACACAAAAATCAAGCGTATAAATGTTTAGACAATCATTATTTTAATTTAAAAATTTTAAGGTTGACTTACCTGCGGTGGATGGTGCCAGTCATTGTTGGATGGTGACAGCGCGAGTGTTATGCTAAGGCCTCCGGTGCTTTGGTCTTTTTCAGGCTCGCATGCTTCACGGGGCTAAGTCAAGAGTGGAGAGACAATAGTGCAATTTATTACACAGCTGAAGATCAGGTTCTGCTGTCAATCCTGGCTTTGCTCAAAGGATGTGCCGCGTGCTTTTGTGTGTGTGTGTGTTGTTTCAGTTGTGATGATGGAAGTTATTTTGTGCATTGTCACCCAAGTCTGACATTTCTGACAGTCAGCACTCTCGTCAAACAATCCCTTCATAATCCTCCACTTTTTAAACAAACACGATGTGATTAAATGCTGTGAAGTAGTTTCTTAAATGTGGTGGCTGAAACCCAGGTATCTGGATTTAGTGGTCATAACCCTAAAGGAGGAATTTCTCTCTCACATCTCCAATTAAAAGATACTAGTGTCATTTTTTCTCTTGTACTTCCATTTAGTTACTTCTATGAAAGTAGCATTTTCTGCTTAAAGGTCTTTATAATCTTCTAAATGCTTTAATATGTAGTTTTCTGGTTTTTTTTTAACAAGACAATTAAGACACCCTCAAACATCAGTCACTACAGGCTTTATTGGCATTCATTTCTTCAGGGTAGTACAGCAGCCTCCCAGAGGGGCTGCTAAATCAACCTTAAGACCCAAGACTAGTGCTTTAACCCCTTGACTACCTCTCTCCAACTCCTCCCCCCTTTTAAAACTTGTCCTTTGGACATTTACTAATAAACAACAGGTCAGCACCTGCAATGGCAGGTGATTTATTTAACTCCGAACAGCCGTGACGAGCTTGCAGTGAGGAGGGAGGTGGGTTGGAGGTTAAGGGGGGAAGATCCTCCTCAGAAAACCAGCTCCCCGGCCCCCGCAGGCCTGGAAGTCGACGCCCCCACTGTAAAGCACTTAGTGCTCACTTCGTTCTGCTTCTCATCTGACTGTTTTCTTTATTTCCCCAGTAAAAGACGACAGAATCGTTCCAGTTTATCACCATGAGCTCATAAAAAGCCTGGAGGATAAAATAATCATTTGTGTAGTAGGTGGGGGGAGTTGAAGCATGTCCCCAGTGTATGACATCACTGGGCCTGACCGCCTCCCAGCTGTGCCAGTGACACAGGGCCACCGTGTCGTAAACCCACGATAAAGGATTAGAGCATGTTTCCACTGCATCTGTCCAGTGAGCTGAGCTGATCGGACAAGGTACAGTGCAAGATGTTGTCCAAGGACCTAACTAGAACAGAATTATTGAGTAACAGGAAATTAAAAAATTCCTGCAATGCCGATCCACCACTCAAAGTAATTCTTTTGCAATCTGGCCTGCCCCCTCTCTGAACTTCAGCCATTGGGGGTTCATTTTTTGTTGTTGTTGCCGCCAAAATATCCCAACATAAAAGGAAGGAGGACAAAGACACGGTACCTTTATCAGTTTTTGTTTTCTTTTGTCTTGTTTTTTCGTAGGAAACGTATCGTTTTACGCATCATAAGATAGTACAACCTGTACTGGTTTCACATTTATAATTACAGTTTGAAGCAACAAAACTCTTAAAAGTTAATGAAACTGCAAGTTTAATGATTGCATTTAGTGAGATTCTAGGTTGTCTGGCTCATCCATTTGGAGTATTTACTTAGCTTCTCTTGCCAAATGCAGATAGCTCTCTCGCTGTTAAATCCCTGCATAATACATGGGATAAAGGCCTAAATGTTTCACTGCTCCAAATCTCCCCTGAATAATTACACTGAAATTTTATTCAACTTTTATGCCTCTTAGAGTCAGATCCCTTTCCAGGAATCCAACATTTCCCAAATCGGACCTTCATCTCACCACGTGGGCACTTTTCTCTTCGGTCAGAAAAACGAGTGTTAACAAAATCACTTGGTATTATAGCAAACACGCGTAGGTGGAAGATAGCAAACATCCTATGGAGGGGTGTTTCTGATCAGTCATATATTGTCACTGTTAAAGCTACTTTGGGATGTTCTTGTCAGAGGTAGCTCCACATTTTTGGCAGTTTCTGACACAACCCCAGGAGGAATTTGTGAGTCCTCCTGGGACCAAACCAGGGATGTTTTCCTTGGTAGCACTCAGTGACCTAACAAGCCACTCTGCACTGTAACCACGAGTCGTATATTCTCACTGTATTCATTTTATATTAACTAAATAAGACAGATTGAAAATTATTACATCATTAAATAACTCGGCGAGTTTTTTTCAGGTATTATTATGAATTATTCTAACACATTACACAATCACCCACAAGTTAGAGTAGACAGACTCTGTAAAACTGTAAGCAGGTGTGAATGAATACTGAACAGAGGTATGGAAGCGTGACCGCAAGCCCACCCACACCTTTCACATTAAGTAACATCGACCTTAAACCTGCGTGTAAAATATTAACAAACTGAGAAAAAATGACAGCTGCCTCACTTTAAGTTTCATCAGCATGTGGAAACAGTTAATATCATACCTCTATTGTAGCCTGTTCTCATTAGCAGAATGACTGAAGCAGGAGGGCTGGGGTGCGGGGTGATGAAGAACATCCAGGCTTGCGTTTTCAAGACTTCAGCACACGTAAACACAACATGAGGATTTGGTGAATTCACTTCCTGCTTTGAGAGAGCCGCTCTACTAAAAAAAAAAGCAGTACAGCTGGGGTCCTGTACTTGTTCCCATCAGTTCCATGGTGTTACCTTCAGGGTACCAGGACCAGATTGTCTTGGGGTACAGGATGACGCAATCAAGTATTTCATTTTCAGCTGTTTTCTATTAGTCAGAACATCTTTTTGCATTCTTGTGTTAATTTTTTCTAGAATAGTTCACCATTATATGTGAACTGCAGTAAATTTTTAATTTTGGAGGCTGTTTCAACACAGCTAAGAAGTCTTGTTTGTGTGCATGTCCCTTCCTCCACTTGTATTTAATAGAGTAGGTAGAAAGTAACACCTCAGGCAAACAAGTAAGAACATAAAAATCTTTAGAGACTATGAAAAATCTCACAGTAACTTTGTAACTGCACTGCTTACTAGTTTTATTTTAGTCTCTACAAACACATCAGATAAATGTTAATGATGGATTTTCCTCGTCCCCAAAGCTTGCCATTCTGTTTTTATTCTACTGAAACTGTGCCATTACCGGTTAGATTCAGTCCTTGGTTTGGGAAAGCTGGTTCAAAATAATCTCCTTCTTGGACAGGTGTTATTATCTGATGAGCTGGAAGTGAGACCCTTTTCACTGTTTCTGTAAACCAAGCGCCGCGTGTCTGTGAGGCAGTTTTGACAGAGTGGCAGTGTTTGACATCCTGGGAATGAGAGAAGGCTGGAAGTGCAGTGAAAAGAGTCAGCTCTGTGTGTTTTGGGAAAACAGTTTTAGATTACATGCAGTGATTTGACCCATTTCTAATAAAACATATTTATTTGAGCAACTGGATGCATTTCTGATTTTGAACAATAGGCTATAACTTCAGTTACTGTTCGGGTAAAAGCAGGTAAAATGAAGCCGTCAGTGTGGGAGCATTCTCCCTATATGACATTAAAAAACACATTTTGTATCGTTGTGTATATTTAATGCCTCATACAAAGTCTAGCTGTGTCTCACTCTGTCATGTACATTACATCAGCCTCAGCCTAATTCTGCTCCAACCAAACAATCATTTGGATTAATTGTCAAAGAAAATCTCCCGTACAGAAACACGACAGTCGCTGGAAGCTTGTGTGTGTGCGTGTTTGTGTGTTTATTATGGTTATTTTTCCCTCTGTCACAAACATGAGGACTTGAGTGGAGTGTGAGTTGTGTTTGAAAGGTGGTAAACCTGCTGAGGCTCTTTAATTTCCCCCCTCTTCACCGGCATGAGGGATGGTTCAAAGGGTGACTCTCTGACAGGGCATGTGATCGCTCCTCCGTCCTTTATCTGCCTCCCCACATTAGCACGTAAATGAGGCTGCACTTTGGGTTTTGGGAGCTGAAGCGTGCTCAGTGTAAACAGGAGTTGTACTGTTATCATTATTGGACAGATTTCTGACATCCTAACACCTCCGTTTCATTAACATTCAAAAGGGCTGGGATTTGACACTGCCTCTGTTTATACAGATTTTTGAATACTTTGCGGTGGGGATTGTATACAAAATACTGTATACATAGTATCGCCACTGTTGAGTGGAGTTACACACCTTTGTATTGGCAACCTGAGCTTTGTGGTGTACGCAGATGATTGGATGTTTAAGCCCCGAAGTTAACTTAAGAGGCTATAGTCGGACCCTAACAGTGATTTATAAGAAGAGACTCTTTAGTTCGAGATGGAGCCAATATTGTATGTATAATTAGCTACAGTGCTATATTTCAATGTGCTTGCATATCGATGTTGATGTCTGTGCTGAAGTGTGTTCTCAGGCCTACAGTGGGGTGACTGCAGGGTCCTGAAACTCCATTGTGATTCGAGCAGAGCTTATCGCATGGGAGAGAACTGGCAGCCTCTTAAAAGGTATTATATGTGCTCTCGTTCTCCTTCCCTCTGTCTGACAGGAGCCCTTGGGATGAAAGGAAAAAGCAGTGGAAAAAGAGACATCGGTTCCCGACATGGGGAAGTCTTTGTTTCTATTCTCTCCATCCCAAGTCTCTCCAGGAATCCTAATTTCCACCATTCACCTACCTATCGGCAGATAAAAGCTGCTTGAAGGGGGGGATTTCCTCAATTGAGACAGCTTGTAACCAGTCTGCATAAGGGGGAAGCCGCACAAAGCTCCGTGAGTGAGAGGAGGTTGGAGCGCAGATTTCAAACCGCTTTGAATTCGAACACACTGGTGAGTGAGTTGTTCTAAAGGACATTTTCACAGAGGCCGATTTGAAACCTGGCTGGGAATCTCCGAGCTGAGAGTTTGGATAAGAACACTGACACACGCCATGAGAATCTCCTCAAATCCTGAATATTCCCAGGAAAACCAAAGCGAGGATGCTGACACGGCTTGTGAGAGCGTCATAGCCTTGTTTCTCATTATGTCGGTTTCTTGAAACCACTTTTTATTAAGGTTGTTTGCTTTTTTGGGGGGATGGGGGGTGATTAGATGGTGATGTCCAAGTTCAGGGAATGCCAGGCTTGGCAGCTGACGTCCTTAATGCGGCTGCTTGGCATTAGAATGGGGGAGGAGAAAGTCCATGCCAGTCTCCGGGGAGTGGGAGGTGTTAACTTCTAATGGCTTTCTCTGCCACAGCCCTGACATCTGCAGGGCTCCCAGCAAAAGAGAGTGAGGCCTTTTTGAAAAATTAATGGAGCTGAATGCATCTCACAGCAAGGAGAGGGCTGGATTAATCAGCACATTAAGGGCTAGCTCCGGATTGGAAATAATTATTGGAGCTGACAAGGTGCAGAGGTGCCAGTGCCAGCTCCTTTCAGGAATGCATTTTAAAAAGCAGTTTAAAAAGCCTTCAGATGTTGGCATTATCTTGCGTGACCAAATTAGGAGCAAATGAGAAAAGTTTATCTGGCATTTTGGAGTATTGAAAGAGCTTAGGCTTTATAAATTATACAGTGTGTGTTTGTGTGTGTGTGTTGGTGTGTGTGTGTATGTGGAAGCGCATGTGTCTGCACAGCGTGCACGCAAAAGGGGTGCAGATGTGTTTTTTTGCAAGTGGGGGGAAGAGATGAGAATGAGAATTATGAGTAAATCCCTTTTTTTTGCAAAAAAGAGGAAAAAAAACAGGTTTCTGATTAAAAGTGTGTGTGTGTGTGTTTTTTTTCTAGAGGGACTGCACAAAACTTTAAGGGGGATTAATTTAAATGGGTGCTTGAAACTATCTTACTGTTTGTGCAAATGAAAAGTGGATGTCTTAACATCCTGAAAGAGCCAGACGGTAAACTGATTACTGTTGACCACCCATGAAAAGCATGAAGGAGGAGGGGTGGGGGGGCTGAAGAGAGAGAAAGAGAGAGAAATTATTTAATAAGCGGCATGTTTTTCTGCCTTTCAGAAATAATCCTCTATAATTTTTCTAAGCAAGTGATCGGGCAGGCGTTACAGTCAGCATTAATATACTCTACATTTCAGACATCATTTGCCCGATAATAGCTGCTTCCATCTGAACGGAATCAAGGTGATGCAAGCCAAGTCGAAGATAAGAACCATTGCTACGGAAATGCAAAACATTGCAGTATTTTTATTTATTACATTTGGACAAATCAAAGTGAAATTGGAATTAGTTATGTAAGTTATTAGGAGGCTACCTGACATTTGGATGTCAAAAACTGGAGGAAAGAAATGAGCAAACTGCTGCAAGCTAATACAAAACATCTTTTCTTATAATAGCTGCTTTATGATTCCTGCACAATTTCCAGGGTTGACTTTTTAAAAAGTGTTACAAATGGTCAGTGAGCATTTCTCTGGGTTATCCTGGATAAAATTGAATGTGACTCTGCCCTGAAAGCAAACAAAATATGACTGAATGGATTAAGAGTAATAATGTTTACATCTTCGTGGTGGTATGAAGACACCTTTGAAGAGAGGCGGTCCACAACATCAAAAGAAGCTCTGTGTGGAATGCCAAATGTTTAGCTGGCTGTTTGATCTTTAAAGCACCGTCGATCAGATATGCAACCTTGGATAGAGATCTCCATTATGGCTGTTAGTCTCTTTTAAGTACAACGGCTCTTCAGGTAAAGTGCTCAGTAACAAACTGGAGGGCCTTGAGCGTCGTCTTTACGACCTCTGTTCCGCTTGCAGTGAAACAAACTTCAGGAGGCGGTGAAAACTTCAACGCTGTGAACGAGCGATTACTCGAGCCAACGCCGATGTAATTCCGTTGTCTCGAATGTTGTCGCCGGTCCTCGCCATGTAATTACACGGAGCGTAGCTAAAGTCAAACCCCAGAAAATGGGTGGATTTCGCAGATGCAATCAGGTTTGTGACATACCCAATTCAAGGGATGCAAATTTGATTTAACTATTTCCAGGGCTGATGTATGGAGCAAGATATTACTGAAAAGGCACGTAAATTGAAAAAATAAATAGGAAAGAGATCATCTTAATTACCTTGAAATTAGACTCATATTCCACGGTGCTGATATCAGGAAGTGACATAGGTTAGAGATTTCACTTGTTTATTCACCAGCTGACTTGGTGATTGCCACACGTCGCATATCACGGTTTGCATTTATATATGGCGTATCAGTGAAATTGTGTTTGTTTCAAGATGCTGCAGATTATCCAAAGGTGTGAAAGAATTCATACAACCGAATTGCTTAATATTGAATACTAAATCAATTCCGTGTCTGTGTGTGTGTTGGGGAGCGGGGTTGGGGAGGGGGGGGTCTCTGCCCTGCAGCTTGTGGGCGTAAAGCTTAAGCTTCTACATTCATGAAATCCAACAGGATATTTACCACCTGTAAATGCTTACATTACGTGAAACTCTAATTTCCCCAGATCCATGTGTGTATGATTGTGTTTCTGAGTCCTCATCCAGGCCCGGTCGCCTCAGGGGCTGAGACTGGACAGCTGTATTCACTATTGTAACACTGAACTGCTTTGGACTTTGTGTTTCTTTATCACGGTACTTAAATCCAGTGGAAATGGGGGTTTTAATTCTTTTTTAAAAGATGTTTCAGGTATATGCATCTATATATTTCATCGTGTTCTAAATAAATAAAGGAAAATTCAACTTTCATGCTTCCAGAAATGAATTATGCCTTGAGGAAATGGCCAAACTTCACAAAAGTGGGCGTTTTCTGAAAAGACGCATAGGCCTTGTCATTATTTCCTGCCCCACCTACTATTTTTTTCCCCCTCTGTCTGCAGAGCAATGCATCTCTGCCCTGCAGCCACAGCCTCGAGCACGTCATTCTGGGAAGCATTCGAGAACACCTCTGTCTCCTCTTTTCAAAAGCTGTTTAGTGTCTGGGAATATTTGTGAATTCCTTTTGATATCATTACATACATTGTAGTGGTAAGCGCTCCTGCACATACATGCGGGCTCACAGTGTCTTTGTGTCTTTTTCTCCCCGATCCACACTTAAAACAGTGTCGATGGATTTATGTTTTTTGTGATGGATTAAAGAGCTACGAGAGCGACGTGTCTGCGTGAGAAAAGGCTGCTCTTGGAAAAGCTTCGCTTTTTTTTGATGATCATTGTCGTGTCACCGCGTGAACAGAACAAATCAATCCCAGTCTTCATATTCACACATCACCTGCTGTGTGGTTAGTCACCAGCCACCACTAGGTTACATCCCAGACTAAATAAATTATGTGTATCAGAAAAAACCATAGAGAGGAACAAAATTGCAGACATTTTACAATATCTATAAATATATTGAGTCTTAATAATATTTAAAATATGTTATTCATATTCAACCTTAGTTTCCATGGTTTTAATCATACCTTTCTGACACCACCCCTTCTCACCAGCATCTCCTGTTCTTAGCAAAAATATATTAAATGCATTTAAAACACATTTGCATCTAAAGAAATGTAGATGATGCAGAAACCACAAGGGGGGAAATCAATGTGGTCCTTACAGTAGCCTGTAATTAAACTTTCTTAAAGCTACTAAAAGAGATTTCATGAAGGCCAAAGGTCCTAGACTGGCACCATGGGTGCTGTGAGGGTGCTGATGGTACAGTACGGTGGCGAGGGAGAGCTGTGATAAAGGGCAGCTGCTGGCGATTTAATGAGGGAGCAGGGGATGTGGCCCCCCGCTGCAACTCATCGCCACTTAATGGCACCACTAATCCCTGCAGAGATGGTGCTGTACACACAATTGGTCTCCCCTTCATGTGGCGAAATATCCCAGCAACACTTTCTCACACCCAGCATCACCAGTTAGCTGTTCGCAATCACTATGAAATGGTGCCTCTTTCAAAAACATTGACAGAAGAAAAGATGAGCCGCTTCTTGCAGGTGATTCAGTCTGGAGCTCAGTCCTTTGAATGTTGTTTCTGGCTAACACCAGCCACTTCACCCACTCTATAACCGAGGACATGGTGTGCAGGTGTAAAGGACTAGAGGGTGTAAAAATGTGCCCATTATTTTTCACTGCAAGCCTCTCTTGTGTATGACTGCTGGCGGCCACACGCTGCTAAACTGCAGGGCAATGAGTGCTCGTGCTTCCAAGGTTGCGGTGTTAAGGGTTGAGACAGATCCATCAGCTCTTGATGTTATTTAAAGCAGGCTTTAATTGGCCCAGGGTGTGAAATGTGATCTATGAGTTGCTGGTCCACTTGTTTTTCACAACACTATGCCATTATAAAGTGGATATTCCCTGACCTGTTAGCTTTGCCAGGAATTCTGTCCCACATTTTCTCTCGCAATCTATTCGACAAAAGCCTCGGGCCTAACATCAGCGATGTGCATATACAGGCCCTCCTGTAGTCCATTCATCAAACACAATGATTTGGCTGTGTGTTTATATGGCGCAAGCAATTCTCCTGTCTATATTTGAACAGAGTCTCATTAGAATAGCAGAGAGAACTTGAATTTCGGGTAGTGCTCACCGCACAAGCACATCGCTCTCAGATGAACATATGGAAATTGATTTGCATGTGAAAAAAAGCATGAATGAGCGTCCAAACCGCACTCTGGAAAAACATTCCATGTACGAGAAGAAGAGGGAAGCACTTGCAGCGTCACAGAGCAGAAAAGTTAATGCAGGAATGTCAAAGCAAGCATGTTTCACTTGTAAAACATCTCAATCTGTTAGCATGAGCGCACGATTTATACGTCTCAATTTTATTTACATGCATGTAGAGTGCAATCTGTTTCGTTCCCAGCTGGGAGCTTCGCCTTGTTTTCTGGAGAAGAGTTACTCGCTCCACTTGTCTGGACGATAACTTACGGAAAACATTCATTCTTTGACTGAAGTTGATACTTTGCTCTCAGCGGGACTCCGGGCCAGCGGAAACAAAATCTTTACGATTCTTTACCGTCCATATGTTCTTGTTTATGAGCAGGCACCTCTGCCTGGGGATTCAGCCTGTCATGTTGGGACACGGAGGGCAGTTTCTTCATAATTCTTCAGAAAATACGTCCAAACACAAAGTGGTGCCCACCTGCCTGACGCAGACATAAGCCCACGGTCTATTTAGACACTCACATACACTATCCCTCCCTCAGCTTTAGATCCAGATGTGCTATGCTCTCGGCGCAGCCTGAGCTGCCAGCTGAGGCGAGAGCATTACCCTGGCAAAGAGCAAAAAAGGCCACATGAAACAGACAGAGGAGAGGGATTAATGCTCTCCTCCCATCTTCACTTGGAACCGCACTCGCTCTATTCAGCATATCTGGCCTATAATGCATTTACAAACTGGATTGTTACTGACTTTAATAAAGAACAGAGCCTGGATGGCATTCTAATACTCCAAAATTTATCTTGCACCTGTCCCGAAAAACTCGTGTTTCTAAGCCTGACACAGTTATTGATTTGGACAGCGAGTTCATCCTTGTTAAGAAATTCTGCCTTAAATCCTCGCAGCTGTAAATTATTGCCTACGCTTATTGTTGATGAAGCTGTGGTTTGTGGAGACAGAGTACTCTTTGCTTCAGATCTCAGCGTTTTATGCTGCAAAGAAGGAGAGGACCTTTGGAAGTTAATCGAAAACTCTTGGCACAGATGAATCTTTTAGCGCACGAGAGGAAGACACAAGGCTAAAGAGGGCAAACCTCAAAGGGCGGTGCTTCATATTTCTTTCCAAGAGGATTGTGGGAGATTTTGCATACAGGCACCTCTTGAAACCAAAAAGAGGCCGCAGCGAATCAAACATGGAAGAAAGAATTAACTGCCAGAGTATACGCAACACGCTAAGATTTAATTCACAGCTCTTCTTTTATCCTTGTGGTGATTTTTTTGTCACTCTGTAAATGTGCACTTAGTTTGCATTTGGCAAAGATTTCGTGGTGAAAAGACGAATCGGTGTAATCTTTATCCCATGGCAGCGAGCGCAAATGATGAGCCACCAGTAAAAACAGAAATGGAGTGAAGCTCTCGCTTCTATTGCCCCCATCATCTTTGACAAATGGAGCAGCAGTAAGAAAGGCCTCTTTGAGTGAGTTGTAACTTTCGGCAGCCCCTCGCAGGTGTGGGTGATCTTTCATCCTCCCGGCCCTCCGCCCCCTCCGCTTCGGCGTCCAATCTCTGGCCCCCATCAAAAGTGAACGTGCTGCCCCAGGTTCAGATTAACTCCACTCTGACAGACCAAAGGCCTCCCCTCCTCCTGCCCCTTTCCACCTCAACTCACACATCTCCTACAACAGGGGAAATTAGGGCTAGTTTAGCAGATCTTACAGCACCACTAAACACCGCCTCAGATCGCTCGCTGATTGCCTGGCTCAATCCGTTGCGTCCCTCCCACCACCTCCACTCCCCTTCGCTTATCTTTGCCTTTGGCCAAAAGCAGCTTCTCTGCTCTGAACCCTTACTCTCCCCTTACTCACACACTGACACACTCACACACAAGCACAAACGCGTGCGAAAGCACACACAGTCCTCCCTCCAACTTGTCCAGAGGAAATATATAACTAACTTATTGTGAACAATCTCTCAGCAGAGTCAATAGATAATTTAAGTTAAGCTTGATGCCATGCCACAGTGTTTGCTGTCTGCTTTTTCCACTCGGAGTTAATGTTTCTTGTAATTGTGAACCATAATAGATAGCTTGCTGTGTTCATGATCAACTGTACGACCTCCTTCACAGGTTATTATCCCAGCTTTGTCCCAGACGAGCTTCAGTGGTAACACATTTACAGATTTACGTGGACTGGGATGAGTCTGACTACAATGAGCTAGGTAACCACAGCTTAGTGGTCGACTTTTGGAAATTAGTTATGGGAAAATGGACAGAGTTGTGGTAATTGCTGGAGTAAAATCTTTTTTTAATTAAATCTCACCAGATATTTTAAAGGCTTTTTAAAGTCTTGCAGCAATTACGGATGATCAGCTTTTGTAGCAAACTGGTTTACCAGCGGGTGGTTGGGTGAGACCTGTCATTTGTCTCTCTTGTCAGTTTCCTGTTTTCCTGAGCAACTCCCTTGACCTGGCTGGCAGGCCTCCCTGCCCTGAAGAGCACTTTCCCTTTCCTCATTTTGCGTTGGGCCTACAAGGATGAAGGGAGGGAGAGCGGCAGGGAGGGAAGGGTGAAGGTGGCGGTGGTGGGGAGGGTCCAACTTAATCTGACCCATTGCTCAGGTCAGTGAGCTGCTTACAGGGTCTATCCAAACATAGGAGCTTGTTTTGCTAAAGCTGTGGAAAGAAGAAGTACCCTCTTAAATCAATGCTTTACTTAGAGCTGTGCACATGCAAGGTTGTTATGCGTGAAACCACAGGAGGCAGAGCTGGCACACAACCAGCAGCGTGCTCCTCTTCTCCACACTCCCCTCACCAAAGGGAAGAAAAAGAAAACTTGCCTCTGTACATGGCCAAAAACTTTTCCCCATTATGAGCTGCATTTTTAAAGCATAGCTGGAGTGTGTGGAACAACCCCCTCCCCACACGCACAAACAATTGCTTTGGTTCACTCAAATGCAACAGCATTTTCATTCGGGCCCTCCACAGTGTGTGCTCTTCCTATGACAAAAGAGAATTGCAGTCTAAAATGCATCCAGCTGTGTGTACTTATCTTTTTCTCTTGACATATTTTCACCAAAAAAGTTCAGCCCTGATCTAATCACGATGCTGCGGAGAGACCAGATTGAGCGGCGCTCATGTATGTTTGTGGTGCACACGCTGGAGCAGTTTGAGTTTTCACCCGGTTGTTTGGGTATCATATGATCTAAAGAGGAATGTAGAAATCAGCCAGATTTATTATTCCTGTTTGAGTGAGAGTTTGCAAAGGCAAAGAGAGAACCGCTTACTGCTAGCTTGAGGAGGCATTTAAGGTATCTTTGAAGTAGCTACTATGACTTTTCGGGGCACTAAACTGCCTTGTTACAGAGGGGAGCAGACGCATTGCACACTTCAGAAGTGGTTTGTCATTTAGATTGAATTTTTATGAGTGCCCACAGGCACTTTTTCTCAGGGGTCTTTGCTTTCAGTGAGGTGGGGGCGTTGTGGAGTTGTGTTTGACGCTGCAAAGAAAGGAATTCACATAAAATTCTGCAGGTAGAGCGCAAACACCTGGGCGAGGTGTGTTCCCAAACTAATGTGCCACAAGTAACCAAAGGAAGCACGGCACACTTGAACCCAGGTTACACGGGGCTTCTGACAAACATGGCCACTGGTAAAAGGCTCTTGTTGTGACTGTAAACAAAGGCTCTAATTCACCGTAATGGTTCTTTGGGTCCAATGCTCTGGGAGATGCAATGGCCAGTCTCAGTAGCTTAATTATCTTTCTAATTTGTATTAGCACCAGCTATCCTCTCAGGGATAATTATGTATCTTGTGTGTGAGCAAGCTTAATGAGGTTAACTTAAGTCTTTACATGGAATAAGGGTTCATTCACCTTATAGAGTGGAGAGGCGAGGAAAAAGCTCCTGATTGCTGTGTTTTTCTCCTTTATAGATGAATACCATAAAGTCTTAGAAATCCCAGTAGAGTGCAGAGGTACTGTGAACTTATTCTCAGTGCTAACAACAGAGGAAGTTAGTTTGGCGTTCTGGTTGAGGGATGTTCAGCTGAATCAGTCGAGAGCGCTCTACAATGGCTAAACCTTGTCCATCCTCACTGATTATAGATAAAAATCAAAGAGCATTCCTATCAGATTGGTATAACCTCACAATCATTCACTATGTTCCCTCTCCTCCCCCTCCAGTGACATTTTCAGGAAATCTCAGCACTTCCACCAACCGAAACTCAGCGCGCACTGAAGGGAATCACGTTTAGCAGGTATTGATAAGGCTGATAAGAGCTCAGGCTTGCTCCTTGATATGATCTGAATTCCTAAAGTCCTGTGATCATACGCCTTTTCCCCTCTCGATTCATATGCTGTGCACCACCACTACAAAAGACTACATTTTTTCCCTCTTATGACTGAGTGTAATCCACTGCTAAAGAGCCCTCATTTATTTGCTGTACCCCTCCCATTTTTGCTTGCTCAATACTTAGCTGTTTTTACTGCGGGTTAGGGAAGGAAACCATCTTATCTGTGACTAGGGGGATTTATTAGTGCAAAAAAAGATAATTGCTATTCATAGGCCACTGGGGGCTGATTTACAACCACTAATATTTAGGATTCCTAGAGCCGGTTTTCAGCTTTTTTATCTCCAGCCCTGCCTGCAGCGCAGAGGGGAGAGAGGTCGATGAGGGATGGACTGGGCAGAGCCTCCGCTCAGAGTAATTTGGTTGAAGACTAATGTGTGAGGAAGTAGCCTGCATGAGAAGGCCTCATCCACGTAGGTCTGCCTGGAGCTGACAAACACTTACTTAACCTGTAATGAGTCTGCAACTGAGATCTGTCTTATCCCCTTTTGGTCCACGGGAGCAATTCTAAGGCAACAAAAAATGTCAATAAAGTGGAAAAATCTGGAACGATATTACTTTAAAGTCTCTTTTATTATCTTTGAATACGTAAAAATATCTGGAATGACCACATTGTTCGCTTTCTGTTTTCCTTCTGGCCTTTTACCCACAGCACAGTGAAAACATAGCTTGTCCTCACAAGGGTCGTGCTTTGGTTACCTGTAACACAGGTAGCTTCTTTTTTCTTTGCTTTGCTTTTTTTTTTTTTGTAGTTGCAGGCGAAACAGGAAATGAAGAGTTCTGGGTCTGTCTGTCCGTGCTGATCCTCCAGCTGACCGGGAGGCAGCGGGGGCTTCAGCGAGAGCACTCAGATGTGAGGTCACGGGTTCAAAGCCCAGGTGTTGTGCCTCACAGCAGGACGTTTCCCAGTTTAAACTGTGTAAATGATTTTAGAGAATGTAGAGGTTAACCAGAGATCAGCCTCTGGTGAGACTCCTTCTACAGTATCTGTCAAAGACGTCAGTTTGTAAACACTCTGATCTTGGCTTCGGTGTGCTCACGCTAATGTGCTCTGTTACTGCAAATCCAAATCGCGACTTTAAGTAAATCTCACCTCTGTGTCTTGGTGAGCAAATTTGATTGTAGATAACTTCAGATAAGAATTAAACAATTATTAAATTTAGTTTTCAATTTGAAAACAGCGTATCTGCGCATGCAAGCTGTGATATTACAGCAGGAGAAATTTTTATGAAAAAAGAAGGCGGCAGAAGAATCCTGAGTACATGCAGCTACTTCCTTTTGATTCCCATTTCATTGATTTAATTTCTCATCCTTAAGAGATGTCACTTTGTCTGAAAATGTATTCATCCTGCATATGCGACTCTTAATAACGCTAATCTTTTCGCCAGAGCAGAAATCTCGTGGAGGGATAATCTGAGATAAATATAGTTAATTGAGGCCAGGTGAACTTTCTTTATCAGCAGCACAGTCAACCAATCTGAAGTAAATGTGATAATTAGAACGGAGATGTCTTCACCAGGAACAGCGCGTGGTCCTGTCCCGCAGCCATTTGCCTCAAATTATATCTGATTTCACAATACGTCAGAAATCTATAGCAAATTAGTTGGGCTGAGAATGCACTCATGTTTCCTATAGACATGCCTGAACGTGACAATCTGGAGGGAAGAAGGACAGCTTCCCCTCAACCACTCAGGCTTCTGATCTTAAATAACACTGCACATCTTACACGGCAAGTGCACCAAACAGCCCCCTCCCTGAGAGACAACAGGTCTAAATCAAGGGGAAAACGGGCTCACGTCTCCCCCCCTTCCGCTTGCTGGTGAGGTATGAAAGAGTGCTCTCTTTGGCCATACATGCAGCCTATGCTCCACTGAGCCTGACCACCATTAACACCCCTGAGAAACTCCGTCCTAATTACTCATTCAGCCCGACAGAATCTCCTTAATTACAAACTTCATTAGCCTGCAGGACTTTGTTTTTCTCCTGAAAAGGAGGGAGCAGGGGGACAGCTCAGGCCAAGGTGCAGTGGAGGCGAGGGGCTATGTGCTTTAGCACCTTATTCCTCCATGCATTTCTTTTTTCTTCTTCTTCTTCTTCTTTTTTTTTCAAAGGAGATGTTAAGACCTCAGTCAGAGATCTAATTAGATTCATGGTGAGAATCAGACACCTTTTAACTAGCCTCTGGAGTCCCCCTAAAAGGACAGCGAGATCCAGGCTAAGAGAGGCACAGAGAATTAAATGAACCTACTCCTGCCTTTCATGTGTGAAGTGGTCTGATTTGCCATGTCCTCACCTCCAAATACAAAATAAGCTGCAGCACTTACACACCCCGCTACCATTATACCTCACTCATAAACACATAGAACAGCCTGTGTGTGCGTGCGTGCTTGTATGGGGGGGGTTGGGGGACAAAAAGCTTCAACAAGACCAGGTGCTGTGGCTTTAGCTCTCGTTGTAATTGGACTTGAAAAGACATAGATTGCCATTGCCTCGTTTATACATTCCACACTCGGCGTTGCACCTGTTTATTCTGCCCGCTCGTCTGAGGTGCTGATGCGCACATCGCGTGGCTTCACAGTCAAGCCGCCCCTCATTTCTGTGGGTTACATGCATTTAGAGCTCATATGTTCACACTGCATGCAATTATATGGTTGAAGGCGCTTTAGCCAGCGAGCGTTAGCACCAGTTAGAGTCAGGTGAAGCACAGAGCACTTCTCGGTTGCTGCTAATGCATAATGGAGTGCTGCACGACCGTCGAAGTTGGAGAGTTCCCAGCCAACGCTGGTCAGACTTCAAAGTCTCTCTGCGCTGCTGCCTGTGGAGAGGTAATTATTTCACCTTAAGCTTACGTAAACCGAGTTATGCTTGTTATTAATTAGAAGGTGGCTCTCACAAACTCCACTTGAGATGTTTAGACAGCATCCCTCTCCCTTCAATAAATAGCTAAGCTGTGCAGAGGAAGAACATTATGAGTGAATGGGAGTGAATGATCAGCAAGAGTAATTTAGGTCAGTTTCTCTGTGGAGGTGCTAAGTTGTTCATTGGCCCATAATAGGTGTCACAAACTGAATTACTGCCACCAATCATTTACACCGCCTGTCAAGCAAGGCTCCAGCTCTCCAAGCAGTCACACTGAAACCTGCACTAAAAGCCTTTTCTTGTCTTTCTGCGTTGCTTAAACATGTCAGTGTTTAGATGTCAGACACTTCAGCACACTGTATTTTTTCCCCCTGCCGTAACACATTTGGAACACATGGCCCGCACGGTTTTACAGCAGGGAATTCGAGAACATCTGCCGCCATCGGAAAGACGTAACAAACACGAAGCTTCTCGTACTTTTTCCAACCTCATCTTCTGTATATTACTTCCATATTTGTGTGCTTAATCTCAGCTGAAGTTGCAGCCCTCGGGCTCATGAGACAAAACCACTTCTTTTGTTAGGTGTTTGTGCTGAACATAACGATGTGTATTTAGCCACAACCGAGGACATTCAATTTCTCGAGACAAAGCCACAGACTGTTTTGTCGGACGGTATTTTTCCACGATGGAGCAGAGAACGCAGAGACACCCACTACCAAACCGCAAATGCATACTCGCTCATACAAGACACGCACACACAGTCCTCCACGGAAAATATTGTTTGTGAATATTAGTCATGTTTAAACCGACTTCAAGTGTCTGTTGCGCAGAGGGGGAGGTGGGCTATTATGACAGAACTGACCAGAGAGTTGGCACGGCGTCGCATTGATGCCACAAATGACTTCAGTGTTGTATGAGAAGCTAATGAGAGCTGGCGTAAGAGTTGGATCAGCATTCATGAAGACGTCGCGTGAAGCAGCTGAAACGTCATGAATTACCATGAATTACAGAGTGTCAAGAAACCCCTTCTGGTGTGTTATGAAAACTGCCTGTTGTAAATTAGAATAAAGTGGTCTGGTCAGTGTTGCTTGTCATTCTCCAGTTTTGACTGAGGGTAATTTGGAAAGGAGGGTAAAAGCTCCAAATTCCAAACTAAAGCGTGAAAATGTACTGAATGAGCTGGTAAATATTTTCAGTCTCAAGCCACACTTCTGTTTTTAACTCACACCAAATATATCAACACACACACAAGCAGAAATGTCAAACACTTCATAATGACCTTTGTTGTTAAATGGTAAATAGATAGTTAATTCAACAATTACAGGATTAATTATTTACTACTAACATAAGTATAATTATTCCTGTTTACCAATCATTATTAAGGCAGTAATATAGTTATATAATTAATTCATATGTAGAAAAAAATAATTTTATTCAATCCAATATTATTTATGGGACACCTAAAATTCTAGATATTAAAAAAGAAAGACCCTTCAACATTTTTTAAAATTATATATAGTATAATGCATGGTGTCATAACTGATAAGAGAAATATTGTAGTAAAGCTTTCATTACTGATCGCTGAGCTTGTTCTAATTCTCAGGGCATCAAAATATTGCAGATTTGTCATAACTACTGGCATCACAGAGATACGCAGTGCTCAGTGAGATTATCCTCACTAGATATATATATATATATATATATATATATATATATATATATATATATATATATATATATATATATATATATATATATATAATTTCTAATATATTTTTATTTTTTCTAAAACAGGAACTTTTATTATTATTATTAACCTTTATTTAACCAGGAAGATCCCATTGAGATTAAAAACCTCTTTTTCAAGGGAGACCTGGCCAAGATAGGCAGCAGCAGGTGTCTCACAGTTACAGAGATTACTCAAACACAGGCAGCAACAACACACATGCAACAATAAGTGAAAGAATAAATAAAATAAAATTCAATAAAAAAAATAAAAAAGTCAGTTAAAATGACAATCTAATTGAAACAGTTGCATGTTATGGACTTGGCCTCAAGGATTCATAGTTTAGATTTAAAAGCACTTAATGAAATGAATTCAGTCATTTTCCATTCCTTCTGCAGTTTGTTCCAAGCCGAGGGTGCTAAATGGACAAAAGCTCTTTTACCAAGTTCAGTTCGGGCAAATGGAACAGAAAGCAACAAGTAACCATGCGGACGAAGAGAATACGACCAGCATGTTTCATTGCAAGCAGGGAACATATATAAGAAGGCAGCAACCCAAGTATCGCCTTATATATATGTGAAGTGACTAATTTGTGTCTGTTTAAGCAACAATATTTTAAAAAATACCAAGATGCCAGCATAAGTAAGCAGCATGTGAGTGAGTAAAATGGGACCCGAAGGCCCCCCCCGCCCCAAGCTCACAGTCTTATCATTTACGCCACTGCCCAACTTACCTTCTTAGTTTTAAGTTATTTAATACAATATTATGAACATCAGCTTCAACTTTTAGAATAGCCATGTAAGTAATGTTTATAGTAGCACTGCTGTGTGTTTACTAACTTCTACAAAGATTTATAAACATCATTTCCAGCTTTACAGTACCGTCAACGAAATGTTCACGGATAGTTTGCAAAATTAAAAAAAAATATATGCAAGTTATCGTTGCTTAAAGCTCATTTTATTGCTAATTAAGGATAGTTTTTATACATTGCCCGCTCTTGTAGGTGCTTCACTGACTGTTGTTTCACAAGCAAATTAATTATCTGGTAAAGGAAACGTCAAAATAGCGCCAGCTAAAAGTATTTCTTCTATCACTCAAAAAGTACTTGTATATTATGTTATCATATAATTATTTGTGTTATGATAAACTATAGCTCAGGCTATAAAACAAATTAGAATAATAATTTTTCACCTTACCATACGGTGGTCCAATGCAATAGTTTACAGTTCCACTTTCAAACTGTGCCATTTCTTTTTAGTGTTAACAACACTATGTAAGGCTACAGTACCAGTAGTATTTACTGATATGCGCTTTACTTCAGGCTAATGTTTCTCTTGTTTGCCAACAGTCTATTTTAAAGCCACTTAATGAAAAATCCAAACATCTAAAGTTACACTTTAAATGTGTGTCATGGGCTCAGTTGACTCCTGCGTTGAAAAGGAATAAGGAAAAGCGATGCACCATCCACTACCCAAGAGCATGCAAGCCCCTGTCTGCAAAGACCACTAGTATTTTATTGCTGCTTCACTTCCCAGACACTAAACACTCCACTGCTGTCAGACTCAGCCCAAAGTAACTTGATATTTCATGTTTTTTGGGGGCCAGATTTTGCTCCCTCCCAGTCACCAAAAGGGGGAGACACAGCGAAGCTTTGAGGGGGCAGAAGAACAGGTGCCCACAATTTCACCTGTCTGCTTGGTAACCCATGCTCTGGGAGCTATGTTACACTTCAGCTCTAATTGTAGCCACATTTGCAGCGATTTCACAGGGATGAAGTAGCAGAGGGGAAGTGGACTCAAAAGTCCACTTTTAGAAGTGAGCTAATTTAATTGCATGTGACCATACCCTCACATGGAGCGACATAAAACACGGATAGGAGAACTAGCAGCTTAAATAGAGACGCACACACACACACAGGAACAATGGAGCTTCAGCAGGCCATAGCACTACAGCCTGTTTATTCTAAAAGCAGGAGGTCATAAAATCAGGCAGTATTTTCAAAAGTACCTGCAAGCTGCGTCCTGCAAACAGACAGAGCCGTGTCAGTGCTGATGATGTGGGAGGGGACTTGCAGGTCAAGAGACACAAAATAGTTCAGCAGGCACATGTGATATATTTAGTGAGGCCATTGTTTGTTTTATTTAGAGAGCGAATTGAGGATTTTCCAAACTGCGGCGCCCCTGAGGTATTTTATCAGGTGTACAGTCCACCATGTGTTACACATTAGGGAGCTGAAGGGAATGCTGGTTGCAGATACAACCTATAAAATGTTTGGAGGTTGGAACTTCAGAGGACAAGGGGTCGACAGTCGTTCTCTTCAGAGCTGGTGGTGGATATGTGGGAAACACTTATATGCAAATGAAACAGCCTCAAATTACAGCCCAAATTGCCCCTATATCGTTAGAGAAAATAAGCATTAGGAATCTCTGGCATTGCAGTTGGCCATAAGAATATTAATGCATGGAAAAATAGATGTTTACTGCTGCAGCCAATTATAATAAGAAGAGTTTAAGGAGGGGGGGGGGGGGACAGCTAATAAAGTTTCTGAGGCCTTCCAAACTGAGCTGTGCCTGTGCACTGTGGTTACAGAGGGGAGCACACAGATATGCTGGTGGTGTCTGCAAATGCAGGGCGCAAGGCATGATGGGACTGAGGCCTGACAGAGGGGGAGGGCGGCCATTGTGCAGGTGGAAAAAAAATAAAGTTTACTGTTTCTGAAATGCAATGAATATTTCATAGTGAAATGACCATTTGTCACTTGTAGGTCATGTGACATGTGTGTGTGGTGACCTCGGTGAACATGGGCAATGGAGCACCAAAACCCAGTGAGTGAAACTCTGCATGGGCCTGTCAGAGCAGCTTGTAATGTGCCACTTGGCTTTGTTCATCTATTAACAATCACATTTTGGTGCCAGGCTCTTAGTGTGTGTGTGTGTGTGTGTGTGTGTGTGTGTGTGTGTGTGTGTGTGTGTGTGTGATGTCGACCTGCCTTGAATACATTAACTCAAGTGTTTTTTGGTTTCTTTTTTTTTCTTTTCTTTTCTTTTCTTTTGAAAGAACACTCGGCATATTTATATCTTACAGCTTTGGCATTTTTTCAAACAATATATTGATTAATTTTATTTTTTTTTTCCAGTATAGGACCTCAGGCGCTAACAAGTTCATTGTCATGTCAGAAAACGCAGCAGGCCGCTGTGATGCCTTTAGGAGCGCTCCGAGAGTGTCTGCGTGTTTAATCGTGCACTTAAACGCCTCACCTCGTTCAAAATCTGAGCTGGAAATAACTTAAGGATAAAGAACGCGTTATTCACCAAGATCTCCACGTCTGCCCAGCTGTGTTCATGCCACTGAAAGTCGGTAGACTAGTTAGTCCGAGTCAGTAACCGCTGACTGTACCCGATGGCAAATTGGAAATTGCTGGGTTCGGAAAACATAATCATCCGAGCACATCGTGGCTGCAAACGCCCCTCTTTCGTTATTAATAATAAAGAAAGAAACTGAATCCGAGGCGTGGATGTTTAATTTAGTATTATGTAAGCTATTTGAAGAGTGATTGTATGGTAATTGCTCATTAGTCTTGTATATTTATCGCTGCACCTTATGTCGAGGCCAGGGGAATTGTGCGGGGTTCATTCTCTCGTTTCAAGGATCAATTTCAGAGGCAATTTGTGAAACAGGACAGATCAAGTTAGGCCTGACGTTGGGTCTGTCGGCCTACAGGTGCCACCTCACAGACATTCATTTTGCCCCCGACGAGATGCTCTTCGAAATGAAACTCCTCCGGCAGACGATGTGTTGACAAACTATCCAAATCTATCCTTTCAGAAGCACTTCTTCCGACTTAAGAGATTCCAGCTCGATCAATTATTGACTTTGCGCGCTAATACCGAGCCTGTCCTCCCCTTATTCCCTCCCTATTCACATTAGTGGTGTCAGCGGACGTAATTATACCTACTAATTGCAGATTAGAGGTTTTGGGTCAGTGGGGTCATTTGATAGGACCGACTACTCTTTTCAGTGGTGAATAATCATTTCACGTTGCGCGCTAAATGTTTGATGCAGCGGGAGCTCGTTTCCAAAATGTCCAAAATTTACGCAAGAACCAAATTGCGCGTGGACTTGGGATGATTTATGAGGGAGTTTAGCCCGCGAGAGGGGCAGTTTAGGTTTAGATAAGCGGGTCACCAAAGGTCCCCACAGCTGGCCCGTAACGCACAGCACGAGCGTCTGGAAGAAGGATCTAATATGTGAGGGCCCACTTCAACTCATAACGCGCGCACGCTGTTTGAATTCTGTCCAAAGCAATTATATTCATGTGACCTTAGTTTCAAATTGCGCCTGATCGTCCTCTAACAAATGCCAGGATCTGAAAAGAAGAGCGCCTTGAATTTCTCAGACGTAAAAACCTAAATATTACGGAAGCCGCATGCGCGCTTTTGTTAGGAAGATGTCTTTACCAAGACTGCTTTACAGAAAATAATCCCCCACTCCCCCTCCGCCTACAGCTTTTTATTATTTTATTTTAATTTTTTATGTAGTAATAGGTACTTTCAAAATAGAGAGTCTATTCTATTTTTATTTAGCAAATTAAAATACAATACACCCGGTGGAAGCTTTTAATTTGGTGAAGCAGATTTTTTTGGATATTGTAGCTTTAAAAAAAAAAAAAACGTAATTTCAAAAATAAGATCAAAAATTATTTCCATGCACTACTTTTTTTAAGAGAGAGGGGTTGAAATCAAACGCATTTAAATTAATCAAATTGTGCCAGGCTCTAATGAGAAGCCTGTCCTGTCTCCTGTGTGTCCATGCAGGCGCACACGAGGAGGGGGTGTATGTGTGGTGGTGGCGGGGGGGGGGGGGAGAGTGCGCCAAATTTGTTTGCGGCGGATCAAGGCTCACCGCCTCCACTGCACTTTCTTTATCTTAATTCCAACTTGAAAAGATATAATTATCTAGTTTGAACAGGACTGCTATCAAATCCTTCTTTATAGGCAGGGTAGGGAAAAGCTCGAGTGGATTGTGAAGCTCTGAGCCGCTCGGTGTTGCCCGAGATAGGAGTAATGAAGTTGTGGAGTCCGGAGATACAAAGGGCATTAACCTCATTAGCATGAAACCTTTTCTTCTAACTATTGTGGGACCCTTTCAGTCCTCTAATCCCCCCTATTTCAAAGCTGGGTTTGTAATAAAGCTTTTAGGGGTTTTTTTCTCCAAAGCTAATGGTATTCTCTATAGATTTTTATTGCTGTTATAATCTATGGGCCGATTAAGAATTCCCTATATGCCATGCCCCCCCCCCCTCCTTCCTAACCCAAACCACAAAAACACCACTTTTTACTTTATGAAACAATTAAACAAACACGTGCACCTCCGCGAGAAACACCGAAGTTAGGTTTGCTATGCTGTTCGCGAGGAAACAAACAAAAACCATCATAATCTAGTTTCAATTTGTTAAGATTTCTTTCTGCTTTCGTGGTTTTGTTGTTTTGTTTGTTTGTGTTTAAGTGAGAAATCATTTCCTGCATCTCTGTCTCTTTTTTAATGCGCTCACGGGCTCCAAAAAAGAAGTCCTGTAATGTTTCCGCTCGGTCCAAAGCAGCAGCTTGCAGCATGACTGGAGCCTAAAAGACAAGATTTTAAACAAAGATCCCATTTTTTGCGGCACATTGCAACCTTCCCTTATCGCGTCGTGAGGGGTAGTCAGATTGTACTAAATTATGTCCAACCAAGCCCCCCTTGGATCCGTGGATTAAGAGATTAAAGTGGACCACTGGGCAATGCATCCCCTTTCCCCCCCTCATATTACTCGCATGATAATTGCCCAAACTGATTTGCACTTTCACAAAAGCTTGTAGGGACTCTTTGTAGCCGGAGCGGAGCAGACGCTGCAGCTCCTGGAGGAAAAAAAATGCTTTCTGTGTCAGACTGAGAAACAAATGCAGGGCTGAGGAAAACAAATTACATGCTGCAGAATTTTTCCTCTCTTTGTTTTTTAAATCATCCTATAAACGCCACATCAGCGCGCCTCGCTGTGCGCCAAATGATTGCGCATTTCCAAAAAAAGAAAAAAGAAAGAAAACCATTAAGGTTGCTCTGCGTAATCAAAAGTCTATACTTTTACTGCGCGCGACATATTGATAAAACTTTATTGACAAAATATTGACAATTACATACTTCTTGGAAGTATACTTTGTGTTAAAATTGTAGCAAACTTAACACAAACACAAAAAAGTATTTACATTCTGTAAAAGCGGGTTTAACAGAAACATTAACTTTGTTTTAGCATTTCTGTACATGGAATAACGCTCAGTGCTTTTTTTTATTTTTGCTCTCTCTCCTCTCTTTGTCAATTCTTGCTTTTTAGTCCTTCGTTTCAACTTTCACTGGAGGGTCAAGTCCTGACAGAAGGCTGTGTGGGGGCCACAGCGACACATTGGTAAAGCTTTAGGTTAAAGGAATGTCCTGATACCTTCCCTTTAAGTACTTTGTCTGTGGTCTGATTCACTTATTTTTTAATTTTTTTATAGAAAGATGTCATTTTTTTCATCGAAATTCCACTTTTCTTTCCTTAAAAAAAATTAAAAATAAACACCATAACGCAGCACCGCTACTTCATATGTTTTCACAATCACTTTTACACGAGAATCATTAATTAAAGACTGCACACATTGTAAAAAGGAAGAAGCACGACATCTCTCAGTTTGAAAATAGAGTTGGAAACAAAACTGATTATTCCTCTTTTTTGTTGTTGTTGTTTCTGTTTTTCCTTGGTTTGCGAAAACTCGTCAAATTAATAACAGCTACCAGGAAAAAAGAAGAAAAAAAAAAACTAGACCATGCATTTCAAGTTTTACAAAAAAAAAAGCAGTTTGGTGTTTTGGTATATCTTACGTGGAAACGATTTTTTTTTTTTTGTTTAAAAAAATAAGAGGAGGAAAAAATAATAATAAAAGCCTTCTGAAGTGCAAACGTCCAATGTGAATTGGAGAAAAATATAATTAGGTGTTGGTTGTAGGTGGGGGAGGGTGGGGGAAGGGGGGTAGTAGTGGTGGTTGGTGCGAGAAAGGGTTCAGGTAGGTGGACTGAGACACTGTCGGTCACATTTCCCTGGGTCACTCGGACTGACAGACCCGCGTGGTGACAGCAGTGTCAGTCGGGCTTGTCTCACCCTCAGCTGCCGATCTCCGGAGATCTGAAATGTGACATTGGCTTTGTACCCTCTCACTTGTCTCTACACGGCATCCTGTATCCATGTCCTCCTTCATTCAGGCGCATAGTCTTTATTTTAATCGTCCGAAGTGACATCAATTTCCTCCGGGCTCGCCTGTTTAGTCGCCAGTCTCCACCGGTTTATGTGATGCGATCCTTTCTTCTTCTGCTGAGACTCCGAGCCCTCCTCTTCCAACTTCTGTCTCTTGAACTTCGTCCGTCGGTTCTGAAACCACACTTTTACCTGCAGAGAGAAGGGGGGGAAGAAACCAGAGAGGGAGAGAGAGAACAAACCCGTATCAGTATCACGAGATAAACCGCGATTGGCCAGTGCGTAAAACCAAGCGTGAATAGGATAGCAGGGCTAAAAACAAGCAGAGAGTTCAGCAGAAATAACAATAATTTTTTAAAAAGGCAAAATGTGACCTGCACCTAAGGAAACAGCCGCCAGAAAAAACAAACATCAATTATAGTTCCAGTACAGCACGAATACATGCCATTAAAAATCATGTCATTGTTAATTACTCCAATTATTCTTATTAACTCACATAAAAAAGAGCGACTTCCGCCTTAAAAAGGTCAACCCCCACTTCTATTAACAATATAACAGGACAGAGTCTTTTCCACATCACGCCTTAAAATTATGGGGAGAAAAAAACAGGAAAATGAGACAAGGAGTTGTGACACAAATAGAATATTTTATTAAATAAGGTTCACTATTGTTGTAATGCGCGGAGAAACTTTGACGCCATACCCAAAGTAGGTCAGAAATTTATTTTCTTTTTTTTTAGATTTTATTTTAAAACAAAAATGTCAGCATGTGGATGTCAAGAGAAATAAATGTCTCTGAGGCACGTTTAACATATATGTCCACACGCTCCTCTAAGTGGATTTGTCAATAATCGGTACCGTAGGGGGAATTAACAACATCTAAATCGATAAATTATCTGTTCCTGTTTTGTCGCTGTGCAGCCCTTTCAGCTCTTTAATGGCAACCGAGGTGCGTTTAATAAGCCTTCAGTGGGCTAATTGAAGTAGGTGACGGTTCATTTCTCCCTTCAGCTCCTCCAAAAGGCCCCGCCGTCTAAAGGAGACACAGCGGACAAAAGACAGCAGGCTGATGGGCTCAAACAGCATCTTAAATATGGCAGGGGGAATTCACTGAACCCGCCTCGCTCTTTGTATCTCCTACCCTATAAAATGGTTAACTGGTTAATTTGCCCTCCATTTTGAAAAGGCAACATTCTCTCCCCCCCCACCCCAAAACAAAGTAATTCAACCCCCTCCTGGAATGAGGTTAGGCCTACACAATGACGGTGGACTGGCTCCAGCAGAAAGCCTCTGTCTTCAAATGACAACGTGGAAACGGTGTGCCACCTGATAATTTCGCGTTATTGTTTGGCAAATGATAAGCAAATGATAACACCCCGCTTTAGTGCCGCGCGTAAATACGCACACGTTTTACAGGCCTGATTGAAGGCTCCATGACGCACGTTAAAAAAAAATAAAATAAACAAACACCTAAAAAGTAACACACCGTCCTCCAGGACAAGCACCACAACACAGTCAGCTTTTATAATAATCTCTCGAACCACTGTAAAATGAAAGTGGGGATTTCCTAAAAGCCAAAAACACGACACGACGCGCTGAGAAGCAGCATTGAAACAAAAAACACACACACAAAGTGAGAGCAGGTGAGTGGAGAGAGAGGGCGGAATGTCGAGTAAAATCCTGTGCTTCTTACCTGAGTTTCTGTGAGGCTAAGGCTGTGGGCGAGCTGCTTTCTTTCTGCTCCCACCACATAATGGTTTTTCTCGAACGCGTGTTCGAGCCGCAGGAGTTGCGAAGGTGAAAAAGCTGTCCGGATTCTTTTGGGCTTTCTGGCCAGCGCGTTGTGCAAAAGGAAGCTCTCTGGACTCGTTTCATTACCTAGAAGCGAGCAGAAAGCGAGGATCCTCAGTGACTTATTCAAATATATATGTATATTTTATAAGATGTTAACTATTCCATAAGAAACAACAGGCCTGGGCGCAGCTAGAGGACTGCAGTCTCCTGAGGGACTATAAAAGAGGACGATAATAAAGTCCAAATAGAAGCTGGACATTAGTCAATAAAAAGCCACACGCCGTGTTTATGAAAGTGTGTGTGTGTTTAAATTAATCATTATTGAAGGTTTCTTCTTTTAATATCTGTCAGTCCTTCCGTGTGAAGAGAAGAGGGAAACAAATAAAGCAGACGTATAATCCTGGACTTAATTAAATTAGCTCTTTGTGAACAAAATGTAAATCGACAACACCCAAAACCACCTTAGAAATTAAACTGAAAATACATTCAAGGAAAATAAAAAATAAAAATAAAAAATAGTGCTGTCACTTGCAGGAAAAACAAACCAAACCAAACCAAATCAAACAAATAAAAATAATATTCAGTAATAATATTATTAATAATAACAGTCACATAAAAATACCACAAATTCATCCCCCGAAATCAACAATGGTAAAGTTCTCAGGCCAAACCAACTTAAACAATAAATTTACAATTTACTCATATTTTGTCTAATGTCAGGTTCAGAAATTTAGGAACAGCATAATCATATAATTACACGTTTAGCTCAAATAAAAATTTATGTATTTATTTAAAAAACAAAACTAAAAAAACTAAAAACTAAAAAACCTGCTGTAACAGGTCTTTAAACCGCAGACTAGCGAAATGCATTCATTGCGTTTCTGGATATAGATCATGCGCTATATATAACCTGCAGACTACCGGTGTACAAACATGTCAGAATTTCTACTCTTTAAAAAAACAACAAACGTGAACACATACTCCAAAGCTGCAGGCGTCCTCACAAGCCCAGCCACAAATATTTCTTTGCTACAGATTATTTTTCTTTCTCCAAAATCGAAGAAATTCGTTACGAGGTCATTTCTTTTTACAGCTGCGACACCTTTAAAACTAGTTTTGGCACTTAACGACGCTTCTCTTTAAAACTGTTCTGCTACAGCTTCAAATATGTATTTATATATATTTTTACACCACCTTGCTCTCAGCTTAACACAGTCTAAAAAAACAAAACAAAAATGAAATAATAACAAAAAAGAAAATGCTACAGTCCGTAGTTGTTCGTGCGTAAAACTCATCCAAAGTCGAACACTTTGACAACTTACCTTGAAACCTGTGACCCAAGTACCTATATCTGTGTAATAACCAGGGGTAGAAAGTTGAGGGGTCTCTTTGCTGGCTGGCAAAAAGCGGGTGCGGACTGTGTGAGGATGAAAGCGGGTGAGCGGCCAGAGCGTGCGGCGGGGCCACCGGATGCACTGGAACGGTAGAGTTTGGCGGATGAGAGACCGCCTCGGCAAAAACCAAGTCCGGGTTAGAGTAGACGCCCCTGCCGCCGGAGTGAAAGCCGTTCAGAAATGGGTTCATCTGGCCGGAGTTTGCATAGCTGAGAGCCGCTGGCCTGATGGGCTCCTCGGTGCGGGACGCCGGTACCGGATTATCCTTCGCCACTAAAGACTCTATAGTAAAACACCTCTTGGGTGTAGGTTGAAACATGGTCTGATAGTCCAGATTCCCCAGTTTAGGTTAAAGTTGTCGTAGGCGCTCTTGCTTGAAAAATACTCCACACCCAAGGAAAAAAGGGGGAAAGTTTCTGCGCAGTAAACAAGTTAGGAAAGGGCGGCGGGCAGTGTCGAAGAAGCCAAAAAATAAAAAGTGCTCGGCTACTCCCAGACTAATCCATGGATGTGATCGTTTTCCTCGCCGGCTTCGTGCAGGCAGATTTGTTAGTTCATGAGCCTAATTAGCGCTGCAGCCCCATAAACAGCTTCCTCTGAAGGCTGTAATGGCATGGTGATTGGTCGCTGCCGCTGCTGCTCGCCTTAAGGTGGAGAAGGGGGAAGACGCTTAAAAAGTGCGTCAATGGGAAGCAGGGGCGCGGAGAGGCGGACTCGAACGCGCAACACGGAACGGATTCGTTCAGAGAAGAGCCCCCCGCGTGCACGCACACATGCCCGCACGCGCACATGTAGACACACAGACACATGCATCCACTCGTGGGCACATATCTCCAGGACATTTAACACATTCAACTAACCAGTAGAAAAGGTAGCCTGCTTATTTGCATTTACTGTCTACGACAGGTTCGGGCAGATTTTTAAAGTGAGTGTGTGTTTGTGTGTGTGTGTGCTGTTACTACTAGAGGTGATTACTTTAAAATATGCAAAAACAATGTGGCGGCAGCACATCAGCTCTGTTTGACTCTCTTTTTGGGATGCTAATGGAATGGAATAAATGGAATTTTTCAGCAGCCGCTTATTTGCGCAATTAGTCGGATTTAATTTATTTTTCTATATTTTCCTGTTTTCTTTTTGTTTATTTATTTATTTGTGACTGGACATTTGTAGAAAATTCTTTTTATTTCGTTGCTACTTGTTTCCATTTGTCCCGATTCTAAGATCAGCATTAGTATGAGTTCTACGCTGACACGCTTACATTTGTGCAGAATGGTTTGTCGGAGACGCAGACGCGCTAAAGCTCAGATTTAGAGGTGTTTCTGCTTTTTTTTTTTTTATCTAGTGTGCGGGACACGACCCTGAAACAGTCAGTGTTCAGTAACACTGATGAGTCGCTGTGTCAGCCGGTGAGAGCTGTTTATTAGTGTACCTGTGCGAGTGCGACCTGTCACCCCTGCGTGCAGATCAGCGGCTGACGGCAGCAGCACGAAGCTGCAGCCATGTCCGCGCACAGCGGGCCTTCACAAAGAAATGATACACACTTGGAGTGCGCGCAGGCTGCTGACAAGTGAACTGATGCATCCCCGAAATGAGAAAATGATGTATTGCCTACCGACAGCCTAGGTCCAAGTGTTTGGAGATTATTTCATCATTTTATGCCCTTTTTTGTTTTTGTTAATTTAAATTTAAATTTTTTGGCCGCTCCTTGTAAAGCTGATACATGTTTCAAGGAAAGTTTCCAACCAAATACATATAATCAGAATTATTCCACTTATTATCATCATCATTATTATTATTATTATTATTATTGTTATTATTATTATTATTATTATTACTCACATGGAGTTTAGGCTTTACTCATTTATGCGGTTAAGTGTCCCTGAAATGAAATGTGGCCTATAAAAAAATCAAAGACTGGAGCACTGAAAGGGCTTCCCAGCGCTATCAGAGCACCAGCATGCCCACACACATACACCACACGCACGATGCATCTTGTTTAAGATGTTAAAAAACACATTCCAGTTTATTATTTTCAATACCTTGAGGAATCTCCTAGAGGTGGATATTTCCCATGTTTTTTAATTCAATTCGCTTATACAGTTCAATCAGAGAGAGGCTTTTATTTTGCATTAAATATCAGCCTATTATTATTACTATTATTACTATTATTATTATTACTATTACTATTACTTTTATTATCATTATTATTATTATTATAGGGTAGCTCAAATCGGGCATTCAAATTCAAAATGCCAACGCAGTTTTGTTGTTGGGGCAACAAACTCCCGCCCTGCTGAGGGTGTTTTCTTACTTTACAGCTCCAGCAGCATGTTACGGGTTTTGTAATTGCCTCCTTTCTGACCACCTCCTGCTTGTTTATATTTTTCCTGAGTTTTATACCCTCAGTTAACTGATGATCTTAGGCATGAACCAACACGCTTCCCTTTTTCACATGGTGACGCGTCTGTCTTCTTTCTGGTGTTTTACCGACCTCTAGTGGTTACAGAAAGAAAGGCTTTAAAAGATCGCCAGCGTCGTACGGTCGTAACCTTCACAAGCAGTTTTGAATAATTATCTTGTTTGCCAGGCCAGCAGTCTGACCGCTCCTAAATATTTGGGCATACATGTTTCAGTTTCAGCCTCAAGGTATTCAAGAACTTCTGGATTACGATGCAACATTCCCACGTGTTGTTGTTTATACATTAGCAGTGATACTTCAGTGATGTGGGATTAATTTAGAAACCAGAAACCAAAATCTAAACGAAAAGCTTCATCATCTGCAAGTATCAACATAGTTGCTTTACTCATTTAAATGAAGTATTAAAATGTATATTCATAAGGTTATCTGTGGCTTTATTTGATCTAAAGTAGGCAAAGCTGAGGACAGCAGGCTCTAACATTTTTTTAATATCCCATTCAAGACAAAGAGAACATATCCCTGGTGAGCATTGTCTTTATTAATAAAGGCTTTATCTGTACACATGCAACCTGGCGTGATACCATTGATTGCAGCAAGATAGAAGCACACACTGGATATGAAGCCAGACCATTTCAATACTCTATGCATGCACATCAAAATGTAAATTCCACTAGTTCTTTAACAGGTTAAAAAGCATCTCATATTAGATGGAAGAGCTGAAATAACTGAAGCAGGTGACAAGATTCGTAGTCACTGCCATTAGAAGAGTTGTAGATCTGTGCCATAACATAACATCTATGCAAAGTACAGTCAATAAAAGAGGCAGTTGGTGGTACACTGAGTTTGCATTGAATATTGTAGCAGGTTCACTGGTTTGCATGTAGGTCAGATTAACTTCACTAAGGTAAGAACATTTCTAACCACTGGGGGTTACAGTAATGTTTCACTGAAACCTAAGTGAACACAAGTTCATTGGTTAATGGTGTTTGGAAGGTGAGGAGTTTCTGGTTCAAAACTGTAGGTCAAAATAAAAAAACAAAATCACTTCCCAGGAAACTACATTCTACAAATGCTCAAATCAAATCAAAGGTATTTTTTGGCCACCAATGAAACACTGTGGCCAACAGAGTGATGTGGTATCTATGATTATTAGAATTATTATTATTTTAAATCATTTTTTATTGATTGAGGCATGAGCTGAGGTTCAGCGGCGAACGGTGGTCCAGCCATCATCATCTGTCTCATTTTTGGTGCGGCGAAGGTTTTCTTTGTCAGTACGCCAGCCCTTCTCTCCATCAGCGTCACGATCACGGTCCCGTTCTCGTTCCCTGTTTCGGTCCCTGTCGAGCTCCTCACGTTTATTGTCACCTACACGACGCCAAGAACCACCTGTGGGGAACAAAGATATTTTGTAGAAAATATTCCAGCAACGGAAGTTTTTATGTTTTAACTGTAGAAGTTTTGTGTGTCCAAAGTGGATGATTTCTTTAAAAAAAAAAAAAAAAAAGCTTATGTAGCAGAGCATGTATTAAATGGGTATGTAGTGCCCTCTGCTGGCTGTATAAGTTATCTTCACGTTGAAATTTTTGACAGTCACAAGATGAGCTCAGTGGATTGAGGATGGAGAGTTGGATCAGGGACAACAGCATCTACAGTGTTTTAAATCTCTCTCAACTGCGATTATTTTTTATTTGATTTCAGCAAGATAAAAACCACGGTGATGTTGTGCACATCAGTTTTCTTTTAACATCTCTTAACAACAAAAGTGTTTGGGAACAAGCCATACTAGTTTTGGAATCAAAATGTTCTCCATTCAAGCTTGATATAGGATTATTATTAATAAAAGCGGAGCTTAAATTATTGGTAAATCTCTGCAGTTTTTTTTTTAAATTTTTTATTTACATTTCATATAGCAATTTTCTGAAACAAAGTTGCCATTTGTGCATAAAATAAATTACTAAGATCACAGTTGAAGAGATCAAACCCACCAAAGACACTGAAAGCAAGTCTAAAACATGCTCTGCTCACCATCATCAGGATCTCTGGGTGGGCCTCTGTTGTCACGATCATCACGGCGATCTCTATCCCGACGGTCTCTATCGCGGCGATCATCACGGTCGCGGCGATCGTCTCGATCACGTCGATCATCTCGATCACGTCGATCGTCGCGGTCTGCCTCCTCTCTGCGAGATTCTCTCCAGCTGCTTCCCTCATCAGTACCCCCTCTTCTCCAGATACCATCCTCTCTGTGAACGCACAGTGACACCAATTATAAACTCTGCCAACAACTACCTGAAAAGCAAATTGTCACAACCTCCGTGGTGCTACGAATAACTCAGCATACAGGCATAGATCTATTAGCCCCACCTGTGTGGACGACGGTCTCTGTTGCGGTCGCTGGATCTTTCGTCTCCTTCACCATCATCTCCATCATCATCATGGGGGCCACCACGGGGAGGTCCCCAGCTCTCCTCTCTGGCCTTCTCTCGCTCACGCCAGCCCCCTATATCAGAGGCGTTCATTATCCTCATTTTATTAAGACTTGACATTTAGGCACAGACCAGCTTCCTGGCTGTTGGATAACAAGACTTTTCTATTAATTACTGATAGGCAAATGGCTACAGACTTACCAGGTCTGCCCAGTGGTTTCCAGGGTTTGGCGTCATCACCACCACGACGTGGCCCATCATCCATACCTCTCCTTCCAACTCGGTCATCATCTCCTTTTCTGGGGCCCCAGTCGTCATCAGCTCCACGCCTGGGTCCCCTGGAGTCATCCATGCCTCTACGAGGACCTCTGTCATCATCAAAGCCACGTCTAGGACCACGGTCGTCATCTCCACCACGCCTTGGACCACGATCATCGTCGAAACCTCTGCGTGGACCACGGTCATCATCCAACCCTCTGCGAACAGGGCGGTCTTCATCGTCACCACGGCGTGGGCCTCGTTCATCGTCAAAGACCCTACGGGGACCTCTGTCCTCTCCGCTTCTACGAGGACCATCTCGTCTGAAAGGTAACTCTTTCTCCTCCTTGTCATCATCTCGACCGTCCTGTCTCCAAGTCCTAGGGAGCACACAGTTGTTGTTAAAGAAGCCATTCATAGCTGAGTCGGCAGTACAAGAAGAAAAGCAGGAACTAAGTGTTAGTGAGACACACCTGTCTGGTGCAGGACGACGCCACTCTGAATCCCCACCCTCTGTGCGTCGTCTCCATCCTCCCTCCTCCTTTTAACAGAATCACATGATACTTCAAGATTACTCAAAGTCCTGTAGACCATATTATCCTTACACAGCCTATCCCAGCCATCTTGGGGTAAGCAAAAGCAACTTATTAAAAAACACATCCAAACCTTTGGCTTCTCCTCCTGTGGGACCCTTCTCTCCTCCTCACGGCGTCGTTCTCGCTCCTCAATCTCCTGCTGACGAAGACGCTGCTTCCGTTCTTGCTCCTCAAGCTTTCGTAGACGCTCCTGGTACTCCCTCTCCTCCTCCTCTCGCTGCTCTTGTTCCAGGCGTTCACGCTCTTCACGCTCTATTTAAAAAATTTAAAAAAAGCAATTTCCTTCCTGGTTCTCTGTGGAATATGAGCTCCTGTCCTAGCTTTATGAGGACAGGTTGGATCACGGATTCGACTGAAAAAAATTGTACAGACCTTTCTTGAGCTGCTCCTCATGAATACGCTGTGCCTCCTCTTCTTTTTCCCGGTAGAAAGCATTACGCCTGTCCTCTTTGCGCTGTCTCTTTCTGTCTTCCAGGCGCTTCTTCCTTTCCTCTATCAAGCGCTCTTGGAAAGCCTTCAGTTTTTCCTTTAAAAGGCACAGAATTGAAGCTGAAAGCACTGCTTCAGTCCTCATAGTCAGCTAATGCTCAGCGATTGACTAGGCAGTCTTACCTCATAAATGAAGCTACGAGCAGCTGTTATTTTGGACAGGAAGTTCTCTTTGTCCTCCATCATCCTGGACATGCGCTTCTTGTGCTCCAGAGCCTTCTCCCGTTCAACTTTCATGGTACTAATCTACATAAAGAGAAGAACAACTTGTTACATTCCAGATGCTCAGATTTTTTACATTTGTTTTTATCTCTTTATGTAACGTGCTTTTTCCCTGCCCACTTACCCTCTCCTCCTCCTGGAGCTCCCACAGTTCCATATCCTTGACACGCTGCTCTTCATAAGCTTTTTTGATCAGGGGAATCTCCTCAAGACGCTTTGCCCTCTCAAAATAGTCAATCTGAAGAGAAATAAAACTTAGGGCCCAGTACATATTTAAGTTATCAATACTTTTGCTGATTTAATACCATTACCTTTTTCTCCTGGTTCTTCAGACGCTCCTGAAGTTCTTTCTTCTCCTTCTCCAGCTGCTCCACCTGTTTAGCCATGATGAAGTCAGGGTCCAGTTCTTCCAGGTCCTGCAACAAAACCAGTTTGTTAGATCTACATTAAAAATGTAATCCATGTGAAATTTACCCAGATCAAGTTGATTCTGGCTACATTTCATCACCTCAATGTCGATATCCTTGAAAGCCTTTGCTCCAAGTTCAGTCTTCTTGATCTGCTCCAAGCGCTCACGGGCATTCTTCTTCTTGATCTGCTTGTGCTCCTCCATGATGCGCTCCTTCTCCCTTTCTTTGGCCTCCTGCCGCAGACGCTCCTCCTCTGCCTTGCGAACCTTCTGCATCTCAGCCTCCCGCTGTTCTAGCTCCTCCTTCTCACGCTGAATGTTTAAGCTCTCCAGACGCTCCTTACGCTCTTCGATGGTCTGTCTACGAGCCAGGATGCGCTGGTGATCCTTGCGTGCATTTTTCAGGTAGGCAGCGATGGCCTGTTGGTTATGCTCCTCTCGCTCTTGCTGAGAAAAGAATAATTTAAAAAAAATAAATAAATAAAATGCACTTGAATTCAAACAAAGGCATAACATGAGTAATGTTTTAAATATAACATGAAAAATACAGTCACTGTATGTACATTAATAAAGAACAAAAAAAAGCGCTGTATATTAGGTGCCTCTGGTCACTGTGTATCAGTTAGAGGTTGAACTCACCAGGATGGAGGCAGGCTTGATGACCTGTATGGCTTTAGCCAAAGATGCAGACATGGCAGTGAGCTGGTTCCTTATCTGCTCTGACGGCATGTTCTGCAGGAAAGGTCCAACAGGAGCATCCTCTTTGGTCGAGTAGTTCAGATCAGAGCCGAAGCTCAGAGTTTTAGAGGTGTGGTCTATTCTGACCTACAAGACAAAAAGAAATGTTAGATAATCTACAAAAACGCAGCATGTTACTTCAGTAATAGCTCACATCCCTGTTGCTGGACCATCAGTAATGTCAGTGTGTAAAAAACAACATAATCTCTACCAATGTGAATCTTACCTGCAGATCACAGTGCCGTGCAGCATCTACAATGGAGCGCTCCAGCTGGAAGGCGTCCACAAATGGAACCAGAGAGGCCAGACGACTGAACTCGATGCTTTGATAGATCTGTGCAACCTAAAAATTAAAAAAAAATGAAGACAATTACAACCATTTCAGGGTAGAAGTGATTTAGAAAAAAAGATTAACCAGAAGAGAGAGAGAGAGAGGATTACCTGTTGCAAGAGCCTCAGGATGGTGTTACTCTGCAGATGTGGGACATACTGCTGAAGATCAGGTTCCTTCTCAGCCTGATCTCTCACCCAGTTTAACACCTGGAAGAGAAGGACATTACAAGCAACAATAAATGTTAATTAAATTAATAAACTTCAAGCTGTATGTAAGAAAATGAACTGAACGACAGCTCCTTGTAATTATTACATCTGCTGCTGCCACATGGAGCTGGACAGTTTACCTTGGTCACTCTCCCGCTCAGCTTCAGAGGATGAAAGTCGACCTCAAGCCAGTTGTAAAGTTCTTTCACATCAGGTACAACATACTGCAGCAAGTTAAATCTCACCTAAAACACAAAAATCATACATTTGACAAAAAATTTAAAACAAATTAAAGAACAGATAAAAACAAAAAACTATATTCTTAAAAGGGTGTGAAAATTTCTCTCTTCTTGCATAATGTACCATATCATTAATGAGACTTTGGCGGGTTGGTGGAGACTGCAGGGCCAGGAGGGTAGCTAGCCTTCGGTGTTTCTCAACAATGATGCCATCCATGTCCAGCAAGCGAGCAATATCGGTACGCTCAGGGGTGATGGGAATAGACAGCGTAGCCAGGAGGACTCGGGTAGACATCCTGAAAATTGAAAGTAAATTTTAATACATATTTGGTCACGATCAAGTTTAAAAAAACAAACAAAACCCAAACAAACACTGGTGCATTTATCCACAAGGAATTAATGGAATACCGCTGCATCTCCTCTTGGGTCAGATTCTTTCGCATCTCCCTGGACAGATGATAGAGCCGGTGAAGGGTGCAGGCATGGAAGAGAGCGTTTCCAGATTTCCAGAACACAGTAGACACCTTGTTGTAGTAGTTGGCCATCAGCTGTGGTTTGGGAGGCTTCTTGGAAAGAGCAAACAGGCCATGGATGTCCTCAACAGCCTTGAACGCTTCCTGAGAGGAGAAAGAATTAGTACCATTAATTTTACTTTTACAATGTTGGAGGCATTGTGGAGGCAACCGATATGAAAATGCTTGTGTAGTTGTCGAAGAGTGTTAGGTAGACTAACCTGCCACAGCTCCATGCTTATAGCGCTGTCCAGCTGCACCAGACGTGTCTCCAGGTGCATGGACTGACTTTCAGGGTTGTTCAGATTGATGGCAGTGCTCTGGTTGTGATGGCGCTGGATCTGACCCAGATGCATGCGCAGGTTGTCACAGAGCTTACGAAATTCTGCCTTGCGGGTGTACTGAAGGCAAAACTTGAATGCTGCAGGGAAGGTAGGAAGATAGAGAATTTAGAGCCTCGTACCTAAAGGTTTTAACTGTAAAAATGTTTGCAGTTGCAAAACTATTCAGTTATTTAATATTAATAGTAACAACAACAATAACTGTTCACTTTGACAATTAATTTAATCTGTTACATTATATCTTATTACATCACACTGCTTTGCGTAACTACTGTAATACCTTGAGGATTAGCTAATCCTAGACTCACAGCAAACAGACTAGAAATACATTTCTGAATTATAATTAAATGACTTGATTGGGAAAGATTTTTGTTTTATAAAACATCCTATACATGCATTGGTGTTAATTAACATCCATATACAGAAAATGATTAAAAATACAAAAACTTTATATTAAGATGGTAGTAAGCAGCCTGGAATACTGACTTAGCACTATAACATGACAACATGAAAACAGGCAGTATTTAAAAAGTAATTTGATGCGTGTCCCTACCTTGCTGTGCAATGTCATGGTATAGACGCTCCACCTTGGAGTTGTTTCTCAGCAGGTCAAGGCATTGGCGGTAGGACTCCCACAGGAACTTCACCCACGGAGTAAGGAGCAGGCGATCAGTACGATCCTGAGTGTCCTCTCCACTCACAGCACTCAGGAGCACGCTAAAATCAAAACAAGTTCCACATTAGTAAAGTTTATTTATTTAATTGAAAAAACAAATCAAAGTTTAAAGTTAAATCAAATACCAGCCCTAAGAAATGAATCAAGTCATTTGTTAAACAGCTGATTTACTCTATAAAAACTTAAGCAGCATCACCTTTCTGGGGTCTGGATGTTATCCAGATCTTCGATGTCCAGGACCATTTGCTGGGACTCCTCCTTGGCTGTCTCAGTCTTCTCCTCTGCCAGCTTCAGGTAGGCCCTAACCACATCCTCCAAAGACTTGATGTTCACCTGGAAACAAAAAGCGCTTACATTTAGACGAAACTGCTATTTTGCATAAATTATTCTGTGTGTGCAAAAATCACAGATTTTTCTTGCAGACCTGCTGGCAGATGTTCTTGTACTGGTAGAGACCCTCCTTGGCCAAGTGACTCTTGCGAAGATCGACGCAGAGCTCGAGATATTTGAGCATAATGGGCTCGTGGATCTTCTGCCATGTTCGGTGTTTCTTGCTTTTGATGACATCGTACAAGACATCCAAGGCCGGCTGCTTCTTGCCAACCTCAAGAAACTCTGCGCAAACACGTTAAAGTAATATAAGTCAACAATAAACGCGTAAAGTCCAGCATCATTAAAATAATGCAAACGCTTCAAACACCGTGGTTAGCTAGCGCCGGCTGATTAGGCCGCTGTTGGTGCGCCGTGATAGTAGGATCTACTTACAGCACTGTTTCCCAGGCAGTGTTAACAGCACCGTAAAGCTACTTGGAGGGTTAACAGCTCTCTGGCAGCCACTTACCTTTTCTAAAAAGTCTTTGTTTTTGTAATTAAAAAACTGCTTAGACCGTTGGCTACATACCAACGTAGCTCCACAATTTCGATATGGCTTCCCCGCCATCCGGCTAGCGTTAGCAGTTAGCCCGGCGGGTAACAACAACGAGTCACCAACCGCTAACGCCAGCTAACCCTTCGCCCAGTAGTTAGCATGGATGTGGCCCATCTGTTAAAACACGAAGCCGTTTGTATACTCACCGTTCGCTCGTTTCAGAGCATTCTCTGGCCGCTGAAAATACGCCGGCATGTCGATGACCTTTTAGCAAAGCTCAAAATTGGTTGACTTGGATTAATTTTAAGAAATTTTACCAGTCCATCAAAGCCACGCACTCACCCTGTGCAACGGTGCTGGCTGAGAAAGGAACAACCTCGTGAGTGGCCTTGGTAGGGTTGCCAGTTGCGTAACGTGTTATCCCTCCCCCCAATCCCACACTGTGTGCGCCGCATCTGTGTGGCGGTGAAAGGAAATAAAGACAATAAACCTGTACGTTTATTGTCTTGTCTTTATTGTCTCAGCGTATCCGCGTAGTGTTGTTATTATTTTGTGTCACTTTTGTCATTTGTAAACACATCCCTTTCACATCTTGTTGACCTTTTTGAATATGCAAACACATAAGACTTTAGTTGATAAATGATTCAGTTGTGGCATGTTTTCGGTAACGGAAATACGATCATTAAAATGATAGAGTTTAAAACAGGAAATAACTTGTAACTCTTATGCTTTTATGAAAGTTTCTATAGCGTTAGCACCAGTGGCCGTCTGAAGTCACTGGTCCATTTTAGAACGTAGAATAGCAACGCAAAATCTAAACTTCCCAAGTGAGGGCTTTAAACAAACCTGGCAACTCTGATGGTATAAGGTTCCCGTATGTGCTCTCCCCAATGGTACCTTCAAGTACTACTCAGAAAAAAGTTAACTCAAAAAAGATCAATTCAATCAATGCGGATATGATCAAAGAAAAGCCACACAACCTCTGTCAAAACCCGATTTAAACCATGCTACTAGCCTAGAAGAATGAGCAACAATTTCCACAGCAGGTTTATTTCGTGTGTATTTTATTTTCATCTGTATATATCCTTTGTAATATAGAGGTTGAGAGACTTTGTCTGAATAGATAAAAGAGTGTCTGTTTATTTAAGAGTGTGAAATAAGATAAGATAGAGCCCAGTTTATCCACAAAGTTCGTAAATTCCCGTGTATAGGTAGAAAAGAGTAAACACAACCAATGAAACAATGAAACAATAGCTTAACAAAGTCGAATAACTCAGTAAAACGGAATATGACAAAATTAAAAGTAGCTCAATAAGTAACATAAAAAAATGATCATTTAAAGCTAAATACAATACAATTATTAGCTGGATAATTATAATTATTATGTTAGAGAATGTGCTCCACCAGTGTTGGGAAGGTTACTTTTAAAATGTATTCCACTACAGAATACTGAATACATGCCCCAAAATGTATTCTGTAACGTATTCCGTTACGTTACTCAATGAGAGTAACGTATTCTGAATACTTTGGAATACTTAATATATTATCATGCTGTTTACAACTACATGAATGTCCTATTGCTGTGATTTATTACTGTTACTGAAGGTCCGCGGCTCCGAAACGTAGTAAAGGGACCTCTGGCTAATACGTCGGGTTCGTGTCGGGCTGGTAGCCGAAAACTAGCTTTACTTTGTTGTCTGGGTCAACTTTGCTTGCGGGAGACAGAGAGAGGCGTTGAAAGGCTGCTCCAACGGAACTTATTTTTTCCGGAGGAAAACACGAACACAGTGTACAGTTGAGTCTTAATAGCTTACTTACAAATGGGCTCCTCAGGCACTCTTCTTGGCTGCAGTGGTTATTATTATATTTACATGCTTCCAGCTCCCGTTTTTGCTCCGTGACAGCTCGGACTTTTCCTTTCTCTCCCTCCCTCGCTCACAGACACATAACGGGTATGGTAGTCCATTCTCCCTGCAGCACGGACTACACTGCCCATCAGGCTACATGCTTTAGAGCTATGCCTGTAGCATTCTGCCTTTTAGCTTAGCACAACAACAACAACAAAAAAGCGCTCTCTCACCCAGGAAACACGCAGAGAGAGAGCGCGTCACCCTGTAACCATGGCAACCGTAACGCTGCCGCCTGGAACAACAGAACGTAGCTGTCAAACAAACCCAAACAATCCTGACCCGCGACAATATGAAACAGGGAAGTACCGCCGTGTATTCCATTTATTTCAACAAAGTAACTGTATTCTGAATACCACCTTTTTAAACGGTAACTGTAACGGAATACAGTTACTCATATTTTGTATTCTGAATACGTAACGGCGGTACATGTATTCCGTTACTCCCCAACACTGTGCTCCACTGCCTGTCCAATACTGCCACTTACAGTACAGAATACAATCTTAAAAGCAATCTTCATTTTATTTTGACTGTTTTACTTTCAAAAACATATATCTGTGTTACAGATTACGTGAAAACGCAGACTTTTCTATCACATCCTAATGTGAAATGCTAAGGGTTCATAAAATTTCAAATTTATATTTTCCTGCCGTCCGTGAATATAACTAGCATTTTATGAGCTACCATGAACGCACCGTTACGGCTGCTGCGATTGGCTGTGAGCTGCGTGGCTCCTCCCTGCACAGCCCTCCTGTCCCGGAAGAGGGAAGCAGCTTCCCAGAGAGAGAGAGGAAATGTCTGTTGACAGCAGCAGAAATCATCTGAATCAGACTGCTGGCAAGTTTTAGCCTACTTTCTGTCACATTAAACCCATCCAGCATCGCTCTCTGGCATTCTGATCTCGCATGAGCTCTCAAGGTAACTTTCCTGTTACATCTATGTCCGCAGAAAAAGACGGCCGGTGGCTGCTCTCCAGTTAACTTGTGCTTATGAACTGTTTCAGGTATGGAATATGGCAACGACTGAAACGCAGTTTATGTTAAGCGTGGGATTAATCGGTAAGTTTCAGTTCGTAGGTCGTTCTTTTGTCTTTTTTTTTTTAAAGCGAAGTCGGCGTCTCAGATCCGCTGAACATGCAGGACAATCACATGATACTACTGTGATCCGAGAATGTCCCCTCACTAGTTTATTGCTCCTGCATGTTCAAACTGAATGGCTCTGGATGGGTTCCTGAGCGCATCCAGAAACCTTGTTATTGGTATTGATGCTCTTAGAAGACCCTGAAAGTCCAGTCTGAATGCATTTCTTTCTCCTGACATGAATTAGGAGTCATACATGTTGCTTTTATTTCCCCTCCTTTAGAGAAAGATGTGAATGGAGACACTTTGTGGGTGTGGTGCTATCCATCTGTGGGCGACGAACTAAGGGAAGTCCTGCTCAGCAAGTGCTGCCTGACACACGATGGCCGTGACTTTCACACCTTTGTGTTTGGTCAGTTCTGTCGTACCTGGTATTACATTACTACAATGGAAGTACAGGAGCCGACAGCACTAAACAAGGTAAGGTGTCTTTATCCAGGCATTAGCTTCATCCTTTTTGTCACATATAATATCTTCATCCCTCCATAGATGAGCATTTCTTTAATGTCTCTCTTTCTCCTCGTCAAGGTCACTCATTTTTCAGTAGTTGTTACAGCAAAAGACTTCAACCCTGAGAAATATGCTGCACTCAGTAGAATACTCTGCAGGTGACAGCCTTTATGAATACGAAGCATCACCTTATGTCTTTGTGCTTTGGGCTGAACTCACACAGTTACATTTATTTCTCAGGATGTATGTCAAACACGGAAGTCCAGTGAAAATGATGGAAGCCTACATCACCGTCCTCACCAAAGGAATCTGTCAGAGTGACGAAAACGGCTCGTTTCTCATTAAGGACTACGATGTTCGGAAAGCCTACTTGGCAGGTTCAGTCAAAGGTAGGACTTCACATTTGTTAAGAGGAACATGTAAAAATACTGAACACCTTTCCCTGACTTTCCTGTGTACACAAATCTACTATTTAAGATTTTTGTTATTTGTTTCATTTGTTTTATTGTGGCCAAACACTGTTTGAACTTTTTAAAAGCAAAGAATTCATGCTTTTTAGCTCTTATTAGAAACCCCCACTGTTACTGGAGGTTTTTAGGAAGTAAAACAAAAAAAATCCAGTGTTAACATATCAGGGTCAGCTAATATTTCACATGAAAATGAAAGTGTTCTTACAACTCTATGCAGTCCTGACAAAATCTAATAAACTTACTGCTTTAATAAGAGGGTACCCAGGTGCTGCTAATCAAATGTACTTGATTAATTTATCATTGTTAAGTGTGAGAACCTCTATAAAAGCAGAAGTTTTGTCAGTTTGCTGGTCTGGAGCATTGAGGCATGTGTTAACACAATACCACAATCCTTCCAGAAGTGCACGTTGCAGCAAATCCATCCCAGTGTCAGACCAATCACTGCTCAGAGAAATCGCAAAAAACACAAGAGCTACGTCTCAGACTCTACAGCCATAGTTAGAATGTTAAATACTGACATTCATGGAAGAACAATCATAAAAAGACAGAACAAGGATGGCTTTGGGAGGGTTACCAGAAGAAAGACTCTTTTTTGGGGGGGTTAAAAAAATAAAGAAATAAAATAATAATCATTAAAAAAGAACATAGGAACACATTTTAGGTTTGCAAAGAACAAAACTTATGGAACAGTATCCTTTGGACAGATGACAATAAAGTGGAGATATTTGGCCATGATGCAGCTACCAACACCTCATACCAACTGTCAAGCATGGAGGTGGATGGGCGATGATTTGGACTAGTTTTGCTGCCACAGGGTCCTGAGCACCTTACACTCATTGAGTCGACCAGAATTCCCCTGTATACCAAAGTACCAAAGAGGCCCATCTGTCTGATAGCTGAAGTTTTCCTTAAAAGAGCTGTGCATAAATGACTGACTGTAAAACGTCAACGAACTGAAGCTATGTTGTAAAGAAGATTGGGCCAAAATGCCTCTACAGTGATGTTGAGACTGATGAAATCAGAGAGAAAATTATGAGTTTATGTTATTGCTGTTTAAAGTGGTCCCACGAGCTACTGAATGATGAGGTGTACTTAATCCTGTCTCCCTACAGTCACGTGAAAACGTTTTTTACACGGGCATATGCATATATAGTGAGATATACTATAAAGGAAAAACGATGGGGTTGTCATTTATTAAATTTGAAGTTATAAATTTCATAAACTAGAAACCAGCAATTTATTGTGAAAACTGCACCACTGTTTGCTCAGCTGTGATGCTACTCTGCTACTCGTGCAGCAGATGGTGCTCAGCGTGCTGGAAACAATGGAGCCAGAGTCATAATCATGGACAAAATACACGATGACACCATTTATATATCATCTCAAGCAACTATTTCTGCATTAAGTAGTGTAAAAAATATGGGATAGCAATAAATGAATTACTGGGGACGGCAGGAAAACATTATGCAAACGCAGTTTGGCGTCTAGGTAATTATTATATCCATTTTTAATTGATGTACAGCTTTTTTTAATTAATTCATTGAACATTTTAAAATGTTAGCTGTTAGTGGAAAAAGTCACAAGATCTCAAATCTTCGACCATGTTTTTGCTCGTCTCAGATGTGGTGTCTCAGTTCGGGATGGAGACCATCATCCTGTATACAGCCCTGATGCTGAAGAAGAGGATTGTTGTCCATCACCCTCGGATTGAAGCGTTGTTGGAGTTCACAAGGTGAATTTAAGACTTTCATAATCATTTTATAGTGGACATAATTGTCTCGTGTGGGTAACTCTTTTCTCTGTTTGTCTCTCAGAGTTCTGCCGGCTTTCGTGTGGCACAGGAAAGACTGGTCCATCCTCCACCCGTACGTCCACCTGAGTGATGCTGAACTGGAGGATTTAAAGAAATGCCCCGGTGAGGCTGCCTACTGGTTTATCTCTCTAATTAACAGAAAACTCATCACGCAGCTTAGCAACTATCTGCACTGCCATGACTGGGGTGAATTATTAATGGTCCAATATGTTTGCTTCCTCCACAGGATACATAGCAGGGTTTGTAAATCCGGAAGTGAGCAACAGAACGGATTTGTTTGATGTGTTTGTGAACCTCCCAGACAGCACCATCACAGTATCCCAGAGTGCTAAAGGTAGCATGTGTTCAAAGAGAGAGCAATATGTTGCTTTGATTCTCTCAGACTGATGCTGAGTCTCTCACAACAGAAGCCATGGCTATGGGGAAGTTGCACAAGGACATCGGCCAACTCATCGTGGAGTCTGCGGAGGATGTGGAGAAGTCAGACAGTCAGGTGATCAAGGTAAGGATGTAGTTAAAAAACGCAGGACAGGAAAGCGCCAGCTGTAAGAAACCTAGTCTTAAATCTAATGTGTCCTTCATCTGCAGGACATTTCTGTCAAGACTAAAGAGATCCTCGCTAACCTGGTTGCTCTTGCCGATGAGTGTGAAGACTCTAAAATCACACTGGAAGGTTTAAAGCAGCGTCATTTCCCTCCAGCGACGGAGAACTTCCTCTTTCATTTGGCGGCTGCAGAGCAGCTCTTGAGGATATAAACCTGTTTTCAAACACTCTACTGCAGGTTACCATCTGCAGCATGGACTCACTGTTGGGATCATTACGGTTTTTGTTTTTATAAATGTCACACTGTTAATACAATGAAGAAAAGTGTCCCTAGCATCAGATTTTATGGTGCACTGCTTATCTAATACATCAGTGGACTCGCACACCAATAATGGGAGCAATGAAAGGATTAGTTTGGTGATATTTAATGTTTTTTTTAGCAGAAACTAAATTAATCTACAGCTCGAGTCGTTAAAAATATCAACACACAATGTGAACATACTGGCTGCTGTTTGAGTTTTTGTGTAATCTGAAACAATGGTCTTTATGTGGGATTTGCTGAAAAATGTAAAACAATGCAAAGTTTATCACTTAACAGTAACAGGTATGAGTGAAAAAGCGCCACAGCTGTTGACTTGGAGGTTGTAGAGCAGAAACAACTAGCAGTGATTTTCCAGCAGAGCGTTTTCCTACACGTTAGCTTCCTGTTCACGGTGCAACGCAGCAACTCCAAATGTCACAAATCTTGTTCGTGGCTGGGTACTCACTTTGTACTGTCACATGTGTGTGCAGATTTTGCAGTTACCGATTTAGCTGATAGAAACTTTGCTGTACGGGGAAATCAGATTACAAGTGTAGCAGACACTGCACAACTTGTAGATTCTTTTTTTTTTTCTTTTAAAGGAATGTCACATTTTCTATTTTACTAACAGCATTAGCACCGCGCACAACTGAAACAGAAGTAAACTGTTGTGCGGTGGAGATTTTTCAGAGTTACTAACAGCTTCCACTTCAGTCTTGAGCTGATTAAATAACAATTAATGCTTCCATGCCCACACTGACTCACTTGTATTTAATTACACGTCTTATTTTCCAAGCTCTTTTTTTTTTTCTCCACTCTTCTAAATCTGTGTCGTTAGCGCCATTGTTGTACTGTTGAATCCATTTTTCACCACATTGCAGTATTTCAGGTGGGGGTAACACATAGGCTCGTGCAACTTTGAAAATATATTTTCATGAAAATGTGTAATATTTGCTATATCTATAAATCCAACTGATACTCAAAGTGAAATAAATTTCTATCAGAAAGTACACTGTTGCTTGAAATAAACTCTTTATTTTGGGGTGTGTGGGGGGAACGTGTGTGGTGTGGGGTTGTTCCTGTCACGCTCTCTGCAGTTTGTGAAACATGTGTCAGTGGATTGTGTGTCTTCTATCTATATAAAGCTGCTTTTCAGAGTCCTCTGTGGTAGAATAAGTGTCTCCCAACTGCTGCAGCCTGCAGCTCCTCCTCCAACTGCTCCCTCTTTATCTGCAAAACAAGGTCAGTGTCAACCAAGTTCAAGAAAGCAAAACAAAACCTGAGAGCAGAGGAGGACCCCGACTCTTACCGTTCCCAGCTGTGGAAAGAGACTGAATGAAACGGGAATCATCAGGCCAAGGACGAGCGCGGTGCTTATGTGTCGGAGAGGAGCGACAAGCAGAGAGTTCCTCTGGAAAGGTCTCACTCTGTAAAGAAAAATCTATTCGGTCAAACCTGATTTTATTCGGAGGGTGTTAAAGACAGCTTTAACAAAAGGCTGACCTTTTCATGAGTAGCACCAGCAGATTAGGAACGGTGGCGGTCATACCGAACAGTGCCGCTCTTGACAAGGCAGTCTCCCACACAGCCTTACAAAAAAGGAAAGATCGTTAGTAAATCAAGATTTCACTGAAATTACTGACTTTTCTTTTTTTTTTTTTTAATTTAAAAATACCTTTTCTCCTGCTGCTTTAGACACGCCAACAGGATTTCCATTGTGATCAAACACTTGGATGCCAGTTTCTGGCTCCTCACTTCGGACAGTTAACACATTGAAGAAGGCCAGAGTAGCTGAGGAGAGTAAAACAGCATTACAGCGCTGAAACTATGCTAGTTCATTTGCTCTTTTAGGGTACCAATAGGCTCAGGCTTCATTTTTTTCCTATTATCCCTAATATGGTCAACCATAGCAGCTTGTTTCAGACAGAGGGTCTGCTCCAAAGCTCAGTGTAAAATAAATAAGGATTATTCTGAACTGTAAATCATGCAAAGCTACTCTAGTAGAAACCTAAAATGCAAAATGGAAACTTTAAATACCATGTCTGCATTGGGATGATTTCTACTGTATGAGTCTCCGCAATACTATTTATGCATTCAGCACACAGAACTTACCTGAGAGAGGGATTGGTAATATTGACCTAAAGAAAGTCTGCACTGCTGAGCTTCTTAAACCTAGTCTGTTGATAAAAATCTGAGGGAGGGCCTGAAACAGAAGATACAAAATAACAATGACTGAAAAACCAAAAGTTTACTTGAGGCATTACAGTTACGATTTCCATAATCAAAATGTACACACCCCTGCACATGTCGTATAGGAGACTGTACCAGTGATCAACAGAAGCTGCTTCAGAGAAATGTTGTACCCCTGGTGCTGAGAGATAAGTGCAGAAACAGAGGGAGGGCTTGAGATTAGAGAAAGGACACTTAAAAAATGATTGAAGCAAATAGGAGCTATATGGTCACACAATCAGCTCATAAATGAATCTATAGGCCTGATCTAAACACATTACCTGCTCTGATGAAGAATTTCTGTTTGCATAATTGAACCCAGCACTGTAACTCTGCAGCAGAAACTGAAAGAGTGCAGTGGAATCTTTGCCATTAGTTACTTTGTTCATGTCTAATATATATTTATCAATCTGATCAATATGCTTTGTTACCTGCCAAAACAGAGCAGGTTTCACAGTGCTGTGTGGCAAAAGACTGGCAACAACCTGTGAAATTAAATAAATAAACTTCCTTTTGAAAAAAAACAACAACATATATACATATATATATATATGTATCCATGTAAAGGAGTAGACACCTACCAAAGGTCCTGATATAGGAAACAATGCTGAAAAGAAGCAGGTGGACATAAACTCATCAGAATCTCCTTCTGTAAAACTCTTTCAGCGATATACAGCACTGTGCAAAAGTCTTGAGCCACACCTTGTTTGTGTTTTTTTTAAATATTTTTCTTGTAGGGAGACAGTTTATTTTATTATTTATAAGTGTTTTAAGTGGTTTTGAGGAATAGATCTGCAGGCTTTCTAAACGTCTTTCAAAGTTTTTCTCTGGACATCAGCTGCTTTTACAATAATTTTCTGTTCTTTCCTTGTACCCGACCATTTTCAGAGGACTGTGTTCTGAATCATTCATGCATAAAAGGACATTTAACTTAAGGGATGAACGACTGTTATGTGTAAACACGACAAACAGTCAAAAAGCTACCGCAGAGGAGGAGTATCTGAAAGGCATGAAAAAAATAAAATAAAATAAAAATAAAAGACCTGACACAGGAGCTGAGAGATGGATCTGACCTTTCAGTGGACCCATCTACTGCTCACCAAAGCCTCATCAGAAATGGTCTCAATGGGAGGTGGCTGTCAGGAAGTCATTATTAAGAAGGGGGAAACATGGGGATAAGACTGAGTTCATTTGAGTTCCACCCTGCAAACACACCGCTAGTGCAGTTAAAGCATACTTGGATAGAAAAAAAAAACAAAAAAACCACACAGTGGAACACTATCGGTCATGGATTGGCCTCCCCAGAGCCTGGACCTCAACATTATTGAAGCAGTGTAGGATCACCTTGACAGAGAACAGAAGAAAAGGCAGCCAACATCCAAAGAAGAGCTTTGAATGTCCTTCATGAAGCCTGGAGAACTATTCCTTAAGACTACTTAAAGAAATCACAAGAAACCTGCATGTTTTGAAATATTGTTGCATTCATTCCCCCCTTTCATTGCATAATATATAGATATGGACTGCTATTGTGCCCATTTACTTGGATTCTACTAGGGTAGCTTTCATTTAATTCACAGACATAATGGACCCTGGTGCAGCCCATCAATCTGACACAGGTTATTTTCATCCCATTCCTTCCCCTTCTTAAGCTCCTTTTCTTCTTCCTGAGCTGTTGGATCACGTAGGTTACTTATATGTGTTATATATGTTAACCTTGCTATTTGAAACTTTGGTCATGTGTTATATGAGATAATGTTTTTCTTTGGAATATAATAAAATATGGAAAAGTCTAACAGGTCCATTTGAATGCTTCAGGGATACACATGGGAAAAAACCCAGCCGAATGCGGTTTTTACTTAAAGGTGTCTATCTGGAAAGCCTGCAGCCTTTGTAGCATCTTTAACAACCGTTTAAATCTTTGTTATCACACATATGAAGTGATCACACAGCAAATGTATGTATGGAAACTTGTAAACAACACTTGTAAAGGTCTGTTACCTGGAGGGCGAAAAATTAGTGGAAGAGCAGCCCCAGAATCAGGGTGGACAGAGGACTGTGGAGACAAAGTGGTCATCCTCTAAATCACATCTGCACAACATAGCTCTTTCCACTTAACAATACTTTAATAAGACTGATAGCGAGGAAATCTTAATTTAGGGTCATGTCTTGCAAGACTTACAAGTGAGATGGTCAGTGCAGCTTCATCCTAGTAGAGGAAATGAAAGAAAGAGAAGTAAAATAGCCTGCAGCAAGTTCACAGTGACCGCTGTGCACTTAGATCCTTCAACATAATCTGACCTTTTCATTTAATTTTTCTCCGCTTCCAAGGAGAGAGTGAGCCTTTTGTATCTCAGGCTGCGGGGAGCAGAATCACAAGGTAAACATCAGGTATTTTCCACTCATCCCATAATATCGGATCACTGCAGTGGCTGCTACTCACGTCAGAGGAGAGCAGGAGGGTTGGATTAAGGAGATTAACCCAGATCTTGAGTCGACGGAGGAAAGACTGTAAAACAGGAAAAGTGTAGTCATGAAAAAGCATGAGAGAAAGTAATTCCATGGTAACTGTGAGAGCTGATGCTATGCATGCTGTGCACCGTTACCTGTCCCTCTGCTTTCCAGTACAACAGGTTAGGATCCATTAGAACAACGAGTACATTCACGTTTCATAAATTAAATCACTCACAGTGACACTATTACAGTACATGCTTTTGAGGTCAACTTCCAATTAGACTCGACTTCCGCCACCAATCACGTGTTCGCAGAGGTTTATGCTGCATTCACGGATGTCGGATATATTAGGCGTCGCATTTTTTTTTAAACTTCCTAGTGGCTTTCTGCTCAGCTTGTTCAGCAGAGAGCACAACGACTCATTTAACATTTTTACGGTCAAACAAACAACATTTAAATTAAAAAGAAAACAATATCACGAAGCTTCGTGTTTCGCTCACTTAAAATATTTTTCTCTCAATATTACGAGCTGTACCTGAAAGTATCGTGACTTTAGCATTTTCTTTATGCGCCATAATTTGTCACAAAATACGTTTTATGGTCGGCGTATTCGATAAATTGAGCTAGCAAAATATTATTACAATTCATTTATTTTTTATATTTTTTTCTTCCAAGGACAGGTTGGAATTAAGCACGTGCGTAATAACCTGCTCAACCGTGCCTCCAGTGACATAATCCAAAATGGCAGCCACCATCGGAAAACTGCTCAGGACCTCTGTAAGTGCAATTTTATATAACGTTATTTCGCATTTGTATTTCGCGCTGTTGCACATAAGTCATTAGTCAGTGATGATAGCAGGTATTGGTTAAAATAAATAAAAAATCTATTTATTTATCATTTATGAGCTGCTGCACATTTGAACCTGAGCACCAACTGACACCGGTGTCAACCCGCCGCAACTGCGCAAGACTCGCTTCATAAGAAGAGCAATGAGTAGAGTTGTGGTTATACCAAACCAAAACTTTAAAAAATGACGTTCGTGTCTTATATAGAAATGTTAATTTCGCCATCTTGATGCATTGTGCTAGAATATTCTATGGTAAACAGGGTAAAAGTTATGAACTGAGTTCCCTTGCATTGAGATTTAAAAAAAAAAAAAAAAAAAAGCTCGCTTGCAATTAATCTCATTAATTACACAAAGTCTTAAAGAAAGGAAGGCGGGAACACAGCAGAGGTTCAAATTCAGTATGATTATAATGACCACGTGTGGGCAAGTGCTGTGTTCACTTTGTAGGCCATGACTAATATAGATTTATTATTATTATTTGTATGAATGGCAACAACTGGGGCTGAATTGTGTTCAATATTAAGGCAGTTTGTTTAATTGCGTGGTTGAGCTGTTGTTGAATTTTATTCTGCAGTCCACATGCTTCAAGAGTCCCAGTTTTTACTTTAAAGCAGGGGTCCTCAATCTCAGTCCACGAGGGCCGGTGTCCCTGCAGGTTTTAGATCTCACCCTGGGTCAACACACCTGAATCACATGATTAGCTCATTACCAGGCCTCTGGAGAACTTCAAGACATGTTGAGAAGGTAATTTATCCATTTAAATCAGCTGTGATGGATCAAGGACACATCTAAAACCTGCAGGGACACCGGCCCTCGTGGACTGAGATTGGGGACCCCTGCTTTAAAGGTACGGCGTATAAAATCTCACCACTAGATGTCAGTAGATCCTGCTTTCCAACCCCTCCCAATAGAAGTGCATAATCCTAGCTATGTTGGGCGCTGTAGGACAACCAACTCTGGCTGCTGTATATCTTAGTGACTGTTTATCTCAGTTGTCAGTATGTCTATGTCCATTTACTCTGGAGGAGGCTGTAAAACTTTGAAAGTAGTCTGAAACAAGTCGATTAGTCAGTGAAGCTCAATTCTATTTGAAAGCGATACTGACGCGAGTTGTTGAGAATATCCTGAACCTTTATGTCAGCAAGCACCGATGTTTTTGCTGCAGTTAGCCATCATTAGTGTAACTTTCTTTGGAGTGGATGTAACATTGTTGGACTGACATTTAGCGAATAAACTCCCATACAATGTGAGAATGTAATCAACATATTTATCAGATGGAACTCGAGCTGGCATAATGTTGGCTTATGACCAGCTGTTGTTGTTTTAGCCGGCTCATTATCAGACGTTTGTTTGCATGTCTAACCTGCTGAAAATAAGTAATTGAAACAATATTGGGAGTAAATAAGCACTTTTTTGTGTTAGAGCCCTGACAGGTTAGGTGAAGAGGAAGATGAGGTGGAAATGAGTGAAGAGAAAGAGATGCTGAAAAAAGAAACATGCTAATGCTAAATGGTCATGTATAATTTGAAAGAACTATTTGTCATCTTTAAATTAAAACTTAATTATAAGCCCTTACTGTATATATAGCATGTCTCTTTCATAAAGGTTTTACTTATTTTTATTTAAATAGACTAATTGTAATGAGCAAAATGTGGCTTAAATGTTACAGCTGGATGACAGTGTTCAGTGAGAGCATATTAGTGTAGTTCCCTAGTAGTGTAATGTTACGGTCCCCACCCTTTCCATCAGTCTACAGGTTTAACAACTCTTACAGCATAAAACTTGCACAGTCAGTAACATTTGGCACATGGCAGACATTAGCATTAACAACGATGACCCTCTATCTCCCGTGGTGTAAATCTATTTTTGCTTTGTCTTTTTTGGTCTTTTTTTTCTTAAATATGGTTTATATGTAAGAGTTGGTGCTGGTGGGGATGAGGGTCCCTTTCTAGAAGCCTCAGCCACTGTTTGCTGCCCGACTCATTAGAATACCTTCCACATGTTGTTCTTCTACACACAAATCAATTTATGTGCAGTCTTCAAAAAAGGAAACCATACAGAAAAGTTTCAGACACATCATAGTGGTTGATTCTTTGCATGCTGTAAACCAGGGATGTCAAACTAATCTTACATCATGAGCCACATACAGTCCACTTGGATCTCACATGGGCCAGACCAAAGAAACTCCTCTTTTACAGTTTAAAGAAGTTTAACTAAAAATTTACAGTGCAAAGATATTTTTTTCCACATGATAAAGCTTTTTTTAATTTTTTTTTTTCTCTTTTTTTGTAGCAAATGAAATGAAAGAAATCTGTCAGCACAACTTTTGGGGCTTAAATTGTAAAAAATAAATGTTGAAAATCACATTAAAATTGTTGTAGATCATTGCCTAGACTGCCCTGTAATTATAATACAAAGTTTTTGTTAATTTATAAAAAATGTCTTCTTTGTTTGTTTGTTTCTGTGGACCCATTGTAAATACATTTATCTATAGGGTCATTTAATTTTTTTATCCTTTACTCAAGTAACAGAGGTTAATTACGCAATGTCTGTTACTTAAGTTGTAGTGTAAAAATCCAAAATGAATGTCATCACATTTTCCAAAGGTGCCTAGCGACCAGATTGGAGTCTTTGCTGGGTGTTATCTTTGACAGCCCTGCTGTAAACGGCTTTGTTATAGTGCCTTTTTCATAGGGATTGTTAGTGATGTACAGTAAATGAGTCACTGCAGGGGAACTGCCTGCATAGTTCAGAGTGCTAATGTGGTTTTATTCTAAGCTCATGATAAAGTCATTGAGGTCCAGTGATTGCTGTCTCTGACTTTGATGCATTTATTATGAAAATGGTCAGGTTAAATGTAACACCAATAATGCCTAACGGGGATTTCAGTATTTGTAAAGATACAGACTTCTGCAGATGAGTGTCCTTCAGTATGAGCTTTGATATCAGTTATATGAATGAGGAAATAAAAACTGAGTGTCAGGGAGCTGCTCCAGGTGCAGCAGGAGGGGAGGAGTCAGAGAAACTCAGTGAAGAGGACAGGGCACTCGTTACTGTTAGAGCAGAGCGCGAGGATTTCATGGACTAAAAATTCTAATTTTAGAAAGCCTTGTTGTGATTTATTTTTCCTTCTGTTAGCAACAGCACTTGCTGATATAAAATCCCTGCTGCGGTTTTGCCGTTTGGGAGCCAAAGCAAGTGGTTGACTTAGAAACTTTTAGAGGCAGTGTAGCCTCAGTTTCCTCCTATTTTTGGAAATTCTCTTTGATATCCTAGCTAAGCAATTCGTTCAACAAGTTTTGAATAAAAAATAATTTCTTACCTAAAGGTGGTGCGTGTTGATATGACAGAATCTCCGCACAAACACAGCAGGAATGTTTCCTCAAGCTACTCCAGAACACACTGTAGCCTACATATAACAGTACAGTGTATCAAAAATAAATCCATTTAAATAATTCATAACCTACGTTGGAAGAAAAGTCACTTTAAAAAGTTAAAGTGGCACATGCGTTTTTGAACTATTTATGGTGGCAGTGTATGTGCAGTAGGAACATTTAAGATGTGCTGCTCACATAAAGCACTTTCTGTATATAACATAGCAGTGGAATATCTCAGTGTGAGTATAGTAATTAAAGAATGAGCAGTACTCACAAAGACCTTGGTTTTGTTCAGTGTGGAGAAACTGTTGGTTTAGACCTTTAGTTTTATGAACTCAAATTCATTAAATAACCTCTCATTTTAAAAGGTTTCTTAACAAGGCTTGTTTAATGCTGGAGCATCTTGCTTTAAGCACCACCATCACCTTTGCTCACTAGATTCTCAAGTGGTACCAATGAAGGTAAACCATGAAAAACACGATTAGAGGACATTTTCCTTTCACGGAGGACAAATTCTTTCACTGGTTTGAACACTCTTGAATGCATCTGCAAGCTTGAAAGCATTGATACCTTTTCACATTCCAGTCCTCCTAAACCATTGTTGCAGTTTTGCAATAACTAAAAGGGCTAAATATCCTTCCAGAGTATAGATTATGGATCATTCATGTCATATTAATGTCTTTTTATTTATTTTTGAGGCGAGGGTTGCAGCAGGAGGGCTGAAAGTCGCGGCAGCCTGTCAGCATGGAGCCTGCGGGGCTGCAAGAGTCCTCACCGCTCCTGCACTCCAGAGATCCCGTTTCTCCACCAGTATGTACAGAACCAGAACACACAGCGTGCAGTCACATTATAATGAAACTGCCTGATTCAGCTCTGGCAGGATTTTTCAGTTTTCTACAGATGGATGGATGGATGGATATAGACCACACCATGAGTTAGTCAACTGATCAAATAACTTACAGATGAAATGAAGGAAGTTATTTGCTTCCCAGGATAAGATGATAACATTTTTCTCCCAATACTGTTTTTATCAATCTTATTCTGCAAAATGCAATATCGGGCAGTTTTATCAAACAGTTGGTTACAGTTGTACTTAAAAGGAAAAACTATAGTCATTATAATTAATTAATTAACTTTCCAGCAATATCCACAGTATCGTTATATTTGTGATCCTGCACATAAAATTGGCTAATATTGGCCTTACAGCATTGGTTAAATTCTGCTTAACTGTTCAGTTTTGTGGATATAAACTAAAAGAATTTGTTCAAATGTTAGCTTTGCTGTAATATTATGTTTATTACAGCAGTTATGGCAAAAAATACCCTTACTGTCATAAAATTGATGTGACAGAATGATTCGACTTTTTATTTCTGATTTTTCTTGAACTCGTATGACGGCTGAATTTTTCAGAACTTTGCAACTTTGTTTTCTTTAGATAACATTGTTCTTGCTCTGTGTACTTAAAATACACTGCAGCAAACAAAGGGGAGATCTGTCTAGAAAACTAACTAAAATCATGTTTGATGTGTATGTTTCACACTGCAAAAGCCTTGTTTTCCCACCCCCAACCCCACCCACCCATTACCAGATAAACAGTGTGGATGTTTGTATATCTGTGTCAAGCCAAACATTACCCAGATGACATTACAATAAATTACTGTTTTATCCAGCATGCATCTTATAGTCAGTTATGAAGACTGTTGCATATCTTATGTTGATAAATAAATAATAAATAAAGAGAGTTTGACTTTGCTATATCAGGCGCTTCCAGATGGGCCCCTGCTGTCACCCAGCCTGCTCCTGCTTTTAAAGGGACAGCTGTCCACAATGGGGAGTTCAAGGACATGAGCCTGGCTGATTTCAAGGGCAAATACCTGGTCCTTTTCTTCTACCCACTGGATTTGTGAGTTTATATAAGAATAATTTTCAGATTTGCATGAGATGAAGAAGTGAATAAAATGTTGACATCAATGGCCTTAGATTTTCCAGTATTTCTGCAGATGTGCTATGATTTTTAATAAGTGCTTTTTATTTTTTGTTACACCACAGCACATTTGTGTGTCCGACAGAAATCATCGCATTCAGTGACAAGGCCAACGAGTTCCACGATGTCAACTGCGAGGTGGTTGGAGTGTCTGTGGACTCCCACTTCACCCACCTGGCATGGATCAACACGCCACGAAAGGTACATTCAGTGTAATAGTTATTCAGTAAGCGGCACACGGGGCAAGGTTCAGATCACTGTGTGTTCTCTATTCAGTCTTTGAAGTAGAACTTCAAGGAGCCTTTAGTAAATGACTGACCTCAGAGTGTGTTGTGCTTGCAGCACTTTGCAGTACTGTGAAATAATCTCAAAAGCTGTTATTTCAAGAACACTACTAGAAGCACTATGCAGCGTTTGTGTTCATGTATCTTTTTATGTTTTGTCAGGCTGGAGGCTTGGGAAATATCCACATCCCTCTGCTCTCAGATCTCAACAAGCAGATCTCCAGAGACTATGGTGTGCTGCTGGACGGTCCAGGAATTGCTCTGAGGTGAGTTCATTATGTGCTCTGAAACAAGTATCAGTCCACAGCTGCCTCACAGTACTAAAATAACAAACCAAAGACATAAAACACAAACCAGTAAAAATGTGCACAGCTGTAATAGGAACCCTAACAGAACCTGATAACATGCATCATGGGGCTAACATTATTATCTAGATTACCTTTTATAGAGCGTATTAAACAGTTTTTCTTTGATTTTTGCCATCCAGGAATGTCTCTGCCAGACTGTTTGTGTTTTTTAAAGTTATCCTCATATCTTTTATTAAATTTTTATTTTACATGGTCAGTTTGTATAAAGGCTTTAAATGGTAAACGTCATACATTCACACCCAAAATAAAATTAGAAAAAGCTAATTTCAGGAGACCACAGAATACAGTAGTAGAAAACAGTGGATTTGAGATAAACTTAATTGGAGCACACTGAATACAGCTTTAATTTTTTTTAATGTCTGGAAAAGTGACTAATGTTATTGTTGATTTCAATACCCAGAGGACTGGGTATTTTTAATTTGAAGACAGGGAATATTACGCAACAGGCCTTAAAGTGTGTTTTCTCTCATTTGGTGGGTGTATCCAGACATATCACCAAGTGTTGCAATAGTGCCTGTAACTGGTCTTTTATGTAATTGCTCAATATTGAAGGGAGAACCTTCTAAAACTGCTTATAAGGTTGGGGAAACCTGCAGTCAGCTGAAACTGAAGAAGTCACTTGGATGAGTGACGAAATGTTTCTCCCACTGAAAACACTACGTCCAGATGAACACAATCAACTTTTTGGGATTTCCTTACCTGGATGATTGAGCATGCATCAAGACCTTCTAACACTTGTTTAGAAAGATGCCTGATGTTTTTTATTTTAGGGGACTCTTCATCATTGATCCAAATGGCGTGGTGAAGCACATGAGTGTGAACGACTTGCCCGTGGGCCGCTGTGTTGAAGAGACCCTTCGTCTGGTGAAGGCTTTCCAGTTTGTGGAGACTCACGGGGAGGTGTGTCCGGCCAGCTGGACCCCTCACTCCCCAACAGTGAGTACACCTGGGCAATGTGTTTCGGTCCATTCAAGACTATAACAGCTAATGTGGATTTTATACCATACACATTTTAATGAGCCTTTTTTCCCCTCCTTCCTTAATTTTTGTAATCTTTGTTTTTCAGATCAAACCAACACCAGAAGGATCCAAGGAGTACTTTGAAAAAGTCAACTGAACACTTCACAGCAGACTGAAGGCTGAAACATGGTACAAATTTAGAAATATACTCAGTTTACACTTTAGCATATGCATTTACTCATAACATCTGGATGCTCTAATAAACAAACGCTTTATAAAACACAGCTCTTTGTCTTGAATAATGCACCAGACCACAGAATAAAGTGGTCTTCATGTTGGTCTTATTTTTCCTGTCATAACTTCATCATCTTAGCTGCCTCTCCTTAGTGGTCCAGCTAGGACTATAATGCCCTAGTCTGGAAATAAATGCTGTTCACTAAGTGCTAATCAGGTTCAACAGTATTTACCATCAAAGTCAAGATCACACTTTAATAACCCCTGTACATAAACATGTTTATTTTCTTTTTACAGCAAGTTAATATGCAGGTTCAAAATGTCTAATCAGACATTGGTACACAACATGAGGTGCCAAAATCAACTTCAGTGGGGGAGAACTGGAAATCAAGAAAAAAAAAAAGAAAGAAGGCAATGCCACTTCTCATACAAGTAGGGTACATACTGAATTTACACAAAATGGGGGGGAGCATTTGAAACACACCGCAGCACTGTGTGTGGTTATGAAAACATCTAGCTTTAAGTGTACATAAAGTTGAATTTGTACAGTATGTTTGCAGAAACAAAGCGACTGCCTCTTTCCGTTGAACATTCACAGATGATGTTTCAGGTTAGGCAACAGAACGTGATGGAAATGGCTTACCAGAAGATGTAGAGCCTTTTTAAAGCTTTAAATAACATATGGAATCAAAATAAAGTGTCTAGAAAATCACCAAAATGCACCTTTCCATTTTGAAACCAAGAAGATGCCAACAATCAGGAAAAAGAAAAGAAAAAAAGGACAGCGCTGAAGTGAAATCTGATTTGATGATTTGGTGAAAACTTCATGCAATTTCAGGCAAGATGTAACAGCGCCACCAGCCCCACCCCAAGCACCAAACAAACAAAGTGTTTTAACTGAACGATTCATTTTTGGAAGAAAGGAAAAACAACACCCTGTAGTAAATCTGTACAACGAAAATACATTTGGGATCTACATCTAAAGGTACATTATTAAGGTTATATACACTGCCCACCATCCATATATTATCTTTACATGTAGACTTCATTCAAACCCAAACATTTAGAAAACATAAAACTAAACAGATAAATGGGATCACATCAAACATCCATTTTTTTTAAAAATCAGCTCTTGCTGTACCTCAGCTGTTGCTCAGTCCCTCTGTTCTTTGTCTGTACAGTAAACTACAGCAGGACTAAAATCTCATGACTGGATGGACTGCTACCTTAACAGGGAGTTAAGAATAATCGAAATTGGGGAATGATTATTGGGTGATCATTTTTAGGTTTTTTTTTTTTGTTTGTTTTTTTCCCAGTGGATTTCAATGAAAACAACCAATTGTACTATAGTAACAATAATTCGAGTGACTTCATGAATACAAAATAGACTTCAGAGTCAGAACACAAACACAAACCCAACTCTCCAATATTCTGACACAACAGAACAAAGGCTTTCAATACACTCAGGCCTCTTCACTGAAGAGAGCTACACTATTCCATCAAAATCACATGTACTGTATGTTCTCTGGTCTCAGGTGGGACTGGGTTGGGAAAGAGAAGCCATGTCAGCCTTAAACATTCGCCCCCTCCCTCAACGTTTGCTTGAAAGCAACTGATAAAAATCAAAAGTTGTGTTTGATATCTCTTCCGCAGGTCTCCTGTTGTTCACTTTTGAGTTGCGGCGTTGAAAATCTTTCAGAGGGAAAAAAAAAAAAAATATGGAAAAACTACATTGTACAAAGTGAGATTCTCAATCTCTTTGCAAGAAAGAAAAGTAATAAAGAATGACTTGTGCCCGCCGTCTTTTGGGATACGCCTAGGCAAATCCATTAACATCCCTGTGTTGATGCTGCTTTACTTCTTAGTCAATTTTCACATTTGTGTAAATCTTCCTCACAAAGGCACTTGTTCCCATGTATCCTACGGCACCTGAAAAGCAAAAGATGATTTGTGAGCGAGTTGCTTTTTGTTTGACAGCACCACGTATCAACCTCTGCTGTTACTTTGCAGGTAAATCCATCACGAGACAGGATGATTACTGGTGAGGTATCCAATAAAGGTTTTAGCACAGAAACGCACATCCCACATCTACAAAATGAGCAGTCAGACACACAGCCAGCCCAGGAGGCACTGTGTAGTACCTGATGCAGATCAGAGAAAGCTCCACAAAGGTCCTTCAAGGTACATGAGTGTCAGCCTTGGCTTATTACTCTTTCAGCTGAAAAATGAGTTTGGCTTGCAGCTGGTGGGGAAAAGACTACTTAGCTGCACTTAGAGCTGAATAACCGATGTAGAAAATAAGATTTCTCTAAAAAGATAATTGGTTTCATGCAAGAACTACTTGTATGTACATACGACTAACATTTTTCATACTGAATAAGCCTAAATCATATACAGTCAGTGTGCTTTTCTCCACGTTTGACTATGAATGAATTTTCAGGTTAACGTTGTAATTTCATCGTTTACAGGGAGGTGTGAAAAGCTTTTATTAGATTGCTGACCGTAGCAGCTGTCTACTGTACTTCTATAGCCCCCTCCATTGTACCACCTGCTGTTTAATATTTTCACATCCATCTCTATGACTGTCACGTCCCCTCGACCACCACCTGTCTAAGCTGTAAACCACTTTCTGTTTGAGCAACAATTCTCCTTTACTCCTGTCGCAGTACCGTGCACGTCTAACAATACAATGTCAGCAGTTGTATTAATATCTTCAAATTATTCGAGGTCCCCCGTGTCTGCTGACAGACTTCCCAGATTCTCTTGATTTTTGACAGCTAGACTTGCAGCTTGATACACAAAAATAATCCATCTGGGATGATAATTTGCAGCAATTTTTGGAGAATTTGCACAAGATCACAAATGCACTCCCATTCATGAGCAGGAGGCATTCTTCATGTGAAAATGAGCAAGAGGAGGAAATTTGTGCAGGTAAGAGGAAAAGCAAACCTTGCAAGACATGAATTTAAGGAAGACTGTAAAAATGGTCATGTTAAATTATGGAAGCTGCTGCTTCCTGCCTTTAACATTTTTTAAAGGCAGGAACCAAAAGGCATGTTTCATTCACTAAAAAGTAAAGCGAGGTTAAATCCTCTAAATGCCCAAATTTAACCACAAACTGTTAATGTAAAGCACAGTTTGAATGCTGTAAATAACGGTTCTTGCTGTGACAGTGATCCATCAAGTATCACCTCAATATTTGCATTTTTACACCAATCAAATTGATCCACAAGTTCTCCAAATGATATTAAAAAAAAACCCAAAACTGAGTAATAATCCCCCACTCTGAGATATTTAAAAACTGAACTTCAGTGAAAGGTGAATTTGCTCCACACTATGAGTAAGATGCAGTGTAAGAACTGTCTCAGTCTCTGTGCTCAGAGGGTGGGGGGTGTGATGAGGAAATTGAGAAATCTTGAGCAGAATTTAATGTCAGACTGGATTTTGCTTAGGGTTATTTTTTATGGCGTCACGCCTCACTGGCACAAATAACACTGCTTATTTGTATGTTTCCAATAAAGTGGATGTGTAACCAACATGTGACATGAAGTGAGACGTGGTAGTTGAGATTTTAGCCCATCACGTATTCATCACATCTATTTATTTCTTTTCTCTTTTGTTTAAACGAACTGTATGTAAAGTCACATAATCACAAAACCAACCCTTTATAAATGAGACCACTGGTGTTTATGAAGTGAACAGCTATTTACATTTGGCATAACTTCTAATAGTTCCTATTCTGAGATGAGTCTTCAACAAACTCTGAGTTTAAAAATAAACTCAAAGTTGATTAACTTTGAGTTTCTTGTTCCAGACCAGCTGAGCAGAGTAAGTTCAATCAACTCTGAGTATGTTCACCCTGAGTTAAGCATGTGAGAGTGGAGAAAGAAAGCCATCATCAATGGAGCTCTGATACCACAATTCACTATGGCAACGGGTAAATAAAAAGTGTTATTTAAATCCAGTAAACCAAGGAATATGAATGTGTGTCAGTGTGGACCGTGACAGTTATCTTAAAAAACAAAGAGAAAAGAGATTTTAATGAGCTTGGTCTGCTCTGTCACCATCATAGAGAGAATAAAAGTTTGATATACACGTGTGTGTGTGTGTGTGTGTGTGTGTGTGTGTGTGTGTGTGTGTGTGTGAGAGAGTGAGAGAGAGAGAAGTTCAAAGCTGGATCATCACTTACCCGGCTTGAACTTTCATTAAATGAAGCTTGAATTCTAATTTTAGGTTTGATATTTAAATCTTATTATTTAGCTTTAACCCTACGGGGCCAGAGAGTAGGTGAGAGAAACTGAAGACAGTAGCAGACTGCAGGGTGGATCCACCTTCAAGACGCGTTTTTATTAAATTATAACAGTTTTTTTCTCCCTCTCTGCTCTACAGTTTATGACCATTGCGTTGTTTGAAAAAATTATTATCTGGAAATGTTAAGTCATTATAAATGGATCCAGACAGGATGAACCTAAACTGGATGAGGGCCTGATCTGGTCTGAACCTGTGATCTATTCATCAGGTTTCGATCTCTCCTGCTTTGCAAGTAGACTCCGGCCCGTTTGCTAATCTGTTACGGAGCCTTTGGGCAGATCCTGTTCTCTGTCGACCCACTGAGACTGATTTGTGATTTTTAGTGGGAAATATGTTGAGATTCAGAGTCTGAATTTCAAACCTTTTAAAATGTTGAAAGCCTTTAACGACTGAATCTCAAGCTGTGAACAAATTTCAGCAGATATGTTCAGAATACTGCTTTGCAGCTGCATATAAAAAGACACTTTAAATAAATTTAGTCCAGTTTTCAAGTCTTAAAATCATCTTCACTCAAATATTCACCTTCTCCAAAATCCCAGCTGTAACAGACATTTTCCCCATCGGTGTGACTTTTACGACATGACAAATGATTGACAACAGATCATATATTATGCATCTTTATACAGATGCAAGCTATTATGCAGATACATTTAAGTTAAACATTAACTGCTACAGTAATGTTTCAGAGGAACTGACTAAGAGTGTGACTGCTGGATTACTGTCCACAGAGTAAGAAACATGTAGACTACATAGACTTTATTCTGAGCTGTCCGTCTCTATCCTTATATATTGATGAGTGAATGGCTGTAACAGCCCTGATGTGATTTTTTTTCCAACCTAACATCTAAGGTGGGATTTCACTGCTTCTAAAAACATAAACATCTGCCAATTAAGTTGCTCTTTCATTTGCTCTTAGAGGGACTTTACAAATGAGGAAGGAGTGAGTGTCAATCAGCTGGTTCAGGTGCAGAGAAAAACTCAAGAGTTTTTTAGTTCATGATCTGTTACCACGGTAACCAACTCAGTTAACTTTTTTTCCTGGCACAGAAAACCAGGGTTTCCCCCCATCTCATGGTTAACAAACTCAGAGTTAGCTAAACCTGCTTCATGGAATAGGGCCTGGACCTCCTACAATATAAAATTAAGTGGACCTAAAACTTACCACACATGATTCCCAGGGCAGTGCTGAACACAGCCATGTAGCCAAAGTAGAAGGATGTCTGGAACAGCCCATACATCCTGAAATACAACAGGATAAAATGTAAGAGGTGTGTAAGATGTAAGCACTTCTACAACAGGATGTTTCATCGGATTAATAAAGAGTAAAACTCACTTAGTTTTGAAGAAATAGTAGTAAAAGGAGTACATGTACACATAAACAGCAGTGGATGCAGCAGAGAGGAAGCTCGTCCATTGCCTGGAAGAGATGGACAAGCAAACGAGAATGAGGATTGATGACAGGATGACAATGCCTCAACTTTGTGGCTGATATTCCAGAGATCCGTGTGGGAAAAACTCACCATCTGTAGTCCTCAGCATTGAGAAGAAAGTATGTACACACAATGGTGACACACACAGTCACAATGCACAGGATAACCAGGACCAGCATCATGAAGCCATACACATAGTAGATTTTGTAGGCCCAGAAAGATGTGAAGATGAAGTACCTGTCACATGAGGGGGAAAAAAAAAAAAAAAAAAAAAAAACCCACTTCAACATGGCTGTCTGGATCATTTTAAACCGAGTCCCTCAGTAACACTGCAATACACTTACATTTCTATGAAAATGGAACCAAATGGAAGGATTCCTCCAAGGCACACGATGACAGCTGGCTCCATGAACCTGAGAGCACAAAATTCAACATATTGACGCGGCCATGTATCCTTGAGTGTTCGTGTCAGAGTCCCCCTTCAGGGTAAGGACACATTACGAATTGTTTTACGAACGCGAGAAGGGGGGAAAAGTCGACAGATTGGAAATTCGAGTAGAGTCAGACAATGGCCTTAGGTCACATCTACCTTTTCCATTTGGCAGCAGGCCACAGTGCTTGGCAGAACGTTGTAAATGTTAATAAACCTGCAGTCGATCGCTTTTCCATATTTCATAACCTAAAAGTGTTTGTGCAGACAGCTAAAATGTTTTGAACTTTAAACCTGACATCTGGCAACTTAAACACAGGCCATTCAACACCTTGTGTCACCTGCATCGAGTACGACATTCTCACTGCCCACTGATCCGATAAGCTAAACCTACATCTTCTGACATTTTATAAACAAAACAAAGGAAACCTGCCACTTATTAGAATCATAAATAACACTCTTCTGACCGGTGCCCCTTACAAACTAACGGCCTGAACGGCATTTAGGGCAGGGTCTGCATGAAAGAATTATTTTAGGGATATGTGTTCTCACTGACATCATAGAGGGACAAGATTAAAAACAAAAACTGTTGAAAGTGGTGAGATCAGGGTAGTACAGAGTTCCTGTTACACTATATGCATTATCTGACCCCACGTCTCTGTCACTAAGGCAAAGACACCTGCGACTATCCACGTCAAACCACACCTACCATTTCTTCTCAGGGATCGGCCGCGGCACAGCATTAACTCGGCAGGGAAAGTTGGGCTGGCCAGACAGATTCCTCCCCAAAATTGTTCCCACGAGGTTCAGAGGCAGGATGACAAAGAAGCAGATACAGCAGACAGCAACCTGCAAAGAAAACAAACATTTAATTGTTTTAGTTGGGTGGTCTGTATTTACGGCCATTATCCAGGGTGTTTTCACATCCCCAATCAGTTGTTTTAATTTTGTTGACTGTGTTACAGAAGTTAATGTTCACTGCGTGATCTTATGGTACAAACTCAAATGTTCATTAAACTGGAAGAGTAACAGATGAATGGATTTCATCAGCAGATGCTCCGGTTTGGACAGAAAGAGCAAAAACCCTGCCCCAGATGTTTCTGAGGTTTGGCTGAGTCAGGGGAACGATGGCTATTCCGTGACACTTTTGATTGATCAGCTTTGCAGCACTGAGTGGAGCAAACAAACAGCTGTTTGTAATTTTTGTAATTAGCAATTTAAAAAATATGTCAAATGTTTGTGTGTGTGCATTTTTTTATTGCTGTAGTGTCTGAAAACATTTGGCACTAAATGAAGAACTAAAGCAAACAGAATTAAAACTCTATGGCGGGTTTGGGACTCCGGTGTCATAAATATCAGGTGAAGTGTGTGTATTGTGTTTCAATTTGTTAGTACACTTTTCTCATTACTTCAGTTGTGTTCCCCTCCAAGACTAAATCCCATCGCTGATACCAGAGATCTATGTGGCCAGACAATTTAAATGCTAGCTCTTGACTTGGAGGATGTTCTTCATAACATTGTGGTTTTTAGGGAGGTGCTGCAGTGTGAAATCCCACCATGGTTCCAAATGGGATGGCTCTGGAGGCGTGGTAGTAAATAGCGATGAAGTTGATGAAAAAGGCAGTCCCACACACCATGGCTGGGATCATAAAGGCCCCAATGAACATTTGTTTAATCCATCTCCTGCCTGTATTAAGCCAAAAAATAAATAAATGAATCAGACGGCAAAACACGACAATCTGCTTTAGCAGGGCATGTCGAACATATTGTGTTTGTAAGAAAATGAACTATTTTATTACCTCCTTGTTTTGCATACAAACTTCCCCCGAAGTAGCCATTGACAGGAGAGGTTGCAGCATACACAAAAATGGCTGTGCTCAGCATGGATCCTCTCCTACAGGGAAAAGAAAAAGTTAAGGCAAGTGAAGACCACTCCCCTTAGAGTTGCATATAATTTTTGTAGTATTTTATAGCACACTTGCACCTAATTCTATGTCTAAAGCAAAAGAACGATAGAAATAACCACTTGATTCCTTGATTTACAAAATGGTTACCTTCTTTTTTTAAATTTCCTCTTATTTATACACAAATGATAATTAATTATTCTTTTCTATCTTCTTTCTATTTTTCTAATCATTTTTTTAATGTTAAGCATGACAGACTACAACAAACTAACGTAAGGTAGCAGACCACTCAAAATGTAAGGTAATGCTTTTTTAACAAGTTAATGCAAGTTCCCAGAACACCTCTTTCAACATGTAGCTCCCAAATATAGCACAGATGTTCTTTTTTCTACAATGCCTGTTTCAGAGTCTGTAGCTTTAAAATCAACTGAGTTGCTGCTGCCCCCCACCTCTTCTAGGAAAAGGTATGACAGTGAAATGAAGCCAATGGGAGCAGCACAGTATCTCTCCCACTTCTTTGTCTGAGTGATCTTATTAAATGTTATTATCAAAATCACAGCACGTCTTTAACTTTCTCAGATGTTATAATATAAAATCCGGATTTATAGAGTGGGAAAAAATGTCTTGCATGTTACACCAGGTTAACAGTCCTTCATACCCATTCTCTGCAGTGACGCAACACAAAAACACAACCCGCACAAAACTCTTGTCTATTGGCTTCAGTCATCGATCTTAAAAGTCTCCAATTGTTCTTCAATATTAGCATTTTGAGCCTTACATCAAAAGGTAATTGTAACCTTAGCCACATTAGCCACTAGACATACCAGAATAGGATTTTTACCATAGCTGTGGAGACTAAAAATAAAAGCCAACAACTCAGTCTTCACTTCTGCAAGAGCCAAGACTGCATGAAATGATTTCTTGGGATTATTTAGAATACTTTCACTGCCTTCCCGTGCTGCCAGACAACTTTTTTTTGACTGAGAAGCTGAAGTCATTATATCACTATAAAGCCAGCAGTCTCTGCAAACAAAAACTGTATTTTTACTTTAGCTTATTTGTTTTGCTGTAAAACTTTTTAAAACACAGAATAATGCACATTTTATACTTTTCAGGCTAAACAAAGAAAGCGAATAAAATTCTTAGAGGCTTTTAAACCTGGGAGCTCATCTAGTTGTGGGGGTGCTAGGAGAGTGCAACTTTTCACAGCTTTACACAAAAAGGAGCATTTTCACAGTACAGATTTTCCTGATTATTTCATATTTAAATTTTAGCTGAATGATTTGAACCTCGCTCTTGGATAAAACCGTAAGTGAGAGATGACAAAGATTTTTGATAAGGGATCCAATACATAGAAATCAGCTTAGCAACTAAAAACTAGATCAACAACAGTCCTCAGCGAAATCTTACAATCACAACAAAATGTTCAATTACTCACTCTGTGTACAGATCCTCAACCATAGCAACGATGATAACGATGAGGGAGACTGAGAAAATCTGGCAGCCGGAGCCAATAAGTGAAGAGAAGATCAGTGGATGGCTTGACGGCCTAAACACATCTCCATGTACCTGCTTCCACCCATATTCATCTCCAAGGTCTCTATCCTGTTGGTACAAAGCAACATAAGGAAACTCAGAGAAAAGCGTGATGGGGAGAAAAAACAACAAGACCAGATCTTAGTTACATGTTAAAGCATGCAAGTACATCCAAAGTTTACCATGTCATCCATTTCCTCCTCTTTGCTGTATCTGGCATAGTCCTTTCTTAGCGTTCTCATAAGAATCATGGACACCAGACCCACCAAGAAAATGACCATCATGAAGGAATTGAAGATGGAGAACCAGTGAATCTAAAAAAAACAAACAAACAAAAAAAACGTATAGTAAAATCAAAAATTTTCTTTAAGAGGTAGCAACACTGGAAAGCTCTTTGCATCAAAACAGTACATCAAATATCCACACTTGAGTAAAACAAATGAATTATGACACTGCATGGGAAAAAAAAAAAACAGACTCTTATTGAGCAGGTTGGTCATTTACATTACATCTGGTGCAAGGCTCAACTTGCATCTTCTGAAATGTCATACAGAGTTGTGCTGTTACAACAAGCCAATGGTATCCCCACTGGCATGAGGAAGCATGTGAAAAACCAGAAAAGTTATTTCACTCACTCTGTGCTGAAAGAAGGATGGATCAAGGTACTTGTCGAATCTGTCTTCAAACTTTACATCTGACTTCTTCCATTTCACCTGGATAGGAGAGGTTCATTGGCATTTATGCATGTGTTTACATGTCCTATGTATCCCCAAGAGAGTATAAGTTAAATATGGCATATATACAATGATTTTTAGCTTCCCAGAATGTTAATCAAAAAGTACTCACAGAATAGGACATTGCGATTCTTGTGTTTGGCACAAGTCTGACTTTGCCTTCGCTGGTCAGATTTACATCAACGATTCTATTGCCATTGAAGCCGATCTCTAGTTTCTTATACGTCCACAGGAAGTGCTCTTCTCCATTTTCATCTGCCTCACCAACAATACCTTTAAAAAAAAAAACGAAAAAACAACTCAAGATCTCGTTCAGCAGTGGTCCAATTCAGCAGTGGTCCAATGGACAGGTGAAAATAAACGCAGCAAACCTTTAGTTATACAACACTAACAATCGGAGTGTAAATGCCAAATAAAGGCAAGGTTTGATGACTTTGTAACAGCATAATCTCTCTACTCACTTGTTACAGTCAGGATTTAGTTTTCATAAAAGGTCATTGCTGAGCAAAGAAGTCTGATGCAAAGCAAGAACTATGAATCAGCACCCCGTTACTCCACTACAGGGGACATGACTAATGGTAACATAAAAATCTAATGTTGTGGCTACATGTATTTTAACTTTTTTTTTTCTTGTTTAATGTTTAACGCCTGAAAAACTGTTGCACATTCTGCATCACAAATTAATGTAGACGGGAAATTTTGTTCTAGCATACATATTATGCAGGCGAGCTCACTTTATTAAGCGGTACTACAAGTGCACAAGTTCTGAAAGTGATGAACGACAGGTCTGCAGTTGCTGAGCTAAATAACCCTGATAAACATCTCATCTCATAAAAGAAAGGCACAGCAGTGCACTTCTCACACAATAGCAACCCGGACGTTAGACTTATAGATATTCACTCCTAATTATGCGACACATAACTCAGCAACGTTTGAGCAAATACCAGCGCCCCTCCCACTTCCTTCTACATCAGCTTGCATAGTCTGTTTAAACAGGGTAGGAGTGGCACCATTGTACTACTCCAACATATGTGAGTGATCACACTGACGGCTTGTTAGAGTGACAGTCTTGAGTCAGTAACAATAGTGAGTCATTAATATCCTTCTTATGAAGCAATTCAAGGTTTATGTGAAAAGCTTTTACATATGTGAAAGGAATACTGAGAGCTGCAGGAGAGTTTTTATAAGCCCTGTATCCAAATATTCAACTATTTTAATATTCATTAGGTTTTATTCAGCAATCAAATTGGAAATATAAACCATTTGTTGCTAATTTGACAACTCTGTTTTATGTTAAGCTTCTTTGCAAAAGAAAAAAAAAAAAATACAAGACAGGCCGTATCCTACACATCTTAACAGTGTGTTGCTTGCTTGGCACAGGAACAGCACTCTGACTCTTTCTGACATGTTCAGTGGGTGAGCAAACAGGGAGGTTTCAAAAAGTGAGAGAGCAGCGGGGCACAGTGTGAGAGAAAAGTTAAACCTGCTGTTGCTGCCAACTTTCTCTCCGACTTATCATTTTACACACAAATAAAGATGAAAAAAAAACCCAAAACACCACAGCCATTGTCTTTAACACATGGGCTGAAGAGCTCACCTTGGGAAGTGATTATTATTCTGGACAGCCCTAACACTCAGTACATCCAGTGTCTTTATTCATTTTATGTCAAAATAGTTCCACTCATTAATATATTTTTCAGTCAGAATAATATCATAAAACTATTCTAAAATGTAAAGCTGATGAGGATTCACACTAAAAATATAGGCTAATCAACTGGTACACTGCACTAATTAAGGTGATTCAAAACAAAAACAATACAACACAACATAGACTAAATCTTGAGTGCCTTTTAGTTTGACATTTGACACGTGACATTGTGTCCTGTTACACCTCCCTACAACACCGGTAAAGAATAAATGGACCAGTCATCTCAAGAATAAGAACTGGTTTTACTTCTTCACCATCAGGATGAAAATGTCGGTCACTCTACTCTAAATATTAGCACTTTGACACAGCTCTTGGATGCCACATCACCACTAATAGCCAGTAAGATGGCATGCGTGAAATTCTGAGATGAGAGGGATGTTAAAATTAAATTTGCCTATGTTTTTTTCATTGCTGTTGGGTTTTGGTTATTCTACTCCCTACACTGCTAGTAGTGAATGTAATCCTATGTGCCTACAGGCTAATAACAGTCGAAAGATGAATGTCGACCAATATCAATGCTCAGCAGATCGATATTATACCTATTACTAGCTACATTTATAATAATAAGAACACACCTCAGAAGTTGGACAAAACAAAAGAAACATGTAAAAATATGTGTTAATTAAAAAAAAGTGGTTATCACTTACCCCAGATTGGCAGGTCATCTATGTACATTTGATACCAGTAGTGGTTCTTTATGGCGTAAACAAAAGCATCCCGTTTGGCTTTGTCCAACTCTATTTCACAGTATGTTGACTGCATGACTTCCTCTACAGAGATAAAGATCACATTTTTAGTAAGTGTAGGAAGTGATGTGGAATTAATGAAGCCAGACATCCAGAGACAAGCAACATTTTTTAGTTGTAATGATCTTGCTGACTCATAAGTCCTAAACAGGTGAAAGTCAGTGTAAGTACCTTTGAACTTTATTTGCAAGCCGCTGAATTCAAGCTCCACTCCCTGCAGAGCCTCTCCAAGTGTTTCATGGTAATGACTGATGGTTTTCTGGGAGCCCGCACAGAAGGGCAACGAGAAATACTTGTATGTCTCCTGTCGGTTGTGGTAAGGCCCCACTGTGTTCATCCATAAAACTACCTCCTCCTTATCTGTGTACTGCAAAAGGAAAACAGGAGGACTCTGATAATCAAATCCAGGAATGCTACACTAGTTCTGCAAGTTCTACTGGTGTCCTATTCTTATTCTAATGATAGTGCACCAAAGAAACTTCTGTGAGTTGCCGACAACTTTTAAAACAATGGCAGCAACTTTCACAGCACTATCACGTTATAAATCATGCAAACAAATGAAAATTTCAGGCTCTTTTCACACTGTTATCGGGCCATCCTCGTAGCACTATTGTGTGTTAGCTATGTGTACCACTGGCAAGGAAGTTCTCTTAAATGCAACATCCGCCTCTTTACTTAACAGCTTTCCCACATTAGCGCCCCATTTATCATTAAAACAATGTAATGCACATTATTATCTTGTTAGCCAGGTGTAATTAGGGCGGCTGGATCTGACAACTGAGAACAAAAGTCATATGAAGAGGGCCTTAAGTTTAATCGATGTCAAGAGTAAATGTTTTTCATTAATTGTGTTTGCGAGGCTAAACGGACGGCAGTATTATAAATCTTGCCTTTGATTAACTAACTAACGTTAGCTACATGCTAACTAGCTGCTAACTTAAGTGCAGCTTCCGCCGGTGCTCAAGTAAGGTTGTAAAGACCAGCTTGGAAGATGTGCTAACAAGCTAGCAAGCAAACGTTACCCATAAGCACTTAGGCCGATAAGTAGTGACAACTTAGCCGGCTAAATGAATGCCTACTCGTTTGATAGCTCACCCAGTACCAGTATATAACCCACAAAGACCAAGTCATGAACCCTGTCACGTTTTTAATTCTGTTTTGTGGGGTGTAGCTAGCCGTCGCGGCTACAGTTAGCAGGTTACACAGAGCACAAACGTCCATTATTTTCAAGGCTCCCCCTTTTCAGTCGGCCTCTCAAAAAGGTGTCTTACCGTGTGGTCATGTTCGTCTGCATCGACAGGTGATAAAGAACACACAAGTGCGAAAAACACCGCCGCTACCACCTTCCACCTGGAAGATCCCATTATTTTCGGAAAAAAAGTGTGCAGAAAGACTGGGGATGTTAGCTTTGCACGGCTATCCCACCTTCTTCCTGGTTGTATGACAGAGGCAATTTTTAGGGATGCTCTCGTACGCATATGGCGTAAGAGCCTCATGAGCGTTCGTCGTACGCACGTTCGATTGGCTGAAAAGAGGCACGTGGCTGACGGCGTCCAGTCAGCGCAGAAAACGATGGATACACGGTGACTATAGAAACTCTGTCGGCGCATCTACCGCAACCTTCGGCCACGTCATCCGACTGCAAAGACTGGAGCTTCAACTTTGACAGAGAGCTGGTGCATGAAACATGATCCTCGAGTACAACAAGCGGGTCTATTCACTGTCTGATGAGGCCTCTTAATGGGCCCAAAGTTGTCCGAACAATTTGTCAGTCTGAGCCACGGAAACGCGCAATTTCAAGCAAGCACAGCAACCTCTAAATGTCCTACTTGTTTGGATTGCAGTTCTAGGGTTATTCTTTGGATAAAGCTGTTAAGTTAAACCTGAGTTTAAGACTAACTTTAAAGTTCCAATGCACTTTGACTAAATTTATCTTTAAGGACAGAGTTCAGCTAAAGGTAGGCTGACTGTAGTCTCAAACAGACACTTGTCTTCCTTGACTACTTAAATGCTCTCTGGTGTCATTTAATATGTACAATTGTCTGAGTTAGATTCAGACTCTTCAAAATGAAAATTAGTTTTATATTACAATATTCTACATAAATGTATACAAATATCAACTTTAACTGAAAGTTACCCTGTTTCTCATTTACTGCCCCCTACTTGGGTGAAACTGCACAGCAGATGACATTACCATAATTTACAATGAGGGCTTGGTTCACAGTCAGTCAACATAACTTTAATTAATGCAATAACAAATATACGATTTCCTTGTGTTTCCTTCCTTGTATTTCCTTACAGTGGAAGAAATCATTTAATATAAGCAGATTTTTTTAACACCTTTGTGGATATCATACATCTTGAACTATAGCTATAGGAGTCTTCAGAGGTCCCATCTTGTAGCTGTTTTTAACAAGACAGACATAAAACTGAAATTCCCCAAAACTTATCTGTATGCTTTACATATTCTGTGGTTTAGACGATGTAACTCAGGATTTCTGTCTTTATTTCCTTTTTTTTTTCTTTAACGACACTTGTGATAACAGAAGATAACATAAGTTATCACTTGTGTGGCAATGTCTCACATTTCCATTTCCTATTTGCAATCACAAAAATCAGCAGTTAATCCTAAAGCTGCAACTCATTTAGAAACACAATTTCATAAAAGCTTTAAAAATTCTTTCAGTTCATTAAAAACATTAAACTCATTCAATTTACAGTTTTCAGAATTCATAAAGATGTTTCAGTAAATCACTTTTTTTTTTGCAAAATATGTAAATCAACTCCTTAAAATCAGTGGTCTCCATGTGAAGTATGATGAGGCTTTTCTGCTTCAGATGTCTTTCCAGCATTACAAAGACTGCACAAACCTCCTGTAGAAGAGACACAAGGGAATATACTACACGTTGTGGAAATTAAACAGATTTGATGTAATCAATGCGAGCACGATTAGTGTGATGTTTTCTCACTTTATGATTTCAGGCAGACGGGGGTCTCTGTATAAGCCGTTGTGCAGATATCCCAGAGACCCTTCAAATGTCACCAGCTTGACTCTCTCTGCATTCTGGGCACGTGCAGCCATCTCATATGTCTGGGGGAGTAAAGAGAAGGAAATTCAGTTTACCTAAAACAAAAATGTTCCTAGAAGAGACACTTAATTACTTACAGCTCTAATGAAAACACTGACTCAGTTTACTTTAAATGACAAGCAGCTGTCTGTGCCACTGATACCTGCTGAGCAACCTCAATGGGAACCAAGTGATCATCCTCAGAATGAAGGAAAAGTATGGGACTTCTCATTTTCTTCAAACTGCAGAATAACAGAGCTATATCAAATCCCAGCATTTTTCTAGCAATAACAAACTTTTTAGCCTATTAACGTATTACATATCTCTTAATATTTCACTACTGTATGTACATAACCAACTTACTTTTCTTCAGTAGGAAAGAGAAACTTATAATCCTCCCATGGTGCTCGGTATAAGTAACCAAGGCCTGGAAATTTCCAGTAATGCTTTAAACACAAAGAAAAAAGTCATTGCAAAGTCTGCTGCGATGCAGTAACACAGTCACAAGAAATAAATACCACAAATACTAAAAGTGGTAGGTTAGACAAGCATACCCAAGCAAAAGGGTTAAATGGAGGAATATTTTGCCGAACAGTATTGACTGCGCCTTCAAGGATCACTCCATCAAACACCACTCCTGAAAAGAACGGGAAACAATCACCATGTTGAGCTCATGTGCTCTTATGCCCAATTTATGCTTCAGCGGGAACTTTACATCATAGCCTACGACGCAACCTGACGTGCACCTTTTAAGAAACGTAGCTAACACGTCGGGTTGATGTAGCCGCAGAGATTGAGTTATATATTGGATTTCTCCTGTGCTGCTTTTCGCTGCAGTCTTTGAATTTATCAGTGAGAGAATAACAATCATCACCTCAGTATAAGGAAAAATAATCATAGCATCAATATAAAGACTTAGTAATTAATGGTTACCACGTGGTAATTAACAGAATGCATGGCACAAAAATAAATGCGGGTACAAAGGTTGAGTCGTAGGCTTTACAAAGATTCCTCGCAAAAGTTTAAATCAGACATTATTTCTAATTGCCTGATTCATTAGTAGCAAAACCTACCCTGCTCCAGAAGTTTGTCTGCAGTGTTAGTCACCACTCTGCACGGAAATACAGAATAGCATTTTCAGTTTATCCACTACGTTATCTTCTCAACTAATCCGGATGTTTCCAGATTCATTACAGCTGTTGACTAATTTAAACTAAATCCAATTTAATTATTTTTTTTAAAGAAATGCAAACTGGTTCGAGGTATCTTGTTTTTTTTCAGCATTAAACCAATACAATGAAAAACAGCTAAATGTACAACTACATTCATTTCAATATGAACACGTCTTTTTAAAAAAAAAAAAATACCTAGACGTTACAAAATGAACAAAAAAAATTAGGTTAACATAAAAAAAAATAGACATTAAGCACCGAATTATCTCCACCTGGAAAAAAACAGAAAAACTATTTCTCAATATGAAACGGGAAATAGTCAATTCATGAGGGATCTGCGTTGCATAAAGCGTTTATCACTTGCCTATTCATAAGGCTTCCTCCGTTTCTATTCAGTCAGTCAGAACAGGTAAGGTTCCATAATTTGCTGCCTAGTGACAAAAATCTGAAGTACTTCCAAACAGGGATCTTTCCGGTGCCGAGCTGGGCTGTGAACTATCTGCCATCATTACCACACAGTTGCTGATGAATTATTCCAGATTTAAATTACCCTCCTGCCAGGCCTAAGCACCAGGAAATTATGTATTTTTAAGATGTTTTCTTTGACAACTGTTAACTTTGCTCATTAATGTTATTAGCCTCCTGTTCCTGTTCATCATTTTTGCATATAAAAACAGCCTGAAAGAGTTGGTAGAACTAAAAATGCTATGACTTCTCATCATTTACCTTCAGTTGTTCAGCTGATGGGTCCTGGTTAAGATCAGCTAAATCATTTACTAGTTTATCCCTTCCTTTGCACCAGCGGCTTATCCTAAGCCTGAAGTAAAAAGAAGTGCACCAACACCATGCAGCTGCTTCTATCAGGTTTTATAGTAAAAATCCAACTTTGCAGCCTATGCAGAACTTTTTTGCCCCAACAATCGAATTTTAATTTTTACAGTCGAATGGCATTATTGCTTTCTGTCAAATTTGATAATGAAATTTAGAATAGCTCTTGACTGTTGCAGATTATTACTTCAATATTTTAAAAGGAGGAGAATGTGACAAGTATTCCAAACATTTTTTGGGAGTGTGTAAAGGTCTCCAAAATGCTGCACATCAGGAGTCTTTCCTTACTGACCCAGTGCCAAGAGAATGTCCCCAGATAACGACAAGGCTGTTTCCGCTGCGTTCTTTGACCCAGTTGTACACGCAGAGGGCATCAGTGGTCAGACCGGATTCAGTCGGCTCTCCGGTGGAATCTCCAAAACCTGCCAGAGATTGTCACATCATTTGCTATTCACGGTCACGTCAGTAAGCTGATCTTGAGAGCAAAACAGCCACAAGGTGGCAGTCACTTAGAGGAAAACCCTCATCAGGCACTGACCTGAAGCTGAACTGATCTCTTTTGACTGCCTTACAACAAACAACTCATCAAGCGCAACAAAATTAGTTTACAGTGATTATATGTCTGCAAATGATATTAAATCAATGTGAGAAGGTTTTGCTTTACAATCAATACTAAGGCAAAAAAGCACTGAAATAGAAAATATGTTTAAATAAGAGTCATAAATCTTCATTTGTACCAACCTCTGTAGTCAGGCACCAGGACATGGTAACCAAGAGCACTCAATATCTGTTGACACATAACACTTATTTGTCATCAGAATGGCCACAAAGACCTTTTAAAAGATTAATATGTTTGTATTTGTGATCACTCACTTTTGCAACTCCCACCCGATGAGGAGCTGCCCTGTTGGATTCATAAAAAAAATAGCCACAGAGCCAAAAAATTGGTATTTTTTCCAAAGTGTGGAACCTCTACTCTTTGTGTCTGCAGCTGTAATACAAATGCATTATTTATAATACCTCGTGCCTGTGTTTCCATGAAGATATATGAAAACTGGACTTCCATCGCTTAAAGTGTTTTGGTACCACGCCAAGTCTTTCCCCTGTGCCTCCTTCCACCGACTTTCAGGGACAGTGTGCCTTTGACGGTCAAAACAATGCACCGCTTAGAAATACAACCAACAACTGCATCATTAAAAAACAAGTGCTGTCCTTTAGTCTTAAGCTTTTAAAAGCTATGCTAGGAAAAAAAAGAAAAGAAAAAAAATTTAACTTAGCTTATGCTCACCATACGCCGAGGGAAATTCCTTCCTCTGATGTTAAGTACATGTTGATGGTGTGATTAAGGGAGAAATCAGCAGGTCGGCTGAGGTCAACAAAGAATGGCAGCCTGACTATAAACAGGAAAAAAGAGAAGTGATTTTTTTTTTTTCTGAGTAGCAAGCTAAGGATTTACAGTACTTCCAACCGGCAAACTGGATTTTCACATACTTCTGTGTGTGTAAACAAAGTGCTGAATTAATTCTGGGAGCATTTTCACCGAGAAAGGCACCACAACCAAGATAACAAAGAGGGCCAATAAGCCTTTTTTTAGCCACCCTTGGGACCTATAAGGAGACAGAGAAAGACAAAAATAAAAACAATGTGACTGGAGACTAGGGATGGATATTGATAAGATCTTATTGATTGGCAATTCTGCTTATCGGACAGATTCTTCAACTATTCCTCGATTGATTCTTGTTCCACTTTCTTTGTGTAAAAGAAAATAGGCATACGCAGGTTTTCAGCATGTTCACCTGAGACTTAACACTGTGTACAAACAGAGTGGGAAAAACGCTGGCAAGTGACTCAGGGGGTGCAAAATCTCCACGAACATGACTCACTGTTTTTGCATCAGTCATATAAACATGAAAGCATTTATAAAAGGTATAAAACAGTCTGGAGGCGTACAATTTCAGTAGACTAGGCCGTTCCTGTGTGCACCGACACCGACTTTCTTTCTTTATCCAAAATTATTATAAACTTCTGATGACTTTATTCTGCCTACCCCTAACTGTCCAATCTGTGTTAAAACACCAAATCAACACTACAGCAACACTAAAACGTTTGGCTCCCACTTCTCCTCTTCATGACATCTAAATTCAGCTGCATCCCTGCAGACAGTTTGAATGACTCAGCAAATGTGAGAAGCATCAAGTGAGGGGAGAGGAGGACGGGGGTGTGGTGAATGACTTTGTTGAGTGGTGCAAAAAGAAACCACCTGCAGCTCTATTCAGGCAAGATCTGAGAAACAAATAGCTGCCCCCCCCTAAAAAAATAAATAAATATACAATATATACAAATATTCATACATATATTCAGCCAGGTTTCACAATGAGCTCACCCGAAACCCTGGCTGATTGGGAGCCACACCCGCTTTCACACCTTGGCTCATGTGATTAGGTAGAGGATCATCAGGGGGTCCTTTTGTCCCTCTTTGGGGGGGAAACTCCCACTGGGTTTAAATCTGGGAGTCCCCACCATTGACCCTTAGAACTGAAGAAGCTTCTCGGATGAGAGGTGAAACGTCTTCAAGAAACTCAAAGAAGTCCAGACGCTTTTCTTTCCAAGCTCCTTAGACTACGATGACCTGGATGACTGAGAACCTTCACAGACACAATATATACAAATACAATCTCCCTCAGAGACACACTGAAGGGACTGTGGACCAGGTTGAGCAGATGTACTTGGAAATGCATACTCATTCCCACTGGTGTGCACCGAGCAGCTCTCCACATGTCGTAACAGTCTGTGGATGCAGCATTAATATAGAAACATTAATATGGGAGAGAAGAACTGAACGATCTAATCAAGACGGCAGGCTGTCATTGGAGTCAGTCTGGACTCCCTGGAGGCAACAGTGGAAAAAAGGATGCTATTCAGACTATTGCCAATTAATGGACAATACATCCCACCCCTTCCATTAACACTTTAATCAGGCAGAAGAGCCCTTTTAGTCAAAGACTGATCTCTCGGTACTGCTCGGGGGAAACATCTAGGAGGTCACTTGTTCCACAAGCCATCACTGTCTAAAGTTAACTCATTGAATTTATTATTCAAATCTTTTCTGAAAAAATAAAGTTCACTGCAGATTTTTAATGAATCACCTCTCTTTTTTCCTGTTTATAGTCAGGCTGCCATTCTTTGCAGGGTGACGCAATGAACCTTTGGTTCACTGGGCAGTCGCTCTGCAGAAGACGTGTCTGTTAGTGATGTTATATTTTAACATTTTCAAGACACTTCCAGTCCCTGACACAGTTTAGTTTTCAACAACACTTACAGGAATTCCTGTACTTTGGGAAAATGACTCACTTGTATTGCTCCACTAGTTATTGTATTGTTCCGTAGTGCGTTAGAATTTCAACATATGGCCATTATGCACGACATATTTTCAGATGTTTACAACAACGCCCTCTATGAGTTTTTGATATTGTTGTCTTCGCTAAATGCGTTTGCGCAATACTTCAATGTCCAATTATCTAGCTAACGACCTATCATCTCTATTATGGTCTAGTAAAAGTGTGCTTGTAGTAGTAACACCATATAGTGTCATGTAGTAAAATGCACCTCATGCGCTTCCAAACGTATAACAAACAGAATAATAAACTAAACGCGAAAACTGTCTTGGTGCAGACTCGAAGTAGAACTTTTAATTCCACTAGCCGTTAAAAGGTAAAAGCTAACGCAGTAAGGTAAGCTAGCTAACTCACTGTGGTGACCGTGTCCCCTCCTTCTTCTTGGATTTGGAAGACCGCTGTCCCCCGCTATTGTCGGAGGATGGCTCATTCTGTTTAACGTCCCTTCTCTTCATTATTTAATGTCAGTAATACTGAACAAAAATAGACTTTATCTATACAGCTAAACGTCTGAAACAGTTGTATGGCTCGCAAGGAACTTCAGCAAAGTTTGAGCGAAGTCTGTTCAAAGACCTGAAGTTTAATTCGCGGTGAAAGGGCGGTGCCAGAGGCTTTTAAGGTAGCACAGGTTTACACTACAAAGCACAATATATGTTACACGTGACGCGACCTTAAGACAGCAATCCAGACAGCTCGATACAGTCTGTGGCAGAGGTGTCAAACATCAGGTCCGGGGTCAGAGCAAGAGTCCAATCTGGCTCTCTGCAAGGCTTTGGAAAATGTGAACAGGGGCATAAATCTCGGATTTTTTTTAAAGCTTTTCCTCCTAATAAAAACCTGTGTCATGGCCATTCACTACAACCATAAAGTAATTAAGTGATAGATAAACAACTAAATGACAGAAAAGTCCCAGTTCTTTCACTATCGACTAAAAAAAAGCATTTAAAGGAGAGTCTGGGCAATGTCTGTGCAAAATACTTCTTAAAATTAAGTAGTATGTAAGTACTCTTCGGGAATACTTCTCCAGGCTACCTGAAGTTCCCCAACATTACTGACTGAAATGTATGGGCAGAAATCTGTGCCATCAGAAACTGAATTTGAATAAGTTAAATTTGAATTTGAATTACTCGGATTGAATCTGAATTGTAACTTGAATGAAAGCTTTTGAAAACTGAATTTGAATTAGTCTAATTTGAAATTGAATTTATGGTTTGAAAATGAATTGATTTGCTTTGAAACTGCATTTTATCCTTTAAAAATTCAGCTCTCGAATAATTTCAGATTCACTTCTCACCATTCAGTTTCAGTTCTACAATTCAGTTTTTGGGACTTACATCCGGTTCGGTTCAAGCGCAGATTAATAGAACTACAGACTGATAGCGTTACTGACGGAATCTACAGCGTCTTGAGCTGAATTAAGACTTCAGAAGTCATTCGTCATGTCGAATGACCAGCGGATAAACTCTCAGGTTGGTAATAAATGTATTACATGTATAAGAACAAGCGTCATGTTAACAAATGATAGCCGTACAGTAACCTTTATGCTTATTGTAGCTGCTAGCTAAAACGCTAATTTAGCGTAGTTTGCCCTGGATTCAGCTTTGACAAACAAATATGATCGTCTGTTTCTAGTAGAATTCCAAAGTTGTCATCTTGTACCCTGTCAGAGCCCTGTATGCTTGCAGAGACCCCTACAGTAAGGAAACATGCAAAACGCTGTCCAAACCTTTGTATTTGAGCTTTATTTATGTCTTACACAGCATCCCAACTCTTTAGCGAACTTAATAACTTTAGCTAAAGTGAATAGTTAGTCTAATTCATTAGTGCAGCATTACTGGATCACCTCTGTTTGAAGTGATATAATATGATATACAACTATCACTGAAACAGCAAACTTTGTAAATAAACAAACAACACTTCTCATTCTCTAAACGTTTGGCCACAGCTGTAAATTACACTATCAGTGCTTGTTCACTCTTGACAATAATTACATTTCTAAATTCTCTTTGTGCATTTACAGGTAAACAATATCTAATATTTTATCTAAATGACTGCTTTGTCTTTGAAAAGGTGAAGAGCCTGAGGCCGGTGACAGTCCAGTTCTACTCTAAGTACATCCTTACGGTGGCTCACAGGACAAGGCCACATTCCTGTCCTGCCAGAAGAGAAGAGAAACTTCAGAGTCTCCATGAAGTTCAACCACACCTGTCATATGGAATATGACAGGGGTCTCAAACTCCAGTCCTCGAGGGCGGTGTCATGCAACTTTTCCATGCCCTCGAGGACTGGAGTTTGAGACCCCTGCTGTATGGTGTTCATGCAGTTTTCTACCCCAGTTACAGCATGTCTGACTGCCTGTTCAGCATATGCAAAAAATATATGATGAGTTTAAGCATGTGATGACAAAGGCCTTCCATTATGGTGTTTGTCATCACATGTCACAGACATCTGGATGATCATTTGGAATAAACAAAAAAAACAAAAACTTGTTACTTCATCTTTTATCTTTATTATTATTATTGTTCTTATTTTACATTTTTCATTGTTAGGCATTGGGTTTATTTGTAGTAGTCCTTTCCAGCTTCTCTCCCTCTTCCATATTACTGTGTCAGCTTGTCAGCATCTATTTGGGGTTGGGAGTGGAACAGGAAGTAAGGAACACAAAGTGCCATTTAAACCAGTTCTTATATTTCAGAAGAAGGATTAATTCAAAAGAAATGACCTCAATGCCATATTTTATTTAGGAACCCAAGAGAGCACTTTGCAAAATAACACATTCTTATAATTTCACCCTCAGATGAGCCAAGCTACGACTGTCAGGGAAGGTGATGTAGGTACAGAGCATGTGAGAGTGGTTAAGTTAATGTCTCTTGTCTAGATGAAGGCACAGGAGGGATCAATGGCACGGCGTAGAGATTCAGTATCTTCAGTCTTCAGTGGACACTCCATTTCTGGCACAAAACACCTGTAAAAGATGGTCGATTTAGGAGGTGACCCGACAACTTCAGCCTGTCAAACATAGCAATGGAGCAGTATGTTTAAAAAAAAAAAAAATCTAATTAAGCATGCACTCAGTACCCTAAGAATTATCATGGTAGTTAAACACAGTGATAGTTGTATATCATATTATATTACTTCAAACAGAGGTGATCCAGTAATGCTGCACTAATGAATTAGACTAACTATTCACTTTAGCTAAAGTTATTAAGTTCGCTAAAGAGTTGGGATGCTGTGTAAGACATAAATAAAGCTCAAATACAAAGGTTTGGACAGCGTTTTGCATGTTTCCTTACTGTAGGGGTCTCTGCAAGCATACAGGGCTCTGACAGGGTACAAGATGACAACTTTGGAATTCTACTAGAAACAGACGATCATATTTGTTTGTCAAAGCTGAATCCAGGGCAAACTACGCTAAATTAGCGTTTTTAGCTAGCAGCTACAATAAGCATAAAGGTTACTGTATGGCTATCAATTGTTAACATGACACTTGTTCTTATACATGTAATACATTTATTACCAACCTGAGAGTTTATCCGCTGGTCATTCGACATGACGGATGACTTCTGAAGTCTTAATTCAGCTCAAGACGCTGTAGATTCCGTCAGTAACGCTATCAGTCTGTAGTTCTATTAATCTGCGCTTGAACCGGAACCGGATGTAAGTCCCAAAAAACTGAATTGTAGAACTGAAACTGAATGGTGAGAAGTGAATCTGAAATTATTCGAGAGCTGAATTTTTAAAGGATAAAATGCAGTTTCAAAGCAAATCAATTCATTTTCAAACCATAAATTCAATTTCAAATTAGACTAATTCAAATTCAGTTTTCAAAAGCTTTCATTCAAGTTACAATTCAGATTCAATCCGAGTAATTCAAATTCAAATTTAACTTATTCAAATTCAGTTTCTGATGGCACAGATTTCTGCCCATAGAAATGCAGCCCCAAACCACTGCAGATATTTAGGGCTGTAGACATTAACTTTGATCCCTCTCTCTTTACCTCTTGTGCAGATATTGATGACTAATTGAACCAATAATTTAAAATGGGGATTCCTCACTCCATAAGACATGCTCCCACTGAGTTCTTGTGTAATTTGACGCACCTCAGCCTTTCCTCCCTGTTTCCCATCATTAAGAATGGCTACTTGCCAGCCAGCCTTCCACTGATAGCATTTCTGATGAGGCTTCAATGAAAAGTAGATGGATCAACTGAAGGGCCAGATGCATCTTTCAGGTCCTGTGTCAGGTCTTAGCTGACGTTTTATGTGTTTCATGAAGACATGATCTGATACAGTATTTTAGACCTGACACTTCTTCTTTTGCCCCACACTTGTCCAGTTTTGTAAGATTTATTTAATAGCATGCTGAACACCGTGTAAATTGTTTTCAGCTAAGAGCCCTTAGAGAATCTCATTGCTGGTGCAAAAACATTATGTTGTCTGTCAAACTGTGTTATCTTTTACACTTTTTGTAGATTCAGCTAAAGCAATGAGAACATATCATGTGTTATGATACAGGCTGCTAGTGATAAAGTGCCAAAAAATACAATTTAAAATTGGTTCTTTGATAAGTGTGCTAAGTTATGCGCAGACAGAACTCCAGTCCATCCTTTGAGTAAGTTTATTAAGTGACTTAACAAAAAAAAACAAAAAACAAAACCTTTGAAAATGGTCAGCTACATGGACTGGACTGAAATTGAGAAGCCTGGAGAGCTACTGCTCAGGACCACTTTAAAATTACAAAAAGAGTCTTCCCCTCTGAAGGAAAATATAAATAAACAAATATTTGAATGTTTTTGTAATGTTATTACAAAAAAAAAATTTAAAAGATTCTTTCATTTCTACTGTCCAAGAAATCTAACCTTATTGTTTTTTGGGAAATACGCAAATTCTGTCTGTTTTACATGAAATTATTACTGGCCTAAAATATTATCAACTATTTAAGCTTTATTTATATAGAACTTAGAATATAATTCAACATGCTTTAAATGTGATAAATAAAATATAGGATGCAAAAAAGGAAAAGAAAGAAAAGAAAGAGATTTGCAAGCAAATCCACACCAAAAACACTAGTGCACCCTCACCGACAGTCTGGGAGGTTTCTATACTACAAGAAATATGTTTTAGATTTTTGGCAGCAGTCACATCGGTGGTGTGTTTAGGAGGAAATGGCAATAAAAACCTTCATGGGGAAAACCTTCACAAAGAACTGTCTGGAGGGTTAATATGAGCTGGGATTAATGCATCAAGCTTGACATGTTATGGATCAGATAACACATTGAAACCACACAGCGTGCACAATTATTGGCGCATTTTGACTTTATCATTATTTCTATATGCATATTTTCAAGCTCTGCATCACATGAATGATAATGATGATGAGGGAGACTAAATGTAATGAGGCCTAAAGTGATCCCACACCTTGTATTAAGTTGTAGGATTACCTCAGCTACGCTGGAGCACAACCACCTCTGAGTAAGAGTTCTCTGTGCTGTGTTGTAGGGTTCTCTGGTCAAACCTTGCTCTTGCAGTGAAAGTCGTTGTTGTTGACTGGCACTGTATAAATACAACTGAACTGAATCAAAATACATAAAGACTCGGGCTGCTGTTACTGCACATCATTACGCATGCATCAAAATAGTTCAGTGTGTATTGTCACTAAGCCATCACACCTCTCTGAAGAGCATTTGGGAGTCTCCAGTTGCTGTCTTAGTGAAAGTTGACTCTGAGATGAAGAAACGGACACTCCATGATTCAAAGGCTTATGACAGTTATTGAAATGAAAAATTGCTAGGATGGTGGATGCTCATATTACACACGGCCAAAGTTTCAAATAATGAGGTGGGTGTATGCTCTATGAGCCAAAAGCTGGGGCTTCATAGGGATCTAAACATTGCTTTTCAGTCATTTTTTTCTACTCTTGGCTCCATTAATGTGGTCATCTAAAGCATTCAGCTGTGCCTGTGAGCACAAGCCACTTTCATTTCTTTTCTGTGGAAGGAACAGCCATTGAAGACAAAGTTGGTTTAAAGTGACAGGGATTGCATTCTGTTTTTTATTTACCTTTTACACAGCACACCAACCTTTCTGGAATTGGTTTGTAATTGTGCGCATTTCCATGAGAAAAAAAAAACCCTCCTTGCAATGCATTTGCTCAACATCTAAGTTAGTTGTGACAGCAGTTTTTTTTTTATTTCACATCTTCTTTACATTAAAAAAAATCCCCAAATGTCATACATTTTCCATCACAACGATCTGAAAGCCTGAATGATGTGGCATGAAAAGGACACTTGAGAGGACCACTCCGGTTATACAAAGAAAAAGAGCAACGTCTCCAGTAACTCTGTCAGTGTTTGACAGGTGATATTTAGGATGCACAGCAGAGAAATGGCCTCTTAGGACCAGAGATGTCACTGAAATAAATTAAGAGGATGTTGCAGACGACTGCTTTAAGAACTGTTTGGCTTGGGCTGTATGAGGGAACCGACAGAGAGGACATTGGCTGCTGCGGTGGAGCCCTCTGTTAGCTGATGGGTCAGGTAAACACCAAAGGTCACCTAAAAACCACAAAATAACAGAGAGTCTGAGTTGCCACACACACAAACAAACACACAACCACACAAAGCATCTACATGTAGGTGCAGTAAATGCTTTTGACTGACCTTCCCGCTGCGGTAAGCAGACAGAGACATTAGCGGCTCTTTTGTTTTGCTTCCTGTGTCTTGGTCTATTCCAACCATGTGACATCTTCCACAATGTCCTGCAACCTTCAGGTTAGACAGAGGGAGCATATTCATTTTGGACAAATCCGCAGTTGAAGATTTCATCATTTATCTCAAAGTGTCAGCTCACCATGAATTGAGTACTGCCAATAATCAAGTGTGACCAATTATCCTCCTCAAACGGTTCGACACCAGCGATGACTAAATTGGCCCGGAAGCGGCTAATGACACTCTGTGTGTCAAGGAGCTGATCACCCTCAGAATCGTCCTGCCTGAGAAAGCAAATGTGGAAATTGCATGTTAGTTTGCCTTGCTGTGTAAATGACCCACTGTGATGCAAATGTACAGACATCGACGCATCCTGAATATTTCACTGGAGCCATGTGTATTTTGAATAACATGCCATGTGTTCAAACCTGCTGCTCATTAGGTTCTGAATGAGCTCCACGCTGGCACGGTTGATCATGAGATACTGAGCTTCATTTACCAGGGAGAGCGATGTGGAGGTGGCAGCTAGAAGGGAACAACTTCATATTAGCACAGTGAGCTGAGGAAAACATTTTCATTAACACTGTCGTTTAAAAAAGTCTGGTAATTGAGATTTTACTGAAATACAGCGTTTGGAAAATGTAAGTGAATCTTGGCACACATCAAAATGCACACTCACAATTCAACACACAAAATGTTTTGTTGGGTTACATGGATGAAATCTTCTATCACTGTGTCCTTGAAATATTCTTAAAAAAATATCAGAGAATGTACAAGGAAGTGACAGCTGCAGAAACTGTAGCAGAGAAAGAGCAGCCACAAAAAATGAGATGGTTATACCACAATAAATACATATTTGTTTTTTAAATTAAAAGGAAATAGCTATTGATTAAATATTATGACGGAAGTTGTCTAGTAAATAAAACTTGTCAAAAAATATTATACTGAAGCAAGAGTTAGTTTTTCAGACTGGAGAATTGCTCTCTGAGTGTTTATTTGTCAAATTGCCAGTTATGGCCTAACACACTTACAAATATTAAAGATTCGAGTGAAATTTCACTCGATATGAGGAAATTTACTCAGGCTGTGAAAACAGCTGCAACAAGTTTCTTAGTGCTCTACAGAAAATGGACAATAACCTGAGATTATAACGTTCCTAAAGACATAATCAGCAGTGGTACTGTACACTGGATTAGACCATAAACTGATGGATTCAGCCATTGTTTTCTTGACTCGGTGCTTTATTAATGCTATTATTGATTTTTTTTTTAAATCAGTAGTGACTCAGCAAGCTAATTTAGCAAGCTGCATAAACTATAGTGGTGGAAAACACAAATGCACTTTATTTTATGCACATGCAATTTTTTTGGATAGTTTGCACTATACAGAAAATCTATCTATCTATCTATCTATCTATCTATCTATGTATATATATATATATATACACACATATATATATACAGGGTGGGCCATTTACATGGATACACCATAATAAAATGGGAATGGTTGGTGACATTAAAGTCCTGTTTGTGGCACATTAGTATAGGAAGAGAGCCATGTGACACATCAAACTTATTGGTAATGTCACAAGAAAAACAATGGTGTGCTTGGTTTCAACGTAACTTTATTCTTTCATGAGTTATTTACAAGTTTCTGACCACTTATAAAATGTGTTCAATGTGCTGCCCATTGTGTTGGATTGTCAATGCAACCCTCTTCTCCCACTCTTCACACACTGATAGCAACACCGCAGGAGAAATGGCAGCACAGGCATCCAGTATCCGTAGTTTCAGGTGCTGCACATCTCGTATCTTCACACCATAGACAATTGCCTTCAGATGACCCCAAAGATAAAAGTCTAAGGGGTCAGATCAGGAGACCTTGGGGCCATTCAACTGGCCCTGACGACCAATCCACTTTCCAGGAAACTGTTCATCTAGGAATGCTCGGACCTGGCACCCATAATGTGGTGGTGCACCATCTTGCTGGAAAAACTCAGGGGCGTGCCAGCTTCAGTGCATAAAGAGGAAAACACATCATCATGTAGCAATTTCAAATATCCAGTGGCCTTGAGGTTTCCATTGATGAAGAATGGACCCACTATCGTTGTACCCCATATACCACACCAAACCATCACTTTTGTTGTTCCAACAGTCTTGGAGGATCCATCCAATGTGGGTTAGTGTCAGACCAATAGCGGTGGTTTTGTTTGTTAACTTCACCATTCACATAAAAGTTTGCCTCATCACTGAACAAAATCTTCTGCGTGAACTGAGGGTCCTGTTCCAATTTTTGTTTTGCCCATTCTGCAAATTCTGTGCGCCGATCTGGGTCATCCTCGTTGAGATGCTGCAGTAGCTGGAGTTTGTAAGGGTGCCATTTGTGAGTAGCTAATATCCGCCGAAGGGATGTTCGACTAATGCCACTCTCCAGTGACATGCGGCGAGTGCTACGCTGTGGGCTCTTGCTGAATGAAGCTAGGACAGCCACTGATGTTTCTTCATTAGTGACAGTTTTCTTGCGTCCACATTTTGGCAAATCCAACACTGAACCAGTTTCACGAAACTTAGCAAGCAGTTTGCTAACTGTAGCATGGGAGATGGGTGGTCTCGTAGGGTGTCTTGCATTGAAATCTGCTGCAATGACCCGGTTACTGCGTTCACCAGCTATCAACACAATTTCGATCCACTCCTCACGTGCTAACCTCTTCGACATGTCAATGGCTGTGATCAAAGAGAAACTTGTAAATAACTCATGAAAGAATAAAGTTACGTTGAAACCAAGCACACCATTGTTTTTCTTGTGACATTACCAATAAGTTTGATGTGTCACATGGCCCTCTTCCTATTGAAAAAACAAAAGTTGTATCCAAGATGGCCGACTTCTAAATGGCCACCATGGTCACCACCCATCTTGAGGAGTTTGCCCCCTCACATATACTAATGTGCCACAAACAGGACTTTAATATCACTAATCATTCCCATGTTATTATGGTGTATCCATATAAATGGCCTACCCTGTACATATATATCACAAACATAACTGAAGAGCCCATTTCAGTCACATAACATAGTGTAGGTGAGGCCAAACAATGATCGCCTACAGATTCCTGTTTCATCTATCAAGGCAGCCATGTCTTACAACTTAAAGCCTTTCTAGTATCCAAATGGATGAGTTGTTTAGAAAATCACACACTGTGTAGTTGTCATATAGTTGTACTGTTGTTATTAAGTGAGATCTAACCATAGAGATCAAAATTATATTTCGCAGCTTTTATGTGTATAAATTTGGGCATTTTAACATTGGAGTCTACAGGCTTTTACTCACTTTTGGAGTAAGCCTCAAGGCCACTCTGGGAACGGCAGCTTTTGGCCCTTATGTGCTTACATCCCTTGGCCTTGTTGCTTAGTTAGGATACAAATAAAAAAGTTGTAAAGCTATGCACTCTGGAGTTTGGGAAATGAAAGATGTCAGAAATATATACTAAACGCCAGGATAATCTGGAGACTTGCAAAAGGCAGATTTCAAAACAAAGAACGATCGGCATCTGCACAGGCGAGGCCGAGATGTCCTAATTTGCTGTAGTTTCAGACAAGCTCAAAAGAGACTGCAGTACAAGGGCACCGACTTCACATGGCTCCTCTCATCATACTCTTTCAAAGTGGTACGATAAGAAGAAATGTGGTGTCTGGATTTGTGTGCATTCATCTTCAAGGAGCATAAGTCAGGCCAGTGGTAGCAGCCACAAGTCCATTTGTTCATAACAAAGTGGGAGTGACTCTGAGGTCCGCACAGAGCCTCAAGTTCACCATCTGATGGGGAAATTTACGTCACTTATAAGTAAGTATTTCCTGGTATAATCCATGCTTAGATTCTCCCTGGACTCTAAATGTCCAGAGCTTTCAAATCCCTTATCTCCAGTTTGTAGCACAGGCTTTCCATTAAAATCCTGGACTCTCCATACCAGATTAAGTTCACTTTTATAAAGTCATATTAACCATAACAACTGAACTTGATGCACTTTATGCATTTATTTATTGTGTTTTGCTTGCCTTTATGTTAGTGCTGACACGGGACAGTACTACAATTTCGTTGTACTATTGTACAAAATATAAGTATACAGTTTTAAGCCATTGAGTTGTTACATTTAACTCATTAATCAGGTACGCACTATTTTTAGATAAGCACTTTAAATATACATATCTTGTGTTTACAATGGAACAGCCAATCAGAAAAAAGCTGGCTTAAGGCTGGGAGAGTGAATTAGCTAAAATGGCTTGTGTCAGAGTGGCTGCACACAAGCTAGGTATAAGATAAATAAGGATTGTTTTGAACTCTGAGTCATCCAAAGCTACTCTAGTGGAGCCCAAAAGAAAATATAGAGGATGAAATGAACATAATGGGGCATGTTTTCTGCTCCCTTATTAATAGTTTTCACACACTGCGAAGTGCAAAAGGAATCAGGTGTGAATGTTTGCTCAGTAGGTGTGATTTTTTTTAATCAAATCGCATGTTCCAGTCTAAATGAGGGATTCACATCCTTGGCTGAGAATCCCAGGCATACGCAGCGTTTTCACACTCTTTCGGATTACAATCTGACGCTCTTAAGCAGTGTCACAGAAAAAGATGTTGCCAGCATTACTGAATGCAAGGTCACACTGCTCGTGCACTGTATTCCACATAAATCTAGAGTAAACAGAGAAAGGCGAAGCAAAACAGGTGAAACGCTTGTACTGGTACCTTCACTAGGCCTTTTCTTCATTTCTCGGGTGAAATCAGGCCTTTGTTTTATCAGGCGGCACGGCTGTCCAAGGAAGTCTGAAAGCCATGATGCAGCCTCATCCCCAAAGTCGACAGTCTCCACCCTTGGGGAAGGAGGAAGATTATATTCAGGAGACCCCCGGGGGAAATCTACAGAGTTTTGATGCTGCTTACTATTTGCTGCGACATCTAATCGGAGAATCACTGGGTGAATGGCTTTTTTTTTAAAGCTTGTGACTCGTCATGTGGGGATCTGTCAGAGGAGATTAATATCATCTCCTGCTCCATTGTTTGTTTTCCCCTAAAAATGGTAAGCAGCAGGAATTTCATAAGAAGCTGGGAGAGGAAGGCCTTATAATGCCATCCACAAAGAAGGGGTAGCATAAAGAACCACGCAGGTAGGGAGAGCGTTGACACGAGAGGAAAACAAAGAACAAATGACATGTGTCACAATATTTCCTGCAGCTCATGCTTTTTGGATGTCTCAAACGCTGCCAGCTCACCTGTCACCACAAACTTTGCTGTGACACACCCTCGTGTGCGAATGATTGTTGTTTTCCAGGGGAACAGAAATGGTATCCATCCCTGTAGGGCGATTGAAGAAAAAACAAAACAAAAATCCTCTTTGAAGTTTACAGCACAAAAATCGGACTAACTGAAATTTAGATATATATTTTAAAAATGTATTCCCAGTGAGCCATGGACTGAGTGTCTGACCTGGTGCCTGCAGGAGCAATTTGTTGGAGCGAATGTGGACTTGGGGGCGAATGAGGCATAAACGTGGCTCCCTCTTCTGACTCAGGCAAACGCCGTTTCCATTCACCACCATCCAGCCTCTGTCATACAGTAAACCCAGCGGGCCCACCGGCCAGTCGTGGACCTGCATGAAGAGCAGACTCAAATCAAAACAGGTAGAGTGGAAGAAGGGGGAGAAGAGAAAAAGGTTAGAAAAGAAAGACGAGAGATAAGACTGGGCTGTTCTCAAACCTCATACGCTCCACAAGATTTGATAGGATAGATGTATATGTTGGTCAGAGTATAAGCCTCCCCATGGCTGTTTGAGTCTCTCAGTTGAAATCCCTTCAGTGATGCTTCTGTGGGCTTCTTTTCATCTCCTTTATATACTTCTCCATTAGTAATTTTGATTGAAGGAGATTTATTGGAGTCCTCTGATGCTGCAACAGCTCTTTTTAACTCCTGTAGCCTCTCTTGGTCTACTGTGACGGGTTTCTCTACGAAGCACTCGGCCACAAAGTTCAGGAACTTTTGACAGTCTTCAAATGTTGACATGTAGCCGAAGGACACTCGAACAGATCCGGTCGGCTGGCCATCCACTATGTCGATGTTGTCTCCACAGACGTGGCCGGCCTTGAAGAGAGAAAGAGAGAGAGAGACGTTTCATTCTACCTACGCATGCCCTTAACAGACTTTGACAATTTTCTCATTCTTTCATCTCTCACCTGCAGGTTCCTCTTCACCCGCTGATTGGTGATCCCGAGGAAGGACTGACATGCCCCCGTGTTGCAGAAGCAACCCGTGCGCACGTGAATATTGTACAGGTTGGCCATTCTGTCGACCTGTGAGTGAACGAAATTATTTCACCTCCTTTACATAAACACACAATTATTAGACTCTTATGAAATAGAAGTAAATTCTGTTTTCCACATGCACCTGCGAATAGCCAATTATCTGCCCATTTGAATCCATTAGGTTGAAGTTCAGGACTGCACCCTGTGTGATTGGACTGTCAAACTGGCCTTCGGTGTATATGTGAGCCACTGGTCTCCCGTTGCCATGGCAAAGACTTGACAGCAGCATGTAAGTGTATCGTGCCAGGCCGAACGTGTGCTGCTGGATGTTGTGCATGCCCCCTGAAGGGAAAAAGAAATAAACGAAGGTTGAGGGCTGTTGTTTTTAACCTGAGGCAGATTCTAAACAACCCGCATACGCATCATGATTTCGCTATTAAACAACAGATTGAATGAATCGCCATGCTCTGGCAACAGTACCTGTGATTCTGTAAAGAGCTTCAAATGCGTGATTTAAGCCAATGATGTCCAAGAAGGAGACAGTGCCATCTTCAAATCTTTATCAGGGAGAGAGAAAACATTGTGTTTCGAATACAGATGCTCACAACAGTGAGTTCTCAGAGACTATCTGGCGTTCGATGGGCTGTAAGAATGTTTTACCTGTCAGAAATATTTGCCGCCTGTACATAATAATCTTCTCCGGAAAGGTAAGCTGCTGCTGTGCCTCCTCCGAAATAAGTCTTTTTTAGTATGTCTGCTGCATCGTTACGGACAAGAAGCGCCCCCAGACCTGTGGGGAAGCCAAATATCTTGTAGAAAGAGATGGGAATGAAATCAGCAGGGCAGTCCTGTAGGCTTAGAGGCGAACAACTGACATAACAGGCTGCATCGAGCAACACAAACCAGCGGCCTTGGTGGGCGCACGCTGGGTAAAGGCGTCTCGCCTGGATGCCTTTCACATGGCTAAGGGGATACTTCCTCCCTGAGAAGTTGCTCTGTGCTGGGTAGCAGAAGAGGTGCGGTGTCTGGCAAATAACATCTTCAACTTGAGCTTCATCCTTTGCTCTGTTTTCCAATTCCTGCGGGGAGACAGGCTGGGTAACCACCCCCCGGCTAGAAGTCAGTCCTCTCATGCCAACTACAGAGGTATGGCTGTCAGTGAGGTAGCAGAAGTGACTCCCTGCTTGGCTCTCTGTGTGCGACCTCCAGGGAAAGCTCTCAGCCACTAATTTAAGAGCGGCTGTACAACCAGAAGTGAAAATCACAGAGTACTCCTCAGGGGTGGTGTTAAAATGCTGCAATACCCTGTAAGAAAATGTTTTCACTCATTTATTCCAGCAAAGTACCAACTGAAGGAGTTGCTGGCCCATTATTAAGGCTTTTGAGAGCATGCACAGACTTTACCTGTACCTGACCCGGTCCACCGTGTCATGTGTGAGTCTGCTGCTGGGGTTGTGGCTGTGGGGGTTTCCTATTTTGGGGGGGGGGGACAAAAAGGAGATACTTTTAAATTTCATGGCTCAATGAAAAATAACCACATAGCAGTAACACTTGGTGGGATTTTATGTGACTTGTCTCACCGTACAGATTGCTTGTAATGTCCCGGCAGTAGTCCTTAAGCACAGACTCGGGATACAAAGTAGCTGCTGCATGATCCAGGTATGTTATCCCTGTTTACAACAGAGGAGAAGCAACGGTTTACAGCCAGCGGTTCCGTCACTACAGCTGCTGCTCAGGACTGAGCACAATCATTACCTTTAATCCGCGTGAACTCCTGCTCGATCACGTCTCTGAAGTTTTCTCCATAACCGTAGCGCCCCGAGACCTGCTGAAAAGTTTCAAAAGTGCAAAGTTGGTGGAAAGCCATTATGACAATTGTTCCGGTGAACAAAGGTTACACAAAACACAGCGGGACTGCTCCTGCTTCAGCTATTTCAAACACAGTCCTTATCACCGTGTAGGTTACTGATCGACTCTGTGAGAGTGTAAAGTCCGGCGGACGGAAGCTAAGCTTTTGTAGTCCTCGTCCATTTGTAGTCCTGGTGCGTAAGACAGGCCGACCCAGCAGATGTTGGTGTTACTTTAATTATTATCGGTGTAATTACTATTTACTATTCCGCTAGAAAGACGGAAGAGAGCACCAAAACATGTTGCCTCTTGGACCAATCAAGACTGCTGTAGCTGCACTGTGGTCACGTGACTCGCTTAAAAAAAATCTCAACCTTCGTGTTTGGCCAATTTTTGTAGAAGAGCATCAGCTAAACGGTGAGAAAGGGAGGCAGACTTAAAAATGTTTAGCTTGGAGGAAACAAAAGTCCTTAAAATTTTACACTGGTTTTTAATATAGGTTAGTTGAATCTTCTAATCTTATTGGGAGGCCAGGTACTCTCTGTGAATGTGATTAAAGATAAGTGAGAGTCATGCACTTGTAAGCAGGGGCGATTTTAGCCCATTTTGGGGGTGAAATCGTGCTGAAGCGCCCCCAAAATGAATCAAAGCACCCCCAAAGATTTCTTACTTTTTTTTGACAGTATTTGCTGTTTGTGTGACACACTACTAAAAATATAAAAAGAATACAGTATTGTACTTGTTTGAGACGTAACATTTTAACAACAACAGTAGAGATAATCCCCCCCCCCTCCCAAAATGGTTTGTTCCAGCTCGCCTTGCTGCCAGAGCGATGGTGGCTGAGACGCAGCGGAGCGGAGGTGTGTGTACCTGGCTTAAAACAGGACATATTCGCTGCATTTAACCTTCAGTAACTCTTTATATAGTTAGGTAGGAGTCAGACCATGTTTCTGTTTAGCTGAAAAACATTACACCCAGGTAACCTGCAGTGTTGAAAACGTGTTTCCCGACGATCTTTGCTACCCTACAAACCGTCCTACTCATTGACTGTTTCTACAGTCAATGGTCCTACTCTGTAGTAAAATCAGTGACATTTGACCGTCCTGTTGCTCCCATTGAAATGTATACAGCCTATTGAAAATCTAAAACTTAAAATTGTCCGTAGCCTGCTGTTGTTACCACTGTCCTGTTTGAAATGGATGCTAACTGACTGGATGTCCATTAACCTTATAACTATTGTTGTGTGTGTGTGTGTGTGTGTGTGTGTGTGTGTGTGTGTGTGTGTGTGTGTACAGAGAGACAGCCAGGTTCATAATGGATATAAGGACGTTTTATCAAAAAAAAAAAAAAAGGAGCCACATTCAGGTAAAAGTGTAAAATCAAATGATCCGTCAATCAAGAATAACGTTGGATCAGTGTTTCAATATTTATATCTTTTATTAGATGTTCATGTGGTTTGGTTATTTGCCTTTTGGTTGAAAGTACACTGAAAGAGGACTTTTTGTTAGTGATCTTAATAGCATTGTTTTCATATTAATGTAATTTTCCATCTAACTGTATACAGTCTATTTGTGTATGATTGCCAGTCCAAAGAGGGAGAGGGGAATATGAGGAGAAAGTACAAGGTCAGGAAGAACCAGGTAAGAAAAAAGACAGGGAACAGTGACAGGCAAAACAGAAACTGTTAAACTGACAAAGAGAAAAAACCTGATTTTACTCATACAATCTGGAAGTTGTTTTCTCCCTACCCTACATTAAAGCTGCTATACAGAATCTACAAAACAAACTGGGTTGAAACATTTTTGACCCTCTTTAACAACATTCCAACATAACATTATCATTGATTGGGGAGATTAAAATTAATGATATATTTTTATGTGGTTCAGCCACAACTCTACTAAAACCTCAGCCAGTAATAGGTAGGCCAACTTTTGGACCGTCCAGTTGTCTGTATGACTGCCGCAATAAGTATATCACATTTGCACACTATCAGAAAGTGCCAAACAGCCCTGGTGGAGTGAGGAGCTGTAAAGAGAAGCAGAGTGCTCTGTTTATATTCTAAAAATGTTTTAAGCTAGCTTGTTTCAAAGATTCTGTACAGCAGCTTTAAATGTTTTCCAAAAGCACACATACACTTATCAGTGTTTCTCAAACTTTTTACAGTGTGTACCACCTGATAAAATGTCAAGCTCTCCCAAGCACCACTATGAAAGCATGAAACTCGTAAATCTTACAACACAAAATTAGTATTATTAAATTAGTCAAATTAGTATCTGCAGTAAAGATTTTTTCATACATTGTATACATTCTACCACAGGCAAAGTTGCCTCCATTTTATAGTTTTTTATTAATATTTTGTAATAATTTATTTGTAATAATTTATTTTGTTTTGGGAGTATTTTTTATGTATCTGTATTATATTATACATACACATTAAAAGTGAATCTCTGTCCAAAAAATGCAGTCAGTTTACTTTTTACTCACTATGAGCATCATTCATTTTTCTCCCCTGGTAATTAAGGTTAGGATATGTATTTTTTTTATTCCAATCCATTCTTCTTTTGCAGCATTTAAATAAACTTTATCAGATTTGATGGTTTTGTTACAGACTTTTTAAAAAAGTGTTTTGTTTTTCTTTCACAAATGTGGGGATTAAATTGTGTTAAAATGTACAAAACAGTGATGTCATGTTTTGAGACGAGGACCCAGGCACAGAGAGACTTGTTGAATTTAAGAATCTTATGATTTAATAAAGAAATTTGCAGACTTGCACAGAGATGGTAAAGTTATGATGACTGATAATGGAGACTAAGACAACAGACGATGAGGACAGGGAGGAACAGGGGTTTAAATGCACCAAAGAGACAGTTATAGAGAACTCGGGACAACTGGAGACATTTAAGGATGCAGGGACCGACAGAGACAGGGAAGAAGTCTCATCGTGACGTGTAAAGTTTATCTTGCCTGGCTGGGCAGCTCTCTGGGTGCTCAGCACCCCCAAAGCTCTAATCCTAGAATCGCCCCTGCTTGTAAGTCTATACTACCTTAAAAAAATGTGTTTTATATTGTGTGATTTTATATGTTTTTACTGTTAAACAGATGGTGCTACGGGAAATAAAACCAAAAGGTGGGATACAGAGAATTTCATTAATCAACATTTGTTAATTATCAGATTAAATATTTTTAACACATTCCATACTGGAAGATTCTCCTCGTCATCAGAGGGCGCTGGCTGTAGATGGAAAGGAAACAGGCATTTTGAAATACATGCATTATGCACGTACATATGCTTCTGGCAGCTGATGAGAGATCTGCACTGACATGTAATCTATAGCTGTCATTTTCATATATGGGGCATCCATTAGATTTTTGAGTGCGTTGTGTCAGCCCAGCAGACGTGAAAATTTCACAGGTGCTAAGCACATATATACATTTAAATAACATCATGAGCATGAACTGTGTATTCATCCTTTACAGGCATTAAAATTCCTTCCAAGACATCTGAAATCACTGCTTTGAGTAACAAGCATGAGAAATTGCTTCTCAGTACCTCTTACATGTCATCTGACTCCTAGCCTCGCTGGCTAACAGGGTGCACAAAGGAGGGCATTAATCAGAAGTGACTGATTAAAAATATTGATTAGTTCATAATAATACCGTGTAATGATTAAGATGGGCTAGCTAAAGAGCTAGAAAGCAGTGTGTATATTTGATCCTTTATCTAGTTTTTCCCACATGGGTAACCACTACATGTACTCTGCTTTCAGTAACTGTAACTGATTACACCAGCAGGTCTAAGTAATCACTTCACTGTAATCCAATTACATCTAATCCCCGACTTTTTAATCTAGTTGACAGACAAGGTACATGAAGGAGAAGAAATTAGTCACAAGTGATTGGCATGAAATGCCAGATCATCTCATGGTCTCTGAAAGGATAGAAATAGCTGTCACATACTGTGTCACATGCTATGCCCTTGAATGCTTTGATGCTCCTCTTGTGCTTCTGATTCTGCTTGCAGTTTGGACACAAAGAGACACCCTGTTGAGCCTGTTTTGTTATAACTGGATAAACTTTTGCTTACTTTTACAGCTTAACCTCTAACCTTGTCTTAACTCTGAAATAAAGGTCTCCTAAAAAGTGAAGCGAGTCAAATCAAGTCAGCATCGACACTTATAAAGACAGCCTTCATTCTTCTGTTCTCACGAGGACATTACTCTTTTAATCATAGAAGTGCAACTTGGAAGCTGAATTGAAATCATAGCTGAGAAGTGAATGTCTGCTTACATGTCTGATAGACGGCCATGAGACTCGCAGCAGCCATCATTGTCTCCGTGCAACGCACTGAATAGTAATTAAATATGCCACTTATGCTTCACTGATTCATTTCCTTCACAATTTTGGGGCTCAGCTGAATACATTTTTTCTGTGCAGAAGGGCTGTATTGTATCCAGTATGGCCTCATTACAAGGGCAGAAGGGCTTGTTGTGGGGGAGGGCAGAGGCCGTATGAAGGGGGGGTGGGGGGTGGGCAAAGCCCCCCACGAAGACGTTGTGCTTAACATCACTAAATACCTCACACGCCACATTGTCCTTTCCAGCCCTCAATTAGTCAAGTTTCTTGTAGGAAAGCACAGATTTCTTACAAGGAGATTTATTTTTAGAGAAAATCCTGCCCTGTGCTGGCAGGAAGCTCTCAGAAAATCTAATGAAAAACACAGCAGTCATGCAGAGTCGTTAGACACGAACCAACATCGGTTAACAAAGCTTCTCTTCACCATCTCACCGCGCTTTTTTGATGACTGCAAAAGGCTAGACCTTCCCGGGTCTTTTTGTTGTGGTGTAACTGTAGCTGGTTCTATCTTTGCTGGACACTGTCCAGCCGGAGAGCCTCTTTGCCCTGCCCTTAGGCCTCTTCAGCTAGTGGAACTCCATGCGGAGGAACGCCTCTTTGGTGACTGTGACAGGGAGAATTAGGCAAGAGATGCGGGTTCACTTGCCCTGCGTAGGGGCTTATCTTGGGCTAAGCTGAGGGACTAATAGCAAAGCCAGCCTCCGCTCCAGCCGGTCTGAGGGCACAGGGAGCCATCTGTCCACTCTGTGGATAACTGACAACAAAGGGTCATACGTTGAGCACGGACTACAAACTAAAACGCCATTCTTTTTGAATACCAGAAATAAGAGCACGGAACCAGTATTTTGTATATAAGGTCAGTACTTTAAACCACTCATTCTTGATGCATTACAGGCCTCGCACTGGGCTACAAATGCAAGCTGGTGATTGTTCACTGAAGAGAATTTGTTGGGAACATTGTTGCATACTACAGTAACCTTGGGGTTTAGCCAGAAAGAAAGCTGAAGTTGTTGCTGGTGGACTTTTAATGGAAGCTGAATAATGAGAGGCTTTGTTTTAATGCACTACTCCTGACTCCCATTAGGTTGAGATAATTTGAGCTGCTTGTTTTTCCTGTACTCTGTGCCGTGCTGTAAATGCATTTTGTTGCACCGTTCCCCTAAGAGATAGTTTGGGCTTGAATTAATTAACACATTAAACCAGACATGCGATGAATCTCCAATACTGGAGGCTTTGTGTTGATGGAGGAATGCCACACTGAGAGGACTCACACTTATATTCTGATATGTGGTGGCTCACAAAATAGCTATAAATAGCCATTGCTCGAGATTTTTAAGAAGCGAATGCTGTTGGCTTGTTGTGATAAGCAAGATAAGTAATTTGAAACATTGTCTTTTAAGAGCATTGCTCCTAAACTGGAGAACAATTGCAAGTGATAATCTCCTGAAATGCTGTAATTTTATCAGTACTGTTTCAATTTCAAAATGTTCCATCATTCTTCGTCTTAGCCTCCAAATTTGAATATATTTTCATACGAAATCCTTCAAGTAATCCACTTAGACATTGTTCTCCATTTCCCCCGAGGGATAATACCCTGTTTTTTATTGTCTGAAGCACACTTCTGTCTGCCTGTTCCCGGAGCTGAGTTCCTGTAGATTATCTGTTTTATCATGTATACTCTGTGGGTGCTGTTGTGCACCAGCGTTTTGTTCGGGAAGTCTTGAGTGGGTGCCTGCATGCTAGAGGTGACAGAAATAGGTCAAAAGGGTCTTAGCATTAGCTAAACAAATCCCGGCCTATAGGATTAGACAGAGATGTTTCGCTTTATTCGATGTATTCACAGGAACTTTATAATGATGCACAGAGGAGAGAATAGCTGCGCTTCTTGTTAGCAGAAAGACACCCTCCACTTATTCAAGATATTGGTTGGATTAAGGCCTTTAGCCCAGTCTGGTATTATCAACACTGGAATGTGCTAGAACAATACCATATTGTAAGCTTCTCTCAGCTGCTGGAAAACCCCGTTTTTGTTTGCTTGTCATCACACTGATATTACCAACATTTTAACTGGATAGCTCCTGAATGAATTTTGTTGTTAGTGCTAGCATGTCTTAATCAAACCCACACATTCACGCTGTTCTTCTTTTTTCTAGGTGTGGAATGGCGGCACAGAGTACTGTATTTATTGGTTTGTGTGAGTATAAAAGCTGGGATCTATTGGAAGGTCATAAAAATGACAGTTTTTGTGAAACACTTGGCATTGAAGGGTTATCCGTCTGTACATATGTATGAGGCTACAGCCTGTTAGCTTAGCCTGTTTCAGTCCAAAGGTCACTAAATCCTTGACTGGGTTCAACAGCTCCTGGAGAGCTCCACTGTTTGCCTGCCAACTGGTTGAAGCAAGAAAGGAGGCAGGCAGATAAACCATAGTGTGTTGTTTTTGTGATTCATTCTTTTATTGATTAAACAAAGATGCAGAATTGTGTCTTCATGCTAAACTAAGCTGACTGGCTAGAACCCTACTTCATAAAGACAAATGAATACTGTCAATCTTCTCATCCCAGGGGCGTAATTTCCAGGGGGGGTTAGGGGGGTTATGACCCCCCCCAATAATCAGACCCTACCAATATAACCCCCCATTAATAAAATTATGAATTATCTTGCTTAAATAGGCTGTTGATTTTCTTTACTCATTTCAGGTATTACCAGCAAAATAGTTGCATGTTTAATCATGTTGGAATTTACCCAGATTTATTTATTTATTTAGACAGAGATCTCGACCCCCCTGATGTTCAGCACAAAGTTACGCCGATGTCTCATCCAACTCTTTATTAAAAAGTTAACAGGTGTACAGTACTAAACAAAAGTCCTGATTAACCCCTCATTTCTGTATATTTTTATATCAAAATGGAAAACAGATGTAGTGATTTAGTTAAACAATACATGGAAATACAGTAGACAAAGCAAACCTGACCACCTTTATTCTTCAACACAGCCTGAACTCTTTTAGACAAGCTTTCTTGTAATTTTTCTAAGTAGTCTTCAGCAATACTTCTCCTCCATTCAAAGCTCTTATTTAGATGTTGGCTGGCTTTTGTTCTTTTCTCTGTCGAGGTGATCCCACACTGCTTCAGTAATGTTGATGACCAGGCTATGGGGAGACCAATACATGACTGATAGTGTTCCATTGTGCTTTTGCTGCATTGGCAGTGTTTTTTGGATCAATGTCATGCGGAAAAATGACATTGCTGCCTATCTGACGCATGGTGGATGGAAATCTGACAGTACTTTTCTGGATTCATGATTCTACCAGTTTTGACGACATCTCCAACACCACTGGCTAAAAAATATAGCCCCAAACAATGACAGAGCACCCACTATGTTTTACAGATGGCTTTAGACATTCACTGTTGTACCTCTGTCTGTGATGTATGTCTTCCTCACTTCATAAGACCTGATACTTTTGACTTTTTGTATAAGTCTTGAGTAATTCGGCATACGGCCTTTTCTCCCTGTTTCCCTTAAGGATGGCTTCTTCACAGCCACCCTTTCCACTGAAACAATTTTTTTTGGACAAAGTCTTTTTTATATATTTTTGTATATGTGTATTATATTTTATATTTTCTCATACATAACAACATGCAATATGGAGTATATGAATGAAAATAAGAGAACAACTGGTTGTGAAAAACTAGCTTTTGAGTGAGAAGCAGTCAGTATTTAAAACACCTTTAGAAATCCTGTAGAACTATTGGTCAAACTCAAGTAAAGTTTGGCTCCTTGGATGCAAAATATAAAGAAATGAGAGATGGTTGTCATTAGGCATACTGTTAAAACGTTAGAGTAGGATTGACTTTAACTGCGGATTAACTGGGAGCACTTCATGCATGCTTGCCAACAGCAAGCCACTATAGCCAGTATATTCCTGCTTTCTCTGACGTGACCAAGATTTCAGCTAAAGCAAATCTATCATTTGCAAAAAGGTTTTAGATAATGTCTCACATGTGAGTGATTACTAAGTTAGTCCACAATCACATCAATCTCTTGTTAAATTACCTTTTTTTTCTCTATTTAGATTATCTTGTTTATTAGCTACAAACTCAGCGTTAAAAGTAAATAGAAAAATCACTTCTCAGCAGAACCATGATGATCTAATGAACACTGCGACCTTGGCGCTTTATAGACTTGAAGTCGTCTCTCTGTCTGTTACGGTGCAATAAGCTGGCCGTCCTTCACTGCATCGAGACATTCTTTATTTGTTCTACAAATACAAAGAATTGGATACGCGGCCACAGCAGAGTCGACATTGCGTGGTGCCGGTGTGATATTAAGAGACACGTCTCTCTCTCTGTCTCTTTCTCACACACACAGACACACACATCAATTGATCCTCAGGCCTCCCCAGCACAAGTAGCTTCCTTTATATCTTATCTTCTCCAAGAGAGTCACACAACTTGTATTTAGCCGGAACTAAAGACACAGTCCCATGTGAAGATTGCACGTAGCGATAGGCTTATCTTCCCCCGCTCACAACTACATGATCAGAAGACAAGCAACAATGGTCCATGACTCTTCAGAGAGCATCATTTAACTTAAAAATCCCCCAAAAGGGTACGTGGCTCCGTACAGCAGCATAAAAGTGAGTGTTCCATCTTTGGAGAATTTTCCACTTACTCAACGTTTATCCTAGTTAAGGTAATAATCCACAACAATTTCAGATAGAGGTCTACTTCATCTATGCCACAGATGGATTCCACAGTGGTAATGCAGCTTACACCCACTTCATGAAAGCTTTTAACATTTAGTTAGCCAGAAAGGTCTTTCCAACTGAATCTTGTTGAGGAAAAGAAATGATGCATATTTCAGGCCGTTCTGGGAATTTAGCTGTAAACAGAAGGACAGGGTAGTTAGCACGAGTAGTGAGGATAACCCAAAAATCTCAGGTTCGCTGGAAATTCAGAATAAAAAGATAAAAAGCAGCAGTACCCGATGGAGGCCTGAATGAAACCCTGTACATAAATAGTCAAATGTTACAGCGGTAATGTTCACTTCAGTCTGCATGCATTGAGTTTACATGATATTTCCTGAACTACCTGAAATACTGATAATTTCTCAATCCTTGCAGAGTGTTTTACTTTACATCTGGGAAAACGAGAATGTCTGACAAGGAAGAAATGGCTTCAGATGGGAGTTTGAACGTTACACTGACGCTGAGGCTGCTGATGCACGGAAAGGTAATGGACATTTGTAAATAGTTCAAATCATTCAGTGCGTTTTTGTTGTAATAGCCTAACGGTCTCGTAATAGCTTTTAAAATGTTTACATCCTGCTGAAAAACTGTTGAGAGAACATCTTGTGTCCCGCTACTTTCTAACACGCTGTTATCTTTTCATCCGCAGGAAGTTGGCAGCATAATTGGGAAGGTAGATTTATTTTACAATCCATCACCATTTATTGATTTTTGGCTGTTTTATTTCTGTTTGTCTTGTTATATTCCTCTTATAAATCCAATCGAACTGACTTGTTTTCCTGCCTGATTTCAGAAAGGAGAAACAGTCAAGAAAATGAGGGAGGAGGTGAGTGTTTGCTTTGACATCTGTAATGTGAAAGGGCGTATAATTTCACGTTGTTGGGCAGATCGAATCAAATCACAGCTGGAATAACTGCGGGGCTTTGCTTCCAGAGTGGCGCTCGCATCAACATATCAGAGGGCTCGTCCCCTGAGAGGATAGTCACCATCACAGGACCTACAGAGGGCATCTTTAGAGCCTTTTCCATGATTGCGCAAAAGTTTGAAGAGGTACGCCCAAAAGCATGAAAGACGCTGGCTGCACCTTTTCTCCAGTCTTGCATCACAACACGCACACACACACAAAAAGACTTGTCAAATAACGCTGATGTTCCGTACAGTCGACACTGAAAAACAACATATTTTGGAAATCTCCCTCAGGATATTACCGCAGCAATGACAAACAGCAACGTGACAAGCAAGCCACCTGTGACACTCCGCCTGGTTTTCCCGGGGAGCCAGTGTGGCTCACTGATTGGCAAAGGAGGCTCAAAGATCAAAGAAATCCGAGAGGTATGAGTCGTTTTCTTTCTTTTTTTTCATTTTGCAGCAGGAAGTTGTTTTCTTGCACCCAAACAAGCACAGAAAACAGTCTCCCTGGCGCTCTGACACCCTGAGTATCAAACACTCAAGTCAAAATCTTCTTGTTTTTCTCTGCCTTAAACTACGTGAAGCTATGTGTATGTTTTCTGGAGGGGTGGCGGGGAGGGGGGTGGGTGAAAATCCCATTGATTATGCCTGTGAGGATGAGCAGGGCCTGAATACTCATTCTGAATGGACAATATTTGTGTGCGCCTCTTCAAATATTGGAGCGCACATTGCTATTTGGCTTGCAGCTGCTCCCTGCATGTCAAAATGTGTTCAGGATAATTTGTGGGGTGCTCGAAACGGCATTTCAATCTGGGTGATGGCGTGCTCTTTTCAGCAATAAATAGCCTTTGTATTTTCTGTTGTCTGGTGATGTTAAGACCACAGGCGCTCAGGTTCAGGTGGCAGGAGACATGCTGCCGGACTCCACAGAGAGGGCTGTCACAATCTCCGGCACTCCACAGGCCATCACTCAGTGTGTAAGACACATCTGCTCTGTGATGCTGGAGGTAAGCGCTGTCAGCCAGCAGATGATCTTCACGTTCAGCGGCTCTATTTAGAAGTCAAGTATGTCACATTTATTTAGAGAGCAGAGGAAGGTAGTAAATTCAGGATGTCTTCAAAGCTAAAGCCCAGATCATTTATATTGATAGTTCTTAACCTTGTCTGTCTGATGTACCCAGACGTGTATTATATAACAAACATATAAACTGGATATGGATGCACTACTTTTTCCATATTGTTAAAATGTCAGCGTTTTGAATCACACTGTACTGTCAAAGCTCCTTCACGTTTTTAGACCCCCGTTTTAAACTTTTCTCACACTGCCCATCGCAGCACATGCTCTTAATGTATTCTGAGGAGCTCTGAGTTTGGATTTTGGGTTTAGTATCCACTTGACCTCTTTCTATTTTGATCAAAAACTTGCCAATTCCCCATTTTCAGCTGTGCTCCCAGTTGTATCGCAGTTTTTTTTGGTCCGATCTTTTATGTTACTTTCTCAGCAGATGAATGGGGTATAAAAAGATTCAGGCAGTGCTATAAAGGAGGATATAAAACGCATCAATGCCAGCGAGAGTTCTTTTTCTCAGCTGCGCCAGTGTATAAATTTTTCTCCCTTTTTGGTTTGCACGACTGTGTCTCCAGTCTCCACCAAAAGGCGCAACTATTCCCTACCGTCCCAAGGTCATACCTGCTGGAACCCATGCAGTATTAGCACCACAGCACTCTGCACAAGTAAGTAGCCATAGGGGAGTTGTTTAGCTCTGAATTTAGCTGATTTAAAGACAAGCAGCAGTTGAGTGGACTTATTATTTTGTGTGGTTTCAAAATTTCACTGATCATCAGGGGGTGTTTCTGCTACTAAAGGGGCAAAACGGTGTAATTATACAACCATTAGCTGATCATATTTACATGCATTTAGCCAAACATTTAGGATTAACTTGCTTTTACATGAATAATTTACATATTGTGTCTAAGGCTGATGTTTTCCACGAGCTGCCCAGGCGCTGTCCTGAATTTGGCAGAGTCTGCTTTGACCTATCAGACATCTGTTTATGTTATTGGATTTGCAGCTAATGGTCGGAGAAGGGGGGGTAAAAAACAGCAGATGACATTTAGATGAAATTCCGTCAGATCTATAAACATTAGAGCCATGGAAAAGGGGAAAGGAATGGATTTTCACTGCACTGACTTTGCTCTTGATGCTCTGTGACAAATTCATTTTTCAAGTAACACGTTATAACATGTCTGCACCACCCGCTTACATAACCGTATCTCATCTGTTCTTCCTTCCAGGCCTTTGCAATTCCAGGGCAGTATGCTTTTGCACATCAAGATGTAAGTATGTTCATTTGAGTGACTGACATCAGTCCTAATGACCTACTCCTGCCCACTCCTTCCAAGCCACCGATACGCCCTCTGTGTACCCTACTCTGCGAAGATCAAATTTCAGTAACCCTGATCTGTTGACTTTACTAACACTAACCCACGGTAGCAGCATGCACTGATTGAAATGGAAATGAAGATTTGAAGAGTTCATGATCACTTGTAGCTTTGTAGCCTGAGATGTGACTGTATTTTCAGATGACTGCTATGAGAAGTCAGCATGCTTTCTGAGGAAAATGAATCTCTTGATACTGACACTATGTGTGATGTTTGTGAACTTCAGATTGGCTCTGTTTTGTAGTTGTCAGCTCCTCTGAAATAATCCAGTTTGATTGGTTAGCTCTAACTTCCTTCCTACCCTGCAGTTGACCAAGCTTCACCAGTTGGCTATGCAGCATATCCCCCTCCCTTCCCTTGGGCAGAGCAACCCTACCTTCCCTGGTACGTACCCATGGCTCCCCAGGGAAGTCCATCTATCCCTCTCTCATCACTCCTCTTCGACTCACACCATCAAAACACTGCTGTCACTTCAGTGAGGATCAAGGATTTCTTTGAGAGTAGACGGTGGCTTTGCGGTGATGTGCATGCATCTGCATTTCATCGATTTTCACATGAAAATAAGATGAAAAACAAAACAAGAACAATCAACACAATTGTAGGTTTTTAAGGTTAAGCCACCCAGCTTTCTTTTTTTTTTACCTTGAAAGTTAGTCACTGAAATATTTATCACTGAAAAGAATATGCGACAGACTGAAGCAGACAGAATGATATATAAGCTAAAAAAGGAAGAAAAAAAACAGCAGCTTTCTCTGACAGGGAAATGTGAAAAATGTCAAAAATATTTACAGTTTAGTAAATATTTAACCATTTCTCACCATTTCTCCCATCAAACCCAAATTTCAGCCCCATTTGCCCAGTTTCCCTCTCCAAAGAAAAACCAAACAAAAACAAATCCTAAGTTTTTGACCCCATCCTCCACCTTTTGCAACATTTCTCCTCCAAATCTAACACTGTCTTGGCCAGACCATCCCTGACCTCAACCACCCCACGTACTCATATATTCCGTCACAACTAACTCAGCACAATACATTACAATATTTTGATTACATAGCAAGTATTGGTGTGGTAGTCATAGTCAAGCAGCATGTATGTATTATGTATATATGTATTGTCTTTTTAGAATGATTATTTTGCCCTATGCTATTTTCTGCTTCTTAATTTAGCAGTGTAACAGTGATAAACTAGACAAAGTAGGGCAACTTGTCGTGCTATGAAAGTGGAAGCCATTAGTGCCAAACTGTTGGTAGCGCTCCTTGTCCTACTTTGCAGGATTGGATGCATCTGCCCCCACAAGTTCACAAGAGCTGGCAATACCTAATGATGTAAGTGTTACATTGTTTGTGTTCTCCCGGCACTAAAACCTGTACTGATAATCTCCATGCATTTGGCTTCATTAAAACTTTCTAGGAGGACAGCTATAATGAGGAATTGTTTGGACACAAATGTTTCACCTACTTAGCTGCGGAAATTAAATAGTCCTTGCTTTTGGCTGACATAGATTATTGCAAAAGGAATCCACAACAGATTTATTGAAAAGATGTCTACGGACCGCTGTTAGAGGACTGTTAACTGTGCTGCTTCAGACACAGACAGTCCTGGTTTCATCTGTACTGAATCATGTCAGAACTTGATGTTGTAGGAAACATCTTTTTGGCAAATGCACTTTTTTTGCTGAGACTTGGATGAGTACGACTGACTCTCAGGTGTGTAAACATAAAAACAAAGCCAGCAGCCTGTTAGCTAAGCTTACCACGGAGGCAGGGAAAGGGGGAGAAATACCCAGCTTTGGTCTGTCAATTCTGAATTTTAATGTTGTATCTTGTTAGTTTAATAATGACTGAACCAAACTGTAAAATCAACAAGTTGTAATATTTAATGGGTGTCTATTTCTTGGGCAAAAGAAGTGTCTTTTTTGAGTATTGAGGGAAAATAATGAAGACTCCAGGAAGTCACTGTACCATCCATCCAGTTTCTTACGTATCCAGTTCAGAGTCACAGAGATCTGCAGCTTATCCCAGCTGTCATAGGACGAGAGGCAGGGTACACCCTGGACATGTCACCAGTCTGACACAGAGAGACAACCATTCACTCGTACAGCCAGCTTAGAATCTTCAATTAATAAAACCCACACGTGTTTTTAGACTATGGGAGGAAGCAGGAGTACCCCAAGAGAACCCACACAAGTGCAGGGAGAACGTAAAAACTCCAAACAGAGAGGCCCAGCCCTGATTTGAACTCAGGACCTTTTGACCATGAAGCAAGGGTGCTAACAAACGTAGCACTACGCTGTCCAAACAAGCAACATAATTAACAAGAACCACCCTGAGAGCACAAACCTCCGTCAAGGCATCTCATTCTCTTACTTTTAATGGACTTCTACTGTATTTTGTGCAAGAAGTTAGTAGCGCAGTAAAAATAACACATTTTGGGGTCAATAGGCAGATCTAAAATGTAAAAGTGAGGTCAGAGGTCGGTTATCACTTTGACCTTCAGATCAATCTTTTAACCTTGAAGAAGAGGTCAGAGGTCAAAATCATAATTTTTTTTTACACACCATACTTGTAAGAATCCCAGTTTTTAAGTCAAAAGCCTTTTTTTTTTTTTTTTTCAATTTTTGACCAATAAATCATTAAGTTAACCTTGAAGACCTTGGTAGGTGTAAGCCAGATTTTAATGGATTGTTAACATGACCTCGCTCTGCACCCCTGCAAAGTTTTATCAGAATTCATTCAAACCTTTTTTGAGCTAATGTGTATACAGAAAGAATGACACGCGCACGCAAACGCTACCAAAAACATAACCTTCTCGGCGGAGGTAATTACTGAGCTTTAGAGGCGGATTTTGCTGACTTCACACTGTAGGAATATTAAGGTGTCAGAGTTTCACTGCACTACTTAGTGACCAAAATAATTCACAACGTTATTGCTGCGTTTACAGAAGATTCCAATGAAGTCACTCAGAGTAGATAGGCTGTCTTCTTTTTTTCTATTACAGAGCAGGTGGGAACCAGTGATAAGGTGCAACAGCCACTTATTCTATTGCACTGTCTCCCAGATAATAATGGGTGCTGCTGAATTATTTACCATATGTATATTAACATGTTATCATATCATTTTTTAAAAATAATTTCTTGTTTACCATCAACACTACTACTTCTACTGCAGACAGAGCCAAGATAGACGCTCCTTCTGTTTCTAATATATCATCCTGCCTTCTCATTTAACTCTCAGCGAGACAAGAAATAAACATATTTGCCAAAATACCAATCAGTTTGCAAAAAATAAAAGCCAGTGCTTTAGTGGTGATAAATTATGTATCATCTGTTTTATCTGATGGGCATAATGGACTGTGGATATGTTTTCTGTTGTCACGATAATAAAGAGAAATGTGGTTTCCCTCTATAGAAAACGGCCATGGCAGTTGCTCCCAGGTTCTTTTGTGAAATCTAATTCCTGCATTCCTGTTTTGTTATTCGCATGTTTCTGATCTCCACCTCCCAGTTTATTGGCTGCATAATTGGAAGACAGGGTAGCAAGATCAATGAGATTCGCCAGGTCTCTGGAGCTCACATCAAAATTGCCAGCGCCACTGATGGCTCAGCCATGCGCCAAGTCACGATCACAGGTTCACCAGCCAGCATCAGTGTGGCCCAGTACCTCATCAATGCCAGGTAAGACATTACGCAGGACAGCCACGTCCAGCGGGGCATCACTCGCAGCCTGATGATAAGACAGCCAAACACTGAGCTATTATATTGGGACAGAGATATTGTGCTCAGGGTGAGGCTGGATTTGTTCCAACTCACTGCTCCGTTCTCTTGACTGCATTAAAATCCTTATTGTCTCTGCTTTTTAACACATTCCTTCTTTGATTCTTTTGTTTTCTCCTTTCTCACCTCCCTTATCCTTTGTCTCTCCCCCCATCCTCTCCCCGTTTTTCTTTCTCCATTTTTCTCCTCTTAACCCTTCACCGTCTCCAACTGCCCCTCCAATCGTCACGGCCTGCAGCTTAGAGATGGCTAAATACACAATGCAGGCCGCTTCCTCTGCGACCCCAGTTGACCTGAACATGAGCTTCTCACAGTCTGCTTCCACTGCCTCCACTTCTGCAACCTCTATGGCCGTCCTGGCGGCCACCACCCCAGCCCCCACCACAATTAACGTCCACTCTCCCTCCACCTTACCAGCCATCCAAAACCCACACTACGCCGTCCCCGTTTCCAGCCTGCTTGGCATGAAAACGCTCCCCGTGCTGGCCGTCCACCCAGCAGCCGCTTCCAGCCTAACGCAGGGTTTATCCCCTTACACCGCAAAAATGCCAACCTCCGGCGTCAAAAAGTCAGAGCGGCAGAAGTTTGCTCCTTATTGACACCTGCTTTTGAGCCCAGGCATTGTAGCCGACCGATAGGACCTAATTAAAAAGGATGGCAAGTATATAGGCCTAAAATCGGCTTACACCAGTGTGTAAGTTTTCCCCGTGTAACATTTGTTTCCCATAAATCAGGATGACATTAGACAGAGGCAGAAAGGCTGGCAGTATCAAAACATGTTCTCATTAATTAAATGAGGCAGTAGAGGTGCATATTAAGTCAGTATTATCTCATGGATATGTATAACAATTAATGTTTGTAACTCAGGCTTGTATTCATAAAAAAGCTATTTTTCAAATGGATTTGTGTTCCAGAGCTTTATATGAAGACTTATCCCGATGCAACTAGTTTTTCCTAGAAAATGTCAACTAGCAATAAAAGATGTGGTGCTTTTGTTGGCAGCAGGCTGTTAAACTTTTGGTTTTTTCACTGTAGACGTCAGTGTGTTAAGTGTTTTTTGGTTTTTTTTAACAAGGATTGTTCCACTCTTCTGTCATATTCCCCTCCCTCTCTTTCACTATAGGCTCTCATCAGTGCTAACAGGCTTGGGTGTTCTGTAGTAGCGTTGCACTGTTGCAGTTCTGATGGGATTATCTTAAAGCCACATTGGATTCTAGTGGATTTCACTCTACACAGTAATCATGTAAAGCAGGGACTGGCCTGACTAACTCTCACTCGCTTGTACCGTACACCGGCTTGTTTCTTGTTTACTCTCCAGCCTCGGCGAGTGGGGGAAGGCTTCGACTTGCTGCATCCGAAACGGGGCGCTGATCAGTTATTTTAATAAATGTTTTATTCATGTGTTCCTGGTGTGGCAACCCGCCCCCACCCCACCGCCACCCTCCAAAAAATACCAGAATGCAGATTTATTATATTTGTTGATGAAATGACTTTGAAATAAATGGGACTTTTTACGAATGCAGATTGGTTGCTTTTGTTCTAATTTTGTCGGTGGTGAAAGAATTCCATGTTTTTGCTGATTTCTCCGAGTCATAAATATAAACCTGGACTCTTGAGGATTTCTCCCTTGTTTACTCGTGGCTTTAAGCCATAATTGTATATACCACACATACCCACTTAGCTGAAATTATGGATAATATCTCAGAGTGTTGAAGCTATTTTGTTGAATATACACTGTTTAGGATTCGTGTTTTTTATTCCCTTTGTAGAAATTAGGGATTCTGAAACCTTCTGGTGTGATTCAGTTTTCTACACTTGGAAACAAACCTCATAAACAAACTGATATTAATAAGGTAGTAGTCAGCTTGCTTTAGCAGGGATCAACTTTTATTCTTTATTTTTATTCCCCCAAACACTGAATTTGCTTCCACAGACTGTACGTGTAAAACATTCAACAGCTGAAATATAGAAAAAATGAGGGAGTCCATTAGCAGGACACAGCCACGACTGGCAGGAGTGCGAAGACAACTCTGCACAAACTACTCCATAGTATTAAGGATGCAGTTTGTTTGTGGCAGAGGGCATGCAGCTCCTGTCCAAACAAACTTTTCTACCTGCACTCTCCTGAAAGAAAACAGAAGCGAAGCTGAACCTCACAGTAAATATTCAACACATGCTGTGGCAAAATTCTCATGGGTGCCAAAAAAAAGAACAAGTTAACCTCCAGTCGTCCGCTCAACCGTGCTGCTAATGGGCAGGTGGGGGTACAGTGCAGTCACTCCTTGTTTCTGCGTGTCCCTGCCGGCTTGTCCCTCTTTACCCTCGCCCCTTGGCGAATCTGACTTTGCTCCCTTTTCAGCGTAAAAACCCAGGAGGAGGAGGAGGAGAGCACTTCTGTTCCGCCTGATCCGTAGCAAGCCACAAGGGCCATTTCCACAGCAGGGCTCCAAATGCTGAAGTGGAGATAATCAATAGTTAATGGGGGCAGAAATGTAATGACAGTGAAGGATGACATTTCAACCTGGGGGAAGGTGTATGTGCACTGAACGCTGCTGCATGTATGTTGATGTGTGCCCAGGGCAGTTATGAGTTCACAGCCAGCTTCTAATGCTATATTAATGATTTCCTTTTTCAACCTGACACAGGCAGGAGTGAGCGGGCCATTGCTGGAGCTTGCTGCCATAATGTGGTTTTGAACAAAAAAAAGCTATTTAGAGGTAAATAAGAAAATAAATAATTTTTTAAAGGTGTATAGGCACTTTAAAGTTTGTGGCAAATTGGAAGGCAGGGCTGTCGCTCAGGCCCTGATGAAAAATGGCTGCAATACTTTGCAGACTTGCATGTCTGTGGTGCAGATTGGGATTTCTTTTTTTTAAACTTCCATCACACACAATAGGTCTGTATGCTAGACTTTTTATTATGAAGCTTCACATTTATAATCCTTAAAGTGAGGCTTTATTCCAGAGTATAAGCAGTAAATATACAACTAATAGTCTGCTATTGTAAATAATATCCCCTAGATTTATATTTCTGAAGCTTTGCTTTATCTTAAAATTTGTTTGTTTTATCCATATAATGAATAATTTTTTAGAGACCTGAACAGCATATAGTGTGCTGCTGTTGTTTTACCAACTGCATTTCTGGGATAATTTCTTTGTGTGTTCAGGTAATGCTACCAGTGATGGAGAAGGTAAAAGTACCAAAAAGGCTTCATAAAAGGGCACAGAAATCCTACAAATTCACTTTCAAAGTAAAATTAAAAGCGTGGCTTCAATAATCTGAAGTCTAAATGTGCATCCAGCTACTATATAGATAGACTGTATGTGTGTTTACATATAATGTAGCTGGGCAAAGTGGAGCTAATGTGGAAGAACATCAGTTATGGCTGCATCAGGTCAAACTGTCACTCTGCTCAGCTTTGTTCTGTGACCACATAGTTGCTAAGCTAATGGCATTTCCTTTCTAACAGCACCAGCTAAGATAATACACCTGCTGGATATTGTGCTGTGAACAGGTTATCATGGTGGTGTTAGATTTTTTTTTTTTTTTTTTGCTCAGCTGCTGTGCCCAGGAATTTATCTTTTACTCACAGCTGTCAGGTAAATGCAGTGAAGTATGAAGCATGCTATCTCCTTGGACTGCAAGAAAAAAAAAAGTTTTACGCATGAAAATGAAAATAAAACAGGTTAAAACTGACAGTGTGGCAACTTATTGGCGAGTTTGTGCTGCTAGTTATTTAAACTCACCTCCCACTGGCAACAATAAATAATGACTAACTAATGTGAAATAATGTCTTAAACCATTTAAGGCCTTTTTTGGTAATGAAACAGGCAAATGAACAATAAAACGGGATCTCTATGGATTACATGACTATGTGACACTGATGAACAGCGGGCTGTTGAGGGGATGCAATTCACAGCTTCAGTTAAGATAAATCAGGTAAGAGGAGGAATCTTGGCCACACACACAAAAAACATCTTTATGCAACAATTAATCAGAATCTTACATCAGGTGCTTTAGTCTTTTTCTCTTCTGGCACCAAATTACCCCCAAAGACCAAAGTGCGCCATGGAAAACGACTCCCTAATTCCAGATAATTAGGTAAAGTCGTTAATCACAGCAGTGAGTGAACCTTCTGAACCGACCTGTGAAACATCCATCGGGCTCACTAATTGACTGCCTGTTGTCTTGGAACCATATTTAACTGCTCCATCTAGCGGTCTCTCGGCTGAACGTGACGTCGGAGCTCTGCTGCCTCTCTTCTCTCCCCCATTTATTAAATTATTTATTTATTTATTTTTTGTCACCGTGAGAAATAAAGTGCCAGTGTAGGGCAGGAACATCAGTAGCGCTTTGAAACCGCGGCTGTTCGCCGCAGACGGAGCGCTCTCACTCACTGCGCCGATGAAAGTTGAGCGCAGCACGCTGATGACCTGCGAGCATCCTCCGGGGAAACTGTGCATTTGACTGGCTTAACGAGCGCCTGTTCCCATCTCTACACTACACATCATTTGTTGCTGTCTTGAGCTCCGCTGTCCAGCAGGCTGGTGGCTGTGTGTTTGAACCCAGCGCACTCACGGATACGGACACACTCCGAGGATCACAGGTGAATAAGGATGCATCAGTGTTCCTGTGTGGGGGTTTTCTTCTTCTCTTATTTGCTTGTCTTAAATTGCTTGAACGCTCGGGCTTCACATCAACTTAGTTGACTGTGAATAGGCTAATTTGTGTTTTCTGCTCTAATGTTCTTTTGCATTTCCTTGATGTTCCCACTCTCCGTGTTACAGTAAAGCCACCGTGCATGCATTTAATTGCACCTATCACCTAATCCCATGCAAATTAGCTTGATTGGAGAAAACTAACGCAGATTGTTGCAACCTACTGTTGCACCTGTGGCTGTTATTGTAAGTTCATTATGTGGGTTTTTTTAATATGTAAAATAGGACTGAGGATTTTCTAAGAGAGGTTTCAGACTCTGCTCACACACTTAGGGGTGCACCATCCAGTCAGCACAGCCTTTACCAGCAGAGCCGAGCCGAGCCGAGCAGGCAGCCGAAACCCACAATCCAATGTATTCATTATTTAATATATTCATAGTATCCAGAAAAGTAGGGGGCGATCATGATAGGGTCTAAGGATTCTATATGTTTTGTGATACTGTAGGCTTGTTTTTGTTATTGTTATTATTTGGTAAATTCTGTTCTGATTTGTTAATATTTTTATTGAAATGTTACTTCCGTTCTGGGTGTGTCCCAGCTGCATACCCATCACTGTCATCATCATCATCACTTCTCTTTGTTCTTATTGAGAAACACACAAAAAACCCGCTTTTTTATTCTCTTTTCTTTAATATAGTTCCAGCCTCAGACTTTCCCTAGTTGGCTTTGTTGCAAGAGCAAACCACTTACCTTCTTGCACTGCATATAACCTTAAAGCCTGTATGACAGTTTTGCAAGGGCTGTTGGTTTGCATGTTTAGGCAAACTTTCTTCTGATTTGGGTCACTAGTAAGATTTACAGTCAGAGGACAAAATTCAATTAGACAGCCCTGCAGCAATCTTTACTCACTGGCAGATGGCTTTATGCTCTTGGATCCTGCCTTAGTGTCCCTTATTGCTCTAATTGGATTTCATCATTTCACACTGTTTATCTGTATGAAAATGAATTTTAAAACGCAGCATCATTAATTCAATACTCTCTCAGCCCTGTCAGATCCAAGCCCACAAGTCACCACCGCCTAAGCATTTCACATCTCATCCCCTGCGATCGGCTTTGTCATAAATTGAAGCAGACCTCAGAGTAAATTGTTGTGTTGATGGCATGTTGGGTTGTTGGAGGAGTCTAAGTAGGAGAATCTGTAATCTGTGTGCAATAAATGAAGTGCACGCAGTGGCGAGGGCATATTTGTCTGTCTGAGTTTATTCTAGCCCTGAGGAGATGGTTTTCCTCTCAATGACATCCACTTTGATTTTACATAGGGACATTCGCAGGAGTTGCATTCCCCAAGACAATGTGAATGTGATGTTTGCTTATCTGGTAGCGCTGCTTGTCAGACATACGTTGTGTACTATACCAGCCTTACACAGAGAGGGAAACAAAAAAGGGTGCTGATACTGTAGTCTCGCCACTGCTGCATCACTTTCCCATCGTTTTCTGTCACCATGAAGTGTTTCACTGGGATCAGATTTGCAAATTGTCCTATTTATTCTTTTAAATACCACTCCTATTAATTACAATTAAATGCTAATTAGAAACAAACATCTTAGTTGGGGTGTAGAAAATTCCTGGAGATGAGTGAGCTGCCTCAGTACATTTGACCCTATTTATAGCATTATTGCGAGACTGAACAGCCATCAACCGCCCTCACTGAGTGACATCTAAGAAGAAAGTAATAGGGAGGTCAGCCTTTACACAACTCAAGCGCCACGGTTTGTGTTATTGAAACCTTGCCAATTCAATTTATATGAATAATAGTATCGTATTTGTCAAGGTGGAGCTAAAAATTGCACTCAGATCTCAGGTTGTTGTGGCAGGACTTATCGTCCATATTCGCTCTGCTGTGTAATGAAAACGACAATAATTTATGAGTCATGAATCAATGCGATGGTGAGCTTCACTGAAGCGTGAACCAGCAGCTAGGCTGAATCCCGTCTTGATTAATCATTGTTGCTGCACCTCAGTGGTCAAACCTACTATGTTCGGTTGCCTGAGATGTAAACAAAACTCTGGCCTTTGACAGAGGGGATTTATAACTTCAGCGACGATAATGACTGAACTGGTCCTGGTGCCAAACACCGAGGCTGGATGTTGAGTCCGTTCACTCCAGCGCAGGAAGCCACAGAAATATTTAAATGTCAGATGGAAGTGGAAGCATTGTCGGTCCTCAAAAGAAATAGCACGGGGACCGGCAGGAGTTAGATTTGCAATTTTAATGGTTGGAGCAGAATAACAAAATTGTATTATCAAGGGATAATTATAGTGGCATGCAAAAGGTTGGTCCACATTTCTGCAACAGTGAACAGTTAAGTGAGTAGAAAATGAAGTGAACTCCAAAAAGGGAAAAACTATTTCAACATTTGGAGATAGATTTGTCTGTCATTTCTGTTGTGTAGAACTGCAGAGTGTGAAAACAGGAAAGGTGCGTGCCTCATTCACATGAGCACCTTTTTTCTCCCTGTGCTGAAATGCTTTCTATCTAATATTTACACACATTGGCAATCTAATGAATGCATTGGCCACAACTCGGGGTTCAGTATCTTGCCCAAGTATACTTTGCCATGCAGACTTGAGGAGCCAGGGCTTGAACCATCAACCTTTCAATTTAATAGTTCTGCCTCATGAGCCACAGCTACTACCCCCAGTCTTTCCATACGCTTGGATATCTTTACCAAGGTTTCAGATTTTTACAAGGCTTTTTTCACGGTTGTCATAATGAAACATCACATTGGAAGTTCCAAAGTTTTATACTCTTACTTCTGAAAGCTTGTGTCAAAAAATCCTGCACCCAAGCAGCACTCTGCCTACAAAACAAGGGACTGCTATGAGAGGAAGGCATTCAGGTAGCGCTTTGCTCAGTTCGTTAGGAAGATGAAAGCTAACAGGAGTGGTGGAGATCAAGTTGAGGTCTGGAAGACCAAGACAATGTTCAGAGAGAGCCGCCTCCTGGATTGCAAGAAAGGCAAAACACAGATGTGTTTGAGGTAGATTTCACAGGAAAAAAAAAAAGAAGAATTCATGAAAAGAAGACTTCTTCAACTTCACAGGGGTGTATAGGTCGTGCTTTGGGCTTTTGTTGCAGCCAGCGGAATAGGGAGCATTTCACCGGCAGAGGGAAGAATAGATTCAATTAAATACCAGCAAACTCTAGAAGCATCACAGTTTGAGTCTGTAAAAAAAGATGAGAAGATGAGACGAGGCTGGCTTCTACATCGGGGCAATGATCCTGAACACACTTTAAAATTCAGAGTCAAATACCAAATAAAGACTGTTTGGTTTTTTTCCCATGGCTATGATAGTCTGTCGGCCTAAATGCCATGAAAAATCTGTGGTTAGACCTCAAAAGAAATTGAAGCTTTTGCAAGAATATTTAACAAATTCAGAGTAAATAAATAAAAGACTCTTAACTTCTACAGCAAGTAGTGTTACTTGCCAAAAGATTAGCTATTAAGCACTGACCATGCCGGGTGCCCAGCAGGGTGCCCAGCTGTTTCCTCTTTTCTTGATTTTCTCACTCTAACTTTATTCCTAGTGGAAATTAGGACATCTTTTATCCATTTAACTGTACTAACAGAAATTTTCAAGAGGGCACGCGTTTGCATGTCCCTGTAAAATTCCCTTCAGCTAGATAGACACAATTCCAAGGTTACATCCTCTGTGTATATGGTAATTGATGCTAACTGCATGCAGAGAATTGAAGGATAGAGCTATATGAAGGCATATCAGGTGAAGTTTGGGGTGGAGGAGGGGAAAACAATCTGTAACATACAGCAAGGCAATTCCCATTCTTTTAAAATGGACATGCTGATATGCATCCATCTCTTACATCTTCTTAATACCCTGGAATTAAATTTTGGGCTAGCACTTAGTATCTATAAATTTGATCTAATTTATCCAGAGAAAATCAAATTATTTAGTATTTTTCCCAGGAAAAATATAGGTGGAAAAAACAAAAGGCTGCTTTTGAAGGCACAGTCGAAACAAATAGCGTAATAAATAATACATTTTAATAAAAACACACAATATTTAATGGCAAGTTTCATGTACTGTGATGTAGCTATGATCAGTGAAAGTGCATTACAACAGGAGAACACTGTCAGTGCTTTTCTTCTTGACCTATGCATTGCCTGGTTGTAGAATATTAATAATTGCATATGTTCTCCCTTAAATATGTTATTTGACCTTATTAAAAACCAATTTGCAGGAAAGTATTAAGGCAGAGCCCTTCCTCTGCTATAAGCTGGGTGTAATGAAGGTGACAAAACACAGGAATGTCCATAAAACAGTGTTGATATAGCAAGCAAGGAAATATTAAATAAGATATGAATATTTAATAGGTTACATCAGCCATACAAACAGAAATAATTACATTTTATGTGCAGTGAAGTCATTTACAGACAGTACATTAACCTACAAAGTGACATGAATAATTTTTGGGGATGGCTAAACCCATGAGACAGCTAACTCCCTTAGACTTGTATTAGCCAGTAAAACAAATCCAAAGACATTTATCTGGGATTTGGATGGTGTAGTGCAATATGAAATGTATCGACAAGACAGCCGCATTTTTCTATAGTAGTGCATGATTTATAGCGCATGTGTTGCAGGAATTTAGAGACCCGAATCTGCTTTTTATACTAATGAATGTGATGTTGTATTTCTCGGGAAATCTGCTTCCTTTGCTGTCAGTTTCCAGCAGAGGTCTTCCTGCTGTTCAGCCTGTCAGGCCTGAGGTTTGAACCGACGACTTTCACATCGCTGTCTGAAAGCCGGCCGACCATAACCTGCTTTAAAGTCCCAGTCATTAAACTTTAATACAATATGACCACTCCAGAGATGTTTTAGTCGTATATTTGAGATATATATTGTATTCCCGGGGTGTGTGGTTTGTTCTCCTGGAGTCTGTTTGCATCATTATTTATTAATCAAAAATTGGACGACCGTCAGATCAAGTCTCAGCACAACAGCAAAGATAAGCTTCTGGTTTTTTATTGGCATTATTATGATGCATGTGTTAGTGTAACTGTTTTGGTCCAAGGCACTGTAATATAATACAAACGGCATGTCTGAGGATTTGAACTTTTCTCATACATATTTCTTGTTTAACTGACTTAAAAAAAGTCTTTGCCTAGACCTTAATCTCATTTTAGCACCTTATGTCACTTGATAATTGCTTGCACCACTTCAGTTGGCACAGTGCAGAATCCTGCCACTTGCCAAAGTGATTTAAAAAAACGGGGAAAACGGCACATTCACTAGACTCTGTGTGGTTCAAAAAGTGACTGCTCTCCCATAAAAATAAAAATATATACACATAAACATACCTAATTTTCCATCAAGTGTTTGTTTTCCAGCGATAAGTATTTGCTGTTAATTGGAGAGTTGCTTTTCCACTTACAAAGCTGAATTTCCTTCTTTATTTTGCTCAGAAGTGGGTGTTCTGAAGTGTCACACGTGTGAATGAACTCACTGATACCAGCTTATATAAACTCTGGTATGCTTTTGATTGATGGCTGCAGCCGGTAGTTAGCATAAATCTGGGATGTGCTTTGAGGTCACACCTGTGCAGGGTTTGTGACCGAGTGCAAGAGCGCTGTTGTTACCTCGGCAGGCAAAAACACAGAGTTGCTACATCACAATTAGGTCCCTAAAGAGACTATGGTTGCAGCGTGAAAGACACTAGGTGATTAATGCGTACAATTTATGCAATATTCAATGCTGTATTCTGCAGCGACATGTAGACTGACACTGTGTTGTATCTTCATGGCACTTCTTCGTTGTGTTTTTTCCCTTCCTGCCAGAACGTCTTTGCGAGCACTGAAGATAGAGCAGTGAAGCAAAAAACCCAGAATTCTTTGCAGAGCTGTAGGCCAAAGATAAATCCATGACCTTTCAGCAAATAGCTTATATGCAACATTATAAATATAAAAAAAGCTTGCCATCACTTGAACCTGAGGAGTGGTAAAGAAGAAGTATCCACAAAGGCATCTTGAACAGTGAAAAGGTTTTCAGTGTTTTCAATCCAGTCTGTAAATCTTCCTGACATTTGGCACACATTATGCTGTGTGCTGGAGAATTAATTAGATAGACATTTGGAAAAGATGTGATCTGTATGAAAATGGCAAGATGGCATAAGGATAAGGCTAATGGATGTAGGCAACAATTTGATTTGCCGATGCTGAGAATCTGCATAATTTTGTAAAGAGTTTGTTGTCAACAGATAAAAAAGATGCTGCTGTATCATTTTCTTACCTTTAACAAATCCAATAAGAAAAATAAATAAAACCAGAACCAAAACCTGTCTGCAGCTTTTAGTAGCTATCCCATTGATTCCTGAAGTAATGAAATGGGTCTTAGATGTAATAGTTTTTATTTTATTTTATCAGGAGTATGTGTTTTCATAAAAACAGCAGGGAACTGTGGCTTGAAGTAGAAGTTATACAAAAGCAAGTAAATGGTACATTTGTTTAGGACTATTTTCAGCCGTGGGTACACATGTAGTTCTGTAGTGAGTGCTCACGTCACCAGTGTATATCATCTCTGTAAGTGGACAGTTAGCAACCCTTTGACTGTGTTGTATGTTGGAGGAATAATGGAAAAGAGACTTAAGTGTGTTCAGTGCTTATTATTGTCTGAATAGGAAGAGAATAGATGTACGGGCTATAGCACCATAGAGTGAAACCAGTGAGGATGGATCTTAAAGCTGGTCTGAAGACCTTGAAATGAATAAGCACAAACTAAAATGATTGACTTTTTTTTACTTTGTGAAGATTTTTCATCTATCAACCAAGAAATGTCTTAAACCTTTATTCTTTCTAATGGCCAGCAGGGGGCGACTCCTGTAGTGACGTGCATCATAGTGTTGTATATTAGTCTGTGGGGAAATGGCTCATCTGTGATCTTCAAAACGTTTTTCAAGTGTTTATGGTCTAAATATCTAACTTGAAGTGTGGCTGGATGGAAAAATGACACAGTTGTCCTATAGCAAGAAGATCTAAAATAATGTTTATGCTGGTTACATTTAGTGGCAGTGGCATGTGCCAATATTTTTGTGTGACTCATGGTCATGCACCTCTTGATTTTTGTAATCTGGTGCATTAACCCTAGAATGCAGCTGTGTTGAATGCACAAATGTACGATTGTATTCAATTCAATTTCAATTCAATTTTATTTATATAGCGCCAAATCACAACAAAAGTCGCCTCAAGGCGCTTTATATTGTACAGGAGATCGCACAATAATAAATACAGAGAAAAACCCAACAATCATATGACCCCTTTGAGCAAGCACTTTGGCGACAGTGGGAAGGAAAAACTCCCTTTTAACAGGAAGAAACCTCCGGCAGAACCAGGCTCAGGGAGGGGCGGGGCCATCTGCTGCGACCAGTTGGGGTGAAAGAAGGAAAACAGGATGAAAGACATGCTGATGTTTATTGGTTTTTATGGCTGTTTTAATGGTATATCAGTACAGAATCTCCGAGATATATATAGATATACTGAAGAAGATATTGCAACAACTTGAAAAGATGAGACTTTGTGGAAAAAATTTGAACCCCCCCCCAAACACTTTGCAATGTCTTTGCTTCCAGTCTTGACTTCTTCGCTTCCTATATCAGTGCTGATGTGGCAGCACTGTCTGAGTGGTGACACCTATCGTACAGGAGAATACTGCACCTTAACAGCGAGCATAAATAGAGGTGACTGTGTGATGATGTTGCAGCAGCATGCAAAGCACAGTCGACAGTCCAAAGATCTGCATGGGGTTAGGTTAATTGGTGATTCTAAATCGGTCAAAGGTGTGAGCATGAACGATTGTCTCTCACTCTGTGTTGGCCCCGTGACAGAGTAGCGGCCTGCCCAGGCTGTGCCCGGCCTTTTACCCTATGACAGCTGGGACAGGCTCCAGCCCCACTGTGATCCTAAACTGGCTAAGCAGAAAACGGATGGATGGGAAAGACATGACGTTTTTGTACATATTGGTCCCAATTAGAGTCATGTTGTGTCTGGTGTCAAAACACCAAGATGCTGACGGCTGAAAAACACTCAGCTTGAGGCTTCACAGACGTCACAGTGGTCACGGTCGTCTTACATCTACAGCCTATTCACAGGACACAAACACAAACTGTTATTTCATGTCACTTAACCAAGTGCACCTTTTCACGTTGCGTGCCCGCTTAAAGGTTATGAAATGCACTGCATCTTCTTGTTACGCTGCACAGATGAAGTTTAGTAAGTCACAACGCTGACGTGTTCGCAGGGGACGTTTTCATTACCAATTTGCCACACTTGTGCGAAGTGACAGTCAGAGTTACACAAACTCGAGCAACTTTTACATAATGAGAAAAGAGAGAACGCCTGCGAGACACGACACCACCATGACTCATTATCAGCTTGTTCACACACCGTACCGACCGCGTTACCTTTGGAATTAACTTGTTGCCTGTTATCCGTGGGAGCCGTTGACAGTGAAGGGCAAATATAGATCTATTGGCATCCTCGCGTCCTTTAACATGATGTTATGGATAGTTCTGCTCCCGAATGCCAGCAAAGCCTGAGGGCCACCCAGAGCTCAGTCTGGATGGAGAGCACAACAGCAAAAACCAGCAGCGGCGTTAATGTGACAGCCAGTAGCAGATGTTAAGGTGGAGAGGTGAGACTGAAAAAAACCAAATGAGGTCCTTTTTGCTAATGAGGCATAGGCATTTCTCTCTCTCTCTGTCTCTCTGTCTCTCTCTCTTTCAGCTGCAACAGTGTTATCGGTATGCACCTCGTTCTGCTTCCTCTCAGTTCCACAGCAGCTCCAAGGATTCAGCCTCAAACATAGCAATTCAGCTAAAACACTACTCAAATACCACTGGTGTGCCAGCAGTCAATTCCAGCATTTTTTTTCCCTTCAGAATGGAGCAGAATTAATGAATATCAAAATGCGTGGCTTAAAACATGCAGACTTTGTTTTCCTCGCAGTAGAATTAATGCGGCTGTTATCTCTGCTGTATGCGTTACCATTTCAGCTCTTCACCTGCTGTTTAGGGCTCCTAAACACGCTGTTGGAAATTAGTTGTGTTCATTGACGCTGACAAACCAATCAATATGGTGAACTATTTCTTAAACAAACGCAGACAGGTCTTAAGTTAATTGTCGAGTCAATCGATGAGGGGTAATCTCACCTTTTCTGTTTAACGAAATAGGCCGCGGATGTCAACGCTTAGACAAGCCCGTCAGACGGAGCTCGGCGACGAGCTCAGCCGAGCATTTGGTGGGAGTAGGGAAATGAATGGAAGTAGGCCACTGAATGCAGCAAAGCATCGTAGCGGGCATTTGAATTTCAAGTCGGCGCGGTAAATCAAGTTAAGCAGGAGACAAAAACAAAAACATTGACTACAGCTTTTCAGAAATTTGCAGTGTGTGCAGCGTCTGCAGTTGATCCTGGGATTTTCCTTGACTTCAGCTGTTGTATATTGACTCCTGGCAGTGCTGAAAACTGTAAGGAAAGAGATGTGCTTCTACTTCTGATTTAAAAACAAAAAACAGAGAGACAGAGCTTTAGAGGGAAACTTTTAATGCTGCCTGCAAAAGCTGGCCACTGCAGTCAGCTCTAGCAAAGGAAATTTGTCTTTCCAGACTGATATTATGTTCTATTTTCAAATCAAATTTTCCTTTTGTACAGCTGACTGGGATTCATTTAAGAAAAAAAATCTAGACATTGATCCTGATTCTCCCTAAGAGGAGCGAGAGCTTACAAGTGCCAGATTCAAGTTGTTGGGTTTTTTTTGACCATTTTTCTTTTACTTTATCACCGCTGAGCCCGATTGATGCAGGGAAGTGTTACAGTATGAAGCAGTATCGATTTCCTAAAACGGCCCCATGAATGCTCCCTGTCCTGATGATCCAATTCACTGATCCTGCAGGCTTGCATCACACTCGGCGGGGTGTTCGACAGACATGATGAAGCAGTGCTCTGAAGTGAATTTCTTGCCCTGTTCTCGAGGCTAAATGAGACAAAAGCCACACCTTGGATAAAAAGTGACAAAATGCCGAGCACATAACCCCAGTTTAATTTTCTCTTTCCAGATGGACTGGCTCACACCTGAGATGTGAAGTGTGTTATGTGAGCCAAGGTGTTTTCCCACCTCGCTGGTGGTGGGGAGAGATGCTGCACTCCGTTGCCATGACAGCAGAAGTTCTCTTTGTTCTTGGGTTCCTGATGATGAGCGGCGCTCTGTGTAATCCTATCGCGACCTTACCGGTGAGCCAAGAGCGTCTGGAAAGGGTGTTGACCCAAGCTAGGGAGGACAAACATCAGGACAAGCAGACTGCAGAGGAGCCGCTGGGATACGTGGCCCAGCAGCAGCCGCAGGAAATCAATGCTGTAGGGCCCAACAGGACTGCCAGGTCAAACCTCAGCACTCAGGCGCGAGGATCTAAAGGTGAGAATTCCCAGGAGCTGTGGAGCGAACAGGACAGCCTGAACCAAATAGACGAAGTTCCGACCAGTGACGTCACCCTCTCCCTGGACGCCATCGACGAGTACGCGTACCCAGACTACAGGGGGAAAGGCTGCATGGATGAGAGCGGCTTTGTTTTTGCCATCGGCGAGCAGTTCACCCCGGGCCCTTCAACGTGCCCTTGCCTCTGCACAGATGAAGGCCCTCTGTGCTCCAAGCCAGAATGTCCCAAGGTCCACCCTCGCTGCATCAAAGTGGACACTAGCCAGTGCTGCCCGCAGTGCAAGGAGAAAAAGAACTACTGTGAGTTTCGGGGCAAGATCTATGCTTCGCTAGAAGAGTTTAAGGTGAGCCCATTAACTGCATTCACTCATTTTTGACATGCTCCAACTTGAAAGAAGTGCTGACAGAACACTCCCTCGCCATGAGTGGAGTTTATCACAGGCACTACACAGGAGCTAGTTACCTCGCCTTGCAGCATGCAAGCAGGCAGGCAAATTTATAATGGCAAAGGTCAGCACTTGTCTTTTTTCCCCCTTTTTTTCTCCTCTGCACAATGTTACTGGAGGCTGAATTTAGCAGTGCAGCTTCAGCAGAGTGTTTCCATATTCAGTTTTGTTGATACACATGATAAGAGTTACAGTTATAGTAGTGTTACAACAGCACAGCGCAGCACACTGCTGCATGTGGGTGTTTGAGGAAGAAGAAATACACTTGTGAGATGGTTGTTTTATCTTCTGACACCACTTTGAAAGGTTCGGCTCAGGACTGCACCACAGTCTCAGCGTTAGGTCTCATTTATCAGCGCCTAATGCTCCTATTTATAATGGATAGTGTCTCACCAGGTGGTTAGGGCTAATATGGGATGTCTTCCTCTAACTCGCGTTGTTGCCGACAGCTCTCTGCTGAGCCAAATCTACAGAAAGCCTCTACTGCCACTAGCCGCATACATCAGCCTTTGTGCTGTGTGAAGAGGGGGTGCTTTGAAACTAAGCAACAGGCAGGTTTTAATGCTTGATTGCTGCATTCTGGGGCATTGTGCTAAGTGCTACCTCACTCCATTTTCACAGTGGAGTGCCATGCGGAGGCGCAAGCCTCTGCAATCTACAGCAATGCTGGAATTAACCTTTGCTCTCTTGTTAAGACTACATGTATATTACTTTATACATGCAGCTGCTAAACTGAGCTTTGCATGGACACTGTAGGCTGCAGGCTAAATGTAATTCAAAGTGCACTCTGCCTTTGTCCTACATTTGCTGTACTTTGAGATATACAGGAACGCTCGGATAACTCCGTAATTTCTGACTCCGATCACGCGGCGAGAAAATTGGAAGCATCTTCCTTCTTGTTTCCCATTCCTATTGATTTCTCCATATCCCCCTGATTCGATTGTGAAGTTCAATTCTCGACTCAGCCCTTTCTAAAATGAGGCATTCATTGGCAATGAAGTTGAGAAAGATGGGGCTTCCCTATAGATGTGGCTTTGTGACACTGAGTGCACACAGTCTTTAAAGGAGCCAGACAGGCAGGCGTGTTTTGTGTGTGCAGGTTGTTGTGTGTGTTTGAGAGACAGAGAGAGCTGCAGAAAGGCAGAAAATTGGCTAAATGGACATGAAATAAATGAATCTTAGACAAAGATGGCAAGAAATTAATTAATATGGGAGGACTTTATGTCGCCTGTGTTTACTTGTACATGTGATGAACTGTTTGTAAGAACGTTAATTGCTGGGGGTTTTCTCTGCTATCAGGTGTCTCCGTGTGAGAAGTGCAGGTGTGAGCCAAGCGGAGAGGTGCTGTGCTCTGTGGCAGCCTGCCCACAGACGGAGTGCGTGGACCCGGAGTACGAGCCGGATCAGTGCTGTCCCATCTGCAAGGGTGGTGAGTGGAGATGATGATTTCTCTCAACAAGCCTTTCGGTGAACAGTTCATTCCAGTGCAGTCGGTCTCCCAGTGGCATTGGCATGAAAGCCCCACTAGTGCCAGTTTTTGCTCAAGGGCACCACAACAGGAGTTATGAGAGCAAGGTAGCAAAGCATTCATTTCGCTGACGCAAAGCAGGCAGCATGCTGCACTGCAGTGTGTGCAGTATCTTGCCACATCGGATCAAATCTGTTTAAATGAAGTCACGGCAAAAAAATATGGCTAATGAGTTCTGAGTCGTGACCTGTTTTTGTGTAAATATGACTTTTTTCTCTGCCTCATTCTTAATGTCATTTCGAGAGTCGTTTGATTGATTCTGTAGCTTATGTTCCAAATCCGTCTACTGTCTGGTACTGAGATTTGAGATACGCTTGCATTTTTTGCTGCTCCTGCTGCTGTTGGGGGGGCGGGGGGTGGAGTTTATGATCCCGTTGGTTTGAGAGCTTCGGCCTGCCTGAGAAGAAGGAATTCTGCAGCTCAGAGTCGATTATATGAAGTTGTTTCCGATGATTCCAGACAGCATGTCCTAGATTATGCCCCCTTGTTTTCTTGGCGTGACTCTAATGCAACATGGCAATGTCAGCAACATTGCTTCCTTCAGCAAAAAGAATGATGACTTGCGATATGTATCTCTGACTTGGAATCTTAAAGCGGCGCAGGCTGTCTGCTATAAACAAGAGCAAACAATCTGCATGTGGAAAACAGAACCCGCTGCATGTGAAAGTGCTTCGTCTGTATGAACCGCTTACAAGGTGACAAGCGCTGCTGGTAGTGTCTTTTTTTTTTTCCGGGTAAAACTGCAAGTGAGATATTTTGATTTTCCGGGCGTCTGTTGGAACTTTTTACGCATTAAATGCCAAATGGGAAAATTAGAAGTCGATTTGAAACAGATGATCAGATGATGATGAATGAATTTGGCTTAAATGAACAAAACACACACACACAAAAAAACACCTCTTCTTCAGCATATGTCTGCCATCAGTTCATTATCATTGCACCCAGAATATCACATTAGCATTAGTCATGTATCATTTTAAACTCTGGAAGTATTATAGACATTAGAATTTGCATGTAATGAATGTTCATGACTAGTCATCAATCAGAGATCGTCCCGCTCAAATGAGAAGCCTGTCTCACAACCTTCCAGTGGTAACAAGTTGAAAAAGATTGGTAGTCTTGGAGCGTTGCTCGCTTTATTAATATTTGGCTGCTGTAATCTCGGGGAATACATGTTGGTCCTTTGTTCTCCCATATTTATTTATTTATTTATTTATTTTTGCTGTACACCCACATTTTATATATATGCACATATTGATCATGCTGAGAGTGCTTTTTGGACAGTTTTGGGCAGTGCTCCATAATTTCGCCCCTGTGAAATGCCCAGTGGATTAGCTGGGCCACATTTGTAGGCACGTCAGTCCAGGAGACGAATGTAGATCCCGTACAGTATGCGCGGAGATGTGGCAGATTGAAGAGAGCGGGCATTTGTATTCTCAAGTACCGCCAAATCCACAGGCTCGTTCACCCGATAAGGATTTTCAGTTTTAGGTTGACGTCAGTCCCTATTACCATAAGATTACCACACATTACCATTCAATGAACGCAGCTCGATATACAGGGGGTGACATGTTATCTGGCCACAGCTAATACCGTCACGAGGAATATTGTACCCCATGGGGACTGTGTGGTTAAAAGTGTTAACACGGGTTAGCACTACTCAGCATGCAAAAACAGTAGGGCACGTCTTCTGTGGCGTTGTTAGAGCTTCCTAAATTGATGACCCTAATAACATCATCAAGTTAATCTCAGCTTGAGCTGGGAGATTTTATATTTTAGCCAACTGACAACCTCTAGAGCTGAAAAATGAAGCCAGTGTGGAAGTTTTGCTCTTTGTCAGGGGCAAGGTTGATGCTGTTTCCTCAGTGCAGCCATTGCCGGAAATTATAGTGGGTACAAGAAGGACTGGGCATAGTTTTTTATGGGGGAAAACAAACTTGTCCTGCTCAATACACCATTGTCAATATTAAATAACAAAATACAATAAAAGTGCTAATAATAGAGGTGATATAACAGATTTTTTTAAATGACTGCCCGTTGTTTCCTGACGTGAGACATTCTTTTTTCGTCTACCCAACAATGAAATAAAACATATTTATGATCGTAACCAGACTGCATTTGGTTTGCAGTTGTGCTCTTTTCTTATGGACAGCTGCATCTCCTCATGCATGTTTATGGAGGCAGGAGGTCTGCTCAAAGCTATTTGCATATTGTGATTTATGACTTGTTCTTAACCCCGTGACACACCATTTCAAAAAGTCCAGGAAGCACCCATGCTCCTTAAAGTTAATGCTATCACCTCACCTGTCTAACTTTGAAAGTTATATATGTTTAAAGGCGTGACTGATTTGAGTTAACCGTGTGCGCGGACACATGCGCACGCAGTGTTGCTGCTAGACATCACCTCGGCTAATTGGAGGCACTTTACTGGACCTCTTGATCTGTAATTATCTGACAAATAATACGGCTTGCTGTGTGGTTAATTATACCAACAGACCGTCCAAGATGTCTGTGCTCCAGTTTTGTTTTTGTTTTTTTGAGTGTGATTCTAGAGTTATTCTGCTCATGTGTTAATTAGCAGGTAGGCTGTTCTGTACTGATGTATTTCACATGTACAGATTATGCATGCAGCTTGCAAACCAAGCTAAATGGTGTTAAAGAACACCTTTTTCACCTAGAACTTCCAAAAAGAAAGTGATATCTTTGAAACACTAGTCTAATCTGCAAACAGTGAGTGATTGGCAGCTAAGTGCATCTTTTATGTGCAGTCTGTTGCCCTTTAACTTGGGGAAAATTTGGATTTTTTAACCATATTTAAGAGTTTTCCAGTGGGGGAGTACCTGCTGGTTCTGGAAGCATTATTTCTCCACTCTTAAAAACGTTAATGAAGCCCTCGGTGTGCTTCCACAGAGAAACACGGGAGCCTGCTGCTTGATTTAACATTACAATTATTTGTGTGCTCAGCTGGAAATCTGGTTACACTTGTGCACCATATATTCTGAATTACACCCAAATTGGCCAAAAGTTCAGAGCGATCTGTTTTTACCAAACGCTGTTATGTTTAGCTCTGACGATGATGATGAAGTGATGATGCTCAATTTTCAGCTTAGTGACTGGATGTTTCATCTCGAAATGATTTCTCCCACCAGTCGGTTTACGAGCAAAGGTCTTTGCTTTTGTACCGATGATTCAGTGATTCATTCATCATGAATGTCCAAACCAGTTGTCAGCTGCTTAAAGCCACTCGTTAAGTTATTTAACTAAAAAATGAATTGAATCTTCGAAGAAACATGAGAACCCCAAATTGCTTCCTCCACTTTTGGGCGCAGTGAGACTCTGCTCAGTTTCCTTATGGAAATCTGGACTTTCCTGTCTCTGTTCCTTAATATAGTGAAGTGAAGCACTAAATGACCAGAGTGCTCTTTTAAACTTGGCTCAAATACTTGTTTTCATGCATATACCTTTATGAGATTTAGCTAAAAGTAGAAGCCTCGTCATCATCATGCGGCGTCTGTCAGCCTGCTCTCAAACTCCTTTAGGGAGCATAATCTACAGGAGCACAGTGATATTTATGAGAATACAGAAATAGGCTTTGGCAACATTTACGCCTCATTTGTGCAGCAGTCGGGCTGCTGTGCTTTTTTTGTTTTTAACTCTAGCAGGTACACTTTTTTATGTATTTTTAGGATCGTGCCAATAATTTACACTTCCTTCCTCACTTTTGCTCTGCCTCCTGCTGGTGTTTTCGCATGTTCACGATAGCTGTGAACATTAGAGCCCAAAGTGTTAATTGACACAGAATCGAGAGTCTGGTATCAGTGTGTGTTTAACAACTTCTTATTGGACGGGGAATCATTTTTGGCTCGTGATTTTGTGACCACGGCTGACAGGGTTGCGGCTGTGCAAACAGGAGGCGTAAACACTCGACAAACAAACACCAGATATCTTTTGTGAAAGTCTGACTCTGCACGCTGCGCCATCCGCTCCCAGAAAACTAAGATCTCTGTCAGGAACTAATACAAAAATACCCCAAAAGACGCATCTCTTTGTGGACTTAATTGGACTTGACAACAAAGAACAATAAAAATGTGAAAAATTAACTTGGGGACACCGTATTAAATAATTGGAGGCTATATTAATTAGATGTAAACAGAAGTAAATGAGACATCACTCCAAATGACACCACTGATCTTCCCTTCAGCTCCTCTCAATATCAAAACGATTATCCATCGGATTTCACTTTGTCTTTTATTCATGATGCTTCTTAGCCAGGTATTGCAGGCGCCATGATTTAGATGACGAGGATCATCGATTGTCAGCTCCCATCTTGCCGCTGTTGATCATGCAGCGCTCAATATGAGACAGCGCCGAAGAGGTGGCTCCGTGATAAAATACAGATGATGCAAAAAGGAATAAAAAAGGGGGGGTTGTTAGAGGTCGTCGACGGAGAGTTCCTCCTCTGGTTCTGTTGTTTGTCTTGTCTACAGATGTTGTTTGAGGTGTGGGCAGATGTTAAGACCTCCCAGGTTCCGCGGTGCATCCGAAGTGTCACATCAAAGCTCGGGCTCATTAATGAGAAAGAATTAAACACTCACCCAGATGACACCAAACGGGGAAGGGGGCTGGTAGTGTGCACAGGCAAGTTTTTTTTTTTAAAAAAAGCACCGAAGAGAAGCGAAAATGAAAGAAAGATTAAAATCTGTAGAGATAAAAAAAACCCTCAGATGTGGTTTCTCATTCAACAAGTAATCCCTCCTGTCTTTTACCCTCATTCCCCTGCAAACAGCCACTTCGCCTCTTTACCATTTTCCTCACTATTGATAAAAATACAACGAGGTATTTCAATGTTTGATAAGTTCATCAATTATGCACAGGCATTATCTTGCCCTTTTCAGGCATGCAAAATCAATGCTTATGGCAGGGCACCCTGCCTCAGATGTGTTATTCAGCCTGTATGCTAGGAGACACTCGGGGAAGAGCCAGGGGAGGAAGATGAAAGTAAGAGGTATCACTAACATCCACCCCAGACATTTGTTCATGAATATCAAAGAACAGCTGTGAATGGGGGCAGGTTCTCATCATTTTTCACTCATTATCTTAAAGCAGTGGAACACATTGCAATTAAATGGTCTCATAGCCCTCAAAAGTTTGTGACCATCATTCGCTCTATGCCATAAAGTTTAATTAAACAGCATCGATTCATGCAAAGAACATCTAGTCAATGCGAGCTGAAGGGGGAAAACATGTTTTCTATACTCTAAGCTGGACTTTGTCTTTTTCTCCCTTTTGTAGTTTTTTTCCTCCTGCCAATATGTTTTGACGTGTTGCTTTCCTTTACTTGGACATATTGGTATAGATGTGGCGCTTTCCGTTCTTGCAGATTCTGAGCCAAGTTTTCTCTCACTGCATCTGCTTTTGAAGAACGCTTAGGGAAAAAAAAAATCAATGCAGGAGAAGTCTCTCTCGTCTGCACCTCAGCCGTGGCTCCCCTCCCTCTTGTCCTTTGCTCTTGCAGGGTATTGCCTTGGCAACGCACGAGGAAACAAGTGGTGCTCTTCAAGACTCAGACATTAGGGTCAACACTAATCTGGAAGGGGGGGTGTGATAAACAGTATGAACCGGAGCCAAAATCACTTCAAATAGAGCAGCACGAGACACGGTAGCCTGGTTGCCAAGAGGGATACGGGCTCATTTAAATTAAGAAAGGCATGATTCATAGACGGGCCTTTTAAAAAACAGACATCAAAAAACACATGAGTCAAAAGGGAAATTGTTTGTATGGATATAAAATGGTCTGGTTTGTCCATTTAAAGCATCCCCCGTTTCACTCTGATGCCACAGATAGTGCAGCTAACAGAGCTAGTTTCAGTCAGTGAATGCAAAAATAATGCTGCTTCATTACTGACTGTTTGCTAAGCCCCTTAGGCTAATGTTGGTACACTTATCAAACACTTCTCACGCCATAATGTAGCTTACAGTAATAACTGCGACTAATTTATCATTGAAATTCCAGTAGCATTTCAGCATGTACAGCGATGGATTTCTCACGGAAGAAAGTAAAAGCAGGCTCTTAGAGAAAGCTACTGTAAGTGTATGAAATGTGCACACACATCATATGAGGGTAAAAAATAAGTGAGGGTGAAACTGTTCATCCCCAGATTTTTTTTTCTTTTGAAAAAAGGGAAAAGTAAATTAAACCGTAATGAGAAACTTATCGTTCGATGTTTCCTTTTTCTGTTACATGAGAAAAGAATTTAAAAAAGGGGAATACCTGATGAGTTGGAGTATCTAACACCAATCTAGCCGCACTTGCTGGAGTGTGAACTTTCCCAAACCGAATGACGAGCATGAGAACATTATTCTAATTTCACACATTGGCTCCCACGCTGTGGCTGTTCCAGATAATTTTCTAACGTAACCTGTAACCTCACATGATAATAAAGCTAATGGCATACTCCTCACATTTGGAAAGGACACAAGACTGCTACTGATGCCAGTCTAACATACATACTAACGCTTATGTTTTTAGTCTTGGAAAGGCTACTTGGAAGGTAGCAGTGACCTCTAAGTTTTACCCTACAGAGCGTGGCATTTATTAGAGCCTTGTATCCACACAGATGCTGTGTGCAGAGAAATCCAGAGCTTTCCTTATTACACGACAAACATAATGACATCCAGCAACAGACTTTATGTGTAGTATTTGTTGTTATAAATAATGTCATGAGGAAATCAAGATTAATGCACGCACTGGTTTAATTTTTTAGGCAAACGTGGAATTACATGCAGGGCATTTTGCATCTAATCTAATAAGCTAATCAATTCACAAAAGAGTTAGTTTTTTCTTTTTTCCCCCTTTTTGTTTAAGTTTTTTTGCTGGACCACAACATTTTTATTATCTAAAGGCCATTTTCTTTCCCATTACTGGACTTGGAGTTATGATTACAATAGCGAAAGGTCGCAATAATGACGATAATAGTTAGTCGCATTATAGTACTACTGGGTCACTGAATGCTTTTCGGCTTTCGTCTGCTTGTTAAGTGTTATTTTCTGCATTTTCTCCTGAATAAAAGTCAATTTTAATGTGACTCGAAAATACATTCTCAGTACAGGAAAAAAACCCATAGAGGAACAAAACGATACAAAAACATGTTCTAGGCCTGATGCCAGACCTTTAAACACACTGTTTTTTTTAAGGATTATGCAAATGAAGGTCTTGCAGCAAAGACTGTCACCTGGACACCGCTGTGATGGCTCCCGAGGCTCCTTTCTTTAAAGGACATTGGTCACGACAGTCGAGCTGCTCGAGTGCAGCTGCGTAGCTTGGCTGCAAAGATCATGTGTGCGCATACGCGAACCAACCTTCACACAAGGTGGCACTCCCACAAAACCAAAGAGTCAGCGGCTCTCTAAGCGAAGCGGTTACTTAGAAAACCAGTCTCACCGAGCATCTCTGAAAGAAATTATTCATATTGTTGTTAAATCCCTGCAAAGTTCTCCCTCTTTCTGCCCTTACAAAGCAGCCTCGTTTTTATTCTGCATTTATAATGCAAATGTACCCAAGAAATGCATTAAGATGAGTGATTTCGGCTATTCTTCTCTTTCCATTACCTTATAATGCGGCTCTGCAGGTTTTTAACATGTCAGAATTAAGGGGTGCGATCATCAGGATGTGTCCTCGTTTCTCCGTCCATTATCTGGCGCAGCTACAGAGCCAAAAGCCACAGGTGCTAATGGCTATCTCTTTCACATGCTTCCCATGCCAACTTCTAACACGCTGTACTGACAGTTTGGGTCCAACTGTTCATGCACATGCACAGTCCATTTGTCTCTGCCTCTTCGGGTGTTTTTCAAAAGCTCTTGTGAAGCCTGATGTGCCCATAAAACCCTTTTTTTGCCACAGTGAGTGACGGAGAGATGGGGATATATTATATTATATTAATGAAGCGATGACAAAAAGGTGGGTGTGATACGAATGGCAGAATAATAGGGTGACAGGAATGAGTAAGCACAGCGGGGCTAAATCCATGCATTAATTAACACAAATGAGTGTCATGCAACTGTCAATGACGGGCTTTAATCCCGGCTCCATGAAGGAAGTGCTTTTGATTAATGCCACGAAGTGGGAGATTATTTTTCGCATTTTTCCCCCTCTCTCCTAGCACACCCTTGACATATGCATCCCCTTACTGGAGACTCTGTGCTTTAAATGCTACTAATGATGATGAATCAGTAGCGACAGCAGCCCGGGCCACAGGATGAGTTGTTATTCAGATAGCGTGCGCGCGCGCGCGTTCATGTACAGACTTATAAACGTGTTGGGGTTGACATTTTGACAGGCCTCGGCAAACTGTTCACATTGATTGATGCGCAGGCTCGCTCCTTCTGGGCGCTGCGTCCAATCAAACGCGGTGGCTGCAGCTGAAAGACTCCCCATTTATCAGCATCTTAATTATACAACAGAGTGGCTCAAGACCTTGTTAGTGTAAGGGAAATAGCCATTGTTATGCTATACCTGTTGTTGTGGAAGCAATTCCTGCAGTGTTTATATTTTGCCGTGCGGCTGGAGAGATAATGGATGATTTATGAGCACTTTTTCTGCAGCCACTGGTCGAGGACGCGGGCACATTCACTAGACAAAAACATTCCCATTACACTTTAGGACCAAAAGAAAGTAATTGTGTCCGATAGGAGGAGGACGCTTATGTTTTTGTATTGTAAGCATTGCAAGTAGATTTCTTTGTACACTCCAGTGTTGCCAGATGGGAAGAAGCACCAAAATGAGTTGGACTACAGCTTTTATTTTCTCTGTCGACTCTCTCGGCTAGTTGTTCAGTTCTTAACAACCACTACCTAACATCAAAATTTCCATTAGCGAGAGCCAATTTCCTGCAAAATAGTTAAAAAAAGAAGAAAAAAAAAGATGCAGTCCCTTGGGGTGCACTTCAAAAACCATATTAAACCACTGTGTAACAGTGCTTAATTTGTTTTTATGCACAATTCACAGTCCAGCCTTGAAGTTGCACGAGGAGAGCAGCTGCCTTCAGCCAGACATATGCTTTACAGTGCTTGTGGTTTAGCCAATCTAAGGAGCGTGGAAAGAAATGTAATTGAATACCTCTCATGTGCAAACCATACAAAAAAAAAAAAAAAAGTACAGAGTGTGAATTTAAAAAGGAAAAAAAAAAAAAGACAGGACTGAGTTGAATGCCTTAATTTCAGAATATGACAGTGGATGAGATAATCGTTTGATTCAGGTCGTTGAGAATTCAGTGTAATCTTTATCCTGATGGGAGCTGGGGCTGAATCAAAGGGCTGTTCTGGTTAAACCATAAGTGGTCAATCAGTAGTCTGAAGAACATTGTAATGATTTCCCAGGAATGTGTATTTTAAGTGGATTCAAAGCCGGTTGCTGATAGATGGCAGAGTGGAAGCTGCATAAATTCCACCTTTAAGAGAAGCGCAAGCCTGAAATCATAAAGGTAAATGTGAAAAGCCTTTCATTTCTTTGCCATCAGAAATGACTCTAGAAAGGGTGTTAGCAAGGGTGTTCTTGATGCTTGTGTAGCCATTATTTTTTTCCGAGCCTCTTATATTCCCATAACAGAACACTATTTTGGGAAACAGTCAATGAAAAGCCCAGATGAGAGAGCCCATTTTCCACTGAGAGAAATGAACTGACGAGCAGCACATTCAGCTCATTCTCTTCTTTGACTGACTGCATTCAGCTTCTCCTGGATGTCATGAAACTGTCTTAAAGCAAAAAAAAATAAAAAAAAACACACGAGACAACCAACTGCACTGAACTCCATTTGGTCAATGCAACAGATATGACATCTAAAATTAGCAGTTTAACAATAACTGAAGTCCTGCCCCACTTTCAAACTGGCATGTGTCCCGTTGGCCTTCGTTGCACAATGTACTTTTGCACAGAAGGTTTTCCGTCACCAGCCTTTGTGAAAAGCTGAAATATATGGCCAGGCAGTTCTGCCAGTGCTCCTTTATGACTAATTTATATTTATTCCCATCCAAATAATTATTTGTACATGTTATCAAAATTTTTCCCCTCCATAATAGCGACCTACTTCAGCTTGAATTGCACACCGCATTAAAAACATTAGAAAACAATTACAAAATATGAATGTTAAATGTATAAAATGCATTCAGATTGCATCAGCAATAGTGACAGTATATCTGATGTATTGTAGAATAGCACCAGCTAAAGAAACCACAGTGGAAATAGAGCTGCTGCTCTGTCCTGAGTGGAACTCTGTGTTCTGTGTACTGGAAATAGCCGGGGTTAAATCAGTGCAATTGTTAAGCATGCACATTTGGCAGAGTCAGAATGCAGAGAACAAACTCCGGTGCTGTTGGTGGTTGATGCAGTCAGTGTATGGGATAATTGGTTGGTTGTAGCTGACTAGCTAACTGATGCATAGGTCTGGACTGCATCAGAGCACTGACTGTCTGTCATTAGGCTGTGTCCTCTCGAATCTTTAGCCATGAACATTATGTTTTCATAATCTCCCTTACCAACAACCCTTAATCCTGGCATTAGCTAAAATATACTCTAAAATATACTCTCCTTTCAGTTCTTTAATGCAAATAATTAATCCGCCAATGAACAACTCAATGTATTAAGGCTTATAGACATGGCCAAGACATCCTGCTGAAGTTCAAAGCGAGCATCAGAATGGGGAAGAAAGGTGATTTAAGTGACTTTGAATGTGGCAAAGACATGGTTGTTGGTGCCAGGCGGCCTGATGTGAGTATTTCACAAAGTGCTGACCTGCTGGGATTTTCCCATCTCAGCCATCTCTAGGGTTTTCAGACAATGCCCCGAGAAAGAGACAATACACAGCGAGCTGCAGTTCTCTGGTTGAAATCGACTTTTTGGTGCCAAAGAAGAATGGTCAGATGCTTCAAGTTGATAGGAAGACAACAGTGAGTCAAATAACTGCAGAGGAACATCTCTGAACAGACAGCACATCAAAGTTTGTGGCTGATGGGCTACAGCAGCAAAGGTCCAGCCTGGTGGTGATGGTAATGGTGTGGGGGATATTTTCTTGGCTCACTTTGAGCGTCTTAGTACCAACTGAGCATCATGTAAACACATCATCCTACCTGAATATTGTTACTGAACATATCCATCTCTTTACTATCCCGCTGTCCATCTTCTCATACCTCCGTCCGGCCAGATAACACATCATGTCACAAATAATCTCAAACTGGTTTCTTGAGCATCACAAATGAGTTCACTGTCCTCAAATGGCCTCCACGGGCAGAGCACCTTGGGGATGTGGTAGAAAACGAGGTTCACATCATGGATCTACAGCAACTATGTGATGCTGTCATGTCAGCATTGACCAAAATATCGGGGAAATTCCAGGTCCTGGTTAAATGAGGGGGGTCTAACCTGGTACTAGCAAGGGGTCCCTAATGAAGTGGCCAGTGAGTGTAAATCACTGTAAGCTGCTGGTGACAACAGGCCAAGCAGTGGAAAAAACTTACTGTGCGGTATCGGTTTTTTGTAACTAACCAGCTGCCTTTATATATTTTTGGATGAAGGTTTTTACATAAAGTAAATGTTCCCAGACATCAGTGAAAACAATCAAAGTATCTTAACATTGATGTTTATTGTCACTCACCAGAATCATGAATGGAAATTAACTGGAGGACAAGCACCAGTTTACCATCCTATTTCGTAAATCAGCTATGCCCCGGCTGACACAGCTGTCTGCGAATTTGAGGAATTTATAACTGATTGAGATCCATCGAGCAGCACAAAAGAACATGACTTTCAGTCGTGTTCAGTCTTTGAACTGCGTTTTTCCCTCACACCGAGCAGAGTCCTTGGCCGCTCAAAAGGCAAAAAAGAACTGACAAGTGCAACCTTAAAATGACTCCTGCACGTACATGAAGGGAATTTGCAGAATTTTAACAATAAATCAATCCCCTTGACTATCATCAAGTTTGTGTTCGTTTATTTTGACCACAGCACAGTTCCCACAGCACTGCGATTCAAAGGAACAAAGCAAATCACGCATTTTTCAGGGCTCTCAGTGTGAGTCTGACCTCGATAATGTGACACTGTGCCAACAACACAAAAAGAAACATATTAAAAATGGATAAGCTAAATTTGAAATTCCACTGTGAAAGATTTGAAAAAGCCCTGTTGTCTGTCGTGCCCTGTTTTCCTCTTTATTTCTTTCTTTTATGTCTCTACCACCTACAGGGCCAAACTGCTACGCGGACACGGCGGTGATACCGGCTGGCCGAGAGGTGAAGATCGATGAGTGCACAATCTGCTACTGCACATACGAGGAAGGCACGTGGCAGATTGAGCGTCAAGCCACCTGCAGTAAGAACGAGTGCCAGCGGAGCTAGAGACTGGCACGGCGACGAGAGAGGGACATTGGCACGCAACACCAGTGCCGAGCCGCATGCACACTCTCAGCCTTTCACCCAGTCTACCGGGCATCAGGGTCGGACAGCACCCCTCAAGCATTTCAGCATTAATACTGTAGTCACTCCTGTATTACTGAAACGATGCTTTTATGAAAGTTTATAATCCACACACAGAATATCTATTTATCTATGTATTAAATTATTTATGAATATATATACGAAATATAGGAGTCATTAATGCTGAAACAGTGGAAGACTATTTTTTATAGTATCTGTATTTTATTAAGCAATGTATTGGACCAGAGGTCAATAAAACAACAGAATGTATAGAACACACACAGCTGTCTTTGGAGGTGCAAGCCTCAACGTCCCTTAACCCGTGGTGTCATCCGACAAATCTCGACACCCGTCCCTCTACCACCAAAGTGCAGACTAGACTGTGCGCGATTCATTTTGCAGTGCTAGGGTGCAGACTTGCCGTGTAGGACAGTGCAGTGCAGAGTTACAGGCGAACAACAACGAAGAAAGACGAGTAAATTCACGAGGACTCGACTGTTTCCTGATTTCTTTTATCCTTTTTTTCTGGATGTTCAAATGTGCTTTGATTTGAAAGTGCTTTTTTGTATTTCTCTCGGTACAGTGTGTTCATGTTTCAAATAAATGCCATTCTGTGCTCTGTAAATGTTCCAACGGTACCTGTTTTTTTATAGCTGTGAGTTTTTATGTTGATGGTGATTTGCATTTACAGACTTACTACGTGGAAAAAACAAAAAGCTCGCAGTTTCACTTGAATCAACAAATGATTGTTGGTGGTTTGTTGTTTGGAATAAATGATCAGAGTATCAGAGGAGCCTTTGAAAGTGACAAATCTTCCCTTTTTAGATGGGAACGTTTTTCGGTTTTGAAGTTCCTGGATGATATCTGTGTGAAAGCTACAGGTAAATATTTAATAAGTTGTCAAAGAGGATATTAAGTTCCTCAGTAATGCAGGGCTTTCATTTCCGGTAGGTATAAGCATCCCAATATAAACATGAGCCCTTGGAAGTGTAGACGCTCCGGAGTTGCCCCTGGATTTCCAACTCCATTAATAAAGCCCAGACTGGACAATTCGATCTCATTGATTCCAATTTGCTTCCAAAATTTGGAAACCGAAAGGTCATCTGACTTGCTGCATATATTCTTTTTTTTTGCCTTCGTTATTTTAGTTTGAAGATTAATCATAACGAATGCAGAGCCGTAAGGGCCAATCGAGTGGCAGATCAAAATGAAGATGAATAATTTAGGTCCAGGTTATGAACACTGAAAGGCAGGCTGGGATAAACGCGTGCATATGTTGTGTTCACGCTTTCGCCTGTCATCTTTTACATTAGCAGCAAAGCTGTGTCACCCTCTGTGCAGCGTGCTGGCCCCGCTGCAAAACTTTGATCAAGAGGTTGCCAGACAACGATGTTGCATCTCCAGCGGTGAGACGTGCCTGTCAGACAGCCGAAGGGATCGAGGTAAATAAGCCTAAATGCATGTACATGCTACGTGACAGGCTTCTCTCGGAGCAGCGGGGGAGCAGTGGCACAGATCTATTAAGGTTTTCTGGCTGTCCTTAACTCCTCTATTCCTATGACTGTAAGTGTCCTCTCAAATCAGGCTCATTCATTCAAGGAAAGCTGGACTTGCTCTTGTGCATACAAGTGGTAAATGATTGTGGGATTTTTCTTTCCTATACACTAATCCCCCCCACAACACACACACACTCTCTCTTTTCTTCCATTTAGAGGGATTGCTTCCATTTTTATCTGTATAGTCTTTCATTTTACAAGATAATTCTCCCTTATGTGTAATTTCCCAAGCAGCTTACCTGCTGTGACTCAGCCTGTAAAGTAATGGCTCCAGCACAGGGCCTCTATCAGTTCCCTTGAGCGTCTCTGTCCAGGTCATTAACATTCACGATTCTCTTTAAATCACTTCATATTTCAGCAGTTACTTAAGATCAGATCTGTGTATTGGACAAAAGAATTAGGACTGGGCATAAAGTCTGCTCATCAGAAATGAGGCTGGGTGTTTTACTTTGAAATAAAATTCCCAGAGAAGTAGCCATCTACATTTCTTCAAAGACGGGCCATTAATTGGATACATCTGTTGGAGAAACCCATAAGAGATTAAGCCCGGTCTCCCCAATGCTGTAGCTATGTAATTAGGCTTCTACCCTGTTCTGGACAATGCACGCTGCTGCGCTGAGATGAAATGTGTTCATATTACAGTAGGTGATGAAATTCATTATTCATTTATAGCAATCGGCCAGCTCTGTCATTTGAAATGAAAGCATCGCGCATTTTGAGAAACCAACCAAAACTCTCGGTCAGCGAAAGAAAGTTGAAATCTTCGTCGGCATGAAGACGTGACTTCGAGCGCAGCAATGTGGCATAAAATCAAATGTCTTCCAGAGTTATTGGCTCTTCAGAAGAGATTATGAAATATGTTGTAAACTTAATGGCAAATGACACAATCGCTGAGCTGCAGTGTGCTCGACACTTCTGCTTCTACTGTAGGCTAATGAGTAAAATCCTGCAGCATAACACACACCTCTAATTCCTTTATTCTATTTTATCAGTTAAAGCCATCTCTGTTAATTTTTTCCATGTTAGCTGTCTGTCCAGGTGGCCAGGAGGAATGCCCTCACTGAAATATGTCCCATTGGTGACTAGTGCTACCAACGGGTCATATTTTTCACTTACATTATTTTATTATTTATCTGATAGATGTTTGCCCATTTGTTTTGCCAAATCTTATCAGCCTCAGTTGTGCAGTTTTAGCACACCTGATATGCTAATACGTTAAAGACTACAAATGTCAGCATGCTAGTATTATGGTTGTTGAGCATCAGGAGTTAGCTCCCAGAGCTCTACCATGGCCATACAATAACACACTTTAACGCTCTGACGATGGCAGATCTGCAGTAAACACACACTCTACATTTATTAGATCAAACCAAAGCCAGGGCTGGTCCTACCTGCACAGTACCTTACATCAGTGGCTCAGTCGCACTAGATTAAAAATAGCACTGCTTGCCGTTGATGGTTGCCAGGTGACTGCATTGATTTTTTTTTTTTTTTTTGGGGTGAGAGAGACCAACTCCAAGTAGTTGCAGTGACCAAGTGATTGCCCAGAGGTTGAATGTGCAAAACACTTTATATCTGGGCCACCATGTTTGGTTGCAAGGTGATTGCACAGGTTGCATGGTGGGAGGCAACCTGTCTCCAAACAATCTGGTCTGATTGAGACTGACAGCAGTCACACTCTCAGACAAACTGCTGTCTAATTTATAAATGCAGATAGATCGCCATCAGATTGGCTGGATGGGTAAAATGGTAAATGGACTGGTTCTTATGTAGCGCTGTTCTACTCTACCTGAGTACTCAAAGCGCTTTATACAACTCGCCTCATTCATCACACATTCACACATATTCACACAAGTACTTTTTTCTGTGCCTAAGTGCTTTCTATCTAATGTGCATCGGAGAACAACTGGCGGTTCAGCATCTTGCCCAAGAACTGTTTGACATGCAGGCTGAAGCAGCCAGGGACTCAACCTTTCGATTAGTAGATGACCTGCTCTATATGCTAAGCTACAGCCGGTGGTCAAGCAGTTGTGTTTTAGTTATATTCCTATGTAAAAGCAAAGTTGCAGAGCACCTAAGCAATTTTGACATTAAATTACTTTCCCACAGCAACTGTGTTGCTATTTGTGGACGAATTTCTGAAATTCAAACCTGTTTTTTGGCTGGACTGAATCCAAGTACTCAACGTGAATTTCTGTGCATGCACTTAGCAACAGATTTGCAACAAACAGCAACAGATTTGCAATTTTTTGCCAGTTTGTCACAGTTAATCACCATATCATCACAAACAGATTGCATGTAATTGCTGATTTGACCCCATTCCAACAACTTACTCTGTCTTATTGCCATTTTATCGCTGTCTTAGCGCGACAAAGTCACTTTGAAGATGGCAGCTGACTGTGAGTGGTCCCAGACCCAGTAGAAAAACACATATTCTACTTCCTGTGATGCAAAAAACCCCTTTAAATCTTTAAGAGAGCTTTAAAAAAACAAAACCAAAGAACCTAAAATATCACCGTGGATGAGAATCAAACACAGGAGGAGCTGCAAGTCCTCCCAGAATAGGGTTATCATCACTGTAATTATTACAAGAGAGGTTTAAAAATGATCAGCATATGTATTCAAATGGGATCCAATCCACTCATTAGTAAGTATGGGGTATTAGTCTTGTTTAACTTGTCTCTGCTGTCAAACTGTCTTATGTATTTTTCTGCCTCAGAATCATTTTAAAAGATTTATTTTGCATATAGAGTCTGTGTAGTCCTAACATTAACCTTATGATACAGAATAGGGGCAGGCTGATTAATATGTAACACTCAGGAAGATTATATAGATTTAAAAAAGGTGTAATAAGATATGTGACATGTGTATGGCTGCATCACATCAAACTTGCAGAAAGACAGCAGTGAATCTTTAAAAGACTATTTTTAGACCTGAGTCCAGTGTAACAGTGCACTCAACTTCAAAGAACTTTAGAAGACACATAAGGTGCCCGCCTGGGCTCAGAGAAAGTAAAAATGAAAAAGGATGTTGCTACTCTCTGAAAAAAATATTTCATTGTATTTATTAAAGAGCCCTTTAGGACAACATTTTTATTTTATTGCACTGATTTTTTAAAAACATTTGCTTTGTCTTCAAGTGCCATCATATTAAGAACATTATTTATTTATGTTATGCAAAATCAATCCCTGGTACATAAGAGGCAAAGCACTAAAATGTGGCCATTAAGTGGCATCGGATTGTTTATTGTTTATTATGCTATGTTTTTAAAGGTCCATGAGCAAATAATGTTATTAATTTCAGCTTTTGAAGTGGATCTACATTTGTCAAACACTTGTGCATTTAAGGGTTTATGACACTTGCTATACAGCAGGGGTCTCAAACTCCAGTCCTCGAAGGCCGGTATCCTGCAACTTTTCCATGTTACAACACACCAGAATAAAAAATCGTAGGTCGTTAGCAAGAATATAGAACTTGACTGCATGCTGAAGTGGCAACACTAACCCCACTCAAGTAAATTTAAGTAAATGTAAGTGTTTGGAAAATGATCTACTGAAAGTACATTTTTTGCACCATATTCATTCACTCATGAGCTGCTGTAACATGAACCAAATGGCTGAATTGCCACCTCAGCATGCAGTCAAGTTCTATAGAGTCTTGCTAATGACCTACTAATTGTATTCAGGTGTGTCGCAGAAGGGACACATGGAAAGGTTACAGGACACTGGCCCTCGAGGACTGGAGTTTGAGACCCCTGCTGTACAGTATGTTGAGCCATTAAAAAAAATTATTTAACAGGGGCAACACATGTTACCAAACATCAGTATACCAAACATATGAAGTGTAAACATGGCAAAACTGCCAATTTACATCTACATCGCCAAGGTGGGTTATGTAAACCTTATATAGATATAAAAACATAAATGACATATTAGAGAAGAAGGAGTTAAATATGGTCACAGACCCAGTTTGCTGTTTAAGATGTGCATTAAATGTCTTTAATAATGAAGATTATAGCTGTCCATTTTTTTGCCCACGACTATTGTGTATGATCTATAGGTACGACTCTTAATTTTTGACACACTCCTCTAAATGTATATCTCAGCCTACTATTTGCTTAAAACCACGTAAACTAGGGTGAAAACCCTTTGGAGCCTTTAAAACTGACAATAAGGCTCCTCCTGCTGTTTTGTGTAGAATCATTACGTCACATAGCAGAGCTAAACACGACATAAACACAGGTAGTTTCATTAATATGTCAAAACAATATGAATGTTTTTTTCACAGGCTGGCTCTTCTTCAAAGCTCAGTATAAAAGTGCAGTTTGATTGAAGCTTTAGATAAAACCTTTTCAGCACCATATTCCATCTAAAGTTTTAAAAGCACCAGTTTACTGTCATGATTTCTCTTAGACTCACATAAGCCTAAGTCAATGGGCCTATCTGTCTGCAGTCTTATCAAAGGCATTAAAAGCTTTGGGAGACAATGATTAGACAGATGTGAAAATGTTCTGTGAGAAAGAGGAGGAAGAAAAATAGGAAAGAAAAAAGAAGTTACCTGGCTGCATTCATGAAACTCAAGTGTTGGGAACTTTGATATAAGTGAGAAAAGCAGCTCATGATATCTCAGTTGGCTTTGCTTTCCCTTAACGCCCCACTCATCTACCTTCACACTTATTAGAAGTGAGTAATTACGCTGGATCATGTTTTTTGTTGCACGTTTGTCTTGAAACGGGGAAAAGCTAGATGACAGCTGAAGGTTATGAATATTTAATATCACATTTGCGGCATTTATTTCAATTTCAGAGGGAGCAGCGAGCTTTTAACTGGAATCGCTTTAAATAAAAGAAAGCTTGTTATCTGTAAGTGCATTTAGGCTTTCTGCTTAATGCGGGACTGTTATCAACAGTGCGGTTCATTAGTAGATTTCTGATTCTTCTTTCAGAGGGCCACGGCCCTTTGAATTTCTGCTGTGAGAATACTGAGTAAATTCCAGCCTTCTGTTTCTCTGACGGTGAATTTATTCCTCTGTTCTGCACATTAATTTCACCGGACAGCTGCTAAATGCCAGTAAAATGCTCTGAGGATTCTATTTGCACCTTCTGAAAGGATTTCTAAGCACATCACCTCAGATCCATTAAATCCAGCTTTGAATCTCTTGACACTTATGCGAGCCGTCTTTGGAGCCACATGTAACATTCCCATGTGATTACAACGCTCCTTGATCAATCTGAGTGAATCACTTCATGATTGAGCGCCCGAGTCTCAAGAGTGGAGGGCCTCAAATTGTCCTTTATAGATCTGGTATTATATCTCCAGCTCCCCTCTGCCATTAGCTGGATATTCACATTTTCAATTTCAACTCACTGCCTTGTCTTGCCTCCAAATGAGGTCACCGTTGCAGCGTTGACTCGCTTCCCATTCATACCGCTGTGCCACACAACTCAGCCGCTGACAAACACTGCACTTAAACGCTTTTTAAGAGCTGTTTTATTTTTTTCTTGTGAGATTTTTCTAAGTCGCGTAGTGTATGGGAAGCAACCCATAGCTCGGTTTTGTTTAAGAGTTAAGAAGTAATCTAAGCCTAGGAGCAAGCAAATCTATTTTCTCTAAATGACATGGGTTGGACAGGAGACTGCAGGTTCAATCTGGGCCTATCCATCACAGACTGTTATAGGCCAGGTAGGTGAGTGATAAGGCTTTAGAGTGTCTCGGAGCACAGTGTTTCAGCATTTTATCCACAACAGGCAGCCCACGCCAATGTGACCTGCTTGCTGAACAATTTCAAGGGGGTGGTGTGTGTGCGTGTGTGCATGTGGTGGGGGGTGATCCTCAGTACAGCAGAGCACTCCTGAGCCGTGCACATCTGCATAAGCTGCTGTTAGACTGGAGATGGCACAGTGAATTGTTAGGTTATCATAAAAGAAGCCGCTTTTGTCTCTGCCCTGCGGAATACTAAGTGTTTGTATTTGCAACACAACATTCATCCTGGGGTGTTCTCATTTTTTTTCTCAAGCCCTGCTATGGTAATTCATCATCCAGGTCTTGATTCATACTGGGAGAGTGGCCGGTGAATGTATTAGCCACCAGCTCACATGCTGCTGTTCACTCCCTTGGGATATTTTGATTATGAAAACTATAGGGATGTCAGACCGCAACAATGCATATTTTGTTTGCTGCCGCCCTAAAGAACACAAAAAGTCCTGCCGGGCAGTGAAGGCTGAGACTGTGGGTGACAACTCTGCGTCTCTTTTTCTTTCTTTTTATAATGTTTAAGGTTCAAAAGCAGGTAATTTCACCTTGGTCAGAAGGGATGGAAACAGTAGAGGCGGGCACTGTGCAGGTGGTTTAATAATGGAAACAGAGGTCTTGAGGGACAAGTCCATCTTACCGAGCAACAGAGGAAGTCCATTACCTTCGGTGTATCTTTGCCTAATGCAGTGTCTTATTTGTAATTGAAAATCACACGTGTTATTACGCAGAGATCAAAAGCAGAGATGCGGAGTGGTGTCTTCAGACACCTCGAGGCTGAGAAAAAAATATCTCTAAAAGCAGAAATGATACGAAACAGCCCAGCATCCTTAACAGATGAGCTAAAGTACCTTTTCCTCAATGTAACCTGTTATCTGTTCATTTCATTCTGAAGTCGATGTTAAGTAAAAGTGCATAAAGTGGATATTGTTACAATACCTTTATCATACGGTTCCTGTTTTTCTTTGTTTGGGGAGCTTTTAGTTATTTCACGTCTTTATTTTTCCTTTTTATTTTGATTTTAGTCTTAGAAATTGTGTCTTGAGCAGTTAACCTTGTGTATCTGGTAGGTCTGGAGACCTACAGTACGGTGCAAGTCTTGGGGAAATTTTATTTGTTTGTTTGTTAAGCCACTTAACCCTACAAATCCTTCAAGCATAAAAGGCAACTCACTCGAGTGATGAACCAGTGTCTACACATAATAAACAAAGTAAGGAACTGGTTATAAATTATATTATTACAGCAAACCATAGTCTTAATTTTTCAGAATGACAATGATCCCAAACACCAGGCATTCATTCCCAGTGTTAAAGTAATGCATTACTGTAATAACACAGTAATGTAATATGTTACTGTACTAAATTCAGTAATTACATTACAGTTACAAATATGTTGTTATTCCTGTTAGCATTTCCAACAATCAGCTGATTTCAACTCATGCTCGGGAGGAGAAAAATGGTGGCTCATGCAGCCATTTAAGGAGTGAAGATATGAACATCAATTTATTTTTATTTCACAAAAGGACAGTAGTGTGATGGTAAAGCGGAAACTGCATCCAGGACAGGGACAAGTGCATTATACTGCTAACACAACATCAGATCTTTGCAAGCTCTTACATCTGCATAGACAGTTTGCTAACACAAAACTAGCCAACAGCCCAAAGTGATTTTAAAGCTGAGTGCACGCTGACCCCAGCCCAACAGCCAGACCCTGCTCATCAACAAGTAGCAAAAAGAGTGATGAACACTCAGACTTGCAGCCTCCATTTCTACCTGTTCATGTTTCTAAAGTAGAAAGACTGTAGCGATTGCTTTGAAGAATTACCACGTGTATAGAGATGTGTGTTAGTGTGCACTGTAGCCTCAGATTTATATTGTTGACTATTTGTGACAGTCCCTTTCAGGTCATTTCATAGAGTAACGAGAAAGTAATGTAACGAGTTGTGTAACTAATTGCTTTTCCCCGCGAGTAACATGCTGCGCTGAGTTTTTTAACAAGGTAATGCATTACACATTACTTTTAAGAAAAACTAATGTTTGAGACATTACCTTTCCTGAGTAATGACCCCACCAATGTGCATACCTGGACATAAAAAATATACAGTGGAACACGATCAGTCCCCAGAGCTCGATATTCAACATTATTGAAGCAGTGTGAGCTCATTTTGATAGAGAACAGAAGAAAAGGAAGCCAAAAAGGAGTTTTGTATTTCCTTCCAGGAGCTTGGATAGCTATTCCTTAAGACGATTTAAAGACATGACAAGAAAGCTTGCCTAAGAGAGTTCAGGCTGCGTTGAGGAATAAAGGTGGTCATCCCAAATATTGACTTTCAAGCTAATTAAATTAAAACTATGTTTGCCTTCTATACTCAATTTCTATGTATGTTTTCACGATTCCCATTTTCCTAACAAAATATAAAGAAATGAGGGGTGGCTCAAGACTTTTGCACAATACTGTATAGATGTACTGAAGCATCCCATGTTTATTCCTAAACACAAATATGTGAATATGCAGTTTAAAAACAATTTCAGTTGATTAAAATCTGTCACAGATGTGCATGATTTACATAATTCAATATAATCCTTAGTTACTGCAAAGTGGACCTTTGTGCAGCTCCCAAGTCCATCCACTGTCTGAAAGATGCCATTTTAACTCCTCCCCCTTCGTGTAAGCCATTTGATTCGTTGCCCCTGAAAAAGGCAGATGGGTGAAGCATCACTCAGAAACAAACTATCTGAACTCTGAGCTTTTTCTAAACCACTATTTGAAGCCACATTGTAATCTAAACATCCACATTGTAACAGTAGCACATACCCTGTTTGTCCCTCAGTCAGCCCTCAGCATATATACAGTGCTGCCTTTCCTTTGTCCTTTGCCAAGACATCAGTTGTCCTTCCCTGTTTACTCTTGTGTTTTCCCCTTATGGCTCTCTGCTCCCCTTGTGTATTTTGGATCTCAGCTTTTGTTCCCTTTTGCATTTGCTATTTGGACTTTGTTCATTTGGACTTCATGTATCGGCCAAATAAAGGTTTGACTTTGTTATTTCTGTCTGCTTTGGTGTCTGCATTTGCATCCTCGTGTTTAACGCCTCTCCAGACAGAAATGTGGAAAAAGGAAAGATCTGTAGTCCTAATATAATTTATTTAGTTTGTATCAGTATCAGTGATGTATCAGTACCACCATCTTTGTTAGCATAATGTTTGACTATTTAGATCTACTGCGTGGGTATTTGTTTTCTTGTACGTTAAATGATTTTAAATAGTTCATTTAAAATAATTGCAAACATGCCAAGCCGGAATCATTTGCCTAATTATTTACTTGTTGATTATTCCTTGTGTTCGTTTGCGTTTATCTTTGAATACTTAATAGCCCTCCATTTTTGGAAGCTTATGGTTGCGCTTCCTGATAAACTAATTCATTACTGTAATGATGTGCCTGAGTCACCCATTCAAGTGACAGAATTGGCCACCAGTTTTTTTCCCCCTGTGCAGCTAAAGCGTTCTCTCAAAGGAGGGCAGACGCCACCGTTATCCCAACTTAGTCATGATATACAGCTGCTTGTATGTCTGCTGCAGTCACCATATTCATCACTGAAAGTGACATTGCGTTATGCTGACTCTCCCCTGGGGAATGTTAACATTAAACCATCATGCTCATGCGTCTCCATGATAGCTCGGAGAGGGCTTTGCGGGGGAAAGAGGGTGTGTGAAAACTTCCATATTAAAAGCATTATAAGGAGCAGATTTTTCACTCCCACCTCCCTCATGAAAAATGTACAGCGGCATATTCATTACTTCATTGAGCTAACTGAGTGTGACAAGCGGAGAGCTGCAGCAACCGAGGGCAGGGAAGCAGCGCTACAATAAAGCCTTCGGCCACTCTCTGAGGACATGGCTACCCCTGCTGCTCGTGGGAGCTACATCTATGCACTCTGTTTGGATTTTTCCAAATGGTTGAGGGTGCCACACACAGCATGACACAGACTACACTGCAGCCAATTTGCCCTCTAATCTAATGCATTCATGGTCAACGGGCAGTAATCAATTCAGTGCCTTTACAGTGTGATGAATTTGACCCACGAGTTATGACTTAGGGCCCTTGTGCTATAAATATGGTCATGCATTTTCAGCAGTTTACAAGACATACGGACGAAATCCCAGCCGCGGATGCTTTATGCAACAAACGTCGATGGGGCTCTGTTGTATGAACTCTATTGCATATCATGCATACAGAGATGGCTGGATAGAGGAATTACTTTTATGAGCTGTGGCCCCACAGGTATTGCTGCCTAATATATCAAAGCTTTATGCGGGAGTGATACGAACACTTGCAGACATTAATATCTGTCTTTCATCTCTTCCCGTTTATCTGTTTAATTTTCTTGCAGCTCCTTCTTACAGTGATAAACGATGCTGTCTGTCCCCATTCTAAAGCGTCCTCTCCGCCCCGTGATGATACGCTCCCCACGTGCCAGGTGGCCGCCTCACCTCCTAGCCCTGCCTGTATGATCCTGAGGTGTCATACCGACTCACCCTCAACCCTCTAATTAACAAAAATACTGGCTCTGCTGCCCCGGAGCAGCATCGGCCTATATTGTCTTCAGAAAGCCGGCGCTACATTTGGGAGTTTGCTTTGATGACCCTCTGCAGCGACAGCAGCATCGGGGACAACAGCGGCTCTTAATCCAGAGCAACAGTTATTTCTCAGATGAATGCAGACTGTGCAAATTAGTGGCTGCCGCACTATAGCATTGGACCTGGCACCACAGGCGAGATGTGAGATTTAAATTATTTCTGAGACTGTGGAGGAGTCTAGAGAATGGCAGACAAGCTGACTAATAACACAGGATTCAGTAACAAGGGCTGCTCCGATGGTAATGACTGCTTGCTCCAGAAATATCTGATTCCCTGCAAAAAAGAAAAAAAATAATACAGTCATCTCAAGCCTAGTCTGGTATTTAAAATCCTGCAGCAACAAAAAAAACCCTCTGAAATAATTGGGAGACAAAAGCATTGGAAGGAATACAGTGTGATGCAGTTATAACCTCTCATAAGGGAAGGATTAGTGGAATCCAACTCCAGTCATGTGGACCTCTAGACCCACATATAACCGAATTCCTACAAAATACTTGAAAATCCGCACACTTCAAGCCACAAGACTGTTGTGACAAATGGTGTGATTTAAAAAAAAAAAAAAAAAAAGTAATTTCAAAAAGAAAGCCACAGAAGATTTCACAAGTGTCATTCCTGCTCTCCTTTTGTGGAGGAGCACTGTGTGGGAGTTGGGCATATTCACCAGTCGGTTATCAGAATAACTCTAATTAGGCTATTTTTAACACATCCTTTTCAACAGCTCTTGGGTGTTTACATTTCCTAATGACAGCCCGAGTAAAAATCATCTATCAGCAAGCATCACCATCATCACCACCACTGACACATTAGCATCAGTTCTCTCCCAAGAAAAAAATGCCACCTAGCCAGGGTGCCTTCAGTATTCATTATAAAGCACGCACGCCGCATCGTGCCTGTAAATTTGTGGGGCATTTATTTACATTTGTACATTAAATTTCAGACAACTCGAGGAGGCTAATTAATAGGCAGCGAGGCACATAGTATTCCTGTGCTTTTTGGCTTCAGTGAATATGAGACAGCTCTTTCAAAGCCTGCACATTCACCAGATTACAGCCTTTGTAAAAACACTTTTTTGCTTTTGCTGTGTGATTTACATAATTTTCATTTAGTTTACTGTCGGCTTTAAAAAAAATAAAAAATAAAAACAAAAACAAAACAGAGCCTACATTTGAAGTCTCTCTGTCGGCTAAAAGCACTTCAGGCTTGGAAAACAACTTGTTTAGCCTTCATGAGCAAAAATAAATAAATTATTTAATTTAATAAATAATTTTAATATGTCTTCAGGGACTTTGGTCAAAGTCGGTGTTGGACTTGTGGTCACCTTGGTAGTTCTGAATTCATAATGCATCATCATGACAGTACAGCTGAGACTTTTATTTTTTGCTGTGATATTTGTGGACTGTCATTGAATTCAAAAGGGACTGTGTTGCTCTGCTTCATCTTACGTCTAGGCTCTACTGCTCCATCTTGTGGTTTCTTGGGGGAAAAGCGGGCAACTTTTAAAAAGGAGGGGGTTAAAACGGCTCCTTACCAATCACGAGAAGTAATGTGGCGTTCTCCGAGGAGGAGACACACAGTTCACTAACCCTGAGGCTGGGCCAAGTCTTCCCTTTATCATTTGCCACTAAAACAACATTTGTGTGGAGTATTTTTCCAGGGCATGACTGACTAAATGTTTTTATGTGGTCAGAGTGATAAATTAGTAGGCGTAGCTTGCCAAAATATAGCAGCTCAGAGGGAACATTATTAGTTATGAATGCTCCCCTGAAGTGAATCAGCGTGGTGTGGCATCCAGAATGGATACCAGGGGATGTTTATTAGACCTTTGCTCTATTATATTATTACAAATACAGAATATCGTGCTCAGGTATGTGGAGCTGCACCTCCACGCTCAGCACACAGGTCTACATGTCAGTAATTTGATCCGAGCAGGAAACGAACCCAGTCTCTGGGCAACGAGCGCTCACTGCACAAACTCACAGAAGCCTTCAAGGAATTTCCTCCCAGGCGGTAATGACTGCAGTTTTGGATCCCTTCGAGCCTTTTTCCTCAGAGCTTCACGTCATCAGACGGCTGAACTCCAGTTTGCGCCGAGATGGTGGGAGAGATAGACCGAAAACTGGACACGCAGGCTCTCTTAGACTTCAGCCCCCTGCTGAGCGTGTCACCCTGGCTCCTTTGCGAGATGATGTCCCCCTGTTGGACCCCTGCTGTGGTCAGCTGAGTGCTGGGGCTGAGGTAGTCCTGGGCCTCAAAGATCGAAAGAAATTCATAGATTTTGATCATGTGCCCTCTGCTCTGTGGGTCCCTCCCGGTTTCAGAGAGAGGCCTCAAACAACCCCAAACCTCTCAGTGGTATGTGTAGACCCGAGCGAGGACAAGGCCTGGAACTCCAGGAGGATCCCCCATGCGGCCCTGAGAGCAAGACTGAGTGGTAAAAAACAAACAAACTGAAGCCTATTTTAAATACTGTGCAAGTCAGAGCCTTTAAATTAGATAGTGCATCTATTGTTGAGTGGTAAAGGCTTGATTGCTAACAGGGCAACTACCCCTAGAGGCAAAAAAATAAGCTGAAATTTCATCAAATATGAAGACCTTTTGCTTTTCTGTATCTCATATGGGAGTAAATGCTCCTTTAAATTTGTGCTTCGATGTTTGGAATTACATAACGTTTGACTATATTATATATGGATATTGTCTCAGTTGTTTTTCACGATGCACCAAATGAATAACCAACAATTGAAAAAATTAAGTGTCAGTTTAATACGCTTGCCCCCCAAAGGAAAATCTGCTGAGCTGTTGCATTGTGAATACAAATTAAAAAATGTTTAAAGAGTAAATTATCCCTTGGCTGAAAAGCTGCAGTATCACCACGCTCTCTGGTCGAGTTTCAAGGTTGTTTCATCAATCTTCTTGTTTTTGTTGTAATGATTATGGATGATGGCTGCGGCAGGGTGACAGATCGAAACACTAGAGATTTTATTCTCATAAAAACAATTCTAAAAATAAGTTAAATAATGAATAAATGTATAAAATCTTAATATATTAGACTGTACAGAAACAGTAAGCAAACAAACAAAACATAAAGCACCCAAACGAATCAAGTTATTAGTTGTAGCTACCTGCTGTTGGGTGCTGCAGTGCCCCCTTCTGGTCACTTCATATTAGTGGTTTTCATGCAGGCACAGCGTGAAGTTCAGTGTGGAAGCCAATTTTGCTCGAAAAATGTTAGACACCTGTTCAACTGCTCATTAATGTAAGTCTTTAATTAGCCAATCAACACATTGACTATTGTATCATTACATCTAAAAATACATAGGAGCGCGTTTGTGTAGCTTTAAGTTGAAACTGAGCATAGGGAAGAAAGGTGATTTACTAGTGTCTGACAGGCTGGTCTGAGTATTTTAGAAAAATCTATAAGTTTTACAGAGAAACTGAAAAAATAAATATACAGTATTGCAGCATTCTTAACAAAAATTCCTTGTTTAAGTTACAGTGTGTAGAATCTCACCACTAGATGGCAGTAGATTGCAGTCAACTGAATTCTGTTTTCTTACCCCTTCCAATTCAAGCGCATGATCCAAACTGTGGTGGCCGCTGCAGAACAAATATGTTTTATTTCTTTAAATTGTCTTTTTTAAAATTATACTTTTCACAGTTTAGTCAGCCAAGAGTAATCAACAACATTATACTGCATCCCGTTACAGCCATAGCCAGCTGGTGAGCGCAAATGTTTGTGTAAAAAGACATTTTTACACACACTATAATTTAGCATATTAAAACAACATAAACACTTCGCAGTAAATCAGGAATTTAAAAAAAGAATATGTATCAATAAAAAAAAAAATCAATTTTACGTTTTTACCCCCGAGTTAACTACTGTTCATTTGTTGTGAGCGTTGGCTGTTAGTCCACGGTTTTCCTCAGCTGTCAGAGAAGTGTCTACGTTTATTTACTCTGGAGGAGGCTTTAACACTTTTTGAATGGGTCCATTGAGTGAGTGAAGCTTCTGTCCAGTGATAGTGATACTGAGGTGAAATGTTGAGGATATCTTGACCTTTTCTGTCGATAAGAGCTGCTGTGTTTGCTGCTGTTGGTGAAATCTAACTTCAAAGTTGATCTAACGTTGTCAGACTTGGACACTTAGTGAATAAGATCTTGTCGTAAATACCATGAAAGCATGAATCCCTACATTTTGTATCAACAGTTCAGGCTGCTGGTGTTTCTTGGCACACTTTGTGCCCCTTACATGAGGATTGTTGCTGACCATGCTCATCACTTTACAACTAAGATTGACTCATCTTCTGATGGCTGCTCTAGCAGGATAATGTGCCATGTCGCAAAGCTCAGATTATCTTGAACTGGTTCCTTGAACATTACATTGAGTTTACTGTAGACAAATGGTCTCAATAGTCACCAGATCTCAGTCCAATAGAGCACCTTTGGGGTGATTCACATCATTGATGTGCAGCTAACAAATCTCCAGCAACTGTCAACAAGGCCACCAAAAATGTTCCCAGCACCTTGCTCAATCTGTGCCGAAAAATTAAGGCAGCTCTAAAGGCAGAAGTCCTTCTTTCACCCCAACCGGTCGCAGCAGATGGCCGCCCCTCCCTGAGCCTGGTTCTGCCGGAGGTTTCTTCCTGTTAAAAGGGAGTTTTTCCTTCCCACTGTCGCCAAAGTGCTTGCTCATAGGGGTCATATGATTGTTGGGTTTTCTCTGTATTTATTATTGTGCGATCTATTGTACAATATAAAGCGCCTTGAGGCGACATTTGTTGTGATTTGGCGCTATATAAATAAAATTGAATTGAATTGAATTGAATTGAACTACTAGTAAAAGGTAACTAATGAAGTGGCCGGTGTCTGTATCTATTGTTACCCCTAAAAATGATTAGCTAGTAAGTTTTTTTTGTTTTATAAAATATTAAACAATACAGGGCAGCACGGTGGCACGGTGGTTAGCACTGTTGCCGCACAGCAAGAAGGTCCTGAGTTCAATTCCACCATCAGGCCGGGGTCTTTCTGTGTGGAGTTTGCATGTTCTCCCTGTGTTTGCGTGGGTTCCCTCCGGGTACTCCGGCTTCCTCCCACCGTCCAAAGACATGCAGCTTGTGGGGATAGGTTAATTGGATAATCCAAATTGCCACTAGATGTAAATGTGCGAGTGAATGTGAGTGCGAATGGTTGTCTGTCCCTGTGTGTTAGCCCTGCGACAGACTGGCGACCTGTCCAGGGCGTACCCTGCCTCTTGCCCTATGACAGCTGGGATAGGCTCCAGCGCCCCCCGTGACCCTGAAAAGGATAAGCGGAAGCGGATGGATGGATGGATTAAACAATACATTGCTTTAAGATAAATATTGCTGCCTTGTTTAGCTAGCATTGGCTAGTGCTAAACACAAATTGCTTGGCTCATCATTTTCTCAGCGCAGTACTTTTCCATTTCCACTTTTCCAAGTTAAATTTGTTTCATTCACTCTTTTTTTGACATTTAAGCTTTTGCTACATTTTTACAGTAAATACGCAAACATTAATGAAAGCCTTTTGTTTACTGACGCACTTAAAACTAGTGCGTCAGTAAACGCACTAGTATTGGATAGAACCTAAACGATCGTTTAGGTTTTATCCAATACCGGTGCCAAACCGGTACTTTTGAAACGGTGCCGGTGCTTAAACGGTGCTCAAACCGGTGCTTAAAGAATGGAGAACACAAAATTGGTCCAAAAACCTCTCATGTTTAGCTGTTTTTTTGTAAAAAGATAACAATGTTAGCCTTTTCTGCAGCTATAGGGGATTTATGGCATCACTCTTGGCTGGAAGCAGTGCTTAAACAATGGAAAAAACACAAACTTTGTCCAAAAACCTCTCATGTTTAACTGTTTTCCACTTTTTCTTTGGTCATTTTAGCCTTTTTGGCCAGGGTGAAGGGAGCATCTGCCATCAAACAAGAAGACAGCCGCATGTAACTACGACGGTGTTTGCTAGTTCACCTTACATGCATTAATGTAATAACGTGGTTAGCCTACTCAACATAAATTACACACGAACAACATGAAGCTACTCACGCAGAGGAGAACGGCTGCTGCTGCCATCATCATCCGTCATCATTTCTGCTAGGCTGACAGGGCTAGGGGCCAGGACTCTACTCTTCGGGTTTTTGGGGGATGTTGCTAACTCCAGGTCCGATAACAGGCACCACACCCGCAGTAGATGTGCACGGTGTGAGGTCTCGCAGCAAGCTATCAAACACAGCACATTTCTCGGCTTTTAAAAGAAACGCTATGCGTCGCCAGGTGTTTCATCAGATTTGAGGTGTTACCTCCTTTGACAGTATCACAGTATCAGCTTAAAGCACTTGTTGCAGGCTGCTGAGTTTGCATCTTTTGCTGTGAAGTACAGCCAGACTTTTGATCGCTTTGCCTTGGGCATTTTTAATCTGTAGCTCTGCTCTAAAAGAACGTACGTACCTGGCCCCGCCTACTATCCTCGGAAACGTAAAATGATTGGCTAGAATTGGCTCAGGGGAAAAAAAGCACCGAAATAAAGCACCGAAATGTGCGCTGCTTTTTGGTCTGGTTACTACCGTTTATGTCAGAACCGGTACCCATCCCAACTGCCAAAGTTAGCTTTTGAAACAACAGCTCAGCTCATTTCATGTCATAATATGGTTTTATAACATATATAAAGGTTATTCTGCAATTAAATTATTACAGCAACTGAAAGCATAAAATACCTGGAGCAGCTACTAAAGAGCATCGGTAATAGCTAGTTGGTATGTACATCTCCAGGCTAAATACTGTATAATTAAGCTTAAGCTGGCATTTGTAGGCTGTTGTGTGCTCTGTGCCTGATGGGTAATTAAAGGCACCACATTCATACTCAATTCACAGAGACTGGGAGCTGGTCAGCAGGGACCATGGCTGTTATTTGCTCCAGGGCCTGCTTGCAGGGTAATTTGACCTTGAGGGCAGATACTACTGTGCATAGTTATAGTTCACAATTTGTCAGAGTATGTATTGTTGTTGTGTCATCCTAAGGTTCAAGTGATCCTGTTAAAATTCAACCTCACTCACTGAGGACACCAACAACAGTGACGATCAGGAACAATCTGCCTGATACACATCCTGGAAATCAGGTGAGTGATGACTGACTGAACTGGTGTCCGTACTGAAGTGCGACGGTGTGACATCTTCAATTTGCTTGTTTTTGCCCAAATGAGAAATGAAAGACTTCACACATTAACAATTCATCAGTTTTCCCTCTTCAGTTTTTCCTCTGAGCACATTAAAGTTTTGTTGATTTATATACTAAATCTTACTACAGTGCAGATGCTGGAAACATTTTGGTTGAACTAATGCTGTTGGCTTGCTTACTATCATTACACTTCATCACATAACTGCTGAATTAATCACTTTCCTATCATAACACAAGCACATATTAAGTATTAAATCAGAAATGCGTGCCTCACTTACAGTCTCATCACACCTCACATAATACTGCTATTATGTGGGCAGGTTTTCACTTTGAGGACATAACCTTGCTTTATTATTTTGTTTCTGAAACTGCTAATTGAAATGTCCATAATTACCTTGACACACATTATTGTTGTTTAAGAGAGGTCTCGCAGTGCTCAGTTATAGCAGATAGGTATTTTGTTCAGTGAATAGAGACTTGATTAAAGCCTGTATTTAAGTAGTGTGAAGTTCAGGATTACAGTGGTGATAATACATTTTTAGTATGGAAGTTAACACATGCGCAGTGAAATCAATGGACCTTCTCAACTCTTTTCTGGCCGTACAGTGATTGATGGCCAGAATATAAAAAGCTCCAGGATGACAGATTCATGATGATAGTGTTTTATCAATGTTTTATTGAGTCATCTTCTCTTTTATGTATCTGCTAGTAGCAACGCTCAAGGTCATACATATTCACATATTAGGTTTCAATACGATCCCTGATATCTACAACAAAATAATTGGAACAGCGCAGAAAATACTGCAGGATGTGTAAAACAAATAATTATATCAGACAGCAGATTCCATACAGCCAATGTTATCTGCTTAGATCGGCAAACAGCCGATATTGGCTTATTAGTTATTTGCTGATCTAAGTCAGTTTACAGCAGATGATGATAGAAACACCCTGATGTCCACAAGAGGGCATGATGCAACTTCTCTATTGGGAACACAGGCTTTTGGAACGCTACAGACATCCCAATCAGCTGATCCGAGCAGTCAGCCAGAGCTGAATTCACTACGATAAGCCTTTTAGTCTTTTTTCCTCTCCTGTACTGCGTTGTGCTAGTTTTTTTTCCTCTTGCAAATATAGTAATGTAACATCCTCCACATACTTCTACTAGCTAAAACGATTATAATTAGTTCAAACAGTCCTTTATACTGGAAGCTTTCACCAGAAAGTTCAAGATACAATATTATCACAATACTTCCCTCATTATTCGATGTTATTGCATTTTTATTTATTTATTTTTTACATTTTGTGATATGCTAAGTATTACAACAGGTTTTGCAAGTTAGGTCCTCAGAGTTAAACTCTGTCAGTATCTGTTTTATCCAATAAGATAAACTTATCTCACTTCTGCCATATCACACTTGCCATAAATGTTGACATAAGATGAGCCAGTCTGCTATCAGTCCACTATCAGTCTGCTATCAGTCTGTGATAGGGTGGGGTCAAGTTGGCAGTTACATGCAGTCTGTTTCTGATAATACCGAAATTAAGTGTAATAAATTGTTGATATAACATAGCTTATGCTGTCTGCATAGAAATAAATACACATTGAACAGAAATGTATATTTAATATATGTTATATTTGCATCCTTCTTGTTCAAGAGGAAGATAACCAGAATACAACCAGACGGCAGCCAGTTGAGTCGAGTCCCTTGGAGTTGTGCTCATGCAGACTGATAACAGAAGTTGCCTTCTATCTGGTGATCTTTGCAATCGCCTTGCAATCAAAAGTCGTCATGAGTGTGCACGCCCTCAAGCTCTGAGCAATCATTTGGTCACCGCAAGTTGCATGTAAAACAATTTAATGTGGTCACCAGGCAGCCATCATTCTTTGTAGAAAGAAGGATGTTGTCCTATTTCTACACATGTGACTGAAATTAGTTGGCTTTGAATTAGGTGGTAGCTAGGATGGTTTTTTGGTGGAGTCTACTTTATACCCTTGTTTACTCTCCCTCTTTAACTAATGGAGGAAAAGCCAGTTTACCTTTGCTTTGCATTTGCTATTCCTCTGGTTTTGCTGTGTTTTCAGCATTGTGTCTACATGCCTCGTTCTTTTATGCACGAAGCTGCAAAACCAATAGAATCTGAATGCTGCCCGCTGATGTGTAAAAACGTCAAATACTGCGATTGACTCACTCGAACGCACTTTGGAGTGAATATAGGAATTTGCGTGTCTTTGTTTTGCATTAGTCATTTAGAGAACATCCTGATATTTTGTGCTTTTAGGCACACTCAGCTTTAGGGGTGGTAATTACAGCCTGTTTGTTGGTCACGACTGAAAGATCTCGAGCACTACTGGATGGATTTCCATAAATTTTGATTCAGACATCATTGACCCCCGTAGGATGAGCCTCATTATCCATTTATGTTTACTTGATGAATCTGAGCTCAGATGAATTTTCACAGATTGTGTCAGATTTTCTGCATTTATCAGGGGTAATTTGAAAGATCATTTGGCTGGTGCCATCGCTAATTAATGGTCTGATGCCAGGTGAGAATTTAAGTGAGAAATTATGGTTTTTAATAGCGTTTTTTAAAATAATGGTTTTCAATAATGTTGAGTATAATTATATTAATAATAACTGATAAAAAATAAAACATGCACTCATTATTAGATGTGTTAAAAATACATACGGGGGCCTCATGATTTCCAGTTGAACATGATACTGATAAATCTTCTGATATTGCTTTTTAAGGATCCAGGAGTCGGGCCAGATATCTCACCTGCAGTTCGACACTTCAGATACACTTCTGCAACACAGAGGTCAGAACACAGGCACCTTTAATTGGCTCCTTTCAATAACAATAACATTGAACAAAGCTTACCTCCTGATTACTGCTATGCGAAGTCCACACACGATGTGGTTGCTTTGAGGGTTATCGGGAGGGAATAGGTTTGATTTTGTGCTCCGTTGATGTCATCAGGGAACAATGCGTCCTCTTGTTGTGTTAATTACTCTTTAATGAAATCATGCAGATGAACTGTAGCCTTGCTTAAAGCCTCGGGGAAGAATCGGCTCCCCAGTTAATAAGCTGTCTAATATATTTTGTGCAACGAAGGAGGCTGGTTAAGAATTCAAATTAAAGCAAATAACTTTCGGGAATCAAGTTAATCAATTGCACTCAAGGCACTCGGTCCACGTGTCTAATGGCCAGAAGTCCTCATTTCTCTGCAGGAGTTATGAGGACGTTGGATGGATTACAAAGGTACCGCGGCACTTGAAGGCACCAGAAGCAACCCTGGAGAAACTGGCAGACCCAGTGAGTGAGCGTGCCTCACTGAGGCGCTACAACAGCCGACCTCAGCTGTGGCAGGTGAGCCATGGAGAGTGTTCGCATGTTGGCAAACACTGCCGAGGCATGAGCTCTGTTTTCTTGGCCCCAGCAGAGGGCTTCTGGGGGTTTAGATCATTCCCACAACTGAGGGAAATTGGATTTTGGATGCTTATTGTTTCTCAAAGGCAATTTTCATAATAACCCATGCATAGGTGTGCTAATATTTTGTATTTGGTTTTAATAAAAGCGATAAATGTGATGAAGAAATGCAGTTCATCACCTGTCAGTCTTGACCTTTTGGCATACAGTGTGTGCAGCAGGGAGAGTGAAAGAAGCAGATATGCAGAAAGATGCTTAATATTTCTTTCTTTTTGTATATCTTTGTCCTTTACGTGAAAAGGCCAAAATATATCTGGTCCTCCTCTCTGGCATTGATGCCGTGGATGCTGTTACATCCAGCAGCTACTTGAACTAACAAATTAATTTTATAGCATGCCTCAAATTTCTGACATTTCAGTTCTTTTACAGCCTATAAAACATGACATCCAAAGGAACAGAAATGCTGTGAGCGGGGCTGCAGAATACAGCTAGCCTCGCATCTGTTTAACTGCTACAGCACAGAAAAACTCCCTCGCTGTGTCTCACGTTCTCTGCAGTGTTTTGACATATATATATATATATATATATATGTGTGTGTGTGTGTGTGTGTGTGTGTGTGTGTGTGTGTGTGTGAGTGCATTTTCTTTTTTCCCACCGCATTGATCCAGTTTGTGTAGCACCCCGCCAGCAAAAATGACTGAACACACCCTGGTGAGCTACACTGTAGCACTGGGGTAACATGTTCCTTCATTACAGTGAACACATGCACTCCAGTTTATTTTTGAACCAGTTTCACATTGGACTGCTGTTTCACAGTAGCTGAAAACCCCATCATTAGTCTTTTTGTGGGATCAGTTAGAATCAGAAAAATATTCACAGGCCTATCCTTTAATTCTTCACATGAGTGCAGTAAAGATTTGAGTGTTTGATGCTTTAGTTTAGAGGTTAAAACATAAACACTGCTGCTCATGTGTTGTACCTATAGTGTTAAAATAAAGCTGATCTGTAGATTGGAAAATTGTGATGAAGCGGTGATTGTTTCTGTTCTTTCTAAGTCTGTAGGAGCCGAGTGGAACAGGCGACAGCTTCGACTGAGGAATGATGCCAAGAAACCAATATCTTTGTAAGCTTTAGTTCATCAGCAGGAGCTAATTTTCTCTTTTAGTCCCTTTTATGATGCAAATTTGTCACGCACCTTCCTGTTTTTTTGGTTTGCTCAGCTGCAGTACATATCCAAGATCAGGTCAGATCCCTCTGTACACGTGAGTATTTTACGTTTGATATTAACAGGTGCCACCAAACAGAGTACTGTGCAAAAACTTGGGGTCCTTTAGCTCTTTAGTCCCTGCCACATTTATTCTGCTGCATCATGACTTTAACCTGCAGCTACCATGAAACACTGAGCAACTTTAAACAGAAAATGTTTTAGGTGGTCATGTTTTGATCCAGCTATTTTCTTAGTTGTGCAGTATTTTATTTGAATCCAGCTACTCTGCATATTTTCTCTGAGCGCTGACCTTCGAGTTCATTACTGAGTGGGCTCTCATGTATGTGCAGTGGCACCGTCGGCTCTGAGAACATGGATAACATTGACAACATGGATGAAGACTTCCACCCACTGACAGTGAAGAGGAGCGTCGTTCCTCCACACACGCCGACAGCACGGTGAGACTCACCGTCATTGTACACATAAAGAGTGCGGCATGTGGAAAAAAGTAGAGGGTTTTTTAAATGGAAATTATTCTAAAACCACAGTGGACTTAGACTGTGAAGCCTGTTAGTGTGTTTCTTATTTATCGATGAACCAGTGTAACACTTTTAGAATAATTATGAACTTCATCTAAACCAGTCTGAAGCGTCAACAAATAACCACAAGAGCATTTAAAAAAAAAAAAAACGTCCACCTTGTTGACAGGTGTTTGCTTTGTTCTCTGCTTTCCTGTGAGCGAGTCATCTGCAGGACTCTGCCCGTCTTTAGCCATCATCTGTGAAAATGTCCACACAGACAGGGAGGAGAGCATGTCTTGTTATTCATGCTGTGCATGTCAAGTTAGGATTGATTTTTTTTTTCCAAGTCGAAGTGTGGCTCCTTCTCTGTGGAATCGTTGCTGCACCATCAGTTGGAAAGCCAACAAGCAGGGAGCGTCACATTTTTTCCGATATGCCTGCATGTTAAGGTGTTTCTCGTGGGGTCTCACAGGTAGCAGCCTCCGTGCAGGCTGCAGTTCAACAAGTGGAAATAAGACATTGCAGATCTCACCTTGTAGGGAATTCTAATCTAAATGATCAGTCATGTGCTCTGAATGCTTTTATTTTGCTCTTGTTTAGCTAGCTGTATTGTTTTCAGGCTGAAACAGCCTGTTGGGGCTTGGTAGAGTGCTGAAAAGTGATGCAAGGATCAAGGTAGCTTGGAAACAGGACCAAGATACTGTCATAATGTAAGTCTGCTTTCTGATTTTGTTGTTGAAATCTCAACTTTAAGGACTAAAGATCAGTATGGTGAGGTGGTGGGTGGTGGTTGTCCTCATTTGGGATTAAAACAAAAATGAACCAGAAGCAAAAACATGCAGACCTGATGGATGCCATTCATCCCCCCCAGAAAACTGCACCCAGTACACAGACACACATACACTGTTTGTTAAGCACAAAGCATATACATGTATATACATGTCGTCCCATTGAGATTCAGTGTCTCATTTACAAGACATAATGTCTGTAATATCTTTTCCTTGTGCCAGCCGAACCACCATCCCTGGCTACACAGGCATGGCTGCCTATGCTGACTCTGCTGCTCCTGCAACTTCTGCAGGTTCATCTGGGTGAGTCTGAATCAAACTCTGATAACTCAATATATTCACTTAATCATATTCCGTTGTTATTGCTGATTATGTCCTATAAAATATGACATTTAAAAAATATATAATATATAGTCTGTATTGTTTATCTTGACATCTTGTGAAATAAGTAAGTCATAAAATTGTGGGGTAACTGAGTTTATTATTTTACTATTTTGCACACCTTGATATTTCTTTCTCCCAGCATTTTATCCAGTTAGACAAAAAAAGCAAACATCACAATTTTCCACTAGAGGGCGGTCTAATGCAATCCATAGACATGAGGTTGCACTCTTAACTTCACCATACAGGTGCCCATTATTTACTGGTGTCTATGAAAATGTGACTACAACTCGCCACAGTGGCAGAAATACACACAAATGACAATACTTTCAGCTTACCTTATATATCAAAGTGTAGCCAGAGCAGATGCCTTTATTTGGGCTTGAGACTGGCACTGGGAGCATACTAACTTCTGAGGCTAAGTTTGTATCACCACTAAGAGTCAAACTGGGGACCTTTTAGATGTGGGGTGCACGTGTTAACCACTACACCACAGAGCCAAGCAAAATGCAAAAAATATGCATAAACATGTGTGCAGTCTGGAGAAAAATAAAACAAAGAGCATGGAATTAGTAAAACTAAAAGAGCGGACACTGTTTTAGGGAAATGGCCAGACAAGATAAAAACAGTGTCAACAAAACTGCTCAAAGAAATAATATAAGTCCTGAATAATCACTGTTTTCTAATGCTCCTACTTTTTAATTTGATTTGTTGTTGAACTTTATCTTTTTTTGGGTGCTGTACATATTTGAGTGGCATTGCTTAAAAGCTTAGTATACCTTATTTTTTGCATGAGTGGGCAGGTGAGGTGCAGGTTAATGGTCAGTTGGAAAAGGCTTCAGTAATTGGAAATGTTAAAAAACAGATTAAAAACAACGGGCTTCATTCCTAAAGACAGACAGGTAGGAATTTGAGAGATGTTATATGTGTTGTAGGGGAGGATTTTACCGATGATTTTCTAAAATTGAGCAAATTTCATCAAAAGAAACTGAAAAGGTTTATTTAAAAAGGAAATCTTAAGGTGTTTAATTGCCAGCGCAACACTGAAAATACGTGCGTTGACATGAGTGAGCCCCTTAACTGTGCAGAGCAAACATGGCTCCACTCTGGGAGTGTTGGCTGTCTGTTAAGGATGTGCAAACCTGTTTCCTAGTTGGGCCCCAGTTTAGCGAACTTTACCGGCTTTTGGAGCAGGCATCTCCAGATGGCTGAATCCAGAGCAGCTCGTGGTAATGGTGGTTTTTCACAACCCAGATCCATTTTCCTGGTGCCTGACACCCCCCTGCGATCTGTTTCCTCTGCTGATTAGGCTTGGCCTCCCATATTTTTTCCCCAAAACAGAAAAAAAAGACAAGCTCTTGGATTGATTAACTGTCTGCTACAACGGTCAGACATCCCCGGGATTTTTGCTTACTAATGCTCACTCATAACAGAAGTGCCTGAGGGTTTGTTTTTTTTTCTGTCAGCCTGCAGCAGCCTTAGCTGCTCAGTGTTTCACTACGAAGATTAGCGTTAGGTTCTTAGATTTTTGCGTCATCTAAAGCAATGTGTAATTCAGTGACTCATGGATATCATTACATCTTTTCACAGAGCATTCGAAGAACTTGGAACTTCTGTTTTCAGGCACACGGCGCCCCTGTCCAGAACGGTGACCGCCGTGCCTCCCTGCAACCCCTTCATGAGACCTGTGCTTCCTGTCTGGTGCACAAGCGCCACAGCAAGACTTTAGACAAACGAGATGAGAGAGAGCTCGAAGGTGTCAGCTTCCTATTCACGCCATCCAATCTGTTTATATGAATACATCTACGATGATGTGATGTCAGTGAGTTATTCAGAGTGAGTTAAAGAATAATGAGATGCCCCATTATCATAATTTCCCTGATTTAGATGAGTGGTTTTCTAACTCTGGGTAGTGAGTGCGTTGCATTGTCCTCTTAAATATTTGCTCTCTCTCACTGACTCGCTTGCTTGCTCGTTTACTCTATGTGTGTGCATGTGTGTGTGTGTCTGTCATGAAGGGCAAAGAGAGGGGCGAAATATTGAGGAAAGTCAGTATTTTTAGTGCTATCGTTACGTTTTTAATAGTATACAAATTACGGCAGCTTTACAGATCCATTATGACTAAACAGGCTAATCTGCATTGAAAATGCTGTCTGTAGGCTTCAGTATATACATTGCTTAGATTTCTGTAGATGTGACTGTAATGCACATTGACATTATTATGATGTGCCTGGCAGCAATAGCTTTATGTCTGCGGTTAGTGCAGCTTGACGCTTAGACAGGAAATAGGGATGAGATGGTTTTCCTGTTTCTCTTCATCTATACTTTGTTTAGATTTACATTTCATGAGGATTTTGTACTTGAGCACACAGTTGATACATGTGAGGACTTTAGGTTGTGTGATCACTAATACATGCATCTTTTCTTTTTAATTATTGTATATCTAGTGTCATTTGTGTTTTATTTATTTATTTATTATTGCATTTCCAAAAAGTGAGGAAACTCAAAAGAGATTTAAATAAAAAGTGATCAAATTTTTTCTTTTAAAAACTGAGAAGCTGAGAAAGTTCTAATTTTTGACATGAAGACTTTGGAGGCAAACGTTACTTATTGCTTTAATGCTGCTAACCTCACCACAGAACACCAGCAGCTCGCTGGCCCAAGCGAAAGCATGAAAAAACGTTGCCCTCACACGTAGGCCCCTGACCTCTGGACAGACACATTTGACTCCCAAATATAGACTGAAAAAAAATGTTAGCAAGTCTGCAAATATCATCCATTATGTCTTCTTTAATGACCCTAAACTGCCTTTGAACTCCGTCAGTCCTGTTTCATGTTGATATTTGTCCAAAGCACTCTTTACACAGCGAGCAATATGACATCAGCTCTCCATCAAACCCATCACAGACAGAGAACTGCACAACTTCCAACATAGTTGTCAAAGTAACAGAGCATTATTAAGTGCAGTAAGTGCTATCTCTCTCTCTTTTTTTTTAAAGATGTTACCAGTTAATGCATCGCTGAGAACATTGGTGAGTAAAGTGAATTATGTGCATGGAAAGGTTAAGATTTATCCCTTTTCCTTTATGCTGCTGTGACTCCAGTGAATCTAGAGGCAGCACCCTTCCTTTTGGCACGATATCAGCTCACGGCTCTGTTGGTGATTGATGTCTAACAGCCACAGATTATTATGCTAAACAACTAATGCTAAAAAACAGCTGTTAGTTTTGTTAAAGCGAGCCTTTTCAGTTGTAATTAGTGCTGTTTTGCATTGATTTTATGACTTTTGAAAGAGACTAGAAAGTTGAGGAATTAACTCCTTGGCTTTCTTGCACATTTAGATAGCAGGACTCTCTTAACAGCTTAGCTTAGCGTACAAATGCATGAAATTGCAGAGGACAACGCCAATTTTTAAAGCTCACTATTTAACCCCTAATAATGTGGCTGTCTGCAGCCATGTTTCTAGTATTTATTTCACCTGGTGGTACAATACATATTCAGCGTACAACACGACAGTGGTAATAATCTTGAGAGTGAGACGGCCTCACTGTATAGCACCCAATTTACTTTGTGTTTAAGACCAACAGGACTACGTAAGACTTCTCATAGCAATCATAACTCTATTTGCTAAAAACCTCCTCCTCCTCCTCCTCCAGCTTAGATTTTCCAGCCTGTGGTCTGAATCTCATCACCGGCTCCTTTTCAAAACAGGCTCACAAACACCATGATTGATTCAGCCACTATCCTCCAGGATCTCTCAATGCTTGCCCGGGCTGCAGATTAATTTCCTTTTCCTCATCTTAATTTTTACTCATCGCCGCTCCATAAAAAGGCTAAATGTCAAGCATGCCTGACTCCTTCTAGTGACACGTCTATTCCAGCAGATAATTACCATAAGGAAATTGATGCTTTAGTGTGCAGAGGGGAATTTAATTTACTCTGACATCCTCGCAGCATAATGCATTCCTAAAGAAAGAGAGTTTTTCACTTTGCAATTGACTTTTTAGATAAATTGGACTATTTAATGTGATTATCGGTCTTGAACGTCTTTGACTTATTAAGGTGTTGAAACCAATTAAGGGTTACATGCTGCTCATGCTTCCAAATGTGAAACAGTGAATACTGCTTAAAGATCCATGAAATAAGAACCGTCCGCAGCCTATTGTATGTTAGTCAGCCGGCTACATTGCCTGATGATGTTTTGAGGCTTGCTAGATAATGATATTAATTACAACAACATGGCTTGCTTCAGGTTGTGGATTAACCTGAGAGAGCAAAGGGTTCTGTGCAGTTTGAGTCACACTCCATGCATGTCACATGTGTCATTTTCGATGCTACAGAGTTATAATAACCTTATAAAACCTTGAAGTTCGAGAGCATTTCCAAACGACCAGTAAGAATTGAACAAGTCAGGCATTAGAGGGAAGATCTGAATATTGATCCCACTTCTGCTGGTACTTCTCTAAAGTTTCGGCTGAAGTGAAGCTGCTGTGTCACTGAACAGGACAGCATCTCTTATCGCAGGCGATCACAGCCATGAACCGACATCTTCGAGTTCGCCAGTAGCGCTGAGTCACATTTTTCGTCCCAGCCTTCCCTTTGCATGACCTCAGGAGTTAACCCATCTTGCAGCGTGTTCACACCTTTGCATGTCATGCGTTAAAACGGACCTTACAGAAGAAAAAAAAAAAGCAACACCGACTGTGAGGCTATGAGGAAGTCAGCGAGCGTTGCTGCAATCCATATTATGGCCATGAAGACACAGCAGGCCGCATTGCTCCTGCCCAAAGTTCCTCCTTTTGCAACCAACTGAATGCTGTGCTTCTTAGGAGATAAGGGCAGCCTCCCGCGAAAGGTGACTCAGCAATCCAGCCACACGGCCTCTCCTGAGATAAGAGCCCTCTTTGGGGCTTGTGGGACACTGGGAAAAAACAGCCACAAGGAGATGGTGAAAATAATTGGGTATAAACTACCACGTATTCTGTAAAATGAAGTATAAACTCTTCCAACTTAATGAGCTAGGTTCATTTATACATGTAAACACAGCTGATCAAGCAGGGGTTCAAACTGAACTGAACGGGACGTATCTCAAAGTGAGTTTTAAAGTCGACGGTGGTGTGTAATTCCTGTTTTATTTGGAATTTTCTTCATTTTCAGTCCAAAATGTATATTTGTTTGAACAAATTCAGACTCCATATGTGAGCAGTCCGCTCAAGAATCACCTATAGCACTGGTTTAGAAGCTGCCACACAGGTTAGCATTATAAAACAAACTGTAGGCCAGAAAACATCTTAGAAGTACAGTGTTGTATAATAGTGTTTGCGGCTGTCACCGGGCAGCAGTTGCGTGTGTTATCGTTGTACTGTAAGCAGATGTGATAGCTCGACTGAGAGCATGTGAGCTGTCACCGCGTTGGAACTTAGATGATTGACTTTAATGTGAATGCTGGTAGCAGTGGCAGCATCTGAAACTAACACATCTGATACACTTGGAGCCGGTGGCCCAGTGTTGGTTTGTAGATTCCTGCTCATGAAACCAGAGGGAAAACCACATTTCAGTAAATTAATGCATATCTGAATGATGATCTGCTGCAGGACTGAGAGAGGATGCACTTACTGTACACGCATTTTAAAACAGGAAGTAATAAAGGAGGCTAATGTTAAGAGATGCAACTGTTTGCTCAGGCTCAGACGTAATCCTGATTGTGTACGCTGCATTCGTGCTGTGTTAAGGTACAGGACAGGATGCTATGACGCTGGAGGTAGCACAGAGAGGTGGGGGTGGGGGGATGGGGGAAGCAAACTGGATGAAACATTAAATAGAAGAAGAAGAAGAAAAGCTCATTATATGGGAAACACTTGTGTTAATTTCATGGACTGCTTCAGAGTGCCAGAACAGGTGACAGAAGGGGAGCTGTCCAATATGCAAGTGAGGAGTAACCCCCCCACCCTCCAGCCCACACTACCCCCCCACCTCCCCCAACCCCAATCAGCTTCTTCGGTGTGAATGAAATAAATAAACAATGAATGGTCCACTCTCCTCGCTCGCCTCATCCCATCTCATGCATGGCTGCCAGTAATGGTCTACTGGGTGTCAGCTTTTATTGGCACGGCACAAAGCAAGTGCCAGGGGTTCGGTGGCTCGACTCCCCACTGCAGACTGTGGATAAAAGCAAGCAAAATGCCTCAGCCGAGCTGAGAGACATAGTCATGTTGGGCTGGAACGAGGAAGTGCAGTGGAGAGGGGAGGGACTCAGGGCGCAGCTCCATGGGGCCGCCGCGGCGCTGCGACCTTCTGCACATGGAGCCGGGGAGAGTTGGAAGAACTTCATACTGCAAACTCAAGGAATAGCAGGTAAAGTGACTTCAACCGCACATTTCAGCTCGGCTCTCACCTCAAAGGCTAGGTCAAGACCTCTAAAGTGATTTCGATGGCAGTGAAATGGTTTAGGAGACATTTGCGCCTGACTGGAAAAGACTCTCCTTATAGTTTCGGTGCAGGTGCGCCTCAGCATCAAGATCCCGTTTGATGCGCGTAGTTTTCTTCTGCCACAGAGTTTATAACGTATTAAATAACAAGACTGTATTTCAGTAATATATCGAGGGAAATATATTGTTTTTAAAGTGTTGTCTGTGTCTGTAAGCTACGAGCAGTAATTTAAGGGAAGTAGAGGGAAATCTTCCCCATTTTCCTTGCGTCTTTTTTTCTCTCTCTCTTTCGGGAAATATGGATAAATTATTTTCCAATTAATTCGACTTCTATATAAACCCGAATCACATTTTCTTTAAGAATTCATACAGATCGGCTCGGGGCTCGTTATCATTTTAACTCGTTTAACTGTTTTTCCCTCTTCGGCTACGGCACCTGTTGCAACAGATGTGCGCACTCTGTAAACTTTAGGGCCCTGTTTTAAAAGTGCCTCAAGTTTATTAAGATATTTAAAAGGAACTTTTTTTTTTCAGGAAATAATTTTCTTTAATTTGTTGAAAGCGCAAAATTGACCGGGGCCTAAACTAATGCGAACATGTTTTTGCTTAAACAGGAAATCAGTACGCACCGACTAAACGCGCTCTCCCAAGCGGCTCGAGTTTACACATAAATCAGTCGCTCTGAGCATTTCTCGTTCCGTTAATCTTTGTGTCGGCCTGTTCAGAATCGAACCGCAGTCTCGGTTAGCCGGTAAGGCGTCTGTGTGAAGGGAAGAAAACAGGCAGGACTGATGAAACTTTTCACGCTGCTGACGCTCAAAGGTGAAAAAGTTGCTCATCAACGCCCAGGCTGAAAACTGAAAGATTCACCGCCGAAGTGATGGGGGAAATGATCGGGTTTTTTTTCTTCTTTTTAAACGCGATAAAAAACAGAAGTCCAAGAAAGCTGAGTTTCCTCAAATATATATATTTAACCCTTCTCTAAATTATTATTTATTAACTATAATTAACTGCGTGTTTAAAAGTGGCGTTTGTGGGACGTAAAATAAATTGGCATTACTTAATTTTTTTTAAACTTGGAAAGCATCTTTCTCTAATGTGTCCTATTTTTTTTTATTAACACATTTCAAGTTTACTGTCAAGCAGAAAAAATATATTTCTCCGCAAATGTAAAGCAGTTATCTACTTTAACAATAAATGTAATAAATAAACTAAACGAAAAGTCAAATAAAATAGCAGAAAAGTCATTTTGATTTCTGAACTTGTAAACGGAGCTCAGTACCTGCGCACATAGGGCTTTTTTTCATTGCTCAGTTGGAAAGAGAAGTACTGAAAGTGCTGCAAATCTGTCTGCAGATACATCATCTTTCTTGTCAGTAGAAACAGAAGTAGGAGGGGGGTGTGAAAGGGGGAGGGGGGTGGAGGGGGTTAGAGGAAGACAGACAGTTATTAAAATGATTGTACTGTCTGAATAGCAGAGTAGTGAAGTGTGTCAGATGCAAATGAAGGAAACTTCTTCTTCAGCGCACCTTTGCTCTCCCATCACCGCCACCACCACCACCACCCTCCTCCAATGATAGACTCCCAGAACACATCTGCTAACACTGTCTGCCCACTTCCACCCATACATTTCATGAATTACTGATGAGCATCTCTGCATGCACACACGAACAGAGGTGTCCGCGCACCACGTTGCTTGGCAGTGTGGGATCATCTCTTTTCTTCGTGATTGATAAGAAGGCGCCCACGGCGGTGTTACTTATTGCAAAACTCACAGGACGGATCGTTATTATTTGAGATGTTTTTCGATAATTGTCACTCAGACTGTTCAGTTAAAAGTGGAAAGTCTGAGTGGAGCGTATGAGTAGAAATCACTCAAAGTGGGGCTCCTGATGTGAGGTGAAGTGTGATGAAGCTGCATTCACATAGCCGTGTCACAGCACTGCTGTTTATCTGCAGATATAGTTTAATTTATTTAAAATATTTAATTGCAGCCAAAAAATATAAGTATAAACTTGTTTAAAAAATACTGGGCCTTCAGTCATATTTTTGACGTTTAATCAGTAGAAAGTTCGAAGTGAAACTCTCAAGAAGTGTCTCTCTTAAAAAAAAACTTCATATTTTCAGTTTGTTTTAACTGTGCATTAATCTAAACACACACACGCCACTGTGTCAGCTTTCTCCAGGGTATCCAGACTTGGCTGGTGTGGTCCTCAGTATCTGTTAACGGTTTCGTGTGTTTCTCATCTCCACCCTGCTCCCTGGTGTAGCTTTGCACCTCACTACCCCCACCCCCAGCGACACACCGCCACAACCATCCACCAAACACACACACACACACACACACGCACACGCACGTACAAACACACAGGAGGAGGACCGAAAATTCTGTCAACCCACAAGCCTCTTCCTGCCTCTCCTCAGTTGACGTACTCCGACCAAAACTGTTCCAGTCCCCCCTTTGCGCTCTGTGTTAGAAGTCTTTTCTGTGACTCCTATTTCACCGCCTGAAAGATTCCACCTGCCCCCAGTTCGTACACTCATACACTTTGACACTCGTACGCCAACGCGCACACACACACACACACACACACACACACACACACACACACACAATAATTTCACTCTGATTTGAGAAGGAGAACCATTAATAAGTCTGGATAGTTAGATGGAAATGTTTTAGTCGTGCTCCGGCTTTTATCAAAAAGTTCTACTTTCAGTCTGAGTCTTAACTTGACGATCACCAAATGCCAGAAGTATGTTAAAGTAGAAGCACTTAAAGTAAAAACAGAGCTGTCGGTAAACAGAAGGAAAAAAGCGCCATGAGTGTAATACTACTGAGAGCTCTGAATGAAAAAAAATTATTTCCTGAATATTCTACATGCACTTTACTTTCCACATGCCTACGCAAGTGGGTTGTGGCTGAATGTAGGAACTCTCTCTCTTTTTTGTAAACTTCTGTCAAAGCCCCCCCGCCAACACATCCGTGTTTCCCCTCTCACCATCTGCCCAGAAAAAAAGGGCACATGAGAATACACCTCCCTCTGCCCCCGACCTGCAAACTCCAGATGCTGAGGAACGGCGCTGCCGAGTCGTCGCTCGGCGCAGTAACACGCAACACCCCCGTGTTATGCTGAACAAATCATCTGCACCAGTGACCTATGCCCTGCCCCCCCCCCCTCGCCACCCTTTCTCCCTCCTCTCGCACTTGCATCCTGGGCGTCTTGCAGGCCTTTGAGCTCCTGACTTGACTCCGCAGAATCTTGTGCGTTGCGACAGAGCGGCCCCGTTGCTTCCCACTATTTGTTCCAAATGTGTGGAGCCATCTGTCAGTAAAACAGGAAGGGCTAGGTTCCCCTTCTCCCCTGGGTTTGTTTCGCTATTTTCGGGAGCTTCACTTCTCCCTGTGTGGCTGCTTGGACTGGGCAGCGGCCCCACCGAGGGCTTCTTGAAGTGGCGGAGCTGGGGCTGAGGCTGTCGGGCCCATCTGCTGCAGGCTTGAGGGCCATCCATTATTAATGGGGCCACGAGCATTGGTGACTCCTCAGATATGCAGCCCTGGCCGGAGGAGCGCTTCTGGACTCGATTGCCTCTTCTTGCTAAAAAAAAAAAAAGGGGGGGGGGAGTGTAAAAATAAATAAATAAAGAGAAGTTCTCTGTCCTTCTGCCTGCTTTTCTGTCTCTTTTCTTTTTCTGCACCTTCCTCTGACTTTTTGCCCTTTCACAGCCATCTACTTCTCTCCATGCACATCTCGCAGCCTTTCTCTCATCTCCTTCTTCTCTCTCTTTTCCCTCCCTCTCTTTGTTTCTGATTGTGGCTTGCGTGTGTCTGCACTCAGGCCGCGGGCTCAGCGATGCATGCTCAGTAAATTAGAGAGAACACGAACGCCGATCAGCTGGGCACGGCAAACACCCGCATCCCCGGTGACCTGGGGCCAGTTAATTTTCTGCTTAATTTTGCGGCAGTCAGTTTGCATTTTGGGATGATTATGTGGCAGGAAATTAACAATAAATAACAAATGTGGTCTGAAAGCCTATTCCCGGCAACCCTGCGCTACCGGCAGGGCTCCCATCAGTCGGGGCCCGAGCTGCTCTCCGTGCTCCGTCTTTCTGTCAGACTTGTAATGAAAATGTCTGTAATTCTTTGTAATGTAATGTGAGGGAGAGTGGTGTATCTGCGGCTGTGACAAGAGCGATCTCAGCGAGGTTATGGAGTCACGCCGAGAAGTACACCCTTTTACTCCACTCTAGCTTTTTATAACGTTGTTTCCTGCGCCTGCACTTGATTAAACTTACACGCACCTACATCTCTATCTTTCTCCCATTAGAGTACTTGCACCGCATGGAGACAGAGGAGGCCCAGGAAATAGCCCAGATGCCAGGTAAAAGCTCGCCTACTGCATGATTGAGCCGTAGAATGCACAAAGTAGATACAATAGGCCCACAAACAGGCTCTTACAGGATGGAGAGGTAATTTTGCTACCCCTGAATGAGTCATGTCGCAGGGGTGCCGTGGTGAGTGATGGGTGTTTGCTGGTGTGTGTCTCTCCCCCCAGACAGGGACAGTCCCCCTGCCAATGAAGCGTCCGAGGAGGCAGAAGAGCCCATGGCTGTCCCTGAAGACCTGTCAGCCGGCTCCACCCAGCAGCAGAACAACCGAGGGGACAAAGGTAACTCAAGCGCAGCCTGACCGTCACCGCTGCTTCTGTGAATTAAAATGAAAGTAAAAAAATCAGTGTGTGATAGCAAAATTACGTTGATGTATTGAATATATCCCATGAAGCGGCAATCAAAAACAAGCCTAAACGACTGCAGTGGCCTTCCCAGCAGTAGTCAGACGTATCATTCCCAAAGCATCCAAATCAGAGTAGAGCGCTTAAGTGAAAGTAATGTGAGGATCAAAAGTGTGACATATATGTTAAAAAAAAAGCATAAAATTAATCAAATGAACATCCAGTGGGAGATATTTGCTGTTCCAAATCCCTTGGAAAAATTAATTTAAAGCTGCAAAGAGACACATTTAGGTCATTGGCAGGAAAGGTAAAAAAAAAAAAAATCCCTTTGATCCATGGCACGTCATTAATAAGCTGAATCTTAAGGAATAGCTAATGTGGCCTTGATTTGAGTTTGCAAACAGCAAGCCAGGGAATCTCATGGTGAAAATCAGGATGGAGAATGCAAGGGGGACTCACATCAGTGACATATGTTTATCTCAAGTCTCCTAACATGGGCGGTTTGTGAAACAGGAAATGTTTACTGGTCATTAAAGGCTGATCGGTTTTATATGACAGCAAGATAACCAGACATAGCATTCACCTTTCATAGGACAAACAGTATAGTTGTTTTGTGTGTATTGTGCCTTTTTAATGTCAAAAAAATTAGCTACTTTCATCTATTGAATGAATCACTTGAAATCTTTAAATATCACATGTAGGAGATAGAATGCAAAAAAAAAAAAAAGAAGAAAAAAATGGAATGGCTCAAAATTGACCATCTTATCAGTGTTTTTCCACTTACATCCAGATAACGGCAAAGATTAGCAGCGCACAGTCAAAAATAAGATGTGAGAGGAAACTGAAATAGGATGTGTAAGAGTTTCCTAAGAAGAACTTGCCATCAGGCAGTTTCAACACTCCTGGAGATAAAGAGTTCAGGAACGGGGCCAAGCTCGGAGAGCGCATCACCACACCACATAGGTCGCACACCTGCTTACTCACAAAGGCTCTCTCTTTCCTACTTTTGAGCTGTCAGGTGCTGAACCCGACACAGGCAGGAATCTGTGAGTCTAAACAATCAACACGTGTTCAGCCGAGTAACGGAGGATGTGTGTGGAACCACGTTTTACATCACACATGCATGTCTTAGTCAACCGAAAAAAATGGGAAATAGTCGGCGAGAGGATTATCTAAATGTTTGACTTTCATTGGCAGCCTGTAAAGAAGGGAAAGAAGGTGCAGCTGGGTGTATGACTTTATGTTCTGCGTGCGAGTTTCTTTTCAATCCCTTCACACGAGTGTGTGTCTATATATAAGGGACAGAAAGAAAGAAGGGAAGTGCAAGTATCTGGTACATCTATGCATCACTGCCTCAGTGATAAGAGCCCAAATGAGTTATAATTATCGCCTAGGATCATGTGCTGCTCAGTTCTCTTTAGTGAAAAAAGAGGGGGGACTATATGTGGGACATGGGACCTCAAAGTATCGAAAGCTTAAAACCTCGAAACCCAGGTTATTTCCTGTTGCAAGTGAGTCTTTATAGCCTGGGAACGTCATTGTTGGCGCACATTCGCTGTGGTAGAAGCTACACATGTATGACTACACGCACGAGGGAGGTTAATATGTGACGCGTATTTAACCATTTCGTGAAAGAAACGTTTTTACCGCCTTGTGTCTCTTACACCGAACATAAGCCCAGAGACAGAGGCTCGGTTAAAGTCACAAGACTGTAAGATGACCTTCACAACATCCCAGTGAAATGATTTCGCTTTCATTTTCAGTGATTCAGATAGGTCCTCGGCTATGTCAGAGACATGAGACTGAGAAGGAGACTGAGCAGTCTAGTTCCCGAAAGCATGGAGGCGAGTTTAAAAAAAAAAAAAAAAAAAAAAAAAAAAAAAAAAACTGTGTGAGGGCAAAAAGCAGGCTGTTTTTGGTGTTCCTGCAAGTTGTGTTCAGTGTGTTGCTGGCGTGGTTTAACACTTGTGGTTCCACTACTTTGCACACAGGGTTATTTTCAGGCAGTGAGAGCAGCACAACTCAGTAACAGGAACCTCCAGTGGCTCCTTGTGTTTCCACGCTGCAGAGCACAGTGCTGTGTTGCTTCCTACCCGCTATGCATCCTTGTCAATGCAACTAGTTTATTTCTTCTTTTTATGCCTTTCTAAAGCTCTAGCATTTTACTTGTTAATTATTTTTCCAGTCACTGCTCCAGGACGTGCTGTTTCTTTATCTGTAGTGTGAGGATTAGATCCGTATCAGGTTATAACCATTTTATTGAGACCTGTTTTGTTTGTCTACTGTGATCTGACACTTGCTTCCCAAAATGAGTAAATCAGGATGTGTGATGTTCATGACAAACACGATGTAAAGCAAAAGCTTTCTTCCTATTCCCAATTTAGTCACAACTTCCCCATATCCATGAGAAGTGGGTGTCAGCCCAGCGTTCATGGTTCCCTTCTGCTCCAGCTGGTTGATAATCTCAAAGCTTCACTGGTGTATTAGATGATAATAGATAAACACATTTTTTTCCACCCGCTTTGTTTCAACCATTTCCTGAAATTGTACACCTGCCTCACTGTTAAAAGGCGTTATTCTTGGATCAGTTCTGTATTTTTGGGGGGTTAGAGAATTCTTTCAAAAGCTAATGTGCACGTAATTTATGTACATTTTACAAAGTCCATCGACATTTAAAGATTAAGATTAAGATTTAATTATCCATTACGCTGTGGCAGTTGAAGGTTTTGCGGCTAAAACCATAAATTAAATTAGCAGGATTGAAGTGGTATAGCCACTTATGGAGTTTTGCTTTCGAGTTCTGTGATATGCAAATGCAAATTCATAACTTGTACTCAAAAAAATCCCTACAGCTAAGCTACACTAACACATAGTCATGTAAATGTTTTGTTTCAATGAGAAAAAAAACCTCAGTGGTTAAAGTGAGAACCTCATAGACGTACACTTTGCAATAAATGTAACGTAAAATCTTCAAAAAAAGATGACTCTGGCTACACATCTTGTGATTTCTGTTTGTATCTGTAAAGACAGTTAGCAACAACATTCCATAAATCAGTGACGAGGTAACTTTACCAGGGGAACTGCTGGATTTCTGCATTTGCATTCATGAATGTAGACACATTTTTCCAGTAGCAGAAGTAGATTATTTTTATTTTATCTTACTGAATTTTTTAATTTAATTAATTGTATCACATTGAATAACCTAAACATGACTTGCTGAGAGTGTACATGAATTGGAAGTGCTACACAGTTAGCTGTCACAGAAAGGTTAGCTTAAAAAGTAACAGAATCATTATTACGAATGTCAGAACCAACAGATAAACCCAAATATGTGGTAGTGGTTAATTGTTCAATTAGTAACCTAAATGTAATAGATAAATTATAGAACTATGTAGTGTTATCCAAAAGTAACAGATAAATGATCAAAAGTGCTAGCTAAATTTAAGGGACAAATGATTATAGTTAAAAGTAACCAGAAGGAGATCTTAAAGCTAATGCTAAATATAATGGTTAACAGTTTGATGGATAAAAACAATAGAGAAATGTCCAATATAATTTTGATAAAAACCCACAAATAAGTGGTTCTAATAGAGCAAGTTTGAGCAGGCTAATGGCTAAACACCTAGCTACTTAAACAAGGACAATTGTTATTTTAACCGATATAATGTGAAACAGCTGATTCGTGAAACTCAGAAAAATAGCAACAAGTAACAGATAAATGGTTGACATATTTGACTGAAGCTAATTTAAGTCACTGATCAAATTGAGGGTGAAACAGATTTTATAGTTTTTCTTTAATGTCTGTAAATAGTCGTTAAAACAAGTCGTAAACGTCTGTAAAAACAGAGAGCTCGTAACTGAAACTAAACACAATAACAGAGCAATCCCCACTTACATGCCATGCTCATCTGTGGTGCATTGTAAGGACATTTTGAATGCTGTGTAGCCCCTAATTCCTACTTGGTTATGTAACATAAATGATGGCCAATTTAGCATTCTAACCACACTTTTGTTTCTTATAGACGGCAAAACTGTTTCTTTCCTTTCTTGGCATGGTTGGTGTGTCTTTTATCTTATCTCCCCAGCAAAATACAAGTCTGTCCAATAAACGCAGCAGTTTAACAGATGAGATTATTTCCCATGTGAAAATAAATAAATAAATAAAACACATTTTTTTTCAAAAGTGTGGGTATGGACTGTCAGATTATGAGAAAAGGGATGATCACCAACATCTCGTGATCCTACTCAGTTCTCATGTTTCACTCTTCCCTCTGTGGAAAATGTACATTAGGGGATTTATGCCCCCTCAGTGACTCTCGGTGAAAACAACACTCCTGCCTTAGAAAAAAAAAAAAAAACTGTTTCAGTTACAGGCTGTTTTACAATTCCTTTCCCATGCTTCCCTTTCTGTCACTTCTCCATAATTCTTGGTATTTCAGTTAGACAGGCCCTCTTTGTGAAGCTTCCCCTTTTCCATGGATTCCTATATTTCATGATTTCCACTTCTTCCTCTTCAGTTGTACAAACAGAGGTAGAGGCATGGGGAAATCAGGCTGTCACTGTGACATGCAAACCACAGGTTGGTAGCTGCGGGACTTACATGATCTGTCAGTTCTCTTAAATATTTCTTAAGTCCTTTGGTGGGAAAATGAAGCGGCTGAGAGTTAATCACACAGGGCACTTCTATTTTCCTTGGAACACTGGACATCGAATACACGCTACAGTGTGTATTGTTTTTTTTTTAAAGCTTTTCTACAGATAAGAGCAGGCGCTGATCGCTCGGGTATAATTTTCTTTCTGCACTTTAAAAAGCTAGAAATGTACAAAATGACACGAAGACCTTTGCAAATGAATACGAGTGTGAAGAGGCCACATGGCTGTATATCTGTGTTGTTCGCTCGGTTGCTATGATAGATACCGCGCGTGTCCCTAGTTTCGCACTGCTTCCTGTGTCTCTGTTTCCTGTTTATCTTGCTGTTATTTGCTTCACCAAAGTGTGATGGTGTGAGATGATCGGCATGTTTCTTCATCTCCTCACTGACATCCTCAAAGAGTAGACACGATGTCCACCTGTGTGCCCTTACGAAGAGCTTTGCCTTTTAATTGTAAATTCAGAAAAAAATGTCTGAAATAGGAGGGAAAGTTTCTGAAGGGCTGATGCAGCATCCCTCTTCACAAGAAAACGTGCACTAAAGGAAGTTGCCATTACAAAGCTGTTGGTGCCCTAGTTAGGGCAGTTGCAGTTTCTGTGTTACAGCTTATGGTGGTTATTCCAACAGGAGTAAACAGAGAATGTGCAGAGCTCCACTGAAAACAATAAAAATAAATTCAAATAAAGCCAGGTATATTTTGTCACAAATTAAAAAATCAGTAAAGTTCAGTTTAATAGCTGGAAATCACAGTATGAGTTCAGCATCATGGTTCTTCATACAAAAAGCAAAAAACAAAAAACTTGAGGCGACTTCTGTTGTGATTTGGCGCTATATAAATAAAATTGAATTGAATAAAATTGAATTGAATTGAATTGAATGAAAAAAAGATTTCTGAAAGTAGGAATATTAAAACACAGTGTTAGGATAAACAGCTCTCTAACTTCTCATGCCACAGTATCAATATCACACTGATAAATTGCCCATCTTTAGTATTTAACATCATGCAAGAAACAAAAATGCTCGTATTCTAAACCGTGGCCCCCCCTTGCCCTCTTTTCCAGCCTGTAACATTAAAGTTGAGGCTCGCAGTGATGAGGAGAATGGGCTGGCCTGTGACATGAACGGTGTGGAGGAGGAGGAGTGCGCGGAAGACTTGCGCGTGATCGATGCCTCCGGGGCCAAGGTGAACGGCTCACAGCCGAGCCCCGAAGCCAAGGCCTTCTCCTCGGCCGGCGGTATCCGGCTGCCCAACGGGAAGCTCAAGTGCGATATCTGTGGGATAGTTTGCATTGGCCCCAATGTGTTGATGGTGCACAAGCGAAGCCACACTGGTAAGCCACGCCGTCTGCAACACTTCTTGCCCTTGCTTTGCACCCATGTTCACTGTTAGTATAAAGGAGATGGATTTAGGGGTAGAGAGGTGTGCGCTGTGGCTCCTCCGCCTGTTTAGCCAAACATAAATTCTTTTCAGGAACACAAGCAATGTCACCATGCACATACTGTAGCTCTGTGTCTTTGAATACACACTCTCTGAGATTAACTTCTTTTGCAGTGTTCCTCACACTCACTTGTAGCATGCTTGCATCTGGCTGTGTGCGTGCAGAGCCTAATATCGTGCATGAAACAGACTTCAAGGTTAGCATTAGCATTCGTGATTGTTTATCTAACAGTCTCTGAATTGCCACGTGACAAGCAACTGATCAGGTTATTGTGTGATAAAGTAGCGGAGACAAACTTGGTCCAAAGAAAACATACCCTCAGTTGAGAAACAGGATATATGCAGCAATTAAATGGGATCTCTGCAAAGTGACAATTATCTGGCTATTAAAAGTTTTTCAGAATTCAAAATTGATATTCTATTGTAATGGAGCCAAACCAGTGGTGGGGAACATTTGTGAAAAAGGCACTTAACTGTCAGGCTTTAGAAACTAATGAAACTCAAAATGGAAGAAAGGAACAGTAGACTAATGTAAATGCAAAAGAAAGTACAATAAAAGATATAATGAAGTGCCTCCTATTTAAATAGAAAATATTCTGTGGTGAGTCTTTGCTCCTGAAATGCATTTTTAATGAATTTCCTTTTTTATATATTTTTGCTGCTTCACTGGTGACTCTTATTTTACGTGGGTGGGGGGGCCTTTGAAAAAAAAAGAAAGCCATATTAAAACGTTCTCACAGAATGCCACAACACTCGGAGAGGATGGATATTGGTTTATTCCAGAAGCGCTGATCAGGAAGACTGGCTCTCAACACAAAGTGTTTCCTTCGCTTTATTCAAATGAGGCTGAATTTGCATTGTGATGTGCCGCTCTTATTTTAGAGACGAAGAAGAGGAAAAAATGAGATTTTCAGATCAAATTGACCTAGGCAATGGTGCATTACGGAGCTGGCAGGCTGAGTCTGAAAGGCTCTTGTTCGATCAGAGCGCCAGAAGTCGGTGGGGCAGGGGGAGCATGGAGAGATGGAGTGTCACTCTGCTGTGAAACCCTCCCCACAGGCTGCTGGATCGTTCTCCGCCCCGGAGACGCCGCATCATCCGGCTTGTAGTGCGGCGACCTCCCGCGTCCCTGCAGCTTTTCCATCCGCACAGAAAAGACGAAGACTTTTATCGCTGTCAGTGGAGGGAAGGAACAAACACAGTCAGATTAATGCACTCAAGGAAAAGCTTAAAAATGAAACAAACTGTCTGATCCGATCCATAAAATCCTAAAATTAGAAGCCAATAAAACATACAAGTTATTCTGTCCCCCCCCCCGTCCGCCCTTTCTTTCCTTGTGTTTACATCTTTGCAGTAACGTCTGTCTGCTCTGTCTGTTCTCGTCCTCAGGAGAACGTCCATTCCAGTGCACCCAGTGCGGCGCCTCCTTCACCCAGAAGGGCAACCTGCTGCGTCACATCAAGCTCCACTCAGGGGAGAAGCCCTTCAAGTGTCACCTGTGCAGCTACGCCTGTCGCAGGAGGGACGCCCTCACCGGCCATCTACGCACACACTCGGGTGAGCATGCAAAGGTCACCCCCGCTGAAAACTTGTGCACTTTTATGTTGGATGATTTTTACAAAAGGCACAACAACTTCTGCAGCACATGCAGCGTGAGCTGGGACTATGTAAAGGGAAGTTGACAGGGTGTAGATATGGTGTCACTTTTTTTTTTCAAATGCTTTGCAGAAGTACGTGTTAGTGTAATTTGGGTGTAAACAGAATTCTCCTTCTGAAGAGTTTGTCAGAAAAATGAAGGGATAACAATCGCGATTGTGTCATTTTACAACGTAAATGTAACAGCACCTACAAAAAAATAAGTTAGAAAGATTAAAGCATCTGATATATGTTGGTTATTGAGCTGAATTTTAATCATATAAATTCAGCCTGGAGAGCTTTCAAACTGGAGACAACTGCACTTATAATATTAAAGACATAGAATACTATTATCATAGTAATGTCACTCCTAATATACAAAAGGAATGTATTTAAATATAAATTTATGTTAAAAAAAAAGGCTAATTATTTTCCATAAAAAAACAAACAAAACGCTAGCCACTTATTTTTACCATGCAAAAATAAAAAGCTGTTTCAGCTGTTTTTATGAGCATTCACGAAACCAGGATTGAGTTTGTTTTGTTTGTCTGTCCAGGTATGGGCAGAAAAATCCTCCCTTTGCCCAGAATTTTTCATATTTTGGATTTAATCTTCAGCACTTTTCAATTTAGGTTTATGCTTTTTTTTCTCTGTATTTAAAAATATTGCAAAATCATCAGTATTTGTCTGCATATATTTTCTTAGTGAAAGATAAAAAATGTTGCTCTCCATCATAAGGTTTCAGTTTGCACTGTGTTTGCTCTACACTAAGTTGTTACCTGAGTTACCCATAAATACAGAGGACATGAGCTCAGCACTATCTGCAGCAGCAGAGCTTATTGCATCCTAAGACATAAACTTCTACTTGTGAGCTCTTGCACAGGGCCTCCCAGAAATTGTTTTGGGTTTTTTTTGTCATTTGTATTTTTGTAGGTGGTGCTCTTTTCTTCCCCTTTTACTACTGGTTGTGCCAGATCCCTAATCAGCCCTTATCTTGTACTTAATCTGATCAAAATGCATTCGTAACATCAATTCCTTCCTGTGTTCTTTCAAGAAGAAGCAACCAAATGGCCATTTAACTCACTTTAGTGTTAATTATTTTTTTAAAAAAGTTTTAATATCAGACTTTAAATAAAATATTGCACTGCTCTGCTTTCACTGATGTAATTTTTTTTTTTTTTTTTTGCAGTTGGAAAACCCCACAAGTGTGCTTACTGTGGGCGGAGCTATAAGCAGCGCAGCTCTCTAGAAGAGCACAAAGAGAGGTGTCACAACTACCTCCAGTGTATGGGACTGCAAAACACCATCTACACAGGTTGGTGCCTCACGAGGCGTGCGCTTTAACTTTCACCCAGATCTAATGACCTACTTTATCCTGAGCACGGGACGCAGGAAACTGTGCACAGAACAGCAGCCTATCACAGTCACTGTCTTTGTTGCTAAAAAACAAGACAGGCTACATTTCCATTTAAATATAGGCTCGTGTAGGTATCCGAGCTAATTAAGTCAGTTTCTTTGTCTATATAAGTTCAGACACGTCATACTTAGTGTTCTGTACAGCTCTACACTAAAACCTGGAAACAGATCATTATGAGCAAATGTTATATTTGTAAACCAAGTGCTTCACGTGTGTCAGAATAGTCCGCTCTGTGCTCTGTGAGAAAACCACCATCAGGCTTGTGCCAGCAGGACAAACTCCAGTTACTTTGACGCTAAAATCTACTTTTCTGTCTTGCTTTCCAGTAGTAAAGGAAGAAAGCAACCAGAATGAGCAGAGGGAAGACTTGAGCCAGACGGGATCTGACAGAGCCTTGGTGCTAGACAGACTAGCTAATAATGTAGCTAAACGTAAGAGCACTATGCCACAGAAGTTTGTGGGTAAGGGCTGAAATCTGCTTCTTTTGTGTCAATACAATTTCGCTGCTTTTTGCTGAAAGAAAAAAAAGTGTAACTGTGACTGTTTGTGTTCATTGGGGTTGCATTTTTCTCTGCAAGCCTGGTTCTATGCAGTGCAGCCTGATCACAGACTGCACCTTTTATTTGCTTAATCGTCACTGGAAAAGACTACATTGAATTATTTACATTGATTCTGCATAGACCTGTTACATTTAAGCGATTTATCTCCACACAAAAAAAGAAACAACATAAAAAGAGGGAGAAAAATAGAAGATCAAGAGGTAGACTGAAGTGACTCATTTTAAGATTCAGCCAGAGGCTCAGTGTCAAGATGGTGAGATGATAGGATGCAGGTGAAAGTGTGTCAGTGTAGTACGAACCTCACCCTGCCCTTCTGTCTCTCTTTCTCTTCAGGTGACAAACGTCTGTCGGACCTCTCTTATGACGGAGGAGCGGGCGAGCTGATCCAGCCTCACGTCATCGACCAGGCCATCAACAGTGCCATCAGCTACCTAGGCGCCGAGTCGCTCCGGCCTCTGGTCCAGACCTCCCCGGCCTCCTCTTCCGATGTGGGCCTCAGCTCCATCTACCCCCTCCACAAGCCGGCGACAGAGGCCCACGCGGGGACGGGCTTGTCAGCCAAAGACAGTGCGGCCGAGAACCTGCTGCTGCTCTCCAACTCCAAGTCTGCCTCCAGCGAGAAGGACGGCTCGCCCAGCCACAGCGGCCAGGACTCCACGGACACCGAGAGCAACAACGAGGATCGCCCGACCGGAGCAGCCCCCGGCCTCATCTACCTGACCAACCACATCACTCAGGGGGTTAGGAACGGCGTGCTTCCCCTGGTGAAGGAAGAACACCAGAGGCAGTTCGACGCCCTCCGGGCCGGCATGGAGATGGCCTCCGACGGCTTCAAAGTAGTGACAGCGGACGGGGAGCAGGTGAGGGCGTACAGGTGCGAACACTGCCGCGTCCTCTTCCTGGACCACGTCATGTACACCATTCACATGGGCTGCCACGGCTTCAGAGACCCCTTCGAGTGCAACCTCTGCGGTCACCGGAGTCAAGATCGTTACGAGTTCTCCTCTCACATAACACGAGGAGAGCATCGCTACTGAGCCACGTCGACCAGAGAACACACACACACACTTTCACAGGATAGAACACACACACACACATCGACACACACACACACACACACACACACACACACACACACAGGCAAGCACATGCAATAAATTAATATAAATACATCATGTAAAATACACTGTTAATGTCTGTGTGTTTTTTATAAGGTATGCATGTTTGTTGACACACAAATAAATATACAACTATTAAAAACATTGATTTTCATCTCTGATACGAACTATTCTGTTTTTTTAGGTTTTTTTTAAGAAAACAAAGTAAATAAAGACTGTTCTTCATTCCTCACAGAAATGAAGAACAGTACTTCTTAAATACACATCACCTGTGTATGTAAATATACAAAGGTCTTATTTTTCCTCCTTTTTTTTCAAGATTTAAAGTAATAGGATTTACATCCTTTTTGCTTTGACACCTTTCTGTATTGAATAACAGAAAAAAAATGTCAATTCCTTCTGCGGGTGTTTCCAGTGCAGGCAAACCCAGTGTAACATAAATACAATCAGTAACGTAACAATCAGTGTAGATAGACCCACAGCTCCCCTGTAAGGTTTTAACCTGCTCGTGTTTGTAATAACCTTCACGTTATTTATACATTTACATGCCTGTCTGTTTTTTGTATTTATTACAGTGATCGATGTTTGTCTCTTAGAGTAGCCAAAGCTGCATTTTTTCTTTTTCAGTTCGGCTGTACTAAATGTGTATGATGTTATCTGATCCATGACTGCTGCTGGAAGCTATTTTTAGTGTTATCAGAGGGAAATGTTGTCCTGGACTTTTCTGTTTTATACCTGATGGCTAAGAATTGTTTGACCTGTGAGACGAAAACGAAGTTGACCTCAGTTGAAGGGAGCTTAATGCTTGCAAAAATATCAATAAAGGATATTTTATATATGCAAATAGTGTGGGAAGATTGTTTTTTTTCTGCTTTTAAAGATGGCTGTAGAAGTAAGAAGAAAGCATACCTCCTGGATATCCGTGTGCCAAAGGAAATGTGAAAATCTACAAATTGGGGTCGGGCTCGGCAAAATTAACTCGGGAGTTAACGGAAAGTTTCCCTCAGATTTGTTCCCACATTTCGCTCTCTTCACACGCTCCTCAAAGTCTGTGAAATAATTAAGTTTACATGTCATTCATGCTGGCAGCTCTAGCTGTCAAAGGGTAACAAACAGTGAATGACTGGCATTTGGGCAAAGAAACAAACAAACACAAAAAAAGCAGACGGTGAGAAAATTAAGAGGGAGTGAAGAGTAAACAAACACACCCACACTGCAGACTTGTTTTGCAGGGAAAAAAAGGCGAATACCAACTCAATTAAAATTTAATTTTGCTACATTAGATAATAAATCACCAAAGGGACAATATGAGACTGAAATATTGCAGGGTACATACTCACACACACACATACTCATATAAAAGCATGTCGACATGTGCCGTGCGTCCAGGACCTGAAGAGTCTGGATGGTGCTCTGAGCGGCAGAGAGCTGGGACAGGGAGGATCAGCCACCGGAGCAGAAGGCAGGGGCCAGGGCTCTGAGGGCCAGGTCTGTCTGGAGATGCTCATTCGGGGCCGGCAGAGGAGCTCGGCAGCGTCGAGCGCTGAGACAGCCTTGTCCAGATGGCTGCTGTGTGATTTAGCAGAAACGGGAAGCAGCTGTGGCCAGCGCTGAACCCCCCTACGCTTGACTAGGACCCAACAGGGGAGGGAGGGCATTTGCATGAGAGGGATAATCTGGCCAACCAACTCTGGCCCTGCCAGAATCCCAGATCTCACTTCCCCTTTCAGCCCTGGACAGAAATACTCCTTCAAGAAGCAGACTAAACCAGAGTGGTGGCTTTAACATGTTCCAACAAGAAGTTTGAAATGACCATTTTTCACACTTTTGCTGGGCTGCGGTTCATTAGTGGAAGACCATAATAGAACATTTACTGCAAACTTCGCAAATGGGAGCGCTGTTTTTACCGGTGTTTCTCAACAAGTGCAGATTACATTTGATTGCCTGTCTTGGCATTTCTTCACATGGATTTCACTACTTAGGAATGCAGTTTGATCATGTAAAGATATGTCTCAATAAATGAGCAATGGGGACATTAAGGGCATGTTTGCATGTTCTTCAGGAAGAGAATACTCAGTAGCAGAAATGAACTCAGCATATTTGATCAAAAGGCTGAAAAAAAAACAAACCCAAAACAGAACATATTATGTTCTTTTACTCTCACATTTATCTACCTTTCAGACTGAGAATGTTACATTTAATTGTTACAATTTAAACAGTGCTGCAAGCTGTCTCACACAGCACGCCATAGTATTATTCAGATAACCTATTAAAATACTCTAAAATGCCTCAGCAGCAGAGGCAGATCAAAGGGATTCACCTTAATAACTCAAAGCAGTGGATAAGGTCCAGCAGACCCAGATCATCTCTGGCTGCTTGCATCAATATACCTGTCAATGAATATGACCACAAACTTAAACAATCCAGGTGAATTAATTATTTTTTAAAAAGTTCACCCAGCTCACTGTTACGTAGTAAAACTACCCATAGAGTCCAGACTGCTTTTTGACCAGGCTGTAAATATGTTATTTAACATTGTAAAGTTGGACATTATAACACAGTGTCTGTGGACTGTTGGTTTTGGAGCCAGCCTCAAGTGGCCATTAGAGGAACTGCAGTTATGGAAGACTTCTTCACAATTTTTCCACTGTGTAGACTGCGCTGTGGTAAAACAGAGCAAAGAAACCCCCTTTTTCATTAATAAGCAGCAAACACAGTCTAATTTCATGGTTGGTGGCACAGAATGTTTTTCTTTAAATAAAATATTTGTGACATACAACAGCAGGATGTACTCTTTCCTATTAGCCAATTTGAAGCCAGTATGGAATTAGTGGACCCTGCAACAAACAATGCAGATGGAAACTGCACAATATGGATACATTGGAAAGAACTGAATAAATATAGTAACAATTTTACCTGTAAGACTTCTATATTACAAATAACATAAGATTTCAAATACTGGAATTTTATTCCTATTACTTATTACATTTAAACTTTTACTTGAGCACAGCTTGTGTAGTTCTTCCACAACTGTATATACGTGAACACAGGGAACAAAGCAACACCAAGCGCTTATACTTATTTCTACCTCAGTTTGAATCCGTATTAAGGATAAAAATACTCTTTCAAAATGATTCAGTAAAATGACCTTATTTTCTTCCCTGTAAATGTACTGTGTGATGTGTTTGTTTGTGACCACGCTGCCCCAGATGTGACCACTTGCTTCACAGCCACAGTCAAATTGAGCTACAAGCTTAGACCATATGGCACAGTTTTCAGTCCATACTCAACGGGCTCTATAGATCCCGTCAGCACCAGAGGAATTCTGTGCATCTGTCCTGTTCCAGCTGTGAGGAGTCCCCGCGATCGGAGAAGCCCACCCGTTGGGGGGGTGGGGTGCGTGTGTGACTACTTTCACTGCTGGCTAATTCAACAAAGTTTCTATACAGTGGCCAACAACACAAGTGTGAAATATTTATCAGGGACCTGACAAAAAAAGATGAAAAATAAATGAAAGCCCCGTTTTCATGGTCTTCCAGATTCTCAAAGATTTCTTGATGAAATTTACATGAGATTTTGTTTCATGTGTGCACAATCTATAATGGCCCCCTTCAGTGGTAGTGCATGTGTGACCAGTGAGGCATTTAACTTGAAAAACATAATGTTAAAAATCCTCACACCACTTGTGTGAGGGACGTCTTCACTGAGAAAACAGCTGCAAACACTTTGACCAGGCACAAACTCCATGGATCAGAACTAACATAGAGGCCCTGCAAAAGGGATGTATTGCAGTAACACTGCTGTCTTAATCACTAACAGGAAGACAGGCAAAGTTTTTCTTTTTTTTCTCTTTTTAAACACAAGACCCAGGATACTCTCCGTGTTGCCCAACTTCCGCGGATATGATTAACACATCCAGCCTCAGGAACATTTCAGGACAGTGAGACTTCAGGCAAACCGTGGTTGTGGTGCTCAAACAAACGTGATCACACTGCCCTCTGTGGATCACATGGGATCGGATATGTCACCACAGTCTAGAGATAAACTTATTGCTTACTGTCACACTCTGAGACAAAAACTTGTGGAGATGTGTGTGTGTGATATATACATTTATTAAGGACAAAAACAATTTCGACCATGCAGTTAACTGAAAAAGACCAAACAGATGACAAGGATTAAGTCATAATTCGACTGTGAATGTTTATCCTTGATGTGAAATACTAGATGGAATTTAAATGGAAATCAGGGCTTCAACTGGAAAATGGTTTATGTATAATACACACTACCTAACACCGAATCACAAAGCAACAGAACTGGTATTGGAACAAAATCAGCCTGACCGGCACAAACACCTGAAAATGACCAAAAAGCTGAACGCAGATGGCAAATTCTCTCAGTACAAAGTGGGAACAAGGTAAGGTTTTCTTCATTTTTTCTTCATGTTACGACACCCTGACCTCTACAAGTAGTGTTGAAAAACCTCAAAACAACGGACCACTAGCACAGAGACTAACACATTAGACTTGCACTCATAAAAGAGGCACCTGTTCACCTGTGCAATCCAATATGACTGGACTAAGCTGATACAGAGGCTTAAAATAACTATTTAACTGGTAGCCAATAAAAATGTCCGTTTCTCTTCTCTAATTCTGTTTTCCTTGTCATTTATGGAAGCCCTGTTTTTCATAGGCAAACAAAAAAAAACTGAATTCAGCTCTTCATCACACAGATAAGGCCAACTTCCCATCATAGGGGTATTTGGCAATATATGGGAAAAAAAACAGAAAGACTGCATTAAAGAGACTTGTCTTCAGCTTTTTCATGAGACTGTCATTCTTCGTTTTTAGTACTGGGTCCTCCCACTTTGTCGAGTTTGTGCAGAACAAAGAAAGCATTTAACGTCTTTACATTTTCCATTTCTTTCAACACCCAGAACCTGAACGGAGACGAAGAAAAGTTTAACGCCCACATCCAAAGGTTTTATTCCACTCTTCATACAGCTCCAAGTCCTTTGATGATACACTGGGACGTACAGTCTTCAGGGCCTCGTGGAAGTCACTGTAGATGATGGGTCGGACCTGAGCCGCGGTGATGGTGGCGATGTCACTGAGCTGGATACTGCGTATGGGCCCCAGTGCTGCCTCTCGACACAGCTGAGTCATATCGGCTCCGGAGAAGCCCTCCGTGGCTGTCACCACCCTCTCCACCTCGCTTTCTCCCAGCTGGTTTTTCTCCTGAGCCATGAGGTTTGTCACTATCTGCCGTCGGGCAGTGGCTTCGGGCAGGGGGATGTATAACCGCTTCGCCAGGCGTCGTCGCGCTGCCTCGTCGATCTCCTGGGGCCGGTTGGTGGCACCCACCACCAGGATGCGATCCTCTGCTGCAGTGGCTGCTCCATCTAGCTGGACCAGAAACTCTGTTTTTATCCTGCGCGAGGAGTCGTGCTCACCGTCCGTCCGCTGGGACAGCAGGGAGTCGATTTCATCGATGAAAATGACAGCAGGCTGGTGGCAGCGGGCAATGGCAAACAGAGCTCGCACCATTTTCTCTCCTTCACCCACCCACTTGGATGTGAGTGATGAGGCGCTGATGCTAAAGAAAGTGGCACCTGATTGACAGGCAATACATTTACCTATCAGAGTTTTTCCAGTTCCCGGCGGTCCAAACAGCAGGATGCCTTTGGGCGGGCCACGGAGTCCAGTAAAGATGTCAGGTCGCAGCATGGGCCAAACCACAATCTCCTTTATGGTAGTCTTGGCGAACTCCAGACCTGCTATGTCGTCCCAGCCCACCGGAGGCCCATGGTCCATGATCTCACTCATGATCAGCTCGATTATCTTTGGCTCAAAGTTTTTCAGACGCTCGTCCAGGATTTGAGGATCCTGATTGGAATTACGGCTCGCCACATTTCCCTCCTCTTCCTGTCGTGGAATGGGAGACACAAATTTTGAAAATGCACCTCGAGGCCTGTTGGCGCCCAGAGATTTCTTCACAGTTGCTGCCATCCCAGGGGCCTGACCTCTCTGAGGGTGATGGGAGTGCTTTCGCTGCTGGTCAACGACGAACTGCTCACGAGCTGTTTTGAAGGTGGTAACAGCCCGCGGGTCTGATGACACTTGACAGCCATTTGGCTCCCTGCCAACATCACCGCCGTCTGTGTTGTAAAAATTTTTCCGCTTCGATGTGTTGGAGGTGGGAAAGAAGGAGGACTGATAGTGCTGCGTGACCCCTGCGGGGCCAGGGTTTACATGTGGGAGAGCTGGAGAAGGACGACTAAACACAGACTGTGGCTGAGCTGGAGGTCGGGGGAATGAGGGTGGATTGACTGAAATCCCTTCGTGACTGCTGGGCCTTTCCACAGAAACCTTAGCAGGGATACTGGCTGCGATTTTAACCTCTGATTTAAGCTGCGGTGGTTGCACAGTTTTAAAGGGAGGAGTGAGAGAGCTACCTTTACCCTCTTGCCCCACAGTTATGTTAACATCAGCTGGTGCCACCACAAAGCTCTCACCTCCTGTCTTTGCCTGAATTGTTTTCTGAACGCTGGGCAACTCCAGCACGCTCTCTGCAGTGAGGGATGACTCCCATTTGTCGCTGTAGTTCCTCTGACTGCGGGCCAGATGGAGCGCGCTTTCTGCATAGTTGTTGAGCCCGGTGCGCGGGTCATCCGAGTCCAGCACTGCAGCATAGCGCTCCGAGTAGGTCCTGAGCAGGCTGGCCATGCCGGCCTGAGAGAGCTGGGAGCTTGCCCATGCATACTGAATGGAGAGGATGTGGGCCCGGTAGGCATCGGCCGTCTGTTCAGGTGTACAGCTGCCAGATGAAATGTCAAAGGACCTCTTCTGCCATTCGTCCAGGTGTGCGCCACTCATGCCTGGCCTGCTCCAGCCTGGTGAAGAAGAAGGGACAAGAGTTATTAAAAATACATGACACCAGTAAATGCCAAGGCACAAATCTCCCCAAAACCCATACAGAAAAAAAGTTGCCACTTAATTACGTTACACACTTAAATAACCATGTATGCAGTAACATCGAGTTACAGTGATTTTGATATAAATGAAAGGAATAAAAAACAAATAAACACGTGATTTGAATCCAGCTTTAAAAATGGTAGGCCACACTCATTAGCATCGAAACTGAACAACCTTCATTAAAATCCTTCCTTCCTGTTAAAAGCCCATGTCTTTGATACTCCACATGTCCCAGCTGAGATAAACTCTAAATACATGTTGTTTTTCAGACTTAAGTAAAAGTCCTTCATCCCCACATAAAGCAACATACAACTGCCTCCCTGAGCATGACCGCCAACGATGAATAGTCAGCGACAAGGCTAAAAGTCATCTAAATCTCTGTATATGTAGCTGAACCACGGAGAGCTGCAATAAAAACAGGTTATCAGTCTCGATGCACTCAACTTGTCTGAACGGTTATCTGAAAATGCGCCACAACAAACAACAGTATTCATAATGGACGTCACTTACTATTACTGATATCTTGTCAAAAAATGATAAAAATATATGAATACACTCGTAACAACTTTTATAATGCACTTTAATTCGATATTTACAGTAGCGGTAATTCCCGCCTCTAGTTTGTTCTCCCTCCCGATAATAGGACTTCCTGTCTCGTTCCAATTCGCTCTCAAAAAAATCTACAACTGTGGCGGTGGCATAAATTTTCACCTAATACAGGGAGCTAGCGCAAAGAAGCAACGATTTTAGTTTTTGAATACATAAAACATTGAATAATGATGACGAGACTGGGACATTAAAGTAAACGAAATGAAACAACTAAGTTTTTTACATATTGGAACGAGACCCATAAGTTGTCACAAGTAGGGAGTGCTTCATTTATCCTCCAGTTCCGCCCAGTCCAGGCTACAAAAGCTAATATACCTCGTTATCAAATTTCACGAAAAGTTTCGTGATTGATGTTAGTTATTTTAAAAGTAAGAGGAACTTTAATATAAAACGTGGAGCGATTTTTCTTCAGTTTAAAGACTTTTTTCTGCGGACTATGTTGCCAACAGTACACGGGTCTGCTAATTTTAGTGAGGTCTACGACGCCATCTCGTGGCTACAATACGCATATGGCATTGCCGCTTTAGAGGGTTTCATTCTGGGAAATGTAGTACTCTTGTCGTTGAACTTCATCCAGATTTTGAATTAAATCAAAATCGAGTTAAAATAAAGTAGATTTTTTAATACATATCTAATTCATTTTGTGTTAAATTGCTTTAAAAATATAAAATAAACATTTAAACATATATTATCCTGGACATCAGTCTGTGCGTAAACTACACTAACCACAACGGTTGCGCGGTGGTGTTTATGCTGTCGACGGTGGATGACAGGGTTTGCTGCTGATTTTCAGAGAATAAAGCGCACGCCGGCGGTGGGAGAATAGCCCGTGTTTGTGATGTTGTGCAGCAAACTATCCACTTAGTTAATGTTTCCGCTCCTTGTGACTTTTGCCTTTGCATTTGAGGACAAATACCGGAAGTGTCTCGTAGATAACTGTTAGCAATTGTCGCAGCCCGTTAGCTATAACGTTAGCTAATCCGGAGACGGGATGTAAATTTATCCAGACGGGACCAGCCCCAGTAGCCGGTGTCAGTCACACCCTTGTCTGGTGCTTCTGAAATAACCCTGTGCCGACTTATGTGAAATTGCTTTACGTGGCATGGTGTTTTATATATAATACATGTTAGCCACAGAGTGCTGAAATTAATTTTCCGAGCACCAGTTTGAGTTAACTGGGAAGTGTGGAGGGGATATGACTGACTCATCATCATGGCACGGACAGAGGAGATAACCCCAACCGTTCTGTCTGCTGCAGTGCCAGCCCGACAGCCGCACAACTAGCCAGACAGCTAAGTTACTCACACACTAAACCGTTTTTATTAAACCCCTGACCCCCTATCGCAGCGGCATCATGAACGCCCCTATGTACACCTTTGTTTCCCGTGACGACAACAGTACTGTTTATGCTGAAGTTTCCAAAATCCTCCTCTCAACCGGGCAATGGAAGAGGCTGAAAAGAGACAATCCCAGATTCAACTTGATGCTGGGTGAGCGGAACAGATTACCCTTTGGGCGTTTAGGTAAGTCAGACTTTCTTTCTTGTTTCTTAAGAATTGTTTTCGGGCTATTTTTGGTGTCCACCCTTTCAGGATGAGAAAGCAGCTGTGACTGTGCAGGGCTGCATCCTGTGGAAAGATTGTCTCTCTTATTGAGAGTTTCTGTGCACTGTGCATGCGGATTTATGAACAGACGGTAAAGCATCCTCACTGTGACCTTACAGGCCATGAACCCGGACTGGTGCAGCTGGTGAATTACTACAGGGGGGCAGACAAGCTTTGCAGAAAGGCATCCTTGGTCAAGTGTGTGCAAATCTCTCATTCCTGCCATCATTTATGTTACTGACACTGCAGTTTATTACATGACCACTTTCCTTCTGACTCCTTTCTTAAACACTAGGCTAATAAAGACCAGCCCAGAGCTGTCTGACTCCAGTAACTGGTTTCCAGAGTCCTACATCATCTATCCCACTAACCTCAACACACCTGTTGCTCCTGCTATGAATGGCATCAGCCATCTGAAGAGCAATCCGAAGACAGATGAGCGGGAAGTTTTCTTGGCCTCCTATAACGCTAAGAAAGAAAGCACAGAGGGTACAGTGTGGATAGCCAAGTCCTCTGCTGGAGCTAAAGGTGATATCTATATTTAGTATTTAATTGGTTAAAAACAAGACACTATTTGGAAGCTTCATATATATATATATATATAAATATGTCTGTAAATGTGTGTGTGTGTGTGTGTGTGTGTGTGTGTGTGTGTGTGTGTTTATTTCTTCTTGTTTTGTATTACTACAGGTGCTGGTATTTTGATATCCCACGATGCTAATGAGTTGCTGGACTATATTGACAATCAGGGACAGGTTCATGTTATTCAGAAGTACTTGGAGAAGCCTCTGCTTCTTGAGCCGGGACATCGGAAATTTGACATCAGGCAGGTTTTTTTTTTCTTTTTCTTTTTCTTTTTTTTTTTTTTGCCAAACTTAAACCCACAGAGAAAGCACTGCTGTGTCCCAATTTAACAGCTTAGCTTTATGTTTATGCTATTGCTAGGAGCTGGGTGCTAGTGGACCATCAGTATAACATCTACTTATACCGCGAGGGCGTGCTGCGAACCTCCTCGGAGCCCTACAACAGCTCAGACCTGCAGGACATGACCAGCCACCTGACTAACCACTGCATCCAGAAAGAGCACTCCCAGAACTACGGCCGATACGAGGAGGGGAACGAGATGTTCTTCGACGAGTTCAGGCTGTACCTGCTGAACACTCACAACGTCACGCTGGAGACCACCATATTACCTCAGATAAAGCAGATCATAAAGTAGGCACCTATTTTGCTATTGTTTTTATTATTAGTTCTTAGATAAAGAGCCAAGCTTAGCTTTTTTTATGCCACGCTAAAAGGCAAAATATATATTTTTTTTTTTAAATTAGAAATCAGACATAATGTCACATAGCTGCATAAGATAGAGTTAAATCAGAATACTTTATTGATCCCTAGGGGAAATTATTTAAGGCTGCTGATTTTAGCTAGAGACAAGTCTTTATTAATCTGATGAAAAATAAACAAAGAAGCTTTCTGTAGTGATATTTTTGCCAGGTGATTATTATTCCCGTTTTCTTCCTGAGTCCTGCTGGTTTTTACCTCTTTAACAGATGAAACTTCCGAGACATCACCTGACCAAGCTACAATCTAAGTTAAAGCACACTCTATCAGCTCACTAATACGAAGTCTGCATGATGATTGAGTCCATGTGAGAGTAATTGTCCAGAGAATGCATAGAGAGGGTGGGTATCATGTGTCCTACCTCTTTAGTGCTCCAGTCTGAGAGCTCTCTTGTCCAAACTGCACAGAGTATTTCTAGCTGAGAACATGTCTGATGTGGACTTTCTCCTGTTGTGCTACAACGTGCGAAATAGGAACTTTGAATAATTCCTGGACCTGATCCTCCCAACATTATCATGGGGTTCATGTTTGCGCTCTCGTTTATCTAGTTACCCTTCTTGCGTCCTGTGTGAACAAACACAGCTTTAAACATATTCTGTGGTTTTGTACAGGAAAAGGAAGATTGTGGTTTTTAGCAGAACCTCTTTTCATAACTGTTTTTTAACAGATATATCAGTGGTTTTACACCACTTTGCATATAATTATTAGTGATTATTAATTTGTGAATCTCTTCCAAAGCATGTCTTTGTTTTTTCTTCATTCACTCACCCCCAACCGGTCGCAGCAGATGGCCGCCCCTCCCTGAGCCTGGTTCTGCTGGAGGTTTCTTCCTGTTAAAAGGGAGTTTTTCCTTCCCACTGTCACCACGTGCTTGCTCATAGGGGGTCATCTGATTGGTGGGGTTTTCTTTGTATTATTGTAAGGCCTTTACCTTACAATTTATATAGCGCCCAATCACAACTCTTAAAGACTGTTTGTGTGTGATTAAACCTTGTATTTAGTGTTAATAACATCAGTATACAATCATTACTGTTGTGAAAACGCGACTGATGTTTGGCAAATGCTGGCTGCTCTCAAAGGGACTTTGTTATAAAAGGATGATCAGTGATGATTTTGGGTGTCTGGTTTCACAGGAGCTGTCTGACATGCATCGAGTCCGCAATCAGCACCAAGCACCTGTCCTACCAGAGCTTCCAGCTTTTTGGATTTGATTTCATGGTGGACAAGAACTTCAAAGTGTGGCTCATTGAAATCAACGGCGCACCAGCCTGTGCACAGTCAGTACCTTCCATGTTACAGTGTCCTTTAGCAATGTTTTTCCATCTGAAAATATTACAAATTTCACATCTGTTTAAAATTTGAAATGTTTGTTATTATTTTTATCATTGTTATTATTTATCCTTTCCTACTGCAGGAAATTATATCCAGAGTTATGTCAAGGCATTGTGGACGTGGCCATTTCCAGTGTCTTCACCCTAAACAGCGGCGACTCCTCGTCTGCGTCCTCTTCACCTTACTCGTCCTCCCCATCTTCCTCCTCCCTGTTCACCACCAACTCCTGTTCCTCTCCCAAACTGAGAGGACCTCTCCACGTGGGTCCTTTCACTCGCCTGTAAGCACACGCATAAATATGCCCCCCCACTTTTTCTTTTGTGCTAGAAGCTTCTTCCATCCCCCCATCCTCATTGGTCGCACGTGCTGCCTCTCTGCACCCGAGATGCTGCACATGCGAGCAAGCTGCCGAGCCGCTCCTTCGTACTTTTGCACACGTTGGCCCGAGGGAGACTTTCTCTTTAGGGACTTCTCTGAACTGCAGGAAAGATCCGTGCGCTCCTGATTATGCATATTTTGAATGCGAGGATGGCAATGAACTGGTCAGTAAATGTTCTCGGAGTTTCTGAACGATGACGGGCATCCCCAAGCAGATTGGTCGAAGTGGTGAAAGACGCAGAGACGCTCCAACTGAGACTGTAGTGCCTTACATTTCCAACCACTCTCCCTTAAAAAAAAAAAGCCTGCCAGTTAGCTTGCTCTGTTACAGTGACCTGTACTTGTTCTTTAAGCTTTTGCACTGTTGCTCAATAAAGTCATGTTAAGTCCACAAGAAAATAGCATTAAACAGGCATTTGACATTTTAGTGAGCTTATGGAAGTTTGAGTGCTATTTAATCATCAGACACTTCTTGTTTTTTTGTTTATTGTTTTTAATCACTTTTTATAGCTGACTTATATTAGAAATGATCAAGAAGCTCTAGAGACTGAAGGATGAAGGCTCTGGTGTGTTACGCTAACACTATTTGTCTGATTGAGCTAAACATTCAAGTCGCCAAGGATGGCCTTGAAACTGAACATTCCTCCTGACTTGACCATGTGGACACTACATCAGGGCGGCTGGGTGGCATAAGTGAGCAGGGAGACTGTGCTTCAGCTGTAAACCCGGGAGCGAGTCTGCTGCAGGGACCTCTCAGTGGCAAAAAGAGAAAAGGGAAAAATCCTCATCAGTTATTCTGTAATCAATTTGTTTTATGTGATCTGAAGAGAGCATGTTTGTGTGAAAGCATGTAGCATACAAGCCCTAACCCACAGCTCTGTTTGCTGTAAAGAACTGTCTGTGTTTTCTTTCTGATAGACTGTTATTGTAAAGTGTAAAGTGGGTTTTTGTTATTGAGCTGGTGAAGTGAGCGTAGAGTAGCTTGTACAGAGTGTCTTACTGCTTCTTAAAAATGTTTAACGACTCCATTAAAGGAAACTTGGAAAACATAGCAAAGCTGATAAAATGCTTGTTTCCCCGTGTGTTGAAAAACACACTGTGGTAAGCATTACCACATCGTCATTACCAAAGAAAAGTCAGCGGCGTTAAGGAAGTCCCAATACTCTCAGTGGTTAATTTCATAATAACTTGGACTTGTTTTTGCTTTGTGGGGTCTTTAGATATTTGACCTTTTCATTCGAACTAAATCTTTGTGAGTAGACAAGATTTTAGAGGTGTTCCCGTCCAAGACGACTTGTGTCAAATCTGTTTTGTGTTACTGCTTGTTAGAAATGATTTTCAGATTGTTCAGTTGTTGTCTTTTATTAGACTGAAATAGTTGACAGTTGCACATTCGTGTGTTTCTAGGGGCTCATTTGATTCCCTTAAAAAAAGGAAAAGAAACAAAAACACCCTTTTGTTGAAATATGTGAGGTTTTGTGTCCCAATAATTAAGGTGAATCATCAAAACATTTCTTTCTTTCTTTCTTTTACTCTGTGTTTTCAAGAAGACTCGAGAATGAAGGATGTGTAAGAGACTGAAGTTAATACGAAGAGAAAACAAAATCTTAGTATTGTTTTTAAATCTGTAGGGACATTTCCATCAAAGGGAAGGGTGCCTTAGAGGGAACTGTATATTGGTTAAAAAAAAAAAAGGCGTTTAAATGCACCTTTATTTTTTTGTACCGGGGTAAATTTGCCTCTTTCATTAGAAAACCTCAGTGATGTCATTTCCTCTTACTTAGAGTTTTTTTGCACATGTGACTCATTTTCTCATGTTTTTCCTTTTGTGTTTTATATCTCTATTTTCTCATCTTTACCAAAGATAATCCTGCTGCATTTTCAGTGTTACACCTTTTGTAGTGAACAGATTATCGTCACAGACCTGATTCGAAAGCAAGTATCATGATCAGAGGAATGTGTGCTGTTTTTTTTTCTTGTTTTTTGTTGTTGTTGTTGTTGTTGGGTTATGATTTATTGGAAATCTGCATGAACGTTTGTCTTTATCAGAGACAATATTATTAGAATAAAACATGTTACTGCTTCTGTCATGCAAACGTTTCTGCACATCTACATGTTGGACTGCATTTCTGATGTGCATTTCGGGCTTCTGAGCAACACTGAAGAAGATGAGGGAAGCAGAGTGGTGCTTGTCTGTGAACGCAGCTTGCAGACGAGCTACAGAGTGTTCAGAAATGACCCAGACCTTTGGTAGGTGGATGGTGAAATAATACGACACTAATAAAAGTTCCCGTTTTTGTTTCTAAATTTTGCCTCTCTGCTGTGAGACTGGTTATTAACGAATGTTTTTTGATTTGTCTTTGAACACCTCACAAATTAGTTAAAAAGAGAAAATGTGTCTAATCCATTTGTTAGGTGTGGCTTCTTTTATCGTGGGAAAAGTCCACATGAGTAGGTTATCATGCAGATAAACCACACACCCGCACGTAGTTATCTGATATTTCTTCCTTCTTTTATTACTCATGGTTTTCTTATGAAATGTGGCTTCTCTCTGACATAATTCGACCTCATTTGCCCCCAGGAGGTGTAGCCACATGATCTTAAACAGGGACATTCAACCAGCTTTGCATGAAGAAATTCCTTTTAAACTAGTTAACCAGGAAATGAAACTAAAAATTATTAAAATTTTGTCTAATAATCTCAGCCAAGATAGCGACGAAAGAACTGATGTGTGGCACAGCTGCATCATCTGTCCGTCGTTTTGTTCTAACCCACTGAGATATTTGTATGATCATGTGATCTTAGATGCTATATAAACATACAATACATACATAAACTTATGTGGGGGTACTTTTACTAAAAAAGCACTATTCACAATGTGAAAAAACACAACGAGGGAAATAATTATTTGATCCCCTGATTGAATTTGCAAGATTGCTCACTTCCAAAGAAGTGAGCAATCTTTTAGACTAGTTTCATTTTGATGGAGGAAACAGAATATCAACCAAACTTCCAAGAAAAAAGATGACATGAATGTTATAAATTGGTCTGCATGTCACTGAGTGAACTAAGTATTTGATCCCCAAAGCAGAACATGACTTGGTGGCGAAATCTTTGTTGGCAAGCACCAACAGCGCCAAGCAGTAAGACATTTCATGTAGTTGGTCACCAGGTTCGGCCACATCTCAGGAGGGATTTTGGGCCACTCTTCTTCAGAGAAACTAAGAATCATTTTGGTTTCTTGGCTGCTGCTTCGAAACTCAAAGCTTCAGCTCCCTCCACAAATTCTCTCTAGGACTGAGGTCTGAAGACAACTCCATGATCAGAGAGAAAGGAGGAGCTCTGCACACTTTTACTTGTATGTGTTGATCTTTGCGTATTTTTATGATTTAACATAAAAACACTGAAACATCCTGTAGTGTGTTGCACAGAAATCACAGCCTCAGCATTTACACTCTGTTTCGACCACAAACCTTGGTCCAAACCTTCTCCTGAACATCCAGCTCAGGTGAATTCGGAGCCCACATTAATTCCTTCCATGTGAACATTTCAGAGATCGAGTTCAAGCCCTGCATTCACCATCCCACGAGCTTCCTTCCAAGTATGTTGAATGTGAAAAATGCTAACAGTTCACTTAATTATTCAAATTTCACACAAACTAGCACTTTCTTCTGCTCTTAAAAAACAAGAATGTCCTTGTCCAGTTTAGAGCTGGGGCTTTGTAACAAACAGAAAGAGTGGGACAGACTGGATTGTCCCATGACTGAGACATCAGCCAGCAAAGACAGGCAGGGAGAAGACACCTAGAAACAGAGCTGCAATCACTAATTTTATGGTGTGTGTTCTTCATGCATAGGTGGGCTTCAGACTCACAGATGGGTCAGTCTATTATTCACGTTTCAACTGAAGGAGGAAGAAGAACACGAAACCAGGGAGTTTCCAGATATTGTGATGGCCTGCTCTTTTGTTTCTGCAGTACAGAAAGATAACTTACAGGCCAGTCAGGCAAGCAGGCCATCGCATTGCCACATGTTACAACTTGAGACCTCTCTGAAGGAATTTTCCCTCTTTTTGTCTTGTACGTATATCAAAGTTTATTACATGGGAAGGCAGTGAAGTCACTGCCTGTATCAGATATACAAAAAAGACTTGTCACATAAGTAATGTCGTCAGAGCGAGGCATGGAGAGGATTACATGTATGGATTGTGTGTGTAAATGTATGCCCTTAAAAGAGTAACATCAGAATCACAATGACATTGCGTGTGTTTTGAATCTCTACCTGTTTCATCTGGGTCTTCTTCCTGCACAGTCATCTCAACAAAATTACACAACAAACCCCAAATGTGCACTCTACCACAGGCTCCCAGATGACTGATAGATTCCCCTATTAAAAGCATTATTATCACGCCATGAATGTAAGTGTGTGATCTTTCACCTTTATTATAAAAATGGAATTGCTTACCGAACCAACAGTAACACTAGAGACAGCTTTGACCATGAAGCACTGTATATGACTCATAAGCTGTTTTTCAGCAGTTTCCACTAAAAAAACTAAAAAAACTTTCCATAATTACAGGTTTATTCTTCAGTAACTGAATGACGTTGTGAGGGAGAACACAAACTCAACAACAAAACACTTTATGTAGGGTTAAGCGTGTTAACCTGTCACGTTTTTACTGTCACTAATGTCAGGTCATTATTGCTGAAAGATAATATTGTTAACGGCTTTCTGCACTGTTTCCAGATGACGTCACGTGTAGACACCTTAAAGCCTGCATAAACGACAGCACCTCTCGCTGGGTGCGGTGGCGCGCGCCTGTAATCCAAGCTACCGGGAGGCTGAGGCTGGCGGATCGTTTGAGCTCAGGAGCTCTGAGCTGCAGCGGACTATGCCGATCGGGTGTCCGCACTAAGTTCGGCATCGATATGGTGCTCCTGGGGGAGCTCGGGACCACCAGGTCGCCTAAGGAGGGGTGCACCGGCCCAGGTCGGAAACGAAGCAGGTCAAAGCCCCCGTGCCGCTCAGTAGTGGGATCGCGCCTGTGAATAGACGCTGTAGTGCAGCCTGAGTAATACAGCGGGACCCAGTCTTTTTATACTATTTCTTCTCTCCACAGAAATATACACCCAGCACACAACCTCATACATCACGTTTTTTACAGCTTATAACACCATCAACACAGTTTTTCTCTCCGTCCTTTCCATTAAAAAACACTGGTTTGTTGGTCCCACAGCGCCTCCAACTGGAGAAGAGTGGCAATTACATCACTCATTGCAACTTCACAGAAACTGTTCACCAATACGTTTTTTCTTCTTTCTACAAGCTTAAGTTGGCTAAAATGTAGATGGATTGTTACACATCTGTCCAAACTAACAGAATTGGATTTTTTTTTCTTTGAAATAAATTTTTCTAAAGAAGGAAAAATCAAGAGACTATGAAAACTAAGTCACATTTACTTAAACTGCTTGTCTTGACTTCATAATAAATTTTACTGCAGTGCACATCACATGTACAAACATTTCGACTTTATTCATCCTACCTAAGGACTAAATACTTCCACAGACTGATAACAGCCATAAAGACTGAAATTCTGCCATGTCTTTGTCTGGATTTTACTTTTAGCCCTCAAATTTGTCTCTTGTGTAATTACCAGAATCTCAAATGAACAACAACTGATGCCCACTGTCATTACTGGACTGTAGTCTACTGCCTCCAATCATCCAAGAAACGACATAAAATAATATTAACTGTATCTTTTGCTGAGGATATTGTAAAGGTTGGCTGAGAACACATTAAATTCACTTCCTTTTCACTTTACAGCTGTGGGGTCAGTGCTGGATATTTAGAGTGCTGATGTGTTTGGCCACAACTGAAGAAAAACTCAGGCTAACAAACAACATCAAACAAAAGGAAAATAAATCAAAACAGGGAAAATCCACATTAACAATTAAAAAGGTGACTGATGAAACAACTCTGCACAGACATACTCCCCCGATATTACATCCACCTTGGCCTGCTGGCCACCAGTGTCTTGAAAGACAGTAGGTTCTAAAGCTCTAGCACACAGAGCCTGTAATTCATTACTTAACCCATTTAATCCCAAATTTTCCCCTGTAAAATAAGTGCATGCATTTTAGTCCTTAGACTTCCCCTACACACAATATGTTTACAGTTTTTTAATGTAATGGGGTTAAACGGCAACAATTGTTGTCGGTGGGATTAAATGGGTTGACCAAGATGTAGCAGTGCTTTATGTGCTGTCAAACAGAAGTCTGTTAAAAGTGAGGAAACATTAGCCAAATAGATTGAATATGGCACATTCCTCTGGGAACGTGACTACAAATGCAGATCAGAAGCTGGGGCCATTCTGGGTTCAAACTTTTAGGGCGGCTCAGCTCCCAATCATAATGTCTTGCATGCAGTGCCTGGTAATTAATATTAAAGGAATATGCTGTTTGCAAATGTTATTTAAGTTTTAATATTTGCAGACTTCAATTCAGTATAATAAACATCACAATGTTACATTGAAAAGCAGCCTAATTAGTTGGATGACCTGTTATAGTGTCTAAGAATAATTTGGAGTGAATAATCATAGATTTTAATATAATCCACCCATTTTAGAGTGGAGACTTTAGTCATCAAACCCAAGGCAAAGGCACAGTCGTTAAAGAAGGTTTAAAGAACCGTTTATTGCAAAGCAGATAAGATGAGAAACATGCACAACATTATTTCAGTCTGTTAATCACATAGAGGCAGTCTACCAAATCATCAAGCACTTAAAGTAGCATCATTCAGTACAGACACTGGATATTCAAACTGCCACTCCCTGTGCACGAAGCAAACTGGTAATAGAGTTGTTTTATATGAAAGTTTTTGCATTCATACAAACCCTCCTGTCATTATGCAGACTCAGCACAGAGCAGTTTTATTAACAACTCCTCAGCTCAAGGAGACTATTGTTGTTTTTCTTTACTAAATGTTGTAGCGTAAAATGATTGCTGCAACCAAAGTGTAATAAGTGGAGTTGTGGATTATGTGTCAAGGTAACCAGTACAGATTGATTTTACAAACTGGAGCTCACAAAGGTCAGGAAGACAAAGAATTGGAGGGGAAAATGTTTTTCAGTTTGATCTGTGGACGTGTCCAATAAGATTTAGCCTTGAAAAGTAAAATGGTTGAATTTGGTGGGACTTTTAGTGGAATTTTCAATCCACTTTTATTACATTACAATATGTCATTTTCTTGTATTCTTCTATTATTGTAGCGTGTTTACCTTACAATATGAAGCGCCTCGAGACATTTGTTGTTATGATGTGGCGCTATATAAAAAAAAATTGAATTTGAATTTGTAATGTGAAACATTGTGATGTAATCTTTACCTTTAGCCTTTTTATTTATGGAATAATAATAATGTTATTTTAAATGAGCAGGTGCCGCGAGGATAGAGCGTCCCTCTCTGATGACGTCACGTGTAGACGCCTTAAAGCCTGCATAAACGAGGGCGCCTCTTGCCGGGTGCGGTGGCGCGCGCCTGTAATCCAAGCTACCGGGAGGCTGAGGCTGGCGGATCGTTTGAGCTCAGGAGCTCTGAGCTGCAGCGGACTATGCCGATCGGGTGTCCGCACTAAGTTCGGCATCGATATGGTGCTCCTGGGGGAGCTCGGGACCACCAGGTCGCCTAAGGAGGGGTGCACCGGCCCAGGTCGGAAACGAAGCAGGTCAAAGCCCCCGTGCCGCTCAGTAGTGGGATCGCGCCTGTGAATAGACGCTGTAGTGCAGCCTGAGTAATACAGCGGGACCCAGTCTTTTTATACTATTTCTTCTCTCCACAGAAATATACACCCAGCACACAACCTCATACATCGTTTTTTACAGCTTATAACACCATCAACACAGTTTCTCTGTCCTCTCTTTCCATTGAAAACCATCGCTGTTTGTTGGTCCCACAGCGCCTCCAGCTGGAGAGGAGTCGCAATTACTAACACACTGCAACTTCACAGAAACGTTTATTTTTTCTTTCAGTGACTGAAATTGATAAATGTAAAAACAAACAAAAGCAATCTAAAGCAAAGCAAGAGTTTTTTTTTTTAAATACATGGAGCACGAATACTTTCAGCTATTATTATTAATGCTACAGTGCATCAGTATGAGAGAAGCTGTTATTGCATGTTTACAGGCAAAGTGATGTCTGAAGATTTGAAAGATATTAATTTAGTAAATTAAATAAAAAATGTTGGACCTTGGTCTGCTGGCCACCAGTGTCTTGGAAGACATTAGGTTCTATCCCTCTAGCAAACAGAGCCTGTAATTCATTCCTTATTAACCAAGATGTAGCAGTGCTTTATGTGCTATCAAACCGAAATCTGTTAAAAGTGAGGAAACATTAACTAAATAGAATGAATATGGCACATTCCTCTGAGAACGTGACTAGAAATGAAGATCTGAGGCAGGAGCAATTTTGGGTTCAAACTTTAGGGGGGCTCAGCTCGTAAATCATAATGTCATGCATACGGTGCCTTGTAATTAATATTAATGAAATATGCTGTTTGCAAATGTAATTTAAACTTTTAATATTTGCAAACCTCTATTCAGTTTTGTTGTTAAGGACCAAAAAGCTCTTCAGAGATTGATCCGTACAGCAGAACTCTGCAGCAGGATTGCTCTCCCACCTCTTCAGGACATCTACACCAGGAGATGCTGGACTAGAGCAGCTCAGATACTGAAGGACCCGCCCCATCCTGGCAGCAAACTGTTCCAACTTCTGCAAGCAGGCAGAAGGTTCTGCACCATCCGGGCAAGGAGAGAGAGACTCAAGAGGAGCTTCTATCCCCAAGCCATCCGGGCCCTAAACCATAACATGTCCCCCACCAACCTACCCACCCACACCCGCCCTCTCGCAGCATCCATAAGTGACTGAGACAGGACTCTCTTCTAGACACTTTAACACCCACCGGTACAATGTACATTTCAGATTTTTAATTTAAAATTTTCAGATTGTGTATTTTATTTAATTCATTTAATGTACAAAATTCACCTACTTGCTGCATACAATGCCACTTACTGCTCATAATGTCCCCCATGTATATATTCACTTAATGTATATAATGTTCTTCTCTCCCCTTTTGCACAGTCGAAGAGCATGTCAGGATACATTTCACTGCATGTTGTACTTGTATAACTATGCATGTGACAAATAAAGAATCTTGAATCTTCAGTATAATAAACATCACAATGTTACATTGAAAAGCAGCCTAAATAGCTGGATGACCTATTATATTGTCTAAGAATAATTTGGAGTGAATAATCATAGATTTTAATATAATCCACCTGTTTTAGAGTGGAGACTTTAGTCATCAAACCCGAGGCAAAGGCTCAGTCATTAAAGAACCCCCAAAAGTTGATTCTGTTCATCTGGACGTAGCGTTTTCAGTGGGAGAAATGTTTCGTCACTCATCCAAGTGACTTCTTCAGTCTCAGCTGACTGCAGGTTTCCCCAATCTTATAAACTGTACATTTGCATAATGACTGAAACCAGCCCACTGAAGGAACAGTGGGCTGGGAGGTCAGTTCCTTAATCATAATTATGCAAATTCTCACGACCATTGATCAACAACCATTGATCAAAGACCAGTGATCAAGGGCCATGAGTACCATTCACAGAGAGATGGGGAATGGCTGCAATCACAGCACTGTAAGATGGTGACAGATGTACCCTTAGGCCCCCTCCTCGATTCAGAGATGGTCTTTCCCTTTTCATGTAAATGGCCTCCTTGACTCCGCGCTCAAACCAGCGTTCTTCCCTGTCCAGGATGTGTACATCCTCATCATTGAAAGAGTGTCCACTGGCCTGTAGGTGTAAATAGACTGCAGAGTCCTGGCCTGATGAGGTAGCTCTTCTGTGCTGTGCCAGCCACTTTGCCAGACGTTGTTTAGTTTCCCCGATGTATAAATCATAGCAATCCCCCTGGCACTTAACAGCATACATATGTTACTCTGTTTCTGTCTGGGGTCCAGCGTGTTTTGGGGCTTAAAAGCCACAGAGACGTGGTGTTTAGAAAAAATGCGTCTCAACTGTTCCGATACTCCTGACACATACGGGATCACTACAGGTTTTCGCTTAGTCAGCGGTTGTCCATCTCGGCTGGATTGCCTGGAGCTTCCGTTAGGCGCCTTCCCAGCTTTGACAAATGTCCAGCTGGGATAACCACATTTAGTCAGGGCCTTCTTGATGTGATGTTCTTCTGCCTCCCTGGCCGCAATGCAATCCCTGTTTATAAGATTGGGCAAGCCTGCAGTTAGCTGAGACTGAAGAAGTCACTTAGATGAGTGACGAAACGTTTCTCCCACTGAAAACACTACGTCCAGATGAACAAAATAAGCTTTTGGAGATTTACTTACCTGGATGATTGAGAATGCATCAAGAAGTCGTTAAAGAAGTTTTAAAGAACCATTTATTGCAAAGCAGGTAAGATGAGAAACATGCACAACATTATTTCAGTCTGTTAATCACATAGAGGCAGTCTACCAAATCATCAAGCACTTAAAGTAGCATCATTCAGTACAGACACTGGATATTCAAACTGCCACTCCCTGTGCACGAAGCAAACTGGTAATAGAGTTGTTTTATATGAAAGTTTTTGCATTCATACAAACCCTCCTGTCATTATGCAGACTCAGCACAGAGCAGTTTTATAAACAACTCCTCAGCTCAAGGAGACTGTTGTTGTTTTTCTTTACTAAATATTGTAGCGTAAAATGATTGCTGCAACCAAAGTGTAATAAGTGGAGTTGTGGATTATGTGTCACTGTGTCATTGATTTTACAAACTGGAGCTGACAAAGGTCAGGAAGACAAAGAATTGTCTTCACGAAAGTGATTTGGAGGGGAAAATGTTTTTCAGTTTGATCTGTGGACGTGTCCTACTAACATTTAGCCTTGAAAAGTAAAATGGTTGAACTTGGTGAGACTTTGAATCATATTTTCAATCCACTTTTATTACATTACAATATGTCATTTTCTTGTATTCTTCTATTATTGTAGCGTGTTTACCTTACAATATGAAGCGCCTCGAGACATTGGTTGTTATGACGTGGCGCTATATAAAAAAAAATTGAATTGAATTTGTAATGTGAAACATTATGATTTAATCTTTACCTTTAGCCTTTTTATTTATGGAATAATAATAATGTTATTTTAAATGAGCAGGTGCCGCGAGGACAGAGCGTCCCTCTCTGATGACGTCACGTGTAGACACCTTAAAGCCTGCATAAACGAGAGCACCTCTCGCTGGGTGCGGTGGCGCGCGCCTGTAATCCAAGCTACCGGGAGGCTGAGGCTGGCGGATCGTTTGAGCTCAGGAGCTCTGAGCTGCAGCGGACTATGCCGATCGGGTGTCCGCACTAAGTTCGGCATCGATATGGTGCTCCTGGGGGAGCTCGGGACCACCAGGTCGCCTAAGGAGGGGTGCACCGGCCCAGGTCGGAAACGGAGCAGGTCAAAGCCCCCGTACCGCTCAGTAGTGGGATCGCGCCTGTGAATAGACGCTGTAGTGCAGCCTGAGTAATACAGCGGGACCCAGTCTTTTTATACTATTTTTCCTCTCCACAGAAATATACACCCAGCACACAACCTCATACATCACGTTTTTTACAGCTTATAACACTATCAACACAGTTTTTCTCTCCGTCCTTTCCACTAAAAAACACTGGTTTGTTGGTCCCACAGCACCTCCAACTGGAGAAGAGTGGCAATTACATCACTCATTGCAACTTCACAGAAACTGTTCACCAATACGTTTTTTTCTTCTTTCTGGCTAAAATGTAGATGGATTGTTACACATCTGTCCAAACTAACAGAATTGGATTTTTTTTTCTTTGAAATAAATTTTTCTATAGAAGGAAAAATCAAGAGACTATGAAAACTAAGTCACATTTACTTAAACTGCTTGTCTTGACTTCATAATAAATTTTACTGCAGTGCACATCACATGTACAAACATTTCGACTTTATTCATCCTACCTAAGGACTAAATACTTCCACAGACTGATAACAGCCATAAAGACTGAAATTCTGCCATGTCTTTGTCTGGATTTTACTTTTAGCCCTCAAATTTGTCTCTTGTGTAATTACCAGAATCTCAAATGAACAACAACTGATGCCCACTGTCATTACTGGACTGTAGTCTACTGCCTCCAATCATCCAAGAAACGACATAAAATAATATTAACTGTATCTTTTTTGCTGAGGATATTGTAAAGGTTGGCTGAGAACACATTAAATTCACTTCCTTTTCACTTTACAGCTGTGGGTCAGTGCTGGATATTTAGAGTGCTGATGTGTTTGGCCACAACTGAAGAAAAACTCAGACTAACAAACAACATCAAACTAAAGGAAAAAAACAAACAAACAGGGAAAATCCACATTAACAATTAAAAAGGTGACTGATGAAACAACTCTGCACAGACATACTCCCCCGATATTACATCCACCTTGGCCTGCTGGCCACCAGTGTCTTGAAAGACAGTAGGTTCTAAAGCTCTAGCACACAGAGCCTGTAATTCATTACTTAACCCATTTAATCCCAAATTTTCCCCTGTAAAATAAGTGCATGCATTTTAGTCCTTAGACTTCCCCTACACACAATATGTTTACAGTTTTTTTTAATGTAATGGGGGTTAAAACGGCAACAATTGTTGTCGGTGGGATTAAATGGGTTGACCAAGATGTAGCAGTGCTTTATGTGCTGTCAAACAAAAGTATGTTAAAAGTGAGGAAACATTAGCCAAATAGATTGAATATGGCACATTCCTCTGGGAACATGACTACAAATGCAGATCAGAAGCTGGGGCCATTCTGGGTTCAAACTTTTAGGGCGGCTCAGCTCCCAATCATAATGTCTTGCATGCAGTGCCTGGTAATTAATATTAAAGGAATATGCTGTTTGCAAATGTTATTTAAGTTTTAATATTTGCAGACTTCAATTCAGTATAATAAACATCACAATGTTACATTGAAAAGCAGCCTAATTAGTTGGATGACCTGTTATAGTGTCTAAAAATAATTTGGAGTGAATAATCACAGATTTTAATATAATCCACCCGTTTTAGAGTGGAGACTTTAGTCATCAAACCCAAGGCAAAGGCACAGTCGTTAAAGAAGTTTTAAAGAACCGTTTATTGCCAAGGAGATAAGATGAGAAACATGCACAGCATTATTTCAGTCTGTTAATCACATAGAGGCAGTCTACCAAATCATCAAGCACTTAAAGTAGCATCATTCAGTACAGACACTGGATATTCAAACTGCCACTCCCTGTGCACGAAGCAAACTGGTAATAGAGTTGTTTTATATGAATGTTTTTGCATTCATACAAACCCTCCTGTCATTATGCAGACTCAGCACAGAGCAGTTTTATAAACAACTCCTCAGCTCAAGGAGACTATTGTTGTTTTTCTTTACTAAATATTGTAGCGTAAAATGATTGCTGCAACCAAAGTGTAATAAGTGGAGTTGTGGATTATGTGTCACGATAACCAGTACAGATTGATTTTACAAACTGGAGCTGACAAAGGTCAGGAAGACAAAGAATTGACTTCACCAAAGTGATTTGGAGGGGAAAATGTTTTTCAGTTTGATCTGTGGACGTGTCCTACTAACATTTAGCCTTGAAAAGTAAAATGGTTGAACTTGGTGAGACTTTGAATCATATTTTCAATCCACTTTTATTACATTACAATATGTCATTTTCTTGTAGTCTTCTATTATTGTAGCGTGTTTACCTTACAATATGAAGCGCCTTGAGACATTGGTTGTTATGACGTGGCGCTATATAAATAAAATTGAATTGAATGCGTAATGTGAAACATTGTGATGTAATCTTTACCTTTAGCCTTTTTATTTATGTAATAATAATAATAATGTTATTTTAAATGAGCAGGTGCCGCGAGGATAGAGCGTCCCTCTCTGATGACGTCACGTGTAGACACCTTAAAGCCTGCATAAACGAGGGCGCCTCTCGCCGGGTGCGGTGGCGCGCGCCTGTAATCCAAGCTACCGGGAGGCTGAGGCTGGCGGATCGTTTGAGCTCAGGAGCTCTGAGCTGCAGCGGACTATGCCGATCGGGTGTCCGCACTAAGTTCGGCATCGATATGGTGCTCCTGGGGGAGCTCGGGACCACCAGGTCGCCTAAGGAGGGGTGCACCGGCCCAGGTCGGAAACGGAGCAGGTCAAAGCCCCCGTGCCGCTCAGTAGTGGGATCGCGCCTGTGAATAGACGCTGTAGTGCAGCCTGAGTAATACAGCGGGACCCAGTCTTTTTATACTATTTCTTCTCTCCACAGAAATATACACCCAGCACACAACCTCATACATCATGTTTTTACAGCTTATAACACCATCAACACAGTTTTTCTCTCCGTCCTTTCCATTAAAAAACACTGGTTTGTTGGTCCCACAGCACCTCCACCTGGAGAAGAGTGGCAATTACATCACTCATTGCAACTTCACAGAAACTATTCACCTATACGTTTTAATCTTAAGTTGGCTAAAAGAAATGGATGGATGTAGATGGATTGTTACACATCTGTCCAAACTAACAGAATTGGATTTTTTTTACTTCTTTGAAATAATTTTTTTTAAAGAAGGAAAAATCAAGAGACTATGAAAACTAAGTCACATTTACTTAAACTGCTTGTCTTGACTTCATAATAAATTTTACTGCAGTGCACATCACATGTACAAACATTTTGACTTAATTCATCCTACCTAAGGACTAAATACTTCCACAGACTGATAACAGCCATAAAGACTGAAATTCTGCCATGTCTTTGTCTGGATTTTACTTTTAGCCCTCAAATTTGTCTCTTGTGTAATTACCAGAATCTCAAATGAACAACAACTGATGCCCACTGTCATTACTGGACTGTAGTCTACTGCCTCCAATCATCCAAGAAACGACATAAAATAATATTAACTGTATCTTTTTGCTGAGGATATTGTAAAGGTTGGCTGAGAACACATTAAATTCACTTCCTTTTCACTTTACAGCTGTGGGTCAGTGCTGGATATTTAGAGTGCTGATGTGTTTGGCCACAACTGAAGAAAAACTCAGGCTAACAAACAACATCAAACAAAAGGAAAATAAATCAAAACAGGGAAAATCCACATTAACAATTAAAAAGGTGACTGATGAAACAACTCTGCACAGACATACTCCCCCGATATTACATCCACCTTGGCCTGCTGGCCACCAGTGTCTTGAAAGACAGTAGGTTCTAAAGCTCTAGCACACAGAGCCTGTAATTCATTACTTAACCCATTTAATCCCAAATTTTCCCCTGTAAAATAAGTGCATGCATTTTAGTCCTTAGACTTCCCCTACACACAATATGTTTACAGTTTTTTTTAATGTAATGGGGGTTAAAACGGCAACAATTGTTGTCGGTGGGATTAAATGGGTTGACCAAGATGTAGCAGTGCTTTATGTGCTGTCAAACAGAAGTCTGTTAAAAGTGAGGAAACATTAGCCAAATAGATTGAATATGGCACATTCCTCTGGGAACGTGACTACAAATGCAGATCAGAAGCTGGGGCCATTCTGGGTTCAAACTTTTAGGGCGGCTCAGCTCCCAATCATAATGTCTTGCATGCAGTGCCTGGTAATTAATATTAAAGGAATATGCTGTTTGCAAATGTTATTTAAGTTTTAATATTTGCAGACTTCAATTCAGTATAATAAACATCACAATGTTACATTGAAAAGCAGCCTAATTAGTTGGATGACCTGTTATAGTGTCTAAGAATAATTTGGAGTGAATAATCACAGATTTTAATATAATCCACCCATTTTAGAGTGGAGACTTTAGTCATCAAACCCAAGGCAAAGGCACAGTCGTTAAAGAAGTTTTAAAGAACCATTTATTGCAAAGCAGATAAGATGAGAAACATGCACAACATTATTTCAGTCCGTTAATCACATAGAGGCAGTCTACCAAATCACCAAGCACTTAAAGTAGCATCATTCAGTACAGACACTGGATATTCAAACTGCCACTCCCTGTGCACGAGCAAACTGTGAGGTCACAGGGCTGTGTCTCTGATACGCTGATCTGCAGTACGGGGGCCCCACAGGGAACTGTGCTGGCACCGTTCCTCTTCACCCTCTACACTGCAGACTTCTCCATCAACTCCCCATATTTAATTTATTTATTATTTAATTTAATAACGGTACAGTACTCTGTTTTTGGTAACCATTGTCCTTGATGTAAATATGTAAAAATTGTGTACGTTTCTGTTCTGTGTCTTGTGTACTGTTTGTTTGTATATGTGTCTTTCTTGCTGCTGTTACACCTAAATTTCCCCTTGTGGGACAATTAAAGGATTATTCTATTCTATTTGTTTTATATGAATGTTTTTGCATTCATACAAACCCTCCTGTCATTATGCAGACTCAGCACAGAGCAGTTTTATTAACAACTCCTCAGCTCAAGGAGACTATTGTTGTTTTTCTTTACTAAATGTTGTAGCGTAAAATGATTGCTGCAACCGAAGTGTAATAAGTGGAGTTGTGGATTATGTGTCACGATAACCAGTACTGAATGATTTTACAAACTGGAGCTGACAAAGGTCAGGAAGACAAAGAACTGACTTCACCAAAGTGATTTGGAGGGGAAAATGTTTTTCAGTTTGATCTGTGGACGTGTCCTACTAACATTTAGCCTTGAAAAGTAAAATGGTTGAACTTGGTGAGACTTTGAATCATATTTTCAATCCACTTTTATTACATTGCAATATGTCATTTTCTTGTATTCTTCTATTATTGTAGCGTGTTTACCTTACAATATGAAGCGCCTTGAGACATTGGTTGTTATGACGTGGCGCTATATAAATAAAATGAATTGAATTTGTAATGTGAAACATTATGATTTAATCTTTACCTTTAGCCTTTTTATTTATGGAATAACAATAATAATAATAATGTTATTTTAAATGAGCAGGTGCCGCGAGGACAGAGCGTCCCTCTCTGATGACGTCACGTGTAGACACCTTAAAGCCTGCATAAACGAGGGCGCCTCTCGCCGGGTGCGGTGGCGCGCGCCTGTAATCCAAGCTACCGGGAGGCTGAGGCTGGCGGATCGTTTGAGCTCAGGAGCTCTGAGCTGCAGCGGACTATGCCGATCGGGTGTCCGCACTAAGTTCGGCATCGATATGGTGCTCCTGGGGGAGCTCGGGACCACCAGGTCGCCTAAGGAGGGGTGCACCGGCCCAGGTCGGAAACGGAGCAGGTCAAAGCCCCCGTGCCGCTCAGTAGTGGGATCGCGCCTGTGAATAGACGCTGTAGTGCAGCCTGAGTAATACAGCGGGACCCAGTCTTTTTACACTATTTCTCCTCTCCTCAAAAATATACACCCAGCACACAACCTCATACATCATGTTTTCTATAGCTTATAACACCATCAACACAGTTTCTCTGTCCTCTCTTTCCATTGAAAACCACCGCTGTTTGTTGGTCCCACAACGCCTCCACCTGGAAGAGGGTCGCAATCACCACCACTCGCTTCACTTGAGCTAAACGAATTTTTATGCATAACTACTCCCAGAAGATGGCGCTAAGCTAGCAGTGAGCGAGTCTACTTACACTCAAAAAACGTAAGCGAAGAAGAAAACGCTTCTCTTCCTGTGTAGGGCATGTGCTTCCTGTGTCAACCATGCACATGTGGTAAACAAGCGCAAGCATGGATTTTTCAAGTAAGTGGAGTGATCTTTCTAAAGGTCCGAGTCTGAAAAATTTGACAGATGGAAGCTTTGGCCACATGAAGGACACCCAGCATGCTGCCATTCAGGATCTGACCAAAGCTCACATCGAGTCGTTTGACCAGGCGGTCATAGATGGACTCAACCGCGTTGTGCAGGTCAGCAAAAGTTTCTTCAAAGTTTTCAACAATGTGATGAATCACTTCATTAAGACCAGCGATTAACCCCAACTAGTTAAAACTGCGATTAGTTACGTACACTGTGTGACTCGGAGTTGTGTAAGCTTGTCTTGAACACGCCGTGCAGTCATATGCAGTGAGTTACTGTAGGTAGGGTAGGTAGGTAGGTAGGTAGGTAGGTAGGTTAGTGAAAGCCACCATAACAACGATGAAATGAGTGAGTGAAGAATTTGGTTTCCTGCTGGGCGACTAGCTGCTGATATCAGCTCCAGCAGTATTTTCTCAGCTCAACCTGCTGTGAACATCCCTCTTGCAGTTGCTTCCCATAATCTTTGCCTTTCTTACGTTTCTCACTTTTCTGTCACCTTTCCCAGGCCATCCCCCCCTTAGAGTTCATGTTCAAAAATGAACGGATCAGCCTTGGTTTCGTTGAAGCTGCCATCCAAAACCCAGTGGTTGCCAAAGGGAACATCTGCAAGGAAATGAAGGTGTTCCCAGCAGAGTGCCGGGGAAGAAGATGCTCGTACAAAGGGAAAATAGTGGTAAGCCTGAGTCGTGTTTATATTCCCAGAGCAACATTAAAATAATCCACATTGACTGGGTGAGTGTTGCCTCACTTCAGGCAGACGTCAGCTGGTCGATCAACGGAGTTCCCAAAGGCATCATCAAGCAGTCTCTGGGTCATGTGCCCATCATGGTGAAGTCCAAGCTGTGTAACCTGCATGGCATGTCCCCCAAAGAGCTCGTAGAGCATCACGAAGAAGCCGAGGTAGGATATGGCAGTTGTACTTTCAAACTGAGCCAGGATGGGTTTAAATATTGTCCTATAATACCAGCCTCAACTTTGACAGGAAATGGGAGGTTATTTCATTGTGAATGGAATTGAGAAGGTTATCCGCATGCTGATAATGCCAAGGAGGAACTATCCTATCGCCATGTCAAGACCCAAGTGGAAGAACAGGGGTCAGGGTTACACTCAGTACGGTAAGTATTACTTCTAAAGAAAACAGTGCAGCAATGAGTCCACGCCTGCATGTTTTCACTGGCTTTTTCTCCTCACAGGTATTTCTATGCGTTGCGTGAGGGAGGAGCACACAGCCATCAACATGAACCTGCATTATCTGGAAAACGGGACTGTGATGCTGAACTTCATCTACCAGAAAGAGCTCTTCTTCCTCCCACTAGGCTTTGCGTTAAAGGTGAACAAGCTTGCAGCTTTCATTACAGAACAGATTATGATAAAAAATACTTTAGGCTCATTGTGTGCTCATTTGCTGTCATGTTCCTCAGGCTCTGGTGGACTTCACAGACTTCCAGATCTACCAGGAGCTGATCAAAGGCCGCGAGGACAATTCTTTCTACAAGACCTGTGTTTCTGAGATGCTGCGCATCGTCACGGAGGAGAACTGCACCACCCGCAGCAAGGTGCTCAATTACCTCGGAGAGCGCTTCAGGGTTAAGATGAACCTCCCTGAGTGGTACACAAATGAACAGTGTGCCAACTTCTTGTTAAAGTAAGCTCTGGGGATGGATACAGTTGACACTATTCTGCTTTTTTTGGTGGTATGTTTATTTAAAAAAAGGGTCTTACTCTGTTTTGATCAGTGAGTGTATCTGCATCCACCTGAAGTCAGACGTGGAGAAGTTCTACCTGCTCTGTCTGATGACGAGGAAGCTCTTCACTTTTGCCAAGCAGGAGTGCATGGAAGAAAACCCCGACAGCATCGTGTGCCAGGAAGTGCTCACTCCTGGTCAGCTCTACCTCATGTTTCTGAAGGCAAGAATCTTCAATATTTTTCTTAGTTTTCTTTTGTCTTTGTCCTTTCTCTTTTGCTGAGCAGGAGGACTGTAGTAGCATTTCAGCTGCTCCTCTTAGGCAGATCATTTGCCTCCATCTCACCCGATCGCTAACATCTTTCACAGCAGCCCTCTGCATGTCCTCCTTCACTACATTCATGTTTCTTTTCTGTGGACTACTTCTTGTCCTTTTACCTGACTGCTCCATATCCACAGTCAGTGTTGGGGAGTAACGGAATACATGCACAGTGGTCCCTCGCTATAATGCGATTCACCTATCACGGCCTCGCTGTTTCGATGATTTTTTTGGTGCAATTTTCCATGTTTTTTTTTTTTTTTTTTTTTTCCCCAGCACATTGTGTTCTGCATCCTGATTGGCTGTAGACCATTGTCAATCAATCTCGCGCCGTGTCTCCTGTACAGTACAGAATGTGTTCAGCTTGTTAAATTTAGATAAATCTTCGATCGCTAGCAGTGTGACTCTGAAGTGCTGCACTGTATGTTTGTAAGTTTTCTCCCCAACAAACACAACAATGTCGACGAGACGTTTTGCACCATTAAAGGCAACCGCGAGTGATTTGGTTTCATTCTATAATACTGGACTTATTTTTCTACGAAGGTTTGAACTTTGAAAATGTTTAAACAACAGTGAAAAGTGTGAAAATGTTCATGCCTGTCTGAGAAAAGTGTATAAACTGTGTAGTGAGTGGTTTTACAGCCTTAAAACATCTATTATAATTGTAAAAAAATAAAGTTGGCTACTTCGCGGATTTCACCTATCGCGGGTTATTTTTGGAACATAACTCCCGTAGTAAACGAGGGACCACTGTACCGGCATTACGTATTTAAAATACAAAATATGAGTAACTGTATTCCGTTACAGTTACCGTTTAAAAAGGTGGTATTCAGAATACAGTTACTTTGTTGAAATAAATGGATTACACGGCGGTCTTTTCCTGATTCATATGTTAGGCTATGCCCTCTTTTGGTAATTCCACGGCGGTGGAAAATAAATTTTGGGGCATGTATTCTGTAATCTGCAGTGGAATACATTTTAAAAGTAACCTTCCCAACACTGTCCACAGTGCTCACACGAAGTGTCTTCTTCCACTTAAGCCTTCAGTTGTGTGATTTAACCACTCAAATGTTTTTGCAGGAGAGACTGACTGCATGGTTGGTGTCTGTGAAGCTGTCCTTTGACAAGAGAGGCAGCAAAGTGACCGGAGGATGGAGCTCTGAAATGATGATAAAGATGCTCAACATGGGAACTGACTTGACCAGATCATTTGAATATCTGCTGGCCACTGGAAACCTCCAGTCTAAGACAGGTCCTGTCCAAGACTAATACATGGTCAGCTTTGAAAATTCACTAAAACATTCATTCATCTAAAAATGTGCCCCCTCCTCCCACAGGTCTGGGCATGCTGCAGAACACCGGGCTGTGCGTTGTAGCTGACAAGCTGAACTTCATTCGCTACCTGTCTCACTTCCGCTGCGTGCACAGAGGAGCAGCGTTCGCTAAGATGAGGACCACCTCTGTGCGTAAGCTGCTGCCCGAGTCCTGGGGCTTCCTGTGTCCTGTCCACACTCCAGACGGCGAGCCTTGTGGACTCATGAACCACATGACAGCCAGCTGTGAAATTGTGGCATTGACCTTGTCCACCACGTCACTGCCTGGTCTGCTCTGTTCGCTTGGTGAGGACTGACTTCAGGCAGTTGTTGTACAGTCTTACCCAGGACCAAAAGCTAGTCCTTTGTCTACCACAGAACTAGACTCTATAGATTTGTGACAATTAGGGAGGAGAGGTCATGTGTGTGCAAATAAGAGACACAGCAATACTTTCATGAATCAGTTGTTAAATAATACTTTTTGTAAGGTACTCCAATAACAGTGACCTGCCTGTAGGGAAACATCGTTAAAGTAATGCTGAAATAAAAGATTTACTCAGGCAGTCATTGATATATTTCGTAGGCCTGGCCAGGTAAAGTCTCTGCACGTGTCACTGGGTTGAAATGCATTTGTTGTATCTGCTCTTTTAGGTGTCACTCCAGTGGATGGAACTCCTGGCCGGGCCTTTGCAGACTGCTACCCTGTGGTCCTGGACGGTGCTGTTGTTGGCTGGGTGGAGGCTGACTTGGCTCCAGTTGTGGTTGAATCACTGCGCAGGTTCAAGGTATTGTCTTCTGTCAGCTGCTCCCTTTAGCTGCACCACAGTGGATCATCTGCCTCCATCCCTAGCATCCTCCCCTGTCACATCGGCCCTCTGCATGTCCATCCATGTATCTTTTCTGGGACCTTGCTCTTTTTCTCCTGCCTGGCAGCTTTATCTTCAACATCCTTTGTCCAGTATATCCACTGTCCCTCCTCTGCACATCCAAACCATCTCAGCCTTGCCTCTCTTCGTTTATACTAATTTCTTATTGCCTCCATCCTGGTCTCTCCCAATGAAAAGCTATGATAACATAAGCTCCACCTCTTTTTGTCAGTTCATCAGAGCAGGTCTTGCTACCTACTTATATCCCTTTTGCTCTTGTTGCTATCACCTCTGACACTGGTCTCCATCCACTCCACCCTCTTTGCACTCTCCTCTTCACTTCACTTGTGCACTGTTTGTTGCAGGTTCATGGTATACTAACTCCTGTTTGGTGTCATCTGTGTATACTGTGCAGAAAACTGATCTTTAAAACTTATACCTCCAGGTGTTAAGAGAGAAGAAGATTCCTCCCTGGACAGAGATTGTCCTGGTTCCCAAAACAGGCAAGGCCAGCTTATATCCAGGCCTGTTCCTCTTCACAACACCTTGTCGCATGGTGCGGCCTGTACAGAACTTGGCTTTTGGCAAGGAAGAGTTGATTGGCACCTTTGAACAGGTAATGTGTTAAAAGTGGAGTTTTTTTTTTTTTTTTTGTAGCTGTAAGAGCACAGTTTTAGTCCACGCACCTTTTCTCCTTTGCCTGCAGCTTTACATCAATGTCGGAATCTTGGAGAATGAGATTGAACCAAGAGTAACCACACACCAGGAGCTCTTCCCTCACAGTATGCTCAGTGTGGTGGCAAACTTCATCCCATACTCGGACCACAACCAGAGTCCCAGGAACATGTACCAGTGTCAGATGGGTAGGTTATTTCAATCTTTTCTTTGACAATTTTGAGCAAACCTGCCCTGTATGCACATTTTCCATGAACCACTGTGCTCATTCGCCTTATTTCAGGTAAGCAGACTATGGGCTTCCCACTACACTCTTTCATGGATCGCTCTGATAACAAGCTGTACCGGCTCCAGACCCCACAGAGCCCACTAGTCAGGCCTTATATGTACGACCACTACGGCCTCGACAACTACCCCAGCGGCACCAACGCCATCGTGGCCGTCATATCCTACACAGGCTACGACATGGAAGATGCCATGGTGAGTTAAATGTAACTGTTCTCTATTTTTAATTCGCATAGGGGCGAAATCTTGACACATGTTGTTTTCATCAGATTGTGAACAAGTCGTCATGGGAGAGAGGCTTTGCCCATGGAAGTATCTACAAGACGGAGCTGGTGGACCTGGCAGAGAAGGTGAAGGGAGAAGATGGCGTGGTGTTTGGAACCAAGCCAGGTGACCCCAAAGTGAAAGAAAAACTAGACGCTGATGGACTGCCTTTCATCGGATCGGTGCTTCAGTATGGAGACCCTTTCTACAGCTACATCAACCTCAACACTGGACAGACCTTTATCTCCTACTACAAGTACGCGACAACATTTTTGTAGCAGTGTGATTATTTTTCATCAGCTCAGTTGTAAAATACCTGTTTTATTCACATTTTATGGTTTCTTTTCTCTGTTTGCAGGAGTCAGGAGGCCTGTATTGTTGACAACATAAAGGTCTGCAGTAATGACGGCGGCTCAGGCCGCTTCAAGCGTGTCTGCATTACTGTACGAGTGCCCCGAAATCCCACCATCGGTGACAAGTTTGCCAGCCGCCACGGACAGAAGGGCATCCTGAGCCGCCTGTGGCCGGCGGAGGACATGCCCTTCACAGAAAGCGGGATGACTCCGGACATCTTGTTCAACCCCCACGGCTTCCCCTCCCGTATGACAATCGGGATGCTCATTGAGAGCATGGCCGGCAAGTCGGGCGCCCTACACGGCCTCGGCCACGACGCCACACCCTTCACCTTTTCCGAGGAGAACTCGGCGCTCGATTACTTCGGCGAGCTGCTTCGGGCGGGCGGCTACAACTACTACGGTACGGAAAGGCTGTACAGCGGACTGAGCGGTCAGGAGCTAGAGGCGGACATCTTCATCGGCGTGGTTTACTACCAGCGGCTACGTCACATGGTCTCCGACAAGTTTCAAGTTAGGACGACAGGAGCACGAGACAAAGTGACCAATCAGCCTGTAGGAGGAAGGAACGTGCAGGGAGGCATCCGTTTCGGGGAGATGGAGCGAGACGCCCTGCTGGCTCACGGCTCTTCGTTCTTACTTCACGATCGCCTCTTCAACTGCTCAGACCGCTCGGTCGCTCAGGTGTGCGTTGACTGTGGCAGCCTTCTCTCCCCTCTGTTGGAGAAACCGCCGCCCTACTGGTCATCCATGCGCCACCGTAAGACTGTCTGCACCCTGTGTGGCAAAAGTGACTCGGTTGACTCGGTGTCTGTTCCTTATGTCTTCCGCTACTTTGTAGCTGAGCTTGCTGCAATGAACATCAAAGTCAAATTAGAAGTCAAGTGAATTTTATAGGAGGTAAAGATTCATGCCTTAAAGTGCCAACCCCGCACACGTTGTTCAGATGGGTCTCAATAAAGCTGCTTGAATCATGCGTGCCAACAGAAGACAAAGACATAACATGATGTCCATGAAGTTTTATTAGCCCAAAAAACATGATCAAGTATCAGTGTATGATGGGATGCACGGGTTGACAATCTTCTGCGATGAATAAAAATGTTCAGTAATTTGTCATTGCTACAGTAGAAGTCAAGACTACTCAGATCCATTAAGAGAAATTATTAAATACTACAAGTGCCACATTGGACTAAAATTTCACGCATGACCACCAAATGCACTGGAAATATAAAGTGTCCTGAAAATGTCCCCTTGGGGATAGTGTATGCTTAATACTTTACTGAGGTGCTACTAACAGTAAATTAGTGTAAAAGTGATCAGGATGAAGTAAAGGCACTGAGTCCGTTAACCACAAAATTGTATTTTCTTCAAACAAAACTGTTTCGAGCTTGATTAAATAAAAATAAATTAAACCTGGCTAAAACTATTTTATCACAACAGTGGAAAAGAGGGAGGGGTGAGCAGCTCTGGATAAAAGGTGAGTTGCCTACAGTGTTGGGATCATTACTTTTTTTTTTTGTAAGTAATGCATTACATTACTCACTGGAGAAAGTAATTTGTTATAGCACTCATGACATTAAATACATTAGCAGCCTCTTATATATACCTTACTGGGATTTATGCTTCAGTGAAAATGCTGTGACCATTGGTGTAACCTGAGGTGCCTAGAAATGTAAATACATGTTGGCTCAAAGTAGTCTACCAACACTGTCGACCTGTTCAGTACGTCATTTCCTCTTGTGCATTTCCAGCTACTGCTTTGTTGTAGTTTTTGGATTTATTAGTAAGAGAATAATTGTGTCAGTACAAGGATAGATAATCAGCGTCAATATAAGGACTCAGGAAATTCCTGGAGGGAGATTGCTCCAACTATTGGAATCACCACAACGAAGAGCTGGATGCAGGAGGAAAAAAGACCCAGTGTCTTGACTACCACCGCATTTAAAACATAACCACATGGTAATTAACACATAATGCACCAACACAAGTATAGACGCTAGCAATGAAGACGGCCGCTTGCGTAGGTTATGTCGTAGGCTCTACAAAGCAGAAGTCTAAATCAAGCCTTAGACTGCACTCCCACAAATCCCTAGCCTAACGAGGACATAAGTATTCTCTTATTTTAGTTTTAAGTGTGACTGCAAAGCAAAGTTTAAACAAAAAGACTTTGAATGGGTCAGCACTGTGATTCTACTGTAGAAATGGAGGATACAATGCTGACTGCTCATTACTGCCTTTGTTACCTACTAAAGATCAGGCTTTGGCTGCTCAGCTTTAACATCTGCTTGGCTTCCTCACTGTTAGTTTGTGTGGGCGTGCTGTATGTGCTGATGGTTGCAATGAGACGATGTTGTCTTAGCAGTATAATGCAGTTGTTTCTGTCCTGGACACAGTTTGCACTTTACCAGTACACTCTTGTACTTTTGTGCAATAAAAACAAAAATAATGTCCATATCTCCAATTTTCAAAAGTCCATAGAGCAGGTCACCTACTAATAAGACGGTTGGTGATTCAGTCCCTATCTACTCCAGTCTGCACGCCTTGGGCAAGATACTAACCCCAAGTTGCCAATCCATCGGTGTATGACACTGTGCGAATGTTAGATAGAAAGCACTTACATAGGGAAGGCATAGAGAAACAGTGCTCGTATGAATGGGTGAATTAACTCCTCCCAGCACACAAGCTGAAATTAGCTGATTATAGCACGTGTTTTTATTTCATCATGCAGGTAACTTTGTGTAACTGAACTAATAATTATAACTAATGTGATTACTGAATTGAATACAGAAGCGCATGACATTACTGTGCTGTGGAAAAATTTAACGTGATTACAATAGAGCATCAGTTTGAAATGCCTTGAACCCAACAGTGCCTAACCATCACAAATCAAAAACATGCTTAATAATCTCGTAATTTTACAAGTATCTTAACCGTACTAGAGTTCTTAACTAAATGTAATTACTTTGACCGCCTCATGTGTATAATAGTGAAGCTTCAACACACATTTTGTTACAGACTCTATGTTCAAAATTACGGTGTCTAAAATCCCAACCAGAAACCTTAAATTAAAATGCACCTTGTTGAAAACTGGAAAACTAATAGGAGTAGTCATATCTAAATCAGTTATATCAATAGGTAAAAATTCCCACAACATCTCAAGTAAAACTCATTCACTCGTCACCAGTTGTTCTTATTGCAGCTGTGCCAGAATATCTGGCAATTCCAGAACAGTAGTGATAGTGTAGTCTGGCTTCACTGAACCGTCTGACGCAGCCCCCCCTGCACTATTAATCCAAACTGTGGCCCGAACTCCGGCATTCAAGCCCCCCTGAATGTCTGTGTCCAGAGAATCTCCCACCATCACACAGTCCTGAGCCTCCACCTCCAGTATGCTGAAACACAACCTGAAGATGGAGGGGAATGGTTTCTGCTCTTTGTGTTCTCCTGCGATCACAATGGCATCGAAGAACTCCTCACATCCAGCCGTCGCCACTTTCTCTCTCTGGGTCTGTGCTACCCCGTTGGTCAGCAGCAGCAGCTTGTAACTGCTGCGCAGCTGTTTCAGGAGGTTGCATACTTGAGGAGACAGAGTGAGAAGCTCCAGGCGACTGCTTTTCCACATGTTATAACACTGAGCTGGCAAAGAAGGCATAGAGCAATTCCCTACAGTCTCCTTGATGCTTTCCTCCCAGTGATGCGCACGGACATCATCTATGGTTTGACCAGCTGAGCAGTCAAAACTCTCATGGAACAGCTTCTGCTTGAACTTGTCACAAATGGTGCAGACGGTGCTGTCATCAAGGCCCAGCGTGGTCTTCAAAAATTCACTGGTCTGTATGAAATTCAGAAATTCGTCACAAGATGTTAGCCTCCAAAATCCTTTTTTCATTTTAAGCAAATGCAAAAAAATAAAATAAAAATAAAAATAGTCATCTGTGGCCGAAGAACAATCAAAGATACAAAGAAGGGCATTTATTTAGGTGGTTGTAGGGGCTTTAGTATTCTGGTATTCTAAACAAGCAATTTTGAGGTGCGACAGGATTTTAGTTCCTCAAATGTATTATGTGCTTATTTTCTGATTTTTCCATGCTTTAGTGGCTTTGGAATTTTTGTAGCAAAAAAAAAATAAAACAACTTTTTTGTCTAATCTCCTTTTCCTTATTCTCTTGTACAGTGCGAGTGTCGGGGATGGTCTTCTCAGACGCACTGCTCTGTCTGTGAGCTCACCCATCCACTAGCTGTTCAAAACTTTGGTTTGCAAGGATCAGCTATTCCGAAAGTTTTAGAAAGAAGGACAAACGGATCCCCTGGCTGTTTAGTGATTAGCTGAATAGTGGCCCCTTCCGGACTCCGTATGGGGTCCTGCCAATGGGACAATAAAAGTGAAAACTAGGCGGCAACAGCAGCGCAAACGTCCATAACTGCCACTCAGTTAGTTAAAATAGACAATAAAGAGCCCCGAACTGAAGACAGTAAAATAAATGTATCATTGGGTTGACAGAAAGACGTCACTAGTCTACGCTCTTCCATGTAAAACTTACAAAAACCGACTGTAATTAGCTTACGGAAATAACTTAAATTCTAGGTGAATAATTTATATATTTTATTACCTTTTTTAGCGCCACTTCACCTGCCCGACTCGTTTCAATGAGCGTGTTGTCCAAATCAAACAAAATCGCCTTCACAGCCATGCCGTCAGCGGTAGAGGAGTGCTCTATCATTCTACGCCAAAACGCTGGTCGTTTGCGGAAGTGCTGCCGAGTGAAACGATTCATGGGAGTTGTAGTCCTAATTAACATCAACCCATTGCTATGTGGCTGTTGGATGGAGAGAGACTTCACATACTTAATTCAACTTCTGCTTCTCCTGAATTTGAATGAAATGCAAATTAATGCAGTTTTATTATTATTATTATTATTATTATTATTATTATTATTATTATTATTATTATTATTATCATTGTTGTTATTATTATATTCCTCCCTAGTCATTCCCTCTTATGTATCCCTGGCATTAATTGTTAACAAATTTTTGAGAAAACTAAAAAGAACATGATCGTCACGTGAATCGATTAGCCTTCAGATAGTTCCCGGAAGTGCTTAGCGGGTAATTACAATATGTAAATACAGAACTTCAAAACTGCCTTTTCTACTGTATTTTGCATTAAACAAAAGTGTAGGTAAATCTGTGTAGATTTTATAAGGCAAACATGTAAGGATTAGTTTAACTTGCAAGCCTTACCCTCATATATTTTAAACTTGGTCTTTTTTTTTTTTTTTTTAAGAATGCTAAATAACCACAGTCAAATCCTAATATAATTACTATATTTTGTTGGAACAAAATAAACATTTTTAAGTTAATCATTTTCTGACAGTTGTTCTTCCTTGTTCTTTCAGTCATGTCGTGATAACTCTGACCGCTAATCTCTGACTAAGACTTTTGGAAACGACATAATGGGACTGTCAGGTGACTATCAATGATGATTAAGCGCACTAGCATGAGGATAAGTGCTCTTTCTTATTAAATACGATGCACACTTAGTATTTCAAATGACTTACTCAAAGAGCTCTGGGCATTGCGATGTTTTTCCTCGCGATGGCGCCATTAAAACGAGGTATTGCATTCTTGCGACCAGATATATGTTGCAGATGAGATTCCTCACCCGGCTCTTTGTAATGACAACAATTTTAGTTCTTTTTTTCCTCGATTAATAGTTACTAATACCTTTGATTATAACTTTATTCAGAATTTGTTAAAATATAAATACAAATATTTGCAAGCAGTAGTGATATTTACTTGAAATACATAAAAGATCTTAGGGAATCAGGGGGTCATAGGGAATATTAAAACATTCAAAATCACTATATAATTGCATAAAATAGAAAAATAAAATAAATCAATGAAGAATCTGATCACAGTGACTCTACAAAACACAAAACCGTTACACTGTTTTTTTTGGAACTCAGCATCTATAGTGCATCGGTCTTCATGATTTAAACAACTTGATGACATATATTCTATAGTCCATGAAATAAATTCTTATTTATTTTTTTTTAAACTGGAGTTTTTATTTTAATCCTTTAGCTATTAAAAAATAATAAATTAAATGTTAGTCTCCATATATAGGTTTTCATTTGTAAGATTTTTTTTTGCTACATCGTGCAATGTATTGGTTTAAAAAGTCACTGTAAAATTTGTTAAGGTTTCTCAGAAAAAGAAAATCACACTGAAAGGTCCCAAAAACTCATGTATCAAATATAATAGTTTTGGCTTTACAGCTTTAATTTATATTTCTAAAGCCCAGATATAGCAGCTTTCCCTAAATGTATGCATTGCCTCATTGTGATTCAGACTCTGTGCACTATTTTCCACAGCCCCAGTTTCCTTTTAATGCGTGCACTTTGTCTGTATCCTGCTTATCTTAACCACCAGAAGGTGATGATAGAGCAGGAAACCATCAGTGTCATCGCTTGTCTAAATAAATTGCCTACGTGACTCTTGACCAGGCATATTTCTAATTTAAACCATATTCCGTGACACACACTCTTTCAAAATAAAAACATACCTCAGTTCTTATGCAACCTGTCCTTAACGCTGTCTCATCTGGCAGTGAGCCAGAGGTTCACACGCAACAGTGTGCAAGCCTGTTGTACTCTCATACCAAACCTGATCAGAAATCACAACAATCCTTTCTCACGTTACTTCAGAGGACTCTGTCTGCAGCTCAAGCGATTGTGCCTTTTTAGAGAAACTGGGGCAAAAATAGTGTGGGAGGCTTAACCTGTTTTTATCTGCCAGACCAAACAGCACCTGCTGCTTGCATGCGAAGGATACGCTTGTTCAAATGACAGACGTGCATTAAATGAATCCAAAACCTCTTTTTTTTTACTCTTAAACTTAAAAGGGGAAGCGAAACATAAACAGTGAATGAGTGAAGAGCACACTTACAAGTGTAAAGATGGAATTTCCCCTCTCATGTGAGGGGGGTTGCACATAGCTTTCCTAATACTTGTCACTCTTTCCAAGAAAGTGCAGGCATCTGAATGACCTGTGAGACCTGGTGTCTTTGTGTGCACGACAGCCGTCCTCCTTTATCTGTGTGGGTAACCGTGGCTGCACAGTCACACGCTATCTCTAAGCTGGTCACGAATCTCCTGCAAAAGATGGTTATTAAGGGTGCAATTCCTCTTTGTAACCCTTTCATAACAGGAATATGACATCAGGGTATTTTTGATCTATTTTTTCCCCCCATCACTAGTTTAAAGATATTATCATCACTTGTTTTTCTTGTGATCCTCACTCGGCTCTTTAGATCCAAGGTGCTCATCTGTGTTTCTGATCTCTTTATGTGTGTGTGTGTGTGTGTGTGTGTGCTTTTGGCGTGTCTTCTGCCCTCTCTGGACTAATTCTTGGTCAGGCCTACAAGTCATAGGGACAGGTGAGTGTAGGATATCAAAAGAAGGTGGTGATCATTTGTTATTAAATGGATTTTGCTGCTCCGCCTCATTATTAACGACAGGTGAATATGGTCACCTGAACTTTGCAGGCATGTTCTGAGTGCTACGTGACACCAGGCATGCATCATGGGAATTGTGCAGGTCAAAAGATATGAGGATCCCCTCATGTAGATAGTACTTCATCTGCACTTCTCGTGACCAGGTGACACAACGTTTCATTAAATCTGAAAGATTTGGATCTGTCATGCACGCTGCGTTAGGAAGGATAACTGAAACCCAGTTGTCCCTACTTTGTAATGTTGCCTTCAACAAACCTCCCTCTGATATAGAGACAAACTCTGGCCACACACTCATATACACGTACAAGTGAGATTTTATCGAGTGTAGGGGAATGCATGAACTACAGTCTAAATAGAGAAACACCGGTGTGTCAAATGGCACTTGTCATGGAAGCAATGGGATGACTTTTAAGCTGCACGTACACACAAACAAAAACAACACGATCCAGGGCAGGATGGTGCCTCCTCGGGCGGTTATGAAACGCTCTCTGTGATCAAGGAGCGATACGCCTTTCTGCACAGCTTATATAAATTGTGTGACCTATAGAAGTGTCTCCTCTATAAGCAGCAAGTCTCAATAGTCAAATCTTAAGCTTCATGCTTCAGTCTCTTGGGTACTAAAAAATCCAAATGCACATAAACGGTCCACTTTCTAAGTGGTTTTTTTTCTTTTTGTGGCTGATTATCATCTGTAATGTGGCTACTATGAGTGTTCCTGTGTAGGAGAATATAGGACCTCCCATAGTAGTCTGGCTGGTTGCCAGTTCTTCCACTAGCCTCGGTTTCTGTGCTGATGCACCTGAGTTCTCCTGACTGGCCACTGAACCAGCACACCAGCAGGGAGGCAGGCAAACTATGTGTGGGCACTGGAGTATAGCACTGAGAACACCAGAACCATCAACACAGCAAACGAAAGCCAGTATCCAGAGGGGCATGTGTGAATTTATACTGTTCACATTGTCAGTGCTTTTTTTGTATTTGAAATCATAAAGTTGTACATTGGATCAGATAAATGAAACTTCTATGATGAAAAAAAAAGACAAATTTGAGCTCAATAATTGCTGCTCTTGTCTTAAATATATATCTTTCAACCTAAACAAATGCGTAAACAACTATCTAGTCAAAATTGGTGTCAAATATATTTAGTTTATTGTGCAATTTTCATAAAACAATCTGTATTTAAATTCACCCTCCTAAGTGTTTACTTTTAAATCCCACATCTCGAGTTTGTAAAGCACTTTTTTACTGCAAATTAATAAAAATACAAAGGAAAGACACAGACCAAACCAACAGGCTCAACGTATTAAAATCCCAAAGAAAATTTCCCAATAAAACTATTTCATTTCGTTCATTTTCCAGCTCCTCGAATTTTTATTTCCATGAGTTGAAAGTGATGTCATTTCCCTAACACCTATAAAGATGTTGTCTTTTATTATTACGGGAATATTAAATCAGAGATGCTTGTTTTTTTTGTATTTGTTCCGGCAGGCCTACAAAAAAAAATAAAATTCCACCTAACGAATAATTCAGAGTTCAGAAGAAAGGTGCGTTAATATTAACAGTAAGCCCTGGACGGTGACTCCCTTCCTCGTTTCTGTTTAGGCAGGAACTAAGTCGCACGAATGAATCAGGATGTTAAAGAAATGCTGCGTAACCGTGACTTGAAATAATCTGTGACTGCTGGTTTCACGACAACGGCCAAGAAGTTGCAACAAGCTGAAAAGTTCCCCGGCACTGCTCTGCTGGCATGTCACTGACATTAATTATAATGTCACATTTTTACAAGAGAGCAAAGTAAACTGCCAGCAGAGTGAACCAGCTGACGTATGTTTCCATGCATCCAATTAGTTTTGCTTTTCAAAATGTACATTTATGTCTCTTTAGGTGTGGTCAAAATATGGCTTTTTGTCCCATTTTTAATTATTGGAAAATTCTGATATATTTTGAGGTGACTGAGTTGGATTCAAACTCACAATACACTAAACCTACCTCAAAATACAGAATAGGAAATTCCTGTTATACATTCATGTTGTGAATATAATGAATATCGTGGATATCGTGTGTGTGATGGCACAGCAGTAATGCTGAATGATTCTACATCATGTCACTGTATCCCAGTGGTGCAGTTTTTCAGGCTGACTGGATGAAGACGAGATGGGGGAGGCTGGGAAAGATGAGTGGATGAAGTGGATCTGAGGCTCTGATGATTCCTTCTCACACGTGCAAGGAAAACCACGACACACATGAAACCATAGCCAGTTGCTTGTACTGCAGCTCCTGAAAAGCAATTTAATCTCTTATCAAATTATTTTTTCTATCTACGAGTCTTTCAGTCTTATTTAGAGTTTGAAAATCTTGGTCAATACAAATTAAAAGAAGGCCGAAACAGATTTTTATAGCACTGCTTCCAGTAAGAATGAAAGGAAAGGCTGAAAATGTAATACAACACTGGAAACAGAGTCGACTTTGTAGCCAAAAATCTGTCAACTTTAGCAGGTGATTTGCAACTCCTACTTTCCCATGTAATCTTGAAACTCTGACATCATGGGTTGTCGCACGCCATTTGCCTTGGAAAACCCCCCAGTGGGACATTTAGAAAGTTCCAATCAACTGACAGCAGTTCATTGGAGAAGTCCCATGACTTATCACAGGTTTCCGACCCATTAAAGATGATGATAAAATCTTAAAAAAATCTAATGGCCCCTATCATGACTGAGGGATTAGGATATGATATGTTGTGCGGTTCAAGATTCTGTTTCTTTTTGAGGTTTTCCCTAATTAGTTTTCATTTCTGGGAAATATGATTTTTTTTAAGTAAAAGTTCAACACACTTCAAACTTCAGTGTTTGTTATTTTGCAGCAGGGTATTTCCTCATTTTCTACTTGTTTTGTTCTTTTTTTCTGTAAAATGTTTACTAGACAGAACTTTGCAATATTATTTTCACTAATTCTCAAAAAAAATTGACACGTTTGAGGAATTTATTATTATTTTTCGTTGACTTTTATAACAGATTTACAAAGCAGCACACAGAAACTGCTCCATTTCAGACAGTCGGTTACATTTACATGGACATTAAAAGCCCCACTATGAGTCTCCTGACTGGGAGTCATATTTGGGATCTGGCATTTACACTGATCTTAGTCAAGCAGTCTTCTGATTGTGTGACTGCCCTCAGTGTCATAACTGTAGCACACCAGGCTGTTCCAAACCAGGATCAGGCCTTATCCAGGTTTTCTGAAACCAGCAAGCATACAACAACACATTTTAGGATCCTCCACTATCCTTTTCTTTTAAAAGGCCACTGTGGGTAGACTGAAAGCTCAGCTCAGCATATAGTAAATGATAAATGGCTTTTTTCTAGTCTTATTGCCCAATCAAAGCACTTTATCGCTGCCAAATTAATAACTTTTCTTATCGACAGCTGGAAAGCTTCCAGATTAGCAAGTTATGTCATGTTTGTTTTATCTTTAAAAACCACTGAGTAAGAATTAAAACATGTGGTGTTATAAGTGTTAATTATCACACACTGTAACTTTATAAAAACTTTGTGTTTTGATTTTATGGATGCTAAAAAGACTCATAAAGTGGCCAAATGCCCTCATGACTACCTAAATTATTATTATTGTTGTACATGAATTTTTTTTATAAAATGTTTCAACAGAATTGGGGACGAAACACTGCCTCATGTATACACACACCACAGTGCGGTGTGTGTATAACGTGCAGGGCTCTTCTCTAATATGACAAAAACACGCCCCGATCAAATCTCCCTTTCCGTGCGCTCTCAAACTGGATCATCTAGTGCGCTGCTCGAAAAAAAACCCGGAGGTGGAGAGAACAGATGGCGTATAGCTGCTTGACACTTTCCATCTGACGTTTTTTTTTCCTTCGTCAGGGAGGAGTGTTGATGACATGACATGCCCAGTGTCAGTTGCAAAGGTTTTAAAAGAGGCTTCCAGATGGAGGCTCTTGCATTGACGTGGAGGAGACATGACTCTGTTTGGATTTTGTGTGTCATTCCTGCCTGTCCTTGTCTATGGGCTCACTATGAGATCACCCACCAGTCGCCTCCAAACGTATGACTTTAGAGGCATGAAAAATAAGTGTGTCCTCTTTCAGTATGGAATAAAAGAGTGATCATTTAAAGGAAAAGTCACAGTCTTTTTCTGTTCATTATGACTCTGTGTGTAAATTTGCTTCAATGTATAAACTGAAATGAATGTAATAATCAGTGCATCAGATTGAAATAACTCATTTTGCATGTCTATGTCATGTCACAGTGAGTTACAGAAACCTTTGTAGGTAAAATTAAAAACAAACAAATGAACTGTGGGATAATATTTTGTATAATGTGTTCCCGAATGGCACACATTACTAGTATGATGCAAAAACAGGTTGCTGTAATGTGGATTGTGCATGGAGTTGTGTTTCTTGTGCATCCTGTGCCTCGGGGATTTGGAAAAGTCTTCTTTTAGCAGCGACTATATGGCTTACATAATTGGATCAAGTGGGTTTTGTTTCCAGGGCGATGAAATCAAGCATGCTCCAAACTATACTAACCAGTTCCCATTAACACACCCCTGAAAATGCTGCTGGCAGAGAATATGTGATTTATTCCAAACTTAAATCTAAAGTACATATCGGAAGAGAAACTGTTTACGTTTTAAAGATGCTTTTTTGACTCGTTGGCATTAATCAAAGGTTCAGAAATGCTGGTGGGTTACATTCCACGCTTAACATCCTGTGGGTCTTTTGACAGAGCTCTCTCGTGAAGCAGGACACCAGATCTGGATAAGGATGGTGACGGATCCCCCCCAGGAAGACTGTTAGCTGGACCCTCCTTTTATCTCACCTGGCTGGGAAGAACAAGGCCTCTGACCTTGGATGCAGAAGCTGAAGGGAGCCTTTGTTGTCAGTGTGGCATGGGAATAACGTTGGATAACAAAGAGGCCCTCTCTGCCGGGCAGCAACCACCTCCTTTCATCTGTAACTTCTACATTGGTGAGAGTTACACCTGTGCCTTTGTGCAGGCTGTCAATGAGGGGGTTACACAGCAGCACTGTTTATCTGCTGTTGGCTAAAACGATTCCAGCATTTGGAGCAGAGGGATGCAGAGTCTTAAAAGAAAGAAAAGGAAATATAAAAATAAGAGATAGGAAACAGGAAGCTGTGACAACAAACAAAAAGCAGCCTAGGCCTATTGCAGTGTAACAAACTGAGGATTTACCATCACCTTATCCAGCACTAAGTATATGCTTTATCAAAAAAGGAAATTTTAAGCCTAATCTTAAAAGCAGGAAGGGCGTCTGTCTCCAGAATCCAAACTGGGAGCTGGTTCCACAGAAGAGGCAGCTGAAAGCACAAGGCTCTGCCTCCCATTCTACTTTTGATATCCAAAAATAAGCAAGCAGTCTGAAAGCAAAGTGCTCTGTTGGGGTGTCATGAGGTCTTTGTGAGGTCTTTACCAAGACCATGGTGCATTCGTGATAAGCGAGTGGGTGTAATGTGTCCTGCCAGCCAAGACAGAAATGGATCTCCCGCTTTATGTTACATGTAAACGATATTGCAACATGAATTTCCCAACATAGTCTAGAGTTCATGCGTGAACTTTAGTGGGGCGTTTTTTTCCCTTTCTTGATGAGGCACAAAGATAAGTCTAAATAAATCCTAATGTTGCACCATGTGTGCTGGATCTGTCAGCACAGGTGATTCTGTGCTAACGTGAGAAAAAGTAAAAGCAAAAGAAAAAGTAATAGAAACTTGTAATATCCCACCCTTCTTTTGGTAATCATTCGGTTTTTATCTGCCTTTAAGTGCTTCATGTTCATATTCCAGATGGGAACTGTGAAACAGCTGAAACGCATAAGGAGTGTCTTTTAGTCAAGTGGCCACAACCAATTCAGACTTGGTAGGAATGACAGTAGGACAGAGAGGCCGAAAGACATCAGTGACTATTTGAAATGGAAGCCAGTGCAGAAGTACTTTAAAATGCTTTACACATGGGCTGCCCCCACAAAATCTTTGGCTCTATGTCAGTAAGTTTTTTTTTCCACAAGTAATGTGACATTATTATGTAAATGTACTCTTCAGATCAATGTGCTGGTATTCATTTTGAAAATAATCCCATAATTAGGAGGGTTTTAAATGTTTGGGGGTGTGGCTGGCTTCACTGACGTGCTTGGTCTGAAGCGATCGACTGGGCACAGCAGGCCAGGAGGCTTGTTCATGGGTAAATCCAAGTCACATTCACAGAGTTTCAATTGCAGTGCAATGTAAAGCCTGCAATCGTGCGTCATTTGTTGGTGAAGTAGCCAGGAGTCACCCCTGTTGCTAAGGTGACTACTCCCCTGTAGTCACCTTAGCAATCATTTGGATCAGTTTTCCATTCACTGTTATTATAGCTTCTTCTATTAATTGTGCAAACAGTCCCTCAATGAAGTCTAATATTCATTTTTGTTTCAGTAAGTAAATGTTTGTGCATCTTCCTAGTGGTTTACACTTTATCTACCTCAATCCCACTAACCAGAAAAGATGGCCCTGACCTTAAAGCTATTTCCTGAACTTCAATTTGTCTCCAATGTGTGAACCAATGCCATTGGTTTCCTACACTGACACCATCAGACAGCTGAGATCACAGCACTTCACTTCAGAGTTTAGAAAATGAAGTGTAACCATGTTCTTGTTTTTCAGCTTGTATTAAAGAACACGAGGAGTGTCTGCTGTGTACATGGCACATTCAGCCTGTACCTGCTTTAGCAGTGACTATGCTTTGGAGAATTTTTGCATTTGTTCTCAATGATTGATGCATATCCTGAAGGTACATAAAGTACAAGCTGCAAAAGCACTTAGGTCATTTTCCGTGACTAAGAAACGGTGAGTAAGCTGGTAGTGATGTGTTGGGGCTTGGGTTTGTAAGGGCCGCTATCTTTGCTACTAAACTAATGATGACCGAGACTATGGTTACATTCCAGGAATGATGTTAGTGACTCAAACGCCTCTGAACAGGAACACCGTGTTTAGAGCAGAGATAATTGGTGGGTCTTAAAAGCATAATTCTGTTACTGGATTCTGTTTCACATGACATGAGAGTTATACTGTAAATTTGTACATTTTATCATGTTTCATTGTACCTGCATTGCCAAAAGCCCTCATACATTACATGTTTATAACTGACTAGTGCATCTCAAAAATAACAGAAAGTGTCCCAGTGGACGTTTGGTCTGTCTTTTTCTTTCCCTCTCTTTATGTTATTATCACTTCTCTTCTCTTTTGCTAACCTGGCCTTCACCCCCTGTCAGCTCCAGTATAATAAGCGCACAGATAATAATAATGAATAATAAATAAAGTAAAATAAAATAATACATAAAATAAATATACTAAAAAGAGAAGCCTATAGAGAGTCTATAGTGCTGCTATGAACTCTCTTTAGAAGCAGTGAACCCTAAAGAAACAGCCCAAAGAGACCACATGGGACCGCCCTCCTGTAGGCCCACCACCTGCCGGAGGGGCCGTAGGGGACGGGTGCACTGTGGTGGTCAGGGGCAGAGCCTCTGGATGGCCAATCCCAGGCTATCAAGGCTGGCTGTTTAATAATTTAAATCATGGAATGTTGATTTGAATTTGTAAAAATAAATATTGTAAAAAGAAAAAAAATCTTTCAAAATTTAATTCACAAGGATATTTTTAATATAATATATATTAATTACACACAAAGCAAAATATTTCAAGGCTTTTTTAAAATTGAGATGATAATGGCTTATAGCTTATGGAATTCCCAAATCAAGTCCAGGGTCTCAAATGACTAAAGATCCAATGTAGATTTTGGACATTTCTCATTTACAATGCAGAAAAGTCCAACTTGTGCATTGACTTTGGACGTGATCAAACACTGGACCAACAATGCAAGAAGATGAGATGGCACAGACTGCAAAAATTTCACACGGGATTGCAAACACTTTGGATTCAGTGCCTCTCCAATCTTTCTCTGGAATCTAGGAGAAAGACTAGTCCAGATAAGAAGCCTCCGACGCTCTAACTGGTTTAGGAGTTGGTTGACTCTTAAAACAGATATGGTTTTTGTCGCATTCAGAGCTGTTCTGAAAGGCTAATGTTTCCCAAAAAACATCCTTTTCTTAATTTGCAGTGCGTTTGACCTCTCACCATAGAAAAGACTTACTGTGTCTTTCCCTCCTCATGGAGAGTGTTTATGACTGCCCGGAAAACTTTCAAGTGTTCTCCATGATCAGGGTTTTATGTATAGAATTAGACTGAGGGATACACCATGTTTATGCCTTTTGAATAGTTATAAGCTGATACTCAAAATGTTTTTCAATAATCTGAGATACTGGATTTATAACTAAAATAAATAAAGGCATGAAATATTTTACTTGAGAAAGGTTTATGGAATATACAGTCCTGACCAAAAGTTTATGACCACTTGAAAAATGGCAAAAAACCATAATTTGCATGGCTGGATCTTAACAAGGTTCCAAGTAGAGCTTCAACATGCAACAAAAAGAAATGAGCATGCAAGTTATTGAAAACTTTTTTTGATATTCTACATTTTTGAGATGCACAAGTATTTTGGGGATGAATTTTAAACCCTTACAAAATTGTACTTTTTTTTTTTTACTTAAGTACTTTTCAAATTTTTTGTGCTAATCTTTAATTTAATTAATTAAAAATGCCCAAGGCTGAAGGTTCCTTCCATCTTCCTGGTCAGTCACAGATATACAAAAAGCACCTTAATGCATTTGCCTTCATCAGAAAAAAAATATATGCAAGAGTGGGTAAGAAATGTGGTGTAGAAGATATTTTCCCATCCCTCCCCAAATCCAAAACCAGGAAGCTGTAAATTGTTTGATAAAAAGACTCAGACAAAATGGCACCACATTGTTGTTTACTGTACCTGGCCTGACGGTTATTTTCCGACTAAACATCAGAGCAACAAAACTGAGCCAACTGTGCAAACACAATGGCAGCCAACAGTGAATACAAGGCAGCGATAAAAATAGAAATATGGATATATCACGTACTGCACAGGTAGACAATCCATTTTTAGGAAATATGTCAAGTGATGCATGGGGGTAGGCGGGATATGCAGGCTGTGACACACACTGAATTTTATTCCATTATCCTCTGCCACCAGGGTTCTTCTCTCTCTTTCACAGCGAGTTCCAGTTGAGGTGCATTGCTTTCTTTCTCAGGGTGGGACAGCGGTTGCCTTAACACACTTAAGTGCTTGTAAAAACATACAGACCATAGTGACTGCCTTGTTGTGTGGAAGTGAAATCACGCCATACAGTATTTAAATGAGGTCCACTCAAACCCTCTGGTTTACAACATAATGGATCCATAAAGTAACAAACATACTGAGCACGTAGCGTTCCCATCAACACCCTAATCACACGATTCTTGGATCATTACTGGGTTTCGATTTCATACGTTGCGTGTTCCTGTGTTCCCATGAATTACACTTACACTAGAGCTGAGGGATCGCAGCAGATGTTGACATCAATTAGCAACGAACAAACATGCGAAAACAAAGGTGTGTCACAAAGTTCTGCGGAAAGTGTTAAATTCAGCAGGCGCATGCAAACACTGAGACTTTACACACCACGGTGGGAAGCTGTCAGTGCCACTCTCAGCGGCCTGATAATTACCAAACACTATTTTAGTTGCACTGGCAGGAGACACCTGGCTCCACTGTCACTAAAAAGGCCTCGATGCCCAAGTGAGGCAGGATAAGTTTGAACATTTGGTGAAGATATGCAGCTGGATTATTTGTAACAGTTACTTTAACCAAGTAGAGTAACAGTAGCAATAATAGATACTACTATTCTCTGGCAGGTATCTGCAAATTAAAGCATAAATGCACATTTTTTAAATAATAGCATAGGAGGCCTGCCTGACCTACTGGTTCAGGGGGCTCAGGGAACTTTAAAAAAACAAAAAAGAGTGGTGCACAAGTGAATGCAAAAGAGACCAACAAGAAACAGGGAGACCTTCATTAACTCCTTGGACATGCAAATTTGACAAAAAAGAGAGGAAGATGCCAAACAACTACTAAGAGATGAAAACAAATCCTCTGACTGAAATACACAGTTACAATTATTCAAACAGGAAATGAACTATAAATGATGGAAGTGACTAAAAAAACAACTGCAAAAAGACATTCTGTGCCTTTGTGTGTACATGCATGCTGTTCTCTTTCCAGCTATAGGACTGAGAGCCACTCGAGCTGCGCTTCAATCTTTTTTCTTCCATGGAGCAGCAGCTTTCCGAGTTCCTGTTTCAACTGGACTGATGGCTTGAATGCCTCAAGCTATACAATTGGACTCAAGTGTTGTACTTGAGTTTAGTTTTGAGGTACTTCTGCTACTCAATTTTCAGAACAAAAGGACTTGTTCCTCTGCATTTACAGGGCATCTGCAGTGCTTTAAAATAAAAGTCTAATGAATATTAAGCCAAACACTGAGAAAACTTACATGCTGGCTGATTTTTAAACACTACTGGCAGCACCTGTGTCCCAGCTATGTCCGGTAATCATTTTGCAATCAATTTTTTCTGTGTTGGGGCAATGGCGTGACTAACTTGAACTCAGGATGACAGCACAAGTAAAGCACACTCACACAGTCCTGCTGCCTTTAAAAGAATAAAATAGAGTGAATAATAATAATAATCATAACCATAATCATGTGTTGCTGTGCTCTCTCCTGTTTAAGCTGACATGTTTAAGGGACCTGAAAGCAGACGTAACCTCTTGTAAATCTGCTGGAGATTTGTGATATTTTGCCCAAGTGGTTGCAGGATTCTGAAAGAGCTCCTGCCTTAGATGTCTGTAGTGTTGTTGAAATATTAACACTATACTAAGTACTAAAAAAAAACTTCTAATGAGCCTCTCTAACCTCTGGGCTTTGACCCACCAGCATCACCTAACTATGATTCGTAGCTGCTACCCTATAACAGCAGGCTACAACTAGCCTTGATCTTGATTGCAACACAATTGGCATTTAAAGGTAGCGGAGGATTATTTTACAGTATTTTATTAATCTTTCAAAACCCTGTTTCATTTTGTACCTGTTTTTATGTGTTAGGACTGATTCATTTTATTCTGTGCACTACAGTGGGTCTGCTCTGTCTGCACTGTCCCTGCCAAGTACACTAGCTAAATTTTAAGAATAGATTGTATATATAATGCTTCTTAATGCTTCTTTTTTCATAGATTCACAAGCTACCATGCAGGGAGGTAATCTCTTTTGGTTAAGCAGAAAATTAGAGCAGTAATAAGTTCATACTATGCTTCACCATTCTGCAGAAACACACATATAATCGTTTGTCATCTGTGAGTCTCCTTAATAATGTTTTTTTGCTCGGTTTTTATTCTAAACTTTGTATAACTCATTATAAACTCAGTATCGCATGTCATTTTAAAACATAGCAACCACCTGAGTACAAGAACAAAAGACTGCTGAATCTGCTTTGTGTTGTTGCCTTAAGATAACAGATAACAAATATTCGGACCAAGCCTACACCCATGAAACTCAGTGTTTGCATACCTTTGGGGATCACACAAAACCTCGATAAGTTCATATGTAGGCCAACTAAGGAAATATTACTTGGCCACTCATTGATTATGCTGATCTCAGCCGCCTGTTGCCCTGTTACCCTCCTGAGGCTCACACAGACATCCCTCTGACTCTGTCCCAATGAGGTAAGCTCTTCTAAGGCTTTTAACTAAAATCTTGATATGCATGCAAGCAGCATTCATCTGATGTCGTGGAGTCTTAATAGCTGCTTCTGAAAGATTCCTCATTAGATATCGCACCGCCCTGCAAATCCTCCCCTCCCTCGCTTGATCTTTTCGTGAGAAGAAGGTGCAACAGAGAGCTGTCAGGGCAGAGCTCCACACGTGATGGTTGCAGTGTAACAATAACTCTCCGACAGCTCATCTTACCATCTTACCTGCTCCTGTCTAGTGAGCATAAATCAGACACAGGTTACAAGCATTTGCAAAACGGGGAGTTTGTGCTGCTAAAAGGGAATGAATGCATTTAAATATATTTTAAAAAATCCTGATGCTAATTTCAAAAGCCCTTTGAAAGTATTTGTGGCTGCAGAGCAAATGTCTCAGCGGGCATGTTTGCGTGCATACATAAAAGCAGGAGTCAGAAGATTACAGAGCATTGCGTGCTGCTGCAACCTTGTCCATCCAGTTTGGTATGTTTCATTCAGCCTGACACACACACTCAATTACCTGGTTATAAACAGGAATGTAAACTACAAGGAATGTCGACGAAAAAAAAACCCTACAGGACAGAACACAGGGACTTTTATGAATGGAAAAAAAGCTGTTCTCACATACCATTCATAAATTTGCTTCAATGCACTCGCAAGACAATCCAAGCCTGCAGAGAGAGGCTAATACAATAAGCTGTATTGTTGTGATATTAAAATTACTCAATGTTGGTTTTTGGGGAAATTACATCTTGCAATCTAAAACAAGTAAAAATAACCCGATGTTGCGACAGATATTTTTCATCGGCTGAACAAATTGCTTGTGTGCTGTAAATACATTTGAATGTTCTTCCTGCTTGTAAAAGTTATCTGAGGCTGTCACAGCACATCAAAGTCTCACTGAGACGGAGTTAATCCAGAGTGACAGGCCAGATTTTCACCTCTCTGCCAGAGTACCAAAGCCATGACAACATTTTCTCTTTTTTTTTTGTTCCACCGAGACAAAAGTCAAACAAACAAACAGTCCCATACAATCCTAGTGGTGCTTTATGCTCCTTGGCAACCAACCGGCAGAGGTTTCGACGGGAGTTGATGCAGCAGCACAGGAAGTTATGTCGCAAAGGCTCTGAAAAGATGCTTCTGCTCAACTGATTACAATTCACATGATTTTGTAAATGGAGGATTGCCAGACCTGCTTTAAGGTCTCAGTGGGAACACAACAGAAAGAAATTCTCAGTGTTCTCAGTGGATGTGCTACAGCGCACTAGGACCAGGCACTTATTGAATAAAATGGCAGTTAGAGGTCCTTCTGTCAATCCAGACAAGAGGGGAAGAATCAGTTCAACTAAATGAGAACCCGACAACGCCACTAATTAGAGTTCAGTCTGAATTAGTAGAGCATGTCAAGAAACACTCAAACAATGTTTGACATATATATACATCAATTAGACCAATCAATCAACAGCAGTATTGTAAGTTCATCCCCGCCGTCACAAACGTTTTACACAAAATTACGTGAACGTGTAAACTTGTTTTTTTGAGAATATAGGATGTTAAATGTTGAGAAGTGGTGTCTTAGAAAAACAAACCTAAGCTTGTGGTTTTACTCCAGCCTGCTCTCAGACAGGAACTAAACATCAAAGGATATTAAAACCATAAGACTGTGTTACAGTGAATTTAACTTTTAGGTAAAAAAAGCAACACTGGAGGCAACAAAGCAAACACTGATAGTCATCTTGCGATGATAAGGTTGTTTTTGTTCACAAACTCTTGTCTGTTGGCACATCCAGAAGATGTGTAGTAACCTATACACCTGACAAATGTGCTACAGACTCTCACTCGAGCCATAATCTGGCCTCCTCCACCTCTGAGGAACATCCTGTATCCTGGCTAACTGCTGTTAAGCCAACAGAATGCAGCAGTTTATTTGGGATTTCCCTCAAAAACCAGCATGTTTTTGAAGATAACACTGATGAGCACTGTGAGACTGAACCAAACTCTATGAAGCACAAAGCATGTGGGTCATAGAACCAAAACAACATGCTGAAAGACGCCAAAATGTTTTGTAGAGCTAAAGGGACAGCTGCAGAGGCATTTCATAATTGTTACACATAGTCATCTGATTATTTGTTAACAGACAATAATATATTACTGCAGAATCAATTTATCAAACAAAATTGATTTTAACTCAAATAAATTAAAGCACGCACACACACACACACACACACACACACACACACACACACACGCACGCACGCACGCACGCACACACACACACACACACACACACACACACACACACACACACACACACACACAAAGATACTCCTAAATTCCTTTGCTACTTCACAGACTGACCGTTCAACTCTGGCCGCCTCCACCCTCCACATGTTGAAGAGCTCTGGTAGTTTTGACAATGTCGTGACAACACGATGAGGACATTATGCTTGAGAGCTCTGTCACCGCTGTCTCATAGTCAGTCTGGATCTTTTCTCTGTGTGTGTGTGTGTGTGTGTGTACGTGTAAAAACGTTTCCTCCTAACACAACAGGGTTCCTTTGTGGCAAAGGGGCCAAATCCCCACTATTCTCTTATTGCTTTGACTCCCAAAGATCCGGGGTCGTGACTCTTAGTTTCAACTTTGCTTTATTTCTACAGCTTTGCTTTCCTTTTATTTAACTCCATTTACCTCACCTGCCATTGGTGAAAATACACAACAGCTAAAATGAACACAGACCTTTTTGGATAACTAAAAACAAAAGATGTCATCTGGGCTTAACTTCTCTAGCCAATTAACTTCCTTAGAGACTCTTACACTCCCTGCCACTTAAGTTGAGAAAATGACTTGTTTAAGGAGTTTTATGTTATATACAAATTTATTAGACCACCTGTAATAAAAACAAGAAAATACAAATATTTGAGAAATCTGTCAAAACATCTTTCTTAAATTTTTTTTTACTAAATTCACTGAACTGATTTCCCATTTTTATACTCAAAGTTGAGCCGACACACAAACAGCTTTCAACCACTAAACCTAATTTTTCTGGTCAAGAATGCAAGTAATTAAATGTAATTTTGCATGTTAATTAAAGAAAAAATATTGGTAGATTAACCATTTTAAAAACATTAAAAATGAATTTGGTAAATTAACAATACTGTTAAGTTAGGACAGATGGGTTGCACACTTTGTATATAATACAATACATTGAGTGGTGGGCAAATAAATCTGTTAAGCACGGTAGCTGTGAGGCTTTTGAATGATGAATTGAAGTTATCCAAACAGTAAATGTACATGTATTAAAATAATTAAATAATGATGGCTTGATTAAGAGCTCCTTTTGTTAAATTTACCAGAGAATGTGCATACGTGAACTCAGATGATGTGTTTTGCTGTGTTGCTCTTTCTGTATTCCTCCACCCTTCCTTCTCTCAATAGAATCAGATCCACTGGGACTCTATTATATTTCTGTCAGGGGTTTTTTTCAGTCTAAGGGGTAGGGTGTGGGTGGAGAGGAAGTAGTTTCCAGCTTAGGAAACAACCTACTTATTGCACGGTGGTATTTATTGCTCTTTGTAGGACTTTTTTTTAACTTGATGTACCACCCTCATCTATAAATGTTTGTCTTGATTCTATATTTATTTGTGATACATCAATAATTCATGACATTTCATAGGGAAGAATATAAAAACGTTGCGATCTATTGAATGAAAGTGTAAACAGTTAATTTCAGTAAGAGGATATATATAGGATATTGGATATATTTCCCAGCAATAAAAAACATCAAACAAAAGTAAAATAAAGTAAAATAATTATAAATAAATATAGTAGACAAAAGCTGACAGTGAAACAAAAACGAAAACCATTTAACAGAACAAAGGGCAATGAATGTACATACATGTTTCCATATACAGTACACAGGGTTATACGTTGATGCTCAGTGAAACATTTGTAACTGCACAACTTCACATATATGCCAGATGTCAATAATTACTTGGACACTATTCTCTGATATTAAAAAATATACATAAAAGAGCTGTGTTGCCTTTTTTATTTACCGTGCTGAACGTTTCTAGGTTGACAGCATCTCCTGTGTTATCATGACGGCTGGATGAAAAGCTCACACATTTTAAATGAAGTGAATAAAGTGAAGTTTCAGACACAAAGAATCTGATGAGGAAAGCAGTTATAGACAGTTCTCACACTGCACAAGCTGATGAGGGAGGAGTCTGTGCATGATCCCCGTTTTACTTTGCCCTGATTTCTTTTCTTTTTTTTCTGTTTGCTCGGTTGTTCTTCTAAATCTGCAAAAACTTGCTGCACTGCATGGACAGAGAACAGACACCTTTACAGAAAACAAAGAAGCAGTCCATAATTATTAACTCATGAAACAAAATTCAGAGACAGAATGGCTGTTACTTCATTTTGTTTGATCATGCAAAAAACAAATCCTTTCTGACCTCTAAAATTTGTATTTACTTCATTATGCCTGTGCTGAAGTACAGTTTGCAAGTGATGATATTCTTTGTTTTTCTCAACTACCTGATGCCAGCAAAAAAAACCTGAACTACTTCCACACTATCTGATAGACTGTGGATGCTGCATCAGCAGCAACTGTAGGCCCAAAGGAAATACCAATCCCCCAATGAAACAATAAGCTAAGAATATACAGTTCAGAGCTTGAGTTCAGTATAATAGAGGATCTCATGTGGCTTCCTCCTGCTAGCCTCATGGCCCCGCAATGCCCTTGATGAACTGCACACAACTGTATTTCGCATCAGCTGATTTGCAGAAAATGCAACATGATGTGTAAATAACCAAAATTATGATGATTATACCAAATATTCAACATGCTACTCACTACAAATGAATTCATATACTTACTGGCTTGCAGCATTTCAAGCCATATTTCATCCATTCACTGGTTCCATTCATAATTCTGCCAAACAGCCCAAGTAAGTTTCAGGTCAACTTTACATGATGTAATCATACATGTTCCTGCTGTAACCGTTGTGTGATTAATACAAGTGATGTCATGATGATGCAAATGCCCCCAAACAAAAATCCAGCCCTACTTCCGTAAGTATTGTTCCAGTACAATCAGTGCTTTATTCGTTCCAAGCGTCATCGTGGCCAGCAATTACGAGCTAATACTTGTTCCGGGGTGTAATGATTTCCAGCATCTTCGCCATGATTGTGTAGAACCAAACTACAGAAGGGTAGAGTCACTATTTTACAGCTGTTGGTACCCAGCCATTAGAAAGACATCGAGAATCCCAGATAAAAGTAGCAGAAGGGCGTCCATGGATGTCGTAATACAGCCGAGCAGGCGACCTGTGAGACGACCTTCTGATTACACTTCTCAAAATGAACCTAGGATGTTCATCTAAAAGCACAGAATCCCCGTTTCTGTGAAACTTAAAAGTAGCTTCAAACACCAAAAAGTGTAAAAGAAGGAAGAAAAAGACGATCATTTCCATGGAAACCAATGTTCTGTCCGCACCATCCACATTCTTGGGCACCAGATCATTTCAGTGTTGTGGCTGGGCATTTTATACACCCTTTGTTCTCACATGACTGGCAAAATATGTCACAGTTTAATGCTTCAGAGGACTGATGCTGGATTTGTTTGGGGTTTACCAGCCATGAAGACACAAACATAAGACAACAATGTAATGTGAGACAAAGAAAGAGAGCGTTTGCATGGCTTCAGTATTCTGTATTTGTCCTTTCAAAAACCATGTTGTTAAATTGATAGGATGGAAATAAAAACCAGAAAGCATGGCATTTTATTTTTTTTTAAAAAAAAGCTTGAATTTGATGTCAGCAACACTTTTGAAAAATGTTGGGATAGGGACAAGTTCATACTGTGTTACACAACTTCTTCATCGCTGCAGGCATTAGAGACAAAGAGGGCAAATTCAGTAATTTTGAAAAGCCATTGTTGCTTCATAGATGATTTCAGCTTGTTTGCAGAAGCTCTCTGGCTGCTGGATGTGATAAAGTAAATGCAGAGGAACAGATGAAATGACGGTATGAATCAGCTCATTATTGTCACAGTAAACAATCCAAATATTAGACTGGCACATCCTTCATTTCCATGACAGAATCATATCTATTTCCATTTTCATCTAAGTCACTTGGATGACTGATGAAATGTTTCTCCCACTGAAAACGCTACGTCCAGATGAGCAGAATCAACCTTTGAAGATCTATTTTCATTATTGCTTAGTTTGCTGATCAAGGCTATTCACTGTTAGTTTTCAGCTTGTTCCTTCTCTGCAGAGATTACCTGAATCTTTTAATCACATTATGTTCTGTATATAATGATTTTTAATTTAAGAAGCTTTTTTTTTTAATGCATTCCCTGTCCCAACATTTCTAAAATCATGGCATGAAATTATTTTTTCAGATAGGTAAATTAAGAAATACATTTTACACGTTCACCTTATGTTATCCACATAAATATGGGCTTTTAAATGATCTGGAAATCAATTTGCTTTCCCTTTTCAGCTATTATACACAGACTGTGAATGAAAGATGGGCAAAGAAGAAGTCTAGAAAATTTCCCTTCTTCTCACTTTATTTATGACATAATAATAATTTCTACCATGTGAGCGGTAAGTGACTGACTTCACACAACAATAAGTGACGTCATGGTAGCTACATCAAACTTTTAGATACCGTCTATAATTACAAAGCGCCTGCTACTTTCATAAACTAACACTATTCTAAATGTAACTCCAGTTTTTGTGTTACTTATATTTGAACTTCAATGCTAACTTTACAGACATGCATCAGTTATTACATACAGTAACACAAGGACAAAACTTTATATAATTACTTTCTTTGTATTTCTGAAAGCAACCCTCATGATGACATTATTATGATCTCAAAGCTATGCTTAAAATACATTTTACTGGGAGATTGGGTTTGAAAGAAACTGGTATTAGTGAGAAGGGAAGCTAAAATGAACAGATGATTTATGTTTTGGAAATGTAGGGTCAATTTTTGGTTTTGGAGCCATATATATGTGTGTGGCCATCTTGTCCTGTGATTGTTTTTCCTCAGGGAGTTTTCTGCTTGGCTACTTACAGCCAACCACAGCTGCCTATTTTCTCCACCTTCAAATATCCCTGCTCTGGTTCTTACGGTATATAGGAGCTCTGTGTGGGACAAGAGGCCACACTTCGCGTGACTTCCTCCTCTGCAGGCAACAGCCTATCGTGCGTGACTGTCCGTCATCATTAATTTCTTGTAAAAACACCAAAGACAGGGCCCGGGAGGGGGTCGTAGAGAAGCGGGTTAGCTTCCCTTTGAGTGCTGCTTCACCTTTCACCTTGCACAGGGAGGAAAAGATAAACACAAGGGGGGAGACAAGTAAGCTTCAGTGACTTTTAATGACAGAGCCGGTTTGGGTTAGAATAGCAACTCTGTAATCCTGCAGAGACTAGATAAGATTAGGCCTCATCAAGCAAGTAGGAAGAAATGGGAGCCTCTCATGTTCTGTTTTCCTCTGCATTTGTCTGTATGTATTTGCACAGATTTGTGTTTTGTGCACGAGGTGGATTTAGATATACACACTGTGCACGAACATCAGAGGTCATGTGGTTCATCACTTCCTGAAGGATGCAGTCGCTTGTAACAACAGCTCTACTTGGAGCAGCACTCGGTAAATGCGCTTTGGGACAAAACCCACAAAGAGCGAAAGCATGTCTTCACCAATTTTCATATCTGAGGTCTTGATCAAACTTGTCGTCAAAATGAATTTTCACATAATCCTCACCCCATTCCATTCACACAGTAATCTGCAAAAACAAAACACCTCCACATTCATTAAAAACTATTCACGTTCTATTCACTGGTTATTTTCCATGGGCTTCTTGTCAGTCTCTTCAATTAAGCCAATAAAAACAACGACTGACAACAGTTGCGAGGATGGAGGCAGGCAAGGCTGTTTTTAGTTGGCGTGGATTTGAAAAGCGCAGTCATGCGGCTGAACACGTAATAAGCTTCCCATTCTTTCCAAAGAAACACCAACAGTTCAGTCGGACTCCGCAAACCCTTGAAAAGGTTTCCACCACCAGTAACACAAAAAATCCGACATGGACGCCGATTCAGAATTCAGGGGGAAAATGCCCTTTCAGTGTGAGAATGGAGAAGAGACGCCTTCACGGGCTGCTGATTACACTTTGGCAAGGGCCTCCTTAGAACTTGGCCGGACAAGAAAAGACCGTACAGATAGAAGTACCTCAATGAGCGCTCAGTTAATCCGCAAGGTCATTAGGATACTTGAAGCACTCATTAGCATCATTCTCATGCTCTTACATGGAAAGCTGGTGCTTTTTTTTTCACCGTCAGTTAAGAGAAGAAAAACATGGGATTTGTGGACTTCTGGGAAATATTGGGGTGAGAGTCGGGGGGGAAGGTTGTTGTGGGACAGTTTGACATTTGGAGTCACTGAGGTCGCTCTGTCGTAATGAGGCGCTCGCGGGCGGACCAAAGTAAAGGGTTTGCCCCGGCGCTCAACTCTCCCTGTCTCATCGCCAAGCCAGATGACAGTTTCGTTTGGTGTAGGAGTAGTTAGACCAATCACACGGCGGCGGGCCGATTCATCTCTGATGGAAAGTAATTAACAAGACAGGGCCATACAGACAATCCTAATGCGTGTTTTTCTTTGTTTCTGTTAGTGTGTGTATCTGCACTTCTTGAACTTACTTTTATTTTCTCTACTAAAGTCTTGCATCTACAAAACGAAAGAGAGAGTAAAGAATAGAGCTCAATAGAGCTCAACAGTGATGTTGAAAAATGCCATTCATATTCTCCATAGAAATTGCGAGTAAATCTAAAGTAGATTTACAATGTGCGACACTGTGAGTTTCGTACTCTATTAGAAACCACAAGTCTTTATGACATCAGACTTTTAAAAAAAAAGTGCATTGTATTTGCGAAGTCGTGGAAAAAATCCTATCCATCCTGATTTGAAACAATGATGTCGTTGATTTGCAGAGGCTGCTGTAAAGTGTGTGAAACTTCAGGAAAAAACAAAGCATTGTACTATATTGCTAACTGGACTGTACTGCTATTAGTTACAATACACACTCTTCTTTATTTTCCTTTATTTTTTTTTATCTAAGTCTAATCCTGTTGTGTCATAGCAACTTGTAGCTGGTTGGCTCTTTATGTAAGGATTTCTAAAATATAAAAAGTAAATAATAAATATGAAAATAAATGTGGAAATTCACTTGTGGAAATGGAGTGTTCACAGTTTTGTCCTATGGAGGCTAATGTCAGCTAAATGCTAAATGCTTAGTATAAAAGAAGATTATAACTATTTTAAGAATTTATTGTTACTGTTGTTAGACATATTAACCTGGTAATAACTTAAATCAAAATCTTTATATTTACTTTTGGCTATTTGGAAGAATTAAAATAAAGTGATTGTGCCTTTAATTTTGAACATCTTTTCAATCCCTTACATATATTCATTTTCCTTTTTCTTTTTCCTCTGGGCTGGTCTTTACCAGCTAGCTTTCTGGCAGTAAAATGTTTCATTATGTTCATGAGATAGCTGCTTACTTTGCCTTAGCATATATACAGTTTCTAAGAGCTTTTTCACTTGTATTAGCGGCTTGCTATTCAAAGGTTTGAAAGTGCTAAGACTGAATCAAAATGGTAACAGGAAGTTATACTGCAAGAACAATGATGCTAAAATGCTTTATGCAGCTTAAGTTGAGCTCTGCAGGTACGTCACTTTACATGAAGACTTTACAAAGTATTCATTTGATCCACTGTCTACATAAAAATATTGACTTGTGCAGCTTTTAAATAACTTTGCATACAGCTCTGAGCAAACAGTTTTGTTCTTTTGAAGCTGTTTTCTTGCTGCTCTGAAAACTCAGAACAAAGTGCTGACTCAGGTAGAGTTTCTGTGGGGTTATTTTCAAGTCCACTTCCAAGAACTGCATTGTGTTCTAGTCCTTGTAGATGCCAAAGCCCCTATTGTGTTACAAATCACAGAAAACTGGCCACTGACATAATGAGTTACTGCCTTTTGAATTACTTTCAGGGTTTAATAATCAGCATAACTAATCCCTCTGTTCATTTTTATGAGAATATCTCAAAGATAACTTTTATCTTTAGACCATAAATCTGATTATGTTTTAATTCAAGCATGACTTATAAACTCTCATGGGCATGCCAAGATTGGAATAAAATATCTTTATATATTTACCAAGCCTCAGTTATATATTTACCAGCTTAGCAGCTCTTTTCTGTGCCTATCCATGACAGGCAGATGGAGGGAGACCTCTGTTTAGTGAAGCTGTCAGCAGCTTTCCCTTCACTTGTCACCCCTGTGATGAAGCACATGTGCGTGACTGCACGGCACCTTTAGAATAGCCTTGGGCAGTCCCCTCTATTCACAGCACTGATTCACAGAACACGATAAGGCCCACAAGAGCTCTAAAAGGCATTCTTTTCTTCCAAGGTCGTGCATTGCTCCACTAATAACAGACATAAATCAGTGTAATGGCCTGGTTTATTAATTATTTGTGTTTGCAGGTTATGCAATTTCCTGGTATGTCTTACCTTGATTTTCCTTGCACGAAACTATGCTCTGAATGTGAAAAATGTTGCTGGAAGTAGAACAGCTCTATGCTGTGCTAGGCTGGAACTTTACAGTGCAACTGTACCTTTACCGTCTAAGCAAATCATCACCTGCACACACCTTCGTGAGCTCCTCCCCGAGCTCCATGCTCACTCACACGCGATGAGCAATTGAGCTGTCAGTCAAACAGGAAGGGAAACTGGTATCAGAGCTGCTAGCAAGGAGAAGCTTCAAGGAAACCCTTGCAGAGTTGTGTAGGCCTATATTTCCTTTTGCAGCTTTGAAAGGATTACTTTAAATGCCATGCACTAGTAAATTTCAGGTTTAAGGACTTTGTAACCCAGAGTTTATACAATATATTTGAAAATGTAGTGATACTAATAACGATTAAAGGTTGCTTACTGAAAACATAGACTTCAAATACTGGCAACATGATATGTTAATGAGATAGATCATTGATGAATAACTTGTTTTAGACAAATAAAGATTATAAAGGATGTTTCTTGATATATACTGTAATTGAAAGGCATGTTCACTCGAGTTGAGTGACTGACTTGGACACTTAAGAATATTTGATTTCTTTTCCTTAAGAAGAACTCGGCTTGTTTTTCCAATATGTTTGAACTCATTGTCGTTGCATTGTGAAGCAGTCTCGAGAGTTTTTAGCATTTGACTAAAAATGTAGCGCTAAACACTGCAGAATTATTCTGGACATTTTCACATTGCCAATAAACACTTCCTGTTCAGTAGCTGGGCTTTTTTTTTTTTTTTTTTTTTTAGATGTTTAGCCTGGCTTTTTAGTTTGGTTTGAATCTCAAAGTAAACAAGTAAACTGTCTGTATTTAGATTCATGACGGCAACTTTACGCTTAAACTGTTGATTTGGCCTCCTAAAGTTCCTACTCTCTCTGTAATAGGTCCTCCTATAGACTTTGATTTAGTAATGTTGGTAAATTCCCTTCACTTGAAGCTGAAACCTCTTCAAAAAGGGATTCGACTCTAATATAGGCTTCAGAAGAAGGAAGTCGTAACTATGATACCGCATTTAATCCCGTTTGCCTCAATTTTTCGTGGCAGAAAGAAGCGGTAACATTTTTATCATTTTGTATTTTAACAGTAACAGGAAATAAGCATATGCAAGAGCAGATAAATGAGTCCACACTACCTCTCACCATTCAGTGGTACAGAGTTAAACCTATAACCTGCTGAGTAAGAAAAGTCAGCAGTTCCAGTTTTTTTGTGTTAACTGTGTGTTTTAAAGGATACATTGTGTTTAGAATGATTATGATGAGATCACGTTTAGGATTATTTACACTCTGGAATAAAAGGCGGATGGACGTGCTTGGTCTAATAGCCGGGTCCTGCCAGCCAAGGAGGGGGCCAGGCACCTCACTGACTTGTCCCCACCCTCGTGTATCGGTTCACTATTGGAATAAAAGAAGATCACACACTGTCACCTTATGAGAAGTTTTTCAAGCAGCAGCAACAGCAGCAGTGGAGGGTCTCGTCTCAGTAAGTGTCTACGTCCTTTACATTCATTTCATCTGAATACATTAACATTACCTCTCCAAAAGTTGAATCTGTTCATCTGGACGTAGCGTTTTGTGGGAGAAACGTTTCGTCACGCATCCAAATGACTTCTTCAGTCTCAGCTGACTGCAGGTTTCCCCAAACCTTATAAACAGTACATTTGCATAATGACTGAAAATGCATCAAGACATTAACATTACATTAACAACCTGCTTTTATACACTTTATTTATAACGCTGCAGCTTAACAACTTGATAATGAGAAAATTTGTGTGTTCTAATTAAAACACACCATATGGACTAAAGTGATGCGAGGAATAGTTTTTTTTTAAAAGGCCGTCAGACCCTTTTCTAGATGTCACGTTAGGCCACAGGCTCTGACAAAGTATACGCTTAATTAACGCAGAATTTTCAAGGAAATTTGAAATGTTATTGACCCGTAATTTTCCATCCTAATGAAATTTGTTTAAATGTGTTTTTGCGTGTACTTCTATAACATACTGTAATAAGATATTTGCATGTCTATACTAAGTGTATACGACCAATATTGTAAAATCCTACAGTTTTTTCTGGTACTCGGAGAGTCCTTAATAATTTGGATTACATTTCGTCAAAGGAAAAAAGGGGGAAAGAGATGGAGTTAAACTGGCCGTATTTGATGTAGTTGGATATTTCTGAATTTAATTTAAAGATAACAAACAGTTCAAATTTGCGCCTGCAGGTTCTCTGTGAAAGTTTTGGGTCACGGGACACGAGCGTTCGTCTGAGCCGCTGTCCGCGGTGCTGAAGCGGGTTTCCCGAATCACATCATTTCAAAATCAGACCAGATCTTAGCAGGAAGGCTCGAGCGGGGCTCTGACAGTTGAACAATACTTGCAGATTCAAGAAAACTGAAAAAGCTTGAAACTAAAACTACACAGAATTTAATAGAAGAGCTATAAAATCGACCCGAACTCCGGATTCTAGTTTTTAGAATAAATCTGAGAGGGGAACGAATATTTCTGTCATTTAAGACTTGACCAGAACCAGCTAAATATCTGGACAGTAGATCTAAAGTTCCCCTTCTTCCACACATGTTTGTCATTTGAAGATCTGAGAGAGAAGCGAAGGTGTATAACCTGCTGCTGGAGCAGCTCTGATGCCCGGCATGGCTGTTAATTGGGGGGAATTAATGAGTCACAACACGGGGTTCGCCTCCTCCTGGTGGCTCGAGCGAAAAGCGCACCCTCACACCGTCACCCTCAAGCATCAAGAGAAATACTCAGCCAACACACCGAGCCGTGCGCCACGGACATGTGAGCTGGGAGTTTGTAGAAACAAGAATTCAGCACCAAAACGAGTAAAGGAGCAGCAATCCTGGATTCTAGATTCCCTTGGCATTTTAAAGCGTCCCCATCACCCCGACTGCGTTCCTACATTTGTAATATACAGGCTGTTTGTTCACACGCGACCAGTTTGCAAAACTAAATATATTATATTATTTGATTTTACTTTAACGTGCATATATATATAAATATATATATATGTGTGTGTGTGTATGTCTTTATACATTTAGATATCAATATATTTATATATATATTTATATATATATATATATATATATATATATATATATATATATATATATATATATATATATATATATATATATATTTTAAATAATATATATATATTTTTTTTTAAAACTATGTTTTCATAAAAAAAGTAAAGTAGCAGTTAACAGTTAACGGGTCCGGACTATATAAATTATTTGAAGAGACTGAGACTGTGTCGGGTGTTACATAATTCCCTCAGGCAGACTCGCACGTCGTTACAAGCACTTTGACTTGAAGCCATATTCTTTAATACCGCATACAAAGACTACTTATTCTACTTATTCCTCGTATTATTATTATTAAGATGGCAAACTGTATTTAGGACTTGTAACTGGCAGTCCTGCTTTTATTCTTAGAAGAATATCCAGTCATATAATTAACGTAGTGTTTAGGTCCCGCTGCCTGGGCGTGAGTTATCATAAGAAAGAGAGCAAAAGAGAAAGAGTCAGTGAGAGAGAGAGAGAGAGGTGTTGGTGGTGGGGGTGACACCCTTTTGCAACAAACCTGCCCACTGTAACAAAGCCGTGATGTTGCGCTGTGTGCGGATAAATGACTTCGCCTGGTGTTGTGGGGCTTCAAAGCATGAGCAGGCTGCGGACAGAGAGGACGGAGCTCCCTCACAAGCTGCTGCACTGTCTGTGGATGCACAGCAGGCTGCTCACACTCCGTTACTTTAAATCAGGCTGTGTGTGAGAGATATGCGCTAACCGGACTCTCTCTCTTTTTTTTTTTGAATGATTATTTTATTTGTCGAGGTTCTAGTGTGGTCCTTCGGCTCACAGAGAAACGTGTTTGATTAATTTTTTTTTTATTTAAAAAAATATAATTTTTATTTTTTGGATCAGGCGCATTCAATATTTTTGAAAAATTATAAAGTTTAATATTCTGCCATGAGGGAAAATACTAGGTATTTAATTATGCCTTTTTTCTAACCCATTTAATTTAATTACCCTGCACCTCACGCACGGTATCATATTTCAAGCCTTTCATCTGCAAACATATGCATTTAACAGTGATTTTATTTCTTGCCGGCAGCATGTCTATCATGGATGTGACAGTGGAGGGAATGAGCCCAGCGACTCCGAGGGCTCTGTTAGTGACATGCATGACTCTGCTGGTGTCCCTGCACCTGTTTCGGTGGCTGTGTCGGCAGCGGTCCCATTCCTGCCCGCCCGGCCCCCTCGCCTGGCCGGTCATCGGGAACGCACCGCAGCTTGGTAACGCACCGCACTTGTATTTTACGCGCTTGGTGAAAAAATACGGCAACGTCTTCCAGATCAAGCTCGGCAGTCGGACGGTGGTGGTGCTGAACGGGGGGTCAATCAAACAGGCACTGGTCAAGCAGGGCTCCGACTTCTCCGGCAGACCGGACTTCACCTCCTTCCAGTACATCTCCAATGGGGAGAGCATGGCGTTTGGCAACTCCACGGACTGGTGGAAAGTGCACCGCAAAGTGGCCCAGTCCACAGTCCGGATGTTTTCCACAGGGAACCCCCAAACTAAGAAGACGTTTGAACATCACGTGCTCAGTGAGGGCAAAGAGCTGCTGCGGCTGTTTCTGAGGAAAACGAAGGAGGACAAATACTTTCAGCCCCTGACCTACCTCGTGGTGTCCACTGCCAATATAATGAGCGCGGTTTGCTTTGGGAAGAGGTACTCCTATGAAGATGAGGAGTTTCAGCAGGTGGTGGGCAGGAACGACCAGTTCACCAAGACTGTAGGGGCAGGGAGCATAGTGGACGTTATGCCCTGGCTGCAGTACTTCCCCAACCCCATCAAAACCATCTTTGAAAACTTTAAGAAGCTCAACCTGGAGTTTAGTGCATTCGTTCGAGATAAAGTTGTGGAGCACAGAAAAACAATCGATTCAAGCACCATCAGAGATATGACTGATGCCTTTATAGTGGCGCTGGACCAAATACGAGATAAGATGGGACTTCCTGAGAAAGACTATGTGTCCTCCACAGTCGGGGATGTATTTGGAGCAAGTCAAGACACACTGTCGACTGCCCTGCAGTGGATCATCCTCATTCTCGTCAAGTAAGAAACATTTTTTATCATTTTAAAGAAGGATTTCATAGAAGGAGTTATTTATATGGATAAATAACTGCATGATGAATGACAGTTTATCCCTAACTTGTTGCTAAGGTTGTGCAGAATTGAGGAAGTTTAGCTGCATTTGAGTTATGTAAAAGCCCACTGGAGGTGTGTGTGTGTGTGTGTGTGTGTGTGTGTGTGTGTGTGTGTGTGTGTGTGTGTGTGTGTGTACGTGTACTGGCAGTAATAAGCTGAAACTTCACACCAGTGAATGAAAGAGAACAAAATGTCCAGTCAGCGTCTTAAAATCTTTAGTGCCATTTAATCCGTCCTGTGCCTGATACCTTTATCAGTGGATGCCTGGATTACAGAGCCACTATTTTTTTTTCTGCTTGAGTTGTGGCAAGGACTACTTGTGTCTATGGACTATCTAACATGATCCATTTAAGCTGTTAACATCCTCTAGGTCACCAGTCATGCATCTAGGTGTAGGCAGTTAAATGAAACCTCATTTTAGTTGGAGGTGGGTGGGGGGGTGGGGGGGGTTTCTTAACGGCAGAAACCATTTTCTAACGAAAAAGATTCTTCATTCCACTTTTTTCACCAGCAAGAGTGTTTAACTTCTATCCTGGCAGTAGTCACCTTAAATGTGTGTTCACCTGTGATTGCAGGTATCCAGAGATACAGGTGCGTCTCCAGCAGGAGGTGGACAAAGTGGTGGACCGGAGCCGTGTCCCTGCTATCGAGGACCAGCAGCAGCTGCCTTACGTCATGGCCTTCATCTACGAGGTGATGCGCTTCACAAGTTTCCTCCCTCTCACCATCCCCCACTCCACCACCACAGACACATCCATCATGGGCTACACCGTACCAAAGAACACAGTCATCTTCATCAACCAGTGGTCTGTCAATCATGACCCAAGCAATTGGTCCCAACCAGATATCTTTGACCCAGAGCGCTTCCTGGACCAGAGCGGAATGCTGAATAAAGACTTGACCGGCAACGTGCTCCTCTTCTCCCTGGGCAAGCGGCGGTGCATCGGCGAGGAGCTGTCCAAGATGGAGCTGTTCCTGCTTACAGCTCTCATAGCGCACCAGTGCAACATCACAGCCGACCCCGCAGTGCCGGTGAAACTGGGCTACAACTATGGTCTGACTCTGAAGCCTCACGCTTTCTCTGTAGCCGTGTCTGTGCGCGATGATATGAAGTTGCTGGAAGCAGATACCAGTCAGCCCTCATCAGACTCACAAACAAAAGAATAAATTAGATTCAAACTATATGGCACTAAAAGACATGAAGGCAGAGGAAAACGTAGAAACTTTAGCTTTTGTTTGAGGCTGAGCACCATATTTAATATCTGGAAATCTCAGGCCACTGCTTTTGCTTTTTGATCCCATATACACCATTTAAAATATTTCATGTTCCAGAGTCGAGGCTGATTTAACAGCCTTTGATTACCGACTTATTCTAATCAGGGCCAGAAAGAAACAGCCTTGGTATCCAAATCAAAGAAGACGTACATCTTGTAGACGCCATCTCACCTGGATCAATCTCACATCTAACTTCAAAAACAGTCTCACATGCCAGCCAGCAATTAGGCACGCTCCTTTGATTCATCAGATTAGAGGACTGCAGCACATCGCCAGCTGTGAACGGGACTTTCAAAGCAAGCCACACTGCGATTACCTGAGTTCCAATTTACTGAAAAGCAGAAAGTTAAAGCTGTCGGTTATTTTTTTAATTGTTTTTTTGCTGTTCTTTTTTGCTGTCAGTTAAAAGAAAACCAAAAAAAAAAAACCCAACAAAAAACAAAATCAGATTTTCAGGAAGCTCTTAAATTCCCTTTCTCTCTGTATTCTTTGTGTTTGTGTTTATTTTCCTAATTAGGGCTCCAAACCCTTTCCAGTGCAATATCGAACTTGTAAAAGCAAAAATATGTGACATTTGAAGGTAAGCACTAAAGAGTGGAGCTAATCCGTTTTTGTGTGATGAAACAGAAAGTGCCAAGGTCAGACATCTTGCCAATAAATAAGCTAATAGCGGACCCTAAAGCTTCATATCTGCTAATAATAAATATTTGACTAACACATAGTTGTTGTTTTTTTAATATAAGGTATATATGTGTAGATACTCAGGAATAAGGCTGATAAAAGCCAAATAGTATCTTTTAAATGCTAATCTGATACATCTATATTCTGAAACCTGTCGTAGATGCTGTTTTAAAGGACGAGGCAACAAGGAGTACCCCGAGCAGACATGCTGAAGGGAACACTTGTCTCCTCTTGCTGTCCAGCTCATGTATGAGAAAGTTGATAAAGCTAATATTAGATCAGTGTTGAATTAGGGATTTACTTCTCCTTTTGTTTAAATTTCAGTAATGCCGAACCAGTTATGTCCTCTTTTGATTTCCACACTCATGTTGCCAGTAACCAAATTTCTTTTACCTTTTACTTTTTAAAAAAAATCCTATTTTCTGTTACAGAAATGCTGTTGAAATTGGCTTTGAAACAATAAAAACACTTTGTTAATGTTGTTTATAGACTCATCTAATTGCTGTGTGAGCGTTGGAGACTAATAGACTGACTGTAAGGTCTTGGATTTGAGCATTTGTTGGCTTGCTGCTGATACATTTGAATGAAATTCTGGCTAAAAAACCAACCGATTTTAGGTGTTAACACATTTACAGCAGGCGGAAAAGCACGATGTCTGTGGACTTGTTCCACTGATGCTGTAATTCACTTGATGAGTTTAGAAAAGTAGGTTTCAAAAGTGGTTTTGAAGATTAAAGCCGAAAGCATGACGAAAGTCAAGAAATACCTCAAATCCAACAATTCACATTACCTTTACCTCAAATGCGTCTTTTATAGAAATATATACATTTGTGTACATTTTTGACACAAACAAGACATTAACTCTGCTTAATGTAACAATACAGTGCTTTATGCTTCTGAGTACACAATGCTGCAGCTGTGATGTTATCTTGAGTGTTTCTTTAGTCTGTAATGAGATTGTACAGTAGTATAATAAAAAGATTTCTTTTTGTTTTTCACATTTGTAGTTGGCTTTGTTGTAATCAGCTTAAAGGGAGAAATGGTTACATTTAAAAATCTGTATTTAACGCTCATAAATCCGATCTGATTAATAAATCACTCTGAATGTGAAGGACCCTTCGCCGGGTATCATGTCAGGTGGGAACAAAGGAGAAGTGTTGGCGAGGTGCCTTTCCCTTCTCAGCATTTTATCTCACTCTGTCAGAACATCCTGTTCTTGATCAGCTGGATGATTATAGAAAACTAGCCAGTGCATGGCCAGTTCAGACAGTAGTTGATTACTGATACGGCGTTCTCCACGCAACCCTTTGTCCATTCCTAATAATACAAAGTGAAATCTGAAGACTAAATAGTGCCAGTGAAGTCATGTGTGGCAATGCTCCAAGCATAATCTTTATGAATGGGAAGGAAAACATTGGGCTTTCTTCAGCTGACAGATGATCAAATATAAATGAGTTAAAAAAGAGCAAAGAAGCTGACAATATTGTGGTTGATGCACCAAGTGCAGCTGCACAGCAACTTCAGGTATAACTGCAGGGACGGGACAAAAGCAGTAACCCCCTGAAGGCTGATATCGTCTGTCGCCTTGCATTTCAGGAAGCTGCAGAAGGAAGCAAATATTCTTCTGTACAGTAACAGAGTGAAACATACAGACAAAGTGCATGCTGACTGAATGAAGGTGACGAGAAATGTCATGCCTTGCACAGATGGGCACGTGCTCTATACAAGCTTGGTGTGCACAAACCATAATAAGAAGGGCTGTGGTGGTTTTATCCTGCTAAGAAATTCAAAATATTGCAAGAAGTGGCGCTAAGACGCATCCTATGTCATTACAGCTTAGACCTGTCAAGGCTGCATTAACAAGATTAGCATGAAAGCTTGTATCCTTCATTGGCTGAAGATAAAGCACGTACACATGCGGCCCATTCACAGAAGATCCATCTGCTGTTGACTGCAAGTTGTGTAACTTAGACATAGCTGAGCTTAGATTGTGAATGGAGGGATATACGGAGATCTGAATGAATGTGAGTGAGATTAAAACAGATGTGGTATTCAGACAGAAGGCAGGCAAACTGTTCAAGCCTGCTGCTAGGAATGGTGTGATATAACTGTAATGACACTGCATGGTTAAGTGAAAATGATCTTAACCGAGCAAGTTATCACCAGGCTGTGAGCAGCAGGGGTCAAAACCTTCATAAAAGGGTTAAGTTGAGATCAAGACAAGATCAGATTGGTCAAGATATAAAGACACGAACAGAGATCAATAGGAAGTATGAAAACAATTTTGACAATTTTGAAGAAGGTGATACCTGCAGTGTTACATAAATGAGCTCTGAAGTACCTGGGCCTATAACAGGGTTAAAAGAATAGCTTTTTTTGCTCTTAAATCTGTCCATGAAATATAAGGTTGCCAGCAACAGACCTGTGTCTTGCCTTCTGCAAACAGTGTGATTATCTAACTTACTCTAAGTTAGTTTGACTCTCTAATCAACTTCAAAATGGCATAGGTACCATTTAATGAAGATAATGAAGAGTTGGAAATGTCATACAATCACTCTGGGACTGAATGATTAAACGGACCATGTAGCTCATAACCGACAGAGGAAACATAGAAGCACCACATGAACTGTATGACATTTGTAGCTAAAATCTTTTTAGCTCTTTATAAATACATCCAGGATTCAATAGCTTGCAGAACCACCTTTAGCAGCAAAGACTTAACTAATTGTTTTCAGTCCCTCTCTATCAGTTTCTCACATAGTTGTGGTGGAATTTTGGCCCACTCTTCTTCACAGTGTTGTTTCAGTTCATCGAGGCTCGCGGGCATATTCGTTTATACGCAGCTCTCGTAAACTCTTTCGTCCAAGCTTCAGTTGTCAACAGATGGCCTCACATTTCATTCTAGCATACGTTGGTATACACAGGAGTTCATGATTGACTCCTGTGGCTGCAAAACAAGCCTGAATCTCCAGCCAACCACCACCGTGCTTGACAGTTGGTATGAGGTGTTTGTCTGAATGTGCTGTGTTTAGTTTTTGCCAAATGTGGTGCTGTGCATTATGGCCAAATATCTCCACTTTGTTTTCATCTGCCCAAAGGGCATTGCTCCAGAAATCTGGTAGTTTGTTAGGACACAATTTTTAAACCTAAACCATGCTGCTTCTGGCAGGCTTCCCAAACAAGTCTGTAGACCACAGGTGTCGAACTCCAGGCCTCGAGGGCCGGTGTCCTGCAGGTTTTAGATGTGTCCTTGATCCAACACAGCTGATTTAAATGGCTAAATGACCTCCTCAACATGTCTTGAAGTTCTGCAGAAGCCTGGTAATGAACTAATTATTTGATTCAGGTGTGTTGACCCAGGGTGTTATCTAAAACCTGCAGGACACCGGCCCTCGAGGCCTGGAGTTCGACACCCCTGCTAGACTCTGAGATGCACATCTAAGGTTTGAACCTGCAGTGAATTTGCTGAGACGTGCACTCCTGGAAAGATTGTGAAATTGTGTTAACACACCAAACGTCCCAGATCAGCAAAAATATTAACACAACTGTTGTTTTTATAGAGGTGCTCTCTCTTGATGATGATCAGTTATTTAAGTGCACTGGATTATCAGCGACTGGCTGCCAATTTCCCTTTTAATTCCCATGGAAGCAACAACAGGATGTACCTTGTTTTGCCGTAGGACTGCAAACAGTTCTGTCAAGGTTTTATTTTTCATGACTGAACAAATAGATAGTAAATTATCCTTTGAACAATAAGTTGAGCACCAGATAAATAATTTCTGTCCATAAAAATTTGTTTGGACAAACTTGAATCTTGTGGGACGACAGAGGATCAGCAGAAAACAGCTAGCCTAGCTAAGCTTGGTCACGTGTTCAAACTCACTTGTACAACTTTTTTCCTGTAAAGAAAAAAAAAAAAGACTGTTTTAACCCCCTCCAAAAAAGCATGTACCCTGTAAAAGTCTAGAATTAGCTGTGGCTTGTGCCTCTTTTGCACTTATTTACATTTCAGTCATAGAAAAAAACATCAGTTTCTCTAAAGGAAAATAAACCAGCAATAAACTCTGAAGAAAACTTTATCCTATTTGACTCTCTGACTCCTCAAACCTTCTAAATGCAACACCCTGTCTGCAAAACGATTAAAAAAAATATTTAACTAGTTTGTTAAACTGCACATCGGTTTTACGATCAAAAACATAAATGACAGCCCGTCAGTTTCCTGGATAACAAACAGGTGATAAATCTGTTATGCAACAATGGACAGCTAGTGTGTGCGCACACATCCAGACCAACGTGTAAGTGATTTCTGCAGCTGTCTCAACTCAGACTTTTGATTAAAGAGCACAGGAGGCTCATAAAATCAGCCAGGAAAGGTGAAGTTTTCATTCCTGTATAAACAAACACCTGTACTCACTTGGGAGGCACCCTTTTAAAATGGCTCTACTGCGGATAAAAAAAAAGAGAGAAGTTGAAACATGACTAGGCGGGTGGGAAGTTAGCCTGAATGTGATCCAGTAACAAACTCCGAATTGCCCTGGCACAAAATGTACAGTCTGGGAGAATGCTCGGCAATCATGTAGGCTCCAGCAGGAGCTTGTTACACTCTGTTGATTCTGGATTAAGATCAATTTAGAGTATAAGAAAAAAGAAAAAAACAAAACAAATAAATCACTGTATAACTTAATTATAAGTTACAGCTTACATAACTTTACTCCTCAGCAATAAAACCTCAAAAAACATAAACAAGACAGACAAGCTGGCAAATTTGATCAGGATTGCACAGATTTAATTGTAGATTCCAGTACCATCAATCATTAAACACACACTGTCTAAAATACAGCACAAGTATAATGCATAATCTCCATCCGATGCGATACAACCTTGAGGAACTCGTTATGGCATTAGAAAAAAAAGAAAAACATTCGTAGTGTTGGTAGAAAAATCCATAAAGCGACAAATCAAAATAATTCATTTTGAACGTAGACTTAAAAAATACAATGAAATAAAAAATAAAAGCCCTAAACTAATTTCCAGTATCAACAGCACCGACGTTTTCAATCAATATGCATGTTTTTCTTCACTGAGCGGAGATAATAATAAAAAAAAAAAAAACAGCTGAGAATATGTAAAAGAGTAATAAAAGAAAACATTCAAACTTCGTTTCAATCTGATTGGGTCACATTTTAGTGGCATTACGCAACCAGGAATTCACCGCTGTGTGACGATAAAGCAACAAGTCTGCAACCTGGCGTTATTGATCGGTTTTAACAGACAGTCCTGTTGTTTTTGTTGTTGTTGATTTTGTGTTTTTGATGGCAAAAAAACCAAAAAAAAACACAAAACACAAAACATGCCCTCAGATTTCCTGTCAGTGACTCTTTTTACATGAACACCAGATTCATTTGTTTTTTTAAGTTTTGTTCAATCCTCGAATCCCAATAGTCAGATTTGGTTTTCCATATTAACTGAAACATATTCATTTCACTGTAACCAGTACAATAAGGTGTACTATATATGCAGTATAATGACATCTCTCTATATACATCAAACACCTTTTTACCTCGGTTTCCTGATTCATGTGGTACATGTTACATAGCTCCCCCCCCCAAAAAAAATTCTGTCTCAGAAAAATTCCTAATATGTTTCAAACCAATCACGTGTGAGTGCATCAGAGCTCAATTTAAAAGGTTAAAAAAATGAAAGCGTGGAAAATCAAATGTTCTTGGTGACCTATAAGAGGAGGAAACCTTCCAGGAATAGGAACTCTGGAGTAAAAGGCGCTTCTGTTCAAAAAGAACCTGTTGTGTTCCTGTACAGGTGCTCTTTGAATCTATTAAGAGGAAGTCACTGACATCATTTATGGTGTCATTTTTTCCATGATCTGGCAAACATGCAAAAGGGCACATTAAATATAGGACTTCAGGTGTGTGGTGTACACACAGAACGTACTACTGTCCAATACTACACTTCATTTGGTGGTTCTGCTGTCACAGAAACTGAGGAGCAGGAGGTAAACGAGTTCGAGTCATGATCAGAGAATATATCTGTGAGAAAATCATCTCGTAAAGTCTGCATGTGAATGTTAAAAGAGACTATTATTGCTGGTTTGTATCGGGAGGGTGGTGGTGGCCGTTCAGTGGTCACGGCAATGCAAAATGTTTGCGTGCGTCATTGTCTGATCTGATAGGACGGAACAACAAATCCTGTTTGTCACTTTCCCAAAAGGCTACAGGTCTGTGTTATCAACCTGAGACACACTGGAATTAAGTTTCCTATCAGAGCAATCAGACCTCAGAGAATGTCTGCTACGCACTGCTATAAACTGAAGAAAACTAGTTTAGCTCACTCATTTAGCTGGAATCCTTTATGATGATTGGTTTCTACTTTTAAAAATATCATAATACAAATATGACTGGAAAGGTACAACAGATGATCTGGATGCGGTAGCCTTTTGCACCCACGGGCGCTATCTACACTCACAGAGTGAAAAAACACGATGGTCTATCACATGCAGCTGCAGTACTCGCAAACTGATTCCCAAAAACCTTTCCTCTGCTGTCACACTCCAAGTGCTGGGCACAGGAAACTCAGCTCCTTTTGTGCCTCTTCATTCTGAAGGAAAAACACATGATACCAAATAAGTAACATTTTAATTTGCATATTACAGCAGGCTATGATGCGTTTTTGCTAGCTGGATTAGATGAGGCAAAAACGAACAGATCTGAATACAGACGGTCCTGAAGCGTACCTCTTTGGATTCAGCACTCATTGAACAAGCAGCTTGACACATCTTCTTAGCCTTTTCGCACTGGCCCAAGTCTTTGTAGCACTACCAAAGAAAAGACCCAGAACTGTGAAACGACTGTTTTGTAGCGTCCTGTAAAACGGTTTATATTTCACAATCCAATCTCAAACTTATATGTCCAGTACTAACCTTAGCCAGAAACACATAGTTGAGTTTAGAATAAGCTGGATGGAGCTCCTCAACCTGGTTAAAAACACAGACAAGAAAAGTTTCACAAGACTTAGTTAGACATAGTTTTCCAACAACTGCAAAAGACGCTAACATTTGTAGCTAAGGCTAAAGGCTAAAAGCTAAGGTGCAGGTGCAAAAAACCCCCCAACAAATAAATAAAAAATAGAAAAGAGGTTAGAGGCAGCACCAAAAGGAATTCAATCCCCAAAGACACCACATGAGCCCATGTCCAATTTCAGAGAAGAAATAAAATACTTTTAAAACCTGTTACAACAGTTTTGACCTCTTCAGTCTTTTCCCCATTAGCTAACCAGAGCTAGTAATTGATGAGAAGTCCCAAGAACAAACGATGGCTCAGAAAACCATCATGTCTACTTTGAAAGAAACAAACAACAAATAAACACATGCTGGAGTCATAAATGAGGCACCACAATTAGAGTCCACAAAATAAATGTCCATCTTTTATATACAGTTTATAGACTAGGTCAAAAACATTCAGATCACAGTCTGGACCTACACCAGAACTATTACTAGATTTTGACAGACCAGATTTAACCTTCTATTTTAATCTGTGCAGCCTTTTCTTTTTTTTGTTTCTTATGGTAGCTAACGTATGTACACGTGTGATATCCAGCCAATCAAATCCTTTATTCAGCATATAAAAACAGAAAATCCCACAAGACAGCCAGCTGTTGACTACATACAGACACTGATACAGATATAGTGATATACTGTTAAGCTACTTCAAAATATGTTGCATTGCATTAAAATGTATGCAATGCAACACAATGCAAGTTTGTTCAGTTGAGTTGAGGCGCTCCAACTCAATACTTAGACAAAAGCAGACATATCAACAAATTCCTCTGAAGTGAGTGTGAAGCTATTCACACAGACAGAATCACTGTCTAAAAACGATAAAAGCCATGCTGTCACGACTGGCATTCACGTCTGTAATAACAGTTGCTGTTACTAACTGAAGCGTGTGCTTTTGGACTACACATGAATATTTCGATTTCACAGAGCTTGCTTTCATTCTGAGAATCTGATCTTCACACAGAAGGAGTAACAAGTTTTGTCTGCAGCATTAAATATGTCAAGAATGGAGCCGCATCTCTAGACTAAGCTCTAGCAAGGCTGGGGAGGTGTATAATGTCTTAGTTAAAGCTTCTCCAGGTCACTGGTGACATGTTGTAACAGTGACCACCTGAATCAAGCTTATGGTCTCGAAGACATGAAGATGAGGCATGCATAGGAATATTGGCCAAAAGCAAAAGTAATTTCTCCCACTACATAAACATTTCCAATGTAGGAACAGAGATTAAGCCTTTCTAAATACAGAGGGTTTGGGCTTTAAAAACAGGGAACAGATGCAACCTGCAGGCAAATTGCAATGTAGCACAAGATAAACAGGGGTGTGATTTACGTGTTTCATAACTGAGGTCAGAACAAGCATTCAGTTAAAAAGTACAAAAACATAAACCACTGAATAAGAAATGAGTCTCACTTCTTGGTTTGAGGAAATAGACTGAATATTACATATAATCAAATCATGCCTGCTTTATGCACTTTAGTCCAATGTGCTTAACTTTCCTGTTAAACTTTAAACCTCAGATAGCTACGCCCATCATTTGTGCTCAGAAATGATTGCTCTTATTTGTACAGCTCATCGTGTTTCACCCCACTCTCTGACTTTGCCTCAAACACTTTATTCAGATGTGGACAGCACATTGCTTCAAGTATAATCCATTGGTTAAAAATAAGATATATATGTAAATAAAGCATTACATCGCAGAATAGCTTAAGAAACAAAACGCCAGTACCTTAAGGAAATTCTTCAGTGCGTCTTCAACTGTCGCGCTTGGCGGTTCTCCAAACAGAGTTGAAGCAACTTTCCTCTCAATCCACGATAACTGAGACACCTGAAAACAAACATCACCAATCAGAAGAAAATTGGCCACCTTAGTTTAACATTAATGGATGAGAGGGGTAATGCTACAGTCACACCAGGCAAAACAGTGGGATAGAGATGACGGCACGATCGGATTTACTGTGACTGTGAAGTGATTTTGAAGTGTCATCGCTGCTTCAGAGTCAGTTGCCATCTTCAAAGGCATCAAGTCAGTGATGAAATGGTAACAAGTTGGAGTCAGTCTAATTTCAGAAGTAATCTTGGCATGGAATCCGTTTACGATACGACGATTAAATGTGATAAACTGGCAAATCTTTGCCACTATTCTAACTACTCATCTGCATAATGTCTCTTTGCAATAGGGGACTGAACTCTTGTTGCTAGCATGTTGTATTCTAGTTATATTTCTAAGTAAAAGCAGGGTTTCTGTGGGCCGCTCTCATTTTGCAGCAACTGCGTCACTATTTGCGGAGGAATTTCTGAAGTTCTGTTTCACACCTATCAGGTTCAGACTAAACTGAGATGGAAAAAGTATTTTCCCCTTTGTGATTTCTTATTTTTTTTCCCACATTTTCACACTTAAATGTTTCAGCTCATCAATCTTTGTCTGATTCTAAAAATTTAATGTGAAAATCTTCGCAAGAAATGCAAAAAATTTCCATCCAGTTTTGACTTGTGTGACTGAGCCATAAAAAGCAGTGCATCACTGCCCCTTGTAGCTAATATTTATAAGCCTATTTTCTGACAGTGAATGAAAATTAAAGAACTGTTGTGAATAACAAAGACAATTAAACTTTCACATTTCTTTCCCTGAAACAAAGCCCCTGAACACATCCTCTGATTTTTGACATAAAAAACAAACAAATAAGCACAACCCCCCAAAGAATTAGGTCTAGGTGCAAACTGCTAAAGAACACTTAGTAACATAAGTATATATGTGTACATTTGAGCCAATATGTATAACTTCGACCCTATGTGGATCATAGAAATCCAGAATAAACTCAAACTTGCGCACACAATTCTTAATTTTTAGAGTGATTGAAATCGAATGTTGTACAATCTAGAGAAAGAACAGTTCTAAGAAATCATTAAAAGCCCAAAATGACCCTGACATTCATGCCCGTGATGATTGCATATAAACGTATGACCACAGCTGTATTGCTGCCATCTCTTGAGCTGTTTAGGCAATGTTGATGTTCAGCATGTGACACCCAAAACACCCTAGATAATGTATAAAACAGCAGCATCTCAGACCAAAACAAATGGTCTCATTTGACTCTGATATATACAAAATGTAATAGAAATGACATCTCTGAACAAATATGAAGAAATGTAACAGTTAAAACAGACATTAAAATAATCTGCACACATTTCCCTGCATGACTGGTTACATATCATTTTTCAGAACTCTTACAGCCAATTTCCTGTTATTTTAACAGTATTTCCATGACAACGGGCACCCCTGTCCACTTCTGCTTTGCTACTGACACCTTTTGAAGAAGAATGGCACTAGCCAGCAGAAGCTCGGGCCAAACATGTAATATTTTTGCCTCACAGAGTTATCAGAGCCGTATCTAACTCCAGGTGTAGAAATGCTCTGGCATCATCAGGACATTTCAAACAGAGATGCTGGCTGAATGTGAACAGTAGGTCATTGTTTAACATGAATGCCCCGTAGACAGCCCGTAAAATACAACCCCTGAACATATCAGGTGTTATGAGCAGCTCATAAAACAACAGGAACCGTCAAAAGCAGAACGTCTGGAAATTTCCATCTAAACAACAGCAATTCATCATGTTACGTGCATTTCTGAAAAGACTAGACAGTTACAGAAACAATCACGTGCTGCATCCTAAATGACTGCAGCTACTGAGCGAACACGAGCCAAACAGAAACAGGATGAAATTATCTCCCTGGTACAATATGATTTAAAGCTAACAATGGATGGTGTTAACCTCCCATAGCGCTCTGTGTGAATATCGCAGAGGGAAAAACAAACCTCGAGGAAACCTAAACAGTGGAAATGAATGAGGGGAAACTGTGGGTGGGTTAGCATAGGGAGGTGGGAGGCCACGCAGACATGCTAGCCTTCATAAATGTACAGTGTGTTGAGCAGAGATAGAGATGTGTTGCATTGGTCACATACAGCGTAGCACCAGCGACCCAGAAGGTAGTAGGACAGCGGATCCTGCGGCTTCAGCTCAATGGCTTTATCCAGATGATCCTGAGAAGAGAAGCAGACAGACAGAGAGAAGATTTTCACTGTTGATTCATAGCACAGCTGCACCGCCTTCTGTTCTGACCTGATCTGTCCTGCTTCACCAACCCACAAGTATTTCACAAACACCTCTCACACACGCGATCTAGTCGAGCTACCGCACACTCCTGGCTGTCACGCACCCTCCCTCGTTCTTTCCATTCTTCTTCTGTTGTTTTTTTTTTTTTTTTTAATATCTTCCCTCTCCAGGGCTCTATCTCTCGCTTTCACCTGTCAAAGAGTTTTGAGGACAAACACTGTTTGCTGGAGGCTGCTGACAGAAGATAAAATGCTACGTGCTGCTGTTCCACACTCCAGCTGATGCAACTTAATGACTGTAGGAGGGTCTTATTGGCTTAAATTGTGCAAATGACCATTCCTCTTCAGCCTAAGCACATGGAGAATGCAATGCCTAATATGCAAACATAGATGTATAATGCAATGTTTGCATTATATTATTATTTGACCATTGCAAGAATTTGCAAGGTCAAAACTAGCTCTCCGTTCGCATGCCTTACCTTAAAGACGTATCCGTTCTTTATCTTGTTTTGGATGGTGTCATATTCGGCCATAATTCCACACATGATGGCATACCTGTGGGGAGACACGGCTATTAGAGGTTCAGGCCATCCTACTCTTAAACAAGCTACGTGAAGAGAAAAACCCCCCAAATAACCTGAACCTTAAACAAACAAATCGTACCAAACAGCAAATTAATATTTAATGTTTTCAAGCCTATATGGCACCAAATTTGTTGTGTGCAATAAAAACCTTTAATTTCTGGAAACATGAAAGTTCATGAAGTGCTTCCAGATCATCCAACACTCAGACCCAAAAACTTGAGGTGGTGCTGAAATAAGTTTTACGAATTTTTATTTTTAGTAATTATATTCCGTATTTGTTTTTACTGCATAAACCATCCATGCAACTGGGACATTTGTCATTGCTATTGGGACACACCACTGTGCTATAACACTGTAACTTGAGCCTTGGATCTCTGTGTGAAGCTTGCACAGTGCAAAAGTGTCCAGATATAATACATATGATAGTATATATGATATTTTGGTGCTTCTTCAGGCATAGTACAAGTTTTGAACAACCGAGGGGCCATGGCTAAATTCAGGTGTAAAATGTAGTTATTGTTGTAAAGGTTGTGTGGTTTATTTGTAGCAAAACTCAGTTTTTATCTATATTTCTTACTAGATTGAAAGGAAACTAGCCTTAAAAGGAAAACCTAACCTCTAACATCTTTAGCTTTTCACACAATTTGGATTTTAAGCAAAACAATGGCAGCATCAGGCAGTCTCGGTTCCCCGGTTCTGACAAAACACAAGTTAAACAATGATATTTTGCGGGAGACGGTGAGAAGCACAGAGATGGTCAGCAGCACCTCACAGTCACACCACCTTTTCTTTGGGTCACTAACAACCGAAGGGCCTCCAAAAAAACCCCACCATACTCAGTGGTCTGTGGAAAGACTCGTCATTAGACAGCACCAGCAAAGATAATCTGCTCCACCTTATTCCCCCGCTCTCTAATTAATACGCTGGCCTTGGACCAGTGGGCAGGTGGAAGCGAAACAAAGGGCGATTTCAGCTTTGGGATCTGTAAGTCAGCATGACGCCGAGGGTTCGGAGAGGAGAGGAGTGAGCTGATCAAAGCCTTTTCACTGCACGGCTGCTTTAATCCTGCTGGTACTCTGTCAAACACCACCGAGCAACATAAACACCTTGTTATATGAAGGATCAGTGTGTACAAAGGTCATCTGACAGCATCGCCTGACACGGTGGCGGTGATGGGAGATGGAATCTACAACTGTACGTGTGTACTACGGTGTCTGGTATGTGTGAGTAGATTTTTTTATCACAGTATATTGAAATGATGGGGGCTATGAAGAAAACTGCAGAGTCTACTACACGATTAGCAGGTAATTACTAAATTAAGATCATGACAGCAGAAAGATTAATCTTATGAGCAAACGAGGAGATTTCATTCTGCTGAGAATGTTCAAACTATTATCTGATCAGTATCTGATGAAAATAAATTCACAATCATTGTGGTTAAGGTTGGATGAAACATCATAAAAACATGAATCTTCACACGAACAGCTCACACTTACTGGAAAATTGTCAGAGATGAGACACGTGTTAATCACATCACTTTTAAATGCTTTAAATTGGCCAAACACGGGCAGATGTAACTTTAAACAAAAAAGGATGTGTTTATTTTTCTTAAGTGGAGCAGGGTGTGCCCATGCGGCCACTGGTTGGCGCTTGATGAGTGGAGCGCTCTGCAACATCAGAGGAGCAGAGATGCTATCTGTCTGCAGTTGTGCTGCCTGGCTTCCAATGAAAACACACAGCTGGATGTAAATGCTTTGAGCAAATCTTTGACTGGCAACTAAATATCTGCAGATAGGAAACCAAGCCACGACACAGTTGGTTTGCACATGACCGTTTCATTTAAAAAAAAAAATGTAAATTGGTAGTTACAAGCTGCTCACAGTATTTAATGGTTCAGTATTAGCAATTACAGCAAAGTGAAAAGTCACGGCAAACGTTTTTCTTTGGACATTGGCTGCTTTTATAGTCACTTTCAGTCCGCTCCTTATAACTGACCATTTTCAGAGGAATGTTTCAGGCACAAATAAGGGATACACCAGTGTTGAGTATACAGATAACTTAGCAAAGAACAATTTTAAATAGCATCATTAGGCACTTTTTTTCTATCATCCTGTTGCAAAAACACTTCATTTGTTCCAATTCCTTTAGCTGATCATCTATAAAAAAAAAATGCCAAAGAGTTTAACAGGCTTAGAATATTTATTTTACACCATTAAGATGATTCCCAAAGAGGAATTACCTGAAAACTAAAAAGTAACTCAAAATCATGTCCTTAAGAACTGGGAGAAAATCCTGACACAGGGCCTGAGAGAGCCATGTGACCCTTCATTTTATCCATCTGCTGTTGACTGAAGCTGTATCAATAAAGGTCTCAGAGGAGAAGGAGCAATCAAAGAGTGGTTCTTAAGGAAAGGAAACACGGAGCAAAGGTTGAACGATGGTTAACCAAACAAGAACTTGTATTAAAATCAGTTGCAACATGTGTTATGGAGTGATGAATCCAAATTTGAAGTTTTTGGTTCAAATTGTAATCAGAATGGATGGAGATGGTCAGTGGAGAGGTACAACAGTGGGTATTTACAGCTCGAAAACATAGTGGAGGCTCTGGCATAGACTAAATTACTGACAAATTTTCATCCACAATGCAATACCATCTAGAAAGCATTTGATTGCTTAATTTTTCAGCATGACAATGATCCAAAACAGAACAAAAAGTACACCAACAACAAAGAGCTTTGAATGTCCTGCAAGAAGTATGGAGAACTATTCCTGACAATGACAAGACAAGTACTAAAAAATAAAGGGGTGTGTGTGTGCTATGTGTGTAGATCACTTACAGCTGTTCTATCTGGGTTTTTAATCAAAATACACCATCCAGCTATAAGAAAATCTGCTTTTCTACAATTATACTTTTAAATTTTGCAGTTTTGAGTGGATGGCCTAAAGCATTTAAGACCCTCACAGGATGAGGCTGTAGGGGTAAGCACTTTGTAAAAAAATTAGAAATAAAATATCATTGCTTCAGCATCTTAACATGAGGATTAGCTGCTTTCTTTTTTGTTATCCAATCTCTAAATCAAATTTTGCTATGATTAAACTATAAAGGAATGTTTTGACATTGTGGCAGCAATTTTTGAAATACTTTTCGACATTAAGTCCAATCAGCTCTAATGACGTGCATGCATTATGCACGTGTTGCAATATGCTGATGTGATTAAATGCAATAAATCTAGACAGTAACGACACGAGGAGACCAACTACAACAGAAAACCAAAGAAGAGCAACTAAGATCAATTATTTCCCAGGTGACAGCTGTGGGAAAGATTGCTCAACATTCAGATTACCACAAAGGCATATTTTAGCCTCCCACTCAATGATTAACACCAACATTCAGCGTGGAGCAATTCAAACAGTGTTTACTAACACACACATTCCCCAAGAATAGAATTGGTAGAGTAGCTAATTATTGGACCATTATCGGACCAGCAGCTGGACTGTGGGAAGTAAGCAGATGTCTGTCTGTGTTAGAATCTGCAAACACCATACAGGAGATCAAGTGTGGCATTTTGGGGGTTTATTGTCACTCTGTGAAAGCAGGATTGAAATGCACCAGATCCTCAGTGGAGTGTGGGCAGAGGGTAAGTGGAGGGAGTGTATAAGGAAATTAGATGCGAAGGTGTACAAAGGTGCGTTTGCCCTCAGGGCCTACCTGCTGTTGTTTATCCTTTCATTTTTACTGATAGTTGAAATTCTATCTCATATTTGAGTCTCTAAGGCAAGAAAAGAAAAAGGAATCGGGAAAGAGTACAATAACAGGAGCACAGAGCTCTTAATTGTGCAAGGTCAGCCCACGTTGTTAACAGACTCAATGACATCACAGACTATACTTGGCAAAAAGCCCCAAGTCTCAGCTGCACGGAAGAAGCAGCAGATTGACTTTGACCTTTACATCCAAACATACAGAGCTCCTTGAACTTTACACCATCAGGCACCTGTTCAGACTAAAAGCTGTACAGAAACAGGAGGAGAAACTTGAGGAATTTATGCTAACCTGTGTGAGAGTATGCGAGTTTGCTCAAGACAAAATTAGTTGATTTTGTTTTTCTATGCGTGGGAGATGGAATTTATGGCACGATAAGTGTTCCAACGGTGTACAAAGAGGTGTGAAGTTTAAGCAGACACAGGCTTTCCAAGGCTGCTGGGAACGCAGCACAGCGCTGCCACTAATTACGAGGCACGTGTTTAAAATTAGGGTTGTCATTGCAAAGTTCAAAGTTACTCCATCGTCCTGTCCTCCTCTGTCTCCCTGCTTAATCCATGGGTCTTTGTATCATCAGTGAGGCTCTAAAGTCGGGGATTTACTTTGGATCAATGAAAATGCACCTATATACAAAGCCAGAGATACAAGAATGCCATCACGCCTCCCGTCAGTCAGCCTGCAGAGATTACACCAACAGGCTTCACGCTCAATGTCACCAAAGCCCCACACGTATGCGTATGCATTCATCTAATGTCATACACGTGGTCAATACATTAGCCCTGTTTTTCGTAAATAGACACAATGACCAGAGATAGAGCGAGTGATTTGAAAACTGAAACCTGGAAGAGGAGAAACTGAAGTATTAAGAGTTGACTGACAGACATAAAATTAATTTTAGCAGCTCACAGTGTGGAGTACACTGGTGGCATGCAGGGGGTAGAGGTGCTCTTTGAATAAGTTAAGTGCCTCTATACACATCCAACTTCAATAGAGTTCTTATTCACCTTCTACTCAAAGAGACTCGGTGCATGACATAGTGGGAAAGTATGTGTAATCTCTCCTAAGAGTGACCACTGTTACTTCATCACTTAAAGCCTTAAACAACCATAAAACCCCAAACAGGATGTGTTTTGTTCTTGTATGAGGTCCTACTGTCTCCAAACTATTTATTATTTTTTAATAATAGTTTTAAATTAGGAAGTCATTTTTTTGTTTTTAGTATAATCCTTGTTTTTGATGAGTAGGTGTAATGATGACATCATCAAACGTTCTTGATTTCTTTTTTAAAACAGAATGTTGTTTCTTAATTTTTTAACAATATTATTAAATTCATTCCAATTTTATTTATATTGTGCCTTATTTATATAGTTGCCTCAAGGTGCTTTTAGAGTATAGCTACTATAGTAAGGTCATAACTTTATTCTACATAACCACATGTAAACATACACATAATGAAGACCCTTTGATCTATAACATGTTACTGACATATTCCTGACTACAATTGCTTATATATCAATATTTGCTAGCAATATACTGTATTTTGTAGCCCTAACAAAATGAAATTAATTAATTGTGCTCAATTCCGGTTCTGTATTTTTTCATTCTTGGCCATAGTGCTGCTCCTTAAATCATCCACAGCTTGAAACAAACTGTCATGGCTCACTTCCCCTTCCTTCAGCAGACATTGTTGATACATTGATCATTTGTCATTTCATTACTGTCAGTTTCACTGCTTTAAAAAAATGAAAACAAAACAGAAACACAAAACAGTGCTTCACTGAAACTATGAACCAAGCTGAAACAGAAAACTAAGAGTTCAGTAACGTTTTTCTAGTATTTCTGCAGAATATGTCATCTCTTTTAACTCTTGGCACAATCAGTCAGTCCATCATTAAAAGGCAGACCAAGCTTCCAGGTTGGATTCACTTGTCATGCCGTTTGTACCAGGTAACAAAAATCGGGAGTTTCCCAAGAATAAGAAGAAATACTGAAGCACGCCAGCAGGTGTGACATCATTTAAAGTGGGTGTCACTGACAACAGTAAGGATTTGCTGACCTCATTAAGTGAAACTTTAAACATAACACAGCAAATTGTAATTTGTTTTGCGTTAGATCTATTTTGATCTGGTATCATTCAGAGTATACAGTATTGGCTGGGTGTAATGAATGAAGTAACATAACGGGTGGGGTCCTATAAGGTGTAGTTCTGACTATGGCAGGCCAAACATTTCAAAAGCTTGACCAAAAAAGACAACACCCATCTGTTGAAGATGAGACAACCAGAAGATACGGCTTATTGTCCACGTGTTAGCTGTGCAATGGATTCAGTATGTGTCCAAGTCTTGGTCATGATGGCGACAAGTGCTGAAAAGTAAAAGGCTTGGAAGGGGTTTTTTTGGCAAAAAATATTCAGTTATGTTTTTAAATAGTTTAAATTTGAATATACAAATATTTAATTTGAGCATCTTGACATTTTCCTAAATTCACACAAGAATCCAATAGAAATTTGCAGCAACATTTGCTTTGCATTTACGTTGGAAAATTCTCCTCACGGCAGTCTTAGTTAACTAATAATATGGGCCACGTTGTTGCCGTGCGTACTTTATCTGAAAGGTAAGAATGTCAAATCTTGTCATAAGAAATTGTGTTCCTCCAAGTGACAGTGGGTATTTTCTAAGGCTTTGATGCAAGTGAGAAAGGCTACTTTGGTGTCCATTAAACCTTGATCACGTTTCTCAAAATAATGTCCAATATCATGAGCAGTAAAAGAGTACAGTAAAAGTAACAAAATGAGTCCCTTTCATTGTTTATGTTGTCCGTTTTTAAATTATCTTCAAGTTCCCTACAATAAATGTTATGTAGTAAAGAATACTAGGGATTCAAAACATTTTCTTCCATGATCCAAACTTAATTTCCTGATGGAGAAATCATGTAATTTAGAACTGCTGTCAAGGGGAAAGGCAAAGTCCTTCGAAGTAAAAGCCTGCCAACTAGACAGTTGACTAGTTCATTTCAGTGAGCCACTGGCTTGATGTTTTGGTTAGACTTTTGAATCATTTTACCACTTATAGTAGACCAACCAATTTGTCTCTTTCTAATCATGATGCCCTATTACACTATCTGGGATACTGTTGGCTGCAATAGACACCCCACTGTGAAGCATATGTGGCCTAGAAAAGCCAGGGCAGTTGCACCTTTGACAGAGACGCGGAGTATTTAGAGACATACTTTATGTGATATGCCATGCAAACTGCAGATACAACAGAGCAGGTTTGTTTAGACAGTCCCCCTCACCCAACCTGCTCGACCGTCACTCTGCAAAGGTGACAGGAGTTTACTGGCTGCCATTTATAAATCCACTGCAATTTCAATAACGATTTGGGCTTTCAATTGTCAGTTGTGCCTACACCGTTTATCGCTTTTACATCTTTGACTTCCAGGTAAGTCGCAATCAATCAATTTAAACACCTTAAATGAGGTCACATGGCAGAAAAAGGTCCAACAGGACATTCTTTCACTGGTATGTAAAGTCTATAAGTAGTTTCAGTGGCTGAGCAGAAACTGACTGGCAGCCTGTTTAATCAACATCTGTGAAACTGTGACATGCTAAACAACATTCAGGAAAACAGGTGACAAGTTTTCTCACGGCATCGGTACACTAAGTAAACAGTTACCTCAGACATAAACTTCCTTGCAACACTGCCTGGCACCGTCCCCACTCCCTGCCTCCTCCCTTCTCAAAGTGCAGCTTTACCTACTTTGCTCTGTCCGTTCAACTTAGATGCCGTTTATGCTTGGTTTAAGAATCTTACAAATTCCATCAGTGGATACAGGATTAAGAATTAAGGTTTTTTCTTTTTTTCAAAGCTGTTCCTCTTAATTAGCTAAACAAACACAGCCTTCTTTTTCACCTGCTGTCTCGAGTGCTGCGGTATGTGCATGAGCTAATGCTAATTATTCCCTAACGAACAGAACAAATAGGAATTCTGGTGCAAGCGGGCAGTTTTATGTGAGAGAACTTCGTGTGCGTATACATAAAGTAACCACATAATCTCAAATACACTGGACACTCATTTATGAAATGCAAGTAACTGCAAAAACTTTAAATTAGCCTGCATTAAGGACGAGTTTTAAAAAAAAAAAAGCTGGATAAATGTGCTCGCATTTTATTGTAGCTGTGCGCGTGTGTGTTCCGACGGAATCATAACTGTATCTAGTGCAATTTTTATCTCTCCATTTCAGCCACAGATTCCATCAGTCAAGTTTTGACATGAGCAGTGTTTCAGATGAGGAATGCATTGGGGCCTACAAAAATACAAATGGGATGCACGCCATCAGGCCCACTATGCAGAGCTAATTAAAAGCAAGGGGATTTTTGCCTGAGTCACAGACTGACTGGGGTGGTGTACAAGTAGAGAGGAGGTTTTCCTGATATCCTTTCCTTTAATTTGTCCGGGAATAATCTGTGACTGCCACTTACACTAAGGACCACAAAGGACAAATAATAGTCATTTTGAAAGGTCTGTTAGCATCAGATTCAATAAAGGTATCATTAAATTATGCTGATGTTTTGTGACAAGAACATGTAAAATGAAAATAAATGCCTTGGAGCGACCTGTTCAGCAGCACATCCCTAAGTGCTGAATACGTACAGCTATAAACAACGCATGTACAGCTTGCACTGCTGTGAAGCAACTACCAACCTGCAGAAAAAGTTAACTGTTGCAACTTCTGCAGACACGAGTTACTCCACTATAACCGTCAGTCGAACTGAGCCAAGCTTGTGTTTACATTCCTAAATTGGATGTGATGCTATCAGGTGGATGAGGGGCTGATCCGAACGAAGGAGATGTTTGAGATGTAAGCTACTACTATCTGACAAGCATGCATGCTTTCACTGCATGCGGCAGTGCTCTGCTGAAGGACACAATTTCACACGTATTTTACATATTGCAGGGCTTTCTGGTTGGGTGTAAAGCATAAACCAACAAATGCATATTTAAATTGCTTTTGTCATTTACCCGTGTGAGTTTTCTCTTTTCTTGTTCAAGCTGCACTTAGTAGGCTACCCAAAGGAAATGCCTGAGTCAGACGTTCATCTATTCAAACACAAAGGAACAGGCGCTCTAGGGTAACACGTCACTCAACCCTACCGACACATCTTATCTGGGGAAAGTACCTGCATTTGTGCTTCATTTGGTCTTATAGCATTTAACTTAAAATCAGCTGGATTAGAAATCTGCATAACAGTGATTCTCACATAATGGGACTTAGCTCACATTGAGGCTAAGCCTCATCTCAGACATCCGTCATTGATTAGCTTTGGAAAAATCAGAAAGACTTTATTGAACAGAAGAAAGTTGCATTTAAATGATAACAAGCAGAAGGAAACGGCTCAGACCTACCACTGATGACTTTCAGCACATGTAGGATTAAAGCTCACTGCTTCCTCGCCAACTTTCTTCCCTGAGAGGAAAGAGAAAAAGACAGATAAACGGATAATGATCCTCTGCTGAAACATAAATCTGACAAACACTCTGCAACCTGGACATTCTTGTTCTACGGGACAAAAGAACAGAGACCAGATTAGTACAATCAAGGGGTGTGTTGACTGAGAAAGCACAACAGGATACACATAAATCAAGAAATGTCGATGAGCACTGGATTAAAGCAATAAAACAGAAGTTACATCAAATGCAATCCAGGAAGACAGCTCAGTTTTTAATCCTTCATCACTTGGTGGAATGTGTTTCATTTTGTCCGCTCTATTAATATCTAAATGAATGTTAAACATGATGCTTTGCTACTTCAAAAATTCGAGCCTTTCACACTGTCAAATGCTTTGAGACAGGTGCCTTAGCAGGAAGCACCTGGCTTGCTCTGATTAGAGGTACAATGATGAGAAAGGATTACAGAGAAACAGGTCAATCCAGTCTGAAAAGGAAAACAAATAAAAAAAAAATTAAAAAAAAATTAAAAAAAATCACAAAACAGCCTCTGTTTAGAAAAATAAAACCCACTGTGGTCAAATGTAAACGATTAAGAATAAAGCAAATTAGGTCAAAGAAAAAAGTGTTTGTTATCATTAAGTTAATATGAAAGTATCCTCTTTTTTGAGCGTATCACCTATGTACACAGGACAAAGATAAACATAAAAGGACAACTTTCTGATACAAGTATTGTAAATGCTGCTAGGGTCACCTAATCTTTTTAACACTTTATGTAGGAGATTCATAGGAGACATTTTGTTGTTACATTTTTTTAAATTTATAGATAAAAATACACAAATGTCAGTTTTCATCTGGAACAGCCCAATCGTCAATTGAAAAACTGTCTTTGTTTCATTTAAGTGTACAGTGCCATTAGCTCCACTGAGCCTACACTCACCTGTCACCTCATGGATTACACCTTGCTATTATTGCTGCTTTGTGGCACAGATTCAATAAGGTGCTGGAAACATTCCTGAAATTTTAGTCCACAGTGACACAGCACTATCATACATGACGATGTGAATCTCCTGTTCCAGGAAATCCCAAAGCTACTCTAATGGACTGAGCTCTGGTTACAGTGGAGGGTATTTTAGTACAGTGAACTCTGCCACTTTAGAGAAACCACTGAAATCACTGAGATGACACATTATCCTGCTGAAAGCAGCCATCAGAAGATGCACTTTGGTCATGAAGGGATGGACACGGCCAACAACAATACTCAGATAGGTTGTTGCATCACACCACTGCCAACTACCTGAACGTCTGATACAAAGCAGGATGGATCCAAGTTTTTAATGTTGCTGACACCAAATTCTGACACAGCCAATCATTTTGTCAATCTTCTACTGTGCAGTTCTGGGGAGCCTCTGTCAACTGTAGCCTGACCATTCTCTGTTTTCAGGCCTAAAGATGGCTGTGTGGAACAATCCCAGTAGATCAGTAGTTTCTGAAATACTCCGACCAGCATGTCCTACAACAACAACTATACCACATTCAAAATCACCTTCAGTACTCATTCTGATGCTGAGTTTAAACTTCAGCAGGTTATCTTGATCATGTCTACATTACTAAATGCACTGAGTTACTGATTACCTGATTAGATATCCATGTTAATGGGCATCTGGACAGATGTACCTAAAAGCAGCCATTGAGTTTATTAGAATTAGAACCTAGACTTATTGTAATTAAAAAGATGAGGTACTAGACACCAATGTTTGGGGGTTTACCTTGAATAGAAATTAGAGTAAATGACTAGAATATAACACTATACAAGGATCTTTGCACTGGTCATGGCAGAGGTTCCCAAAACTGTGAAAAGTAAGTTTTCTGTCTGATTGTTGCTATTTGTAGGGGATGGCTGGATCAATAGATTACATCAATTTTACATGACAATATAGAGTGCCTCGAGAAGAATATTGTTGTGACTCAGTGCTGTTTAAAGAACTGAATTTTTCTAGAAGTGCTGCGTAATTAACTTAAGCAATATGTTATTATAGTAAAGATACATGAACGTGTTGCATCCAAGCTAGTATGACAGATAAATACCAATCCAGCCCTCTTAAAATGAAAAGGGCTATGTTTGGTCCAAGCTTGCCAAGCGCTCCTGCCAATTCCCTGACATTGCTTAAAACCACATTTGGATTTGGGTTTTCCAGATGAGACACTGACTTTTGGGGGTAGGCCAGTGTAACAGTCAGATTTATTATAAAATAACATCTCATATCCAGCGTAGAATGCTAGTTAAACGAGGCATGAAACAAGTTTTAGTAAATTACCAGTCTCTGCGTAGGTCTTCTTCTCCTCCAGAGTCAAGCTGATGTCATGGACGTCACAGTAAGCTCGGGTTAGCCGCCAAAGAAATGTTGAGTTTTGTCCAAACTAGAGAAGTACATGAAAGTACACAACTCCATCACACTGTTTTGTATTTATTATGGAGACAAACACGAATTAATGAAATGTATACACACCTCTTCTCTTTGTTCCAAAAGGATATTAAGACTTTCCCGTTTGTCAGAGTCACAGCCCTGATGCAAACGGTCAATCTGCTCAATGAGGAGAGACAACTTGTCCACGGGATGCTCTTGATCCCTCTCTTCTGCATCACTTAGCTCATCCTCCTCTGAGTCTGTCAGCGCAGTCATGTACCTGTAAGTGCAAACAAACGGCAAAAGAATGAGGTGCAGCTTCATTTTGCTGTCAGCATGTGCAATTAAACGTTACTGATGTGGATTAGAAAGCTGTGCTGAACGCGTACATGCGGACCACACTGTCTCCATCCTGCTATCAGCAAGGTGCATACGCTGACCTCAAGAAGAATTAATAAACCGCCCTACATGTGAGGTGAACTCACCCCAGCTGAGGAGCTTTTCAGATCAATCAAAATCCTGTCATCATGAGAATTTTTACAAGCCACTCTGTGCCAGATGCTGATTATAAAGAAGCCCTATTCACTGCCTGTTTATGCAACAAAAAAAAAAAAGCCATCAGGTTTGTTTATATAAGTTGGTCTGTTAATTGTTTAAAAATACTAGCTCTTAAGGAATTCCTAAAGTCTAACTTTAGTCACCTGAAGGCTTTTTCACAAACACAAGGAGACTTGTTTAGCACTGTGAGGCACGCAATGCCTGTGTTAGAAGTTTTATGGTGCCCTTTCAATGGCTGAACACGCACACCGACTCCCTAAGTTAACACTTAAGTAGCAATGGCAGAAAAAAAAAATACCCATATTAAAAAGGCAGGTGAAAATGAAAGACAGACAAAGGTAAAAAATATGAAAGGCTTCTATTAAGTGTTGGCAGTGGCTGCATGTGCGTCATTGGTGGTTAAGAGAATGTTTTGGGCTGTGAGCCATGGTTCTGAAGGGATGTGTCGGAGCGGGCCTCAGACATAAACCCTGTGGACCCAACAGGTGCCTTGTGCTGCAGGGCTGCTTGCCAGCTCCACCCCATAACACACACACACACACCTACAGCCCTGAGTGCAGTGATTACAGGAGTAATATGAGGGCATTTGAACTGCAGAGATTTTCCTTAGCCAAGAAAGCAACTGTTGACAATAAAGTGCCACTACAGTAAAAGTCAAGTGCACAAATCGACTTATACACTGAAATTATGGGAGTTTTTCCCACTTTTCAATCAATTTTACTTCAATGAAAATGCTTTTTAACCCCTATTATCAATATTTTTATATAAACAGTTAATTGCATGATAGTATACACTGTAGGAAAGGTGACCAGCTACCGAGAAATATTACATGACGTGGAGGGGTTTATGTGTCCCAGGGATCCCAGAGGCTATGTTGTCGGGGGGCTTTTTCCCCGTGGTAGGCTCTCCCATGGCAAATTGCTCCTGGGTGAGGGACCAGACAAAGAGTGATTCAAAAACCCCAATGAGTGAAAGATCTAGAGAACATTTCACCCTGCCCGGGATAGGGTTACTGGGGCCCTGCCCTCGAGACACCCAAGGGCGAGTGTCTGGGGACACGCCAGGCGGGATGACTGATTTTGTAATCGTATGATCAGATCTGCGGCCGTATGTTCAAGACACTTGGGTGAAGACAGGTGCCTAAATGTATAGTGAGGGTTACCTTCAACTCTTACCACCATCGACAGCATTCCGAGGGAGAATGGGGACATTGAGTCCGAATAGACCATGTTTAATACCTTCATTGCTCAAGTTGTTCCACTGAGCTGCAGCCACAAGGTGGTTGATGTCTGTCTTGGTGGTACCCTTTGAACCAGATGGTGGGCACTGAGCCAGTTAAACAACTCCTTGGAGGCATCCACCCCAGGGGATGAAGTTTACCCTGAGTTCTTGAAAACTCTGGATGTTGTTGGGCTATCTTGGTCGGCAGGAATGAGAATCAGCACCTCCAAGTCGGAGGCCATGGTCCTCAGCTGGAAAAGGGTGGAGTGCCTACTCCAGGTCAGGGACAAGTTACTGCCCCAAGTGGAAGAGTTTTTCCAATTCAATTCAATTTTATTTATATAGCGCCAAATCACAACAACAGTCGCCTCAAGAGGCTTTATATTGTAAGGTAGACCCTACAATAATACATACAGTAGAGTTTAAGTATCTTGGGGTCCCACCAGGAGGAAGCCACAGGGCAGACCCAGTATATGTTGGAGAAATTATATCTCCCAGCAGGCCTCTGGGAACACCTTGGTGTTACCCCGGACAAGCTGGAGGAAGTGGCCGCAGAGAGGGAGGTCTGGGCCCAGATAAGTGAACGAAAACGGATGGACTATCACTTTTACCACTGTTATAAATTTGAGAATTGGACTGCATAAAGATTAATCATTTGCCATAAAGTCTGGAATCTATGAGCAGGGTTTCTTTCCTTCGAGCTGTCTTTAACTTCAGAGGCCCCCTCTGCCTTACTTTTTAACTTTTGTGAGCGAAATGCATGCACTCGTAACGTGAGTTCTTGCAACAGTGAAAGACCTCTATATCAGAACAGTCTACGGGTGGAGGAGAAAATGAAAAAACAAAACTATACAGCAATATTTATACAGGGACATTAAATGTTAATATTTTATTAAATACATTTAAATAACAGTCATTCAGTCAAATAGTCACAGCCTGACTTGAACTGACTGAAATAAATCTCAGAGAGATTGTTGAAGGTTTACAAATAATTGCTGTATAATTTATAAATGCAGACAGATTGCCAACATGTTGTCAGTCTAAATGAACACAACCTGAAGGGAGTCAACTCAACTGGCTGCCAGCTGGATGCATATGGTTATAGTCCTATAAAAGAAGAACGTTCCCAAGTACAAAATTAATAACTGAATGTGAATTTCTGTTAAATGTGAATTGCTCTCTATCTAGTTTATTGCTAATTGTGCTGATATTTATTCCTGAGAAAAAAAAAGCATGGTCTTATTTTTTGAAATAAGACATGATATTGAAATAAACTGACTGATTGTTTTTAGAAAAGCGCATATTTTTCCCCATTTAGTAAATCTGGCTTGTCATGTGTTGTACATAACAAATATCCAAATATCTACATAAATAAATAATATAAAAACAAAATCAGATATATGTATTAAAACTTGGGTCATTATTATGTGCCCGTAGAGGCAGAAACATTAGTTAGCACAGTTTAAAACAAGTGTATGGTCGCATGAGTGTTTTCAGCAAGGGTAAATCTTATTGCTCAAAGTCAAAATTTTTAACTACAGGATTGATTTTTATTTTTTTAGCATTAGTCAGGAGTTTGAATAACTGATTCATTGGCTTGTCACATTCAGCAGCTTAGCAGGAAACAGAGAATCACTGTAACTGCAAAAGAAACCAGACTTTGCCTCATATATATTTTAATCTCTGTTTGTTTTTATACCATCATTTTGAGATAGTCTGCCAAAGCCTTGCTACAATCTCCCTCTGCACACTAACCCCAAAGTAAACCCTAATACCTGCAGGCGAAGCTCAAATCATTTATTGGCCAAAACATTTCAGCTTAAAAAAATCTGAATGTGGGTGCTTTTGTGCTCTTACTTTTTTTTTTTGGTCTAGCTGCAACACAGCCCGCCGCACTAACTTGCACCAAAAAAGCCTTGCATTTATCTTTAGCCTCACTGCACTAGTCATTCATTCTCTCATTCATTCATCCTTTTGTCTTTTTAATTCATTCAACAGGCCTTTTTCCCTCCCTCACTGCAGTTACTCACTCAGTGGTGCTGGAGAGAGGCAGTGGTGTACTGAGTGATCAACGCATTCCTGTCACGCCATTCCACGGCTCATGAATCACTTGAGTTGAAAGAAAAAGAAGCTAAGGATCTATTTGTATTACTGTGTGTTTATGTAATGTACATATGTTTGTACAGGAACCATTATTATGTTGGCGGTGTTACTAGCAGCGCACAGCTCTGAAAGAACAAGTCTAAATATTGCCCTTACTACTTCAACATCGACCACGTACATAATATACAGAAGACCTCCTATGACTTGCATACAAATTGAATTCGGGTTAGGGTGTGTGTGGAAAAGACCACACAAACAAAGACAACAGTATTACGAGAGAGAGAGAGAAAGGGAGAGAGACCTTCTGTGACTATATTCATGGTGCAGATTAGTGAAAAAGAATGGCTGACTTGGATCATAATCTTTGACACCTCTGGATGACTCTGAAAATTGACCATTTGGTCAAAGCATTTAACAGATAATTAACAGATAATGTAGCAAACATGGATAATTATGTATTAGATTTTGCACAGCATCACACAGAATGATAAATGGTAAATGCACTGGTTCTTCTATAGTGCTTTTCTAATCCACCTGAGCACCCATTCACAACCATTCATACATGCATTTTTTTCTATGCTTGAGTGCTTTCTAATTAAAACTCACACACATTCATACTCTGATGGATACACCCGAAACTAACTTGGGGTAAGTATCTTGAATATTTAGCATGCAGACTGGAGCAGCCAGGGATCAAACCACCAACGTTCCAAGTAGTAGATGCTCTACACCTGAGCTACAGCCACCCCCATATAGCGTGACACTGAGGAATGTGAATCATGTGTTCACTTTATGATGACATCATTTAGCTCTGATTAAGAGTCCAGCCCAAGTCCAACTGAAGTGTTACAAAGAGAAATTTATAACAAATAGCTTTACAAGCTTAAATTCATGGAGATTACTGTTATATGGAAACACCTAAAGAAAATAATAACAATATACAGCAAAAGGGAAAAAGCAAGTGCTGCATGGCTCTAGAGATTTATCCAACAGGTGTTCAATAGTAGTGTGAACACAAGCTCAATATAAAAAAATTACATTAAAAAGGAATTGCTAAATATAATTGCCAAAAATCATTCAACAAGTTTATTCTTGGTCTGTTTTGCCTGCTGAATTGCTCCAAGAATAAACTTGCTACATGATTTTACCCTAAACAGAGTGGCTCAGCAACCCCTCCTCCTCCCCTTTTTGTTTTTTTAAAAGGAGTAGAGCTTTGGTAACACAGCATGGGGGTTCAAACGGTGCTAATTGAAAGAAACCCCTTAAAAATGGGCTCATAATTAATTTTATCCAGTCAGTACTGGATCCAGTAAAAAGAGAACTTCTTGCTTTGTAATCAGCACCTGCACAAAGCTGTGAACAACACTGTAACTCCCCACTGCAACATTAATGGTTCCCGAAGCTTTACTTTCGTTTTCAAACAGGCTGTGCGCTCGCTGGGGGAGATCATGCAGTGTGCAGAGCCTAAGGGGGCAAAGAAGGAACCTCTCAATAGAGCTTAGTAATGGCACTTTCCACGGTTACCGCCTTCAAAACAAAACCCCAGTTACCATCCCAACATCACCGGGCCTGAGAACATGCAGCTCAGCTTATTCAGAGTCTGGTGACAGGTCCAATGAAAGCCTGCTGTGAAACAATGCCCGACTGACTGGAGCGAATCCAGTTATTTATTCTCCATCCCGCCCCCTAAAAACGCTGATGTCAACTTTCACTTTCCCTACCGATCTACAAGCCCGCTGACAGCGTCACAGACTTTGTCAACATGACCCCCTGCGTTGTGCTGGAAAAAAATGTAGGCGATAAACAACGCATCATTCATTTCTCACAGTCACACGATGACACTGCACATTAATAAAGAATAGAGCCATTCATTCCAGCTACGTTATTTTTATCTCTACTGTGTATCCATAAATAGCACTTCTATTAGGATGTGATAAAATGTTCCTGAAATAGCAGACGAATAAAGTGGGGATGTACGCAGCTGCACATTTGACATTTAGCTGCAATGTCGCCAAAAGTAAACAGGAACGAAACACGTGTAAGAGAGTCATCAACGTGACCAATAAACCTGTTAGAAGGTCACAAAGATATTTAAGATAAAAGCTACAGTACTTAATTTATAACAAAAGTTGGTATATTACAGCAGTGTTTGGCAATAGGCAGTAAGGAAGAAACCGAGTATAGAATAAGCAATTTATCCAACAGGTTACTCTTTTTATGTGTTTTATTACACAACTTCCTGAGTTTGACGTGTTGTGATGGATTGCTTCCATCACCTGGAACGGTTTTTAATCAGCTAGGAAGCATCATAACTCTAGTGACAAAGGATTTGACAGCAGGGTGGCAGCAGCACATTTCTTGAAAATACCAAATGTTGCTTTGTTCTTGTAGCATAACAAATAAGAACAGCAAAGAGTAAAGAACACAGCTCAAAGAGCTTTCCAATGAAAGACATGTAGGCCCATAAAGCCCACAGAGCGAACTGGAGGTCAGTAAACGACTAGATTTGGCATTTTTAGATATATTCACACTATGATTATATACATAATTGGTGACTTGAAATGATGACTGACCCACAGACTCTGTGCACCTTGGTCTGATTAGTTGTAATAGCTAAATCATTGTCCTAATCGACCTCTGTCTGCATTATTAATACTGAAGCAGACTAAAATTAGTACTGGGAACCAAACTGGAACAGTATCGGTATTCCAGTTTTTCAAGCTTGACATGAATTTTATAAATACTACTATACCGATGAACAGGAAAATAGACAAAACACCCACTGTGGCTTTTCAAAGGTTTCAACATACCAAATTACCGACTACCAGGAGCGTCATGGAGCGATAGCATGGAGCGAACTCGGAGGTTCTAATTATATGACACAACACTTATTAATAGCAAACACTTCACTCTAAAAGAGAAAACAAAGCAACATAAATCATTTGTCACTAGAGCCTGATTAATACAGGATTTTTAATGCTGATAACGGTACTGCCCTCTGTTGGGCAAACTATGCAACGTTAACACTCTTTACATAGTTGAAGGGTGTTTCTGTCATTTTTCATCCGTTGTAAATTCTGACACCAATAGGTTATCAAGTAGCTAATAAAAGCCAATATAATCAACCTACTGATAAATTGACTATTTATAAGACCAAAAAAAAAAAAAAAAAAGACACCACCAAATGCAAGAGAGGTAATGCTAGCTAGCAGCTACTAACAGCTGCGCTGCAAAGTTTAGAAGACAAAGCTGAAATGAAGTTTGTCTTAGTTCTGCTGTGGAAACAGTAACAGCAACGCAAAAAGTGACATTACACTAAAAGCAGAACAGGCCATCTGTTTAGGGATGATTATAAAGACCTCGTTATATTAGTAACAGAACCAAAATGGAATTTATTAATTATTTCGATTTTTTTTCTTAACTTTATACATTTTTTCATGATGACAGTAAAATTCATTATATTCTAGAAAGTCCTGAAAGATGAATGGGCCAATTAGCAAGAGTTCTGATATACATTTGGAGGAGCAATTGTTGGTCAAAAGTGTTGTTGCTAATGGCCACCTGCAGAATAACCGGTCTCATTAAGAAAAGTGAGCATCAACATTTACTCTTTATACCACATCATCTGAATATAAATACGGATTACATACTGTACTGCGAAAACTTGATTGGACAATGTTTGACTGAAGCTGGCTAACGGATTAAAATGCTAATGATAAAATGCCTTTTTTGCACGACGTTTATAAGATCAGGTCTGTAAAGAAGCAACCTAAAAGGGAGTTGTGGGTGGTCAAACTTAACAGATATAGGTCAGAGACCAGCAAACTTGACGAGGAACTCATCAGACAGCTGAAATGGATGCATAGTATAAACCATTTTCCTCGAGTTAACAGATGTGTTTGTTTGGCTAATAGCCTTTCATTGAAGAATGAATCTGAGGATAGAGACGTGAATGTAGTGGATACGGACAGCTGCGAAGCAACACCTGCATGACGTCACAGGGAAGTTAGACTAAATCTTTTAATCACAAAGCAGACAATGAACTTCTTTTTCTTTTTCTAAACATTTCTGTGTGTTGATCAGGCTTGCCCGCCGCTAAACAAAACTCCTGCTTAAATCTGCTTAAATCAACAACTATCCGATGTCATAAATGCTTGTTTTTTTGGAAAAGGAAAAAAAGAAGTGGTAATGTCCTTGAGCTACAGCGACGTGATGTGAATAAACTCAGTGGGAACTGTTCAAGGATTTACAAGTTCCTACAAGACACCTTTAAATGAGGTCTCTGACAGCTTGGCACAAAGACAGTGTGATTGATGGGTCTGCTTACCTGCAGAAAGGTAGCTTTGAGGAAGTCGCCGTGACACATGAGCAGTGAATGGAGTAAACAGCTGGAACTTTTGACCCTGTACCCACTTTTGATCGACACTATGCCTCTCTGTAACTCTGCCGTTATGTCACACTAATTGTTCTCTTGTTTGAGTAAAACACATTATTGCACTCAGGTTGGAGGCAGGCTGTACTGCCAACACTGGTCACACCTGAAGTCTCTCTGTAAACAGAGGACAAAGTTGATTCATAAAAATAATCTTTGCAATTATGCAAACAGAAAAGCATTACACTTGAAGGAATGACCTCCAGAAAAGTAGAAAAAAGTGCCTTTGCCTGGTCGTACATATCACGTTTTGCAGCTTGCTTTCGGATTTGTTGAAGATCCTGTTTACACTTGCACGATGCCCCCTATTGGATACCTGCTTCTTTCTCCTCTGTGCTGTTTATAGAAGTAAATGATAAAGTTTAAGATATTTTTTTCTTTTTTTATTCATCAAAAGAGTAGCTGATTATGACTAACAGCTGATAAAACTGAAACCCGCTTTTTCTGGAGGGGCAGTAAAATGTTAACCTGAAATGTTTATGTGAAAAAAAATGCACTAATCTTGCTAATCTTAAGGATTTGGATTTCAGCAAACTCATAATATCTTCCACCTAATGCTCAGAGTGTGGGTTTTACGGGGATAATTTGTGAAGATATTGTGCTTCGAGATGGCTGAAAAGACACGAAGAGGCTTTTGAAATTGATGTGAGGATTAGAAATCTTAACTAGGAGGGGGACGCCGCTCACTCCCTAAGGGGCTGGAATTTCTTCACTCCACTGTTCCCAGCTAACCCCCACACCCTCTGCTCTTACAAATAACAGAGCGGCAGGAAAGGCTCTTTAATTATAGGAGGTGTGTGCGTGATGTGATGTCTTTTAAAGCATAATAACCCCAACTGTAATTAGGAGCATTTGATGCGGCCGATGGCTGTCACTCAAAACCTGTGAACCACATTTGCTAGAGGGCAGTCTGACACCTCCCAACTGTTTCTTTAGCCAATCAGGAGGGCAGTGGCAGCGACCTGAAAAGTTTATACATCATGAAAGAGGGCTCCTAAGAGGTGGTGTCTTCTAAATAAGATCCAACTAAAGTAATTCATGCGCTACTGGCACAAGCAACAAGCACACCACTAATTAAACACTCCGAGCGCGCTGGATGTTCAGTTGGCCTACTTTATGTTGTTAAAAAAAAAAAAAAAACTGCTCCAAGGCAGTACATTAATCACTGGGAGGATGGTAACAGAGATGGGGAGGAGTCATACACCTCTGATCCAAGGCTCACTGCACACTTAAAAAGAGCGCGGTTAGGATGTGAATACAGCTGCACCCAGTGTTGTGATGTCTATTTGGCACTTGACATGCTCCACTTCCTCCATAAATGAAGCAGGGGGTCAATCCAGGTTAAGTGGCTGGATAACAGATGAAATGTCTATCCACACCCAAGCAGAGATGTCAGTGCGCTAAAATATCCTCTTTCTGGTTTGGTGCTCACAGTTTATACAAGTTTCAGAGTTTGCATGTTCAGATTGTCTCCAGTTGGGTCCAACAAAAACTTAAGTGCACCTAACTAGTGAAAATATTAAGGCCCCGGATTAATCGTCCCTATTTAACTGTTGATAATGTTTTGATAAGATGAGATTTTAGCTGGTAGTCCATTCACAATAGACACATCTGTTGTTTATGTTATCTATGGCTGGCATGGATTCAAGGCATCTTGGCAGGGGGTGGAGGTGGATGACTGGGCATGCGGTGTTTGATTGGTCTGCTGTTATCTGCAGCACCTGAGGCATTTCTACATACTGTCACATGTATAATTTAGTGCAAAAAACCAGCAAGCGGGTTTAACTGGTAAAGTAGGTGGGCCAAAAGTCTTCTAAAAGCAGATAATGATCAACAAATACGGCTGTTAACGTGTAAACTAACCCGAAACTAATTTACCACTCACCACCTGTTAAGATATTTATCTGCAGTTTATTTTTCTGTTTGCTTCTTTCTGATTAGAATTGCTTTCAGTAAGAAATGACTACAGCCTGATGATTGTATGGATATAGATAATTAGCATAAAACTGATTATAATATAATTACATTTAATGCTCTTCAACCAGAAAGTGAGGCAGATATTTTCAAACCTTTTACTCAACTGTTACATTCTACAGGCTCATTGAGTGTAACTGAGTGAAGTGTGCTGGACAAATGGTGTAACAATGTCACCGATTCTTTGTGTCCATCTAAAAACATATTCATACTCTATACTTTATGAAGATAAAAAAGCTGCATTTCTCATGAGTCAAAATAAAATACAACCTCATATCAACAGCACATTAGGGCTGGGCTATATCATACCGTTCACGGTAATACCGGTATAATGTTGGGCAACGATAAGAAAATGAAATATCGCGATAGAATATGGGTAAAACGCGCGTGCGCAGTGCCTTTGTTTACATACGCACATGGCGGCGACGTAGAATGAGAAGAGCGAAAGTGGATCGTTAAATGAAACGGATGAACCAGAATTGGTTTGTAAAAATGCTGCGACTTCAGTGGTGTGGAACTGGTTTAGCTTTCATCCGTCAGATACATAACAAAGCACTATTTTTGGTAGCGCATGCTAGCAGGCTGTCGTTATTACCGTGTTTTTTGGAAAATACGGCACACTTAAAATCAATCCTTTGATTTTTCTGAAAATCGACAGTGTCCCTTATAATCCCGTGTGCCTTATGTATGAATTCTGGTTGTGTTTACTGACCTCGAAACGATTTTATGTGGTACACGGCGCTCGAAAATCTGTCAAATGTTTTAGTATGACTTTGCTAAGCTACGAACCCGCACCGCTTGATGGATTGTCGGAGTATTACGGCTATCGTAGGCAGGCGCCTCGCGGAGTGATACGTACTGTGCTTCAACATAATATTACCGTATTGTGTGTGTATAACCTCTTTTTAAGTTTTGTGGATATTATACATGGTTATGCTGAGGATATGTCGGCCAATTTCCACTGGAAATGCCTTTTGGTTAAACTGTCAGCAAGGATTTGCATTTGCGCTGTTAATTTTTTATATAACTTTAATGCACTTAAAAAAAACTGCTTGTTTAAGTGAAAATACATTGATGTTTTTTTTTTTTTGCACTAATAAAGTTGAGGAGTTGTAAAGTATTTTGTCTAGTGTCAATTATATCGTCAGTTATATCGTTATCACAAATTTTCAAATGTATATCATGATAAATATTTTTGCACTTTGTCATTCTTTCATAAAAACTAAGAAAATGCAGGAGCAGTGTATGGAGAAACAAATGACACCCCAGGATTCAGTCATTTGTAGCACCACCTTTAGCAGCAATAAACTGGCTTAATCGTTTTCTGTACGACTATCAGTGTGGAGGACTTTTGGCCCACTCTTGCTTCAGGTCAGGGAGGTTTGTGGGCATTCACTTATGCACAGCATTTTAGTCAGATTGAAATCTGGACTTTGACAGGACCGATTTTTTCAGTCACTCTGTTGCAGATTTGCTACTTTGCTTGGGATCATTGTCCGGTAGCATGGCTAATATTTAACATTCTAACCGAGAAGTCAAGTCTGAGATGTAGCTTTTATGTTTTTTGCAGGTTCTTTGAGCAGAGCCTGACCTTGTGGTCAGTTTTCTGGGATGTCCACTCCTGGGAAGAATGATATTCGTTTTGAAGGTTTTGCACTTGTGAATAATCCTTCTCATTGTATGAATGACGAACTTGAAATTGTTTGGAAACAACTATATAACCCTTCCCAGACTGATGAGCAGCAACTACTGCTTCCCTAAATAAAAACAGCTGATATCTGTCCTCCCCAGCTTTCTACTAACACACCTGAAGCCTCCAGACCTGCAAACTGACAAAACGTCAGCGTTCAGCATGTTCACACTTGCTGATGCTCAGATAATCAAGTGCATTTGATTAGCAGTAGATAACTCCTCTGGATAACTATATGGTATAGTTTGCCTTAGTTTTTGTTAAATGACAAATTAATGACAAGCTATTATATGCCATGTTGTTGTTCTTCTGAACTAATTTTAAGGTCTGCTAAAGACCAGATGATTTTTTTATGTCCCGATATGTAAAACATTAGAACTGAAAGAAGCTGTACTTTCCTCTTCTTGGCCTAACAGACATAACCTTAACATCACTGTTCTGAGGTTTTGGAGATCTTATTCAATTTTGGTTCTTCTGAATTTATGGAGTTTTTATTGCCATCTTAATTCCTGTTATTTTAGTGATGTTGAGTTTTGAATTCTTATGTTTTTGTCGAGTTTTTCTAATTTTTTGGCTCCTCATTTAAAGTCGTTTTATTATTTAACATAATTCTAATGCCCCAGGTGTTTTCCCATTTGCCCTTCCTCTGTCTCATCTATGTGTTAAGAGCTCATTTTAGTCACCACAATGGTTGTGTTACATGCAAACAGTGCAAATCACTGCAAGCAAGTCACCATTTCCACATCTGGTCCTAAACCCTAATCAGTCCCATCTTCCTCTTCATCTTTATCAAAGTGTCTGTTTTGTTGTATTAAATTGGAACTCTTGATTTTTTTGCATGTGCTTTCTGTTTCATTTTGGGCTTTTGCTTTAGCCAGATCACAGGTTCCCTTTTTGCTCAGTGACTCACTTCATGTCACTTTAATCTAACTAGCTGTTTGGCTCCCAGGAAACCACAGAAAACCATATACTTTTCCCTTCACAGAATATGAAATAAAAGTGAGATTAGAATTCTTCTTAAGTGCCTTTTCGTTCCCACATCTTAAAACAGACCACAAGTATGCATTAACTTTTGTTTAACTTTAATTACAGCACATGCTTTTCTTACACCACAGATTGACTTCTGCGATAATGTTAAGATTTATTAAGGGTGTAACAATTATGAAACCAAGCCAGAAACTGCAATAGAGAAGTCTGTAACTGACTTATGGAGACTAACTAAGGCCCAAAACCGTAGTTTTGGAGAAGTGTTACTCACTTAATCCCTATTTCATAATTCACAAAGGAAGAACAGTGAACGACACTACAGTCTTGCTTTACAAATATGTCATTATTATTGAGCCATTGCACTTCCTGCATCAGTCTACCGGCATTAGTACCGTGATATTGGCAGATTGGCCACATGCAGTGTTTGTGTTCCTTAACAGCACATGAGGTGCACATAAAAGAACTGAAAAGATGTATCGATTTATTCGATCTAGCGGCTTCTTCATCACATAAAATCACAAGCAAATTCAGAACTGCTGCAGCTAGTGAGGCTGGTCTAATGGGAAGGAATTGTAAGTAAAAAGTAGCATTTGTTTAGGTTGGGCATAATTTTGTGTGTGAATCCTGTTAATCTGATATTTTCAGTTTAAATCTATATGTATCTATGTGTATGTGAGCAAAAGAGCGCATTAGAGGAAGTCAAATGACTTCTATGACTTGCTCGGAAACAGACAATTCAGGACAGCATATTATTGTCATAGAATCTGTTAATGGAAAAGATTCTGATGTGGTCGTACATTTGCTCAGCTATTTTTAAGAAATCTCTAACCAGATAATAAAAAGGGAAAACTGAATTTCTCAGCTTTTAAAGTACTCACCCTCCTTCACTCTCTGCTTCCTCTGAGCTCCGGCCTGTAGCTCTGGCCTCAGCGACAGTGGCTGCAGTTCTTTTCCTTCGTGTTGGCGTAGTCCTGTGCAGTGAGCCAGTTCGCCGCGCCTCTTCACGTCCCCTGAACTCCTCTCTGACCTGGTCTTGCAGCGATGGCAGAGCGTTCTTCAACGCCTTCATTTCATCCTTCAGCTCCGACACACACTGAATCAAGGCTTCAAGGCGATTCAGCACTTCGGCCTGACCGCTGGGCAGACCAGGACCATCCACCAGCGTGAGACCATACCCTTGCTCATTAGTGCGGTGAAGTTGGAACCCCGGGCACGAGCCTCTTCGCCGAGACCTAAAACTTTGGTAACACACCACAGCCAAGCTGACACCAGCCACTCCAGCTAACGCTCCCAAAACCAGTACCTTGCTGTCTGTCTGGGCCATCCTGCAAACCTGAAGATATGAAAAGAAAAAAAACAACCTGAGGGTCACTGACTGCAGAAACTTTGCTGTGAAAGGAAGGTTGTAGTTAATGAATTGCTAATTCTTTTGAGGCTGCAGTTATCCCTTTTGCTTTCACACCTTTTCTTACCACACTTCTCCATTCTAGTCAGCTTTGCATTAGTACATTTTGATACAACACTATTGCCAACAAGCAACCATTTCAGCATTGACCTTCTGTGGCTCACCCTCCCCATGAAGGGTGTCTATAATTGTCATAAGCGCAGCTCTCATGCCAGCATTTTTCCACATGACTGTGGTTTTGTGAACGGAACTAAACTCAGAGATATATTGTATTTATACTGTTTGAACAGGCATATCCTCAAACTCAAAATGAGTTTAATATGTTGTGATAAATTTGCTACATTTTTTGAGCTTTTAAAGTGCTTGAAATACTATAGCTTCAATGTAATGGGTTTAAAATATATTTGATTTTCACATCCTTATAAAAATGATGGAAAATATTGAAAATTTTCCATGATATTATTTTTTTCCACCATGCTAACAGAGAAAAAAAAAGCCCTTTCACTCACATGTGTCCCATGACTTGCATGAATGATCAGTGTCTGAAAGGAGCATTGTCAACACTGATTTCAATATGTACTTACTTCTTGCAGAAAGATTTGCCTGCACAGGGTGTACTTAAAGTGAACCAAGGACACAACAGCGAGAGTTTAGCCAAACAGCCACTCTCCTGTTTGGATAATAGGCTAGACTTTGCTTCTTTAAGACAAATGATCATGGCATTTAAATTCACATTTCACCTCCGACCAACTTCAGCTTTTGAATTCTTTTTGATTAACGAAACACTCGATATAAAACACATAAAACGAGACTGTGCCAGCACTGAAAATTTCTGACATTAGTCAGCTAGTGTTTACAAAGACATATGCTAGTAGTGGCTAGCCTCAGATAATTGGATCAACACATAATCTTCAAGGGAGCGTGTCAGCCAGCAGTCAAACAGCAGCTACTACAGCCTGAGCACATTGAGAAATGTAAAAGCTATCACGGTTTTCCTTAGCAGTACCCTATGAGATACCACAGCTTCACTAAGAAGCTATCAGTGTTAATTAGCTTACAATTTAATGAAGTTATGCTGCTAGTCGCCAGTTACCAAACGATGTTCCAACGTTAAAAACAGAGCAACACGCTAACGTCACACAGATACAAAAACATAAACTGATCGCTTTCAGTAACAGAGAATCATCTCGAGGTCTTACATAAAGAAAATGTATGTAAAAGTAATGAAAGGTGACATTAATATACACCTTACTGTAAGGTAAGGAAGGAGGCACTTGTCGGCTTGACAGCTGTCTGGTGCGACAGCAAAAACATTCCGTGCCGGCTCAGGCGCCGAAAGGAAGAGTTCCGGTTATGTGCCCAAAAAAAGTGATTGCTGATGGTTCTGTGTACTTATGTCTAATATATTTGGTTATACTGGTAAATGGAATGCTGTCGACGGGTTTACGAATGGGTTTTTATATATATATATATATATATATATATATATATATATATATATATATATATATATATATATATATATATATATATATATATATATATATATGAAAATAATAATAATAATAAAGAAAGCCCGTTTTGCAATGATCTTTGTCACTCTGCGCTATTCTGCCTTATCTGTGTTCTATATTATAATGTATCCAGTCCTTTTTGGCCACTTCAGATATTTAATGTATAGTTGTTAAGATATTTCTGCTGCCACAAGATTTCTCTTGAAAATCCCATTTTAAATTTCAATGAGATATTAATTCATTTATTTATTTATTGATCCATCCATTTTCTTAACCTCTTATTCTGAGGGGACAGAAGGCTCTCATGGCCTAGCTGTCATAGGGTGATAAGCAAGATACACCCTGCACAGGTCACTAATCCATCACAGGGCCACTAATGACATGTCTAGTAGAAAGAAAACTCCAAATTTACAGATCAAATTTACATTAGATCTGCTTGCCTGTCTGTATTTAAGCCATTCATAAAAACAATCCTCTCTACCCTCTACCCTCAGTGCACAAGAAACTTTATTTTGTTAGTTACTGATTTCTTTTGAGTATGTTCATTTGGGAGAAGCAAGGGTGTAAGAGCCACTGCTTCTATTTCACCAGGCAGAATATGGGTGGACTATTTCAGTTACTCCACTGATGCAACTAAAACCCTGTTGGCTGTCAAATATGCTTATCTGTGCTACACTGTGCTTACATGCATAGAGCACACTGTGACTTTGATGGAAGAGACTTCTCAGGCTCCAGCTCAAATTTTAACAGTTCTAATACTGCTTACTGTCTAGTGTGCAAAAGCATTGATCTAGCCCTGTCTTATTTTTATTTTTCTTCCCAAGAGACAGACTATATTGTTTTGAAGGCTCTCCAGATTTTCTAAAGGGCTTTCAAAGTTTTCACATAATGGAACACTATCAACCATGGATTGGCTGAGTACAGAACAAAAGGCAGCAAACACGTAAAGAAGAGCTTTGACATCTTTCAAGAATCCTGGAAAACTATTTCTGAAGAATAACAAAATGAACAGAAAGATTGCATAACAGAGTTCAGGCTGTGCTGACTTACATACAATTTCCCAATAAAGTATAAAGAAAATAGGGTTGACTAAAGATTTTTGCACATTGCTGTATATTCAGCTGAATATGTGCTCACATATGCCCTATGTGGCAGTACAGGCCTGCACTCTAACAGAACAAAACAAATCAAAGAACATGGCTTTTCCTATCTTCCAACTATCTCTGTGAAACATGTCCTTCATGTTGATAAAGTGAGCTTTGATATGAAATGGATAACGCACAAACAACATCCTTATATGCCATTCAGATTTTTTTTCTTCTTGTTGCACTCCAATGTTTGCACTGCAATCACCTTTTTTTAATTTTACTTGTTGCATCTGTCAATTTATTTTTCAGTTTTTAAACATTCCTTGCTTAAATTTTTTCTCAACTTGGCGTCAACATGCGAGTTAATAATCAGGCACCGAGTGATCAAGGTCCACTACAATAGCAAATGTACCAGAACTGCATTTAGAAAACACAGATAATAGCTGCTTCAAAATGTTATGTTCTTTACAATTTGCATCTCAGGTCGACTGTTTCCAGTCTCATTTCCATGTTTTACCGTACATATCTTTCTTCTTATGTCTCTAACGAAAGTGCAAAGCAAACTTTGTCATCTAACTAGTTTTTAAAAATCCTTTTATGTAAAACTAGTAGCAATTATTCTGAAATAATAAGCGCAAACAATGACTCACCGCTGTGTATGCTTCACTCACACAAGTGTCTCTCTGCAGTGAGCCTGAGCAGAATGTCCTCCAGGATTTAAAAAGCTGCTAAGCACACGTATTATCACAGCATAAACCTTGGACCTGCACTCTGCAATCATGGAACTGTCCTTACAGGGTCTGATTAAACAGAGAAGCACTAAAGCATTAAAAAAATGATCTTCAAGCATATCAAGCTTTATCTGATAGAGTTTCCCTAGTTATCTAGTTATCAACATATATCATGTCCAATATAAATCCCCAAAAAGGTGACTTTAAAAATGGCAAAGGCCAAAAATCATTGAGTTTTCTATTTTTTTTAATCATCCTTTTCTGTTTATTTACATTACTGTTAGATGATCTTCTTCTTCCTTCATGCTTTTTTAAATCTGCACATAAAGACAAGTTCATGATTAATGGTTTGAAAAACATTTCATTCAGGGGAGGGGAAAAAAAACAACCAACAACCACAATGTCCTTGATGACCTTACGAGTGGCTGAGTTACATAAATGACTTCTTTCTAAGATGACTGTGTTTATTTGATTTGGAAGATGAACATGAGATCTCTAAATGGATGTTTCCTTTACCCTATAGAGAGGGAGGTAAGCACACTTTCTCGAAAACAGGGGTAATGAGGAGTTCCCTTGCATAATATGCCGTGGGAATCGCTACGTGCAGTTTCTTCCTTGCTCTCTGAACGCTGTATTGTTCCTTAGCCCACAGCCTGCATTCAGTTACCACAGGGAACAAAAAGCCCACCTGAAACCCAGAGGCATGGTGGTGCAAAAAGGAGAAGAAAAAAAAACAAAGCTTGGCCTGCAGCTCTGGGTTGGCCCCACAGATGAAGATATGGCGATAAGAGAGGCGCACCCAGCTATGGCCTTGCTCCCGTCGGGTCAAAGCTTGGAGATGAGCAGATATTGTCAACAATTTTGTTTTATCCACTCAGCACGCATCTGCCAAAACGTTCATATCGCACAGCCCCAGAATTGCTTTTGTGCACAGACAGAAGCCCATTACAGCTGTCAAACAATATGTGGGAGAAGAATCCTGCTGAAATAAGGCATCGCTATCAGAACTGCACACACAAACCAGAGTGTGAAGCCTCATTGTTCCCTGTCGGTCTTGTAGTAGGAGTGTTCATGTGCATGACATGCCTACCTCAGTGGGAGGAAAAACTTCTGTATCAGTTGCGTGCCGTGTTAACAGATAGTTTAAAGACTCATTCAGCCATGAAGATGTGGCTACTGTTGTGTAACAGAATGCACAACATCGCGTTCGTGAGGAGCTGGGGAAGTCTAACTCATAGGTCTGCACTCGCACTACCTGATGACTATCTCAGCTGCAAGCACTCAGTGTTCTTATCCTCAGGTCTGCCAAGAGTCTCAGCTGTACTGAATTAATGTGTGCATCCCCCAAGGTTAGAAGACCAACAAAAATCAACACAAACCTATGAGAGGTCCCCTCACAGCAGTTTTTACTGAAAAATCTTCTCTGATGAGATAACTCTGTTTGCCTCTAAGTGATCTATAGTTGCATCGCAGTTAAACTGAAATTCATCCTGCTGAGAGACAAGTCTGTAAGTCACGGTCCTGCTTGTGCGGGGGCTTATGCTACGGTGTCCGGCAGGTTAACTGGGTTAACCCAAATTAGTTTTTCAGACTTCATCTGTGGATGAAACATACTATGACCTAATGCTTATGAATATTTTTCCAAGAAGTGATCCCAGTTTAAAAGTATTCAGTCTGCAATAGTGGCTTCCAACTGCGGCATTAATCAGCAGCATGAATAGCATTCCTGCATGTTTGCATGGCGAGCTGTCTTCCCTTTTCCCATTGCCAAATGAATCAGTGTCCGTTTCCTACATCATTTTGGCTTGAGCTGTAAAAGTATGCGCAAGTAATAACTATTTTTTCTAACTGAATGCAGTCAAAGTATAGACTGTAATAGAGATTAAGTGAACATTAAGTGGCCTTGAACTTCTGTCTCCTCATCATTTTCAAATTAATCATCTCTTCTTGCATTAATTTTTTTATGCTCTCTTTTTTTCTGTATGGCAGGTTAACCATAACCCCAGCAGTTTTATGTTGATGTGGTATGCACATTAACATAAAATCCCCAGTCTGTTTTTTCTTTTATTGTTTGATTGGATCCCTCATAAGCTGATAAAATATGTAAAACTGCCACACAAGACATGACAAGCACAAAACCTTATAATAAAACAAATGTAAAAAGAAAATAAAAATGATAATAATAACAAAAAGATAGCAAAAATAAGTAACTAAAAGTAATTTTTTGTGTTAGTGATAATTGACCTGCTCTTTTTAACTTAAAGTCTTGGAGGAGATTAAAGGACTGCAGCAGTGTTTAGTCTCAAGAGTCAACAGAAACACAATGTTTTAAAAATGTTAATTCATTGTATATTCAATTATCTTCAGACAAAATGAGTATTTCAGCTGTTTCCTGTTGTTTTCTTTCCTAAAAATATTTCTTGGTAGAAACATAGGTTCAACAGGAAACATCATCATCTTCCTTGTCTAATCAAAATCCTGTTCCCTTCTCTGACGGTCACTGCACCATGATGTGGCAAACAGAAATAAATACACTCTATGTTCTGAAACAAAAACGATTATAATTACCAAACCTAAAACTGTAAAGATATTCTACTGAAGCCAGAATATATTTGCATCCTCTTCCAGGTTCAGAAGTGAGATCCACCCAGGTCAAGTTTGTTAATGGTGACCCTGTTAGAGGATTAGCCTGTTAAAGCTTGAAATATGAAATAATTGCCAGAAAATTCTAGTTTTTTTGAAAATTAAAAATTTATTGAGCCATCTGACAAAATTGTTTAAATTTTTAATTTACATACATGACTTTTAATTTGTAATTTATTTGCTACATCTGGCGGCTTGTGTTTTAATTGCTTAAAATGCACTTTATTCAGCTTTTTCAGGGGGGAAAAAAATCACACTGCTGATGTAGACGTCTCAACAACTGAAACAAACCTGTATGTATCAAATATGACACACTAGGCGTTAAGAGGTTAGGGCACTGTCTTTACTTACCTGACTTGTCTGTGCTGTGCATGTCTTATATTAAGCGAAGTCACTTTCGATAGCACTCACCACTCCATAATGTGTCAGATTGTTGCTTAAAGACTATATAAATCATCAATATGAGACCAAAAGGTAAACGTGTTACAGTTGTTTTATTAACTACACTAATTTTCTAATTCATGTACGTTTTGCAGCGTTTCATATTGGTTATGAAGTGAATTAGCTTGCGTTGCACGGATTTCCATCCTGGCCATTTATTTGGTCCAATGGCCTCTAATCTGATTGTTTTAAAATTCAACCAACTGCAGCTTTAAGAGGGATTTGGGGGTTAACAAGTTATGAATTCTAGGAAAACCTAAGACAGGCCGATTGCATCAAGAGACCTCTCTGTGACTTTTGATTGCGTAGTTTAATGATTTCTTCCTTCCTTGTATCCTCCCCTGAAGTGACAATCAGTCATGCAATCGGACACTGAGCATTCCTCCAGAAGGAGATACACATCACTCGCAAATTTGTGGGCCAGATTTCTCTTGAGATTTTTGTCCACAACAATAAAAATGTTTATCTACTCAAAACATGGAGTACTTGGTAAGACTACATGATTGCCTAACAGCGCAGCCAAATACAACACCAGCACATAGCTGTCCTTGAACTTTGATCAAACCTCCCTGTCCTCTCCATTTACTATGTAAACACACAAGGTCATGACACTTATCTTCTGAGAGATTAATGCACTCTATCAACAACATTTCAGCTGTCAGTATTTTAAATTTATGTATAAAGGTCATCCTGTGCTGTAAAGGGGAAAAATATGATGTTAATTATTTATCTCATTGAAATTACTCTGCATGTATGTAGTAAGCTAAAATTCAGTGGTAAAATGAAAGTGAAAGTGCTTTTTTTTTCTTTTTTATATGTAGGCAAGATGTGGCCAGAAGGTGGCGCCTAAAGAATTAGTGTTGAGATGCACCAGATGGACGAGCTGTGGATGAGGAGCACTGTCAGGACTGGATATTTGATGCAATGCAATGAGGACACATTGCTCATCCTCAGCATCCTCAGCAAGTCTTTATTTTAATAGAACAAACTAAGTTTCATCACTAGTCTGCTGACTGAGACACAACAGCCCTGTGTTGCTGAGAAGAGAATAAGTCCAAGATCAAGATAATCTGCTCTTAAACACAGCCTACACTTGATGTCGACAGCTCCAGACACATTATCCAGTCAGCATTTGTGCATGTCAAGGTGAGGACAGTGTGAGTCATATCTAACTGGTTACATTATGTCTGCTCTGCTCAGGTAGACCAAAATAAGATAATTAGATATTATCAAGTGCAAATCAAGCTCCACTTACTGTCTGTACAAAACACCAAAGCCATAATGCAATGCACATCTGTTATGTGTTTTAAAATATCTTTTTTGAGCTTTTACGCCTATCATTACCAATATAGTAGACAATATAGGAACAGATGACAGAATAGCACTCTCCCAGACGACCAAATAGTCCAAAATAATTCAGTGTCTAATAAAATCAACTGGATTTTCAAACTCCACATGATAAAAAAAAAAATTGAAAAGATGTGTAGAACTTGAACATTTGTGTCGGCTGTGGATCAGGTGGAGCCAATCAGAGTGGGACTAATCAGAAGGTCAGTAGATTGAGCCCCGGTTCCTACAGTCCATGTGTCAAAAACTCCTTGGGCAAGGTGCTAAACCTAGAGTTTAGCACCTTGCCCAAACGTGCCCAGACTTTAGCCTCTGTGCTTCTGTGTGACAGAGTGGGAATGTTAGTTAAAAGTGCTTAGGTAGAGGTAAAAACACTGTATGAATGTGTGAGTCTTTGGGTAAATAAGACTCACATTTATTCAGTTGAGTAGAAAGTAGCTATATAACCATCTTAGCTGCTAGTAAACGTTACACTAGCATCTCTGGGAGGCATATCTGTATGCTATGCTAAGCTAATGTCAATACTAGCCTGCTACCAGTTGCTAACCTTGTTTGTATTACTAGCAAAAACCCACCCAGGTTTTCAACTTCGTTTAAAAGAAGTTCCAAATTCCATATTTAGTGGTGACTTAAACATAATTCCATCATCTAAATTTTGGTGACCATTTTTGTGAAACACTTTAACTATATGCCAACGGAGAACATAACATTGCATTCGCAGCTGGGGGGGGGAGGAATAGGAATATCCATTGACTTGGGATTCATAATAAATCCCAATCTTTTTTTAACCACTGATGCGAGGCAGGATGAATCGAAGCATCCAAGCTTTTAGGTTGTTTACATCAGATCCTTAAACTAAGATCCGAATATCACAGCTGAAATCAAGACTCTTCAGACCAGGCAACATTTTCCAGAGCATATTGAGACTGTGATGTCTATGTTACCATGAGTCAGCTGGCCTCATAAAGTGTTTTGTCTCTATTACAATATCAGGGCTGAACTTCTTAAATCTTGCCCCTAAAATTACCCCCATAATTTAATAAAAGAAAAAAAAAAACAGGTAAAACTAGTAAAATAAAATAAAAAAGAAACTGTAACATTTAATATTATAGCCTGACTTAAATAACATTTAATTACATGGGAATTATGCCCTCAGTTGCAGGCTGTACTATAGAGTGTGAACAATGAAATGAAGCCAAATACAGCGAGAAGCTAATAATTCAGCATGTGCAGTAGTCTCAGGAGACTGTTGCTTCAAAGAGCAACAGAAGTTGTAGTGCTTCCTTGTTTTCTTTTAATCAATCTTTAATGATTTCATAAAAAATGGAATGGTCAATCTACTGAATTCACTTTCAAGGAGAGAGATCACGCCGAGAAAGAGGTGAGCCGTACACAATGTCACAGAGTTCGCAGCTATTAATGTTGTCCGTCCTCAGTCGGTGTAAATCGTGCTTTTTATGCTGATGGAAATGTAGACACAGTATAAAAGGTAAGAAGAACGAAAGGAACTACAAAGAGCTTGCTTCATGTAGCTGCAAATGTTTTATTCATCTCACATTGAACTGCTGCACCATCCGACACTTTGTCTGAAATCTTTAAATCATTGTGTTTTCTTCTTTTTCCTAAAGTGCTACTATCAGAGGACATAGGGGTTACATTCTAGTTCGCAGTGACCAAATTCATGTCAGACTTTCTCCAACATTGATCGTCATGACAATGCAACATTTTGACATATCAGTAAAAACTTTGATTCTTCTGTCTTGTGAGCTCATGTCCGGTCATAGTGACATACTTTTAACCAGAGGATATCAAATACATGAAAAGTGGCACCCAGGTGTCCACCTATGAGGCAGTAGTCCAACCAAGAGTTAAAATAGCACTATGAAGATTTTACTAGAGATTTGAACAAAGACTTAAAAATACAAATAATTCAATTAACCTTATCAAGAGGACTTAGAGAAAATAAGAAAGTGGCTATAGACAGAAAGAGAAGCAGAGGTTATCTGTACTTGTAGTCAGTGTTGACAGTGTTAGCCAGCAGCCAGAGGAAGGTCCCCCCCAACAAAAATTCCACAACAAGCAAAGACACTTCAGTCGGAGTCAGGATAAGCTGGACCCTCGCTGGAATACTCAGTCACAGTGTTGCTTGTTTATTGAAATGCTAGCTGTGCTTCTGCCTGCTCTTTGTCACATATACTAAGCTGAGGGTTATCCGGCAATTATTCATACGCCCTCCCTGTTTGTATGTATTGTGAAACTATGTCCATCCTTTATGTTTATCTGCAAATATATATAAGTAATGGTGATACAATAAGTATAAACACTTTTTAAAAAAAACCTTTATTGACATACAGTGGCTTGCAAAAGTATTTGGCCCCCTTGAACTTTTCCACATTTTGTCACATTACAGCCACAAACATGAATCAATTTTATTGGAATTCCACGTGAAAGACCAATACAAAGTGGTGTACACGTGAGAAGTGGAACGAAAATCATACATGATTCCAAACATTTTTTACAAATAAATAACTGCAAAGTGGGGTGTGCGTAATTATTCAGCCCCCTGAGTCAATACTTTGTAGAACCACCTTTTGCTGCAATTACAGCTGCCAGTCTTTTAGGGTATGTCTCTACCAGCTTTGCACATCTACAGACTGAAATTCCTGCCCATTCTTCTTTGCAAAACAGCTCCAGCTCAGTCAGATTAGATGGACAGCGTTTGTGAACAGCAGTTTTCAGATCTTGCCACAGATTCTCGATTGGATTTAGATCTGGACTTTGACTGGGCCATTCTAACACATGGATATGTTTTGTTTTAAACCATTCCATTGTTGCCCTGGCTTTATGTTTAGGGTCGTTGTCCTGCTGGAAGGTGAACCTCCGCCCCAGTCTCAAATCTTTTGCAGACTCCAAGAGGTTTTCTTCCAAAATTCCCTGTATTTGGCTCCATCCATCTTCCCATCAACTCTGACCAGCTTCCCTGTCCCTGCTGAAGAGAAGCACCCCCAGAGCATGATGCTGCCACCACCATATTTGACAGTGAGGATGGTGTGTTCAGAGTGATGTGCAGTGTTAGTTTTCCGCCACACATAGCGTTTTGCATTTTGGCCAGAAAGTTCAATTTTGGTCTCATCTGACCAGAGCACCTTCTTCCACATGTTTGCTGTGTCCCCCACATGGCTTGTGGCAAACTGCAAACAGGACTTCTTATGGTTTTCTGTTAACAATGGCTTTCTTCTTGTCACTCTTCCATAAAGGCCAACTTTGTGCAGTGCACGACTAATAGTTGTCCTATGGACAGATTCCCCCACCTGAGCTGTAGATCTCTGCAGCTCGTCCAGAGTCACCATGGGCCTCTTGGCTGCATTTCTGATCAGCGCTCTCCTTGTTCGGCCTGTGAGTTTAGGTGGACGGCCTTGTCTTGGTAGGTTTACAGTTGTGCCATATTCCTTCCATTTCTGAATGATGGCTTGAACAGTGCTCCGTGGGATGTTCAAGGCTTGGGAAATCTATTTGTAGCCTAAGCCTGCTTTAAATTTCTCAATAACTTTATCCCTGACCTGTCTGGTGTGTTCTTTGGACTTCATGGTGTTGTTGCTCCCAACATTCTCTTAGACAACCTCTGAGGCCGTCACAGAGCAGCTGTGGAGCTGTTTTGCAAAGAAGAATGGGCAAGAGTTTCAGTCTCTAGATGTGCAAAGCTGGTAGAGACATACCCTAAAAGACTGGCAGCTGTAATTGCAGCAAAAGGTGGTTCTACAAAGTATTGACTCAGGGGGCTGAATAATTACGCACGCACCACTCTTCAGTTATTTATTTGTAAAAAATGTTTGGAATCATGTATGATTTTCGTTCCACTTCTCACGTGTACACCACTTTGTATTGGTCTTTCACGTGGAATTCCAATAAAATTGATTCATGTTTGTGGCTGTAATGTGACAAAATGTGGAAAAGTTCAAGGGGGCCAAATACTTTTGCAAGCCACTGTAGATAGTTATCCTCTAATTTTAAGGTGAAATACAAAAATTCTTATAAACGTCACAATTTCAAAACATTTTAGTTTTGATTAAAAATCTAAATTTTCTGCACCATGATTCTAAAATCACATGTTGCCAATATATCAAATGTTACTGTGATAAAGACTGAGGAGCTCAGTGTTGACTTGAGGTCAAGTTATCATGATTTTGCTACCCCCCATGATGCTACGTGGATTCTCTTTTATAATTATTTATTTATGTGTTGTGTTATGTTGGTCTGTTTTTGGTTGTCTGTGTTTGTTTTGAAAATGTGTGAGGATGGATGACTTATTTACTGCAGACCAAATATTCCTGTGGACTAAAGTAAGTAACCTGAACCTTGTGGCTGCCCATAAAGAGGTTCAAAGCTCCAACACGGCTGCAAAACGAAGTTCACAAGGCTACTGTACAATCCATCATAGGACGCTCAAGAACACTCAGACACTTTGAAAGTTCCACATCGGAAGCTCAAAGTGCCCCCAGTCTTGGCATGGAAGTCATTAGCAATCCAATAACCACTTTCAAGGCCATCCAGAAGAATCTGTCAAACTCCTGGATACAAGTTTCAAGGGTTACACTTCAGTGAAACTTCATTATGTTTGTGCTCAAGCCCATGCTTCTGAAAGCATATTTGGCATTTACAAAACAGCACTTGGAGAAGGGAGAAGCTTTCTGTTTATTTATTTTGTGGTCTGAGACAGGCACGTGCAGAGGGGGGGGCGGAAGGGGCTTGAGCACCTGCCCCTTTCCTGATGGGTGCCCAAAGTGCCCTTTTGTTGAGGCAATTTTTTTAAAAAATTTTAATTATTTTTTTTTAAATGTGTGTGTGCGTGTGGAGTCCTGTCTGTGCCCCTCAACAATAATATTTAACTATTAATCACATTTTTGCTAAATAAAAGGATCTGGCTTGCATCAGTCACATGATCACCATTAACCAATGATCGCCCTTGACGGCAGAACGCGCTGGTTACGAGCCGGGAACGAGCTCACAAAGTGCACGCGCATTTTTTGCGGTCCGGAGCTGTAGGAGAAACACAAATTAACTCAGAGACACAGACTGATGCGACAAAAACAGTAAGTAGGTGTACAGCGCACACTGTAGTCTAAAGCACACAGCAGTATTAGCTTATTACGTACACGTTTTTAAGCTGTCTTGTGGCAACTGACGAACTGAAACAAATGAGCGTGCTGTGTGTGCAACAGCGCGACAAACTTTACCTGTCCTTTTATTAACTGCACAAGTAGTGCTGGTCATAGCTGCTGGCTCACTGGGTAAGGCTGTCATGGGTCTGTAGCTCTGTCACCGTTTTAGGGAACATATTTAGTTTTAAAGTAAGTTACAGGGCTTTTCCTGCCTTTCTGGAGGGCTTATATTTCACTTAAAACGATCTAATATGCATGTCCACATAATAATGGATTATTATAATTATAATATTTTTTTAAAAAAACACACTGTATTTTAAAGAACATACATTAAGAAACAGATTATATTAGATTTATATTTTAAATAAGACAAAATGCAGATTTTACAGCAGCAAAATTATTGTATCTCTACAGTTTAAAAATGTAATAAGCTTTCTGCCTGCACAGAGTGGATAGTGAAACAAATGGAATCATCATAAATACATTATTATAAATTTATTACTTTTTTCCCCTCATTGCTTTATTATTGTAGCTCTAGCAATAAATAATAAGGGAAGGATTCTGGATCAGCACCATGATGGAAACTTGTGCCCACAGTATATACAGTATTCTGAAGAAGGTCTAAAATGTCACTGCGTGTGCATGTGTTTGTTTTATGTGTATGGATTTTTGAATTATTACTCATAATATAACATTGTCCAGACATGGCTGGTAAGGAGATGAGGAGGAAACAGTAGCAGCTGTGTGAGGCTACTAAAGGCAGTGAATCTCTCAGCAGCTGGATTACAAAGAGCACAGGTAACATTAACACATGTACCAGTTGTTGGAGAGGTATTCCAGTATAAAAATAATAATAAGCACAACTGAAATGTTTTGCTTCTATAACATTTTTCTGTCATCATTTTATTATAGATTAAGTGTAAGAGTTGTTAAGTGTGGATAATTAAATAATAGTTTATTGCAATAGCAAGTTGTGCCTTGTTCTCAGATGGACAGCAAGTGGAGAGTGATAGATGAAATGAGGGGATGAAGGAGGAAGAGAGGCAAAGAGTGATTCACAGGCAGAGCCTTGTTTATTTCTCAGTTTTTTGTTGCCTTATGGTTCCAAGCGCTGTCACCAATCTTTGCATTTTGTTATTATCTCATGACACTTGTTTAATCAGCTACCATCTCTCCTATGGACTTTTTAATGTCTACAGTCTCAGATCAACACAGCCCTGCCCTCCAGCACTATCAGCAGCAGGAGCAGCAGCAACCCCTCAACAGCAACATTGTACCCATCAGGTAAAACATAGGCTACGTTTGCTTTGCCTCACAACAGTGATATAGTATGATGCGATCCCATATTGTGTGTGTTGTTGTTATTCAGCCTGGTTCAATGTGCCCCTTTTTAGCTTTGAGCACCCGCCCCTATAAACGTCTCTGCACGGCCCTGGTCTGAGAAACAAAACTTGAGCTTTCTGGACACATGGGCACAGCCTTTATATGGAGGACAAAAGCAAGGAAGCATGATGGTGGGAACTGTGGTCAAGGTCGAATGGATCATGATCATGACCCTTGAAGAAAGTGCAAGATATTCAACCTCTAATCTGGGTTTATGCCGTAACTTCACAGCAGTAAGTTCACCAATAATGGTGTGAAGGTTTAGAAGTGGGCATTTCAAAGTCCCGACCTCAGCGCCAATGAAAATTTGCTGAAGGAGCTGAAATCCAAGGCCTTCAACCCAACTCAGCCGGAGGTCTACGGCAAGAAGGAGTGATTTAGGATACAAGAAGTTAAATGCAGGATCATGGTTATGAACTACAATAACAAAGTAGAAGATGCGATTAAGCAAAAAGAATATTCTATTGATTGCTATGACGGGTATGTGTAATTATAAGCTGACATTTTGCATTATTCTTAACTGTCCATGTTAAAAGTTAAAAAGCATTAAATCGTACTATTCTACCATTATGTATTTGAGCCCTTTGGCAGATTAATTAGGTAAATGATAGACACTGCTTCACAAAAAACAAACAAGCAGGGTATGAATAACTCCGGGCTTAGCTGTATATTCTGCCACTCGCAGCTCACTTCTGTGAAATATTACTTTTTATGTTTGTTTATTTTACTTTTGAAACATTAGACATGACCATATCTTGGCCCGAGACAGTTTTAATCCCAAGGACTTCACTTCCTCCTTGGGTAAACGTTAAAACAAATGCTTGTGTTGTGCGTCATTTTCGAATCCCACACATCCGCATCCAGATTTACTCATGTATTTACTACTAATTCCACATCCCCACGGATAAATCATTAAACACGAATGAGAAGAATCTCTGGCACCGCCTCTCACTGGGAGTTCGAACAGTTCGTGCTCTTGGTGACACTGATTCATTGGCCACAGGTTCTTATATCACAGTACGATGACTTAAGAGACTATTGTGAAATGATGAGTGTATTTTTATTGCATGACAAATATTCTGATGTGACTTTTTATACTCTTTTATCAAATTCAGTCCTTTAAGTTTAGTAGGAATTAGTAATAAAGTTTATAAAAGAATCTTAAAAAAATAAACTCTATGCTCAGTGAATCTACTTATAGTAAAGTAGTCAGTTTTTACTGCTCACCCACTACTATTGACTTGTGATAGCATCTGATTTGCTCATTTCCTGTGGGCAGACAAGTGACCACACCACATCCTAGAATTTTAGCTATGTTATCAGTATTTTAACAGCAGAGTAATGAAAATAAGACTCGCATAATTTAACTGTAACTTGGGCGGTGCTTCCTTTTTAAAGGATCATTCCGAGTCTTATCTTCCATCCTTCGTAAAAGCTTTAATGACACCGTACTCGCCAAGTTGATAGCTGACACTGGGAATGTGGTGATACTGTGAGCAAGAAGCACGAGTGACATGAAACACGATTGCATGGGTTCAAAAAATAACCATCCGGTTAGGCAACAGTATCTAAAAAGAAAGCAAGGGCCCAAGCTCATGATTGTCAATCACTGATTATCATCTAACCTTGAGTTTAACTTTGACCTCCCGTACTTACCTTCTCACCTACTGAGAACAACATCAAGTTGTGTCAGATTTATCCTTTAAACCTTTGGGAGATGCTCGTGCCAGCTTATTGTAAACTCCATCCAGATGACTTTGTTTTAGCGATGCCGCAGTCCCATAAATCAGCTCCCTAACCATATGTTGGCAAGTGGGAATTAAAAGAAAAAACAAGATAAACAGTAAACAATGCATCTCCTCCCCCTCCTCTCCTCTACCTCCAGTTTCTCATGTTTTTCTTGCTCAGGCTTTATTTGTGTGGTTGCTGAGTGAAAGCCACCACAGTGGCAAAGAGGCCCAGAATAGCCGAGGGTGGGGAAGGCCAGTGGACTTGCATGTGGGCTGCTGAGCTGTGTGCTCTGTAGTGTCTCTAAACCATCCGCTGGCCTGTGGAATGGAGGCTGCTTCCTCATGCATGCCAGTGGTCAGAGCCGGGCCTACACACCCTCAACTATTTCTGTCCTCCTCTCTTACTCTTTTTTCACAGACTTACCTCCTCTTTCTTTTCTTCCGTTTCTTCCTTTAAGGCTTTTAAAATATGTAAAAATGCACTGGAAGCATGCACGGGGATGAAAGGTAGGAGGAAAATAGAGTCGGAGGAAAATAACTAGATTGACTTTGCCCTCTACCCTAATTTCCACTTGATTTTGTGTCAGCCTGAACAGAAATAAATATATATTTTCCTGTTCCTATTTTATAATTTATTATGAGCTAAATAACTTTCTGCCAAAGTTATTTGGCTCATTTATTCCACATACTCTCTGTTTTCAACCAGCCACATCTTATTTTTGGCAGCTGTGCTGTAATATAACACCAGTGACACAGGAATATTTATCTATTTTTTCCTCCTCCTGTTGTAAAATGCTCAGTAGAGGGAAACACTTAAATTTAAATGGAAGAAAAATATAGTCACCGAGTTAAATGCACAATGCTATTTCTGGATGTTAAAAAAACAGTAAGTGCTACGGGGAAAAAGGATAAACACACCCCGTAGTGCCGTTAATCACAGCGTCAGTCATCAGAGTTAACGATAACACCGACATTCCTGGGGCGTTACTGCAGCTGATCACGCAGTGATGTGGAGCTGATTAAGTCTAATTCAGTGACTAATGAATGTTTAGCTACCTCAGGGCAGCAATAGAGAAATGCAAACCATTCCTTTTTGTTTGGTATCCGAATGTGTCGGCAAAGTGAGCCTCTGGGAAATATAAATTCTAAACAATGTAATGGCAGGCTGCTGGGGAATTTCATGCGTACAGAGAGAGGCATTGTTTCAGGGAGGCCTTAAGTTAACATTTGTTACTCTCCGGCTTTCTTTGCAGACCTAAATGTGCACCGTTCAGCGACACAAAAGACCATACGAGTGAAATATTGCCTGTTTGTTCAGATGCATTCCAGACACCTGGTGAAGCAGAAATACACACACATACTCGACACAGAAGAACGTGTCGACTGAAAACCTCCACAGAACTTTAATTGCTGCTATATCTCCCACTCAAACACTCTCACTCCCTCTGTCATCCTCTCTATTCACAAATGTATACACAGGCTTACTGTATTTTACTGGTCTGGATGCACGCCAGCCGGGCCCACCGTATTTCTGAAAGAGTGCATTACAGGCATGACAGACAGACCGTAGAGGCCCACTCATTGTGGGTTAGTAACCTGAATTGTCCCTGCTGTCAAACCCAACACATTTCAACAAAGAAATGAAAAGAAATCCTGTCAGAGAACAACTGAATGTCAGGCACCAATGCCATGCCCTCACATCTCACACAGACACTCATTTTATATTTTCATGTATAAATGTGCAACTTTGAGAATGCTTTTCTTTTCCTTTTTTTTTCTGCAAAAAGCACACAAAGACAAAAAAACAACCAACTGTTAACTCACATACTTGTGCACGTAAGAATGTCCTTGGAGTAGGATCCTTTGAAGGCCAAGTGAGGCCAAGACTGAAATACTGGCTGATCATGTAATACAGTGAAATAGTAATAACAAAAACATGTGCAATAAAATATTCTCTGTTCTCTAGAAAACTGGGGTGGGCACTGAACAGAGTCTAAACTGACTGCCATGCAAAAAATGTAGTCTTGTTGCAAAGCTCTGGGAAGAGTCAAAGGAGGAGTTTTTGGGAAACCAATATCACAGAGACTTCTAGGATTAGCTGCCGGCTCTCTGTGCTGCTGTACAAATGAAAACTGTCATCCCAGAAAGTCATCAGCTTGCAGCAACAGCAGAGACTTTTCACAGGTAGCAGAACAAAAAGAGAAACATACGACACTGAGTTGAACCCAAGCAATCGCAGAACATAGTTTTATCCCTTATAGTGCTTTTGCCAAGAACTCATCCATAATCGCCTCATTGCCTCTTTAATGTGGGGAGAAGAGGCTGCCAAAGAAAAAAAAGACCAAAGGACTGTGAGATTCTTCTTGTTTAGAGGGAAGCTGAACATGCTGACCAGAGACCAGCTGGGAGATCTTTTATGGTAGTTAGGGCCTTACAACCAATGTAAAAGAGAATCTTCAACAAACATTGGAAAAGCCTTGAGTTGCCTTAAAAACTGAGGATGACACAAAATAAAGTCATCGAGCTGTTTGATAGATTCAGATTTAACTGAGAGCAAGCATTTATTATGTATTTAATCACCACTTTGCAATTATTTATTAATGATGTTTAACCTCTGGCTCTCTTCCACAGCATGTCTTTGTTGTGACTGCCCCTCCCTGAGGAGGTTTCTTCCTGTTAAAAGGTAGTTTTTCCTTCCCACTGTCACCAAAGCACTTGCTTTAGGGGGTTATATGAATGTTGGGGCTCTCTGTTTTCTTTGTATTATTGTAAGGTCTTTATCTGACAATATAAAATGCTTAAGGCAACTCTTTTTATGATTTGGCGCTATATAAATAAAAATGAATTGATTCTAAAAGAATGATATTTTCAGAAAGATGTTGGATGTGAGCAACATACAAGGCAACATTTATTTGTTTGAGCTTTTGAATTTTTCCAACATGCTCTCCAAAACTATGTTTAAATCAATATTTTATTTTCTAAATAGCATTTAGAAAATAGCAACACTTTTTTGGATTGTTTTTGGACAATTTTTGTTTAAATGGGCCAAACATTTTGACTGACTTGTAGTCACAAAAAGATTTCCATTTTTAGTGACATACAGAGCCGCCAAAATTGATTTTCACTGAGAGAAACACATGGTCAGTTCAGACACTTCTGTATATCAGTGGCCGTAGGTTTGGATTTGATGACAAGCCCTGGCTCCAGAAACTTGGTGATAACCAGGCACAGATGGGGGAGGTCAGATATTTCTTCCCACATGATTCAGCCCTGATATTGGGATGGCGGGGACCAACACTGACCTTGCCCCCCCCCCCCAAAAATCCCATGTCAAATACATACCACATGGGAGAAGTGTAGATATCCGTTTGATCAGCCCTGTGGGGGGATTTGATTTCCAGATGGGGATGGGGTGTTTCTCTGTCTTCGGCCTTTGTATGACCCAGCTACCATGGGCAGAAGAAAGCTGTTGGCTTGGACTTGAGCCTGACTCTCATCCTTTTAGAGTTTGGTTTTCCATGACGGATATGACTTATAAGGTTAGGAAGGTGCTGCAGTGGAACAAAGCAGGATGAAAAATCCCTGCTAATCATAGCAGAAGAACATAAAGAGTGGCTGAGCAATGGTAACAGATCCATGTGAAAAAAATGTTCCTCTCTGCCCTGGCTGAATAAAAGGTTACTTCATCATCATCCATTATTTTGCAATAAACTGTAATAGATACAAAGTCACTGTCTGTCCAGAGACAGAAGACTGGATTCTGATTTGATAAAAGAAATCCCAGACTGTACTGTATACAGCTATCTCTAATATCACTATAATTTATTGCCTTCTAAATCAAAGCAACATTGAATAAGGCACATGCTGTAGTACAGTATATTGCATAAGCCTTACAGATAAGCCTCACTCATCTATCATGTCTATCTCAAAAGCTCTATAACAGAACAGAAGTCTTTACTTCCCCAGTAGCTTTCAGCCTAATTAGTCTTTAAGGTGTTCATGCCAAACATCCTGTAAACTACTATTACAGTTTGAAGTGATTATGAGTCGTTTTAATGTGTGAGTTGCTCAAAGGTGGGAAAAGTACCAAAGAGGAAAAATACGTGCAATTTATCGCCAAAGACAAACTTAGAAGTAAGTAAATGAGTCAGTAAGTGCTTTACATGACTAAGGTCAGGATTATACATCAAAGGCACGTCATAGTTCCCGTTGAATGAGGATATATGCATAACTGTTGTAAAACAAGCTGCTCATCACGCATTGATTTGTAGCTGATGGCAGCTCATTGGTGGACAGTCCAGACAGCAGTTGCCTTTATAAGGCTTCGATCCTACAGCAACACTGGGAACCTCGGATTGCCAGGGACAAATGTGTATTCTCTGGCCGGTTAACCGACTACAGGAGGTTACAAGCTGTTGCTGGGTGAAACTGGTCAGAACACCGACTTGTCTTGCAAACACTTGCTAACTGACTGCTAAGCAGTACTGAAAGCTGAAAAATTCCAAGGAATTTGACATCAATGTAAAAATTGTCCCTTACCATGAATCCAAAAATTTGCAACTTTTATTTTGAAGGCAAATGGTCTCTATTTTCAGTTTATGTTATACTCTTTTCAGTTTCACTACAGCTGTAGTAGCTGGCGACAAACTATAGGCAACTCCAGAAATCTACCAGTGACCAAAGCAATCGCAACTAGTTTCACTTACCAATAGCCAGCAACGACTCGCCAACCAGTTGGGGAATATACATTTTTCTCTAGTGACCAGTGATTACTAGCAGGATGCTGACTGGTCTCTAGGCCTGTAAAACTAGAGCTTTAGCAATAGATTTCACACGACCAGTAACCTCAAGCAACAACTTACAAGCAGTCAGGTAATACTCATTTTTACCTAAATACTGGTAGTTGTCAGGTGGTTACCAACCAGTCTGTGTGGCTGGGGGCTACCCATCTCCTATCCTTCACTCTCATTGGCAGTTGTTTCAATCACTTACTTCAAAGTTGAGAAAAACTGGGGACTCACCAACTTTATATCACCACTAATTCACCCACTGTCACTTGAAGTCACTGAATGTCACTGCCATGTCTCTGCTAGTTGGTTCCATCAGGTTTGTTGCATTTTAAGGCCCAATGAGTGTTTTTATCCAGTGCTTGTTACTATGTTGCAAAAACCCTTATCTTTTCCAACTTTTCTCCTCTGACATTATTCCAAAAGGTAAACTATTTTCAGCTGAGAGTCATGTGGTTTAAAGAGGGAAAAGAAATCTGCTCTGATGGCAAGTTTACTGAGAACTGTCAACCTCTAACCTCATCTGATTTGTTTTGAAAACAGATGCTACCAGCACAAACTGCTGTTGTACTCAGATGTAGAAGCTAAATGCTAATGTTTCAGTGCTAACAGGCAGATCTTTAGCACATTTGCCAAAGTACACAGTTTGGTTTTTTTGGATACTAAAGTTTAATCTTGATTAGTTCAGTTACATCAACCCTTCAAAAAAATCAAACAATTCAGTTATTATTAGCAGCTTTTCACTGAAATGTGCTGTTCTGCTGTGATCATTGCTAAATTACAGCAACATAAGGTCCTTTATTTCATTACTACAAGAACTGACTTTATGTTTAGGTATTCTTCTGGCTCTGAGCACTCAGATCATTCTAGGACATTCATTAACTAAACCTTTAATCGAGAATATTGGATGCTTACAGGCAACATTAGATCATAATTAGATCAGTCAAATGGGTCAGAAACTACTAATTTGTTAACTGGAAAGATGCAATTGTGAGTTAATTATCAGCGCACCTTCCAATCAGAGTCCTCTTTGATGGTCTCAGTTGATACCACACACGTTCCTGTATCCAAATGATCAAATGCCCTTCCAGCTCTTTTCTGGCCTCTGTGTCATGGCTGTTGGCACACGCTCAGTTTGACTGCACACGCTCGGTGTCTCAAACCTTCTGCACACGCTCACTGGCTCTGAATACAATAAAGGCTGAGGTATCCCTGGCATTTGTGCAGCCCCCACATCAGCTCCCTCTCTGCCTCCTTTTGACACATACTAGAGTTTCTGAGGCGCGAGCCATTATTACAGGCCTCCAGACAATCCTTTCTGAGCTAATTTCTATCTTTAAGCTGAGAAATGCAGAGTATGATACTCTGTGCGGCATGTATTGTTACATAAAGTAAAGGGACACCTAAATAGAGGCGGAGTGGAATGTCAGTCAGAGGGATTCATTTGGTGTTTAGGTGTCAAGTTGAAATACCTGCGGTGTTCCTGCCTTCTGGCAACAGGTTTGGGCAGGCAGCCACATCTATCACCAGACTCAGCGCTTAAACTACAGAGTCAACGTTACCTAAGAGTTACAGCAGGTAGCATTTCAGAAACACAGTTTGGAAATATACAAAATACTCATCACTGCATGTTTTCTCAAATCAACAAACAATCAATAAGATCAGCACCAACTACAATAACCACCGTCAGAAGTCAGGGGACCAGACAAGGGGAACAAGATTATGTTATAAGCTCACACCATCTCCTTCAACTAGGCTACCAAGAGCCCAAAAGAGATTTATCCTTGGCAAAGTAACATAAAGACAACTGTAACATCTCTAAAGTTGGAAGGAGAAAAATGAGAGAAGCCTGACTGAACAGGGTCACCATAACAAGCAACACTGCTTGAATCCAAAGTCCTGGGGGTATAGTCATCCTTCTTCCTGTCATCTCTTTTCTTTGTTTAGCACCAGATTTTGTTGCTTTGACTTCTTAAACACAATTTATAATGATGATGTGCTGACTAACTTGCTCATGGAAACCAAAGAAAAGCTAAAAGTACAGTGGAATACTGGATCCATTATCAGATGACCAAACACGCCGTGACTCCACATCTTGATAAGAATATTCTGCTCTGTATAAATGTAAAGTTGTTTGTTAACATGTTAAGAATTACTGTAGCATGTGGCCATGACATGCAGTGAATGACTTTATCCGATGGGTTCTGGAAAAAATAAAAATAAACTACAGTGATAAATTAGGCCTATTAGGAGAGACAGGAGTTCCATGCTGACTTACATTCGCTGTTTAAAAGAATGAAATTGTCAAATTAAACCTATTTAGATAATAAGTACAGCAGATGGAGTCCTGGCTCACATCTTCCCGTGCCTTTCTGGCTTTCCGTGCTCAGCGCTAGTTTGGAGCCAATCGTGTGCTTTGCCGCGGGATGTGCGCCATACGCGGAGCTGCCGCTAAAATGATCACCAAATGCATCGCCCCCCCTAAAAAATCTCACAGGAATGTGTTTCTTATTTTTAAATAACAATAAAGCAATTTTAAAAGAAGTATGGATGCAATCAGCTCAATCAAAGTGATTCTAAGTCAGCAGCTGGAAACCTCCAACGCCTGTAATGAACCCAGCTTTTGGAGATAATCTCACCAGATGTTACGAAGCACATTTCTGTTGCTGGAAATGAAACCACACATGCTTCTATGTAAAGCTGATGAAAAGTGGCCAACACACACACACACACACACACACACACACACACACACACACACACACAAATGCAGTCGTTCTTATAATGTAAAGTTCAGAAGAAAGCCTTTAGACATCATAAAAACCTATAATCATCTGTGTTATAATTTTTGCTAAATGTAATGAAAAACATAATTATGGATCAGTGATTCATCTCATCAGTTGATGCTTCCAGTAGCAACAAATAAATTTAATGTGTCAGCTTTAAACAGAAGCATTTTCCTCTTCAATCAGGGGATGTTATTTACTGAGTGAGCAGATAAGATTTTTATAAATCAAACTCAAGCGACAAATAGATTCCCAGCGGGCATCCGAAGAAGCATGAAGAAAAACAGGAAGCAATCATTCAATCAGATCGGACGTAGCCCAGCAATGTTGGGTTTCAGCTGAGGACACTCTCAAAGTCGATCATGTAATACACTCCAGGTTCAAAAGCAGAACTGAGCAGCTATTCACTTGTTATCTCACAGAAATGCTGAAGTTTTTTCCTGTTTCCCTTGTGACCCATAACAGACACTAAAGCTTCACTGTCTGGGTTGATGCCACATAATTGCATCCAAACATCAGTTTACTGATATTATTTTATCACATTAGAATTATATAACCACTGCTGAGAGCATGCTCCAAATTCCAAGACTTTCCCAGAATCTGTCAGGAGCAAAAGAATAAAGATCTGCTAAGGACATCGTGTCTCCCAACCTATCTAAAGATCTTTAACAACATGAGACATACAGTGAGTTTTGTTAGTGCTGGCATACTCCTCCCAACCCCTGACTAAAACAGGTCGGACCTTTGCTGGCCTCAGCTTGACTTTAGCTGGTGTTCTATTCAGCTCACCCCTATATCATATGGGCGAGGGCAGCCTGCCAGTTCTCATAGACTTAATAGTCCTTTGGCTGTGGATGGAGCAGGATCTATGCTGGTGGAAACGGACAACCACAAGCTGATTGTGAGAGGGTGGCCTGTGGCACAACTACTGGAATTCCAGTGGGAAGACTCACTCCTTGCCCTGTGATGTATCGCTTGCTCTCTTTCCACGGATACGAGCCAGACATCAACATGCTAGCGTGGATGCGGTCAGATAGCCTAATTGTAGAAGAGAGAATTTGTCTCTGCAAAGTTAAGGGGAAAAAGAGAAAAAAAAAAAAAGCTCTTCAACTACTCCTGCGCTATCATTAATCTGACATGTTCAGTGCATTCCTGGAGTTACTTTGTGATGAACTGTTACATGAAAGTAAAATTACTCGTACATTTTCCCCCAGAGTGTTTTCTTGTTTCCATCTCCTGAAAGCTATCCTTCACTCTGCTGCGGTTTGTAGGACATTGTGCTGGTGGAGAGATGCATAAAAGTAACGACCGGAGAAAATAACATTAATTTCAGAGTGTTGGCAACCCAGTTAGAAAATAAAACAGTCATGCCCTTTACCCCAAATGCAGCATGACTGAAGTTGCATTGTGCTGTGGTCTGTTTATGCGCTACTATTTTAGCACCAGTAGGCCAGAAAAAATTCTGTAAACCTGGGGTGATTAGACTTAAATTGATATCCATTTTAAAAAATGCTTACCTTCGCAGCTTAAAAAAAACATGTTACATATTAAAAACATTTTTGTCTCTATGAGTCATAAAAAATGTGACTGCTCTTCTATTTGTATGGTTTGTTTTTTTCCATAGATTACCTTTTTAATTTTTATTGTGTTGCTAATTCCAGTCACTGATCTGGACCTCTGAACTATGCTGTTGTCTTTGGGGGACAAAGACAAAAATTATGGTCTGTTCAAAGGTTTTTTACCAGATACAAAGAAATAGTTACTGTAAGTACTTTTAGGTAGTGCATAGCTTCAGATATTTTACAGCAAAGGAGACACAGATTGTACTATTTTAAGTAGTGTGTAGTTACCTCTTAATTTAGCAAATATTGCACATCTTACATTGTAAATACATTGAATTTCTATTTAATGACAGGAGGATTCTGCCCTTGGTGTTGCCATTTATTATTGCTAATTAGTCAAAATCTGTGCCTCACCTTGCTCACCCAACCAAGGTACCTGATTTAGCAGATTTTAAAAAAGGGACCTTGGTGTAAACCACCACACTATGAAGCCTTATTAACCTTATTAAAGGTGCTGGGTGTAAAACCGAAGCAAGGAGCACCTAATTAGAGCTGCGGGGAAGACTGACTGAGACTCATTGTAGGCTAGTTGTTTTAATTGAGCCTTGACTTATTGGACATAGTCATTTGACTTATTGTTGAACAAAAAACATTGATTAGTATATTATTATAACACACAAGATGATCGATAGAAATACAATGCCGCTTCTTATCACTGTGATGAATATGAAGGATGGTTTCTGGAGGTGTGTTTTACATCTACAGAAGGTTATTTTTTGAAAATAGCCTGAAAATGAGTCAGACACCTCCAGCTCTGACCTGTTGCATTCCACCTTTCACCTTAAGCAAAGTTTGTACAGTTGCTAAAATAGACACAAAAGCTACCTCTGGTGTGTGTGGTCTGCTGTAATTCAGGATTGCACGTCACCCACGCACACTCAGAACAACATTTTGGGAGCTGGCCACAGAGCAAGACAGTGTTTAGACTACCCACAATCCCCTCCTCTTCTCCGCTCGACTTCACATCTTCTGCAGTTGGAACACTGGCCAGTGCCCTCAGGACTGGGTCCCTCCCTGTGTCCTGCCTGTGAGGCCGAAAACATTGCGAAATGTTCTCTGTCAAGATGAAAATAATGAGGACGTGAGCACCTCTGCAATTCTGAGGAAAACTGTGATAAGTACATGTTTGGATTTGTTTGCAGAAGATTTTGCTCATAGTTCCGGTATTAACAGTTGTGAAATGTGTTGACAAATGCCTCTGAGACCCCCCTCGAGGACAGAAGGATGGATGATATTGTACTAGAGAAATATTTCTACTATTTCAGAGTTGTTCCTTTTGGAAACTATCTGAGTGCTCCTTATATTTAATCAGGAAAAAGCAGACTTTCAAGTTGGCCCTGAAAACCGTATATCATATGTCTCTCATGGTTTGGATTATTATCTTACCCACAATATATGTTTCCATTTCAAATAATATTTCAAGTTATCTGCACAAAAGGAGCAGAAACATATGTGAATAAATATGACCTAATGTGAACTACTTCATCAGCCCTGCAGATCTGAGCAGCTTCACCCCTTAAATGCTGGTGCTTTCTTGACATGAACTATTGGCCTTCATGAGGATTTTCACTTCGCTATTCTCAGTGTTAGCTTTATTCTTTGATTGGTGGGCTGAGAAGCTTGTTCTTTAAATTCAGTGCACCTGGACGGGACCTGGCGAACCTTTTTGGCCTAGATTTAGCAAAACAAACAGTTACACTACCACCATGCTTCACAGGCGAGATAAAGTGCTGATGCTCAAATGCATTATTTTTCCCTTCTCTAAAGACAACACTTTGCATTTAAACCGAGACGTTCTACTTTGGACTATTTAGGCCTTTTGGCTTGTCCATGTGATCTTTAGCAAACTGCAAATGGGCAGCAGTGTTGTTTCTCTATCTCTCTGACCTTTGTGGCATTGTAAGGCAGTGCAAACCTTCAAACTCACAGCTTAATTGGGTGCTCAATCCTTTTCTTAAATGTATTTGAATTTTTTTTTTTTACTCTATCTCTGAGCCTGTTACAATAATCACATTACCTGAGAAAGGAATTTTTCCCGCTGCTTTTAAACCAGCTTTCATTAAATAACTTTTACAGAAATCAAACTTAGATGCTAATACAGAGCAAATCACAGCCCAGAGACAGATAGTTAGTGAACTCTGACTAAATTATGATGCTAATAAGGTTTCTGTCCTATTTTACTGAAGTGCAGCCTTTGATCTGGAGCACTGAGTTGTTCTTGAATTGTTTCAATCACATATCCTCGATGAAAATTCTTCACCAACCACTCATGTACCATACTGACCCCAAAACTCTGATGATCAATAAAGAAACTCATTCTCCTGTAATGCCACTCACACCACATGCAAATCTTCTTCACTAATATTGCCCTTTTGCTTCTGTTACATCCAAGATTGTCATTTTTTCATCTTTCTCTGTTTGTGTTTCTGTATGATTTATTTTACTTATGTATTATGTATGTAACTGTTATGGGTTGCTTGTTTAAATATTACCTTTAATATACAGGGGCCCTTGTTTCTTAATATAGCTTTATGTCTGTGAAGCCCTTTGAATCTGCACTACCAGTCAAAAGTTTGGACACGCCTCCTCGTTCAACGTTTTTTCTACTTTTTTTACTACTTTCTACATTGTAGATACAAACTAAACACATCAAATATATGAAGCAAGATATATGGAATTATGTAGCAAAGAAAAAATTGATACAAAACTCTAAATATGTCTTATATTTTAGATTCCTCAAAGTAGCCACCCTTTGCTTTGCTGGCAGCGCTGCAAACCCTTGGCCTCCTCTCAGTGAGCTTCATGATGTAGTCACCTGAAATGGTTTTCACTTCACAGGTGTGCCTTGTCAGGGTTCATTTGTGGAGTTTCTTGCCTTCTTAATGGGGAAGTCAGGTTGGTACACAGCTGACAGCCCTATTTGACAACTGCTAGAATTCATATTATGGCAAGAACCAATCAGCTAAGTAAAGAGAAACCACAGTCCATCATTACTTTAAGAACTGAAGGTCAGTCAGTCTGGAAAATTGCTAAAATTTTGAATGTGTCCCCAAGTGCTGTCAAAAAAACTATTAAGGACCGCCCCAGGAAAGGAAGACCAAGAGTCACCTCTGCTGCTGAGGATAAGTTCATCCGAGTCACCAGCCTCAGAAATCTCATCTCAGATTAGAGCCACACAGAGCTCCAGTAGCAGACACATCGACTGTTCAGAGGAGACTGGCCACTGTGGTCAAATAACTGCTAAGAAAAGCAACAAACAGAAGAGATTCGTTTGGGCCAAGAAACACAAGAGATGAACATTAGGCCAGTGGAAATTTGTGCTTTGGTCTGATGAGTCCAAATGTAAGATCTTCCACCTGCCATGTTTTTGTGCGACAAAGAAAAGGTGAATGCATCGTCTCTGCATGCGTGGTTCCGACTGTGAAGCATGGAGGAGGAGGTGTGGTGGTGTGGTGGTGTTGACACTGTTGGGGATTTAGTCAAAACTAAGGGCACACTGAACCAGCATGACTGCCACAGCATCCTGCGCCGACATGCCATCCTACCCAGTTTGTGTTTAGCTGGACCATCATTCATTTTTCAACAGGACAATGACCCCAAACACACCTCCAGGCTGTGTAAGAGCTATTTGACCAAGAAGGAGAGTGATGGAGTGCTGCACCAGACGGCCTGGCCTCCACAGTCACCTGACCTAAACCCAGTCAAAATGTCTGGGATGAGATGGACCGCAGAGTGAAAGCATATGTGATGCTACGTTATACAGCTAAAATCAAATTAGAGAGCAGTGGCTTTCTCCTTGTAATCCATGTGCACCATTGTGATTTACTATCCTCTTGATGGCATCTCATATCCACACAGGTTATTACACTCTCATTAAGTGATATTTGTTTTGTTGTCCACTATTTACTTTAATCTTCTGTGTCCCTTATTTGCACACAATCTGCCCAGTTCTGTATTAATGGAACCCAAAGTGATAGTTTTGTCCTTTTGTAGGCCGGTGGGCATAAACAACTCTCTTTTGAAGTCCTCAGAAACTCCATTTGTTCTCCCGTCCTTAAACACGTGCTCTTAAAAACCAGGTTGCCCACTTACACTTGATGCTGAAGAGCACCTGAATTTCACCTTCAGATATAATTCTGATCATGATATTATAATATATTTTCATTAATAAATGTTTTATTGTATTAATTTTATTTCATTTGTTGAACTCTTAACTTTAGGGGTTGTGTTAAGACTTCATGTTTTAGATCATATTTAAATATAGAACATCTCAAAGGGTTCACACGCTTGTTTGGCAGCTGTAGCATCACTTTAGTGTCAGTGTTTCGAATTGCATGCCTTAGAAGCTTACCCTCCCTTATTAAGCAAGAGATAACGCTGTTGCATTTACCATAATGGGTGTGAAAACGAGTCACATAGCAGCGAGAGGAGGAAGGGTGAAGCCAGTGGATGTGTCAACAGAGTGATGTGTTAACAATCTTAAGCTGTAAGATGGAAGAAATTCATCAAACACACCCAGTGTTGAACCATCTTACTCCTTGTGAGGTACTACAAGCAGCAGAGCGGCAGATATGTTAATATTCTGTATTCCTCTTTAAACCTTCATTCGGCAGACAAGAACAGGCTTGTTTACCTGACCTACGATCAGTACGTGGTGTGTCCGTTGGAGGAAAGTGACATCAGTGTAACCGTTCGGAGAGGACAACTAAACACAGACAGAGAAACCAAACAGGTTTCACCTCACAGAGCCTTCTTGTTGAAGAAGCCGAGACACGAGCCAAAACAGACCGAGGAAAATTAGTCTTGAACTGGAATTTTTTAAAAGCCTAATTCCACCCACAGAGTAACCGAAAACATAACTTGTGATGGAAAAACAAAAATAAAATGACATGCATCTTCCTGGCAAATGCTGTATACTCAACAGAACACGCCGTAGAGCACACTGTGTGCTTATGATGCTACCACTGGTTTGGAAGAAGACTATTTGAGAAAGGTAGAGGGGTAGAATACAGCGTTATGTTGTGCAGTCTTTTCAAGTCTTTTTGACCGATTGTTACAGTATCCTTGGACTATATATATGAAAACTATATATTTGGCTACATTTATTTATCTGGTTAGGTTTAATGGTCCTGGTATTAACCTTGGTTGCCTGTGTCCCACTGTCATGACTTGTAGGAAGAGGCATTTGAGTACACCGAAGGCTTTGTTGAAGACAAGTTATAATGTCTGCTGTTGAAAAAAAAAGTCTTTAGGATGTCTTGCCAGAGGCTGAATTTCCCATCTCTTTGCCAATAAGAAACTTATCTTTTATGGGAAATTACTTACTGTTTCCTTTTTCAGCATGGTTTAATGAGAAGACAGGGTTGTGTGTTCTACTTACAGATCATGTGCAGGCCACACGGATGCCGTGATGACATCACCCTGAGGCGACATGACAGCATGACGCGAACAGGGCTCCATTCACAACTGCGGTTTAACTGGTGCTAAATAACGCCTGTGTAAGTTAAATAGAGGGTGTCTTTGAAACCGTGAGCTGGTCGCAAGCAGACGCAACCCATCTGCATTTAGTCCAGTGTGAGACTTTGCAAAGAAGTATACAAGGCTAGTTATTAAAATGCTCCATCAATCATTTATAATATAGCAGCAGGGAGAAAGCAGATTAAGGAGTAATGAGCTACCCAAGCCAAATTAACCAGGAACCACAAGTGGACTGTTTGCAGAAGGATGTGCTGCTTTATATTCCAGACAAGACTGGATGACGAGATTTGAAGACAACATCAGACACACACAAACACTGTCTGAGCCTTCAGCACCCCTTCCCTCCTCTATCTTCACCCGTTTTTCTTTTGTAATACAAGCAGAGATGCACACTTCTCCACCTCTAAGCTGTGTCAGTTACCAAGTTGATAGGGGTTTTATCCCATACATGAGTAAAACCTAAAAGAAATGGAAGCACACGCAACACGACCTTGACTTTAGGGCATAATGTTAGAAAACAATCATACACTGCCTCACACTGCCTCATGTCTCTGTCTATGCACATTTAAAACCTTTGTAGGGAAAAAGAGCTGTCCTTGTGCTGCCTGTAAGTCTGACTGTAAATGCACCCTGCATGTGCTGCAGTGTTGCAGCACTATGCAGTAATTAGTTCAGTCACACGGCGTTGCCTCAGCCTGCTGCAATTTTTTTTTCAAAATGTCTATGCACAACATAACAAAAAATTAAAAAAGGCACTGGAGTGCAGGCTTTCAGCTTGAGAGAAAAAATTGGAGAGTATGGGTGTGCACGTGTGATAGACAGATAAGGATAGAGAGGCTCTGGAGACAGCCAGCGTGAATCCAATCTACGTGTCTGCCGGCTATGTTAACAGAGGAGTTCTTATCAGATATGGAGAGACAGAAAAGCAGTGAGGGGAATGCACACTCCCAGCATATATCACGGAGGACTAATTTAGAAAGGAGACAGCCAGACATCCCCTAAGGAATTTGCTCTTCTCCACGCAGTGCTAATTTTTTTGGGACTGCGAGACCAGAGCTTGTGCTCGCTCAGCGCCGCAACTCCACCAAGACACAGGAAGCAAGGATGATCCTCAAACACCGCAGAGCAGCCTAAAAAATCCCAGCTCGGGGGAGGAGAGAGGATAGACATGCACAGGTGCTGCTAGAGGGAGAGAGACAGAGAGAGGAGAGAGAGAGAGAGAGAGAGGAAGAAGCAGTGGGAGTCAGGGGAGGAGACTTGACTTGTTTCAGTGAGAAATCGGAGAGCAATTCCAAAACAGCTGTCCGGCAGACGTCCCAGTCGACAGAAGTGCAGCCTCAAGGCAGAGACGTTAGGGCAGTGTCAACAAGCCACAGGAGCAGCACAGCAGCACAGCAGCCGCTGAGCTCTCTCACACACACACACACATACAAGCACGCATATCAACCAGGAGCTGCAGCTTTCAGGAGAATCCCAGCAACACCAAGGAGACTCCAGATCTCCCCCGACAAAACATCTGAGGTGAGTGACAGAAGGAACTTGTTTCATTTCTCACTCTCTTGCTGTACTGTAATCTGAATTGGAGAACAGTAATAGGATTTTTCTTTCCTCCTACTGTCATGTAAGTGAGTCTTTTTGGGTCTGAGTGAGTATCTGGAGCAGAGTGAGATATTGCTTGGTAACAGTAAAAGCGTGCATGGTAAGTTAAGCATTTGTCTGGCATACATGTAACACAAGAGCTGAAAACTGTTCGGCGCAACATGATACCCTTGCCGCTTTCCAAGAGAGACATTTTTAGTCCGACTACACGCTTAAGGCATGTTCCTGTGAAACGCAGAGCTGGCTTAGCCCTCATCTGTCTAGGGACGCAGATTCTTGAGAAGGTTTTTATGGTTATATTGAGGAGAAAGGGAAAACTCTTCTTTGCCAGTATGTGTTTCTTTTCTCTTCATGTTTCATACTTTTCCTGCTCATCTCTGCCAAGGATAACTCTAGCAAGTGTTGGCCATGCTTGCGGGTGGCACAAGGGGAGTGAAAAAGAGGGGCAGAGCAAATACTCCACCCTGCTATTCAGCCGATTCCCAGCACCACCACCAGTCCCCTCGAAAGTAAGGCCTTTGCCTATAATTGAGGGTGTTTTTTTGGTGTGTTTTTTTTTTATGTAACAAAGAGTTCAGGCTATTCTGTAAGGCTACCATTACCCTCTTTGGTATGTGCATTGCTTTTTATAACAGCCCCAAAGTGAGGGTCTTTCTGCTATTCAAAGACGTAACAGAAGTCAAGGCCATGGTTAGATGTCAGAGGAGTATGTGGAGACTTCAAACTTCCATGATGTTGCTTTGTAGAAACAGTGGGAGGAACTGTGACCAGCTACAACTGCTAATAGCATGCTATTTATTTTTCAGCAGCACTGATGATATGCCAGCACGGTAATCCCATCACTGGAGGGATATTTTTGGGGATGCCAAGTTTCTATTTTAGAAACAGGTGAAGTCATATACCAGTCATATTTTAAGCAGCTGCACCCGCTTAGTTTTAGAGCACCGGTGAACCCTAAAGTGTCATCAAACTGTAGCATTTATTTAGCCCACAGTAAAGTTACACAGCCTCTCTAAATATACTGGCCCAGTTATACTGCACGCGACTTTTAGATGTCCAGAAATAACCAGACAAATCACGAGCCGTTAGTTTAATTACCAGATGCCAACCCCATATTTATCTGCCCTCACACTCAGACTTTCATCACCTCGCTCCTTCTGCTGCCCCCTTGTTTGTATCTAAGCCTCCGCGCTTGAACTGATGAGGCAAAGCTCTACTTTTAAAGAGGCTGGAGTGGCTCCAGATCACTTCATGCCCAGACAGATAGCTGTTGCTAACCCAATGACACAGTCGTTTTATCCAGCAGCTGAATGACCGGCTGCTGGGGCAAGCTATTCTGAAAGGAAGGTGGCATCGTAGCCTCACTTCCTGGGCAGTGGAAATGCTCCGGTCGGCATTCTGCAGCAGTGGCGCCAGAAGGTTGTCAGACCTCTCAGCACATGCTTGCCTTGCAGCCTGTTTTTGGAGTAGCTCCAAAATGAGGGTGCAAATCTAGACTTGGCTGTGAGATACACTAGAATATACCTGCTCAACTATTAACAGCCTGCAGAGACACAAATGGATTCATTAGGTTAGGAGGCCATGAGGGTCCATCCTGGAACACCCTGAGGAGCTGCAATTGATTGATTACCACTAGGGCCAACACAAGCTTAGCCTACCATTGCTATGATTCCCCACATACACACAAATCAATAGTAAATTAGTCAATTTCTCATTAAGTTAATGTCCATACAGAGTTTCCACAGGCATGCACAGGCAACCAATACTTGAAAGACCAACATGAGGACATTGTTTTCCTCATACTTTGCTGGTGGCCTTTGAAATTCCAATCATATTTGCCGTATAAGCCAACTGAGCCACCAGCAGGATGACTGATGTGAAGGTCAGACCTTCAGGCTTTCACCGTACCAGCTGACTTCTTACAGGCCACAAGTGTTGACCTTGGCTAGAATGTAAAGCAGATGTCTCCTTGTGAGAGTTGCAAGTGTTGATCCGCTCTGTGGCTAGACCGTTTCTGTCCATACTATTGATTTCGGCCGACATCATCATCTGCTGTAATGCACGGGCTGTCCAGAGAATAGCACAGCCAGGCATTTGGAATAATTTAATCAGAACGGTGCGATAATCAATAAGGATGTATGAGAGGAAGTTTTTCATCCAGGAGTGCAGCTGTGACCTCCTACTCTTGGGAAGAGCAGTAAAAAAAAATGTATAACAGATATGGATGTGCTGTGCACTTGGAGTGCACAGGAAGCCTTTTGGCTTGGTGCTCTATTTGTTCTGCTTCCTACCCGAGCCCAGTTTCCCACTGCAGTGAGCATCAGCTGTCAAGGTCAGAAAGAACAGAGGAGAGATGCTTTAAAAAAAACTGGAAAAAGGAGAAAAGGAAGAAAACAAGATACAGTATGAGAAATGCTTGAGCTAAACAAGTACAGGATTTTGCCATGCTCCCCCTACACTGACACCCCCATTAAATACTGCGGCACATCCTCTACTCCCTCCCCTCTCGTCCTTCCCTTTCTCCCCCTCACTATTAGCAAACAAACACGCTCTTTGCACACATGGCATGCATTCAAAAATGCTATCTCAGGCACCTCGCGCAAACACTCACTCTCACACCGGCACTCAAATAAGACAAGAACCCTCAGAGAGCAGAGCTGCCATTTAACACACTCACACATGTCATAGCTATGTATAGCTCACCAGTGTTTTGCGGATGACGATAGATATATTTGTCTCACAATTACAGCTTCTACAGTGAGAAGATTTCATCTTGTACTCCAAATCTTGTACACTTTAATAAAGATGTAGTGGAAAGATTTTGATGCTGCACCAGTTCAGCAAAACAGGTTGGAGACACAGGAAGTCATGGTCAAAACGGGTGATTTCCAGGCTGCAGTTTGGATTCAAATTCACAGCAAGTGTCTGTCTCTCTGGCTGCACGCTGATTTGCCTCCTGAATAAACACAGCCTACTTAAAGTGGCTCTGATAAGGCTGTTGCAGGGTGTCTGTATGCGTCGGCTGCAGCAGGAATGTGGATGTTTTGTCAGTGAGACGTTTCTTTTTTTTCTCTCTCTCTCTCTCTCTCTCTCTTTTTTTAGTGGGGGTGGACTTGACCGCCCAGGCACTTTTGTGCAGCGGTGCTCTCTGTCAGACAGTCACTGCTGACAGACCTCTCATAAGTAAATATGTCTATAAATGGGCAAGCTCTCTTCTCACTGGTGCTCCCTCCCACCCCCTCATCACCCACGCACCCTTCCTTTATACTCCTTTCCCTTTCTCTTTGGTTCCTGCATCATTTCAAATGTTCTTTTTACACCAAACTACACAATAGGCAACGTGGTGATATTCTCGAGACGGCGGCATGCAATCAGGCACTTTGTAACCAATCCAAAATCTCTTTAATATTTTCTACTCAGTCTGATGTACTGCAACCTAGCTGCTATCTCCCACTTATTAATCAGAGCCAACCCCCTGGCTCATCAAAGCCAAATCAATTCACCATCTTCTTTCTTAACATCCACTTACAGTGTAATCCCTCGCTCTCTCTCTCATTCACACAATCCCCCCTAAGCCCCTTCATCGCCCCCCACTCCCTCTTCTGGGTCTCCACCTTCTCCTATCACTCTGTGCGTGTCTGAGCAGTAGCTCGCTCCTAAAAACAGACCGTCCGGCTCTTATCCTTCTAAAGCCTTCCTTTGCCTCTTCTCTCTCAATCTGCGGTCCAGCTGTTCCACATTAGCACGTCCAGATCTGCGGAGGCCAAAGCTGGCTCACGTGTGGAAATAGAGGAGTAAAAAAGCCTCGAGACCCAGCCCTCCTCTTCTTTGTGCTAGCTTGCTAGATGCAAAGTGCGGATGAGGATCTTATTTTCTTGTAGTATTCAGTATTAGAGTTTATTTCTGGGACCAGTGTTGACTTCTTTTTCTCGAGTAGAGGTTTTGTATCAGCTGCAGTTCTCATCAAACAACTTCCTTTCATTGCTGAGTTCAAGTTTTAGAGAAATGCTGACACATTCTGCTTTTGTCTCTGATTTCAGGAAAGCGCCCATTCGACCTTTCTATATTGCTGAACATCACCAGCCCTGCTTGCAAAGCCAGTTGCTGATCAATGCTGCGATCATTTTTGGAGTCCTGTGTGGAGGTGTGCAACTGAGAATGTAACTTGAGCTTCTCCCCTGGGGGAACTGCAACATCAAGAACTTATAGAGGACTTCCAACTGTTCTAACCTGCATATCTGAGATTTCCTCTTTAGAGACAGCCATGCCAGCGAAGGCACCTATATATCTTAAACCCACCAATAATAAGAAGGGAAAAAAATGTCGCCTGAGAGATATTTTGTCACCTGATATGATCAGTCCACCTCTCGGGGATTTTCGCCACACCATCCACATTGGCAAGGGCGGGGAAAGAGATGCCTTCGGAGACATGTCCTTCCTCCAGGGACAGTATGAGCTCCTACCAGGAAAAAGAGACGTCCACCCGCAATACAGCGTCCAGAGCGAGTTTCTGCGAGCGAACAGCACAGGCGACGCTTCCTTCGTCGAGACTCCCTCACCAGTACTCAAGAACGCAATCTCCCTCCCAGCTATCGGTGGCTGCCAGGCCCTAACCCTTCCAGTGATCTCTTCTGCCGTGTTCTCCATGCAACCAGAGCCATTGGAGGACATCATGGGACCGGCACCTTCCACGAAATCTGACACAGCTGAAGATGTAGAGATCCTGCAGATGGATGCTCTGTTGCGCTCCATGAACATCTTCAACAATGAGCCCTCATCACCCTCCACAGATTTCCAGTCAAAGCCTGACGTGCTGTTGGATCTGCTTGAGAACACAGATAAGTCCCCTTCTAAGGAGGTTGCCAAAGCTAACAAAATAAACAAGAGTGAAAGCAGATTTGACAATCCATCATCCTATTATATCAACGGTCACAGCAACAGCATCTGTAAAGCTAATGGAAGCTTGAACAGCAACACAAGCAGCTTTGACAGCTTGAGCGGGAAAGGAGACTTCCAGGGCAAGAGCTACGATGGGAGCGGGAGTCTCATCGGCAACGGTAACTGCAACGGTTACGGACACTTTAACGATGACATTACAATTGGTTTTAAGCAGGAGCTTTCCAAGTACAATGGAGAGTGGGTGGACAGAGACAGTGGGGTGGAAGATGGCCGCATTTGTGATTTCGAGTTTGAGTTTACCAAAGAGAAGAGCACATCGCAGGATTCCCTAGCCCAGATCACAGGGTCATTCCTCTCCCTCGAACTCGATCTGGGCCCATCCATCCTGGACGATGTGCTCAACATAATGGATAAACCTGCAGCAAAGAGCAGGCCTTGAGCTGCACTGTGTCCCCAAGAGGAGAATGGGAATTATTAAAATATAGCCATGAGGAGAGAAAGACTCATAAAGCAATCAAAATGGTGTCTGGATATATCATTGAGATGAAAACCAGCTACAATAGACAAAGCTGCTTATGTTTTTATTGTCAAAACATTTAAGTATTCTTAAATTCTAGCTTCTATGGAGTGTTGAGTCTTCTTTGTTTTGTTTGCCATGCCAGTAGCATGTTTAAGATGCATGTGCTTTTTGAGTTACAGCTAAAACAGCCATTCTGTCTTTGATTTTAAATGACTGTAACAATGCTACATGATAGATTGACGCTCTTATGTTGAAAATATGACAGCTTTTAGGTCCTTTTTTTACACTCAGTCTCGATTCTCACACTCTCTAAGAACATACTGCATTTTGTGACTTCAAGTTTGTTTAACAAAGCACGGTTTCGTTTGTCACATAACTCATTTGCCACATTTCAAACAACCAAACACTATGCATATTTGTGTTTTTAAATCTTTAACACAAATAAATTCATTTTCCCCATAATCTGGCTATCGTTTCTTACAGGGAATGTGTGCAACACCAGGAATAAGAGTCCCAAGATGATTAGATAAGGTACATTTCATGACGTACTGGCAAAACCTTTTGTATCAAAAAGAAAAAAAACAATTCTAGAAAAATTATATTTCTCATGACATAGTGAGCAAAGATAGCTATGCCCATAAAACAAACAACAATTAAATATGGACTAATTAGAAACCACATGCAGTGCAATTAGATTCAGCATCATTAGGCAAAATTATATGAACCTTTATAATTATGACACAAAACACTGAGCTCAGAGGAGTATACATTTACTGGGGCCTTCTATAAATATATAGTTTTATTTTATTACAAGGTAGTTTATCCCCATTGAGCAATGCCTTACTGTAAATTGAAGTTACCGGGTAAATTAAAGACAGGCAGGGCTGCCTCACAGCAAGGAGGTCCAGAGTTCAAATACAGGCCTTTTATTTGTGGAGTATCCACTTCCACAACCCAAAGACATGGATGGGTTTAGGTTAATTGGTGATTCAGAATTGGTCATAGATGTGAACGTGAGTACGGATGGTTGCAACAGGCTGGCGACCTGTCCGGGTATGTGACACATTATAACAGAAAAGAACAGCTGTAATGTGAGTAGATCTGTTGTAGTACAGCTTCTTACGTCTTCTTTATCTTAAAATAAAGGTCAACTGATGAATCAAGTCTGAAAATCCAAGAAAGAAACAGGCAGGCTGACTGAACCGAATGGATCTCTCGTCTTGCCTCTTCCATTCCTTACATTCTCCCTCCCTGCCCCGCTGTGGGAGCACTGGTGGGCTTTCATCTGCCCAGCCAGGCGCCTGCTCCATTTGTTTGCATGAGGATGGGACAGGCAGAGGAGGGGGTCTTTGAAATTCTTTGCATTCCAGTCAAAGAGCACAAGTGTCCAGGACTAGACATAAATCAGCTGTTCCAAGTAAAAGGGGGGGGGGGCTGACATCTAGAGCCACACTGTCTATCAGCCAGAGTGTACAGAGAGAAGCGAGGCTGTAAAACACAATCTTACAACCTTCAGGCAAACCTTGAGCCAGCAGTGTTGAAGCAACAGCCTTAAAGAACAGGACATCAGTGATTACCTCTACATGCAGTCCTTTGCAATTACCCATCGGCACTGGCCCCCACAGTTGATTTGCTGCCCCTACAGGTCCTTGAATGTAGACAAACAGGTCTAAGTCATAACAAGACCCTATGGAGAGCAGGTTTCCCCCAACACCCACATATCCCTGTGCCATAATATTTTAGAGAAAAACAAGTCCACCTCAATTTGGTTTGTGTTAGCTCGCTAATTCCATATGCAAATAATTATCTGGCTCCAATTCTGCTTCTGTCATTTACTGAGGCAATGTGGCAAACCGTTCAGAATCCATCAAAGGCCTCAGAATATCCACAAACAACCGCGACCAGCTCAGCCGAGGCATCCGAAGCCGCTGTGAAACCAGATGTTGTAGGAGACATGAGCATTTCCCCACGCAAGAAAAACCCATGCCATGGCAGATACCCCAACCACTGGAAAATCCCAACGTTAGTGCTGAAGGATTTGCGTATACTTAGCTGGAGCGCACAACCTCTGAGGATGAGTAATGAAAACCTTAGCTGTCAAGGTAATTGCTATGCTCGTGTCTTCACTGGTCCAACGCTAACTTGATGACAGCCTTCATTCTGACAGGTGTGGACCCCAAGCAGGCTGTTTTTACAAAACAACTTGTAACCACAGCCCTTCAGTATGTTGTGTAACATATTAGACATATTTCCACACACATTCCAAAGTTCTCTCATAAAAAAATGCCAGGAAATACCAGCATTTGATGAAATCCAACACAAATACTCAACATATGTTACACTCTGAACACTGTTTATTGCTGAGAGTTCAGCACCCTACACGAGATGAACATTTCTTTAGCTCACCACCTGGGGCTCTGCCTTTAAAGTTAGACAGGCTTTGTGTCATGTGAGATTGATTTTTTGTCATTTCAGAGCCTGAATAATAGTTACTGCATTTCAAGTATACAACTAGATCAGGAGTCTCTTGTGTCTTGTTTCTGGGCTTTAGAGTTCTCCTGGGGCCTGAGGGCAGATGAGAAAAAAGCAGGGAGGGAAGGTGGAAGTAGTCCTGGTGGACTGTTTCTCATTACCAGAAGGCCAAGGTGGAGGGTTGACCTGAAGAAACCTCAACTCCAACTGCCTCTGATATTCTGTGATAACACCACACAGATGCTACGCAGCAGCACAATCAGGCAGCTCATTGTGCGACACCCACAGATGTAGTACAATATTCCACTTGTTTCGCTAGCAAGCCACTGCTTAGCATATCTTGATATCGTGTTTTTGTTTCAGTTAGTCAGACTCTCTCTTGGGGTTGATTCACAGCAATGTTCATTTTGTAAAACCTCTGTACAAACATTTTTGTTCAGGCGAAACAGTGTTACAGGGAACGGAGGAGCAAATTAGCGATGTTTGCCGAGATAGGGAGGGCACGGGTGTAGCCACCTGCTGCCTTGTAATTTCCCCAACCACTTGGTGTCTCGACAAAAACAGAAACAGCTCTTGTAGAACGGTACACCACACAAGAAAGAAAAACAGGGCATATTCAGGAAATATACTTTGAATTGAGTCTGCTGGGGCAAACATCGTCATATAAAAAGCAAGCAAAGCTTTTTTCCTCCAAACACCTGGTCTTACATTGCGTTTCTCCACAGCAATCCCGGGGATCCGACTTCTTAGTTTCCCGGGCTAAGGTGAAGCTGTCATTTCTTAGATGAACAGGCTTTGGCCCAGAGGCCACCAGTGCCAAAGAAAGCACAGCTAGGACCAAGCAAAATTTTCCACCCTACCTCTATAACAGAGCTGTATAATGCACACACTGTCTTCTGAACATAGAGGTGTCCCTCATAGTCGGACTTGAGCTGCGTTCAGGCAGATGAGAGCGGAAAGTTAAATAAGATGTTTCCCTGTTCACGGTCCCTGGGGACATATGAGATGCAAGCGTCAGGATAAAGCTTCTTATGTCTTCACCTGCTGTAAATGTCCTACAGCAGAGCCCAAACTCAAACAAAGTACTTTTCATGCAGCCCAGACTCTGGGCAGGATAAACTATCTGAGTTATGAGCACAGCTTCTCACAGAGATATTATTGTTAAATATTTCTTTTGCTTGCTGGAGAGATATGATTCAATGTTGATGCATACTGTACATGTTCCAAAGCTGACTGCCATGATAATCGGGGCCTCGGTTATAGAAGTTTCTTGGGAACATTTACTTTGGGATGCTGAGCATAGCGCTTGGACTCAAGTGTTCTGTAGATCTGCTGATTTAGCAGCGTAGTGCCGCAGCTCCCTTCCAAAAGACAACAGGAGAGAGCAGAGAAAGCTTATTCTTGCGGCTGAATAAAATGAGCTTGAACAGGAGTTGATGCAGTGCAGATATGAGCGAGCTCACATGCAGTTTGGTCTGGCAGGCAGCGGATACCTCAGGTTCACGGCACTGTTGACTATTGTTTGGCTGACGGTAACCATAGAGAGTTGAGTTTGTATCTTTAGCACGTGAGGGCTGAGCTGAAAGGAGGGCAGAAAGAGGAGGACAGTTAAACAGAACAGTGTCACCTCACAGGCACCAGAATGCCTCTTTGACAAACCCCAGGCAGGTTTGATTATGGTGCCAGGAGTGTACGACTCATTCATCTGCATCTTTTTTCTTCAGCGTGTAGTTACAGTAGAAGCCTTCACAGGTGTCTTAATAGGACTGAGACCAAAACATACCAAGACTCACAACTGTCCAAATAACTTCAATCTGAGTTTTCATCTTTCAATATAGATATAGATATATAGAAATGTAAGCTATCTTATTGACTTTTTACAGTTAGTGCTGACAAAGGTAAGGCCTGATTTAAATTCTTACTTTGAAAGAAGTAACACAAGCTCCCAATCACGACACACTCCACACAAATGACACTTCCCTACTCGTGCCTCTCTATGAATGTGTTAGTTGTGTTCTATTTGTGTAGTCTTGATAAGGGTACAGTGGTAACTTTAGCATCTTCACACCTCAAATTCTGAATATTTTGAATGAATATTTTTAAAAGCTGTATATGAGGGGGTTGTTTGCTAGATGAGACTTAGTGGTGACTTTGTGTTCTAAATTTTAAAGCCTGCAATGCATTCTTCTTCTCTTTAGACACAACACAACAAGCATTAATCTGCAAGGGTCACCATCCATTGTCTTTGCTTAATTACTGTATGGATACTCCAAGATATCTTCTCCATCCATCCATCCATTTATCCTTTTTCAGAGTCGCCAGGCAGGCTGGGGCCTATCCCAGCTGTCTTAAGGCAAGAGGCAGGGTACAGCCTGGACAGGTCGGCAGTCTGTCGCATAGACAAAGACAACCATTCCCACTTAGATTCACTTCCACATTCATACCTATGGGCAATTTAGAGTTTCCAATTGTTCTCACCGGGTACTCTGGCTTCCTCCCACAATCCAAAGACATGCAGTTAGGTTAACTGGAAATTCTAAACAAACACGGGGAGAACATGCCAACTCCACACAGAGAGACCTTGGCCTGATGGTGGAATTTAACTCAAGACTATCTTGCTGTGAGGCACCAGTGCTAGCCACCGTGCCACCCTTCTACTTTACAAAAGTAGTCTTCTTCTATTTTATAAAAGATATCTTCTACTTTACAAAAAGTCTGTGCTAACCCTACAGTACAAAATCTCTGAGTTATTCATTTTTATTCATATTTATTCCTGTCTTGGGAGACAGAGAAGGAAACTGAGCCCAGACAGCAATGCATGTTGTCTTCTAAGGCTGCAAGGAAGTGAAACCAAATACAGCAAGTCTTTCTAAGATCACATGTGCCTCTATTTTTTCTCTTTCTTTATGGCATGTCCCTCAACCCAGGGCAGCAACGGCCCATAAGTGTGTTTTTCTGGGTCAGCGATCTATATTCACACATAGGTGGTATTTATATATTTGCTCTTTAATGCATATCATCCAAACAGCCCTCTGAAAAGTCCTTCAGTGTCGTGTAGATGGAAGGTTGTGGGAGGGGAATGGGCTTAGAGTTATCTCCCCTTATAGATGTCAATGACATCACTTACCATCTTTTCCTATGGCAAGTCAACAACATCTGTCAGCCAAATAAGACGACTGCCCCAAGTCACCATCTAGGATCCGATAATCGTGGCCTGGGAGTGGTGTTTACTGGGGAATACATAGCACTCCTAAGAATAGTTTGGAAGGTGTTTACAAGTTAGCAATTCACTTTACAGTTTGGTAATAAGTCTGCAATATCATGCCTATAAATGGTTAGTTTGAGGGGCTGCACGCTGGCTAAATTTTGATCACACTGCCACTAACCTACAAATAAATTTTCGGCATAAGATAGCGTTTTTGGTTTACCGCACTAGAAAAGGACAGCTTTAAATTTTCCTGTATTTAAACTGGCTAACTGCTATCAATTGACCTACATAATACTAGCTAGCTACTTCAAAAAGTTAGGCTAACATGTGCTCAATTGCATACGTTGCTAATGTGGTGCCCAACTAATGATTCAGTCTTAGTTTGTAGACAAATTTGACCTGTTTAGAACTTTTTTAGACAGGTAAGTGCATACTTATGTATGTTCTCAGGCTTCAAGATAATAGCTGATGAATCGAGTACGCTTGATGGTAAAATCTCTCCAGCTGCCTGGTTAGCATGTTAAAGTCACTGCAATTGCAGAAATGCTATTTGGTTTACAAGCTAGTAAACATGAATCTGGTAAAAAAAAAATTTACAGCTCTAATTTATTTTACAATAAAATACTGTAATTACACCCATCACTACACCACCTCAGGGGAATTATTATAACGGTCCTGCAATTAGAGAAATATTATTCGATATAGGTTCATTACACATTAGGATATTAACTATCTCAGTATGTCCTGGTCTTTCCCGTAGGCAGTATAAGCCACTGCAGAAGTGCATTACGTAAATCTGCATTCAGCTTCAAGTGGTCGTATCCGTGGTCACAAAAAGACTGTATACTTTCTCAGTCTTGAATAAAAAAAGTTAAATCCAATCTCTAAATCTTGGTCATACTGGGCTTCAGAAGCCAATGGATAAAAATTTCCACCTTTTTATAATGTCTTCCCTCTTCCCCGGATCTACCTCCAGACATGGCCAAAACTCCTCACCTGGAAGGCTGCCAGGAGGCACCCTACAAATTCCCAACTGTATGTCAAGAAACACTAACAAATTGCCAGTGTTAACTGGTTATGTCAATGAGATGCTACGTGCTCCTGACCACAGTAACAAAATCTCCCTAACAGCTGCATATTAATTGGGAATTTGTAAAATCTGGAGCTACAAATTTCTTTTCATTCCTAGAATCTATGTTAAGTCAAGCTAACTGGCTGCTGGCTGTAGCATCATATATAAGAATAATATGTATCATCTAAATCTCAAAAATAAATAGAGTTTTATCTTTTAAAATTTTGACTGGTTGCTTCAGCTTTGCTGACACTGAACAGGGTGCTGACTGCGATGATTCATGGTTGTTACGACCTGCCTGGCACGCATTAGCCTAGTGCCTTTAAGTCTCAGAAGACCACTGCAAAGCTCACGGCTCACAAAAAGCTAATCTAAAACATTGCCAGAAAATTACATTGGGTTTATAAAGTTAGTCTGCTGTTTACTGAAATATCTGAATTTCCAAAATCTTACTTGTACATAAGGGATGAGTAAAGTGCTGATCTACTTTTTGGAACTGACAGTGGTTTAGTTTTATTTTATCAAGTTTATGTAGCAAAAATAAAATGTGAAACAGAGTTATGGTTATAGAAAGAAGAGTGCATGACACCACCAAGCCCTAAGTTTCAGGTCATAGAAACATTCCCTTGGTATGGCCTACAGCCTTCAGGATTCTGCCTTTTAAGGTAAGATCCCTCTATGTTTTCCTTGTCCCTGTGCAAGCTTGATCCCTCTGTCCCCCAAAGGCTCACTGGGTGCCCCAGAGTCTCTTTTTTTAATAAGTTGTCACCAACCAGTCATGCGATCACATCTGCAGGAAATTTCCATGCAGGTTCCTTTCCTGCAGCCCTAAAAAGAAACAGCAGCTGGTGGCCATTCGTTTTATGCTTTGTTTGCAGCTTTTACACTTTGTCTTTGCACAGTTGAATTACTGCTGGGCCAGTAAAGTGGAACAACACGAAGCACGCAGGGAGAGATTTATAAAAAAAAAAAAGAAGAATTATGAATGAGTGCTGATCACATTCTCATGGTGTTGTGACCTCTGTCCTGCGCTCAAGAGCTGCATTGTGCTTCTACCTGAAACACACTGCGCCGTGTCTGTGAAATCCATCTCGTTTCTATTTGACTCCATGGGGAGCAAAGCAATATAACAGCTTATACTTCAGCCTTGTTTCATGGGATTGTCAATCATCTGAGTACTGGTTGTCCTCATAACCCCAGTCAGTGTTAAAAATGTCTTTGGCAGAGTCCCAGTTAGCATCAGGATCAACATTAAATGACTCGAAAGAGTCCAAAAACTGAACAATACAATAGGAGCCAGTGTCTGGATGTGTATGTCTCAGAAGATGTCTCAATAACTCAACTCTGAATAGTTTCTTCAAATATTTCCTCGTAAAAATAAACCTTTAAATCTCTTCCCCATAGGTCTGCAATTGAAGTCAATCCGTCATTGAGCTGTCAGATGAAAAACAATAAATCTACAGGGCCAGCTTGTGCCACAGCAGTGAATTACACAGCATGTGGAATATCATTTTGAACATTTATGTTCCCACTTATCTCAGGTTTCCCACACATCACCTATAACATAGCTGACCTTTCTCAGGGATCACAGCTCAAAGGTTCTTCTCCTTTTGAAGGGGATCAGGTTCAGTGATGACCTCACCCAGTGGCAAGGATTGTTATTTGACTGGGTTTAAAGAATGTGGTATGTTTAAAGGAATGTCCATAGACTGTAAAAAAAAAAGGTTTTAATTGACTCTACTGGAGCAGATCACTAATCAATAACCCTTAATGACTGTAGCATGTCTTTAAGGATGAGCCAGGGGCCAATAACCAAACGCATAAACAGGTTGAGTGCTTGCAGGTGGAGACACTACTGCCTGCTGCCTTTCTTTCTTTTACTGTCTTCATGTGGATTACACCAGTTTGTACTCACGGTCCAGGTAAGCTAAATGCTGGACTATCATTTATTTTCTGTTTATTAATTATACATTTTAAAAAATATATATTTTTAACATTATTATAGGGGTGTGATTACTCTGATATATTGTTTGTATGTTGAAGAGAGTGATCTTTATTAAATATTAATTGTTAATATAATGTTATAACATAATTTAATACTATAGTTACAGTTTTTAATCTTTTTGTTTATAGCACTGTTTTTAGTGATTTCTGTATTGCTTAATGTTTTAATCCTCTTCCTCTCTCTTTTTATTGCTTTGGCTTGACTTCACTTTTGCTATTGATAAGATTTTAATTTGCAGACAAAAGTGTTGGACAGCAGGTTGGAGATGCTCTTGTGCTCACAGCCTAAGGTGCGCTAAGAGGAAATGTAAATATGAGTGCCCTAAAATAAAGCTCCAAGTGAGTTTATAAGTTATTTGTTAAACAAGTACAAAATAGTTGTAGACGTGTCGTTATTTCTCTTTCTCTCTTCACCCTGTATCGGCATCTGTTCTAACCTGTACAGCCCCAAATTTCTTCACCACTATGGTGAAACCTGTATGCAGTCTGCTGCTCCAGCTGTCTAAAGGTGATGTTGTCTCTCATTCGGAGCGTTTGAAAATCATTCCAAAATAACAAGAGTCGGGGGGAAGTGATGTTTTGAAATGAAGCTATCCTATCAACCTATCAACCTTTCTAATAACTTGAAGTTTTGCATTTTGCTGTTCCTATGTTTCCTATTATCAAACACTGATGCTGTCATTTTACCAGTGAAAATATGCCTTAGACTTTTATTCTTTGTCTGTATTGAAATCAGATGAAGGCTCTGATGTAAACAGATGAAGCTAAAAATTCAGCTGATATTCTACATTTAAAATTGCAGCATGTCAGAACTTCAATGGTCCCGGCAACGTCAGAGTCAGAAAATGGCGAGCACCGCCCTCTGCTGTTCGATTTGTGTCGGATGCTCTCGATATCAAGCAAATAATCACTGTCTAAGCACACTCACAGACACAACTCAGCCCTTAACAGGAGGGTCTCTCAGGGCGTTGGCGTGAAGCCGATAGGATGTCCATGATCACCCTGACTGGTCTCAGCACTTGTCTAGACGATCCAGCGTCGCCGTGGGACGAGACCCCCCTAATCTAACTAACTATGAGTTGTTGTTGTTTCTTTTGGGGGGGGGGGGTTTTAGCTCTAGATAATTGTGTTTTTAAGGTTTTATCCAGTATTATCAACATTCTTTTTTTTGTCTCTTCACGTCCAGTATTACACTTTATACTTAAAAAAACATTATTTATTTACCTCCTTTTGAAAGTAAATACTTAAAATACTTATTTAATTTCTTTTGTGTTATTTTGCAACATTTGTTTAATTACCAGTCAATAATATAACACTCATTTTTTCCTATTCCCAATATCTGCAGAACTCCTTGTCCCAATAAAGAGGACACACAGAAGAACCAAGTATAATATAGGTATGACCACAAATGTGAGGCAAAAACAGAGAACTTTACAGAGATGCTGGTGCCTCTGATTCCACTGTAAGCATGAGTTCATGTAGAAATCCTTTAAGCCCATTCGCTTCTCACTTTGTTACCTGTTGAAAATCAAGCTTTGGCTGTTTGGTTGGCATCTGCATAATGATACTTGAGCATCAGTCTGGCTCCAGGGGCCTCTCGCTGCTGACAGATTGTGTATAAAAGCATTATCTGCTTTTTATCATCACATTCTTGTCCCTTGGTCCAGTAAATTAGAATTAGAGTGCACCTATTCACTCTGCAAAAAACAAAAACAAACAAACAAAAAAACTCTCATGGGCTTGACAAAAACTCGTAAATACTGAGATTTCAGTAATTTCCATAATAAAAACATAGATGATGATACAGATAATACCTCCATAATTGAGCTGTGAGCCTGCTGGATGCTAAATTGGCCGTTAAGAACAGGAAGATAAGCAACAAATAGAGCGTAAAGAACATAACAGGAAGATGATATAAGTTGATATATGTGAAGTGTGATACGTAGCACAGCTCTGAGCTGCCAGTCAAGGGTTACTCTAAAGCTCCTTTCGAAAAAGTTATGTTTTACTAATGAGATTATCTGCATTTGCATTTCCCTCCAAGGGCAGGGAGAGGAAGAATGAAAATGACTCAACTACTTTGTGGTCTGGCCTGATCCCAAGTCCTTTGCATGCAACCTGCTAATTCAACCGCCTGGCTAATGACCCGTTTGCGTGCCACGCGATCATTAGCACCCCATCAAAATCGGTCACCAAACATGTCACATGGGCACAACAGCTTCACCTTCTCCCCACCCACCGAGTCACCCAAGGCCAACTGCTTGGGGGGGCTGTGTGTGAAGGAGTGGTGGCCATGACCCACACACACAAACACACACACAGGCAAAGAAAGTATATTAAATTAATCTTTTATCTGAAATAACAACAAGAAACACGAGGCTAATAAAAACACCAAGAACTAATGTTTCTGGGCCGTTTCCTTCAGTTTATTTATTCCTATGTTAGACAAATTAGCGCTCTAGGAAAAAGTGACCACTCATATGTGGTAATGCTAGTCAAAGAAACAGGTGGACTCCCCATTAAACTGATTAAAGTCATTTTTATTGAGATGTCAACCACTGACCCTTGTAAAAATGGGGTGAGGAATATTTCCTGTCCATCAGCGATCAAGTGAGGATCATAAATGACAGGAAGACTTTTTAAACTTCATAATACCAAATACAATATTGTGCCACTGTGCGCGACCTTATCAGAATGTGGATACAAGTGTAAAATTCTTTTACTCACTGTTTATAAAGTGAAAAAACTAAGTAAAGAAACATAAATTATCAACATGGTTTCAGAGTCTTTCAGGTAACATAAAGAGTTTTTAAGTGGGATCACAGTTAATGCCTGAAGTCCTACACTGCAGTGAAAGGTAACCAAAGCAATCTAAACTCAGAATACTGTGATCTGTGCTGTGACTCTATCAGCTGGTGTAGAGCTGACAATAAGGTATTCAAAGCATGCTCTGAGTTGCACGCAGTCATATGAGTGTATACTGGTGCTGTATATTTATTTTGTGTGGTCTGTACATGTGGCTGTAATATCGCCACATACAGACAACTGGAACGCATTTTGCACATTTCTGCACACAGAACAAGAAGAGGAGGCGGCGGGCAGTCATGATCTGATGATCGCTACGGCGTGTGCAAATCTGCTCTGTATCTCTGACGCAATGCAAAGCCGATGTCAAATATTCTGTTACTGGAAATCTTGGCAAGAGAGCCACAATGTAAGAATGTTTACAGAAAGATTAAAAAGAAAAAGAATAGGCTTGTCATGGTTCTGCAGCAACTATAAAATCTAATTATTATGATAAATATATAATACTTTTATTCAGTAACAGCTGTTCCGTAACAGCCGTTTTTACACAAAGTGCCCATTTTCAAAGTCTTGACGTGATGTCACTGTTACAATGATGGGTTATATTAAAGTTATATTAAACTTTAATGAGGTCAGTGTCTGTACAGTTCTTTCCTGCTCTTGACTTGGAATTATGTCACAGAGAGAGAGGGGCACCCAATCAGAGGAGAGTTCTGTTAAAAGCACCGGATGAGAACGAAAGTGTCTAAAACTGAGAGCCTGAAAAAATCATTTTGAACTGTGTATTAATTATAGCAAGATATTCCAGTAGAGTGTAGTGGGCAGAAGTGGCAGCTGCTGGTAAAAACTGTTTGGTTTTTGTTTTGGTTTTTTTTGGGGGGTAATCCACAGAATGCATTCTGGGAGGCATGTGCAGGCAACCACACATGTTGTATGAGCAAACTGTACTTATGTGTCTTATTTTTGTAATGAAAGGTTCGTTATGGATTTTCTTCCGATTGATGAGCCAAAACTGGTGCACAGTGTCAATCTGAAGGAGCTAACCAAACAGATGAAAGACAAGTATGAGAGTAAATGGATGTAGCATTTGCATTGACTGGGCTTTTAATGCTATCTGTGGAACCACAGGGTGGCAGCCTGCTATCTTTGAATACTTACATGAAAGACCATCATTTCTCTGCCATTCATGGGAGCTATGACTTCCAAATGGTACATAATCCCAACTATTGTCTAAGTTTTCACAGCAATACTGGAAAATGCTGGAAAAGAGCAATTTTATTCAACATCATCCATCTTCCCATCATTTATGCAAAGCAGTCCTGTCTGTGGAGTTTACATGTTCTTCAAGACTGCTTGGGTTTCCTCCTACACTCTGGTAATCTAGCATATAAACTATGTTTAACTGGGATTTCAGTGTTTTGTAAATTACTGCAGAGTAATGTCTCAGTCAGAGGGTCAGTCAGCTGCTTTGGGTGCAACAGGAGAGGAGGCGTCAGGGTTTACAGAAGGAAACCTACCAGGAAACCTACCCTGGTTTCTGGAACAGGCCCCGACTCTCAATCAGAAGAATGCTGTGAATATGCTGCAGGAGTATAATTTTCAAGAGTGTAATACTCACCCGTCTGTTTGGGAACGTGAACAATACAAATAACAAGATAGCATCTTGTGAAAGATGCTGTAAAAAATGAAGCACTCATGGCCCTTCATCATAGTTCAGCTCCCAAGTGTAGATATGAACTGTAGCACCCCAACAGAGCACTTTAGAATAGCTTTCAGGCCCCTCTGCTCTGGAACCAGACACCAGGAGACAGACACCCTCTCTACTAGGCTTTAAAGTTTCTTCTGTGATAAAGCTTATAGTTAGGGCTGGATGGCGTGACCCTGAATCCTCCCTTAGTTACACTGCAATTATTCCTAGGTTGCTGGGGAATTCCCATGATGCAATGAGTGTTTCTTCCTCACTCGCCTCTTAACACTCTGTGTTATACACCACTCTGCATTTAATCATACATTATTATATATGATTATGATATATTATATGTATAATTGGTTATATATAGTCAGAGCCGTCTCTTTTTTCTGAGGCGACTGAGGTCCTTCAACATCTGTCGGACAATGCTCAGGATTTTCTATGAGTCTGTTGTGCTATCCTCTATTCTGTTGCATGCTGGGGGAGCAGGTTGAGGGTCGCAGATGCCAACAGACTCAATAAACTGATCTGCACATGCTCTTTTCTACTCAGTAATGTTGCTATCAATATTCTAGATATTTATAATCACCTCTGTCAGTCCTTGATATTTATTATTGAATGATTTGCATATATTGTGCTATTTCTTAAATCTGTAAATCTGTAACATATTGTATTGTTAAAAAGTGTAGTCTGTTTCTGTTACTGTTACTGTACTGGAGCAACTGTAACCCACATAATTTCCTTAGGGATTAATAAAGTATGTTGATTCTGATTCCTGTTCAAAAGGGAATTTTTTCTTCCCACTGTCACCAAGTGCTTGTTTATAGAGGAATGGTCCGATTGTTGGGGTTTTCTCTTATTGCAGGGTTTTTACCTTACAGTATAAATGACTGTTGTTGTGATAAATAAATAAACAGGGACAGGAAAGGTAATTTGTTGAATTGTTTTTTTTAAATAAGTGACTTTAGTTTGCTCCAAAGGAAACATCTCCATCCTCCAGAGCAGTAAAATACAAATATCACGTCAGCCTCCTTCTTTCCTCTGAGACTGAAAACATGGATAGAACCTAAAGCCGAGAGTGAGCAGAGTTGTGAACAACATAGTGCCATTTTAACGCCTTCTCATAATGAGCTGCCCTGTGTTTGTATTATAAAAAGCCTCCAGCTGACACTGAACATTACGAGGGAATATTTCAGCAGCTTAATCCTTGCATGCTAACTTATCCATTAAAACCCTAAAACGATCCGATCCAAGTCAGCTTTTCTAAATTACATAAACCTTATTAGAAGAGTTTAACAACTCAGAAAGTGGAGCGGTCACAATACGCTCGCCATATGACTGAAATCTCACTTGTGAATGCAGTAAAAATGATGTTGTTTTTGAAATCTCTGCTGTAATCTCTTTGTTAAATTTGCACTGACTTAGCAAGCCATGTGGAAAGTTTTTGTTTGGTCTTAAGTGGTCACAGTTCAGTTTTCTAGCCTGATTTCTTTTGGTGGGTTTATGCCAGGTTTATGTAGGTGCGAACTCTAAAGAAATATTAACACGTGTATATTTACTGAGCTGAACGATGTCTTAAGGTGATGCATCATTGAGGAGGTTGCTTATGTAACACAGATTTTAAATGTCCATGAAATGTCTGTGATGAACCCATAACTTGCTTTCCATCAGATAGTTTTTCTCCAAAAGAAAAAAATAACAGACACTTTGTAAATCCACAAGCTGAGCTGCCTCTTCCATGATGATGAGATCAAGGAAAACTCTTCAAAGCAGCCCATAGTGTCAGACAGCCTTGAGTTTAAAGTTGTAGTTGCCTACAGTTATGCAGATTTTTCTAACTTTTAAAAAGAGGCTGAAAATCAAAAGGAGTTAGTGAGGAAATCTTCTGGGATAATAAGATTTTTTTAAATCATTTTACACTTTGAGATCGTCTTATTAGCTAACCTCATATGCCATCTAGTGTCCAGATCAACATGGTGCAAATAGTCTATGTTACAGGGCAGCTCACAGGCAGTAAATATGACATCTGGCAGTTATTTCAGGGCGAGAAACACAGACCTTTCATTCAGCAGGAAAAATGATGAAAAAGCAACTAACTGTGACTGACATTTCAATTAAGAGCCCAGAGTTATGTGCTTAATGTAATTTTTATTATGAACAACAGACCCAGCTTCCATTCTCCCTGTACATCCTTTATTAAACGTCCCACCGCCACAGAATGAATGTAAGTGGGTCAGAGTGTTTTAATCGTCCTATAATTCATATCTGACTCCACAGTAAAACCTGAGCTCAGTAAACTTGTGTAACTGGAGGTACTGGACTTATCAAGGGGTGGTTGCTCTGTACGCTAAGCCTCAGTCCTTCGTGTCTTCCCATGACATTGCTTACTCTGCTGATTGAGATTGGAGTCAGGTGTTTTGTGTCGGACTATCGCCTGGTGACTTGCATTCTAATTGGCATTGATCAATAATGACACAGTAAAGGTTGCATGGGCAGGAAAGGTAAGAGACGTGCAGCTTTGCATATAAAACAAGAAGCACTCCGACAGCACAAACCACCACCAAACAGCTCACTTACTTTTAAAGGAATAGCATTATATTTTGAATATATTCAATTTTTTTCTTTGCTGTTTTTAAACAACAAAAAGAACTTTAAGAAGTTTATAGTGCAGCAAAACTCAAATACGTTTAGCGTGATGGATGTTTACTTTGATTACACAAAGAGTACGTAGTAGGAGTAGGTCATGGATATTGAACCGGACATAATAATAACATGAGCTTATTATATTATATTCTACTAAGGTGTATTTCTAACTAATTTGGCAGCCCATTCACTTTTTCTGGACAATCCATTCTTTAAAGATGTAACACATTTTGGGGTCAACTCGAAGAAAAAGCAGATATAAAATGTAAAGGTGAGAGCAGAGGTCAAATGTGACACGATATTTGGATGCAAACTAATGTGACATTTAGAATCCCCATATATCATTCCCTATATCCCATAGCTTTAATAAATAGCTCTGTACAGCATTATTATCACTTTGACCTTCAGATCAATCAGTTGACCTTGAAGAATAGGCCAGAGGTCGAATGCTGCGTCATATTTTAAATCTTTATACAGTACACACACACACTTGTAATAATATAGCTTTTTGTCAATTTTCGACCAATAAATCATTGAGTTGACCTTGAAGATCTTGGTGGATGTAAGCCAGATTTTAATGGATTGTTAGCATGACCCCACTCCACACCGCTGCAAGGTTTCATTAGAATTCATTCAAAACTTTTCAGGCTATTGTGTTTAGACAGAACAATGCCATCCATCAACACTATAAAAAACATAGCCTCCTTGGCAGTAGTAACAGCAGGACCTCATAGACTTCATAAACATTTTCTTTTACAGTTTCCACATAAAAGATCTTATCATTGAGTCTGTGGAAATGATAAGAAGCAACAATCAAGGATTAATTCATCATATACTGATTGCAATCAAGAGAAACAACGCATTCGTTTAAGATTTTTATCCATCTGATGGATCCATTTATAACCACAAACCATGAAGGTGGCTTTTATTCTCTCTTTGTATGCATCTTTCTTATTTCGTCTATCTTTTAATTTTGTGGGGGTTTTATACCCAGACAAGACTCATGTGTTGGTTCAAAAGAAGAACAGTTGATTCGAAAGACTTGCCAAACTGAAATGTAAAAACCTAAACGTAAAAAGAAAAGAAAAGAAGTGACATAGAACTAAACAAATAAAAAATTCTCAATAGGCTGTTGCTTTGTTGCTTGACTTGAGCGTTGCACATTTATGAAATGAACATCAAAAACCTGAAATCAGCTGTTGAACCAGGGGCGATTTTAGCCCATTTTGAATCAAAGCACCCCCAAAAATTTCTTACTTTTTTGACAATATTTGCTGTTTTTGTGACACACTACTAAAAATATAAAAAGCATACAGTACTTGGTTGAGACGTAACATTTCAACAACAAAAGTATAGATACCCCCCCACCACCACCACCACCACCAGCTCGCCTCTCCCAAACTCTGAGACGCAGCGGAGCAGAGGTGTAAGTGACTGGCTGAAAACAGGACATATTAGCTACATTTAACCTGCAGTTACTCTTTATATAGTTCGGTAGGAGTCAGACCATGTTTCTTTTTAGCCGAAAAACATTACACCCAGGTAACCTGCAGTGTTGAAAACGTGTTTCCCGACGATCTTTGCTACCCTACAATCCGTCCTGCTCTGTAGTAAAATCAGTGACATTTGACCGTCCTGTTGTTCCCACTGAAATGTATATAGCCTATTTAAAATCTAAAACTTAAAATTGTCCGTAGCCTGCTGTTGTTACCACTGTCCTGTTTGAAATAGATACTAACTAGCTAACTGACTGAATGCCCATTAACCTTATAACTCCTGTTGTGTGTGTGTGTGTGTGTGTGTGTGTGTGTGTGTGTGTGTGTGTGTGTGTGTGTGTGTGTGTGTGTACAGACAGACAGCCAGGTTCATAATGGATATAAGGAAGTTTTTTTCAAAAAAAAGGAGCCACATTCAGGTAAAAGTGTAAAATCAAATGATCCGTCAATAAAGAATAATGTTGGATCAGTGTTTCAATATTTATATCTTTTATTACATGTACATGTGGTTTGGTTATTTGCCTTTGGTTGGAAGTACACTGAGAGAGGACTTTTTGTTAGTGATCTTAATAGTATTTTTTTTTCATATTAATGTAATTTTTCATCTAATTGAATACAATCTATTTGTGTATGATTGTCAGTCCGAAAAGGGAGAGAGGAAAGAGGGGAACGTGAGGAGAAAGTAGAAGGTCAGGAAGAACCAGGTAAGAAAAAAGACAGGGAACAGTGACAGGCAAAACAGAAACTGTTAAACTGACAAAGAGAAAAAACCTGATTTTACTCATACAATCTGGAAGTTGTTTTCTCCTACCCTACATTAAAGCTGCTATACAGAATCTACAAACAAACTGGGTTGAAACATTTTTGACCCTCTTTAACAACATTCCAACATAACATTATCATTGATTGGGGAGATTAAAATTAATGATATATTTTTATGTGGTTCAGCCACAACTCTACTAAAACCTCAGCCAGTAATAGGTAGGCCAACTTTTGGACCGTCCAGTTGTCTGTATGACTGCCGCAGTACGTACATCACATTTGCACACTATCAGAAAGTGCCAAACGGTGCCCTGGTGGAGTGAGGAGCTGTAAAGAGAAGCAGAGTGCTCTGTTTATATTCTAAAAATGTTTTAAGCTAGCTTGTTTCAAAGATTCTGTACAGCAGCTTTAAATGTTTTCCAAAAGCACACATACACTTATCAGTGTTTCTCAAACTTTTTACAGTGTGTACCACCTGATAAAATGTCAAGCTCTCCCAAGTACCACTATGAAAGAATGAAACTCATAAATCTTACAACACAAAATTAGTATTATTAAATTAGTCAAATTAGTATCTGCAGTAAAGATTTTTTCATACATTGTATACATTCTACCACAGGCAAAGTTGCCTCCATTTTATAGTTTTTTATTAATATTTTGTAATAATTTATTTGTAATAATTTATTCTGTTTTGGGAGTATTTTTTATGTATCTGTATTATATTATACATACACATTAAAAGTGAATCTCTGTCCAAAAAATGCAGTCAGTTTACTTTTTACTCACTATGAGCATCATTCATTTTTCTCCCCCAGTAATTAAGGTTAGGATATGTATTTTTTTTATTCCAATCCATTCTTCTTTTGCAGCATTTAAATAAACTTTATCAGATTTGATGATTTTGATACAGACTTTTCAAAAAAAGTGTTTTGTTTTTCTTTCACAAATGTGGGGATTAAATTGTGTTAAAATGTACAAAACAGTGATGTCATGTTTTGAGACGAGGACCCAGGCACAGAGAGACTTGTTGAATTTAAGAATCTTATGATTTAATAAAGAAATTTGCAGACTTGCACAGAGATGGTAAAATTATGATGACTGATAACGGAGACGAAGACAACAGACGATGAGGACAGGGAGGAACAGGGGTTTAAATGCACCAAGGAGACAGTCATGGAGAACTCGGGACAACTGGAGACATTTAAGGATGCAGGGACCGACAGAGACAGGGAAGAAGTCTCATCATGACGTGTAAAGTTTATTTTGCCGGGCTGGGCAGCTCTCTGGGTGCTCAGCACCCCCAAAGCTCTAATCCTAGAATCGCCCCTGTGTTGAACCCCAGCTGGGTTCTGTGAGTAATGAGTAATTGTGATGCATGCAATGAAAATGAACTGTTTCGCTCCGACTACACCCTTAGACATGTACGGTTTATCTGTACGAGGTCATTGTGAATTCATTCTGCATTACTCTAAAAAGGTCAGTAGACCTATAGCTACTTTCTTATGGGAAAAGGAGATAATGGGATGCACCATCATGTGGCTAAATTTAATTAAATGTTATTTTAAAAGACTGATAGGAGAAGGTAAAAAGCATGCCGAAACCTTGTCACTGCAAGGTCATCCATCAACATATCTGTAGCACAAATGAGTCTGAGAAGATGTACGACTATGACCCCCAGCTACCATCTTCTCTGTTGCCCTGTGACTCAGCTGTCATAAATCACCGGTCATCAGAAATGATACATGGCATCATTACCTTTTTAGGGGTCCTTGACCAATGAATTAATAATCGAGGATTATGCCGATTAAAAAGGACATTCTATTTCAAGGCTCTGATTCTCACAGTGGTGTCTATACTGACGGTGTGTCAGAGCATTTTACAACTTTACAATGTGCAAATGACAAATGATTTAACATTATCCACTTCAGTATGTTCGTTTTTCCAATAGAATAAGATGCCATAGAAGTAATTAGACGCCTAACTAGCCTCTGTACGGTAACCATGTTCATAATATAATAGAAACATCCCCATCATATTTTATGCAGTGGATTTCTTTGAGTTCAGGAGTTCTGAGCTCCGTGCAACTGTCAGACAGTCTCATTTTACTGACCAGAATTATTGCAGCTACATTTATCTGTTTGAGACTGATTGCAGACGGTCTAAGTTGAATTGTGATTGTTTGGAGACAGGTTGCCTCCCACTACGCAACGCAACCTATGCAGTCAGCTCTTGATCAAAAGTGGTCTCCCAGAGGTTGAGCATATTGCATACTCAACCTCTGGGGATCCAGCTGGTCACAACTAATTGCAATCGACCACCAAATGTGAAAAATTAAATGCAAACACCAGACGACCAGCAATTTTTCCTAGTCACAAAGAGATTGTGCCCTTTTTTTACTCCAGTGTGACTGAATCATAATCTTGCTAAAAGGCAAAACTATTTTTCTTTTTTTTAATGTTTGCAGTGTTTCTGTTTAGTTTCAGTGTTTTTAAATTCAACCGAAAAGACTTTAATTATAAAATCAGACGCTTGTATATTTGCATTTGAGTTCCCTGCCAATATGGCACAAAACAAAAAGATGCTTTTTGCACACAGCAAAGAAAACACAGCATTGCAGGCTAAACACATTTCTCCTCTAGCTTTCCCCACTTGCTGTGATTTCTATCACTGACAGGTAGAAGTGGGAATGTGGGTGGAATTGCTGATATTCATATGCACCAGCAGCTCTCTGCATGCAATCACATGGCGACCAGTTGCCTACCCCAAAGGGAGTCCCTCAGTGCTGCGGTGCTGTCTCTGTGGTCAGCAGCTGAGATTTTCTACAGCAGAGATGAGTCAGAGAGGGGCAAATGAGGGGAAAGTTGCCCAAGTGTTAGACTCAAACCATTTTTTCCCCCCCTATTCAACTATTCTTTTACAATTAGTTAAGAAACACTATTCTGACACATTATGATATAAAACACTCACATGGCATTCCTAACAGAAATAAGGTAAAATAAAGAAAAACAAGACAAGTAGTTGATTAATTCGGTCTCTAACCCCCTTAATCCCCAGACATGTAAACAGACATGCAGCAGCTTTAACATGTGACCATCATGACGTCTGTTAAGCACTTCTGCTGAATTCTAATCCAAGCCAGCCTCCTTTTGAGAAAATACCACTGAATCTTAATAGATGTTTAGTTGCCTGTGAAACAGCTGTTTGGAAAAGGAGTCATATATGACTAACTGTAAATTCATGCTAAGCAAACCCCGTGAATACCAGCCCCCGTCTAACATGTATGTTTTACCTGCTTTCCTTCTACGTTTCGACTCAAGGCTGTTTTTAGTGACTAACACTCAGCTCCTTCCATTACAAGAGGACAACACAAAAGAGTAATTTGTGTGTTTCTCTTGCCCCCGACCTCTCGTCTTGTATTGTGGTATTGCTCCTGATGTGCTCTTTTGAAAGCAGAGCAGCATGTAATAAGAACAAGCATTTTCAAAGTGTTCTCGTATCTGGGGAGAGCTGTCAGGGATTTGAGAAGGAGTCTGCACCTGAGGGTCGCAATGACAGAAACATGGACAATCAATTATCTGAACTGCTTTTCAAAGCACGCAGCAGCTCCTCATCTATCCACCTGAGGTTCACTTCTAGTACTTCTGCTGAGCTGTTGTAGTAGCAGGAAAGAAAACGGGCAATGACAGACGCGACCCCCTGGGAGAGTTTGCACTAAGTCACCGTGATGCATTTAAGAGTCGACCTGCGGAGCCATTTGGGCCAAAAAGAACAGCTCGGGCACTTAAGGTCTGATTTAGAGCCATCAGATAATTTAAAGAACAGAAGCTTCTTGGCTTTAGTGACAGACTAAAATAGTACTAGAATAATTTTCCAAACATGAAGCATCAAGTTCTTGGATAGCCAACCCCACACAGTAGGGTGATTGTATTAAAATGCTCCAAAAGGCACCAACAGCAACACAAAGTCGTGTTGCTGATCAGCAGCAGCTCCCGCTGTCAGCCTCGTCCTTAAATTGCACATCTGGGTCAAATCAACAACTGCTTTTCGCCAGTTCAGGCTATGTCTTCCAGTCAGTTTTTCAAATTCATTCATTCATCCATTCATTCTTAACCACTTCATCTACAGCAAATATTGAATCACCAGTTAACCAAACACCAAACATTATTGTCTTTGGACTATGGGAGGAATCTGTTGTACCCATGCAGACACAGGGAGAAAGTGCAAACTTATTATGAAGACATGACAAGAGAGTTTATAACAGGTGAAAAGTGACAAACAACCAGCTTTTGCACAGCTCTTCACCTCTGTGTAGCGGTTGTGAAGCGATGTCTTCAGCAACAGTGACATTTTGTCATGGCCTCATTAAAGGTTAGCGTTGAGCACTGGCTCACACTGTCATTACAAATCCTCCCCCCAGTCCTGACAGAGCTGCAAATGTCACAAGCATCATTTAGATGCAACACCAGCAACAGCAGAGCGTGCAGTTTTCATGTCCAATTTTCAAGCCAGAGAGGAAGAAAGACCCCAGTTATAACTCAAATGAATCCAGGGTCTGGTGGCTTTATCTGTCTCTGCCTTTGATCACAGCAAACACTGCCACTTGGTTAAGAAGCTGAGAGAAAGCAATCAGTTCCTTTTTTGTTTGTTTGTTTTTTATATATTTTTTAAAATCCCAAACTCTCGCAGCAGGAAAAGCAATACAAAGCTGAAAACTAGGACGTAAACAAGTTAAATGTCCGCCACACACTGTGATCACTACTTTGCGTCTGTAGTTTTGTAAAGATATTCCGCTGTGTTATGTTTTGTCTTGCCATAATTTTGTTCAGGTTTTGTTAAAACTGCGTTAATGAAATATCAAATTGTGCTCATATGCCAGCAGAAATGTAATGTGAAAACGCTTACTTACTTTTTAATATCACTCCTACTCTCCTATAAATTGTACACACTGCAATTGTTGCAGAAGTGCAATCAAAAATCCAAATCTTTATTTCCAAGTTGAGGCCATAAATAAATAAATAATAATAAAATCTAGCTTAAAACTCATGTTTTCATCATGTAGTGCATTTTGGAAATGTGAGTTTTTAGTGGAGGCGGTGGTAAGAGTGGTAAAAGTACATACATCTGACACTTAAGTAGAAGTACAGATAGTTTTGGTAAAAATACCAGAATAAGTTTAAAGTCTTTATTTGTGTCAAAGTGAAAAGGTACAGCTTCTGACATGTACTCAAAGTATGAAAGTAAAAGTAGGTCTCTTGGGGGACATTCAGGTGTTTTAGCGAAGCTAACTGATCCTCATGTCATATTAATACAGTAATAAAACAATATTAAAGATCCTATCCTCTTTGTCTTACATCTTTCTCCATCTCTGTCAGTGAACTTATCACACGTTATAGTTTTCTCTCCCTGTGAGCAGCTTTACCTTTAGCTGGCAGACACACTGTGTGACGAGCTGCACGAAATACTGCCTTTGAAATTACCTGCCGCTTAAACACACTTTAACTCCTGAGCACAGTGCAATAAATAATACATCAATTAGATTGTTTTTGCCTCTTCTATCTCTTTATCTTTTACATCAGTTGTGTGTGATAAGCATCAATGATGACTGCACAATTATTATACATTATCGTTCCCTCTGTTTAATCGGCTCAAAATAGGCATTTAGATATTTGTATTACAGTGCAGTGAATGAAAGTAAAAAAGTAAAAAAGACAGATAAATAAATACTCCAGTATAAATGTATGAAAATTCAATTTAAATTCGGTAAGAAAGAATATGTAGTTAGCTACTTCCCACCTATTGACTATATAATGTTTTTAAGTTAGCTACAAAAAAAGAAAAAATGAAGGAAACTCCAGTAATACAGTTTTTAATAAAAGAAGACTAAAATCAGGTTTTGTGTAATAAAGGAACATGGCCGCCCTGCAATTGGAATTATTTACAGACGTTAAGGAACTCTTTGATTATGTCTGTACAGTTTCTGCCTTAAACCAAAACACTGGGACATATTTAACACTGCTGAGGATACAGAGATACTATACTGTACTATACTGTTATACTGTAGATGGATTCTTGAGCTTCTTCTACCGAAGTGAATTAATTGTTATTAATATTGTAAAGTTTATTCTATATATAATATTGTAAACTACTTATGTCTTTGTGTAATGCATACAAATGGTGCATAGTCTTTGTGTTGGTTAATAGTTCTATCCTCAGTTTTTTGCTTTGCTCCTATGTTCGTGTCTGCCATGTCCTCTCTGTGTGTCCGATGTCTGCTTTTCTGTTTTTCAGTTAATATCAGTTATTTTTCCATTATTTTCCTGATGTGACATCCTGGGACTGAGCTTTCTCCTTTTTTCAGTTTTTTGTTATTGTCTTGCAAAATAGTCGTGCATATTGCACATTTCTTTTTCTTTAAGTTGATTGTATGAGCTAAGAGACGAAGCCAGGCTTTGAAGACAGGCACCAGGTCTGTGACCACTCACAATTCAATTCAGTTCAGTTCAATTCCATGTTATTTATATAGCACCAAATCATAACAGCAGTTGCCTCGAGGCACTTTATATTGTAATGCAAAGAACCTCAGTAATACAGAGGACACTCCAAATCAGATGGCCGCCTATGAGCAAGGCCTTGGTGAAGAAAAACTCCCTCTTAACAGGAAGAAACCTCCAGCAGAACCAGGCTCAGGGAGGGGCAGCCAACCAGTTGGGGGTGAGTAGACAAAACAGGCTGTGAGCCATAGATTAATAATAACTAATGATTCAGTGCAGAGAGCTGTATAAGCACACAGAGAGTGAAAATGTTTAGTGGAGAAGAAACACAGTGCATCGTGGGAAGCCATCAGCAGCCGAGGCCTAATGCAGCATAACTAATTCGGGTCACCTGATCCAGCCCTAACCATATGCTGTATAAAAAAGAAAAGTTGCACGCAATATTAAAAGTAGAGAGGGACCAGCTCTCAGTTTGAATCTGAAACTGAGAGCTGGTCCACAGAATAGAATAGAATAGAATAGAATAGAATAGAATAGAATAGACCTCTGTTGTACATGTACAAAGAAATTGTGGATAGGGACCTGAAAGCTGAAGATTCAGCCTCCCATTCTACATTAAATATCCTAGGAGCCACATTTAAAACAGCAGTCTGAGAGCAAAGTGCTCTACGTATGTAAAATGGCAATTTAACTGCAGAATGACATAGGTATTCAGCAACCTTGGTTTTGTATAGGAATACTTGAATCAATTCTCCTATTGTAGAGAGACGCATTGCAGACGAGTTGCGCTCATTGTCGCTGACGTGTTCGCAATCTGTCCTCGTTTATAAATCACACAATTATCTGCAAACCTTTGCCCGTCTGAGAGTGGTTGCAGTCAGTCAAAGTCAGACTTTAGCTGGTTGGAGATAAGTTGCCTTCCACTAGGGAAACATTTGCAGTCAGTCTGGGCAACTTATAGGGGCTGATTACAAGAAATTGCAATCAGTCATTGTCAAGTTGACCAGAGCTGTACAGCGGCTGAGCTTACAATACCCTTAACCTTTAGATGACTGAAAGGTATTCATTATCTCATCTAACTCCTAAAAAGAAAGTAAGTAAGTCTAATTTTCAAAATGTTGAATTATCCTTTTAACTCAGCTCATTTTGGATTTGTTGAGGCGGCTGACAATGATCTATGAGCAACCCTCAACTGAACAGCAGGTAAGTCAGTGGGGTTTGAAGGGTCACCTGAAACACTTGCTTCTCATTAGTGACCACGGCTTGGTAGCTTTGTACGTACATTTTTTATTCTTTTTTATGGAGAAATACATAAAAGGTCCAACATGTGCTATCAAAGTGGCTCCTCAGAAAGGTGCCTCGCCATCTAAGGTTATACACAGTGAACAGACGTGAGTGCTCAAGAGAAAAACAATATATAATGAAGAAATATCCATCAAGGCTTCCATTAGAAAGGGCATTTGGTTAAAACAAAAGGACCTTTAAGAGGCATGAATAACACATTTGATGGATTACTTTAAAGCAATTTTTATTCAGCGTTTAGCAGGAAAATGTCTCACTGAAAACAAAGAGTTTGAATATCAAGGTTACGTTAAATAGCTTGCTTTCCAACTATGTAACATTCTGGGTAATCATTCATTGTTATTCTTGCCGAGAATGTCTTTCTGCAAATCAAAGCTTTTCATACATCAAAGGGAAAAAAAATAATGTTAGACAGGATTGTAGTTTTAAAGCGCTCAGAGATAAAAACGCAGTGTTTTCTCTTTTATCCGAGCAGGATTTCATCACAAAGATACGTGTCTTTTGCAGACATATGCGGCTTTCAATCCCTGTAAGCTTCGAACCAAATCACTTATTTGGTTTCTCTGAGAATTGTTAATTGTGAAGAAGGGGTGAAGAATTTATGATGAAAAAGGGTAAAAGTGGCTCAAACAGTTTTCCAGTCAACTTTCAAAGGATAAAATATTACATTTAATGGTCTGTCATAAATGGTCTGCCAAGGAGGAGATACGATCATTTAATTTGAGGGAGACTAATTTCTCTCTGCAGAGGAGTTAAATGAAGACACGTAATTTAAGGTTCAACAGCACAGGTCAAAGGTCAAAGGTTTGCACATTTTATGGGACTAATTGGCAGCTTAAGAGGAAATTTTAAGACCTGTAAGACATTCTGGATAGCATTGTAACATTGTAAATGTTAGAAAAGGATCAATATAATCTGAAATAACTTTAACATTGAAATCCAAATATCACATTTATACTATATTGCCTTTCAGATTTCAGATTTTTAAGTACTCCCAAGACCATTCAGTTTAAGGTGTCATGGATCCAGATCTTTGACCGAGTGTTTTGTGTTTGTGGACTTTCTGAATTGTGTTTAGTTATCATTGTGTATTCCTGAAAAGTGATTTATGTTTCCTAGTTTAGTTTTCTTGTGCATATGATTTTCTGATTATGTTGTTTATCTCTGGTGATTCAGCTTTACTTGAGATTGTTTACTTTCCTTTCTCGTTTGCCTTTCTGTCTCGTCCTCAGTGTCTTTTCTCCATGTTTATTTACCTCCCTACATCTCTCCCTCTCTCGCTGTGTTGTTCTCACCTCCTCTGTGTCTCTTTCTCTCTCGTTCTGCATCTCTCTTCCTCGTCTCACTCATGTCTCTGTGTTTTGTCTCCTTTACCTGTTTCCACCTTCTTCTCTGTTTTATTCCCTGTCACTAGTGTTTTTTTGTCTGTCCCCGTCTTGTGTCTTTGTCTGAGTCTCAGTTTTTATACTACTTCCTGTCTCATGTGCATTGTGTTCATTTTTCTAAAGCTTGAAAAGAAAGCTTGACTGGAGTTCTTTAAGTTTCAAGAAACCTAAAGAAATCAAGTCTTCAAGCTCCTTAGATTAATATGACCTGGATGACTGAGAACCTAAACAGACATATGTGTTTAGTTTTGTACCCCCTGTTTCATTATGTCTAATTTGTTCCTGCTGTGTTCCCATGTGTTTCCTTTCCTAATCCTTCTCTTGTGTAAGTGTCAGTCTGCCTTTGTCCTTTGTTGGATTGTCTGTGCTGTCCTTGGAGTTTCCTAGTGTCTGTGCGTTCCAGTTTAGTTTTCAGTTTTTAGTGTTCAGTGTTCACCATTTTTTGCATCCAGTTATTACTCTCAATAAACAACTTGTCTTTTGTTAAGCCTTCCGTCTCCAAGCATCTGCATGTGGGTCATCACTCCATGCATCACTGAGTCTGCATATCTCACAGCCTGACTGACATAGGATACTTAAAAATAAGATGGGAGGCAGAGCCTTCAGATTTAAGGCCTCTCTTCTGTGAAACCAGCTCACAGTTTGGATTTGGAAGACATACACCCTCATTGTGGAGCTTTCCCATACTTTTGTTAGTGATCCTTTATGTGATGATGACAAACCTGACCTTGTGAAGAGGCCCCTACTGGCTACCTCTATGGGGCTGATTACTGCTAATAAAGTCCATTGACTGGACTGATAACCAGGGGCGGATCTAGAGAAATTTTCTTAGGGTGGCATGAGGGTGGCAAAGAAATCAAATGGGGTGGCAAAATCAAAGCCTTTTTTTTTTTCAAACACATATGCAGGTGGTTACATATGGTTAAAATAATTCAAATGCAGTAAGTATACACATTTTTCATATAAATATAGTCTATAACTTAATTATTGTCTGTAGCCCACATAATTACACACTTTAGTTACATAAAACATGTGAGTTTTGATCTTATGTACTGTATAGCCTGTATAATAAATAAATATGTAGCCCAATAAGTATAAAATCCAGAAAGCTACACAACATGGGGCGGTTCATTTACAAACACAAGTCTAACTTAAGTTTCACTGTTTTTTGTTAGAAAACAATCACATTGTTACAGCTTAAATTACACAAAATGTCAGAAATCTGCACTGTCATGAACAAAAATTTAAACCTAATTTTTCATGATTTGTTGGATTAACCCACTGAGGTCTGAAATACAACCGGCCATTTTTGACTCCTTTTGAGTTTACGTTTGTATTTCACCCTCAAATTGTTTCATTTTATTTTTTCCCCTTGCCTTGTTTGGTATCATTCTTTTCAGCTCAACTGAATTTAGTTGTTTTTTTCACTGACATACTGCATTAGTATTACTGATGTGAAATCACACAAAGAACTTAAAATCCTAGTAGTATTTTTTACTGTAAAAAAACCCCACAGACATGTTGAGTAAATTTTTATAACTTGAAATGCAAATATAAATTGTACTTTTGTAAACATATACAACTATTTATCTAAAAATGCAGCCAATACACCTGCCGTCTTTTTCATTTTGTACAACCATTCAAAAATATTACTAAAACTAAAATGAGAGAACAATCAGGTGTCGCAATAAGATGCCCCACAAATGATGTGTGCCAGTAAAAAAAAAGTTTGTCCACCAAGACAGAGGAGAACAGCACAGGGATAAACCTGCAGGCCCATTCATTAGTGCCCTCACTGACACACAAAACAAAACAACGACTACACAACAGAACAACTACACAAGACCACACAACACACTAAGTATACACTCCACACTAAACGTCACAAATCTCCCACATCTAAAAACTCTCTCGCTCTCTCTCTCTCTCTCTCACTCGCTCGCTCTGTCTCGCTGCCGTTACCGTCACTCCCAAAACTCTCCCCTCTTCCTAAACAACCAAATCCCACGTGTTGACTTTTTTTTAAATAATTGGTCAACATGGTACATTTTTCCACGATAGGAAAGAGGTGGCTTTTTTTCCTTCCTTTACTGTTTTCGCGCTGTCCTTAGAAAACGCTTAAAGCACACACACACAAAAACGTGACGACAGTATTTAGAAAAAAGCGTGGCTTATATATATTATCATAACTCTGGATTTACTGGCCTGTAATTAAAATTTAAAAACTTTGAAGTCCGAACTTTCAATGTGGGCTGAAACAGAGACTCAGTGTGGCTGCAGCTTGTTGCTATGTCAGCTTACATCAGTCATGTGATTTGGAGGTGCAGCGTGTCACTGAGGGTTAATAACACTCACCTTCCTTCCATTTCCAGAGTGTAACATCCAACCACCTGTGTAAAAAGCGAAATTCCCATTGTGTTGTTCAAAATGTGCTCTGGCACAATCATAAACATCGCTTGCTACTGAAAACAAGAAAAAAGCCGGTCCTGCTATAGGCTGAACCATTTGTTAATGGTGGAGGGGGGGACACTATGCAGTATATTCAGTTTTAGCATTTATATTCACTGTTGACTGTAACTACGCTCAAACTGTTAATGCTATCTTATTTTAATAAACAACACTGTCATATGCAAAACTGGGGTGGCACTTGGGGTGGCAAGGGATCATTTTAGGGTGGCACCTGCCACCCCATGCCACCCTTCTAGATCCGCCCCTGCTGATAACACCTGGTTGCACCCTCTCTACCTTTCAGGTCTAAGATTAAGCTTTAACATTTCTGTTTATTAAAGCTTGTTGTAATGGATGAAGTGTTTTTTGTCTCGTCTTCCTCCCCTCACCCCCAACCAGTCACAAAGATGGCTGCCGCTCCCTGAGCCTGAGGTTTCTTCCTGTTAAAAAAGAGTGTTTTTCCATTCCACTGTCACCAAGTGCTTGCTCATATCAGGTTGTCTGATTGTTGGAGTTTTCTCTCTATTATTGTTGGGTATTTACAGTATAAAACACATATACATATTCTGTAAAACTGAATTAAATTGAATTAAATTTGCCCTGCAAGCCCTTTTCCCAGTTTAAACATGTAAAATTCAGTTCATCTTTAGTTTGATACAAGAAATATTTCTAACTGTCTCCAACTTAGCCTAATAATCAATAATAAAGCCTTAATTTTACTCCACAGGCACAAAACTGCATATTGCAGCTGTTTGTTTTCAATGATACTTTGCAGTGTGACAAATTCTATGAGTATTGCACCTGCGTCAGCATTAAAATGCCCCTCTCTCTCTCCTGCATTGTGGGTGGCTGATTTGGTCACAGCAGAGAGTCACAATTCTCCTGCGGCACAGGACGGTTGAAAAATACATTGAGCATTTGCAGTGCAATTAGATACGCACTGTGAAGGCCATCCGCCATTAGTCAAGGCCACCCTGTCATAAAAGCAAGCGCATTTGCTGATACCTACACAGCATATCGGCAGGTGCAGCAGATCTCCCACAGCACTGTCCCACAGCAGTCTTGGGTCATTTTAATCCTTTGGAAAAGTCTTTAAAAGATAATAACACTACATGTAAAGCTAAAATTAAACGGTTTTTGATGACAGACATAATTCTGAATTAATACCCAGTTTGAAATAGCTGAACCACTGTGGACCAAATGGATTACTGCAAAATCACTGTGTAATGGCTGGATATAAGTTTGTGAACTGTTTTCCAATGTTCTAGAAAAGAAGGGCTGTATGAGTGAGTGGATGTGCTCTGTACTGTAAAAGCACTGTGAGTGGTCAGTGAGACTATCAAAAATGCTACATATTTAGCTGATTTTAGCCAAAAACCTGTCCATGCATGTGCTAAACATTTATCTGCTTTGAGGAGCCATGACTGTCAGGGTTTCTGTGTGTCTGCTGGATCACAAATAGTTTTATCAGCTATAAAATATGTGCATGTTTTCATTACCTGTTTCTTTTTGCAGCTTGTTTCTAGCAGATAAGCTAGGTTTAAATGTCCAAGTAGATTAAAAACCCAGGATAGCATGAACATTTCTCACTTACAATTTGGCATTTAATTTAAAATAACACATGCCACATATTATTATTAATTGGAAATAAAATTAATGAAATTAAAACCCACCACTAGTAAAATCTGTCTAACTTTGGTGAGCCTTTGCTGAAATCCGCACAGGTGGCCAGGTAGTCAAAACTGTGTGAGTGTTTGAGATGGACTGCAGCAGAGAGCCCCCATAGGATGTAGTGCTGTGCTCTTGTTATTTCAATGTGTTTCAAGTAGGTCATTGGTGGAAAAGTGCTCGGTATTGATCTCCAAACACGGTGGGAAACAGCGTGTGTCCTCCGATACAAATGCAGGCTGACACCTCCAGCATCACCTCCCTCTTTCTGCTGCCCATTTGCTGCCTCCTTCTCCGTCTGTTTCTATCACCCGATTGCAGGCAGGCATTTTGAGGTTTGACTTCCTGTTTTTCTTATGATTTCTGATTTGACTTTATTAACATCCAACAAATTTCTGGTCCACTTAAACTAAAAAAAAACTGCTCCAAGAAATACCTTTTCCTTTCTTCACCACGGCTTTGCCATATTGTCAAGATATCTCGGGTAGCAGTGGTCAAAGACATCATAAACAATTAACTTCAGACAGTAAGAGTGTGTGGGTGTGTGTCAGTGCGTGCGTCTCGCCCCATTAAAAGTGTGAAACAGGCAGCTGCAGGAGGAGTCTGTCTCTCGTTTGTCTCAGCAGTGCTTTCCCCTGCTTGTGCCAATAGCCACCTCCGACCAGAGTGTGATGGAGGAGGAGGATCACGGGAGAAGAAAGGAGGTGGCAAATGAGATAGAAAACTGGACTCAAAGGATAGAGCGGGGGGTTGGGGGAGTAATGAATGCAGATGAAAAATCAATCTTGCCATCGCTGACTACTGTTACCCACCCACACCGTCAGCACCAGTGTCAAAAAAAGGCATATGCGAGTTTGCTTTTGCTGCACTGCAGTGTAAACAGTTAAGCTTCGGTGTTGAGATTGAACTTGTGTGGGGACTAAGGAATCTTAGTGAACTCTCAGCACAAGGCTGTTGAGTAAATAATACGCCTGTGGATAGATGTGTCGGCGCATGTACCACTTGTGTTAAGCGCACTGCAAGCCACTTTTCTCAATTTGACTATCTGTGCTCTGTCACCTCCTCCTCATCATCCTCCTCCTGCAGCATCTTCTGACCTTGTCCTTGAGATACTGTACTCCCCTCACACAAGCAACCCCCTCCTAGCTGTAGCACCTCAATTCACACACACACTCATGTCTCCTTCCAGCCAGGACGATCTGCCAGGAGGACTGCTTCACATACAATGAAGAGGGATAAATTTCATTAGCAGATAATGTGTCATGCCCCCACAGTTTAACACTCTTTTATTCTAACAGTCCAAGTATACATGCATGTATTATGTTCAAGTGTGTGCATATGAGGCTCTGTGTGTGTGCATATGCCCTCAAAACATTGCTGCTGTTTAGTGTGTTAGATTTATGGTCATATATTCCCTTGGCTGTAACTGAACAGCGCTGTAGTTTCTTGTACAAATGGATTGCAGAGATTTAGTGTAGCAGTAGTGTAATCCTCTCCTGAGATTACAACAGACAGTATTGTTTAGCAGCTGGGCACCATGAAAATGAGTGGGCTCCAATCAATGGCCTGTGTGATGAGAACAAACCCTTAGATAGGATTAACACAGATGAAAAAAAAAACAGGAAGACGCTTATTGATCAAAGGATCTGAACTCCTTTTGGCCAAAACATTAAACCACTGATACAAAATTCATCACAAATGCAATGTTTTGCTGGGAATTTGCTGGGAATGCCCTGGCATTTAGGTTGATTTGACTTTGACATGAATTACCATCTTAAACACTGTTGTAGGCCAAATGAACTCCCTTATGGCAGTCTCTACCTAAGACAACCTAATGAACACGCCACACTGCAAAAACTGCTCAGGAAGGGCTCAAAGAACATGTGAAAGAGCCCGAGGCATTCCCACAGCCTTCAAACTCCCCTGCTGCTAATTCAACCAAACATCAGCAGGGTGTGCTGGAATAAGCTTGATCCCTGCAACCTACAGGAACTAAAGGATGTTGTCCAAGAACACTGGGATGACACTGGGATGATGATGATTTTGCATTTGGTAATATAACACCGGGACACCGTTCAGCCAGAATTTTAATAGCACCTGGTTAATATTGTATAAGTGCCCTTCATGATACCCAAACAGCTTTGGTGGGGTGTGAACATGAGATCTCTGCAGGTTTATTACCAAATGCAAAATCATTGTTTATCAACTCCAAGTGTGATACAGCAAACATACTGTAAGGCCTTTGCTTGCAATAAACAGTATACAGGCACCAAATATTGACTGCACTAGTTATTAGCCACTTTGTGGAGCATTGGACTGCCATTACCTCATAAGACTTTGTTGTTACACTATCTCCTACCGTACATTACCAAATCTCCATTTGCACTATTTGCCTATTTGCACTACCTTGCCTGGTTTACACTCAATGTCATTTACCCTTACCTGAATATTGTATATTGTATATTGTATAGCTTTTTTTTGTTATATGTAATATTGTACTGTATTTATTTAAATTTTTACTTTTTAATTATTTTACTTGCATTTTTAATCTCTCTTATATTTAAATGTTCATTTGGGTTTGAGAGTAACGAAATTTCTATTCTCTGTATGTCCTGTACATGTGGCAGAATTGACAAATAAAGTTGACTTTGACTTTGACTTTGACTATTTGGTTTTAAATTAAACTTAGCTGTGCCAGTCAGTTCGACCTGGCACTCCTCTCTGAATTACTCTGAAAAACCTGTCCTCATGCAGCTGAGCGAAAACACACAAACCACAGCCGTAAGCATTTAGTCGAGATTGACATGTATGTTGTTTGAGCAGACTATCAGAGACGTTTACATGAAGATTTAAAGCAAAATAGGTCACTATGTCACTTGCTGATTTGTTTCTCTAGCAGCCTTGAAAATCATCAGTTCAACCACCTGCTAGACGATAGAAGCTGGGGTTGACCTACAAAGGTGCAAATATCTAACATTACAATCCGCTACATGTTAGATATTCTAAAGCTGTACATGTTACAGTGAACATGACATGTATTGTAGTCGATGTTTGACACTAGTTTTTTGATTCTACATGAAACCTTTACTCTTGAGGACACCTACTGTAGTTGTTACTAGTCAAATTCGAACACACTTTCTCTGACTGTCAAATATAATAAGAAATTAAAGCTGCAAGCAGCGTTATGAGGGCCCTCGCACTCTCAGTGCTCGGGCCCTAATTATGCCCAAATTGCTGACTTTAATTTAATTACATATAAAGTTTCTGTGTCACTTTGTTACATAAGTACAATGTAAAATATTATATTTAATGGAATTTGGTCAAATGAACTTGAAATTATTGCTTCATTTTTATTAGTTATTTATTATTTATTTATTTATGGGAGTGAAAAATCTTTTGTCTTTTTTTTTGATGCATCACAGGCAGAATGAAATAAAAATTAAAACAGTCTTTTAAACATTAATTTAATGTAATAATTGATTATAATCCATTAGATTTTCCAGTGTCTCAGTGATGGAGCTTCCTTCACTCTGTTGCCTGTGCACTTACTGATAATTGGGATCGGTCATGTATGAAAACTCATTTTGAATCCTTGGGTTAAACAAGTGAATTGATAAGCAGCACCATGTGACTTTATCCTGAATACCTCACGTACCTCTTTGAATATTTTGTAAGAAAATTAATTCAGAAAAGTCCAAATTAAAATAAACAACTGGAAATGTTTCCATTAGTGTGTCTGTCACAGTGACACAACTGTTGGAGGTGTATGCATGAGTTTCATTTAACACAATACGGGAAACATTCTGTTACAGTCCATTTCACTACATGCAAGTCGCATGAAATACACTCCACGGTTTATTGTAATTGACAGTACAGAAACTTGTGATTTTTATCATTTTGAGTCATCATACATCAGAATTACATCTGCCATCTTCTTTTTATGATGGGTTAAAAACAAGCATATATTTATCCGTTTAAAGAATTTGTCATCTTATTTGAAAGGAAACAAAGCTATGAAATTATAATAAATGAATAGCAGCAAACTTAATGACTCAGAAAACCACTTACAAGGTGGAACATAATGATACATAATGGTAAATCATCATAATCATAATAGTGTGCTGCGTGGAGGTTTGGGGTGCTACTTACAATATAATCTTCACAAAATGATTCACACTGCTAGATATTGCACACATTATTTATTAATTAAAGTGAGTTAACATCATTTCACTGGTTTACTGTTATTTGTCAAATTTTTCCCTGCAAGTGAACATCCTTATTTATCCCATAGTGTGAGCACTGGGAGATATACAGGCAAAGAGCTGCACTGCTGATCTTATTTCAACTATGTCCTTTTTAAACATCCCAACGCTAGACAGCTGTTATTGCCCCACTGTTCCAGGCGGAGGTCCTGCACGGCAGCTTGGATCAATGCTTCAGTGCTTGTAGTCCACCAGTGATGGCATTTCCCTGTAAACCTTCCCAAAGAACAGACTGAAGTGCCTCTCATGTCCCACTGGCAGCTGATACTGAGTGCCTGGTGTGAAGGACAGGCATGCTTCGCAAACAGGGACTTTCTATGCTCAGGTTCACATCCCCTCCAGATTTTTATCCTTTAAGAAATCTTTAAGAACTTTAAGAACCTTTAAACTTTAAGAAAGTGTGCCACAAACTATAAGTATTTAGGTATAAATTATTTTATTGATTGATTGATTGATTGATCAATAAATTGATGTATTTCCTAATGTTAGAAGAGATCAAAAGATCATAAGAAACATAAAGTGTTTGTTTCACCTCATTACACCCAAAGAACTCCTTCCTGTTAATGGTCTCCCTGAATTCTTTTGTCCTTGGCTTTGGCTCTGACAGCTGTCACGCTACAGTAATGACATTAACTGCCACAAATGTTACATGATCCCATCACGTCATCATGTGAGAGGCGAGCAGCGTATTGATCTCAGTTTATTTTCTGTTTCGGTTGCTGTTTTCTCAGGATAATTGTCTGATGCAGGCGGCATGCCTGCTTCAGCCCTGTTTGAAACCGACGTAGGAGTCAGAGGGAACTTGGCTTCAAATAAAGCTAAGATTATTTGTGCACAAGCCACCGCTCCTAATTTCCAGTCACAGTACACTAGTCATGAAAGACTGCATGAAACTGCTGTGACAGTATCTATTGAGGCATTGCTGTGCAATGTGGATACAGATGTAGGTGGACATCAGATCATAAATGTGCATAATTTCCTACCTTAAATACTGTGTGTAGCATTATCACATTTTGTGCATCCTACACAGAGACACACACCTTTTCATCACCAGACAGAGATGCATTTAATCTCCAAGCCGAGCTCATCAACTGTGATTAGAATGTCAAGGATGCAATCACATCAGGGAGGTCAAACTTAACTCTTGCAAAAGTAATTCATGATATTAGTTTCCTAACAAACGGCCCTCTACAGATGCAGTGATGCAGTAGCAACTGCAAATGACCGTCAGTACATAATAAAAGCAATGGCTCATAGATCTGCCTGATACAGCAGGTCAACTCCATCAGATATTCTGTTGTCTGTAATGACCAATGACCTCAATATGCTACATCCTAAATAAAACTTTGCTGTGCATCCAGATAATGACACAATGTGCAGATTTATTGGCATCATTTTTAATAGGAACAGTGTCACAAACATTAGGAATAAAACGATAAAAAGGTTTTGTTGTTTATGTTTTCAAGTGATGTGACAGAACCAAAGCAGTGTTATAAGTTTTTAGCCATAAAAAGAGAAATGTTGTTAAAAACTCCAACGTGTTGGTGTTGGTTAGACAGGACACAGAAACAGTTTAAACTTCTGTAGGAATGAAAATATACATTAAGATTGAAACATAATTATCCCACTGCTTTATAAAAAAAAGCCTTTGGCATTTAAACCACTAGCATGTTGTTATTTTGGAGCTAGAAGTGACATTTAGATATAGAGTGTGAAAGTATGAGCTAATGATAGTAAGCTTGATATGAAGCTCTATCCACAAACTGCATGAGTGAAATGCACAGTTACAAATATTTTCTGCTTTATTATATCCTCTGAAGCTAAAGCCACACACAGCAGGTTATTTTATTATTCTGCTAATTGAATAAAATGTTCCAAAAAGCAGCCGCACCACAAATAGGGCAGAGAGGTCTGGTTCAGTGACTCTGATGAGCGGAGGTGAGAGCAGGCGGCAGCAGACAGCTGCCATGTTTGTGTCGGCTCACTTTTCAATCAAAGCGTCTTCACGCTTCACTTTTCGGCCCGGAAGGCTCCAACTTAGCACAACACCATTAAACTTCTCACCTGATGCACTGCCTTCATGCTTGGCTACTTACTGACACTTCCCCTGAAAATTGCTATTATGCCTAAGGTCATAGTTGGAGACCCAGCTAGTATCACTTGCATATGAAATAAATTGCTGCTTTACTGGTCTGACACATATATAGCACACATATAATTCTAAACTTCACCCCATTAGAGCACTTCGCTCTTGCACTGCAGGCTTGCTTGTTGTTCCTAGAGTATTTAAAAGTAGAATGGGAGGCAGAGCCTTCAGTTTTCAGGCCCCTCTTCTGTGGAACCAACTTCCAGTTTGGATTCGGGAGACAGACACTATCTCTACTTTTAAGATTAGGCTTAAAACTTTCCTTTTTGCTAAAGCATATAGTTAGGGCTGGATCAGGTGACCCTGAATCCTCCCTTAGTTATGCTGCAATAGGTGTAGACTGCTGGGGGATTCCCATAATGCATTGAGTATTTCCTTTTCAGTCACCTTTTCTCACTGAACATGTGTTAATAGACCTCTCTGCTGAATCACACTTGTTATTAATCTCTCACTCTCTTCCACAGCATGTCTTCTATCCTGTCTTCCTTCTCTCTCCCCAACCGGTCGCGGAAGATGGCCCTGCCCCTTCTTCCTGTTAAAAGGGAGTTTTTCCTTCCCACTGTCGCCAAAGTGCTTGCTCATAGGGGGTCATATGATTGTTGGTTTTTTTCTCAGTATGTATTATTGTAGGTTCTACCTTACAATATAAAGCGCCTTGAGGCGACTGCTGTTGTGATTTGGCACTATATAAATAAAATTGAATTGAATTGAAAAATTGAAAAAACAAACTGTGTAGCCATCTCCCCCAAATTTCATGGCAACCCATCCAAGAATTTAGTCTGAACCTGAGATGTGGACAAAAACAACAGTGACCTGTATCAATGAACACAGCAAACAAGGGAAATCTTGTCAAACTTTAGCCTATTTTATAAACTCAGAGTGATCACCTCTTATACAGGAACTAAAAGTGTCATTATTTCACTCAAGATTAACTGTCCAGTATTATAAAGATTCTAAAGAATATCACTGTGATATACAATAGTGCAATAGCCCCTTTGTGCCTTTGTGCAAGGCTTTCAAAGGTCATAGGAACTAATCACTAACATCAAGACCGAAAGGCCAAACCTAATATGTGGATGTGAGAGAAAGCTATTACTATAGGTTTATTGGAGGTGTCTGAACTTATACATCCTTCCGGGCTTCTGAGATGATACCATCAAAAAATGTATAGGTGAATTATATTTATAAATAAAGCATAAAGTATAAATAATATGTTATGAAAAAGCTTGTTTCATAAAATTGAGACTGAAATTTCTGTTTCACTTTCAACATGTTAATTACTGAGACTTGGAGGCACTGTCAATTTTTTAAAAGTCATATGACTTATGACACATTATCTTTAGAACCAAGACTGGGTCAGGCTTTAATCTTATGCACATCTTTAAAAGAAAACAGAAAAACCTATGTTAGATATAGATGCTGTGAGTGCTTGATCTACTTGGACACCTTTCATGGAAATATTGCTTCAGAGAAAAAGTTGGCCTACTTCTAAAGAGTGCTTGATGTGAACTACAAGCAGACTGGAGACATTGTTGCAAAGAAAAAGAAAAAAAAAAAGCAAAAATGCACAAGAGGAGCTAATAGCATGTCAAGTTTAAAAACCATGTTGTGCTCTGTATGTTAAGTGTCTGCTGTAAAAGCTTCAGTATTTTATGTGCATTGTTAACCTTTATATACACATTAACTTATTAAAAATTACGATTAAAAGAAATTGTAGACAAAATTTGAACTTGTTAAAAAGCTTTAAGAGCACAAACAGGTAGTCAGTACACTATTCTGATTTTTAATCAATATAAGGTTAATATATCTGGGGAGACTACTATAAGCTGACTTTAGCTGACACACTAAGAAATATAAATTTACTTGTCAGTTTGCACCTGTCCCACTCGATGACGCCAATAAGGTCCTTAAAGCCTCCAGCAAGCTGTAACAAACAGGTTTCTTATTTCACACATCAAAATCAGCCTACCGATCTCTCACTATGCTAGACGCCACATTTTTCAACCATTCATATGCAAAAGACAGGTTTCCATGAACTTTTAGCTAGTCCTTTCACTGTTACTAATTTTAGAATAAAGGGTGCTTCCCTCATTTACAGATGGATGGATGGCAGCAGGGAGGATTGTTAAGGTGTTGCTTACTTATTCAGATATAGCATGAAGACTGCTGCCAGGAGATGAGAGATTGATGCAGCACCGAGGTTACCTTCTTTAGCTCTGAAATTGATTTTGAACAACCATTAAACTCAAGGACATTTGCCATGTTTATAACAGTAAATCTTTGCAAGAGAGACCGAGGCGCAGTTTGAAAAGATGTGAATTCAAAGCACCATGAGGCGAACCTAAATGAAGAGTACAGAAAGATTATTATCAGTTTTGTTTTATTAATGCTCAGTTTTCAACACTTTTAAGACTTATGAACCACATGACCTATTACCATGTCTTAAAACCTGAAATAAACTAGTCTGCACCCCTCTTTAAAATAACTGGGTTTGCAAGGCAAAAAAAGCCACCCACTTTCATCCTTTTTCATTGCTTCAAGATTGCTCCTGTCACCAGCAACATTGGTCTCTAACACAGAACTACACTGCATGGACAGGTCATTTCCAGCACAAACAACTATCCATAAAGAGAATTCATTATCCCGTCAAAGACTTTTCCTCTGAGACTCATCACTATGACACTAAACAGGGAGAAAAATTCCATCCTACACACAGTCCAGGCCTGTAATCCCAGCAAGATGGAAACACCTGCTGTTAGCGAGTATGTCATTACCAAAACAGACACTACATTTTAGTCAAGAGAACTGTTCACTGCTGCATTACAATGTGCCAATTTAAGGGACTAGGCAAGAAAGACTGAAATAAAATGTAAAACTGCTGCTTCACCCTGGATTTTCAAATTAATAATCACAGCAAATGTTGTTGATACTACTTATAAAACTGTGTGGTTTGAAAAAATTCTGATATTTAGATATGTTGTTGTGCTTGTGTTTGCTCCTGTGAATGAGTTCAGAAGAGATGAGTTTCCACAGTGGATCATTCTCCTGGCAAGAAACACACAATCCCCTCGATGCGAACATCAAAGAAGCATCCAAACCGGCTCCTTTAGAGTCTTACTCCTCACAGGCAGGCAGGAGAACAGACCCGATTCCCCAAAAGCAAACCAGTTCCTAATGAGGTTGGGAGATTTCAAACAGGGCTCAGACTCAGCTCTGCTCCCACAAAGATGAGAAGCAATGCATAAAATATGAGATGAACTGATCTTCTTCTACCTGCCGCTGTCTTCCGTTGGCACTTGGAGACACATTCATTGCTCTATATTCACAAGTTTGACCTAGATCTTTTTTGAATGATGAAAATCCTTAGAGCAGATGTTTTAAAAGATGTTCGCTTAGATTTCTACAGCTACCTCTTGCTTTTCCAGAATTATAAAATTTGGAACATTGTCTAACAGACCCAAACCGCTTCTTAATGGATTTTTCCTACTTCATTACTCATTAACATTACCTATAAATCAAGGTGTGTAATTCCCTTATGGCAATTGCCGTTTATTAACTGATTATCTGCTGTATTGTTATTGACAGGCACATGCAATAATTAATCATCCCTGGTAAAACTTTGCATGCTTATTTAATAATGATGGGATAAAAAACAGAAGAAAAGAGTCTGTAGTTTTTGTGGGGGTACAACTAATGGTCTAGTCTACATACTGTCATCAACTTACTGGAAAAAAAGGGTAGTAAACACATCAAACAAGTCTTGTGGTTGTATATTTAACACTTAAGAGAGATTTTTAAAAACAGGAGATTTGTAAGAAAATATTTAAACACCACACAGAAAATTAGTGCATTAAACTTTTTTCGATCTATTGTATATTCTTGATTTACCTTTATACACTCAAATTAATGTTGAAAGTAATAATCATCTTAAGTTGGTTTCCACTAAGATGACTTGGAATGAATGTATTTACAATTAGCATGCAGATGCAAATGGCACCAGTCACTTATGGCTTCTTCTTTATATGATAGCACTTTAACCTGTATTTGTGAGTGACACAGAAAACTGTATCCACATACAGTGATTTCCATGAGCCCAATAACTTCAATGACAGAATCATCCCTGTTTTTATTGCCATAATGTGCGAGGGCCCAAACATCACTGTTATCAAATATTGGTTTTTAGATTTCTTCCTTTTTATGTAGCACCCTATTTTGTGGGAATTGGGGTTGCATAATGTTCCCCTTTTACTGTCTTGCATTAACATGCTAACATTTGCTAATTACCCCTATCAAAGCAGTGGATAAACTAGCAGACGGTGGAGTCTCACCACTATGATGGCAGAATATATTTTATATGAAGGTGTAAGATCACAGTGATCCTAGAGTGAGCACAATACATAAATAGAGGTTTCCTCATTCTGTCACAGGTTTTTATGGGGTAAAGCGTTAAATAGATTTTAAAAATACTCTCAAAAAAACATTACTCTGACTTGAATTAAACTCCAGAAAAGCATCAGCATGACTCAACAAACAGAGTAGTGATGGGAATTGCCAGCATGACCTGGCGACCCAGTCCTGACAGCAAGGAACGGCGACAGTAAGAGACAACACGTATGATTGGCAGCAGGGCAGAGGTATACCTCTGCCTGCATTTGTAAGTAGTGTCTCCACTGTTGTTTACCGGGTGAAGCCAGGTTGGGAGAGGGTCGCCATGGCTTCCGCTTCCGGGACGACCGTTCTGGCCCCTGTTTGTTATTTTACAGGGCGCTCAGGCGAGGGAAGCCGTGGTGGCATCGCATGACGGACTCTGGTGCAGAACACGAGCTGGGCTGGGATGCAATGGGCCCAGTGAAGGGACAAGAGGAGGATAGGAGGCTCCTCCTTGTCTGCCGGAGACAAGGCTGGCGTGGACTCCGCTCTAAAGAAGGAATTCCTGGCCTCCTGGTGGACCCATAATAAACATGTGGCATAATTATATCAGGGGGTTTTAATGAATGTCAAAAATTGTAGTTTTACTGGTTTTAGAATTGTTTTATTTATTTTTAATAGATTGATAACATTTTATTACGTACGTTTTTAAGAGGTGTTTCTTTATTTATGCTCCCTGGCCTGGAAATAAACTGTTTCCGATCAGACCTGCTTCATCTGTGTGCCCTTGGTATCTGATTCGCTTGCTCCCCCTTGTATTTTAAAGAATCATTCTTTTTAGCATGACATTGTGGCGCAACCGCTTTAGTGTCTGCATTACAGGCATATGGTCAGAGAATACAGCATCCTCGACATGTAAGTTACATACGGATAACCCATAAGATAACACCAAGTCCAATGTGTGACCACGTTCTTGAGTGGGACCTTTAACAGACAGTCCATGAAGTTCTTAACCAGCGGCTTCCCTGGGCAACAGACATGGATATTAAAATCACAGAGCTGGTCGTACCATGATGTCCAGTCAGCAAGAAAGTCCGAAAACTCATATTAAAAATCCTTATTATTTCTAGGAGGCCGGTAAACTATCGCATACAGCAACGAAGGTGAGTGGCCCAGTTCACACAAAGTTCAAAACCGGTGTAGCGTGTCGGTGAGGACAGCTGCCTAAAATCGAAGTGTGCTTTAAAAACAACAGCTAACCCCCCACCATGACCAGAAGCTCTTGGGGCACTAAAATAAGCAGAGCCAGCCGGCAGAAAAGGCACTTAACTCACCAGGTGAAGTTTCAGTCAGACAGAGGAAACCCAAAGCATGGGAAGAAAAGAAATCCTTCAAAATGAAAGTTTTGTTTGCCACCGATCTGGCATTTATTAAACCCAACCTGAGGGGAGCTGGTTTGGAGACTTCTGGGGGAGTGACTACCTGATCCACCGGTCGAAGGTTTGATTGATCCGCTCCCCACCAATGCAGATGTTGACAGGAAGGATTTAAGAGGGCTCCTCTTGATAGAGCCGACAACGGGAACCAACCAGGAGTCCACAGGGTCCAGAGCACGCGACGGCACCAGGAGTCGGCGATCATAAGACAGCGTGGAACTGACATCTTGCACAACGTTGGCTAAAAATAATAAAATGAGACAAATAAGAAAGAGCGGTAGACGGTGTGCCAAACACACAGGTGCCACCTTTACTTCAATCAGTTCATCAAATAAAATCAGTTGTTGATCGACTCAGTTTGATTGACAGGACAGATGATCAGAGGTGAAGAGTTGTTACCACCCTGATTCATATAGGGACTGAAGTATGGGTGGAGTTTGTGAGTGAAGGAGCAGCCAGTAAAGGAGTAGATCAGAGCTCCAGTACCAACATCATAAAAGGAGACCAGACCCTCCTCATAATCCACAAACACCCCCACCTTCTCCGGACCAGAATAAAGACAGAGACGGAATGAAGGACCTGCACAAGCTCTGTATTCATTTCCATTTCTCAGCACTACAGTCCAGAGACCATACTGAGGTCTCAGCATAACATTTCCCTTCCTGTTGATCGACTCTTTGGCCACTCCCAAGTCCCAGTCAGTCTTTCCTTTAACCTGAACCTCAAAGTAAAATCTGCCTGAAGAGAAACTCTGCGCTCCTAAAACACAAACACAAGCAGAAAATCTCTCTGGGTTGTCTGGAACATTGATCCTCACATCACCACAGTATACTTGCTTCCCATCATCAGACAGGATGAGATTAGGATACGCTGTATCAGGATCCAGAGTCACATCCACTGCATACTGCTGGACCGTCTTCAGCTCAGCCTCAAACAGCTTCTTCAAGTCTTTTCTGAGTGTCTCCTCCAGCTGAGCCACAGCTCTCACCACAGTCCCCTCATATGATGGTGGATGGACTCTGACCTCTGTCCAGTCCTTGGTGGGTGGAGCAGCTTTCAGGGACGAGAAGCTTTGGAGGAGGTGGAGGTGGTCTTCAGAGTGTAAGAGCTGCTCCACCTCAGAGCTTCTCTTCATCAGCTCAGAGATTTCCTGTTCCAGATCTTTGATGAGACCTTCAGCCTGTTTCTCTGTAGTTTCCTGTTTGTCTTCGATCTCCTTTATGAGCTCCTTCAGGCGTCTCTCAACAGACTCCTTCAGAGCAGTGAGGACCTGAACACCTTCTGCTTTCTGTCTGTCTGCAGCACCTTTACTCGTCTTCACTGACTCTTTGATCTCTTGAATCTTCAGTCGTCTCTTCTGGATCATCTGCTGAATCACAGCTTCTGTCTTCCCCAGCTCTGCCTTCTTTCCTTCATATTCTTCTCTCAGAGGAACAAACTCGTGGTTCTTGTGCTCTAAAACAGAGCAGAGCATGCAGACACATGTCTGGTCGGTCTTACAGAACAGCTCCAGAGGTTTTTCATGCTTCTTACACATCTTGTCTTCCAGGTTCTCCACAGCATCAATCAACTGATGTCCTCTCAGAGCTTTCTTTGTCAGATGAGGCTCCAGGTGAGTCTGACAGTAGGAAGTCTGACACACCAGGCAGGACTTCAGGGCCTTCAGTCTGGTTCCAGTGCAGACGTCACAGAGAACTTCTCCTGGTTTGGCAGCTTGTTGCTCTGAGCTGCTGCTGCTGGCTTTCTGCTGAGCTTCATGTCTGAACTGAGCAACCATCTCAGAGAACAAAGTGTTGATGTCTAGTTCAGGTCGTCTCTTGAACACTCTGTTACACATAGGACATTTATGTCTGCCATTAGTGTTCCAGTGCTGAGTGATGCAGTTTTTGCAGAAGTTGTGTCCACATGGTGTGCTGACTGGATCAGTGAACACATCCAGACAGATGGAGCACAGAAACTGATCTTCAGATTGCAGATTACTGGCAGCAGCCATGTCTGCACTCTGAGGGAGAAGGAAAAGAAAAATAAGTTTTAATTCAATTTTAATTTAATGTTTAAGAAGAAAGAAAAAGGAAAGTGTCAGTCTTTTAATCTTTACGTGTCCATCAGCCGTTTTGAGTTATTGCTGTGACGAGCAGATGAAGCACTTTAACCCTCTGAATTAACAAACCTCCAGGCGAGAGTGAAAAATGTGGAAATCACCAGAATGATGCCATTTGTCAAGGCCACAACAGACATGATTGGCAGTTTCTACTTTCTGATGGTTCTTGGACCATAAAGTTCTTAGGCAAAGTAAAGCAGCAGAAAATGTTTTAAAAATTTACCTGGTGTTGAAAACAAAACATGTTCTCAGTTAAAAGTAGAGTAAAATTTGGAAACTCCAGAATGTTGATCTATTGGTCCCGAGTCTGCGAGTCAGTGTTTGATGTTCTGGTTAAGTTTCTATTCTTTGATGTTAGTCATGGTTCTTGCTCTTCCCAGTTTAATCATTTGTGTTTCCTGTTCGCTTATTTTATTAGTCTTTAGGTTCTTGTTACTGTGCCTCACCTGTGAGTCACGTTTCATGTTTAGTCTTTATGTTGTTTTGTCTGCATGTCTCTCACCCTCTCTCTCTCCCTCTGTCCCTCGCCCTCTCGCTCCACCCCTTAGTCATGTCTGTATTACTTTTACCTGACCTTGTCTGGGTTTCAGTCTGTGTCCCACTTCCTGTTTTATTTTGACAGTCCCCTGTCTCACATGCTTTGTGTTCAGTTTGCTTTCCCTTTGCTCATTGTCAGGTTGTCTGTTCATCTTCCCCATGTTCCCAATCTCTAGTTTTTTCCACCTTCCTTGTGCGGTGCTCTGAGTTTAGCTTCTCCCAGTTTACATTAGTTATTAGTTTTTCTTATTTTTGTAGCCTTGTGTTTTTTGCCTAAATAAACGGCCCGCCTTTTGTTATTAAGTTCCTGTCTCCCTGTGTTGTCAGTACCTGGGTCCTCACCCTCATCTTTGATGACAGTCTACTGATATTGTTTGTTTAGTGGTAAACTTGTTCACAGTAGCTCAGGTTAGAATGAAATTTGAAAGGAAAAAGTATTTTCTTCATTTTTTCTAAGAAATCCATGTTAAAAGTGCTCAACATATGTTGTTTGCGATATTTTGAAATTCAACTATATACCATTAAGAAATTGTCATTTGTTGTCTTTTGCATTGTTCAGATTTTTATTAGTGCGTGCCCAAATGAGACTTTACAGGATGAGTTTGCTCAGCAGCATTAGACATGCAGTAGCCTAGCAACCTGTCCAGGGTGTATCCCGGCCTGTATCATCTGGGAGTCTGAATCTGATCAGTAGTCATGAAAATGGATAGATGAAGTTTGCTGATGGTGTTGCACCACCCTTTATTTAACTTCCTGTTCCTGTTTTAATTGTTCATGATGAAAGTGGTGGTATGTGAGAGACAACTCAGCTAACAAAACTCTCCTCACTCTGTGACAAACACACTATTTCCTCTCAATGCTTCACAATAAAAGTTTACCTGCGCTTTGCTTTTAATGTGAAAGAGCTAAAGGAAACAGAAGCACTAATAAGAAGAGGAAATGTGGAGTCAGCCTGAAGTCAAAAAGATAGAAGGTGCGTTCCAAAGAAACAAGGTCACTGAGGCACGCAAACCCCCTGCTTACGTTAACTGAAAAATAAAACAACAAAAAATAAAATTACATATTCCTCATCAGATTCTGACAACTAAAAACATGACATTTACCTTAATTGGATGGCCTATATCAAATATAACAATAACATTTCTCGCTGTTGCCAATATTAAGAAAACTAAAAAGGGTTGCCATGGTAATAAAAAAAATCACCATGTCTTTTCCTACAATTTTAAAATTAATGTGTAGAGCACAGCAGGTTCAGAACTGAACATTTGAACTTTTTTCGTCTTATTTTAAGCTTGTTTGTTTTACAAGGAACTGAACTCTGTTTGCAGCTGAACAGCTCCACTCCCCTTTCTCTTCATTCATTCTACAACAACAATCTCCTGCTTCCCTTACAGATTCATCCATATCTAAGTTATTTGTTATGGACTTCTCATGGGCTTCGTTTTGCTCTGCCCTGCCCTCTGAGAAACCTGACACCGGCTCATTTGCATACTAACAGTGATTGGATGTTTAGCTGCAGGGAGCGATCTCTGCGGAGTGCTGTGTGAGTCTGCGCACAAACTAGTGGTGGGAATTCTGGCTCTTTTTAGAGAGCTGATTCTTTTGGCTCCCAAGCAGTTCTTGAGGTTATTTTGTTACTTTAATTAATTTATTATCAACAACAATATAAAGTTATGCACAAAATGAATTACTAATGTAAAAAAAAACAACGTGTTTTTATTTATATATGTTTATTATACACATATGCTTTTATTTATTCACTCCACATAAAATGTAAAAAAATTAATTATAAAATACAAAAACAAACTGTTTACAATTCAACTTTTAACTCTTTAAATTTTCAGCTTTTTCCTTTTAAACAAATTCAAAGTGAAACAACACAAAACACTGCAAACCACAACACAATAAAATATAGATTAAAATGTGCAAAACGAAAAGAAAAAAAATGCACCTTCATTAATATCACACTCAGTTTGACTGTGTGTGATCTTCCCATTGCACTGATGGGTGGACAGTTCTCGGGTGCCTGTGCAGGTTGTTTGTGGAGTCGGCTCTCTATGATATCCTTTTCTTGCAGACTCTACACTCTGCCTTTGTGTTGTCAGTAAAATTTAAATGGTTTCAGATTTTGCTTCTTTTCTTGGCGTCACTCATTTTCTTTATGATACCTTTCTAATGTGTCGATGTTGTTGCCCCTGGCTCTCTTTCCCTCTCTCCCTCCTGCTCTGTTTGTGTGCTACTGGTGCTGCCAGTGTAACTACCACCCCTCCTCCCTCTGCTCAGCGCAAACAGAGCAGAGGAGGGTGAGAGAAAGAATAGAGATTGAAAATGTGACGTCATTTCTGGGGCAAAACCGCAAAGGATTGTAGGTACGAGTGGCAAGTGGTACTAGCGCATGCAGGCTTTCACAAGAAAACAGTCACACAGTGATAAAAAGAAACGTAAAAAGAAAGGCAAGAAGCTGTAGTATTATTATTATCTGCAATAGCCGGTCGCATGACAGCCATGGGAAGCCGACAGGTAAAGAGATCGGATTACGTCGTGGAAGAGAAATTGTTCAAGCCATGTTTCCGAAGTAACAAAGAGCCGACGGATGGCCTGGATTGCAGCCATTCGAAGACCAAATATAACATTCCAGAACACTCCAGCTCACATGTTAGTCTGCTCCAAGCATTTCCACAAAGGTAAGTCTTTTGTTGTAGTTATTACGTAATTTATCATAACATAATTGATGATGTAGGTTACAAATAAGTCTTATATTGATTTGAATTGAATTCGTTGCGCTATGCTGCTTTGTTCACTGTGGCTTTGCAGGCTAATGTTTGTTGTGTTTTGTAGGAAAACCAGCCTACAAAATGCTGGAATGCGATCCAGACTGGGCACCCTCTATCAACCTGGGTCATATCGAGTTTAAAGCTGCTACCACAGCGAGATTTGATCGGTTAAGAGAGAGAACGATATCAAAACAGCCATGAAAAGCATATATGTGCCCAAGGGTTGTATTGAAGCAATCAAGTGATGAATAACTGTTTTCCAGTATGCTGTTTTGCAATGTTTTTGGTTTTTGGTTTTTTTTGCATTGTTGATTTGTTTTTCACTGAAGCAGCTAATTAAAACCGCAGAATTAATGATGGCCGGTGCTGGAAATGCTAACGCTTGATGCAGTGTTTTGTTTTTGCTGCCACTCGTACCTACAATGCAATGCGCAAAAGTCACGTGGTCTGTCGATCTCTATAAGCAGCCGGTTCCCATCGTTCACTTCAATGAGTCGGCTCTAAGAGCCGTTTTGTTCGCGACCGACCCATCACTATCACAAACAGAGCATGGAGGGAAAGAGCGAACGAGAGGTGAAACCATCTCATTTGTGCCTTTTCAGTGGATTTTTCTGCTACTTTAGTAAAACTTGTCCACATTCAGTTTGTGGGTAATCTATTTTGGCAACTATGTATCAGAATTTCAGGAGGGGGACCACGCCTCCAAACGCTCCTTCCGGTTATCATCAGGTTCCCCCAGTTCTCCAGTTCTGCAAGCTGTTTACGTGCCCCACCCTCCCTCCCTCCTTGTTTTCAATTCTGTAACTTCTTCATTTCTATTTAGCACATGGGGATCTGCCAGGCCCGGGAGCCATCGCCAGTCCCCTTCGAGGTCTTCCCGAAACCGCAGCTCAATTCATGTCAAAGCATTCACTTTTACCTACTAAAATGCTGTCAAGCCTAAATTGAGGACGTGGGCCCAGCTAGTGAAATTTTCTTTCTCAACTTCTAAAAGCTTGACTTAAGGGGCGTTGCCTCCTCTTGTACCAGTGTAGAGCCAGCCCCGTTCATATGACTCATTTAAATGTCCTCCTGAAAGTGAAACTCTTACACACATAAGGTGTAATGGTGTCAGTGTTTTCTAGTCTTCTGCAGTTCTCAGCGCACAGCTCTTCTCTTTTCCTAAGTCCTTATCATATCTCCTAACAACTTTTCCTTGACCTCAGTGTTTTCATTGAGGTCAAGGAAAGCAGGTTAGGAATATGAGATAGGAGGTACTTGTGGACACCCAGATGTTTATTCTCCTGAGCAGTGCCACAGTGAGACTCTTTCAAACAGCAGCTCCATGTTTCTACCGTAGATCTGTGGCTATATGAGCACATTTCTATTGAACCAATGTGACTGTGATGAACAGAGTGATCAGCTGCACTCACCACTGTTGCTGAGAGAAACCTGATGGACTCGGCTGAATCTTCTTTCAGAGACAAAGAAGACGCAACTGCAGCTCTGCTCCCTCATAAATTCCATTTCTTGCTCTGCCTCTGCATGTACATGTTTGCATTTCCTGCATTAGAGGAGGATCAGCTGGTTTGTAGCCACTAACTGGTGTAGCAGGGGGCAGGAGTGGATCCTGAATTTACACAGTAATGATGGCGTCAGGGGATCAGGAGAAACTCAGCTGTTTTCTCTGAGCTGAAATGATGCTTGAAATTTAAGATGTTAGAAATTCATTCTTGAAACCTCTGAGCTTTTCTCTCCTTTCAGCCTGCTGCAGGTACAGGTGACATCAGGTTAAAAGCATATGTTCATCTACATTTCTGTATTTTTATTACTGAAAAAATGTAAATATACTTTTATGTTCATATATATTTGTATTTTCTAATTAGTGTTCTTAAATATATACAACAATAACATTAATTATGATTAATTACAGTATATTATAATTATCATTATAATGTTATCATTATTATTATCATTATTAGTAGTAGTAATCTGGAGGCCGATTCGATTAACCGACTAGCCTGGCTCAGGTCGTTGACGCTGTGAGGGGAAGTACAGAGTACTTCCAGCGCATCACTACTACCAGCGCATCACTACCAGCGCATTACTACTACCAGCGCATCACTACCAGCGCATCACTACTACCACAACACAATACAATATAAATTAAAATATGCAAAACAAAAAGAAGATGCATATTCTCTGTCATATGGGCCTGCATGAATAAACTTACTGAATCCTTTATCATCCGCAACTGAAAATAGTTGTGGATGATTACTATACCTTGCTAATGTGACGTTGTTGTCCCTGGCTCTCTTTCTCTCTCTTTCCCTCCCGCTCTGTTCCTGTGCTACTGCGAGTGCACCTACCGCCCCTCCCCCCTCTGCTCAGCGCAAACACAAGGCTCTCGTGCGGAGTGAAGCGGAAAAAAAGTGCGAGAGAGAGGGTGAGAGAAAGAAAAAAAGAAAAAAAACAATAAGGAGCGGGCTCGCGTTGTTCATGTCAAAAAGTCGGCTCTAAGAGCCGTTTCGTTCGCGACCGACACATCACTAAAACAGAGACTTAACTGAAAAACACACATACAATTTCCACAAAGAATATTTTATTTTATAATATTTGATTCATTCACACAGCCAGGTTATGTGTCTTTATAACAACCTTCAACTAAATTAGATTATACACAGTTTTTTTATGTGTGCTATTCTTTAGGAGTTCATTTTAGTATAGAGCTTGTGAGTCATGTTCAAAAGGTAAAACGAGGCTGCATCTGAATTTCATTGTGAATTATCCTCAAATCTTTATCCTAGTGACCCAAATTTTAGGTCTATATTTAAGACTTCTGTTTGTTTTCCAGAAGAAAATTCAGTTGGACACTGGGCTGTCTGGTGCTCTCCTGTTTCCAGTGTGCATCATGAAACCCAAAAATGAGTTCTTACATAGCTGCTGGGATCTGGGTCATATGTGTTGTGTCATATGTGGTGTTGTAATGACACCCAGCATACATCATCTCTTCCTGGCCTAAAAATAAATAACCTGCCAGGCTGTGAGGGTGCACAAATTTAATTAGAACATCTTAGTCACAAATATCACCAGAAACTTTCTCCTTCTAAAAAGCTGGTTTAGATTTGGGATATGGTGTCATAACTATCACACTGAAGCTGAATGAAAATGTGAATGAAAGGTTTTTTGTTTTTTGCACGTTAATGTTTTAATGAGACAAATGTCTGACTGGAAATCCAAGTATCGTATGGACTGGGAGTCCTTATTGTTAGAGCCATGCTACCAGACAAATACCATAAAGCATTTGAAGAACCTTTAGCTCAACTAATTTTTAAGATAATGGCATCCAACTTTCCTTTTAAGAAGCATATCTTTCCCCTTTTTTTGTTTTTTTAGGATGATCTGAAATTGGTCAGGTTGGAGGCATCTGATGAAATGAACATGGGATGACCCAGTGAAGAGCTTCCAGCTGTGAATCATAGGCACAAAGTTAAGCAAACCTTCAGATTCACAAAGAAGTAACACTTTCCTTGTGAATTTTCTTCAAATCTTTGTTCCACTGACCCAATTTTAGGCCCAAATTTAAGGCTTCTGTTGTTTTGTTTTTTTTACAAGAAAACTCAGCCAGCTGGACTTTGTGCTGTGTGGCACTGTTCTGCTTCAGCTGTGCATCATGAAAACCAAAAAGGAATTCTTGCATAGCTGTAGGCATCTGGGTCACTCTGCTGCTATTTTACTTGAAAGCGCTCAAATAATCTTTTTCAGGACTTTGTTCCATATGTCTTTCCCTCATGTCTTTCCACTTCTCTATAAAATGAAGCTCACTGCTGAATAATTCACCACCACTTGGAGTTGAGTTATAGAACCAGAGAGGGAATATTCTTTTCTCATAGCTGATACCCTAACAGAGCAATCTCTTCAAGGAAACAAAGTACTCCCTCCTATAATATTCCTAAAAACAGAATCATATGACTCATTTAACGGGCGACTGTGGCTCAGGGGGTTGGGAAGCGCACCTGTAACCGGAAGGTCGCCGGTTCGATCCCCGGCCTTTCTGTCCTGGTCGTTGTGTCCTTAGGCAAGACACCTTACCCTACCGCCTACTGGTGTTGGCCAGAGGGGCCGATGGCGCGATATGGCGGCATTGTAAAGCGTTTTGGGTGCCTTGAAAAGCGCTATATAAATCCAATCCATTATTATATTGAAATTTTAGTAATCTGACCAGCATCTTAAAAATAATCGAAGCTATGGCTCCCATAATACATTAAAAGAATACTAACACACACAGACACACACACACAATGTTGCTCAATTTAATGTGCTTTGAGGCCACACATAGCAAAAATGGTAGTAGTTGGTTATTCGGGTATAAAAACTCAGAGCTCATTTATCTCTACAGAAACATGAAACTAATTTGTCACTTTGAAATTTGATAGCAGGTGATTAGTACTTTAAAAATGTAGGATAAATTATTTGCAAACCTTTACTATGGTTATCATGCAAGTAGTGGTTTCTAATCTCCTACTGAGGTCTTTACAGGTTTTTACATCGGGAACAGTTTACTGTTGTATTTATGCTAGGCGAGGCTATTAGCTACCACGCTCTCCGTCTAAGTGAGTCGTGAAATTTTGTTGCAACTGTCTTTGTAAAAGAGATAAAGATTTATTTTTGAACAAAATACCAAGTTGTGGATTTAGACTATCCAGCTTTCTTCACCATGTTTGTGCTCAGGATATTTTTTAACACACTTAGCATAGCTACCTAATGCTAAAGCATGATAAAAACTACACATTAGCGTCAGTGGTTCTTGACTGCAGCCTGCAGTGTCCTGAGTAGCTACTCTCCTACAAAGGCAACTTCCCTTGATGCCATAATTTTACTGAATGGCTCTTTTTTAAGAATTGATGAGATTTAGCTGAATCGATTTGTTGAGAGCTACAGATCTGGGGGTGGGGGAATTGGCAAATTTCAATTAGTTAATGTCCAAACAGCTTGCTAACCAAGCTTGCTAGTTGCAGCTGATAATTTAGAACTCCGGCTTCTGATTAAAAAGGGGGGAAGAGCAATATCCGGTCTTTAAGTGATGACGTGACGAATCCTGCTTCCGGGCCCAAAGTATTCTGCGTTTAATATGGCTTTTGTGTTGTTAACATGTTTAATGTTTTGTATCTTCTTCTATTTAATTTCAAAAAGCCCCTAAAAACAATCAGTGATCACTGTCGGCCTCTCTCGGCTTTTATTACCGCTAATCATTTTAAAGCTCAGTTTTTAAAATCTTACGATGTAACTACAGCCCAGCCCATGCAGCAGTATATGAATGACTCACCTGGTATTGTGGATGGATTATCTCAGATTAAATATTTAACATTTAGATTTAACATTTAAAATTGTGTTTTAAATATGAAAAGTTACAAATATTTTACTAAATGTTGTAAAAAAAATTACTCGAAAAAACATGTTTTTGTAAGGTTTTGAGCTAAATGTGGAAAAATGTTGCCGTTAATTTCAGCATGTTTCACTTTACAAACGGCGCCCCATAGTCTGCACCAAAATGTATGGTCACATCTAATATCACACCAAGATACCCAGTTTGTAAAACTGTAGGTAAATAACTATAAATTTGATATAAATGATGGTGATTATTTAAAGCAGTGGGGTCTTAAATGACACATGACAGTGGGAGCAGTTCTTTACATCCCAGAATGCTAAATGGCTGTTTAACTGCAGGTACTTGTCTCCCTCCGTCTCACCCACCTGCTCCAGATGGAGGTAAGGGATATCACAGTGTGTGGGCTTCATTGCTGGAAGCAATTAATTCCACTAAGCAATGGGATGGTTTGTCAGTCTAGCTTGCATGTCTTTTGTATTTGCCTCTCAAATGGCTGTATTTAATTCCTCTGTAATGAGTGTGCGTCATTACAGAGGTCACATTTCTTCACACTGAGATTATCATTTTCTATATGCAGCGTAAACAAACAAGCCTCAAATGTGAAAAATCAGTTCCCAATAAATTAGTTTTAATAATGACTTACTACAGTAACAATTTTCAAGTAATAAAGTGACTCTTTTTAAGTATCAAAAGTAACTTTCCAGATGAGTTAGCCTAACCTTCATTCACCCCAAACCTGACCAGGACATAGCTGGAAGCCTAGTCTCACTATGAGGAGATTAGCTGGACAGCTAGGGTGACTCTAAGAGGATCGGATGGCCTCGAAATTCTCACTCTCTTCTGACTTTGTTATCTGGTTTCACCCCCACCTGTCTATCTAGGTTTTCCGACGCAGTGGGGGTCTGCTGAAAGGAGCTGCTAGTTCTAGTTCTAATTTCTTTTCATTATCTATCATCAGTTTCACTGCAGGGGCCATGGTGTTATATCAACTGCCAGACTCTTCTTCTTTCTGGCTGTTGGAGGTAAATGCAATGTATTTGCCAACGGCAACAGCTGCCTCAGTGCATCCCCCATTCTGTAATTCATTTGTATTTGAGCTGGTGTACATTTTTCTCCTGTGTCAGTGTTTCTCTGAATCAAGATTAACAAAGACAATCATTGAGCGTTCAAAGCTGGTTAATCCAGGATTTTGCAGTCCAGTTGCTCGGATGGTTCTCATCTAGTCTGTTATGACCTTTTGTCTTAGAACTCCTCACTGTTTGTGTACTGTGTTCTTACTTTGTAGCTTTAAACTTCTAATTCTTGTCTCAAACAGTTTCTTTTAAATCTTTTTTATTATTATTACTCAGCACACATTGTTACTTAATATTGTCTTTTCATCTGAATGCTTCAGTGCATTTCACTCTGCTTGGTCAAAGCTGGTTTACTGACCCTGCAAACTGCTGAGCAGTAGTGCACGACCACATTGCAGCAGTGTGATGATTTTTCAGACTGAGAGTTGTTTTCCATGAGCCTGTGGGTTTGTTTTTCCTTTCTCCCATAGTCCAAAAACATGCATGCAAATTGGTGATTCTAAAGTAGCTGTAGGTGTTAGTTTTGTATGCACTATTAAACCAAATTGTTTTAGTAGGTGATGTAGCAGCTTCTCCCTTCTTGAGTTAATGAATCCATTTGTGATTAACTTAAGTGTTAAATTAAAGGTATAATTTCACAGTATATCTCCACTTGTCCATTAATGTTGTAGCATCCAAAGCAAGGTTTCTGAAGGTCTTCTAAATAATATATCATTTTATAATAAGCTGTTCTGTGTTTCCTACAGTTCCGTTGCTAAGGAAACTTTTATTTACCTTCATGCTATGAGAGGTTGGGCTAATTGCTACACTGAGGTAGTACAGAGTGTACAGAATTGTAAAGCAAACAAGTTCAAGCTGCATAGATCTACCAGTAGGTAATTATCATAAATGTTTCATGCAGCACAAAAGCAAAGAACATGTATAACATGTAAGATGTAATTTGAGAAAGTATGTTAATGTTACTTGTGGCAGCCTATAGTAATGGAATGTGTTTTGAATTACACTACTTTTGTGTCAACAGAAAATTAAAACAAAAAAGTATGTATGAAAATGACATTTTTTAGGATTTTGGAAAGCAGGGCAACACGGCAGTTAGCACTGTTTTCTTACAGCAACAAGGTCCTGGGTTTGAATCCAACAACTGGCTTTCAATGTGGAGATTCCATGTTTTCCACATGTCTGTGCTTTTTCTCTCCAGGTACTCAAGCTTCTCCCCACAGTCCAAAGACATGCAGTTGGTGGGGTTAGGTTAACTGGTGACTCTAAATACCCCATAGGTGAGAATGATTGTCTGTCTCTCTGTGTTAACCCTCTGACAGACTGAGGCTGTACCCTACCGCTCGCCCCATGGCACCTGGTATAGGCTCGAGCTCACATGAAACCCTGAAATGGATAAACAGAAGAAGAAACACTGCTGGTCTCGTCACTGATGCCAGATTTGATTGATCGAAAGTAACCAAGTCTAAATATGACACTTATTTCTTAATATTTTGTTAGATTTTGGAGGCTGATTAAAAGCAAAAATGAAAAGAAGCAGTGTTTTTTTTATCAGTATAAATCAATAACACAACACCAGTATTTCTTTCCTATGAACTCTTTTGTATAACATGTTAAAAGGTTTCAGTCTTTGAGCCGAATGAACAGTTGAAACAAATCTGACAAGGACGCGTTACCCTGTCAGAGTAAGGACACTCTGGATATTATGAAAGAGAAGCGTGCTCAAAATCATTTGAATATCTTAACTTTTTTATCCTAACTACAAAAAGTGTATAAAAAGCAAACAAAATTAACACAATCTTTCCAAAACGTGCTTTATGTGTTAAAATGAGTCAAAATAAGTACATTTGGGGTGGAAAAACATCACATGGGGCATTCTAGCTGAGCACTACGAGGATGTTTTTGCAGGAAAAAGTGAATCCTGATAAATATGACAAAGATATCTCAGAAAGCATCCACTAGCTCAGATGTTGAGCTAAATTGAGTGATATATAATCACTATGTTCTTGCATTTTACCGCAGACAGACCAAAGAATGGTGCACACCTCTTCCTCCTCATAGGTCATCGTTTCCTCTGACAACACATTTAACGTATGCCATTATTAATCATGAGCAACTATTAGCTTTTGATAAATTGCCACTCAACCTAGAACAGGCTCACCGCCAGTAACAAAAGACCGTTGGTGTTTACTATACGTTCGCTTCACTTCGTGTTGTTTATCTGTGAGTGCACTTAACGTTCATTTGTACAAAGAAAATAAGAGTGTGTCAATCAGAAAGAAGAGTGTGTCCTTGGAGACAAGAGCAGCGTCTCCTCTGGCTAATGTGATTTGTCACACAGCCAGCTGCACAGGCCAACGCCAGAGGAGGAGGTGAAATGAGGAGCACGGTCACTGATAAAGAGAAGAGAAAGCAGCATAAGGAAGTTTGAAAATGTGGAAGCAATTTTCAAAAAAAGAAAACTGAAACTCAAAGTATCTTTTACATGTCTGAATTAGCACAAAGACCAGAGGCGGCTGATTCTGTATAGATTCAACAAATATGTGCTGCAATTAGGTGATGGTGTGTGGTTTACATATCAACATATAATAATTACAATATTATTTCTATAATTTCTTGCAACACTAGAACTACAATGTGCTTCACAAATTCACGAGAGCAGCTTCAAAGCACCAAACAGAAAAAACAAAACAAAACGGAGTAGCATTATTCACAGAGACCATTTTTTAAAATGCATTACACAAATGCCAGTGTGTACAAGTAGGCTTCAAATCCTTTTCAGACTGAGTCACAAGCTGATCTGACAGTGAAGGAACAGTTAGTGCCACAGTATTGAACTAAAAGATAAAAAGCACGATCCCTCATTAAATCAGCTTCTACCCTGTTATGTTGAATCAAAGCTGATTTGCATACCAGGAACTAAATGAAGTTTAACTATCTATAACCAGGTCAGCGGCAGTCCCTTTCACGTCTGCACATGACGTTCAGATCACTTCTGATTAGAATCCACAGTGGTGGTGTACAGACAAATTTACAAAAATACATAACCTTTTGCCTGATAAACTATAACAGGAGCTGCTGACGTGCAGCGCAATTAAAAAAGCAACTCAAACTGAATTGTCCTGAAGCAATTAATTAAGCAACTACTTTTTATGATGTTTATTCTGGATTCTTGTTCATTTTTCTGCCTCTTCATCTGCAAACAGAGCCACGTTTAGTAAGTCGCCTCGAGCGGGATGCGCCACGCTGCTGGAAGCACTTAAACATAAATTATCACATCTAACCTACTGACGGGGGTGCCGTGATTTTCTGACCTGTGAGAAAGAGGGTAATTCAGATATTAATTATGCAAATCAAATGTGTGAAATTGCAGAAAATTGTTTTCAAGTAGCCATCATCTTCTCTGCGAAGCATCCTCCAGATTTCCCTGTGCGGAGTTTAGATGAAATTTTTGGGGATGAGCACCAGTCCTAAAGACGCGTTTATGATAATGACATGCACACGCCTGTGTGAGGCTGTGAACATCAGTCCAATTAATGCGATGCAGACGAGCATCCTCAGCATTTCTCACATGACAGCGAAGGACATCAAAGATGACACTGAGGGGTTGCTTGCAGTGCATGTTTCAAAGTGAGGTGGTAAGACAATGTTGGCAAAGATGATGTTTATATAATGATGACCACTGCAGAGAAGTTAGCCTGAGACGAGCACGAGCACTTATTCTCATGGCAGATTCAGAAAACAGAGTCCAAGTGGCATGAGATCACCCAGTGATGAGGTGAGGACAGAGGCTGATGGAGACAAGCAGAAAATAGACAGCTGACACTGACAGGTCGCAGTGGGTGACTTTGTGTTTGAATGTATTTAATGTCCACAGGCTCTGAAGACAGCATCTGCAAAAAAAACAATAACAAAAGGAGAAAACTAACTAATTACAAAGATAAATCTTTGACACTTCTGGCGTGCAGTGAGTCAGTCAGCATCTGCATTTGTACAGGAGTAGGTGTGTGCTGACGTCAAAGCCTTTGCAGGGAACTTGAAAGAACCGTTGGGGAGTGAAGGGGGCTCAAAAGAGAGATTGGCAGAAGAAACAGACGTGCACAAAAGCGAGTGCTGATGCACCGACATTATAGCTTCAAACTGCATCTGTGAAGAGAGATTTAGGTCAAGAGTGTGTGTGCGGGATCAGAAAAATGAAGCAACATCTATTCCAGCACCTTGAAACACAAACATATTTAAATATCACTGAAAATACATAAAATGAATGTGGAGAAACCAAGATGAGGATGTGTACACAAACAAGCAGAAATATTTGTGAAAATAAAGAATCTCTGCAAACAAAATGATTAGAGAGGATTTTTCTTCTTCTACTTGAGCAAACAAATATTTTGGACATAACTGAGAAAAATAAACTTCCATTTCCACCCACTTTGCCTGAGTTATTTCGCTTTTATGCAATTAAAATGAAATGAATACTACATTTCACATAATCTCACCCTCAACTGCCTGTGGAAGAGTCCAGCTCTTTTGCTGCTAAGTTCCCCACTGTTAGCTCCGTCCCATTTAGGCACAGCCAATTCTGCCTCGGTGCCTTTTGAAAACCAGCATACGAGAGTTGGGAGTAACGTGTTGTGATGGACCGAGTTGAAAAAACAGGAGGAGTCACAGAAATTACTAGAAAAATAGGGTTTTCATTTAATTAGCCCAAAAATTATATTTACAAAAGTAATAAATGTTGAGCTGAGCATAAAAGAGGTCAAAGAAACAAAACTAGACTCAGGCAAAGAACTGTGAACTCAACAAACCAAACAAACATAACTGACCTAAAGAGGAAACACAGGGGTATATATAATGGCTGATCAGACCACTACCACACAACAGGGGTAACTAAACAAAACACAGTCATAAACAACAAAAGCGATACAGTACAGTCCAGTTTGTTAATAAACCAAAAACCAAAGAAGAAAATCAAAACCACTAAACCCTACACTCAAATATTTAATTAAGTACAAAAGCTTTTTTTTTAATTAAAGAAAATACACATTCTCCCCGTCAGCAGGAAGTGGTGGTGCGGTCCAATTATCCTTCTTTGTATTTAACGGCTTGAAACCCTGTCACCACCTTCTGTCTGGCAGCTCCCAGGGATCATGGCAGGTAAGAAACAGGTAAAAGAAACAAAGTAATCAACTGGTATGCATACATAAGTAAACTAAACGTGCGTGCTTACAAATAGGACAAATGTACTTAAACCAATCAATAAACTTATTGGAAACTAAAGTGTGTTATTGTGTTAAAATGAAGAAAGAGTTACCAACTTCAGAGTGTGGCCATGCTTTTGGCCATCACAGTGTTAAAGTGGGTCCAAACAACATTTTTACCTCCTGATCTTTCTGATAACTGCACCCTACAGAGGTTGTACAGGTAGTCCAGCTTCTCCAGGATGGCACATCATTAAAAGTCCTCAACCTATCAGCAGAACTGGTATTTGCTCCTTTGTGCAAGGAGGACACTGGTGTGAATATCTCTTCCCAAACAATCAGAAACAGACTTCATGAGGATGGCCTCAGAATCCGATGTCCTACAGTGGGCCTTGTGCTCACTGCCTGCCGTTTGCCATAGAATACCAGAACTGGCAGGTCCACTGATGGCACCCTGTGCTTTTCACAGGTGAGAGCAGGTTCTTTCTGAGCACATGTGACAGTTGTGAAAGGGTCAGAAGTCATGGAGAACATTATGCTGTGTGTAACATCATTCAGCATGAGCTGAGTTGGTGGTGGGTCAGTAATGGTCTGGGGAGGCATATTCATGCAGAGATGTGCAATGGCACCCTGACTGCCATTAGGTATCAGCATAAAATCCTTAATAAAATATATATATATTGGTGGCTATTAATAAAATATATTTTATTAATAGCTGGCTATTAATAAAATATATTTTATTAATAGCCACCAGCCACCAGGTTTGGAAACATTGTGCAATATAACACAGGTGTGGCAGCTAAAACTCTTTTGGATCCATGACTCAATGAGGACACAGAGCATCCAAGAACACTCTTACTCCTCCACTGCGGCTCTGGGACTTGCAGACCACAGAATCAACAAGGGCGTTCTATCTCTCACAATGGCATGTTGGCATGTTATAATTTCCATTTCTGGCAGCTCTGATGAAATGCTCATTCACACATACACACATGTCTATCTTATCCAATTACTGCGAGGACAAGATATGGTTTACTGTAATGAATTATTCATAGCACAATAAGGATGCACCACAGAGGTTAGCGTTTCAGTCTAAAGTGTGCTCCTCAGAATCCCTTTAAAAGATTATTTCTAGAATTCAGCTGCCACAATTGCCCGCCGTAATTAAGTTGCTCTTTGCAGGGGCAGAATCGAGCCCACCAATCTGTGACTCGCTGCGATTACAGTTTAATTCTGGCTGCCCTTGTAACTGCACATGGACTTTGACTTGTGAAACGTTAAAACGAGATTTTAAAGGAGGGAGACTCATGACGTGTTACCACCGTGTCGCCATGCACACATACACATCCTCTGCGTGCGCTCTTATTTGTCCCTGTTCTCCAGTGACGCTAACCCTTTTTTTTTTGTGGGGGGGGGGGACTGACAGAAGAGATTCTTTGGTAAATTTTCAAAGACGTTTATGGCACTGAACATAAGCGTGTCAATAATAATGACAGCCGCTATCCACAGAGAATTGTTTACACAATTAAAAAGCTTATATCCAGCAGCGAGCTTGAAAATGAACAATTATTTTAGCTGTAAGAACGAGGCTGGAACGTGCAAAAACACACAGACAGCACACTTTTTAAAACTTGAGAATGGGCTGCATCTACAGCAATGTATTAAAGCTGCAGTATGCTCTGTCCTCAACTTCCAAGTTCAAATCCTCTCCTCTGTTAATCCCTCGGAGAGGGCAGGGATGATGGGACACAGCCATTTGAGAGAACCTGGTTTTGGGCACATGGTTTATTCTGCTATTTAACAAAATGAGCAGACGCCAGCTGTTGCAGCAGTGGATGTGGGCTGAGTGTAAGTCAGGAGCCACGTCAAACGTGGCAGCTGTTTGTGGAATCAGACAATCTGAATTTGTGACTCGTCAAATTGCCCATCTGGGTCAAAGCAATAGTAAATAAATAATCAGTGGGTTTTAGTCATGTGTTGAGTTATTATAAAAAAAAATGAACATCATTAGTTGCAAAAGTACTGGGCTGTCTTTCTCTTCAGTAATTTTATTAGATATTGTGCTCGGAGCTAAAAGCAGCCAAGGTAAATTGCTTGGCCCCACAAAACAATCTGTGTTAGCAGGTCTGTAATCCATTAATTAACCTATTATCCTTTTCATAAATTCATGTCATGGTGAATTATTGTATTAAGCATATCCACAGTTAGATAAAATGAAATAAGTATAGCTACAAGCAATCCCTATCCACCAAAGATTCAGGCTTCAATTTCTTCCAAATGCTCTGTTTAGGACAGTTTTTCTACTCTTAGCTCTGTATGATGTCATTAAGAACGCATATCCTTAATATGATCACCTAAGACACACGCACTACTGTTCACTTATTGTGTTTGAGTGTTTTAGCTCCGGTCTCTTTATGAGCGGTTTGTTTCAGGGAGGAACTGAGGGTCTGCACCAAGACCCAGAATAAGCTACACAAAACTTAATAAAACTCTGAAGTATGCAAAGGTAAAAACAGGGGGTTTAAAATGAGCACATGTCTTCTTTGAATTCTCTTTAAACGAGTTAACATTTGTGTGTAGATGCATATTCATCAGGGGTCCAATGCGTGCTTCCCCCTTTAGTGAAATCACATTTGGAAAGCCCAAGTAGGGGTGCAGCGAGTTCATTAAGCCAAGCTGTTTCACATTAATTTTACATTCAGCTCTTTAATAACTTCAAAGAACCATACTTAATGGCTTTGAAATAAAAATTCTTTGAGGGAAAAAATTAAAACATAATGAAAAAAAAAGTTCTGTTTGAAATGTTTTTGAAGGGCTTTAACAGGTACACAGGTCTGTATGACTTCAGTGACAAAAAGAGACAGTAACATGTGAACTCACAGCTTCACATAGATGGAGCTTATATGCTGTGGCTTTAATTATTGCATTTGTATGACACTTTTATGGTAAATGGACTGGTTCTTATATAGCGCTTTTCTACTCTTTCTGAGCACTCAAAGCGCTTCACACAACTTGTGCATTCACATCTTTCTAAGTGCTTCATAGCTAACATTCATACTCCGATGGATGCATCAGAGAGCAATTTGGGGTTAGTACCTTGCCCAAGGCATGTACACTAGGGGAAGCCAGGAATCGAACCACCAACCTTCTGATCAGTGGATGACCTGCTCTACCACCTGAGCTACAGCCACCCCTATGGACAATTGTTTTTCTAGCTTACTTTGGCTGTCTTAACAATCCATCAAGTCTACCAGGTTTACACACAATCGTCTGCCGGTTGATTCTTCATATACAAAATACAAACATGAGAGTATTAATTTTCTTTTTAATCTCATAGCAAGAAAGAGGAGCGTATAAACTGCATTTCCCCCCCTCATCTCTGTATTTCAAAGGCTACATTTTTGTGTGTTCTTCTTGTTTGCCACTTCCCGCTACAGGACTTTGCTTTGTCCATTTCAGATAAGGACTGTAATTTTGAGAGAAGAATAAATTACTTTAATTCGCCTTTCAGAACGCCTAAAAGAAAAAAAGAGAAAAAGTCAGCAAGCAATCAGCTTTATTTCTGCCTAAAGCCGTGTGGACATGCATGAAAGTAGTTGTAATGATTGAATGAGCTCATAGAGTCTGAATATCACCTCTGGAGCCCCACACAGGTTTCTCTAAAAGACACCAGAGGGTAGCCGGGTTAACCGCTGCAGCCTGACAGGAGAGAGTCAGGAAGCGTGTGTTGATGCTTATAGATGTCTGAGTGATGGTAGAACTGCCAGAGATAGAGCTCTGTCATGTTTGAAGTGCTAATGTTTGTGACAGAGAGGGGAAAAAAAGCTACGTTAAAGTTCATTATGGAGCTAATTCCCAGCACAGTGAGAGTAGCGTTACAATAATTGCATCTCCGGGGAGAAAAGCAGTGGGTGATTTTGTACATTCAAGCAGATGTGCATTGCTGAAATATGCTCAGAGATCACCTTTAGAGGGATTCCATTTAATTAAACTTATGGCCTCTCGCTAAATTAAGAGAGAAATGCCTTATTCAGAAGGTCTGATCAGATAGAAAAAGAGGAGAAAAGACATTAAAGACTTGTCTAAATTTAAATGCTTATGGAGAGCAGTAAAAGCAATAATATTAAACATAAAAAGGATGCCTACACAGAACAAAAACTTAACTAGATATCTATATCTGAATGCTGTTGACCTATTTATTGATAATAGTTTAATTTCAAGTGCTGCTGGTCTGAACAATATATCGATGAATCACTGTTTTCCAGCATAACAGCGCAATTGCATCACAGTTCTTCTTCAATCTACTGTGTTTTTAAGGGGGAGATGGGTGTTAGTAATAATCACAGGCTTACCACTTACCCTCCCTTACAATATCCTTGGCAAGAAAGGAGAACATATTTTATTACAGAGTCAAGCTGTGGCATAAATCCCTGCTGTATGGAGGGGGAGCATAAAGCTCCTTCTGTGCCTTGAATGAAAAACCTTTAAGTGGTGAATGAACGGCACGTGAGCAAGTGAGTCAGTGGGTGAACTGCACAATTTAAGCACTTCCAGTCTGTGCGACATCCCCACATCTTAAAGAGAATTCTGCTATTTTAAATCAACCTGTAGGCGCGCAGAAACGAGGTCAGACACAAACAATGTCGCCGTGGGAACCCTGCGCTTCAGCAGCACAGTGACATTTCTCTGTGGAAAAAACGAGGTGGAGGAAGACCACCTCAAAATGTCACAGGACCCACAAATACGCATTTATTAAAAAAGGAAAATCAGAACAGTTAATGAACTGTCACCATTTGGTTTCTAGTGCATGTGAGACTCTGAGTGTGAGAAGTTTCCTACAGAGGTTCACAATATAGAATATAAGCATGTATGTGAAATCTCATCATTACCCCTTTTTACATTGGTAATATAAAAAGGTGCAGCTATAATAAAAAAAAAACTGTTGGAGAACATCCCCATCCTCTCTAATCTGTCAGGCATAAGATTACTGTTCAGTCAGCAGGTGTTAGGGACATGACTTCAGGTGTTCCTCATCAGTATTTTGACCTTTTACTCACAATACACCCTTAGTTGAGGTAGGCCCAACCACAGGATGATGAGGTCTGGGTGTGTGTTCCTAACAACCCTCCTCATCCACAGCTCAGAAATTAATGCTGGTAGATGCTGGGCAAAGAGAACATTTTTAAGCTCTGCATTATAATTATTGTGATATAATTGCCCTATGTGCATCACAAGAAATGGGGGTTTTAATTGGATTACAGCAGTCCTGAATTAAAAGTCATAAATGGATTTACATTTTAAAACATGCGTAGGCTTTAAACGGAAATAGAAGTAGGGTAAAATAAAGGCATGTAAGTAATGCTGATGTTTGCTAAATTGGTTCGTTTCATCTGCCTGTCAGGACCTGGAGATTGAGAGGATATTTTGATTTCAAAATAAAAGCGGTGGATTGAAAGCATAAGTCAAATTAAAGCGTCAGCTGCATTATCTGTTAACTGTTTGAGCTATGAGGTAATTCAAGAAAGAAACAACGCCTTTATTTCAACATGTATGTCTTTGTTTTACTTTTTATTTTATTTTTTGTGTTTTCGAAGTACAGCCAAACTCCTAATCTCAGTAGACCTAAATATAGACCCAAGAATACAAAAAGTCTTACTTTGAAAGTATAAAAGGAAGCCTGACGTTCCTGTTGGGTCTGACTTGTCACTGGTATATTGACCTAGTTTCAGCAAACAGCAGTCTCAGGTTGGCTTTTGAATTAGCGGCGCGCGAGGAGCCGGTGTGAGAGCGCCGACGAGCGCACAGCCTCTCGTGCCCAGAGACGCGCGCAGCACAATGCTGGAAACCAAGTTTTCATCCGCGAAATGAATCTCCCTAACGAAACCAGAGCCGGGAGAAGTACAGAACATTACATTTTCGCACTTGGCACCTACAAACTTCTCGCTTTTACCATTGGGACTATCGGAGTATTCGGCTTTTGCAATAACGTCTTTGTCATAATACTCTACTGTAGGTTCAAAAGACTCCGGACGCCTACCAATTTGCTGCTGGTCAACATAAGTTTGAGCGATTTACTAGTTTCTGTCATCGGAATAAACTTTACCTTCGCTTCGTGCGTTAAAGGCGGATGGATTTGGAGCCAGTCGACGTGCATCTGGGACGGCTTCAGCAACAGCTTATTTGGTGAGAGGAGAAAAAAATAAAGTCATTTAATCGTTTATGCTATCATGTGTTAACATTTAATAATATTTTTTATTAAAATAATTTGCAAATATAATTCTTTAACCCTGTTACAGTTTTGTGTGTCTCGCACTATATGCAAGGAAATAGCGGCTCAGTGTAAATAGGCAGAAGGCGGAGAGGAGCTCATAACAAAGAATGCACTACGAAGACATTATCAGTAACATAAATCTAAATATAATTGTTTTGTTTTTTTCAAATGACACTTTATCTGCGAGTTCTTGTGCAAATTTCCTCTCTTCAGTTGTATTAAAATACAGAGTAAACCATGCAGTCCCTCCCCATGATGAGCTGTAGTAATAGCTGCTATGCTGAGCTTTATATTGTGTATCTTTTTTCTTCCTGTATTTATACTTGCGTCATGCAGTGAGGAATGTTTTGACACCTCCCTGCGCCTGTCCTTCTATGTTAGCAAAAGTGTCCATTTATTTCCAGCATAAGTCTATTCAGCTGGGAAGTGTGAATAAACATTGAGGGTCATTGTCTGGGTCCCACCAGCGTAGGAATTAGAGCTCAGCAGGACTCGTGTGTGGTAATGAGCTCATTAGTGCAAGCCTCCAAGTCTTCTTCTTTTATTTTTTTCTCCCGCTTCAGCAAATGAAACCCAGAGAACCAGCTGGACTTCTGTCATCCTGTCCTTTAAGTGACATTGTCTTCTTTCCACATATTCCAAAGGGCACACTTGCCCGCCTGTGTCCGGTGTGCAGCACTGCAGCAGTGATTGTAGCTTGCAATGTACATGTCACAGGAGAATTCAGAATCGAAGCGCATACAAAGATAGTGTTGATATAACAGTTTATATAAGATGAAGTCTTTCGTGACTAAAGTGGCATTGAAGAGAGAAGATGCCGCGTTCTGTCTCTTTGGCCCTTAGATAACCTCCCTTTCTTGTCATTCACTACACAGCACTAAAAGGGGAGAAAAGGATTCTGTGTGATATTTGATATGTGAAAAACTCAAGGTCATACAGGTTGTCATGGCTTGATTGGGTGTGAGCACTGCAAATCCAGAGAACCTGCTTACACTGAGCATACTGTTACAATTGAAGTATATAAAAATAACCCCCTTGGCTTGACAGTACGCGTGTCCTCCACTAATCCATGCACAAATATGATGTCTTCTTTGCACATTACTTTAAGTGTTACTCAGTAACTGACACACAAAGGCCCACAGGAGCTGCAGCAGTAAGCCCTGGCTGTTCTGTCCAAGCACGTCCTTCCTTCAGCTGGCTTGCTGTGGCTCAAGCTTAGTGCATACTATATAACGTCTCCCTTTGTAATCTGTGCATCCACCTATTGATGCTGTATCTGCCTCATTCATATGTAACAAACGAATAACAAACCTATCTGGGCGTACATAACTGGCTATACATGTATATAGGTTAGGGGAGGGTGTATGATGAAGTTTGACTGAAAATATTTTCCCTGGCATATTGACCCAATTTCAGCAAGTTATTGTAGATGCTATACCAGGGCTTTAAGAGGTGCTCTTAAGATTGCATGCCGTATAGGCTTATAAGTAAAATGATGCACAGGATGAACAAAAGCTATGCACACAAGCCACTTCAGTACGTGTGGTAAAAGCAGGCTGTGTAATGCAGATGCAGGTTGAAAAGGTGTGTGTGCGTGGGAGTCAAGAGCCTCTTTCTGTGCGTCTTCACAGAGTTTTGCAACAAAATGACTGAATGTGATGTCCAGACACAAGATGTTCAGATTTGTGTTTACACTGAGTGCGATGTACACTCAACCCAGACACGCTGCGTAGCCACTGACCCAGATCCTGCAGTGCGCGGTCTGCATTACTCAGCGTGGTTGTCTCTCTCCCTTTGCTGCCAGGCATCGTTTCCATCATGACTCTGGCGGCCCTGGCTTATGAGCGCTATATCCGGGTGGTCCATGCACAGGTGGTGGACTTCCCCTGGGCGTGGCGAGCCATCGCCCACATCTGGCTCTACTCCCTGGCCTGGACAGGTGCTCCCCTGCTCGGGTGGAACCGCTACACTCTAGAGATCCACAGGCTGGGCTGCTCTCTGGACTGGACCTCGAAGGACCCAAACGATGCCTCGTTCATCCTCTTCTTCCTCCTGGCATGTTTCTTTGTGCCTGTTGGTGTCATGATCTACTGCTATGGGAACATCCTGTATACAGTGCAAAGGGTAAGGAATAAAAAGGATGGTTTGTCTTTTTTTTTTTTTTATTGCTTGCTTCTCTTAGAAACAATAAGATTAAGAAACTGAATGAACAACATGGGGTTGTAAATGAAGGCTAGCCTATCAAAACATTAACCACGACAGTCGAAACTGATGGTACTCCTCTCCACAAAAATACATCTCTATTCAAATATTAACCCCCATCTATTGATGTAGAGTGTTTTACATTGTTATTTCTCATTTCCAGAATAGTAGACTTCAGCTGTTTTAAGATTTTGCACAAAACACATTTTTATTTTTGGGTCATACTCCTGAAACATCTTTTTTTTTTGCTGTAACTTGAATTTTCACTGCTGTTTTCTTCCCTTGTCCTATAACTGACAGCTCAACTGTGCAAGCATGTACAATGCAAGTGAGACATCAGAGAACAATACAAAAACAAAACTCCAGCTCTTATACCTGACAGCAAATTCCAATGTGTAAACACACTCCAGCTGCTTTGAGTGCTAACACCTCAGTTCATGTGACACTTTGAGTGTCGCTGTCTTTCAGCTTACACATGACTTAGCACTGATGTGTCGCAGGACTTCCACTTCAGCTGACTTTGAGGTCAGTTCATCACATGCAGCGAAAGAACATTTCAGCGTTTTATACCACTTACAAAGGATATTTCAGTGTCATCACTTGATCTCCAATCAGTTGTTTAAAACAAGAGAAAAAAAGTGGAACTAAAAAGAAAAAGCTAGAGGAACAACAGCTTAAGCAGAAACCGCTTAGGTTAACTGGTGTTAAATTCTCCAGTTCTTTTGATCTTTGGGCTGAAGGAAGGACAACACTCGGTGTATAAATGCTCAATCAACAATCATTTTATTCCATACAATTCTCATTATTCCATACAACACTTTTGAGCATAAACCATCCGGAGGGGAGATGAGCACGGGAGGGTGTCCGTCTGATCTCGAAGTGTCTGAGCGTTTCTCACATTCTTATAGCTTCGGCCCCCCTCCAAAGTCATAAAACCTAAACATCCACATTCTTTCTCTCTCTCAGTGAGCCTAAGTTATGACCTTGGCTTCCTGTGCAGTCTGTTCTGTTCTTTTCTAATCAGACAAATAAGGCCATGATTCTCTGAAAACAATATTTCTTATAACTCAGCAGTATAATGCATCATAAAACAATATCATTCATTCACAACAAATCAGCAGTCTAATGCAATACAAATCAGTTTAATAAATCTAATAGTTATCACCTCTTCAGGAGAATAATGCAAACTAAAACTACATAATAGTTTCACAATCTTTAATTAGGGGTATAACATGGCATAAGATAATATAATAATCTCACACTGGCAACAGGTAATAATCATGACTGGGTATAAGGGGCTACGTCCACACTATCCTGGATAAATTTGAAAACGGCGTTTTCGTCTAAAAATGCTCCACGTCCACACTATCGTTTTCAGTCGTTTTCACAGAGTTGCGCGTCCACATCGAAGCGGACGAAAATGCTTATGTTCTAGTACTGCGCATGCGTGAAACGCAAGAAGATTCGACCTGCCTCATTTCTGTCTGCCGCTTATTTACTTTCCGGCTCTTTGAAACGTCGCGGCAAAATGTCGAGGAAAAGCACCGAGTTTTTAAAATGGACTAATATGAGGTGGAGTTGTTGCTGCAAGTAACACAAAAGTACAAAGTTGCAAAAGTGATTGAGAATAAAAAAATTTGAAGAAAAGCTATCAGGAGCATGTACAGACTGATATTAATCTTTAATAGGGCTGTCAAAATTGACAGCAAACAACTGCTGTGTAATGCCCTCCGCTATCTTAGTTTAATTGGTCACATGACTGCATCACATGACTAAAATGTGTCATTGTTTTCGAAAAGGCTCTGGGTTCGCTGTCTACACTGCGACGCGAAAACGGCGTTTTCAAATGTATCTGTTTTGGAGAGCGTTTTGAAAATGCTGCGTTTTCCTTGAGCGAAAACGCCGTCTCAGTGTGGACGGAAGGCCAAAATGGAGAGGAAAAGATGTGTGGCCTTAGAGAGGCAGCGTTTCTCACAAGTAAAGATAGCCAGAGTTTCACCAGTCTGAAAGAACTGCATTTACAAATGCCTGTGATTAAAAACAGGCACGATTCTGTCATGTAAATTGTTACATGGGCTCAGGAACAATTCCAGAAATCATTATCTGTGAACACATTTCACCATGGTATCCTCAAGTGCAGATTAAAGCTCTGTCATGCAAACAAGAAGCCATATGTGAACATGATCCAGAAATGCTGCTGTCTATTCTGCCCTAAATTTAATTTAAGGCAAAATGGAAAATTGTTCCGTGGTCAAGCAACCTTAAAATTTGAAATTATTTTTGGAAAACATGGAAACTGTTTTCAAAAAAGCATGAAGAGAAGAGCGTCCCTCGGTGCTTGTTTTAAAAGCCTGCCTCTGGTATTATAGGGGTGCATTAGGGAGTATTGAATTGGAAGCTTGCAGATCTGGAAACGCACCACGAATGCTGTATCTACAGGATTCAGAGCAACACGTGTACCCACCCAGATTACATCTTTTTCAGAGAAGGCCTTACTTATTTTAGAAAGACAAAACACTGCATACTGCAGATATTACAACAGCACAGCTTTGTAGTAGAAGATGCTGAACTGAACTCTGCAGACTTTACACCAATAGAACGAATGATACGCCAGACATATTCACTCAGTATCGGCTTCTATAGCAGCTGATAAATAACAAAGTAATAAAGACAGGGGAAAACCATGTTATGAGTATTGGCATTGCATTGTTTGTCTACCAGAGAGCTCTCTGCGACTTCACTGTTGGAAACATAACCAAACCAACCACATAATCAATATTAGGAAAATCTGTTTATGTACTTACTTTGTAAGTATTTGCTGATATATTGGAATATCACTAAATATTTGTGTAGTTTCAGCTGAGGGGTTGCATTGAGTGAAATCTAATCTAAAAGACATCTGACAATTTAAATTTTTAGTTAGTTTAAAACAGAACATCAGTCATGTGGCTCCACCTCACAGTCCATCACACTTCACAGGTTATTGTAATGTGTGAAATGAATTGTAGATTGACATGTTGCCATGGTATAAGCTCACTGGGCCTTTACTCGAATGCCCTAAAAATGGTTGTCATTTATAAACTGTGACTGGCGACTGGAACAAGAAGTCTTAGTCAAGAAGCCACAACAAACAAGTCGTCACTTCCAGACGCTAAGTAAGCATACTAGTCAATAGCTTCCCAAATTGTTAAACTTAAACTCAGTTACTGTTGCAGCAGGTTTTTTTTATCTTTTTGCCTGATTATTTTATACCTTTAGCCAGAGACTGAAAATGCAGACTCTGTGGCGTTCATTTGAATAAAAAAACACTCCTTGACCTTAAAGGGTTAAGTGCTGCCTTTCCCACATTTTTCATTAACGGCTGTTTTATCATTACATTCCTCTGTGCCTTCGGGACCTGTCCTGTACGCTGGAAGTCATCCAGAAAACTCACTATTGTGCTTCTTAGAAGCATTGCCTTAAATTTTTGTGGCAAAGGACAAGTGATATGAGTTCAGTTTATTTTAATAATTTCACGAAAAAAATACTTTGTCGTGAAGGAATCTGCAGTCATCATTCAGGAGATGACTGCTGAAGTTGTGACAGAGCATACTTTGTAATGAAACATGTAAAAGAGAAAGGGACGAACTGATTTCCAAGCTTTTCTGCATCAGTTTCCTTTCTTAAATATGCACAATCATGCAGGAAGTGTGAGCTGCTGCGTTCTTGGAGCCCCAAGCTCGTGCACCTCAGAGGCCTGGGTGGATTTGTCACATGTCACAGTATTTTGGGAACATCTTCAAAGAGGAATAACTCAGTACCCTGCAGACTATTTCTGGTTTGATACGAGAGCAGCTGGCCGGCTTTGCCACAGCAAGAAATTCTTATTGTAGATAAGTGAAGACCTGGAGAAACAATAGAATTTAAGCATGCAAAAGGTTGTGGATTAATAAGAAAAAGAGCATAAAGAGCACAAATTGTAAAGTCATAAATATTGTATTCACGTCTACGTTCAGCTGCTGTGTTCTTTTTTGAGCGAGGCTAGAGAATAGCTATATTGTTTATCATCTCATCTCTCTAGCTGAAGGGTAGGTTTGATCTGCAGTGTCATGCACCCAGCCTGTTACCAAGGCATTATCATGTTTTCACGACTTTTACGATGTTACCAAGATCTTAAGATACAACTCTCAAGAGGAGAAGAGAGGTAAAACAGGGGAAATTAATGTAATCTATCTTATTGTAACCAGTAAATTAACCTGACAGCTGTAGAGCTTTGGGTGTTGTTAAATTTAAAAAGAAATAAAACAAATAAAGAGAACTCCCAATGAAAATGAAAACTAACTTTCTGTTTCTTAACTATCCTTCCATCCATCCATATGGTTACTAAACCAATAAATTTACCACAAGGGACACAGAACCAGGATGCTCACTCCAAATAACAGCCGTCCTGACACAGAGCTTAAATTGATTTAATCTGAGCCGAGACCTGGACTCGGCAGCTGTCCAATCACCATCTTAATGACGGCAGCCAGGAGAGAGATTGTGTCGTGCCGTAGAATCAGAGGCCAATCATAAAATGGGGAGCACACACCGTGCTTACACAAAAGCTAGTGCCAGCCAACAGGATAAATGGTCTGTATTTATATAGCACTTTACACATCCAGTCATTCACACACTGGTGACGGCAAGCTACATTGTAGCCACAGCAACCCTGGGGCGCACTGACAGAGGCGAGGCTGCCGGACACTGGCGCCACCGGGCCCTCTGACCACCACCAGTAAGCAACGGGTGAAGTGTCTTGCCCAAGGACACAACGACCGAGACTGTCAAGCCGGGGCTCGAACCGGCAACCTTCCAATTACAAGGCAAACTCCCAACTCTTGAGCCACAATCGCCCACAACATTATGGAAATTTTACTGAAACCAACTCACAGAAGACAGAATTAGGAAATGAAATAAGGTCTGCTCCAGAAAGCAGGTTTAACCTGACCCAGAACTATGAGTTGATTTCAGCCTGAGATGGTACATTTAGAGTTTTTGCTTTTGGTTAAACTATAAAGTCAAAAGCTAACCTAGTAATAATAATGTTTTACAGTGATTTACAGGCAAAGAGCTCAAAATGACTAAACATTTATTGATTTCTACTGAAATGCTGCCCAAACACATTTAGACTACATGGAGGATGTATTTTAAAAAATAATATTTAAACTACATTTAGGCCACTTGTAGAATTTTATGTGACTAAAGCATCACAGAAATTTGTTTGATTTAAACAATGTTTACCCCTAGTAATTACACTAAATATTTCAGTGCAGGGAAACTGGATTGAATGTGCACAGAATCGCAGTGTTAGAAAGAAAGACATTGCAAAGGTTTGATTCTGAGACGAGAATGAAATCCACAATGTCCACGTTCTGTGTCTGTCATAAGGCAGGCATGTTGAAGATACTTCTTCGATAACAAGCTAACATCTTACCAATATTCTTCTTTCCTTCAGAATGTAAACTCCTGCAGATTAATTTGTTCTGGTATATGTTTGGTATACGCGAAGTTAGCAGGAGGGGAGGTTTGTTGTACAAATTCTACCAGCAAGAGGGTTAGGTTCACAGAGTCTGTTGCCATGGTAACTGACCCAGAGTTTAAATAACCCTCTCTTTGACTAAGCCTGCTTTCTGGAACAGGCCCCAAGATGAAACACAGGCAAAAGCCCTTAGGATGATAAAAACTAAACCAAAGAAAAACTGAATAAAAACCACTGAAATGTGACTATCAAAGTAGAAGAGCTGCTGAGGGAACAAGACAAACAGGGGAGAATGGGGAGATCAGTAATACAGCACAGGTTGATGTATATCCCAAAGCTGAGAAATTACTTTGGTGTAGCAGGTAGAAATTAGGATTAATTCCCCCCAAAAGAACATAAAATTGTCTTAGATAAGTAGAATGGTAATTATGTAAGATGGGGAAAAGGCAAAGGCAGAAAGCAAACAAACAAAATCAAAGACTATGACATAAATTTACTTTATAACAAAGTGTCACTGTAACTTGTTTGCTTGATGAAGAAATATCCCATCATGTCAGCATCCTGCTCTGTCCTGTTTCTTATAGCTGCGCTCTCTCCAAGACCTCCAAACGGTTCAAATCATCAAGATTTTGCGTTATGAGAAGAAAGTCGCCGTGATGTTTCTCCTGATGATAACCTGCTTCCTGGTTTGTTGGACACCCTACGCTGTCGTCTCCATGATGGAGGCCTTCGGCAGGAAGAGCATGGTCTCTCCCACTCTGGCCATCATCCCATCATTCTTTGCCAAGTCGAGCACGGCATACAACCCCCTCATTTACGTCTTTATGAGCAGAAAGGTTTGTAATCAAATTATTTTTCTTTCTTTTTTAATGTTTGGGGCAAGGCTACCTCTCCAGAACCAATTTCTTTGTGTTGCTGCTCGAAAATCAGCCCAGGTTAGGCTGCTGTCTAGAATACATGATATATTTTACTTGAGAGTTCTGAATAGCCGCTTGCTGTGTAGTTTGTCATCCCTCCCCCGGAGTGACCACAGCTGACCCATAATTAAATATGGACAAACACAACAAATCGATAGCATCTCAATGTGGGGGGACGGTTTGGTCTCCTCCTGTGTAGCTGCAGCTTTGAGTAGCAAATTGGAGGAATATTTTACCACAAAATGTCACCATTTAAAAAATATTTTTCATTCCCTAATATGGTGAGCATAAAAATGAATTTTATTTTGTATGTCAGAGTGAAATGGTCCAGTCCACTAGTCTTGGTTTGCTGGCTAGAGGTTGATCTCTTGTGTGTTTGACATACTAATGAGTGAAGACAGGAGGCTGTTGTTAAATACCAGCCTTTGCTTCTGTTTCTCTTCCACAGTTCCGCCGCTGTTTGCTGCAGCTGCTCTGCTCTCGGATCTCTTGGCTGCAGCGGAACCTCAAAGAGCGCCCCCTGGCTCCGATCGAGCGTCCCATCCGACCGATCGTTGTGTCCAGTACGTGCAGCAGCACCAAGGCGCGACCCAAGAAGAGGGTGACCTTCAATTCCTCCTCAATCGTCTTCATCATCACCGGCGATGACTTCCAGCACCTGGATGTGACCTCCAAGGCTGGAAACTCCACGCAGTTCAATGTTATCCAAGTGAGGCCACTGTGAGCCAAAAACACCGAACTTCTCACCCCACCACTCCGTATGCCTTAGGACCTAACATGCAACTCCAAGCCAAAATAATCCTGTCTGACCTCCCTGGCTGTTTCTGTCCACACGTGGTTACAGCCTGGTTACAGCTTCATGTATAAACCCAACTGTAAGCCCAAGTTCTCAAATAAACCAGTTTGAGTAATATGAAAGTTTGACATCCTCATCTAACATCGGCTGTTGTGATATAAGTAACTTAATGATGTAGTAGTGATGGTATTTTTCTCACACGTATTTGTCAGATATGCCATACAGTATATGTGACAGCTGTAGGACTTTGTTGAGTATATGGAAGGCAGTTGAGGACCTGAGTTTGGCTTAACACGTGGTAGCATTTTCATTTTTTGGTTGGTACCCAACTGTGTATAATGGAATACAAGCCTTAGATTCTTAGCCATAACCCATAATGCACAAACTGACATTACTGTGTATGGATTCAATAAAGAGACCCTATTTTAAGCTATCTAGGCCTGTTTACTTAAGCTCATCTTATTTCAATGTAAATATCAAGTGTGACAAGATCAGTCACTGTGAAATTACACTTGGTAGATTTGTATGTATTAGGATGTTAGGAGTAGCCCTTCTTGAAGACTAAGAGGAAATGAGACTAAGACCTTAGTGACACGCTCCTTTCATTTCCTCCTGAGCTGCCAGCTATGAATAGATTTAATGAATGGTTTTCCTTAGCTGATAAAAACCCTTTTAACTGTGGATGTGAGAACGAGTGAGAGGGATTTCTTTGTCTTTTTAGACAGTTGGAAAACTGGGACTTGGTTGATTTCTTACTGTATTTTCATTATGAAGCATATCTTATAATAAAGACTGGAAACAGAAAAAAAAACTTGCCTAGCTGTGTCCATAGGTGACAAAACTGGAAATTTAACATTTATGCTTTTTGCCAGAGAGTGAAAATGATCAATGAGTTTCATGAAGGGTAAATAAAAGTCCTTAAAACCAGTCATCTTCACTTGTTTTATATAGATTATAGCCTGGTGAGCATAGCAGCACATTTGAAGTGGACAAACCAGCCAAACTCCAAGCCCAAAGAGAGGAAATACTACATTGCTGGTTGGTCAGAAGTACAGGAGTAAAACTGTATCTTTGTTACCAGCAGGCTGTTGTGAAAACACATAAATTGTTCCAATTTCTTTAGTTAAATCTACAAAAATAAAGATAAACAGATAAAATCAAAGATAACACAGTCTGACAGGCAGAAAATACCTGTCATATCTCAGAGTGGTGTGAAGTCTTGGAGGGCTGGCAGATCTAAACCTATACTGCAGGTGAACAGTGTTTGATAGTCATATCCTTATGAAATAGGAAAAGAAATTCCAGCAAACTTCTCACATAGAACCTGATCCATCAAGCCCTTCAGTTGATCACCAGTCATTATCAGAAATGGTAAAATAACTCAGATGATTTAATGCACCTTTAAAAACAAAAACAAATCCCAGATGTTGCATGAAGTAAATGTCACTGGGCCCAGTGGAGACAAAGAAAAAAAGCTGACATCATTCTTGTGTAAAAACAGTAAAAACCTCTACACACACCTAATACTGAGGCTGTGTTCTCGAATTAAAACTTGCTTCATAATTAAAACCCCAGTGTTCTGCTCATCACTGCTGATCATTATCAGTATAACACTAATGAAATGGTGTAAGTCATTCTGATCAATCACTGTCAGTCCTTGAAGTGAGGGCAGCCATCATTGGAGTAATTTGCCATTACTGGAGTTATAGCTGTGAATTAGATCATTTAGTCAAAATCTAATTAATATTTGGGCGCCTCTCAATTCTTTTCTAGTGTTTAACACTATAGTCTGTACACCTGTCTGTGAGATCAGCAACGATGCCTGTGCTCAGAGCGTCCTGAGAGCCACAAGCCTGTCCCACATTTTCTCAGCAGAGACGATGAGCTTGTTGATGTCTGGAGGATTTTTAATGAGCAGGTAGGAACCACCAAGAACAGCCCCCACAGCACTGAGCAGCAGGCCACGGTTTATCACCTGTGAAGAAATGAATAGATGATTAGTTTGAATTCAGTTATTTGCTTCACAAATCACACAAGGGTTTGTAAATTGCTTCCAGTTTCAGGTACATCAGTATCCCAAACGTATGTGCTTTATGTTTCCCTGGAGATCTATGGCAGTCTGTGGCAGGGGTGTGGTCTCTGGCTCTGCTGCAGTGGAAGGGTGGTGCAGCGGGCTTGAGGGGCAGTGCCAGCGAGGCTGAGGGCCAGGTGGAAGGGATTTAATTAATGAATGCTCCTCTTTTTATAGTGACGCCGAGGACCAGAGATGAGGCGCAGAGATGTGCAGAGACTGGAGTTATTGAGGTGCCAACCAGCAAACTCTGTGGCTAGGCTGCCGGGAGGAAAGCATCTCGCTTTTGACACACTGTACAAATAAAACTGTTGCAATATATGCAAGATGCTCAGATTTCAGCCATTCTCACCTGGCCTGTTAGACAAATTAGCAGTTCTTGGGAGGCTTTTATTTAGCGGTAACATAAATTGATTTCACTCAAGCATTGCTATCCTCTTTTTTCCCCACTGGCCTTCCCTGTCTAACTGATAACATGGCTTTACATCTAAATATTGCACCATTGTATATTTACATCTTTTACCTATCATTCCATATTCAGTATCACACCATATTATCGTGTTAACTGTAATGCTTCAGAGATAATATTTCTTTTCTTTCTCCCATGAAGGTCATTTCACCCTTTGCCCAAACAGCCCTACGGGTTGAATCAATTTACAAGGGAGGCTGTGAAAATCCCGGCTGTCCAACTGTCTATTAGAGCAGAAGCCGCCAGCACAGGCCAAATCAGACAGTTCAACACAGAGCCAAGGACTAACAGCCTTATCTACAGCCCAGCGAGAGAAACCACAAACGCGTACGGCCGAGATATGTGTTAAATGGAGAACTGTTTACTCAGAGTCGCAGCCGCCTTTAGTGCTGCTTCTGATAACACTGTCACTTTGCTAATTACAGTGCTTAGCTGTTCAAAGGTACGAAAAGTCCCATCAAAATTAAATTGCATTCATGTGTAGTGCAGTGTAAAAGCACATTTTCTCCAAGTATTTTACTTTGTTTTGCCAGTGCCACCGCTTGACTGCTTCGTGGTATCTGGTCCTAGTGAAAGTGACCTAGACACAAGAAAAGAATAGCAGATTTAGTTTCAGGTAAAATGATGTGGAAACAGCTACTATTCATTAGAGATACTGTATCCAACTTACCATTGTGTAAAGTGGAATTATTGTCTTTGGCATGAAGAAGTGGAGGATGTTGTCAACATATTTTCTGAAAATGAACCATTTGGAGTTGACGTGTGCTCGCATCTACGAAACAATACAACAAATGTGTTTGTGAGCCATTTGACCTGTTTATGATATCATTAGGTAGAGCTTTCAGCCATATGAGAAACTTCAGACTTCCTTCTTCCCGCCTTTCGATATAATTGCAGCAGTGGGAGAGTATTGTTAAGGCAACACATAGTCCTGCTATCGGTTTTAATTGCTTTATCCATTACTTTTGAGAGCGAGACTTTAAATGCACAGAAGGTTAGAGAACTGTTCCGCTTCAGATGTGATGAAGAGTCTAAATATTCATAGGTTTAGGAGCCAAGCAGAGTTTCGTATGCCCATCAACACCTTTTTGTTTTTCAGTTTTCAGGTCAGTGGAAATACATTTTATTGAGCAGTTTAGATTCACTCGAATAAATGGTTCTAGTGTAGCGGTACTGCACATGCCTCTTATCAAAATGTACTCCAAAATGGCTTTACGATGGCCGTTTCAAAAGTTTAATGGGTCATTTCTGTCACCCTCAGATGAGAGGAAATTGGTTAGGATGTTGAGGAACAACCCAAGAACCACCAAGGCTCAAGCCTGCCAAAAACTGGAAACTGTTGGAACAGCAGTGTCACTGTCCACCCTTCAAGTGAGTTTTACATCACTATGGTCTGAGACGTTGCTGACCAAGAAATAAGCCCCTGCTCCAAAACCGATACATTCAAGCTCACCTGAAATTCACAGGTTCCCAAATGGACAAACAAAATGCCTTCTGGAGAAAATTTCTATGGTCAGATGAGACAATGATCGAGCTACTTGGCCACAATGATAAGTGGTATGTTTGAAGGTATAAAGGTGAGGCTCGCAAACCTAACAACACTGTAACAACTCTCATGCATAGTGGTGGTAGCGGGGCTGGTACATTGCACAAAATGGATGGAGTAATGAAGAACAAGGGTTACTGCCAAATTCTTCAACTTCACTTCAAACAGCTCAACAGCTGAAACTTGGACACAAGTGGATATTACAACGGGAGAATGTTGGAAAAAACACACATCAAAACAGGGTTTGGAACAGATAAAGCAGGCTAACATCAAGCCTTTTCTTCACAAAAACTGGAACTTCAACCCACTATGCTTAGAAGCTGTGCCGTGGCAAGAAACCAACCAATTTATGTGACATTTAACCAAATATTATTGGGAGCATATGTCACGGTACTGGGCCTGTGACCCAGTGTTTTGGGTTTTTGGATTAAGTTATATTCTTTGATTTGTTGTTTTTCACATTTTTGGTTCTCTTTATTGTTTTCTCCTTGTGCTATATTTTTAGTTTTCTGTCACTGTGCCTTCCATATTACCTTCCATATTCCACGGTTAGTTACTCTTGTCTCTGTGTTTCTGGTTCCCTAGTTAGTCATGCTTCCATGTCACAGTGTCAAGTCAGTTTCCTGTTTTACTTTGACATTCTCAGTGTTTTCACTTTTGCTTCCTCCCTGTCTCATTTTGTCAGATTAATATCAGCTGTGTTTCCCTCCTGTTTCCCATTCCTTCGTTACACCCTTGTGTATTTAAGCCCTGTGTTTTCCTCTCCCGGTTGTCGTGTCGTTCCCATTTGCTGTGTATGTTTCTCAGTAGTCATCATTTCCCTGGTTTCTTCAGAGTCTGTTCCTAGCTCCTTAGTTTTCTAGCTTTTCTGTTCTTGCTACTAGTTTCCAGTTTTAGATTTTGTTTCTTGTATTCTGTATGTTAGTTTTCTTCAGCACAATAAAGCTGCCTCCCTTAGTTCATCCCTTTGTGTTTTGCGAGTCCTGTGTTTGGGTCCAATCCTGCCTGCCACACAGTGTGACACGACAGTGTAAGTATATATTTGACCATTTGTGGATTAGATAAAATAAAAAAAATTAAAAAAATTAAACTTGTGCACCCAATTCTTTTTTTTTTAAGTCATTAAAGATGTATGCTGTACAATCATCCCACTATGTAAAAAAAAAAAAAAAAAAAAAACGCTCAACAAAATAATTTGAAGTCCCATGACAATCATGCCCATGAGCAGTATATAAAATTTTGACCACAACGTCCTGCTTTCATATTTAAAAAAACAATATGTGGATTACTTCGATGTAGTTGTACATGGCCAGGTCAGCAATTGCGTGGTCGTCCGGAACCCGAACTCTGGTATACTCAGGCAGAACAGCTCCTAGCGGGATACACAAAGAGCCGTATGGAAATTATTTTGTATGCTCAGCTTTTCTCTCTTTGTTAATCTTTGGTCATTTAAAAAGTGCTTACTGAAATCCTCATTGAATTGATCCATTATTTCGTCAAAGACAATGCAGTCCTCAAAGCCCTATAAAACATGAATAGATGAATTAGTCTCTGTCTAATTCTGCCTTTTCCTCTCCTCATTTAGTGCTACTTACAGCATTCATTCCTTGTCCATAGAAAGGCACTACTGCATGGGCTGCATCGCCCATAAGGACGCACGTGTCACCAATGTGATATGGGTTGCATTTGACAGACACCATGGCCTGCGCAGGCAATCGGAAATAATCTCTCTGGAGAGTATCCCTGCAACGCACAAATTGAAATTAGAATTACAAACTCATTTTGCGCAATTTAATCTGACAGTTGCAACAGACTGTTTTGTGTTTGCTAAAAGAGAATTTATCACAAAACACTAAAAACAGCTATGCTCTGTCCGTCTAACTAAGCAGCTAAACTGAGAAATGAAAGCAGGCACTTAGCTGTTTATGCCTAAGCACTCTGAATGAGTAACTAAATGAAAGCTTCAAGCGTTTCTGCACCTCACACAGCCCTCCACCTCTGTCACCCGCAACATATGGTTCACCTCAAATTAGAACCTCACCTCACAAAATCCACGTAACTGTAAGTCTGCAATTTCACACTTCACAGAACAGAGCTGTGGATGTGGCTGGAGCTGATGGGATGACGGGAAATAAAAGGCTTTTTGAAGACACTTTGGCAGGTCGGATGAAGAGATAAAGGCAGAGTGCGAGGACAGAGGAGGCAGAGATGAGAGACGGGGGATTCAGGGAAATGGATGGGGAGTGAGAAAGTCACTTACGCTCCTATTAGTGGTATGGTGTCAGGGAAGTATTTCTGGAAAAACTCGATGACTTCATCTCCTGTGGTGATCTTCTCAAAATCTTCAAAGGGCATGAAAAGGGTACAGGTGAATGTCTTGTCCTAAATCGGAAAGTAAACAGAGTACACAGAGGCGTTAGCTCCCAAATCCATCGTGACACTCTTGACCACAGGATGCTTCACATGATTAACCTTTTACCGCCCGTTGTTCCAGCAGAGATACACGAGCACTGAACTGTTAGCATCACGCCAAGTTATACGTCGAAATGAAAGATTAGACTGTTGTGTGGTCTCACTAATTTTGGCACATTGAATCTTGTTTTTTTCCCCAAACTATGCTAACTGCATACTAACAGCCAAAATAAATACACCTTTATTATAACATTTTAATTCAGTAAATGTAGGAGATTACCATAAAAACAAAGTGCCAAAGCACTTATTTTGCAGAATGGTCAGTTTCAGAATAATATCTAATTATCTTCTGTATTTATTATTTATGCTAATGCTGCTGTTAATGTGAGTCTAACTGCAGGTTTTACACTGCCAGCTATGTATTGCACTTTTTAATAATATGGATTTAATCATCTAAATCTGGAAAGTAGAACAGCCAAATAAACATAGATAATTATAGTATATTGATAGCAATAATAATGATTAACATTCAATTATCAAAAGATGTTAAAGTTTTAAGCATTAGCATAATTTGTCTCCTTATTTAACAGTACAGTTAAGGACGAAAGTTATTCGTTTTGCTGATATTTGGTCGTAAAGCATTAGTTAACATGCTTGTTTTTTAAACTGTGTTGTCCTCTGGGACATAGGAATATTTAGAATATTTATATATTTATATAAGCGAAGAGATGTTTCTATAAAGAAATACCATTAGTCCATAAGGATTGTTCTTTCTTTTTTCATTCCCAGTACTCTTTCATGGATTGCCACTGAATAGTAGTTTCAGGGATATTCTACTTAAAGTGATTGACCAATGAACCTACAAACTCCCCAACAAGGATAAATTCTGCTACCATTTGGTGTCACCAGTTTGGTAGTGACGATTAAGTCATGCAACTGTGATATAGTCTCCTAATTTCATTTAGGCTTCAATAATCACAAAAGTTGAGCTATTTTTGAAGATTTTTCTGAACCAAAAGGTAAACGTGTTGTTGACCCCTCTGTGACCCTGATAAGGATAAGCGGAAGAGAATGAATGGATGGAGGGAATGCTAACTTCCCTGGCATGTACAAAAAAGAAAGAAAATCTTAAGTTAATGCAGGAACTGTATAATGGGGAAAGGTAAGCCATTGTGATTGACATGTGATGTACATGTACATATTAGTGGGTCTCGATAAAGTTCCTGTTCCTTTTTGGAAGCAAGTTCAAGAAAAAGTAAGATCAAGAAAAACTGAAGGCCACTGTGTTTATTCCTCCTTCATCATTATCGTTCTGGTTGAAGTAAACAAAATCACTCACACGCTGCATACCACACAGTACACAAATGACAATATAATCAACACAGTTTGATTATTAAAAGCCTTAAAAACATTCACCTTAAATTCATCACAAATGTTTAATGAAAAAAAATGAATTATGCAGATGACGTATTAAAATGTCAGTCAGTTAAACGGGTACCTCACGCACTAAACACTTGCATAAAGTGAATCAAATCGCTTTCCAGATTGCAAGTGTCAGCAACTTTGTCTAGTTGCTTCAGTGGGTTTCCAGAGATGCACGGCCATTCCAAAGCTCGAGTACCCAAAGCGTTACCAAAAAATTAGCACGCTCTAAAAAATGCTGCATCCCGGTGCATATAAGGCAGCAGGATGCAGCATTTAAAGTTTAAATAGATTTTTTACTTGATTTTATATGTTTGATTCACACTCACATCTATGGGCAATTTAGAGTTTCCAATTAACCTATCCCCACTAACTAACTGCATGGCTTTGGACAGTGGGAGGAAGCCGGAATACCCGGAGAGAATCCACGCAAACATGGGGTGAACATGCAAACTCCACACAGAAAGAGCCCAGCCTGAGGGTGGAAATAAACTCAGGACCTTATTGCTGTGAGGCAACAGTGCTAACCACCGTGCCACAGTGCTGTACCCTGCCTCTCGCCCTATGACAGCAGGGATAAGCTCCAGCCCCCCCGACCCTGAAAAAGGATAAGCAGAAGAGAATGGATGGATGGATTTATATGTTTGAGAAATCTTCCCTGCTGATCATAGTTTAGAATTTTCCGTCCTCAGTGTAAACGTAATGCCATACACCACAGGACGGAAGTTCACTGAGGTTGTGCATGTGCCATTATCTGTCCTTCTGAGCAGGTGTCATCTATCAACATCACAAAGTCCTCCCTGTGGACATTTTAGCACTGTTACCATGGTATCCACAGCAGGGAAGACAATTTTTTTTCACAGCCGTGTGAAATGTGTTTCTGGGAAATGGGGAGTGAGTGACAGTGTGAAGGCACTCCAAAGTCAGTTGCCTTAACCTAGTCTCCTTTAGGTGAGGAAAAGAGTTGTGCTGAGTCAGCCACACAGCCAAATCATTATGGGATTAACCAGATAAAGGAAAGACAGAGAGTGTGTGAGTCAGAGAAAAAGATGCAGAGGCACAGGTGAGAAGGAGTGCAACACTGCTGTGTGAAAAGTAGGGTGAACCTCAGGGTGCCAAGATACTTCTGATGAGTACGCCTCACTTCATGGTTATGAAGTGAGCCTAATTAACTCCATGAGGACATCCCAGAGGTCAGTCAAGGTCTGAAATTTGCTAGTGTTTGTTTCCTTTAGCTTTCCACATAATATGCAGTAGTAACTTTACAAATAAACAAATCTTGAATTGCTTAATTCACTGATATAGTTTAGAAATCAGTTCACACTTACCAAGTTGGGCAGGGCGATCATCATAAATGTGTTTCGTGGCCAGATGTGTAGATAATTAGGCTTCATAGCAAACTGGGGATAATGAAGACAGACAGCAGAAATTAAATGAGCAGAAAGATAACTACGACTGCAGCTGAATTTTGCTGAGCCAAATACTAGAAGCGTGCTGACCTCTCCATTAATGGGTGGCATAGTGAGCTCCATGTAGCCATGAGGGATGTAGGTCTGGCTATAGTCAAAGCGGCTACGTCGAAGGAACTGCTTGCGGACGGCAGAGAAAGCCCCATCACACCCCACAATCAAGTCTGCCTTGACCTGCTCCTTGGACCCGTCCAACCTGAGAAACACATTAGCAACATGACAAGTTAACTTCATCAAAAACTAAGTAACATGGAGGTTATTTTTAAGAATTAACTGCTTTAATGATTAAGCCACAGAGTTCCTAATTACACAAAAAATACCCATAAGAATTGAATCGTGTAATGAGCAAAGGCTGACTGGCAGCAGTGTCCTATCACATACAGAGCCGTCACTGCTTGGCTTTATAAAAAGCCTCTCTTTTCTGATACTTGAGAAAATGAGGTAACTGCTCAGCCCCAAGGCTATTAGCTTAAGGTGTGAATGAGACACAAATGAACTACTGACTCAAAGCCTGAGTTGACTTAAAATGTATCTTCTTGAATGTTTCATTAGATACAGCAGATTTATATTAAATTTCCAATGTCAGAATGTTACTATTATTAGAATCAAAAGCCACATGATGATCATTTAGTGGTCATTAAAAACTTTTACTTAGATGAATGATGGTAAAGGATGGTTGCGTTTCTGCCGTTGCCTATAAAAGCTGCTGTACAGAATAAGAGTCACACAGTGTGGTGTGCTATATGCAGAGATTTTCTCTTTAGTTCCAGACCTTACATACGATCACAGATCCGATGCTGCTCACAGGACAGCATGTGTAGGTGGATGCAGCTGCATCTGTCAAACTCAAAGTTAACTACCTCTGAATATTTTCTTGGCAACCTATCTTCGTATTTAATGATCCTTGCAGAATACAAAATGATGTTTAGTGCTGCCAAATTGCTTGAGCACCATACACCAGTAAATAATGCGGCACAATGTAATTTATTTAAGTGCATTTAATTATTTTTTGACCCATATGTATTCATTTGTTTCAGGTCACTTCTTCTGTGACGCAGTGCATCATTGCTTGTGGTGGAAACATGCAGACCTGCCTGCTGCCTAAATCTGAACTTGGTCTTTAAAAAACTAAAGTCTGCCTAAAATGAGTGTATGCAAGCTAAGTTAGCTGTTCTTCAAAGCTGTGTTTATGAGTACATGCTAATGTCACCATGGAAACCACAATGATGCCAATGCCCTAACATGGTAGAACTAGTATAAAGAGTAAAAAATGGTCATGGTTGTAGTGGATAAATTAGAAAAACCCTGACCTCTAATTGAGTAAATAATCAAATACTAGACTTTTGCCCAGGAGACTGGAATTTATGGGGTCCTAAAGCTAAGTTAACCTTAATCTAGTTAAAGTTTAGCAGGTTCAACTTAATGATAACACTTTATAATATAGCCTGGTTTGATTTAAATAGATTGCTTTGTCTGTAACTACATCTTAGAAAATCTTTCTGGCAGAAAGTTCTGAAGACAACATTTCAGTTTTTGTCCGTCTATTCAGAAAAAAAACAGTTAGCTTATTACTTTATTATTAACAACACACATGACTGACAACTATTTCATTTCATGTTACATGTGTTTTCTCAAGAATTAAAGTGCTTGACCAATCAAAGCTGAGGTGGAGAACATAAAACCTCAAAACCAAAAAAATCTTGATAATACAAGATTTCTTTTAGATATTAACAAAGCTATTTTTTGGAAATTCATTCTTGACCATGAATGTCAACACAATATTCAGTATATATACAGTAGTATTATTTCCATTAGCCAACATGCTAAGTCACGGAGAGTGAGGGGTCAGTGCTCCACTTTAGTCCTGACGCAGATGGAGTTAAAATGCAACACTCCTAATAAAAGATAATCAAATCTTTCATTTGGTTGCCATACATACTGTGAATGCAGTTTCCAGTCTACCCAGTAATGAGAGTTTAGGTCACAGGAACATCTGAATACAGATAGTTCCATTAAATGCCATTACAACAATATTAGCTAAGTGGATTTATTATTGTTAATGACCAGCTATAAAGCCGTGCATAATTACCAAGTGCACAGTAAATCTAGCAGCATCTGGTTTTGCAATGATGAGAGTCTGGCTTCAGATTGTTTTTAATTTACATTTGCAGCACTGCATGGATTTAAGGGAGTCACACTCTGTGACTAGAAGTCATCTGCATTTACGCATTTCATGCCGATGGCTTTCTGTTGTACATTTCCCACCTAGTATGGGATGATGCAACTACAGACATGACCAGCAGATTATTCGTGTGCTTTAAATTATATAAGCTTGAGAGAGCAAATACAACCTGCTGCAGTTCAGCCACAGCAGAACAGGAGAGATGTGCCCTGGATGCATAAGGTGTGTGAGACTGGGTGGCATTTGGAGCCTTCACAAAAGACTTAATTTAATCAAAGTGTTTTTTAAGTGCAGTAACTTCACAGTGACTCATTCTAGTCCAAATTTAATGGAGTACCACTAGGGATACAAATGAATAAACAAGCAGATAGGACAGCATAGACATCAAATGGTTTTTTACACATTATAGATAAGGCTCAATTCAATTTAGGACCCTCTGATCAGTCTGAGCGGAGTTTGTGCTCATGTATCCTGTGTTAATATTTTACTGCATGGATATGCTGATCATGTCTAAAAAGATTTTGTGTAAGAGGCCAATAGGCAGATACGTGGAAGTGGACCCAAAAGCAGACTGAAGAGACAACTGATTAGCAGTTCACAGTGCTTTATTGAACACAGGGAAACTGCTTCAGGTGAGTTGAGGATAATGTAGCATGAGTCTCTGACGTGGGGACAACTAAAACAGAGGGGGATTCATTCCTGAATGGAAGTTTGGCTAAAAGGTGAGCAGTGAGTTAGGAGTAATGGCTTACTATTCAGGTGAAGCGAAATGAGCTCCGTGGAGGGACGGAGTGTCCTGGCTGAGAAGCGGGATGACAGAGGTGGTTGATCCAATCCTTTATTTCCAGTGATTCACAAGGGCAGGCAGGTGAGGTGGATGCTGCCGTAGCGTGTAGCCTGAGTGATGGTAGATAGGCAGCGATGATTGTGCAGCCACAGTAGTGGCAGAGGACGTGCGAAGCGAGCTGCAGGTGAGTTGAGTATTGTTCCAGGAATGGCAAAAAAACATAGGCGTAGTTGACAGACAGGCAATGAGTGGAAGGCTGAAGTGGTCTTAAATTAGCCAGTCTGCTGATTGCCACTGATGGACCACAGGTGTAGAAACGAGCCTCCACCCCAATGTGTGGATGCCGGAACCAGCATGGAAAACAAAACAAAACAGCAGAAACTCACTTGGATCATGAAACTGAGGGGGTGGGGGTCAATGGCACAATCACAGGGCCTGTGGGGAGGAGGCGACATAGCTTTATCTTTACAGAAAACTTCCTGTAGGTTATGCTACTCCTTCAGAACAGAGGATAGCACCGAGGGTTGGTTGACAGGTGGCGATGAGTCAGAGGAACCTGTAGGTAGGGCCCATTGTAAGCAATCTGCCAAACAGAAGAGACTCCAACTTGCTATTTTATTACCGGCCCAATCAATGAGGATTGTTCTTTTCCAATCATGAACAGCCGAGGATCAAACGGGTGTCGGGTGAAGCGAATCTGAGAAATGAAATGGATTCCCAATGATTTCCGGAGGAGAATAAACAAATGGGCTTGGTTTGGTGTGAATTTGAGCAAAAACTTGGCTGTTTAGTGCAGTGGCCGGTATGGCAGGATCTAGGGGGATGAGTGGGAGGTCCAACTGTTTGGCTAACTCAAGGTCAATGCGGTTTAGTTCAGCACCAGAATCTATAAGTTCATGGACGGAATTGTAGACTTGGTTGAAGCGAAGGGTGACTGGTAGTAAGAGACAGGGTTTGGAAGTAATCGACGAGCCATCCACCTGTATCCCTGAAATTATCGGGGTGGGTAGTCTTTTGGGCGAAGCGGGAATGCAGCAAGAAAATGATCTGGATTCCCATAATAGAAACATTCACGGGCATGAAAGCACCTCTCTTTCCTCCTGAGTGAGCCAAGATCGCCCGATCTGCATAGGTTCGGGTGGAGGATCAATAGGAGAGAGAGGAGCTTAAGGTGGATGTTTTTTTCCGGAGATGGCAAGATGGAAGTGGACACAGAGAAGGATTGGAACATTGTTTTATGAGATTAATGGTCTTGTTCAGCCTCTCTCCCCCTCAGATGATTATCAATCGAGAGAGAGAAAGAGAGACTAAATCCTCAAACGAACCAGGCTTGTCCCGTGATGCCAGTTGATGATTCATTTGATCGTATAAGGCGTGCAAAGGGCTCCTGAGCAAAAATCAACAACAAATTCGGCCACACTACGCTTACCTCGACACAGATTTATTAATTTCTCCCCTCAGAGGCTGAATGAGCAAAAGTTTTCTTTTGCTTCTGAAGGCTGGAGGCTGGTGAGCAGCAGGTGTGACCTCAGAACGGAGCTCCTGAACTGCAGAAACAACCCCCCTCCCCTTGTCATCGGTTTACATCATAGAAACTGGAGCCCCACTCCTTTTAGGTCATTCCGTACTGTCAGTGGACAGAAGGCCGATGCGTTAAAGTGGACCCAAAACCAGACCCAAGAGACAACTGACGAGCAGTTAGCAGTGCTTAATTGAACACAGGGACACAAAACTGGAAACAAGGAAAATGTAGTGTGAGTCTCTGACGTGGGGACCACTGGCTAAAAGGTGAGCAGTGAGTTAGGAGCAATGGCTTACTTTTCAGGTTAAGGGAAATTAACCCTGTGAAGGGAGGGAGTGTCCCGGCTGCGAAGTGGGATGAGAGAGAAACTTTTTATATACAGAACTGTCTAGACACATTTCACTTCTTTATGCTTCCAAGGAACCAGACTTTCTTTCATTTATTTAAATATTTTGATTGGTCTTGAACAGTAGTTCTCCTGGCTTTCTGACACAAGTTTTTATTTGGACTCTGGCAGCTTTTTGAGTCGGTTTTAGCCCTTGTACATGATCATTTTCACAGTAATGTTTGTGGTGTTGGTTTTAAAATTTTGTTAAGACACTTATACCAATCAGGTGATTCCCATACAGCTATTAGCTGAAAACTTATGACCTACGTCAACATCTTGTGCAGTGTATCCTGCAATTTGAGGAAATTGGTTAAAAGAAGAAGTGACAGGTCTAAAATTATCTGCAACAGATGAACCGTGGTTGATCCAATCCTTATTTCCGGTGATTGACAATGGCAGGCAGGTGAGGTGGATGCGGCTGTAGCGTATAGCCTGAGTGAATGAGTGATGGCAGATAGGCAGCGATGATTGTGCAGCCACAGTAGTGGCAGAGGACGTGCGAAGCGAGCTGCAGGTGAGCTGAGTATTGTTCCACGAATGGCAAAATTAAACATGGGAGTAGCTGACAGGCAGGCAACACACACCAAAACAGCAGACACTCACTCGGATTATGACACCCAGGGGTGTTTCAGTGTTAACTGAGTTGTAAATTCAGTGTCACATTTACCTCAAGCAGAACCAGTTACAGAGCAACTAGAAAGTCCCACCACAAGGTTTCAAGTACAGCACGTTTTTCACCAACTCCAGCCTTAGGCGTTTAACATGTACAGGCCCATAGTCAATAAATCCAGAGTTAAAACAAAGAATCCCAAAGTGCAGACCCTCTCCTTAGGTGACCGTCTGCATGTATGGGTGCATGTGTAAGATTAGCGACTGTTTACCTGACAAAGGTCATCAGACCCGTTTCAGCATTCCAGTCCTGCAGTTTATGGTCGAAGTTCATCTTTGTATTTGGATATGTCTCTGCCGCTGTGAGGGAAAAATGTTACAAAAAGAGTTTATGGCAAGCATGACACAACAGCATCAGTTTAATATGACCGCTCTATATTTCATTAAAACAATCAGGAAACGTTCAGCCACTGAGGGAATACGGCCTCATGCCAATTGGCACACATCTCATGAACAACACAGCACAGCTGACAGTGGTTTTATGAAAACCTATGTTTAGGCTGTCACACTTTCCAAAATCTCTTTATCTCAGCGTTCCCTCCAGAAGCCTGGATGGACCCTGATAAGAGTGACGGCTTTGTAATCAGCCTCTCTTTCAGCACGAGCAGGCAATCTAATTAAATGTAGAGCCATGCTGTCGCACATTATCTCCAAACGTACACTGAGGCTCTTCATTAAATATTAGGCAAAAATTTTTAGCTGAAACACTAACATATGCTCTGACGTCACGTGACGCACTCAGCCGGTTTGAAGACGTGCATAAAGCTACTGCACAGCAGGCGTCTGCAGTGGTCGAGGCTCAGCTCAATAACAATCAAACAAAATTAGGACAACTGCTGAAAGAGAATGTATCCTTTAACATGAACGAATCCACTTGTTTATTTCTGCATCACTTTTCATCATTAAAGCTCATTAGCCAGCACAAAGCACTTAATGACAAGACATATAGTTGGGACTCTTGTTAAATGCTGATTAATTCATGTGCTCTACTTTAAGTTTGATCTGCAATTTGTGTGTCTTTTGGGATTTGCAGGTCAGGTGTGGCAACGGTGTCATTGTAACATTTATGTCTTATTTCAGTGCCTCATTTTACATCGTGGGTGACATGCAGCCCACTTTGATCTTAAGTGGGGCGGACCAGTGAAACTCACCTTTCTGTCAGTGTAGAAAAGTTTACATTAAATCTCTAAAATATATAAATGAAAGAAAAAAGAGAAATTTCAGCAGTTCTTCTACATGATGAAAAAATGCTGCTGTAATAACTGAAAAATGTGTCAGAATAACTGGGCTTAAATTCACAAAGAATGTCCCTTTTTTCCTCCAGTAATTTATTTTCATTTAATTATTTATCAATTAATCACTTTGATGTTGTGTGAATAGCTATGAGGGAGCACTTGATCATGAGGAACAGCTGTAAAACTTATGAAAATGCTATTAAAAGTCCAAAGTTTGACCCATCCAAGTCATCCAGGCGACTAGATTGGAGTCTTTTGTGGTGTCGATTCTGGCCCTCAGGCCTTATGTTTGACACCCCTGTATTATTTGAATCCCAACAAGTTAAACTGCCCATACAGGCTGTAGGTCTGAAAGAAGGAAACCCTATGCCAAAAAACCAAAAATCCCATTTTGACTCATTTCCTTGTAACAAAGACTCAGCGTTTGGCTGATAAAACTTCCATTTTGGTGTGACAGTTGCTTTGTAATGTCATCTCACTTCCAGAGACACTATTTATGTTCTTACCTGTTAGCAGCTCTTTGTTCAAATTGGCTCGGTCTACCGACAGGATGTACTGAAAGAAGAACAATCTGTAATGTAGTGCAATTGTACAGGTACAGCTTATCAACTCTGCTCATTTTCATATGGGAACAGGAAGTCTCTAGGGTTTAGAATGCCTGCCTCTGCTTTCACTATCTTCACTGTATAATTTTGTTTTTTTCCCCAACCACGAGGTGAAGAATCCTCGCCAAACTGTCAGCACTCTAATTGAACAACCGCTTCCAGACACCCTAAAAGTCTGCAGTCTGTAAAGGCAAACAAACTCTATACTGTCGTGTGACAAAAACTCAAGGCTCGCTGCACAGCCTGTCACTTGTAGTTGTCATCCTTTGGTGAATTCTTGTGTTACTTCACCAAACAACTACCAGTGTGTGTGTGTGTGTGTGTGTGTGTGTGTGTGTGTGTGTGTGTGTGTGTGAGTGTGTGTATGCGTTTTAACACAGGCAAGGTTTAGCAAGCAAAGTAAATTATTCATCTGCAGGCCGTATCTGTACACATGAGGCAATCCTTACAGTATGTTTAGCAAAAACCAGACTCTTCTGTAACATTATTTTTCAGCAAACTAATGATAGAAGATAATGGATGTGCAGTCAGTTAAACAGCCCTCAAAAAGAAGCAGTAATGAGCAGCATAACATATAAAAGTAACATATTTTCTGCTCATTAATCAGTCTTTACAGTGTAATCTGGTTCATTTAGACTTTTCTGGTTTTGTGTAAGTGTGAGACATCACAGAATTAGAAAATTCTGTACTTATCTGACATCAGTCATGCACTTGGTAAGGCTTACCTGGCCTTTCCTGCCATAAGGGATTGGGGACTGTTTCCCATCCAGCGAATGAATCATTCTTGCATGCATTGGGATTCCTTGGGCAACAATCTAAGAGAGAAAAAAATTGCAGAACATCTTAAATGTTAAAACTGGACCATTTGAGATAAATAATTATTTATAACGGCAGAAATTTCTGCACAAAAGTTAAACAAGGGCAATCTATGGACAGCCAGCTTGTGCATGCAGTGACTCAGTGTTTGCCCTTTAGAGCATATGTGAAAACGTGGCGAAGCGGGCCTTATTCTGTCAACCTGAAAAAGTCATGCATGTGTAAAAATAAGGGACTGATGCAGAGTTCGCTTATGACGTGATCAGCGCAGCAAAGTTGGAGCACCAAAAGAAGGGTCAGTGACCTTAGATGCTAGTATAAAGCATCTTGAGTGGACTCAGGCAAAAAACAAAAAAAGGAGGAAAAATAGGAGAGTGGGAGATTCAGAAATCAAAAGGAGGTTTGCCTTCGTGCACTTTGGTCTTTCATTTGGGCCAATAAACAAGTGGGTGGGGTGGGGAGTTGCGGCAGGGGGTCACCAAGCCCCCCTCCTGTAAACTTTGCCTTTCCTCCGCTTCACTAGTTAAACAGTGAATGAATCGGCATACCTTCTCCTCCAGTCCAACATGTTTCAGTGCTTGCCGGCCTCGATGAGACAAGGCCAGGTTGATGCTTCTCCCCTTCACAATCTTAGCACGTCGGATATCTGACCAAAGACCACATGCACAGGTTTTACACATGTGTGTAATGTTCTTCAGTGTGTGGGTATATTGAGAGAGTGGTGTGTGATGATAGCAATTACTGAGAAAAGCAAAGTTTAAAGAAAAAAATGCTTTGACTGCTACCTTCCCGACTTTCAAAGAGTTCCACATCAAAGCCTCGTTTTGCAAAGAAGCAGGCATTCAGTGCCCCAACCTAAAGGATAGATTGTAGAAACTTTGTATAATCCCATTCTGCATGGTCATGTATACATAATTATCTTATGGTCAAACAAGTAACAATATTAATATGTAAGCTGCATATACCCACTGCTAAACAATCTTCCCCCTTAAATGAAGCCTTTAAAATGCAAATACACTTTCTAAAGTGTGAAAGTCACTCCCACTCATAAAAGGCCACACGGCGTGAAAAAAAGCACATTAACAATACTTCACTTTGAGTTTCTTGTCTTACCAAACCACCTCCCACCACTGCTACAACTTTTTTCCTGCTCTGTCTGCTTGCTGATCTCTCCATTGTGCTCAGGGTGCTCCAGCTCTCTGACCCACACGGTGTCCAGTCCAAAGGCACTGACGGGATAGCTGAGTTAAGATTTAAAAGAGGAGGAGCGTTTTACTTTCATAATCAGTTCCCCTTTTGAAAGCAAATACGTGCAACGGATAACAGGATTCTCCAAACAGTCATCTCTGCTGTCACAAAGCATCAGATGTCCTTCTGTTAAACTTATGCATGAGTTGCATAAGTTATGCATGAGTTGCATAAGTTTAACTTTATGATAACTTGTACCTTATTGCGGGATATTAATCCTGAAAGTGAAAACATTCACCAAGCTAATGTCCTATTACGAGTTCAGTCGTAATAGGAGTGCACAAAAGTTCACAGCAGACATATGTTTTTGGGGAGGACGTTACCGGAATCTTTAACGGAAACGGTGCCTGATGTGACGGATTAGAGCTAAAGAACAGGTAATGGACCTCAATGATAGCTATATGAGGAAAGAAATCTGCTGCCATCTAGTGGCTATAGGTTCCATAGCGCTTTGACGAAATGACCACGCCAACCAGCAGGGGGCCCCCAAGCGCACGGAAATGTCAAACTAGGCCGGCAATATATTAATGTAAGCATATACAATCCACCAGTCAGTCAATATTTTATGATTCAAGACAAACATGAAAATCTAACAAAATAAACAAGAAAAACAAAGGGAATCACATACATTTATTTACAACACCCTTACCTCTTTAAACTGTATTTATTATAACATTATTTAGTATAGTTCCAACAGCACCCCCTCAATGTGCAATATCATCCCCCCCCCACACACACACACTCAATGTGCAATATCACTGATCACACTGCACCTCTCAATGCACCTGCTAGTTAGATGGCATGTATGTGTATGTATATAGATGTAAGCGTGTATGTGGAAATATGTGCGTGTATGCATGTACGGATGCAAATATGTATATATACATATATGTATGTATGTGCGTGTATGTTTGCAGGTGTATGTATAACTTGTACATATCTTTCTTGTGTAAATGTAAATTTGTCACTGTGTAAATACTTACGCTATTGTGTACTCCACACACATGGAGAGATGCCAAACTGCCTTTCACTGTTCTTGTAACAGTGACAATAAAAAGCTATTCTATTCTATTCTATTCTATTCTTAAAGTTATTACATACATTTACAATTACACATATGGGGAAAAGCGAGGAGAAGGAAAAAACACACAAGGGAAAAAAAAATTATTTACCATCTATTCACCCACAGATTTAAAAAAGAGACTACAATCGGTATTTTCAATGTCAGAGCTGGGGCCGAGTTCATCCACTTTAAGTGTTCTGCAAGCAGATCGCCATAAGTATAGCTCTGAAGCTGAACAGAAAAAAGGAAAAAACGGAGGAGGAAGAAGCAGCAGGATAAAGGTGTGTTTATTACATCTCAGTTATTCATCGTTAATAGTCACTAACAATGACGTTGGTTAAACAGAAGCGTCAGATCAGTCGTGGCCCATCTCTGGTTAGCACTGCTGCTTCACAGTAAGAAGCACTGTCCAAAGACATGCATGTTCAAAGACATGCATAGGGTCAGGTTCACTGGTGATCCTAACTTGGCCATATGTGTGGATGGACATCTGTTTGTCTGTATTTACACTGCAGTAGACTGTAAACCTGTCTAGGGTATTCACTGCCTTTCCCCCTGTGACATGGCATCTGTCCCATAAAAACATGGCTAATTTTTAAACTGAGTAAAAAAAAACTGCAATAACAAGCTTGAAAAGCAAGTCATACTAAAAAGGAATAGCTGGAAGAACACTGTGCAACTAATTAGGTAACCAGCAATAAGTCAGTAACATGACTGGATATGAAATGAGATTCTTAGAGAGGCAGAGTTTCTCAGTAAAGACAGGCAAAAGTTCAACCACCGTAAAAACCTGTGTTACCATATAACATATTCATATTCTCCTTAATGTAAAATGTGTTGCGCATTCAGACATGCTCTTCTACATACCTTAATGATGTCTTCCTATCAGAAGGTATAAGCAAAGCATTTTCAACCAAAGAACTGCCACTCAGTGGACGTTTTCTCTTTTTGGACCATTCTCTATAAACTCTACAGATTGTTTTGTGGACAAAATCAGTAATTTTAGAAATACTCAGACAGCGTGCCACATTCAGAGTCACTTAATTTCACCGTTCTTTCACATTCTGATTCTCAGTTTGAAATTCCGAAGGTTGTCTTGATCATGTCTACATGCCTAAATGTACTGAATTGCTTCCATGTTGTTGGCTGATTAGATATGTGTAGCTGAACGGGTGGACCTAAAGAAGTGGCCAGTGACTGTAGAAAGGATCATGCAAAGAAAGACCCAAAGCACAATACAGAACAGCAGTTTTTGGTTATTTAAATTCATTTTTAACGATTGAGTCATATTGTATTTTCTTCTTGTCATCCTTCAGTCTTACATTTCCACTTTAAAATATCACAATGACGCTTGTTCTTAATTGTAAAATTAAAAAAGACACAACAACCATAATATTATGCAAACTTATATTCATACACAGTTTTCAAATGTATACAGGCTAATATAGTAATTTCTTTTGAGACTTTAATATAAAATATTACCTACCGATTGCTTGTATTATACATTTAGAGGAGGTGGGGGAGCACGGAGAAGCCTTGTGATTTTTTAAAAATTATTATCATTATTATTATTAATAGTAATAACAATAATTTTTTTGGGGGGGGGGAGGGACGACCAAATTATATATTTTTCTCTTTTATTTTCAAGCAGCTTTATTCATTTTTCACTCTGACAAAGGGATGGAAACTTGATCTGTCATGCTTAACGTAAAAGGAAATCCACACGCAGGCTGTCTAATCGGTGTCCGAATCAATGACAGTGCGCAATATTCTGAACTACTCTAGCCAGCTTGGCGCTTTGTTGCCGTTTTAATTTTAAGTATTTGGCTTTCCGACTGACGCTGTCGTGGTCTAAGGCGTCAGTGGCAGAATTTATTAAATATTTGACAACCTGCCTTCGTGAGGTGCGTTCTGCTCTTCTTTCGATTGCTTGTTTCTAGTCAAAGATGGCGCCGTAACAGCCCAGGTTTGTTTTTCATGGGTGCAAAGTATGTTTAAGTGCTTTAACCGAACGGCCCAGTTTACGAGATATCTTCAGTCAGCAGGCTACGTTTTCTGTCTTAACCGACCTTTTAGGTGAGCTCTTTTAGGTAAGTGTTGTAACTGAAAAATAGGAGAGTTATTTTTACACCGAGCAGCGAGCTGGCTAAACACCAAACTAATCTTAGCGGCTCGAGCCGGTTTTTTGACCCAGCTAACCTCACTAGCTAATGCGAAATGTTAGCTGATCATACATTGTGTATTTGTGTCCGGAGCTTCCGTGATCGATTACAATACACTTTTCAGCCTCGCGGAACCAAATGTTTGCCAGAGAGTTAGACGAGAAATCCCGTTTCTCACATGGTTGCTTGGTAACTTTTCTGAAGCTTTTATTCCTCATTAAATAAGCTAGCGCGACTTTCTGCGTAATGGATTAATTTATGTCCTCTACTGAGTCACTGTAGCACACTGTAATCCCCGTTGTGCTCAGTACCAGAGAGATGTATTAATGTTTCCACACATCTACGTCGTGGCTGTCTTTTAACTGTCATTGCTGTTTAGCTTACTGTACGTAAGTAGCAATTCCACCAAGGGAGTGATAATAGTTGGTTATCTAAACTGTGTTGATGGTTTCGTTTAATTTTTTGTTGTTCAAAAATACTGTTCCCGAAAATCATTAAAGATTTAATGTAATATTCCAGTAGAACTGCAGTAAACGAGCCATGTGTTGCTTAACAGCTCTTACAGTGATGTGTAGAAACTACGTGAGTCATGGCACCTGTTAAAACACAGCTTCCTTTAATCCTTCGGGGTGTTTTTTTTATTTTATTTTTTTTTTTCATATTTATTCAGACAGAAACTTTTTATATACAGAACTGTCTAGACACATTTCACTTCTTTATGCTTCCAAGGAACCAGACTTTCTTTCATTTATTTAAATATTTTGATTGGTCTTGATCAGTAGTTCTCCTGGCTTTCTGACACAAGTTTTTATTTGGACTCTGGCAGCTTTTTGAGTCGGTTTTAGCCCTTGTACATGATCATTTTCACAGTAATGTTTGTGGTGTTGGTTTTAAAATTTTGTTAAGACACTTATACCAATCAGGTGATTCCCATACAGCTATTAGCTGAAAACTTATGACCTACGTCAACATCTTGTGCAGTGTATCCTGCAATTTGAGGAAATTGGTTAAAAGAAGAAGTGACAGGTCTAAAATTATCTGCAACAGATGAACCGTATCTTACAGTCATGTCCTTAAGGAATAGGGGGAAAAAACATCCTGTCAATACTTGAAAGATGCATCTGGGACCGTCAGATGATCCATCTGCTCATCGCTGCACTCTCATTAGAAATGTTCTCAGTGGAAGAGTGGATGTCATCATGTTTCCCTTCTTAAAGAATGTAAAATTACACAAGAACTGGACTTAAAATCAGTGGAAGAACAAAATTTTACACAGCGATGAATCCAGATTTGAACATTTCAGTGCAAGTCCTCAGCAGTATGCATGGAGGTGGCTGGGAGAGGTCCAACTGAGTTTCTATAGTCATCTGTGAAACATGGTGGAGGCAATGTCATGGTTTGGGACTGTGATGTTGGCAATCATGTAAACAAACTGTGCAATACTATCTGGAACGTGTCTGATTGGTTCATTTTTAGCATGACAGTGTGTTTAAGAATAAAGGTGGTCATACCAAATATGGACTTCTAAGCTCACTTGCATTTAGAAGCATCTTTAGTCCTAAAATCTCCTTCGGCCATTATATCACGTTAAATCAAAACATATTAGACTTTTAACTGTAAGTGTCCATTTGATTTTCTTTGCTTGCAGGCTGGTGTCATCCTTGTCAGTCAGAATGACCGACCCGGCTGTGAGGAGGGTGGTTAGTGATGTTATTCGCTCACCTGAGGATAAACGGGAGTACAGGGGCCTGGAGTTTATCAATGGCCTGAAGGCAGTGCTCATCAGTGACCCGACCACAGACAAATCTTCAGCTGCTTTGGATGTCCACATAGGTAAATAGGCTTTAATTTTCTTTGTCCTGCCAGGTGACCATGATTTTTTTTTTTTTTTTTTTTTTTTCATGTTCTATCACACTATTTGGAAAAGCAGAGCAATTTTCCCACATCATAATATAACTGTGTCTTGCTGACCAGTATAATTTCATATATAGAGTTGCCTCATTAGTGGCCAGACTTCTTTTAAGCTTTGGATGGATATTTTCTGAAGTCTATTATCTAGTATTTCTATTTGCAAACTAGATATGACATTATGTACTTATCTGGGTTTTCTATTATAGCTGTTGACCAGCAAATAACATGTAACTGTTGTGACTCACAGCTTAAAGCTCTCACTGACTAAGCATTAGATAGTTGTTTTGAATGTCTGAGGAAGTTATAAAAAGAATGTCACAGGAATTTCATATGTTGAATAAAAATGATGAAGAATTTAGCCATGTACATCTTTATTGTATATAAATCTACCTGTTCTGGTGCCATTGCAGATCTGTTTTTCTCACCTGGCAAACCTTAAAAGTCACAACTGTTGCATTGAACAAATTTCACTGATCAAAGAGAAGCAGCGCCATTAACTACATTTCTATGGGAATTTCTCTTAATTTGCAGGTTCTCTGTCAGACCCACCGAACATCTCAGGGTTGGCACACTTTTGTGAACACATGCTGTTCCTGGGAACAGAGAAGTACCCCAAGGAGAACGAGTACAGCCAGTTCCTCAGTGAGCACGCAGGCAGCTCCAATGCCTTCACCAGCGGAGAACATACCAACTATTACTTTGACGTTTCTCATGAACACTTGCAAGGAGCATTAGATAGGTATGTTGGTATTAGGGTTGCACGATATTAGGAAAACCTGCGATGTGCGATAACTGTGATCAATATTGCGATAACAATATGACTTGCGATAAAATAAATAGCAAAACAAAAAAAACCCGACTACATAATTTCCGTTTTACTGCAACAGTTTTATTTAAAGAAAGCTGCTGTATTAGCAGTGTAACAACAAAGTGCACTTTAACATTGAAACATTGCCCCCATAAAAAATTTTCTGAGGCTTGAATTCTGAAAGACATCCTTCCCGGTCTCTATAATTAGTTTTAAATAAACATAACTTAAATTATACTGCAAATTATCTCAATGCAGTTGCTCATCATTTTACCACTCACCAAGTAGTTATGATGTAAGTCAAAACTGGAGAGGAAACTTTACTGTAGTGCTTGCGTAGTTTTCAGCTTGGCTCAGTTCAAACATGACGGTCTTGCGGCATGTTTCGTACATTTGCAGAATGGCGACATGGGAAAAGTAGTTTCGTGAGGGGATGCGGTATCTCCGGTCCACTTTATGTATCAGACTGGTGAAGCCCTCTCTGCTAACTGTATTTATAGGCATCATGTCTTTAGCCAAAAAATGTGTAATGGCCTCTGTTATTTCTTTGTACCGCTTCGACGTTTTCTCATAAGGAGTTCCACTTGAAAAACTCTGGTACAGAGACGGCTGTTGGGCTGCTGTGCTCTGTCTTAACATTAGCAACCTTTGTTTGGCTAGCCCTATCTTTCTGGAACTCTTCAAACAGTTCTCTGTGGTTGTATTGAAGATGATGGTGGAGATTAGTCGTGTTTCCTCTGGTGGTTGCCACGAGTGTTCGGCAAGTTTTGCAGAATACCTGTGTTTGGAGAACGTCGTCTTTATCAAATCCAAAGTACCTCCAAATAAGCGAGGTACTATATTTCGTTTTTTTTTTTTTTTTTAGCCACAAGTTCATAGTCAGTAGGGTTCTCGTCATTCGTCTCGCTCTCAGCCATTACAACTCTGACTCGTTGCTGCAGCGTTGTTCGCTCCCCACCTACGTAGGAGGCGGGCCTCTAATCCATTTGATTGGTTAATGCCGTGAAGGGCTCTATTCGACTGGTCAAATGTGTAAAGGGGTTTCTTTGATTGGTAAATTCTTTAAAGCACGTGTGTAAACATTTTAAGGTACCCAGTTATCGCAGTTTACGCCGTGTTTTGCGATGGGCCCATCGCACAGGCTGATATCGCGATGACAATAAATTTTCGATTTATTGTGCAGGCCTAGTTGGTATTCATTTGATGGTATTCATTTTGGCAGAAATGTCAATGTGATACATGATACACATTTAAAAGCTCAGTGGTCTTAAATGTCTAGGATATATATGCCGATATAGACATTTATCTACATGTCTTTGGTTAATCTAGGTTACAAAAGTTTGTCTCTACTTTGTAACCATCAGCTCCCCTAATGAGAGTTTAAACCTCAGGCAAGGGGTTCTTTTAATGTCTGCTGTGCTGGTTTAGAAAGGACATTCAGGAGGTCAGAACTGAACTTACAGGGTAGGCTTACCTAATTAGAAATGAATGATGGTCTAGGAAGCACCTGTTTCTGTGGCATTGGCTAATTGTTCCCTTATGTTGTTCAAGCCACCTGGACTCCAGTGGTAGGAAAGAACTGTGAGGAGTGATCTGAATTATTGATGATGATTCCTTTGTGGAAAATGAAAGGATCATATATGTCAGTTAGTCAGCCTAATTTTCCAATTCTTATTAAAAATATATACAGACTAGATATCTGAATATTATGGTTTTTCTTTTCAAATTAATGTTACATAATTAAACCAACATTTCTAGGTTTTTAGGAGGTAAACGGTGAAAGATTATGATAATGCAATAATGTTGATTTTTTTTTTTTTTTTTTTTTTTAAGCAGCCTTATGATGTGACAGAACTACAGTGATTGCTTTTTACAGTATAATGGTTGCTGTGTACATCTTTAGATGCACACTATGAATTTTAGAGTGTGCTTAGCATTTCCTCATTTGCATGGCAGTTGCTCTGACTTTGTACTCTTGCAAAGCTTTTGTTCATTTTCCAAACGGTCATAACGTATAATCTGTATTTAATATAAACAAGATTGTACACACCAGCAAATGCTGAAAATCCAAAATCTATTATTATTATTATCACACACCTCTGTTGTTATTCTACATGCTGAAATGTACTCCTTGATAACAGCAACTCCTGACCTTTGTAGGTTTGCTCAGTTCTTTCTGTGCCCATTGTTTGACGAGAGCTGCAAGGACCGCGAGGTGAACGCTGTGGACTCGGAGCATGAGAAAAACCTGATGAATGATGCTTGGAGGCTGTTTCAATTGGAGAAGGCCACTGGCAACCCAAAACACCCTTTCAGTAAATTTGGAACAGGTAGAAACTGTTCTTACCAGACTTCACTTTAAAACTATATCAGTACATCATTCATTCTGACTGCTTAGCGCATCGCATTTCAATTGTTACAGCAGGATATTTTGACTGGAGAGCAAAACGGCCCTGCACAGAATATTTAAGCAAGAATTCCCTTCATAGGGTTAATATGATGATTTTTAGATTTTGTATTAGACTACTAATCTAGAGCAGAATCCAGTTGCATATGTTAACGCTGGCTAATATTTGATTAAATGAGGTTTACATTCATGCAGCCTACTTCTTATCAGAGATAGCTGTTTTAGCCCAGAAATACTTCTTAATGGCTTTGGTTTTTTATTTTAAACATGAACTAATTTCAGTTTGTTTTTTGAGAAAGCAGTTTAGGAGTTTTCTGATAGTAATTCCAGATCAGAGTGACGTATACTCAGAGCAGCTCTGAGCTCAAAATAGCCACCTGATGGCAGTCTTGAACTATACCGTCTGTATTCCCATTAAGAACAGGAGCGGATCAGACGAGTCTGAAAGCAGACTAACATAGCTTCTCCTGACTGCTGCTTTGATGGTGTCTCTTTAAAAAAACAAAAACAAAAAAAACACACTTAATTTGTCTTAGAAGTGCTTCATGTAGACTGTAGCACTTGTTTTGGGGGGTTGATTTTATAATATGGAAATTGATTATGGAATGTAATTTCACTATGGGAGTGTGTTGCCTTTTCTTAATTGCATTAATATGTACAGTGCTGATCTTCTTTTTTTTTTTTCTTCTTATAGGAAATAAATTGACACTAGAGACCCGACCATCTAAAGAGGGGGTTGATGTCCGTCAGGAGCTTCTGAAATTCCACTCTACATATTACTCTTCTAACCTCATGGGACTGTGTGTGTTAGGAAGAGGTAAGATGACATTGCTCACGCATGTGATGTTTAAGTGTTGCAAAATAATCATTTGACCTGAACAATGTGCAAGTCATGCATGAATGTCGCCTGAATTCTAGGATTTCACGTTTCATTCTAGAGCAAAATGACGTGTTGTTCTCAACACATCGTTGATCCTGTGCATGGTGTCACTGCCAAAAACGAGAGAGTTTCAAGATAACTTATCTGTCTCGTTCCATCGAATAATGTGGAAGTGATGAGACACTTGAGTTACTGGCTTTTAGGGACATTAAACCTGTAGTTGAACACTTTTGACTTAGTGGTACCATGGACAAGTGCTGCTGCCATGCCTAAAAAAGAGCTAATTTTGTATAAAGTAAGCTATATTTATGTATTTTCATATATTAATAGATTTATATAAGTAATCTAAAGTTGCAAAATAACTTGAAATTAAACCTGTAAAATGAATAAATGAATGCTGGACTTGTAGAGTCACCACCCTTCCAGTCCATACAGAACACATGACGCTGCATACCACAGTTGTCACATTCTTACTGCATCACCCACGCATGCAGTTAGTAATTAGAAGTAAAGATGTGTTATAGTCATGTGGGTGTGGTGTCATACAGCCTGTATGATTTTTTTTTTTTTTTTTTCTTTTCTTGTCCTCCTGTACTAAGCTGTATTAATCAATGAGCGTAATCAGCGTTCTTAATATTTAAGACTTCAAGACTTAGTTTGAAATCAAAGTTGTTAGCTTCACTTAGTAGTTTTTCCAATTTCATTGTACTATTGTACTATGTATGACTGTGCAATGACAATAAAGAGTTATCTTATCTTATCTTATCTTATCTTATCTTATCTTATCTAGTAGAGAAATATTTTGTAGCATTAAATCCTACTAAAGAAATGTGTTGGTTTAATAGAGTTCCTATTACCTAGGAACACCTTGGGTTAATTATAAATATGACTCAAACACTACTAAAATGTATTACCTGTCCAAACTAATACATTTTAGTTAGCTGAACTATTACTTCAAATACTCTTTGACAAAGAACATGTAGATTAAAAAAAAAAAAAAAAAAAACTAGATTAAAAAACCAAAACAAAATACAAATGTTAAGTGCCAAATGTTCAGCAATGTACTTTTAACTTAAAACTTAACACTTAACAGTGTCTAATTTCAAGCCAGGATGCACACAGTTTGCTTTAGTGTTAAAATACAGACTGCAAGCAAGGTTTACTTGAGCCACTTTGTTTGACAGCTAAAAGTTGCAGGCTTGAAATGCTAATAGCTAGCCAATCAACTGTTTTGGGGTTTTGTTTTATTTTTTTAACCCTTTGTTGGCAGAATCACTGGATGAATTGACGGCCATGGTGGTTAAATTATTTGGAGAAGTGGAAAACAAGAACGTACCTGTTCCAGAATTTCCTGAACACCCCTTCCAGGAACAACACCTTAAAGTAAGCTGCTTACTTCTCACTCCTTTACATTTTTACAGCATTGCAAAATGTCTGTAAACATTTTTTCGTGTTACTGTGGGAATCACAAATTCTTCTCTTTACTACAGTCATTGAAGTGTCAGATGAATGAGCTCCTTAGTAACACATTTCTGGTTGGTGGTGTTCTTTTTTTCCTGTTACAGCAATTCTACAAAGTGGTTCCCATCAAAGACATTAGAAATCTTTACGTGACTTTCCCCATCCCAGACCTACAGAAGTACTACAAATCAAACCCAGGACATTATCTGGGACATCTGATTGGTCACGAAGGACCCGGAAGTTTGTTATCTGAGCTGAAATCTAAAGGTAGCAGACTGCAAGCTGGTGTCAGATATTATTAGAGCAAGCGATACACTTAGTAAAACCATATCCTAAAATATATGATTGGCTCTGAGGTTACTTATGTGTTTTGTGACATAACAAAAAAAATTTCATCATTAAACCATAAAATGTAACACACCAGGAGACCTGTGTTCATCTACAGTGATTGGAATAGAAGTCAATTATCTTTTAGGACAGAAGCATTCACAGTAACTGTTTCCTTTATCATAAAAATGAAAGAAACACCTTACTAAATTTTCACAATAAATACTTTCTAAGGCTGGGTGAACACACTTGTTGGAGGTCAGAAAGAGGGAGCCAGAGGATTCATGTTCTTCATCATCAATGTGGACTTGACTGAGGAGGGCCTCTGTGAGTCATGCATCTCACTACTTTACATGAATTGTGCCTAGTTTGTGTGTTTTGCATGTGATTATGATCAATCCCAGTATGTGTAGGGAAAAGAAATGTAAATATTAAATCTTGGGGCATGATCTGTGTGTCACTGCAGTGCACGTTGAGGACATAATCTTCCACATGTTCCAGTACATCCAGAAACTACGTACTGAAGGGCCTCAAGAGTGGGTGTTTGAGGAGTGCAAGGTGATTTATGTTGTTAGTTCAGTAATACTTTCTAAGAGTCAATATAAACGTATTTCATATTCTTCTCTGTAAAAGCTAGTTTTAAAAAAAAGAAATTAGGATAGCATATGGATTCAATTATGTGCATCACAGTTAATAGATCAGGATCAGTAAGCTAAATGAATGTAGCCATTGTACGTTTTGGGACTTCAACTGTTACACCTTCAACCCTTTTGTCTCTCTCTATAGGATTTAAACAATGTTGCCTTCAGGTTCAAAGACAAGGAGCGTCCCCGTGGCTACACTTCCAAAATAGCAGGTTTACTACATGTAGGTCCCTTTTTTATCTGCAATCATTGTTTCCAAGAAGCCTTGTCAGAATCAGGCTACTTTTTATTTGTATCAAAATGCACACTATGTGATTGTTGCAGCGGGTGCAGTAAGGTACCAAATGTTTAATTTACTGTTGGGTTCTGGAGGCAGCAGTCTAAGGAGAGAAGCCTAGACTTCCCTCCCACTAGCCAGTTTTACAGAGTTCTTCCCTTGACAGACAGGAGATCTCCAGTGAGTCTTGGGTCTGCCCCGGGGCCTTGTCCAGGTAGGACATGCCTGAAACAACTCGTCTAGGAGGCGACCAGGAGGCCTCGTCTCAGATACTCATGAATAACTAAGCCCTATCTCTAAAGGAGAGCGCAGTCTCCCTATAAAGATACTCATTTTCACTGTGTGTAACCACATTATCATCCTTTTGGTCATAACCCAGAGCTCATGACCATAGGTAACAGTAGAAATATAGATTGACCAGTAAGCAGTCTGCACAGCTCTTTCTGTACCACATTGGTATAATCTGTTTGTAAGTCCTGTGCTCCATTTTAGCCTCACTCGTGAACAAGATCCCAAGATACTTAAACACCTCTATTTGGGACAGCAGCTTGACCCAAACTTTGAGTGGGCACTCCACCTTTTTTGGCTGGGAACCATGGTCTCTGAGTTGGAGGTGCTGAATGTCATTCCTGATGCTTCAGCCACAAACTGCTTCAGTGTGACCTGGAGGTCACTACCTGATGAAGCCAACAGAATTAAGTGATCCTCAAAAAGCAAATATAGTAGAGACAGAGATGTAGAACTGAACAGAATCTGATACGAAGGACAATCCTGGTCCAGCTGGACATGAGTCTGACTTACTGGTGCCAATGCAGATGAAGTTGTCACCGTGATTCTTCAAGCACCGAATAGCTCAACAGGCCAGACAACCTATGCTTGGCAAACACCACCCACAGGACACCCTAAGGGCATGTGGTCAAATGTATGCAAAATACCCACCCCTGCCCACTGTTTGTCACCTAGTGCATCTCCAGAGTGGAACAGAGTCCAGCTCTTCTCCAGGAGCTTTGTTCCAGAGCCCAAGCTGAGAGTTGAGGCGAGCGCAATGTATCCAGTCAGACATTTCATGTACCACAAGCAAGTACATGGAAGCTGAGAGTTGTGTCTTCACCTTTGAAGGTCCCAGTCGACAAGGCACTGAACCCCTACAGCCTATTTAGACCCATGTAGGCTTCTTTGGGCAAAGGCCAGCTGGACCCCATGGGCTAAAGCACATGGCTCCCTGTTGACCCAGTACTGGGCAGAGTAAACTGGACCCTTTATTTTATTTATTTTATTTCTAATAAACGTTTTTTTTTTTGTCCATATTTAAGATGGAATACATGCACATCTCCATACATTTGAGAGCTTGTAGTCATTGTAAGATATTATGCAACAACTTTGTATATCTACTGTGCTACCAAAAACACAATGAGGTTTTAATAGTAAATGAGATTGATCATCAGTCCTTTTAAGTAGAAGTTTAGAATTTGCTTTATGGAGGCCTTTTATACATTTGTGTTTTCAAGCAGTACAATGCCAACAGCTTTCTTTGTGTGTCGTAGTACTACCCTCTCAAAGAAGTTCTAGCAGCAGAGTACCTCTTGGAAGACTTCAGGCCAGATCTGATCGAGATGGTGCTGGATAAGCTGAGACCAGAACACGTCAGGTCAGTGTGACTTGGTGATCTGTAGTGAGACTCACTTTGCTTTTTCTGTTACCAAGTAATAAACTGCACAAAACTAGAAGTAGATTGAGGCAATAACAACGGTTTTAAAAAAGACTGTGAATTTTATGGAACACGGTTTTGTGTTTATCAAGTGAAAAATAACCTGCTGATTAGATCATTTCTGCAGCAGTGAACTTGTTGGGCAAATTTCTGTTTGCTTCTTTTACTTTAATCTGAGTGTATAACCTCTCAGAGGAAGATGTGGGCACATGGTGTAATAAATTTTTAGCTAAGCTTTACAGCTGCAGTCCCACTTGGATAACTGGACTGAAATAAAAGTGTGCCTGGTGTAGCTTTAATTCATTTTCTGGGTTGCAGCTGCTGTGCCAAGCAAAGTCCAGACTTGTAACCGGTCCATTCCTTAATGCGTATTAAGGAGACGACAGCATGCAGTCATTGGCTGACCCTGAGGGTTTGCATGCCAGTCTCTTCCTTTACTGAAGTGGCCATTTAACTCTGGGCTTTAGCCAACACTGCTTTAAATTCATGACAAAGTGCTTCTTTATTTATCCATCTCATTCCAGCTACAAGTGAAGTCACCGAGAAACACCTTTTGCTTTTACACTGAGTCCTTCAACTTTGTTTAACTAAAACATACTGATGGGATAAATGTTCAAACTTAGGTGAAACCCACACTCTGATGGTCTGACAGCTCCAGCCAAACGATGTGTCAATGGCTGTGCACCACCTGAAACATGATCGAAATGGAAAAGCACTCACATCTTGTGCAGCAAACAGGCACTAAGTACTCTGTGCACAGAGGGCTTTCTGTATAGATCTATAATGTGACCTGTTGTCTTCTTACTTTTCCAGAGTTGCAGTGGTGTCAAAATCATTTGAAGGACAAACAGACATGACAGAAGAGTGGTACGGCACGCAGTACAAACAGGAGGCCATCTCTGAGGAGACCATCAAGGTGAATGATTGTCTCCAGTTTTTCTGCTGTGTAATCAGTGTATAACCGCTACATCAGTTATATAAGGCTCTGCTTGCTGATTGTTTGGCTTTTTTTGTTGTAGAAATGGGCAAATGCAGACCTCAACGGCAAATTCAAATTGCCAATGAAAAATGAGTTCATCCCTACCAACTTCGAGATCTACCCTCTTGAGAAAGAATCTCCTTCAGTTCCCACTTTAATCAAGGCAAGTGTTTTCTCTGCACAGCTCCATCATCAAAGTGTTGTCACTTTTCATTGTCTGACTGCAGTGGACGGTCCCTGCTTACCTGCTCCTTGTTAAAAGTATCGTATGCTTTCATATGGAAATGTGGTATTGTGATTTAGACATCAAGCATTAGTTGTTTTATTGTTATGTCAGGATCAGAGGAACTAAGCAGCTAATAAAAGCTTCCATTTTCCATCTCTGTAGGAACAACTGAATAAAAGTTAGTATGGCTTTTGTTGTTTGTTGCTAAATAACCTATCAAAGTAACGCTGTTTGATTTCTGTGATTAAATGAGCATCGTCTGCTTGTACAGTTTACCTTCTGCTTGCATTTCAATGCTTTACTTTGTTAAGACTTCCCATGAACATGAAATTAAGTTTGGTGTTCACTTCTTCCAGGACACTGCTATGAGCAAGGTGTGGTTCAAGCAGGATGACAAATTCTTCCTCCCCAAGGCTTGCCTGAACTTTGAGTTCTTCAGGTGAGTAGTAAATACTGAGGATTTGTTCTGCAGCTGGAGTGTGGACACAAATTCTTACCAAGTAAACTGTGTCTCTTAAGATTAACTCAGTAATGTGAAATAGTAAATGTACTGCTGCTACAACAGTGCATAATTAGTTTTAAAGTAATGAGGTCACAAAGTGCAAAAATAAATATCAAAATATTCATTTATTAGTGGCATCAGGTTTCCCAATATGATAAGGAGACACACATTTTCTCTGAAGTTGTGTCAGATGTAAAATTGCCAAAGTTACCTACTTTAATGAACCCTTGCAACAAGAGAGCAGCTAAAAGTAGCTTTTACGACTGTACCTGTGAGTAGATCTCATATCGGTTACACTGGAAATGCAGATCTTCTGGAAAATAAGTCCAGGTTTGACTGTGGATGGTCACAGGTCAGCATGTTAAAAGCAACAAAGTTAAATGAGTGCCATGTGTAACTCCACATAAATGGACACACCATTCTACTGGTTGTCTTCTTTATTCAAGGTAGGTGGCTGTTCCCTTGTTCAGTGTTGATTTAATTTAGTAGGGTTAAATGCTTCTGGAATTAGCTACTGTGTAATATAGGATCGTTTGGATTAACTTGGATCAGCTTCTTGACAAACACTGCCAAACCCTTCTAGGTGGGACTGCAATTAGACAGTATTAGTCTGTAAGTAATTCCACTGTTACACTCCTGATAGCTACAATTAATTATATGTTCATAAATTGTAAAACATGCTATACAATAGTTGCAGTTTGCATCAGCTCGTGCTGCTTTATTTATATGCTTTGTGTGACATTTTCTCTACAGCCCGTTTGCGTACGTGGACCCATTGCATTGTAACATGGCATATTTATACCTGGAGCTCCTCAAGGACTCCCTCAACGAGTATGCATATGCAGCCGAGCTAGCTGGCTTGAACTATGACCTCCAAAATACCATCTATGGGATGTATGTAAGTATTCACAATCCCTTCCCATCTCCGACCTCATGCCGCCTTCCCTTTATTATCCTCAGACTGGGCTACAGTGGCTCAGGTGGGCCTTGGTCGATAGCTGACGTTAACCTTTCAATCTGACCGCGTCTGTGGCCAGACTGCAAGTTACAATAACAGGAAACTGCTGTATATTAAAAGTTAATTGTTTGTTATTGTTTGACATGCTTGATCATTTGAGACGGTTTTGTAGAGATTTTGAACCTGCGTGTGTTTTACATCACTTCAGAAAACCTTCTAACCCGTACCCGGCTGGCATAGCATCTGTTTTATTTTCAACTCCCTCTTTTATCCCTGCTCATCAACCTCCTGATAAAACACCATGCCTACCTGTGAGGGCTTTTATTCTCTCCATATCAAATCATCCTTTAGGTGTGCTGGGGTTAATTACACACACCTGTAATTAAGCCATCAGGTTTGAAAGTCAGCCACTATTCTTGCATAAAAAAGTTTTTGTCAGTCAGTGCAGAACAGAAAGCTGGTCATGTTGGCTGCATATACATACTCTTCATTATCATTCTTCTCATATGTGTTTTTCTTTAGTGTTGGGCAACACATGATTCCCAACAAACATTTATTTGTTTCATTTCTTTCTTTTTTTCCTTCCATTAGTCGCTACCTTTACGCAGACCCCCTGCACTGCAACATGACCTACTTGTTGCTCAGGTTACTGAAGGATGATTTAAAAGAGTATACATATGCAGCCCGCCTGGCTGGGCTGGTGTATGGTGTAGCCTCAGGGATGAATGCCATCCTCGTAAGTAAGCCGTTTGAAGTCTGGAGGGAAGATGGGGTGCCAGTGAAGGTTGCACTTTGAGGCTTTAACAGAGTGAAAATAACTTGGTAGTTGTGGTTTCTACACTCTTGATTCTGTGAAATCCTGCTTGTTCAGTCTGAGAGAGAAGTCTAATATGCATTTGCCTGCAAATAACAAAAGTGGGAGTGACATCACTCCTGTGTTCTGAGGTATCTGGAGCGCAGCATTAAATTTAAAGATCTGTGCAGGTTTATCTAGGTTTAACATCATTAAGAGTGTCTCACTAAATCACGTGTTTTTTTGTTTCCTTGATTTATGAATGAGCAACTTGCACGTGTGCGTATGTGTGGGATTTAATGTTGTATATCAAAGTAATGGCCTGAATCAATCTGGTTTGCTGTGGTGTTGTCTCTCCTCTGTTCTTTAAAACATCTGACTTCTGACTGACTTCTAACAACTCTTCAGCTGTCATAATGACCAACTAACCTGCATTCATTAGCTCCCTTTTCACCTGTGAATTCATGACTGGGGTGTGTCCTTACAGAGAGCTGTATAGCTGTGTGATGGGCTGCAAGTAATTGATCTGAGTCAGCAGTATTAGTGTGGATGCTGGCCGTTTGTCAAGGTTAACGATGTTTGGAGAGATTACTTTTAACAGGTGTCACTGCAGGGGCTTGGCCACAAGGTGAGGTGAGCTGTGGGATGGAAGTGACAGCGAAGCCCTGGGAGGTTATGCTGAATCATGAAGGGCCGTTAGGTGTGCGTGATGCAGGAAAATTCATTTATGCCCAAGCACGTGCAGCGAATTCAGGCAGAACATTGACATTGTTTTTGTTTTTGAGTCTCTAGAGATTCTGATTATTGTTCACCACGAGGAGTCGGTCTAATCTGGAAAGATTTTCTTCACAGTAGTTTGGCCAGCCCACGACTAAATTAAATGGAGAACACATTCATGTATTCATGGCAGCAAATGAATGCAAAACCTTCAATAACAACAAATGTTAACTGTTATGCTAATAAGCTTAATGCATCCTTTTGTTTGTTGATGATGTGCCGCCTGTCTCCTGTCACTGTGTGCTGCAGCTGTCTGTTAAAGGCTACAGTGACAAACAGCACATCCTGCTGAAGAAGATCATCGAGAAGATGGCCACTTTTGAGATAGACGAGAAGCGCTTTGACATCATCAAGGAAGCTGTAAGTTCAGACTCACCGACTCAATAATAGTTTAGCTTCCAGTCTCAGTTTTAATGGTGATCTGATTCTGCCTTCTTTCTTTCTGCAGTACATGAGGTCTTTGAATAACTTCAGAGCTGAGCAGCCTCACCAGCATGCCATGTACTACCTCCGTCTTCTAATGACCGAGGTCGCTTGGACCAAAGATGAGCTCAGAGAGGCTCTAGATGGTGAGACTCTTAATGTTTCTCTTCTGTCTCAGCAGGTATGCTTACTGGCTGCTTTTTCGTCTGTGGACTAAACAGAGTTAATTGAAACACAGAATACAGAGCATTTCTTACATTTAAAAAAAACTTGTTTTCGGAGTGGCAGAAAACCAAGCATGTGTGGAACTTCCACTGGCATTTTCCACACTCACTGAAAGGTCAGTTCAGGTGCCAGGATGGCGCAGTAGTTGTCACCACCCCCTCGCAGGGAGAAGGTTCCAATTCCTTTCTGTGTGGAGTTGGCCTGTTTTCCCTGCGCTCCCTGACTTCTTCCCACAGTCCAAAAACATGCATTTTTGGTAAAGTGGTGACTCTAAATTGGCCATGAATGTGAAGTAAATAAAGTACATGAAGCGTGTGGACTAAACCCAGTAAAGCAATCAAATTTGACCTGCAGCCTAAAACAAAATTTGGAGATTGCAGATAAAATGTCTTTATTTTTGTACATTTCGGTAGCTATTTATCAAAATTCAGGATAAAAAGATGACACACATTGTATTTTTACTGTAGTCAAATCTCAGAACAGGTCAAATTTAACCCAGACACGGTAAAGGTTAAATAACATAGCTACAGTGAAAAATGTAAAACTATCACTGAAGTTTTCAGGTTTTTGCACACAGTTGATAGAGGCGTCTCCTCTCACCTTGGTTCTTTTCTTCTTTTCAGTTTTTCTCCTTAAGTTCTCGTTTAAATGCTGAAGCTGTCCTCCAGCAGTTGCGTCCCTAGCAGTGCACAGTGCCAGTCTGGAGCCTGAAGGGCAGCTTGTTATATTTTTAACCACAGAGCTTACACAGAGTATCCTCAGATTCACATGAGACTCAATTAACCTGCTGGGTCAGGACCTGGAGCTCAGTCACCTGGGCCTCCACTTGGCACAGCTCGTTTTGTTATCAGTCCTTTTAGCCCGCTGTCCTCCTCTGTCTGGGGTCTCTGAGACGCTGTGAGTGTCATGACTTTAAATTTAAACTTTTATGCACATCTGAATCTTTAGGTATGATTTTTACTACCATGCAATATGATGTGCTGCTTTGCTGCTTTGTTCATCGGGCAGGAAGACTGCCTTGCCACACTCAATACTCATTCTTTGAATCATTCTGTTACCAGCCTTGGAAAAGTACTCTTTGATTGCTTTTGCCTGTCATCTGTATTGCAGATGTAACTCTCCCACGCCTTAAGGCCTTCATACCTCAGCTGTTGTCACGGTTACATATTGAAGCCCTTCTTCATGGCAACATCACCAAGGAGGTTTGTTTGGAGTCACTACTTATTACTACTTATTTATCCATATCTCAGAGGTTTATTGTCTCATATAAGATCCTGTGATCCAGCTGCACTTCAACCAGCTCGAGGGAGAATAACACTCATAAAATGGACAAATGATCCTTTCGTGATCATCGAATTATAGTAATGAACAGCTTCTCTAACAGCAGAAGATGAACTAACTGAGTGGTTTATGTGAGAAGGTTTGTAGTCTGAGGTTTTATGATAGTTGGAATCCAGGTAGTAAAGAAGCCATATAGACAGGCCGAAAAGGAAAAGAACCAAATAAAACTGATTTAAAATATGTATATTTTGCTTGTGTATTACCATTGTGTAATAATGGTAATGGGATTATGTCAGTTAAGTAATCATTAAGCATTTCACTTGGATACACTAAAGACTGAGGTGGTATGGGTTCTCTTCTACATGTTTGAACTCACATACTTTGCAAGACGGTGTTTTCTGAATCGGAGTCATTTATTAGCTAAAACATGTACAGCATACATTGTTATGTAGAAATTGCATAAATCTTTGTTTAGATCTTAAAAACTTTGATTTTTTAAAAGTGCAACAACCCAGTTTTATTGAATGTATCACAATTAATATTATAAAGTATACAATGTTTAATTTTTTAAGGAAATTGATTGATTTATGGTGGCAAAATGTCTACACTGTATATCAGTACAGTGTCAAGATGCTTACCACGCATATTGAGAATAACTTCTATCACAGCTGACTATACAGGTGCTCATAAAAAGAACCTGCTGGTTATTTTGAGTAATGTAGTAAATGTTGGTAGGTACGATAAATGTAAAATTCTTGGATCTCTACAAAATGTTTTTCTGAGAGTTCATCTAGTGTTATTCAAGAGTTTGTGGACTGAAATGTTTGAATTTCATTTCCATCTGTCACTCCTCTAGTCTGCTCTTGGCATGATGCAAATGGTGGAGGACACGCTCATTGAGCATGCTCACACAAAGCCTCTCCTCCCGAGCCAGCTGATTCGCTACAGAGAGGTGCAGGTTCCAGACGGTAGGTCCTCTACTCCTCCAAACCACACACACGAACACAGACACACACACAGACACACACACACAGGTTAAGCTCTGTAAATCTTCATCTGCCAGTCATGACTGTCTCCACGGCAACCACGCAGATGGGTTCTTGTCCAACGCTCTCGCCCTCGTCATCAGTGACGCCATGGTGTGTTTGTCGAGAAAAGACCTGATTAAATTCAGCATCCCACATTTAGCTCAAAGGAACATAATGGTCACTGAGTGGAAATGGATGTCATTGGCCACAATACATACACACCTTACTGTCAGCAGCTCAGACAATGAACACACACAGGCAAACCTGCACTGCCTTTCAGATCACATTAGGAAAGCTGAATGATGTGGAGGCGAAAAGCAGAGCTGTAAATTATACAGAAAATTATCAACGGTTTCCCTGTGACTTAACAAAATCTACAATGAGAAACTCACATTTTCACACATCACATTAGTACTTTGATTATTCAAAGGATGTGTCTGACAGCAATGTTGAGCTATTACTTGCTCGAGTGTGGAACTTTTGACATGTTGAGAACAATGTGAGCTCAGTGCTCAGGGAGTGTCAGGTCCAGAGTGCTCAGTCAGCATGTGCATAAAGACACCTGCATAACCCAGCCTGCACTCGTCCTGCATTCAGAGCAGACTTGATTACTGAGGATTTAAACAAACCAGAACTGATGCTGTTGGCATTCAGCGGGCTGTTTCTGCCTTATTGGAAAGTGTCCCCTGTCATCTGTCTGAACTGTGCTGGTTTTACTGTACAGTACTTATCTATGGCTCAAGCAATGTGCTGAAGTTCAGCTGTAAAACTACAATGAAACAGCTCATGTGCTTTTTGTAGGAACCACTTGTGCAAGTTTCTAATGCAGCACTGAAAGACCTGATTAAGTGTGCAGGGATGGATTGTATTAAGTTGTACAGCACAGCTGGTGAAATTCATTTCTAAGCTTATCAGAGTTCATGAGTCAGTGGATTTTGGGTTAATGAAAAGGATTGTGCTTTAAATTACTTCACATGGTTTTGCTCACTCACATGCCAAGTTTAGTTCTCAGCGTATCTCAGTGAGGCCTTGTTGAACGTTCACACACCAGGAAGCAAAGCCAGAAGAATTACAGGTGCTCATATTTTTACATCTAGGCTTTCTGTTTCCTGTTTTGTAGTCTGTGTGATATTACATATAACTGCATAAGTACAAAAACAAGGTGAGTTCATGGGGTTAAAGTTGAAAAATGAATGTAAAAAACTAATAAAATACACTGTTGTGAAGTGTCATTAAGTTTTCCCCATAAAATGAAATGGTTTTTATCGCCATGTGAAGGAAGACGGTCCAGTTATTTTGTTTTGCGGGGGGTTTTGGTGATGTTTGGTTGTGGTCATCTTTTCATAGAGTGATTTGTCTTCCATGATTACAGCATAAATGTATATTCTTGTGTTCCTCTCAGGTGGCTGGTATGTTTACCAGCAAAGGAATGAGGTACACAACAATTGTGGCATCGAGATCTACTACCAAACAGACATGCAGACCACCCACGACAACATGCTGCTGGAGCTGTTCTGTCAGATCATCTCTGAGCCCTGCTTCAACACACTGAGAACCAAAGAACAGCTGGGTGAGGCTGCAAAACACACATGATAAGGCATTACACAGAACGTGGGTACCTTTTTCCAGACCATTTCAAGTTTATACAAACAGTGTCAGCTTTATCAAGTTAATTATTTAGTATTATTATTATTCATATTATTCATGCATGTAGTTGGTCCATAGGGGAATGGGTTACAAAAACCTTTCTGGAACAGTGTTTACAGCAGTCAGGAGCTCTTACCTACCTACTTCCTCTCTTAATCCCCCAAAAGGCTACATTGTCTTTAGTGGGCCACGGCGGGCTAACGGAGTGCAAGGGCTGCGTTTCATCATCCAGTCGGAGAAGGCGCCCCACTACCTGGAGAGCCGAGTGGAAGCCTTCCTGTGTGCTATGGAGAAAGCTGTTGAGGAAATGAGCGAGGAAGCCTTCCAAAAACACATCCAAGCCCTGGCCATCCGCCGCCTGGACAAACCGAAGAAGCTGTCTGCTGAGTGTGCTAAATACTGGGGAGAGATCATCTCTCAGCAGTACAATTTCGATAGAGGTGAGGCCTCCCGACGGTCCGGTTCACCTCTCTGATAACTATTAATTATGTTTAGTTTGCAGGCCAAATGGGTTTTTCCTGATCCACTAGTTTGTGTAACACAAAAAGACAGCCATCCGCCCAGGTGTGGCAAATGGCTGCCCCTCCCTGGGCCTGGTTCAGCTGGAGGTTTCTTCCTTTAATCATATATAAAAAGATAATTAAAATAGCCTACCTTATTTATCATGGATTTACTTTTGAGTCCATCTCTTAAGCATTGCAAACTGGAACTATTGTCTTTTTCTTTTTAATTTAATTTAATTTAATTAATTTACTTCTGTTTTTCCTGCTGTTTTGCAGACAACATTGAAGTGGCATATCTGAAGACTTTGACAAAAGAAAACATAATGGAGTTTTACAGAGTAAGTAGTACAGCTTTATGTCTCATGGTGCCTCTTCCCTGGAAGACTTTTAACAGCATGAGACGTGTCCTTGTGCTTTTATAGGATTGCTCAGTCTGACATCTGTTTGAGTCAAAACTGTTTGTAGCTTTTTTTAGGGTAACTATAGCAACTCCTAATCATAGTTTAGACACTGGCAGGTTTGTTAAGCAGGATCAATTTGTGCACTAGATGAGGTTCAGTTCATTTACTCACCTGCTACCTGCAGCTCCCTGGTCAGTATACCTGTCAAAGTGGCCACGCCCCTCACTGTAAGCCTGATGAAGTTTCAAAGGATACGTTATGAAAAGAATTCACCGAACTTACAGATGTTCTCAACATGCTTTTTAATGCTGTGAAGTTAGAGACTTTTAGTATGGGACTCTATGGGGGTTTGGCCACTCAAAGAACTGCAGTTTTTCATCAGCATCTTTTTTTTTCCCAAAGGTCACATATCCTCGCCCCCATGTTTTGCACTGCTGAAAGAATATATGTCAGACAAATCTCCATTAGTATCTACTCAGGTTGACTCGGCTCGACATGGTTTTGAGGGTATTCCATTAGGTGGTAGTAACTCATACCAGGTACTTTTTTAGTACCTTTTCACCCGGAGTTCATAGCAATCAGAGGCGATCTGAAAATGTGACGTCAATAGACTGCATGTCACCGATTGGGTAGTCGGTGGCATCACTCGATGAGTTATGAGAGTGTCTCCTGTACGAAAATCATATCTACCATTTCTGAAACCCGGCAACAAGAGAAATGGCTACACAGAAACAACACTGTGGTTCCCATGTCTGACAGAAAGTCACAGACCGAGCAGTAGGTATAACATCGCCTCCGGGTCCACCTATGTTGTAGCGTTCGTGTCACATACAGATGACGTCACGGGATGTTCGGTTGCGTTGCTATAATGACCCCACGCACATTAGGTGGTATTCGATTGTAATGGAAAAACGAGTCGAACTGAGTTGCATCAAGCTGATCCGAGAAGGTACTAATGGGGAAAAAAGGACTTTATTCAGCACCACCTACTCTGTGTGTGTCCACACATACACAGATCCGCTCCATTCATTCTGCCCTCCTAGCTTTCATCTCATCCAGCCTCCTGCTTCTATTCATAGCTGTGGAGGTGACACTGACACAGGATGCTCACAGCATATCAGTGGCAATAATGACAGCCAGCCGGCTTGTTTCAGGGGGATAAAGAGCCCAAAGACACCTGGCCCCAGAAAGAACTGGCATTATCGGAGAGCAGCAGAAACCATTACAGCCCCCATGCAGAATAAACCTAATGCATTTCTAATGTCATATCAGCAGCAATCGCACAAGCTGCGTCTTTTCTTTTATTTCATTTCAGTTTGCCACTGTTGACGCCATCTGACTGCAGACGAGCCAAATGTTCAGTCTAATATAATCCTCCATCCAGAGTCAAAGATGAAGCCCGACTGTGTCGCTAAATCTCCACAGGGCTGTCACAACTCATCACACACTCAGTGGGGAAACACACACAGCCATCCTGTCTGTGCTGGGTTTCTTTTTCTGTGTTAGCAGTGCTCTTTCCCAAAAGTGATGAGTCATTCCATTAATGGAGCGAATAGTTTCTGGTCATGATGTTCCCTGATAACCTCCATGTATCATCCTCACCTGTCTGTCTGTCTGTCCAGGAACGACTGACGGTCGAAGCCCCAAAGAGACACAAAGTGTCGGTGCACGTGCTGTCCAGGGAGATGGACTCTTGTGAGTATCTGTAGACACAGGATGATAACATGGGCTTCATTTAGACACCCACTGAGGTCACTCACTGTCAGCCTGACCTGTCTGTGTGTACATCAGGTCCAGTAGTGGGAGAGTTCCCCGCTCAGAATGATGTCAACCTGGCTCCTGCTCCTTCCCTGCCACAGGTAAGGATCAAACCTTTTATTTTTATTTGTTAACCTGACAGATTCCCCCAACATTACTATAAATGCGCAGCTTAAATGTGAAAAGGTGACAATAACCAGGACATCCCAATACGTCTCATCTGTGTCTGTTAAACAATAACTGAAGGGTAGAACTGCAAGCCACACCATTAACCTGGGTTGATATGTAGCTTGTCTGTGTCTCACACACCGAATTGCTCAAATATATGTGATTATCTTTTTTTTTTTCTCTTTTATAAATTAAAATTCTTCACTCTGTCAGTTTTTGTTTTTTAATCATCAGCTTGTGTCAAATGAGGTGGGCATACCTTTAAAATGCATCTTCTTCTTGCTATTTTAGCCATGCTCAGTGAAGACATTCAGGCTGCTCCTTTAATGTCCTGGAGGCCTCTTGGCAGCCTCTTTTGATCAGTTTTTCCTTTTCTCCATTTGATGACAGTGTTCATTGTGTTCTGTAGTGTCTAATACTTTGGAGCCTAAAAGCAGGATCTGACAAGCTTATAACATGTCATTCAGAAAGAGAACAGCATTTGTTTGTTTCTGGACTATTTCTGGAGTTTATGGAGGGGGTCGTTTTTCAGCCTTCCTTTGATCTGATCTTTCTTGCAGCCCACAGTGATTCAGGACATGACGGAGTTCAAGAGGAGTCTGCCTCTGTTCCCCCTGGTCAAACCTCACATCAACTTCATGGCAGCCAAACTGTGAGCGAGGCCGGCAGGTCGACACAGCAGGGAGGCACGGAGGGCGGCCCTGCTCTGTTTCACATCTAACCACTTCACCTCCTGCCACTTGGAAGACCTTCATCTGACGGAGCCTGCATGAGTGTGTGTTTGTTTGCGTGGATGCATGTTGAATGCGGGTGTGTGCACGTGTAGCAGGGAGGAGCCACTCAAAGAGGAAATCACAAAGTTGTTGACGTAGCTGTGATAATGATAGAGGTAACACCAGAATCACCTCATGTAACGTCTCTAAGAGGAGACGTAAGCTCACGCTTCACAGCACTGTGTAGGCTGCTGTAGACTAAACAAGAAGCAAAACGACAAAAAAAAAGCAAAAAAAAAAAGCTGAGGGCCAGGACCCTTTAATGAGTTCAAGTATACTGCAGAAGCTTCACAGTAGGAGGCTTTTTATTTGGATTATTCAGAGACATCCTGCTTTGAGGATGGATTGCGATTTTATTGTGATGAGCTGTTGAGGTTAAAGACAGTAGCTCCGTGAAGGTCTTTGCTTTTATTTGTTTGGACTGGTGTGTTTGTAACTCTCTGAGAGGAACCACAGCTCTCCTGGGGGGGAGAAATCCCAGAAGATGCACTCGGGCAAATGAAATCTTTTAAGTCAAATTTCTGAATTTTAATGTATTTGCCTGTAAACTGCTAAAATATTGGGATCCTATGAGGAGCTGTTTTTAAATTGCTAACCACTAAACCATGCCCGTACATCTCTTCTTTTTTAATGCATTTTACAGTAGTATGTCACTCAGACATCTCAGGGGTATGTCCATGCTGTTTTGTTTTTTATTATTATTCAATCTTATTAGTAATTAAAATAAAAACATTTAGTCTGTCATCTACATTAGTACGTTATTCAATTTACAGTGTGATCAGTTTCTGAAAACTTAAAAATAATGGCTGTAGAGACATTTTGTTTCTCTGTGTTGAAGCTTTAGGGAGGTCGTCAGGATCCGTTCACTCTGCATGAGAGACTTTCTGCAGCTGCTGCCTTTCAGATTAGTTTGTATCCTGGTCTGATTTGAGGCACAATCCTGGAGGATCTATCCTGTCCCCAGCATAATTCTGGGTGAGCATTAGCTCTTAAAGCATAGATGTCAAACAAAGCAGCTTGAACTTTTTCTCTAAAAACAAGAAAACATTTCATATTGATGTCTGAAGGCGAGAGTTTGGTAAAACGCTCCAGTCTGGATCCTTTTACCGAAATATATGCACTTCTCTCACTAAGCAATAAACTCAATGCTGTGCAGAGGAAATAGCGTGGGCCTAAACCCCAGAGAGGACCGCCTCCAGCCTGATTGCTTTGTTGGCCCTGCATGGTGCAGTGCTAACGTGACCTGCTCTCTTGGTGCTAACCAGTTTCACAGTGTAAAAACTGCTGCTGGTGGAGCCACAAATCTTAATTTATGTTTTCCCATTCCCCTAACATATCTGCTCTCAGGTAGAGTTCATGAATAGTCCTGCTTTTTCAAAAGTTTCTTAAATATTTCCTGGCATTTTACTGTCTCAATCGGATCCAAACTATTACTTTTTTAATTTCCAGCAAGTCCTCTTCATTATCAACTTCTACTGCTTTAAAAGGCACTATATTACCTTGTGGTGAAAACCCAAAGAACCAGCAGCAGAAGCATGCCTTAGTCTATTACTTACACAGCATGTAGCTCCACAGCGTCTCAGGAGAGCGGGTGATAAAGCAGTTTTCACACAGCGTTCTAGAAGAAACCAATGTTACATATCAGGCTTGGGCGGGCCGTGCACTGTTTGACGTGAAGTACCTAGTGAGTGGTTTTCATTTAGAAAATCAAATTTTAAATTTCTGGATGTATTTAGCAACTCAGAACGACTGTGATTGGCTGGTGGGGGTCATGGGCAGGTGAAGAGTGTTGAGTTTGGTCTTTTTATGTTTCTTGTGTGTTTCTAATTAATAAACAGCTGAATGGAAACTCGTCTGTCGCACTTTTCCAGTCTCAACACGTGCACGTCAATATTTTGAAAATACATTTATTCACAGAGCTCATACTGTAGAAGTCTAAAGTTAGAAGCATCGTGTGCACAACAGTTCAGTCTCTCTCGTGGCAGAGAGGAGATCTGATGGGAAAGGTGTAGTCTGCAGATCTCACAACGCCTGTACAAAAGTTGACATGTGCAGGTTAAATATTCCAGGTTGTTGGTTATACAGTGTGTTAAACAGGCTCTCACACTCAGATTCTCATCTCAGCAATAACTTGTTAATTCAAAGCCACGTTATTTACACATGAACAAAGGAGTTTGAGTTTCTGTTTCAGTCTGTTCACTCAAATTACAGAGCTCTATATTCATCCTTCCTAATATTTCAACATTTCAATACATTTGCCAGAACTTGAACATTACCTCACAGTATTTAACTAAAACAGGAGCACTGTGATGGGTTTTGAAAATTGGAGATGATGACTTGGGTACCAGGGTTTTATCCTGCTCATCAAAGCCATGTGCAAAACAATTGTGATCATGTTTGTTGACAGTGTAAGTGTATTTGGACCCACGAGGATGGTCCTCTGCAGGTTCGAGTTGATGATGCTGAACATGAGTTTCCCTACGATGGTGGGAAAGACCAGGACGCCGCACAGGATCCGTGTGGCCCACACATGGTCTGCCAATATCCTCTGCAGGGATCCGAGGAACTGGACAGCCGATCCCTGCAGACACACGAGTATTAGTTTTATTCCTGCATAAACCTGTTAGCGCAGCTGCTGACACAGTTGAGTTTCAGAGGCTGAGGAATGATTTATTTATCTGTTTTGTGGCTGTGATGAAGTGAACGCAGACCGGCTGCAGCGAGGATTTCTGTGATGGATGAGGAGACGGTGTTTGAGGTGTTAGTAACTCTCCATATTATTTGTTTTTGTCTGAAACTCGTCTGCCATCATCAGGTTATGATGATCAAGTTTCTAACTCAGCTCCTTACATGGATTTATATTATTGTCCTTTGAAAAGACATCCTGTCTCTCCAGCAGTGCTGGCTGTTCTTTAGCAGCAGCAGACATTAGAGCATCATCATTTCACACTGACAGTTACACCTGAGTAAGGTTAGACTCTCACAGTGCAGTATACATGTAACGAACAAAGGTATGAAGATATAAATGTAGATACACATTTTCAGGATCAAATGTAAAGAGTGTGTCCTGAGGAGATGGTCAAGAAAACAGCTGCACACAAGTCCAACTGACTGAACTGTGAACTCAACATCACTACATCTAAAAATAGCAACAGAAAACAAGCCGGATGCATGAAACTGCTTTACACTTCACTGTGACTTTAATTTCCTTTACTCAAACTCAAGCAGACAGACACTCATGTGACAGCGGTCCAGTAGATGGAGCCCACCGTGATGCCAGCTGCAGCAAAGGGGCCAGCTTTGGAGATGATGGAAGCAATATCAGACATATCAGACCCTGTCCTCATGTACACTGGTAATTTTTGTATGCATTTTTGCATTGCATCCATAGTAAATTGAGATTTTACTAAATTCTTTCTAGTGTGAGGAAACTCGGCTTCTCCATTTAGGGTTATATCGCAACCAATTCCACACACATGCTAAATCTACAAACGGCAGACCTACTAGTCCTGCTCTTACTCATTACCTTGAGTGTTTTTCTGACCTCCATTCAGCACCTGAAGGCGACATGGACAAGGATTTTTTTGGGAATGCTATAATACTGCTGGGCTTTTATCATTGGGGAGATTGGATGCAGGGGTGACTCTACTCTGACGCCTACAGCCCTACGTGGGTACCTGCCAGCCTGCAGCCCACTCAGGGGTTGGAGGCTGTTTTGGAGATTATTACAAGCGGACAACGAAGCCACTCTTGCTGTTATTCATAGTGGTCTGATAAGCGGGCTTTTTTGGGGGGAGATAAAGGGCCATTCTCCCTGCAGAACGATCTGCAGGGAGAAATGACCCTTTATCAGTGCTGAAGTTCACGGATTTTACTCAGATGACGGCAGGACTGGACTGGGAAAAAAAATCAGCCCGGGCATTTTGACTTGAGAATGGCCCACCAGGTATTATAGGAAAAGCCATAAAACCTTTGAATGAATACAAATGCTGTTGTGACAGTGATGTACACCGTCTTGTTGGTATATATGTATCAGTCTAATAAACTTAAACCTACACCATCCTCCCTATTCTGGTATTCTAAACAGTACCCGAAAGTAGACTGCTTGGTCGAGTTAACCTCCTGAACTATCTACAACACGTGGTGAAAACCTGAAATTAAGACAGAGAAGACTAGAGGTGAGACATGATCACTACTGATTACTGATGACAGATTTAGATATATTTTCATAAACCATTCATTTGCTACATCAATAAACAGCATGGCAGGGCAAAATATTTTTTCTAACATGGCAACTTTTAAAAAGTGAAAGGAGACAGAAAGAGGTGAGAAAGAATAAAACTTCATTGACTTTTTGATGGCATTTTACACACAGTACTGGTACAGAATCTAGAAAATGTGGGAAAATAGTGGCATCATATACAGTACTTAGCTACTTCTAAAGAAATTATGATGGGACCCTGAAAAAAAATTACTACGTACAAAAATGGATTTCTATACATTTTACATCAGATGAAAACGTTTGTTGTAAGATTCAGATAATTATTTAATAAAAGCTAGACATTTTAAATGAGAATAAGAAAGAAAAGTATTTCTTTGTGCCCTCCTTTCCCTGTTAATGGAGGGGGAGAGAATGAGAGGAGAAGAGGCAGCTGTGCAGCAAAGACACAGAATAACTCCAGCTTTGTGTCTTTTTCATTGTAGCTGAAGTCCGGGACAAACTGTGTTCCTTTTCACCTCAATACGAAACGCGCAATATTTTCTCCGAATACCAGACGATTCCGTTTTTTACGGGACGGTTGAAAACTCTAATAACTAACCTTATAAATAAGATAAAACAAGTTCAGCATCAATAAAATCATAGTACCCGCCCAGTCATGCTAGCTAGCACGCAGTACGAGTTATTGTGACTGACTGTAAAAAGTCAGCATAACGAAAATAAACTCCACCTAAACTTGGTTTATATCTGACCCAGATAGACTGCAGGTCATAACTTCTTACCTGAAGTTCAGTTCACCGCCTCGTGTCTCTGCTCCTCCCAAACAATTGAGTTATTTTTACACATCTCCCAGCATCTGGCCAATCCACCACCTTTCAGTGTTTATACCGTTACGGGGGGAAAAAAAGAAAAAAAGAAAAAAAAACCCCATCAGCCCATAAAAACGAAAAATCACGATGGTGAAATCACCATCGGCCCACTGGGCCCGATGGTGATGGTGATGCCCGATGGCCAGTCCAGCTATGTGGCCAGTCCAGCTATGCTTCCAGGCACGTTAGTCACACATTGAAACAGACTGACGTGCAGAGGTACAAGGCAGCCCAGGCAGAGAAATGTTGCTTTTAGACTTTGCGACTCGTTTTATTTCTCTATCTGATAAGAAAACTATTCAATCAGATAGTTATTTGTGGTGAATGAAATACGGTTACAGTTTCACGAAGTTTTAAGCACCAAATCCGAAATCCACGAACTACAATATTAAAATCCAAGATTCTTCATTACTTTATGCAGAAAAGCTTGACATGGTATGCAGAAAACAACAACAAAAACCCCCAAATACAAATAAACGAACAAAAAGTTTTGTAACTGTCAGTTTCCTTTTAAAATTCTTAGTGTGAACAGCATTACACAAACAACCACGTGTGTGCACATGCGCGCACATATTCGAACGCCTCGATCCCTTGTGATGCGGTAACTTTGCTTTGATCCTTCCTGACGTGGCAACTTTGCTTTGATCCCAAAACCCATAAATAGGAGCGCTCACCTATTATACTTTATGGCTTGACATTGACCTGACAGCGACTAAAACCCTTTCGAGAGGTTTTGAGAGCATTTTCTGACAGAAACCAAAACAAGTTCAGTTTTGTTTCTAAACCAATTCAGAAAACATTACACCATGTCAGCCAACCCATCCTTCGGCTCAGATGAGCGTAAAATATCTGAAGGGACCATTTTGGGAGATCACCACATGGTAGAGTCTTTCCTTGGAGAAGGAGGCTTCGGTGTTGTAACCAGGTGTCGCAATACAAAAAACAACCAAATTGTGGCTATTAAAGTCAACAAGAGCGACCCTGAAATTCTACAACAGGCAAAACATGAAATTTTCATCCTGGAGCAGCTGCGACACTTGGATCCAGACAGGTGCAACATTGTTGAATGGAACGGCTATTTCCTCGATGGAGAGCGTATTTGCTTAAATTTTGAACTCCTCGATCAAAGCCTGTGGGACTACATAGGGGACCGGAATAACCAGGGTCTCCCAATAAGAGAACTCAGGCCAATTTTGCATCAGATCGCAAATGCTCTGTTCCACCTGGGTTCTGTGGGAATAGTGCATGCTGACCTCAAACCTGCCAACATAATGGTTGTGAATCGCCATGAGTCTCCTGTCAAAGTCAAACTTATAGACTTTGGCATCGCATGTAACACTTCTGCAGTGATTACTGGTGGTACTGTGGGGACAATTGGTTATTGTGCACCTGAGATTATGCTTGGCACTCCATATGATGAAGCAATTGACATGTGGTCTCTGGGGCTGGTAGCTGTGGAGCTTGCTACAGGGGTGCCTCTCTATCCTGGGGAAGACGATTATGATGTTTTGAAATTCATAATTGAAACCCAGGGTCAGCTACCAGATCATCTTCTAGAGTCTGGCTTGTACACTAATTGCTACTTCATCGAAGATAACTACAACGAACAGCGCTGGACATTTAAGACCAAAGAACAATTTCAATACGAGACAAATTATCAATCCAAGGAAACTCGATATATAAAACTTAAGCGCCTCGATGACCTCGAACAACTACTGAAGGTAACGCGAGGACCTGAAAATGGCCAACCATTATTTGTCAGGCTAATCAAACAGATGTTGGCCTTGGATGCAAATCAGCGCATAACACCTTTGGAGGTTCTGAAGCATCCCTTTTTCAACACTGGCCTCTCAAGGAGTGCCCCCTGCACTGACATGAATAGCACAGGGGGAGAAAACCTTGTGCTTTCTCAGCAGCCTTCAAGCTGGGAAAATCATGGATCGCAAAAATTCAACTGCAGTTTCCAAAACTCAGTTGAATATCCTCAAAATGGACACGTCAACACCTCAGCCAACCCATCTTCCTCTGAAGATGATCTTGAAATATCTGAAGGGACCATTTTGGGAGATCACCACGTGGTAGAGTCTTTCCTTGGAGAAGGAGGCTTCGGTGTTGTAACCAGGTGTCACAATACAAAAAACAACCAAATTGTGGCTATTAAAGTCAACAAGAGCGACCCTGAAATTCTGGAACAGGCAAAACATGAAATTTTCATCCTGGAGCAGCTGCGACGCTTGGATCCAGACAGGTGCAACATTGTTGAATGGAACGGCTATTTCCTCGATGGAGAGCGTATTTGCTTAAATTTTGAACTCCTCGATCAAAGCCTGTGGGACTACATAGGGGGCTGGAATAACCAGGGTCTCTCAATAAGAGAACTCAGGCCAATTTTGCATCAGATCGCAAATGCTCTGTTCCACCTGGGTTCTGTGGGAATAGTGCATGCTGACCTCAAACCTGCCAACATAATGGTTGTGAATCGCCATGAGTCTCCTGTCAAAGTCAAACTTATAGACTTTGGCATCGCATGTAACACTTCTGCAGTGATTACTGGTGGTACTGTGGGGACAATTGGTTATTGTGCACCTGAGATTATGCTTGGCACTCCATATGATGAAGCAATTGACATGTGGTCTCTGGGGCTGGTAGCTGTGGAGCTTGCTACAGGGGTGCCTCTCTATCCTGGGGAAGACGATTATGATGTTTTGAAATTCATAATTGAAACCCAGGGTCAGCTACCAGATCATCTTCTAGAGTCTGGCTTGTACACTAATTGCTACTTCATCGAAGATAACTACAACGAACAGCGCTGGACATTTAAGACCAAAGAACAATTTCAATACGAGACAAATTATCAATCCAAGGAAACTCGATATATAAAACTTAAGCGTCTCGATGACCTCGAACAACTACTGAAGGTAACGCGAGGACCTGAAAATGGCCAACCATTATTTGTCAGGCTAATCAAACAGATGTTGGCCTTGGATGCAAATCAGCGCATAACACCTTTGGAGGTTCTGAAGCATCCCTTTTTCAACACTGGCCTCTCAAGGAGTGCCCCCTGCACTGACATGAATAGCACAGGGGGAGAAAACCTTGTGCTTTCTCAGCAGCCTTCAAGCTGGGAAAATCATGGATCGCAAAAATTCAACTGCAGTTTCCAAAACTCAGTTGAATATCCTCAAAATGGACACGTCAACACCTCAGCCAACCCATCTTCCTCTGAAGATGATCTTGAAATATCTGAAGGGACCATTTTGGGAGATCACCACGTGGTAGAGTCTTTCCTTGGAGAAGGAGGCTTCGTGTTGTAACCAGGTGTCACAATACAAAAACAACCAAATTGTGGCTATTAAAGTCAACAAGAGCGACCCTGAAATTCTGGAACAGGCAAAACATGAAATTTTCATCCTGGAGCAGCTGCGACGCTTGGATCCAGACAGGTGCAACATTGTTGAATGGAACGGCTATTTCCTCGATGGAGAGCGTATTTGCTTAAATTTTGAACTCCTCGATCAAAGCCTGTGGGACTACATAGGGGGCTGGAATAACCAGGGTCTCTCAATAAGAGAACTCAGGCCAATTTTGCATCAGATCGCAAATGCTCTGTTCCACCTGGGTTCTGTGGGAATAGTGCATGCTGACCTCAAACCTGCCAACATAATGGTTGTGAATCGCCATGAGTCTCCCATCAAAGTCAAACTTATAGACTTTGGCCTCGCATGTCCCGCTTCTGCACTGATTCCTGGTGACCGTGTGGGGACGGTTGGTTATTGTGCACCCGAGGTTATGCTTGGCATTCCATATGATGAAGCAATTGACATGTGGGCTCTGGGGCTGGTAGCTGTGGAGCTTGCTACAGGGGTGCCTCTCTATCCTGGGAAGACGATTATGATGTTTTGAAATTCATAATTGAAACTCAGGGTCAGCTACCAGATCATCTTCTAGAGTCTGGCTTGTACACTGATTGTTATTTCATCGAAGATAACTACTACGAACAGCGCTGGACATTTAAGACCAAAGAACAATTTCAATACGAGACAAATTATCAATCCAAGGAAACTCGATATATAAAACTTAAGCGTCTCGATGACCTCGAACAACTACTGAAGGTAAGGCGAGGACCTGAAAATGGCCAACCATTATTTGTCAGGCTAATCAAACAGATGTTGGCCTTGGATGCAAATCAGCGCATAACACCCTTGGAGGTTCTGAAGCATCCCTTTTTCAACACTGGCCTCTCAAGGAGTGCCCCCTGTACTGACATGAATAGCACAGGGGGAGAAAACCTTGTGGTCTCTCAGCAGCCTTCAAGCTGGAAAAGTCAAGGATCGCAAAAATTCAACTGCAGTTTCCAAAACTCAGTTGAATATCCTCAAAATGGACACGTCAACACCTCAGCCAACCCATCTTCCTCTGAAGATGATCTTGAAATATCTGAAGGGACCATTTTGGGAGATCACCACATGGTAGAGTCTTTCCTTGGAGAAGGAGGCTTCGGTGTTGTAACCAGGTGTCGCAATACAAAAAACAACCAAATTGTGGCTATTAAAGTCAACAAGGGCGACCCTGAAATTCTGGAACAGGCAAAACATGAAATTTTCATCCTGGAGCAGCTGCGACGCTTGGATCCAGACAGGTGCAACATTGTTGAATGGAACGGCTATTTCCTCGATGGGGCCAGCGTATTTGTTTAAATTTTGAACTCCTCGATCAAAGCCTGTGGGACTACATAGGGGCTGGAATAACCAGGGTCTCTCAATAAGAGAACTCAGGCCAATTTTGCATCAGATCGCAAATGCTCTGTTCCACCTGGGTTCTGTGGGAATAGTGCATGCTGACCTCAAACCTGCCAACATAATGGTTGTGAATCGCCATGAGTCTCCCATCAAAGTCAAACTTATAGACTTTGGCCTCGCATGTCCCGCTTCTGCACTGATTCCTGGTTACCGTGTGGGGACGGTTGGTTATTGTGCACCGAGGTTATGCTTGGCATTCCATATGATGAAGCAATTGACATGTGGGCTCTGGGGCTGGTAGCTGTGGAGCTTGCTACAGGGGTGCCTCTCTATCCTGGGAGAGACGATTATGATGTTTTGAAATTCATAATTGAAACTCAGGGTCAGCTACCAGATCATCTTCTAGAGTCTGGCTTGTACACTCATTACTATTTCATCGAAGATAACTACTACGAACAGCGCTGGACATTTAAGACCAAAGAACAATTTCAATACGAGACAAATTATCAATCCCAGGAAACTCGATATATAAAACTTAAGTGTCTCGATGACCTCGAACAACTACTGAAGGTAAGGCGAGGACCTGAAAATGGCCAACAATTATTTGTCAGGCTAATCAAACAGATGTTGGCCTTGGACGCAAATCAGCGCATAACACCTTTGGAGGTTCTGAAGCATCCCTTTTTCAACCCTGGCCTCTCTAGGAGACCACCCTGCACTGACATGAATAGCACAGGGGTATGAAACCTTGTGCTTTCTCAGCAATCATCTGATTGTTGGGGTTGCCAAAACTCTAGGGAAGCTAGCAATTCTTTTGAAAAAAAAGCCCAAAATAATAACAACAACAAAAACAACCAATGAATATGGTCTTAAAATTAGGCACAATTTGGCTTAAATTCCATTGATTAATTCATGGAGCAGCAGTCAACTTACCATCACATCAGTCCTTCAATCAGACCTACAACAACTGTCTTCCTTCTCTCACCCCAACCGGTCGCAGCAGATGGCCGCCTCCCTGAGCCTGGTTCTGCTGGAGGTTTCTTCCTATTAAAGGAGTTTTTCCTCCCCACTGTCGCCAAAGTGCTTGCTCATAGGGGGTCATATGATTGTTGGGTTCTCTGTATGTATTATTGTAGGGTCTACCTTACAATAATACATACGGGGGTCATATGATTGTTGGGTTCTCTGTATGTATTATTGTAGGGTCTACCTTACAATAATACATACAGCCTTGAAGTGACTGGTGGTGTGATTTGCTGCTATATCAATAAAATTGAATTGAATTGAATTCAAATATTGTTGTTTGTAATTCTTTATAAATATATATAAATATAGTGCTACTCTTCTACTGTTTAAATTGCTACTGTTTAAAACTGACTCGTTTATTCATACACTCGAGCATAAAAACACACACACACACACACACACACACACACACACACACACACACACACACACACACTGTACAGTACCAGTCAGTGCTTACATACTAGTTCTTTCCCCTACTTTTTCATGCTCACTGGTACAAATGCCTGTTACTAGAGCTAAATGCTATCAATGTATTCTCACAGTTATCAAACTGTACAAATGCATACAAAATAACGCTCACGTAAACATAACTGTGCACTAGTTTGCCCTTATTGCTGCAGTGTGTTTCAAATCACTTTGAATAAAGCTCAGCTTCTCTCAAGCTCTCTCTCTGTCTCTCTCTTGCACACACACACACACACACACACACATACACAGTATGTAACGTTTCAGCATCTTGTCTTGTAAGCTTTTAACTTTCTTCTGTCCAGCAATGCATATTCCAAACTTAAAGTCTGAATTGCTCCTCCTCTTTCTAGGTTCTAACAATATCTCTTCTTAAGATCTTGATTAAGACCAGAGTAAACTAAATGGATGAATGGAAACTAGGAACAATGTTCAGAGAGTAAAGTATCTCTTATTTTAAGCCTCATCTATTTAAACGACGTGGTGTCTGTTTTGTAAATCATCAACCTTTTACAGCTGAGAGGAAACAGTCAGCTGGAGGCTTCAGAAAGAGTCATCCCTAGAGCTGCAACCATAGCTGGACTGGCCATTGGGCATATGGGGCATTCGCCCGGTGGGCCGATGGTTTTTGTTTGTTAGTTTTTTGTAACGGTATAAACAATGAAAAATGGTGGATTGGCCAATTGGTCATGATCGACTCTGGGCTGGACCAATTACAGCCGATGAGGTCGAACTTTAAAGTTCCGTATTTAGGTGTAAAGGAACGCGATTTGTCCCAAACTTCAGCAAAAATAATAAAAAAAAAAGACACAAAGCTGGAGTTATTCTGTGTCTTTACGCTGCATAGCTGCCTCTTCTTCTCTCATTCTCTCCCCCTCCATCTCCTGTTGCTACTTCAATCATGAAACTGATCAATGATCAGCTGATCGGCTTTGCTGTCCTCTGTTTATCCCCCACTTTGCGCCAGAAAGACGAAACCAGTGGATGTCGAGCTAAACAGCAGCACGTTTAAGCTTGATAAGCTATTGTTATAATTTATTTAATATGACTTTCTAGTATCAGCTGACGTTTGCTGGAGCCACAGCCGTAAAGGTGCTGGTCAACACACAGTCAACACAGTTTCCCTCTCACCAGATATCCTAACCGATATCTGGTGAGAGGGAAACATGAAGATGAAACCAGGAGATGTCCTTACTGAATCATCAGAGTTATGAACTGTTTCTGAGAGACAAATAACACCAGGATCCTTTTCTACGTAGCTGACAGCTGGTAACTATGCAGGGGCGGGTCTAGCAAAGTTTTGCCAGGGGGCCAGGTAGGGCATTAACAGGGAAAGGGGGGCACAGAGAAATACTTTTCTTTCCTATTCTTATTTAAAATGTCTAGGTTTTAATACAATCGAATCTTACAACCAAAGTGGTCATCTGATGTAAAATATATAAAAATTCATTATTGTATATACTAAATATTAAGTCTACCATATGCCCTAATAAGCTATAGTACTTCTTCCTTTGGGAAGGTACCATGTGTGCAGTCTGCAATTCTGTTGCAGAAAAATGTTGAATCTATTTAATTACTGTAGAAAAATAATTGGTTTCTGTGCATTTGTTTTACCCTGGCAATAAATTAAAGTTGATTATGTCGATTAAGCATCATGAGGCGGAGGGTGGGGGGTGGTTCCCTATTTTTTTGCTGGGAGTTGGCAACCCTGTTAGTTAGGTATATGTAATTATTTATTAGGTTGTTTGATATTTCCGGTAAGTACTGTTGTTCGTATATATGTATCAGTCTAATAAACTTAAACCTACACCATCCTCCCTATTCTGGTATTTTAAACAGTACTTACCGGAACTTGTAAGATTCGATTGTATTTATTAAAACCTAGACATTTTAAATGAGAATAAGAAAGAAAAGTATTTCTCTGTGCCCCCCCTTTCCCTGTTAATGCCCTACCTGGCCCCCTGGCAAAACTTTGCTAGACCCGCCCCTGCATAGTTACCAGCTGTCAGCTACATAGAAAAGGATCCTGGTGTTATTTGTCTCTCAGAAACAGTTCATAACTCTGATGATTCAGTAAGGACATCTCCTGGTTTAATCTTCATGTTTCCCTCTCACCAGATATCGGTTAGGCTATCTGTGTGTTGACTGTGTGTTGACCAGCACCTTTACAGCAGTGGCTCCAGCAAACGTCAGCTGATACTAGAAAGTCATATTAAATAAATTATAACAACAGCTTATCAAGCTTAAACGTGCTGTTGTTGTTTAGCGACATCCGCTGGTTTCGTCTTTCTGGCGCAAAGTGGGGGATAAACAAACGAGACGGGACTTAGGACAGCAAAGCCGATCAGCTGATCATTGATCAGTTTCATGATTGAAGTAGCAACAGGAGATGGAGGGGGAGAGAATGAGAGAAGAAGAGGCAGCTATGCAGCGTAAAGACACAGAATAACTCCAGCTGCTTAAAAAACAGAAAGTAACAGTGCTTATTATGTATTTACTTTGACGTGTTACAGAAAATGGGCCACCTGAGTTCTGTTCTCGGCTATTTGTTTGTGCCTGCTGGTGTGCCTTTGTGTATGTGAACAAGCATGCATATAACACAAACAAAGTTGTGCGCACATGAGCTCACAATCACTGAAAAGAGAGTGGTTGTTTTTGTTTGTTTGTTTATTTTTCCCGTTGTTTTTCAGCAGCTTTTCATTTTTCACCCAAGCAAAACACTGAACTCCTCACCCCGGCAGTGTAATCGATGTCAGATTCACTGACAATGCGCAATATGATGAACTACTACTCTGTAGGGTCTGATGCATCCCGGCTGTTTCACCTTCAACTATACTAGGATGTAAGTATCAGAATTTACTGAAGTTACATTTATAGAAATGTGACATCCTGCCCTGGTGATGCGCTCGCTCTTCTGCGATCGATTGCTTGCGTCTGTTGACGATGACGCTACAGACATTAAGGTTTCGTTTTCTATATGCATAAATCCAAACAGTTCAACACTGTTTTCATACTGTCTGAGGCTACAAAGTGTGTATAAGTGCATTAACCAAACGCTCCAGTCAACAAGAGTCAGCAGGCTACCTTTTCTGTTTTAACCGTTTTAACAGGTAAGCCCTGTCAGGTAATAATTGTTACTTTTATTTAAAACTAAGCGATTTTTTTTTCACACCAAACTAATCTTAGCAGCTCGTGCCGGGTTTAGCCAGCTAACTTTGCTAAAGCGAAACTGTTAGCCATGCCTACCTTATGTGGAACCTAGGAGCTTACATTAACAATTACACTTTTCAACATTGCAAACCTTTCTGAAGCTTTTGTCTTTAATAAAATAAAGTTTCTTTGCTGCGAGTTGAATAAATGTATGTGCTCTAGTCAGTTACTGTAGCTAATCTCTGTTAATGCGAGGCAGGTGCGTTGTTTTTCTTGTTCAGCCGGACAGTTGTCATCATCTTCCTACGGGATTCTTTCCCTTCGTCGTGACTGCCTTTACCTGTTTTTGCTGTTTCCCTCACTGTACTTACATTTTTCTAAGTAGCATCTACACCCCGGGAGCCATGATAATATAATAACAGCTTTTTAAATTACTTTGTTGGCTGTATAGAAAGACTGCTTCAGTTCACGTCTTTTAAAGCACTGCAGGTGTTTGACCTTGATCATATTGTTGCAGATAGCTGGACGGCAGGGTAAATCATTCCTATTCAATAAACTGAGAGGCACACGGAAGTTCGCGAGGACTACTACATAAAAAAATGATAGGAAAGAGACGTCGCCTCTTAATGTGCTTCCACAGTGTAGTATGCCAACATTTAGAGGGATGTTTAGTACTAAAATCTCCTTTGGCCATTATGTCACGTTAAATCAGAATATAATAAACTCCAAGAGTTGGTTTTCTTTGCTTGCAGGCTGGTGTCATCCTTGTCACTCAGAATGACCGACCCGGTTGTGAGGAGGGTAGTTAGTGATGTCATTCGCTCACCTGAGGACAAGCGGGAGTACAGGGGCCTGGAGTTTACCAATGGCCTGAAGGCAATGCTCATCAGTGACCCAACTACAGACAAATCGTCAGCTGCTTTGGATGTCCACATAGGTAAATAGGCATTCATTGCTCTTGTCGTGCCAGGTGATCATGACTTTTTTGGTTTTTTATGTTGCTTTCCACACAAAGAATATCTGAAAAACAAATGGGAAAGGAAGTGAAATTTTCCCCATCATACTCTAACTGTGCTTTGCAGACCAGGATAATTCCATTCATAGAGTTGCCCATTAGTTGCCAAACTTCCTTTAAGCTTTGGGTGGGTATTTTTTATTTGTATTATCTGGTATTTCTGTTTATAATAGTAAGTATATTATTATATGCTTTAATCCACAAGCTTCACTTCTCAAACAGCGAGTCCCTACCAGTTGGGAACCTTATTTCATTACAGTGTGTAAATGTAGCATAGTTCAGAATCTAGTTTCAGATACTAGTAAACAGCAGGTACAAACAACACCACATGTAATGCTGTAACTTTAATAATAACAGATGAAGAGCATTATGGAAAAGTTAACAGTGAATACCTGTGGTATTTGCCTAAAGTAAAGAAGGTATAAAAAGCTCTGTGAAGCAGATTGAATCAGTCATTGGCTACATTTTAAAACTGGCCTCACAATTTGCTAGAACAAATAAGAAACACATTTTAAGAAGTTTATGATTGTAAAGGTAGAACATTGTAAGTTTATCATCTCCTCCATTTCATCAAACCTTCAGCCCCTCTCTCTCTCATCCACTTGGTTGCACGGCTCTGCCTCAGTCTGCAGGGCTTCTCCTCAGATCCGACACTGTTTGAATCACTCGTTCTCCTCCAGTTTTCATTCTTTATTTGCTTGAAATAGGACACTACATTCTTCAGTTCAGCCGCTCAGCACAGCCAGCAACCTGTCCAATTCACTCGTCTGGTTTCATAGTCTGCCCCGAGGGCAAAGCTCAACACAGTCAGGCTTTCTTTGGCTTAGCTGGTTTAACAAAACCTAACACTCCAGTTCGAGATAACTGGTTACTTGACTGATTGTCATCTTTGTTGAGCAGGGCTTTGTGCTTCAGGCTTTGGGTTTTATGACTCTTCTTTTGCACAAAATGATCCGTATGAGCGCAGCCTGCAAAAAAGAAACTCTGAACATAACCTGCCAACGACCAGATTATGTTCAGCAGGTTCAGCATAAGTTATTATAGTAAAAAGAGAGCAAGTTTGGTGAATGCAGAAAACTGCCTGACATAGCTCACTAAGCCATTTATCTCACTTCGCAATATAACTGTCTCCTCATCTCTGATCTGCTGTGGCTCAACATACCATCTGTGAGCCATTCAGCTCTGCAGTACTTATTCTTTTATCAAACTACAGACTCCTATATATTTATCAGTTGATCACATCTAGCTAGCGCTTGGTCGTGTTATAGCAGTCTTCATATCAAAATGTTTGTAAACAATACATGTTGCCAAGCAACCAGCTGTGCTAGAAATGTTTTACATTGATTTCTATGGGTTTGAAATGACTCCCTCAGCAGTTCTGGGGTATAAGTCTTGTTTTGTTTATTTTTTTTAATTTTTTTATTTTTTTTATTCCACGTGCTGCAAAATTCCCTGTCTAATGAATAAACCAGAATTAGGAAAAGTCATCAATATTAGATGGCGGGATGGGATTAGGGGTCAAAATAACCTCCTTGGCAGTTCTAGTGTTAAGCATTAGACAGATACTTTGAGTGTGTGAAGAATGTGAATTCATGTGAAATAGTTTCTGTGTTTAATTGAATGATGAACAGCTTACCAGTGTGCATCTCATTGCTTATAAAGCTACCTGTTCTGGTGCCATTGCAGATCTGTTTTTCTCACCTGGCAAACTTCAAAAGTCACAACTGTTGCATTGAACAAATTTCACTGATCAAAGAGAAACAGCACCATTAACTATATTTCCCTGGGAATTTCTCTTAATTTGCAGGTTCTCTGTCTGACCCACCGAACATCTCAGGGCTGGCACACTTTTGTGAACACATGCTGTTCCTGGGAACAGAGAAGTACCCCAAGGAGAACGAGTACAGTCAGTTCCTCAGTGAGCACGCAGGCTTCTCCAATGCCTTCACCAGCAGAGAACATACCAACTATTACTTTGACGTTTCCCATGAGCACTTGAAAGGAGCGTTAGATAGGTACTTTGATGTTCATTTGATGGTATTAATTTTGGCAGAAACTCCAAAGTGATATAGGATGCACTATTAAAAGCTCAGGGTTGTTTGTGTTTAGGTTGCATATTTTACCCCTTAGCTGTAAAAGGCCGATGAGGTATTATGTTGTTGCACTGCCGGACAGGGGTGTGAGTGCCATGGACATCTACATTTGTGAATGTGATAACTTGAGAACGAGGCGATGTAGGTGCTTTAAATTGATACCGTAGGTATCAATCTCAGATGAATCTACTAAAAATCTCAGAGTAATTTGAATCTGAGTTACCTCAACCTTAAAGTCAAGGTCAGAGGTCAAGTTTTCTGAAAATCTTGTGAATGCGATAACTCAAGAAGGAAGTCACCTAGGATTTTCAAATTGGTACCATAGCTGCATCTACTAAAAATCTCAGATGATTTTGAATCTCTTTGACAAAATAATTTTTCTGAAAATCATATGAATGTGATAACTTGAGAATAAGGCAACATAGGATTTGTAAAGTGATACCACAGGCGTGTCTCCTTAGAGGCTGAGGGATAGCACTGGTAGTTACCAGTATTTTTCAAATTATGGGAGGTGTCTAAATATCTAGTTATCAGTATACAGTGTAGCCCTTGGGACTCAAGGTTCGGAAAGGACGTTCAGGTGGTCAGAAATGAACCTACAGGGTAGGGTAGGCTTACCTAATTAGAAATGAATGATGGTTCTAGCAAGCACCTGTTTCTGTGGCATCGCCTAATTGTTCCCTTGCGCCACTGAATCGTGAAGGCCACCTGGGCTTCAGTGGTAGGAAAGAACTGTGAGGAGTGATCTGAATTATTGATGATGATGGTTCCTTTCTGGAAAATGAAAGGATCGTATGTGTCGATTAGTAAGCCTTATTTTCTTATCCCTTTTCGTAATATCTGTGTGCCTCATTTTTTGTAATCATGGCAGATTGCTTTTTATTTGAATTCCTCCCTCTATGTTTGTAGTGTATAACCTTTATTTAAAATAAACAAGATTGTGCATTTTACAATACTGAGCCACAGGCTAGGCCATAACTATTATCACACCCTGTGGTCTTTCTACATGTACTCCTTGATAACAGCAACTCCTGACCTTTGTAGGTTTGCGCAGTTCTTTCTGTGCCCATTGTTTGACGAGAGCTGCAAGGACCGCGAGGTGAACGCTGTGGACTCTGAGTACGAGAAGAACCTGAAGAATGATACTTGGAGGCTGTTTCAATTGGAGAAGGCCACTGGCAACCCAAAACACCCCTTCAGTAAATTTGGAACAGGTAGAAACTGTTCTTACCAGACTTCACTTTAAAACTATATCATTACATCATTCATTCTGACTGCTTAGCGCATCGCATTTCAATTGTTACAGCAGGATATTTTGACTGGAGAGCAAAACGGCCCTGCACAGAATATTTAAGCAAGAATTCCCTTCATAGGGTTGATATGATGTGTTTTAGATTTTGTATTAGACTACTAATCTAGAGCAGAATCCAGTCACATATGTTAATGTTAAGGGGTCAGAGAAATTACTGGAGCTAGCTAATATTTGATTAAATGAGTTTTACATTCATGCAACCTACTTATTATGAGACAGCTGTTTCAGCCCAGAAATGTTTCTGAATGGCTTTGGTTTTTAAACATGAACATGCCATTAGTCAAGTTGTTTGAGAAAAGAGTTTATTCTGTTAAAGTCATTCCAGATTAAAGTGACGTATACTCAGAGGAGCTCTGAGCTCAAAATAGCCACCTGATGGCAGTCTTGAATTATACCGTCTGTATTCCCATTAAGAACAGGAGAGGATCAAAAAGACCTGAAAGCAGTGCACTCAGCAGACTAACATAAGCTTCTTCTGACTGCTGCTTTGATGGTGTCTGTGTTAACAAATACAGTGCTACATGTAGACTGTAATCAAGTTTATTCACATACTCTTTAGCTTGTAGTTAATAAGCAATTTTTACTACAACTTTGAAGAATTTAACACAAATATTTGTTTGCTGACAATTTCATTTAGACTCTTTGAAATACTATAACAACAGAAAATGATTGTTAGTTAACTGTACAATTGGAAAATGTGTGTGCTTAAAAAAAGGGCTGATAACCTTTTCTTATAGGTAATAAAATGACACTAGAGACAAGACCATCTGAAGAGGGGATTGATATCCGTCAGGAGCTGCTGAAGTTCCACTCCACGTATTACTCATCCAACCTCATGGGACTGTGTGTGTTAGGAAGAGGTAAGATGTCATTGCTCATATGGGTGATGTTTCAGTGTTGCAAAATAATTATTCAGTCTCAACAAACGGTGCAAGTACTACATAAGTTTGTGGATGTGGTCAGAAAGCTGGTATTCTGAATTTTACAGTGACACATTCAGAAGGAGACACCAACTGCTTGGGGCTTGTGTCAGAGAGGGTATCTAACATTAAAATCTACCTAATCAGACATGTTGGGCAGCCTGCTGTGGCAACGCCTGATGAACAAGAAGTACTCCAAGAGTGTAAACCTACGTAAAGGCAGCTTACTCTCTAGGCCAGCGGTCCCCAACCCCCGTGCCTCGGACCGGTACCGGTCCGTGAGTCGTTTGGTACCGGACCGCGAGAGCTGAGGCTCAGGTGTGAAATGTATGGTTTTCAGGGTTATTTTGTTATCGTTTTTATCGTTAACTCAGTTTTCCTGGGTCTTTTCACTTGTGTTATGAATAAATCTTCTTTTTTTCGGTACCGGTACTAGTTTTATTTTGTTGTATTTATCTGTGACACCTTAAAGGCCGGTCCGTGAAAATATTGTCGGGCATAAACCGGTCCGTGGCGCAAAAAAGGTTGGGGACCGCTGCTCTAGGCAGTATTTACTTTTAAGGGAATAGTATTATATTTTTTTATCTCCACCAAGAATGTTATGTTTTTGGTGATGTACGTGCCATTCTGTCTGTACACCGACAGATACGTGATAACTTAAAATATCATGTTGCATTTGACTTCTCGCCGCCTCTCCTTCAAGGTTAACTGGTTGATCTGAAGGTCAAAGTGATAATAATGCTTTATAGAGCGAGTTAAAATGACAAGAGCATGTTTGCTTGGGATACTTTTTGATTACATTTATTATGACTTTGTTATGTACATTACAGTAGTAGTCTATAGCCCTTACGTAACAATTTGAATGAAGGTACAATGTTCTTAAATATGTATATTTACAGTGCAATTACAGAAATTATATTTACAGTCCACACGCATCTTTTGTTTGTTGGAAAAATAAAGAAAAATGGAAACATCCATACGACCATTGTCACCTTTCTACTATGACACCCAACCCATGCAGCGAGTAACTGGATACTATTAAAGATGATGTTGTTATAGAATGGCTGAGGTCCTGGCTTCTTAGTGCCTGCCATACTAACCAATGAATTGATAAATATTCTTAATCTTTAAGACTTTAGGAATGAGTTAAAAATGTTTTTTCCCTTCACTTGGTAGAGTAACGCTGATTAGTATTAAAACCTACTAATAAACAGCATAATGTAATTTACTGCCAGAAATAACTCTTTTAAAAATTCTTAAAACACCTTAAACAAATAGTAAATATGACTCACAATTGCTTTTGGACAAAATAATAAATAAAAATAATACATTTTAAGTTTTAATTTTAATTTAAATAAGATTTTACAAATTCTTAGTAGCATCACAACATGTTTTATATATGCTTGCTTACCAGCCAAGGACCAGGGCACTGTGGGTAATTATGATGAGTACTAACATCCTTAAAGCTTTTCTTTGAAAAGCACATCTTTACTGCTTTTTTTTTTAACCCTTTGCTGACAGAGTCGTTGGATGAGTTGACGGCCATGGTGGTAAAGTTATTTGGAGAAGTGGAAAACAAGAATGTGCCTATTCCAGAATTCCCTGAACACCCTTTACAAGAAGAACACCTTAAAGTGAGCTGCTTACCTATCACTCCTTTACATTTTTTTGCATTGCAAAATGACTCTCAACATTTTTTATCATGTTACTGTGGGAATCACACACGCTTCTGTTTATTACAGAAATTCTACAAAGTGGTTCCTGTCAAAGACATTAGGAAACTTTATGTGACTTTCCCCATCCCAGACCTACGGAAGTACTACAAATCGAAGCCAGGACGTTATCTGGGACATCTGATTGGTCACGAAGGACCTGGAAGTTTGTTTTCTGAGCTGAAATCTAAAGGTAGCAGACTGCAAGCTGGTGACAAATATTATAAGGAGAAAACGATACACATAGTAAAAGCATATCCTAAAATATATGATTGGCTCCGAGGTTACTTAATTATGTGTTTTGTGACCATAAAATGTAACACAACATTACCCAGCAGAGCGGTGCGCCTCTAATTTAGTGATTGGAATAGAAGTTAATTTTCTTTTAGTACAGAAACGTTCACAGTAACGGTTTCTGTCATCATAAAAATGAAAGAAACACATTACTAATTTGTAACGGTAATTACTTTCTAAGGCTGGGTGGACACAATCCTTGGAGGACACAAAGAGGGAGCCAGAGGATTCATGTTCTTCAACATCAAGATGGACTTGACTGAGGAGGGCCTCTGTAAGTCATGCATCTCACTACTTTACATGAATTGTATCTAGTTTGTGTGTTTTGCATGTGATTATGATCATTCCTCACTATGCACAAGTAAAAGAAATAAAGTAACAAGAAATACGTGAATATTAAATCTTGGGGCCTGATCTGTATGTCGCTGCAGTGCACATTGAGGACATAATCTTCCACATGTTCCAGTACATCCAGAAACTACGTTCTGAAGGACCTCAAGAGTGGGTGTTTAACGAGTACAAGGTGATTTATGTTGTCAGTTCAGTAATACTGTTTCTGAAGGGCAGTATAAACTTATTTTCTATTCCTCACTGTAAAAAACTAGTTTAAAAAGTCATAAAAATTAGAATAGAATATAGATGGATTATTGATCGAGTTCTATTAAGGGTACATAGTTCAAACTGAATGTAACCATTGTATGTTTTGTGACTTAAGCTGTTATACCATCAACCTTTATGCCTCTCTCTGCAGGATTTAAAAAAAGTTGCTTTCAGATTTAAAGACAAGGAGCGTCCTCGTGACTGCACTTCCAAAATAGCAGGTTTACTACAGGTAGGTCCCCCGGCCAATTTATCACGTGTCTAGTTGAAATTGAGGATTCATTTTATGGAGCCTTTAGAAAAATTGCAGAATTGATTGTTTGTGTTTTCAAGCAGTACAGTGCTAACAAGTTTCTTTGTGTGTTGCAGTACTACCCTCTTGAAGAAGTTCTATCAGCAGAGTACTTCTTGGAAGACTTCAGGCCAGATCTAATCGAGATGGTGCTGGATAAGCTGAGACCAGAACACGTCAGGTCAGTGTGACTTGGTGATGTGTAGTGAGGCTCACTTTGCTTTTTCTGGTACCAAGTATGAAGTACCTCTCGGAGGAAGATGTGGGCACATGGTATGATAAACTTTAAGCTAAACTACAGCTGCAGTCCCACTTGGATAACTGGACTGAAATTAAAGTGTGCCTGGTGTAGCTTTAATTCATTTTCTGGGTTGCAGCTGCTGTGCCAAGCAAAGTCCAGACTTGTAACCGGTCCATTCCTTAATGCGTATTAAGGAGACGACAGCATGCAGTCATTGGCTGACCCTGAGGGTTTGCATGCCAGTCTCTTCCTTTACTGAAGTGGCCATTTAACTCTGGGCTTTAGCCAACCCTGCTTTAAATTCATGACAAAGTGCTTCTTTATTTATCCATCTCATTCCAGCTACAAGTGAAGTCACCGAGAAACACCTTTTGCTTTTACACTGAGTCCTTCAACTTTGTTTAACTAAAACATACTGATGGGATAAATGTTCAAACTTAGGTGAAACCCACACTCTGATGGTCTGACAGCTCCAGCCAAACGATGTGTCAATGGCTGTGCACCACCTGAAACATGATCGAAATGGAAAAGCACTCACATCTTGTGTAGCAAACAGGCACTAAGTACTCTGTGCACAGAGGGCTTTCTGTATAGATCTATAATGTGACCTGTTGTCTTCTTACTTTTCCAGAGTTATAGTTGTGTCAAAATCATTTGAAGGACAAACAGACATGACAGAAGAGTGGTACGGCACGCAGTACAAACAGGAGGCCATCTCTGAGGAGACCATCAAGGTGAATGATTGTCTCCAGTTTTTCTGCTGTGTAATCAGTGTATAACCGCTACATCAGTTATATAAGGCTCTGCTTGCTGATTGTTTGGCTTTTTTTGTTGTAGAAATGGGCAAATGCAGACCTCAACGGCAAATTCAAATTGCCAATGAAAAATGAGTTCATCCCTACCAACTTCGAGATCTACCCTCTTGAGAAAGAATCTCCTTCAGTTCCCACTTTAATCAAGGCAAGTGTTTTCTCTGCACAGCTCCATCATCAAAGTGTTGTCACTTTTCATTGTCTGACTGCAGTGGACGGTCCCTGCTTACCTGCTCCTTGTTAAAAGTATCGTATGCTTTCATATGGAAATGTGGTATTGTGATTTAGACATCAAGTATTAGTTGTTTTATTGTTATGTCAGGATCAGAGGAACTAAGCAGCTAATAAAAGCTTCCATTTTCCATCTCTGTAGGAACAACTGAATAAAAGTTAGTATGGCTTTTGTTGTTTGTTGCTAAGAGACCTATCAAAGTAACGCTGTTTGATTTCTGTGATTAAATGAGCGTCGTCTGCTTGTACAGTTTACCTTCTGCTTGCATTTCAATGCTTTACTTTGTTAAGACTTCCCATGAATATGAAATTAAGTTTGGTGTTCACTTCTTCCAGGACACTGCTATGAGCAAGGTGTGGTTCAAGCAGGATGACAAATTCTTCCTCCCCAAGGCTTGCCTGAACTTTGAGTTCTTCAGGTGAGTAGTAAATACTGAGGATTTGTTCTGCAGCTGGAGTGTGGACACAAATTCTTACCAAGTAAACTGTGTCTCTTAAGATTAACTCAGTAATGTGAAATAGTAAATGTACTGCTGCTACAACAGTGCATAATTAGTTTTAAAGTAATCAGATAACAAAGTGCAAAAATAAATATCGAATTATGCATGAGTGTTATCAGGTTTGTAAGTCAGCAACCCCTGTAGCTGAAATGAATCCAATAAAACCTAAATGGAATAACAACCAGTGCCAGTGCTTGTTACATATGAAGAGATGAAATATGCAAAAAGCCTCTAATAGTTGTACAGATACAGCTGTTGTATTTCCCAGAGAGAGAAAATACTGATAGAGATCTTTAGAGGTGGAGAAAGGCGTAAGAAGGAAAGAAGAAAGCGAGCAAGATGAGAGATTTTGTTTTGTTTTGTTTTACAGATGTTTAATCTATACATGAAGTGTTTAAGTTATATTTTTTCATCTTGTGAAATATGTTGCAAAACATACGCAATATGCTTACTTTGTGTTATACAAAGGTTTGATGAAAGTACTCAACAATTAGGTGCAGGCTACACTGGTCAGTTTGCAGTGCTGTGGTGACGATTACAGTAATGCACAATGTTGGATTGGTCCAGAGTGGCTGTGGTGTTAATAGTGAATGTTAGGTTACATCAGGGGTAGCAGGCATCAGAGTAATTCAAGGTGATAATGCTGATTAGACATTTGAGGCCTAGTGGTGGGAAATCTGGCATGATAGCTTGTTTGATATCCGCTTATATTTGGTGCATGCATGTCTTTTCCCCACACTGCACCACTACAGCCAATTTTAGGGTTACCCCAAGAGCTGAATCCCACTTTAGCCCTTGGCTATACTCATTTATCTGTTTGGTGTAGAGGCAAAGCCCCCCATCTAAAATTTAGGCAACAGCAAATAGAGTTGTACTGTGAGTACTTTTGCCACCTCAGAGGATAGGTTGGATTAGCTTAGATCATTTTTTAGCCTGATTTTCCAACATTTTACAGCCAATCCCTCCTGCAATTAGACAGTATTAGTCTGTAAGTAATTCCACTGTTACACTCCTGATAGCTACAATTAATTGTATGTTCATAAATTGTAAAACATGCTATACAATAGTTGCAGTTTGCATCAGCTCGTGCTGCTTTATTTATATGCTTTGTGTGACATTTTCTCTACAGCCCCTTTGCGTACGTGGACCCATTGCATTGTAACATGGCATATTTATACCTGGAGCTCCTCAAGGACTCCCTCAACGAGTATGCATATGCAGCCGAGCTAGCTGGCTTGAACTATGACCTCCAAAATACCGCCTATGGGATGCATGTAAGTATTCACAATCCCTTCCCATCTCCGACCTCATGCCGCCTTCCCTTTATTATCCTCAGACTGGGCTACAGTGGCTCAGGTGGGCCTGGATTGATGGGTGACGTTAACCTTTCAATCTGACCGCATCTGTGGCCAGGCTGCAAGTTACAATAACAGGAAACTGCCATATATTGAAAGTTAATTGTTTTTTATTGTTTGACATACACAGAGATTTTCTGTGTGTGTTTTACATCACTTCAGAAAACCTTTTAACCCAGCGGTCTCCAACCCCCGGGCCATGGACCGGTACCGGTCAGCGAGTCGTTTGGTACCGGGCCGCAAGAGTTGAGGCTCCGATGTGAAATTTATGGTTTTCAGGGATTTTATTGTTCTCTCGGTTCCCCTGGGTCTTTTCCTGTGTTGTAGTTGTGCGTCTTATTTTGAAAGGAATATTTAACATTACCATAGCGACCAGAGAGCATTAAGGGGAAGAGAGGAGGATGTTACTGTCATTGTTGCTGGTGCCTTTCAGGAGGACGCTGCTAATAAAGTTACACAATTACACAGTGAATTCGCGTTTATTATTATATTTACAAAATACCACAGTTTTTGTCTCCGTCGTATCATTTTATTTTGTTGTATTTATCCGCGACACCTTAAAGGCCGGTCCATGAAAATGTTGTCTGACATTAAACCAGTCTGTGGTGCAAAAAAGGTTGGGGACCGCTGCTGTAAAGCACCGTACTGGCTTATTATCTTCATATTATCATCTAAGGATAAATCTTTGACTTCTTTCTTTTCATTTTTTTATTTCTATGGCATGCCAACATTTTTGTTTTAAAAAAGTATTATGATAATAAAATGTCAAGTTTTGTGCAGACTTTAATGGTACGCAAAACTTTGGCACTTCTATTGTAAATGTAATACCAGGCAGTGAATGAGAAGGCATCTGTGCCACAGAATATAAGGGATGAGGTCAGTTGATGCAGATACCCTGTTTTTTTTTGGGGGGGGGGGGTTCACTGATGTTTGCTGGTTTGCTGTGGTGTTGTCTCTCCTCTGTTCTTTAAAACATCTGACTTCTAACAACTCTTCAGCTGTCATAATGACCAACTAACCTGCATTCATTAGCTCCCTTTTCACCTGTGAATTCATGACTGGGGTGTGTCCTTACAGAGAGCTGTATAGCTGTGTGATGGGCTGCAAGTAATTGATCTGAGTCAGCAGTATTAGTGTGGATGCTGGCCGTTTGTCAAGGTTAATGATGTTTGGAGAGATTACTTTTAACAGGTGTCACTGCAGGGGCTTGGCCACAAGGTGAGGTGAGCTGTGGGATGGAAGTGACAGCGAAGCCCTGGGAGGTTATGCTGAATCATGAAGGGCCGTTAGGTGTGCGTGATGCAGGAAAATCGAGGGTTTAAATAACGTTAAACATTTTTTTTCTGTTTGTTCTCTGTCTCTTTTCAAGACTGATTTAAAATATTTACAGTGTATGACAGGAAATGATGCTTGCTCAGTTTTATCATCATGCCTGAGAATTCAGGCAGACCATTGACATTGTTTTTGTTTTTGAGCCTATGGAGATTTAAATTATTGTTGACCACAAGGAGTTGGTGTAATCTGAAAAGATTTTCTTCACAATAGTTAGAAATAATATGCCAGTACGATGCTTTACAGCATCTCTAAGGAACTGTCTGCAGCTCTCCTTCACTTAAGTGACTTTTGGTATTTGCAGGCAAATGCATATTAGAGTTTTTCATCTCTCTCACACTCTAGAGATTCTGATTATTGTTCACCACGAGGAGTCGGTCTAATCTGGAAAGATTTTCTTCACAGTAGTTTGGCCAGCCCACGACTAAATTAAATGGAGAACACATTCATGTATTCATGGTAGCAAATGAATGCAAAACCTTCAATAACAACAAATGTTAACTGTTATGCTAATAAGCTTAATGCATCCTTTTGTTTGTTGATGATGTGCCGCCTGTCTCCTGTCACTGTGTGCTGCAGCTGTCTGTTAAAGGCTACAGTGACAAACAGCACATCCTGCTGAAGAAGATCATCGAGAAGATGGCCACTTTTGAGATAGACGAGAAGCGCTTTGACATCATCAAGGAAGCTGTAAGTTCAGACTCACTGACTCAGTAATAGTTTAGCTTCCAGTCTCAGTTTTAATGGTGATCTGATTCTGCCTTCTTTCTTTCTGCAGTACATGAGGTCTTTGAATAACTTCAAAGCTGAAAGGCCTAACTATCATGCCATGTACTACCTCCATGTTCTAATGACCGAGGTCGTTTGGACCAAAGATGAGCTCAGAGAGGCTCTAGATGGTGAGACTCTTAATGTTTCTCTTCTGTCTCAGCAGGTATGCTTACTGGCTGCTTTTTCGTCTGTGGACTAAACAGAGTTAATTGAAACACAGAATAAACACATAGCCAAGCTTTACTTCAGGCCATAGCTGAGGAAATGAAAAGTGAGCTTTGAATTAGTTGCATGAGGTGAACATAATAGCTGCAGTGAAAAATGTAAAACTATCACTGAAGTTTTCAGGTTTTTGCACACAGTTGATAGAGGCGTCTCCTCTCACCTTGGGTCTTTTCTTCTCTTCAGTTTTTCTCCTTAAATTCTTGTTTAAATGCTGAAGCTGTCCTCTAGCAGTTGCTTCCCTAGCTGCAGTCTTTCCCGTGCACAGTGCCAGTCTGGAGCCTGAAGGGCAGCTTGTTATATTTTTAACCACAGAGCTTACACAGAGTATCCTCAGATTCACATGAGACTCAATTAACCTGCTGGGTCAGGACCTGGAGCTCAGTCACCTGGGCCTCCAATTACCACAGCTCGTTTTTGTTATCAGTCCCTTTAGCCCGCTGTCCTCCTCTGTCTGGGGTCTCTGAGATGCTGTGAGTCTCCTGTTTCCTGCTGTGTTGGTGCTGCCACGGGCAAATAATCAGTGTTTGTGTGCTGATTTAGTCCATCCACCAGTTGCTTAAATTTAAACTTTTATGCACATGTAACTGAATCTTTAGGTATGATTTTTACCACCATGCAATGTGACGTGCTGCTTTGGTAATGGCAGGAAGACTGTCTGATGAAATCACCACACTCAGCAATTATTCTTATAATCAGTCTGTTACCAGCTTTGGAAAAGTACTCTTTGATTGATTGCTTTTGCCTGTGATCTGTATTGCAGATGTAACTCTCCCACGCCTTAAGATCTTCATACCTCAGCTGTTGTCGTGGTTACATATCAAAGCCCTTCTTCATGGCAACATCACCAAGGAGGTTGGTTGGTGTTTGGAGGCACTACTTTATTATTTTACTACCAACTTAGTCATTTTAAAGTTTCCTAAATCTTGGCGTCTACGTTTGTAATAATGCAGCTGTCCTCATTCATACCTGCTTAGTGATGTGTAAGAATTTGTCTCTGTGAGGACAAACTACACTTTTTATGCCTCAGCAACATTTATTTATAATGGATACCGGTCCGTCGTGGTGAAGAGGGAGCTGAGTGTAAAAGCGAAGCTCTCAATTTACCGGTCGATCTACGTCCCTACCCTCACCTATGGCCATGAGCTGTGGGTAGTGACCGAAAGAACGAGATCGCGGATACAAGCGGCAGAAATGAGCTTCCTCCGAAGGGTGGCTGGCCTCTCCCTTAGAGATAGGGTGAGAGGCTCGGCCATCCGGGAGGGGCTCAGAGTAGAGCCGCTGCTCCTCTACATCGAAAGGAGCCAGTTGAGGTGGTTCGGGCATCTGACAAGGATGCCTCCTGGGCGCCTCCTGGGTGAGGTGTTCGGGCATGTCCCACCGGGAGGCCCTGGGCAGACCCAGGACACGCTGGAGAGATTATATCTCTCGGCTGGCCTGGGAACGCCTTTGGTATTCCCCGGATAAGCTGGAGGAGGTGGCTGGGGAGAGGGAGGTCTGGGCTTCTCTGCTTAGGCTGCTGCCCCCGCGACCCGGCCTCGGATAAAGCGGATGAAGATGGATGGATGGATGGATGGATGGATGGATGGATGGATAATAATAATAATAATAATAATAATGGATTGGATTTATATAGCACTTTTCAAGGCACCCAAAGCGCTTTACAATGCCATTATTCATTCACGCTCACATTCATACACTTATGAATTTTATTTGGTCCTCTGTTCATATCTCAGAGGATTTTTGTCTTATATAAGATCTTGCGATCCAGTTGCACTTTTTGTTATACAGCTCCAAAATTATCACTTGTAATGACAGTGTCACAGTCTGCTGGAGGGAGAATTAGACTCATAAAATAGACCAATGATCCCTTCGACCAATGATCATCATCGAACTACAGTACTGACTGGCTTGGAGGTGGTCATGGAAAAATCAATGTTATATACATCTGCCATCACTGGACATTGGTAGTATAAATGGTTCCAGTTTGGACAGAGCCAGTTGGGTTATTCTGAGTAATGTACATAGAAACATTTTAAATTCTTGGATCTCTACAAAATGTTTTTCTGAGAGTTCAGCTGGTGTTACTCAAGAGTTTGTGGACTGAAATGCTTGAATTTCATTTCCATCTGTCACTCCTCTAGTCTGCTCTTGGCATGATGCAAATGGTGGAGGACACGCTCACTGAGCATGCTCACACAAAGCCTCTCCTCCCGAGCCAGCTGATTCGCTACAGACAGGTGCAGGTTCCAGACGGTAGGTCCTCTACTCCTCCAAACCCCCCACACACAAACACACACACACAAAGACACACACACAGGTTAAGCTCTGTAAATCTTCATCTGCCAGTCATGACTGTCTCCACGGCGACCACGCAGATGGGTTCTTGTCCAACGCTCTCGCCCTCATCATCAGTGACACCATCGTGTGTTTGTTGAGAAAAGACCTGATTAAATTCAGCATCCCACATTTAGCTCAAAGGAACATAATGGTCACTGAGTGGAAATGGACGTCATTGGCCACAATACATACACACCTTACTGTCAGCAGCTCAGACAATGAACACACACAGACAAACCTGCACTGCCTTTCAGATCACATTAGGAAAGCTGAATGATGTGGAGGCGAAAAGCAGAGCTGTGCGAGGCCACCTGGAGAAATCCTGCGTCTCTCTGAGGGATTCTCCAGGCTGGGCTCCAGGCTGCCAGTAAGACGCAGAGCAAGAGGACATATAGGACGTGAACACAAGTTTACTGTCTAAGAAACATAGTTTTACTCCCTCACCTCAAAGCTTCAAACAGAAAGTTGTCATAAATGTGGCCACTCAGACATCCATCACTGGTAATGGTACTGTGTAATTTAAATGCAGATAAGCAAAGATAGCACATTGTTTAAAATTCAGACTGCTGGAGACAGCTGTGACTCTTACACTGATGGACTAAGACTAGAAAACAGCTAAATATACACATATTCTGTTTGGAGTTTTCACGTTCCCTCTGGGGGGCACTCTTAACCTTGCGGGATATGGGTTGCCTGTTCAACCCATTGAGCTACACTAGTGCTGCTGAGTAGAACTTTTGACATGTTGAGAACAATGTGAGAGGAGCTGTGGCTCGGTGCTCAGGGAGTGTCAGGCCCAGAGTGCTCAGTCAGCATGTGCATAAAGACACCTGCATTACCCAGCCTGCACTCGTCCTGCATTCAGAGCAGCCTTGATCACAGTGGATTTAAACAAACTAGAGTTATTGCTGTTGGCATTCAGCGGGCTGTTTCTGCCTTATTGGAAAGTGTCCCCTGTCCTCTGTCTGAACTGTGCTGGTTTTACTGTACAGTACTTATCTATGGCTCAAGCAATGTGCTGAAGTTCAGCTGTAAAACTACAATGAAACAGCTCATGTGCTTTTTGTAGGAACCACTTGTGCAAGTTTCTAATGCAGCACTGAAAGACCTGATTAAGTGTGCAGGGATGGATTGTATTAAGTTGTACAGCACAGCTGGTGAAATTCATTTCTAAGCTTATCAGAGTTCATGAGTCAGTGGATTTTGGGTTAATGAAAAGGATTGTGCTTTAAATTACTTCACATGGTTTTGCTCACTCACATGCCAAGTTTAGTTCTCAGCGTATCTCAGTGAGGCCTTGTTGAACTTTCACACACCAGGAAGCAAAGCCAGAAGAATTACAGGTGCTCATATTTTTACATCTAGGCTTTCTGTTTCCTGTTTTTAGTCTTTTTAATATTACATATAACTGCATAAGTACAACAACAAGCTGAGTACATGGGGTTAAAGGCCACATGAAGCAAGCCGGCCCTTTTCTTTGTCCTCTCTCACTGTGGATGTGCTTCTGTTTTTCATGATTGCAGGTGGCTGGTATGTTTACCAGCAAAAGAACGAGGTGCACAATGATTGTGGCATCGATATCTACTACCAAATAGACATGCAGAACACCCACGACAACATGCTGCTGGAGCTGTTCTGTCAGATCATCTCCGAGCCCTGCTACAGTACACTGAGAACCAAAGAACAGCTGGGTGAGGCTGCAAAACACAGACAATAAGGCAATATTGTCATTATATAACATGGGCACCATTTTCCAGAGATCGAGTGTTTATACAGACAGAAAAAATGTGGCAGCTGTATTAAGTTTGCTAAATTAGATGTTTTATTCCTTTTAATATGTTTGCATTTTATTGAGAATTACGGTGCAATGAAATTTGCAAAGTGCTGTCAGCTGTGGGAATGTTTATTAACTTTGAGAATGAATGGGTTGCACCTCTTAACCACATCTTAAGTATCACTGTAATGAGAGTTATAAAAAAGCAATAAAAAAGTAACCTGTTGTAGTCATCCTTATTAGTTTTTTTTGCGTGCATGTGTATTATTATTGATAATATAAATCTGCTTTGAATAGTTTTTCTGCACTGTGACTCCATTTCCTCAGCTCTTACATACTTTTTCTCTTAATCCTCTAAAAGGCTACAGCGTGCATAGTGGGCCACGTCGGGCTAACGGAGTGCAAGGTCTCTACTTCCTCATCCAGTCGGAGAAGGCGCCCCACTACCTGGAGAGCCGAGTGGAAGCCTTCCTGTGTGCTATGGAGAAAGCTGTGGAAGAGATGAGCAAGGAAGCCTTCCAGAAACACATCCAAGCCCTGGCCATCCGCCGCCTGGACAAACCGAAGAAGCTGTCTGCTGAGTGTGCTAAATACTGGGGAGAGATCATCTCTCAGCAGTACAATTTCGATAGAGGTGAGGCCTCCCAACAGTCCTCTTCACCTCCTGGATAACTCTTAATTATGTTTAGTTTGCAGGCCAAATGGGTTTTTCCTGATTGCTTGCCTAAGTGTTTAAGTACAAGTTCTTATATTTCAGTATATTTCAGACAGTCCCGAGGTGATGTTACTTCGAGAAGCACAAACTGGGATCGATTAAAGCCTGAAATAATCTGCAGCCACAGCACACCTCTCCCATGCAGCACTCTGCTGAGTGTAATGGATTGTAATGGGTCTGATTCACTAGTAATCTGCCTAAAGCCCCAAGTGATGGCAACACTGTAGTCCTGCCAAGGGAGTGGTGATAGTAGCTGTGTTAGAGGAGACGGGGGGTTCGGGAGAACATGCTAACACTCTACCAAGAGCCCAGAGAAACAGGCAACACAATTCATGAATAAGAGCTTCATGGAAATGCCGAAGAGTGGCTGTTAGTTTCATGTTTCCAATAAAATGTAATCATTAACATTTGGGCAAAAAGTTGCTCATTTAGTTTCATTTATATGAAAGTATTTGATATCAATATGTTGCACAGGCAAACAACTGAACTCAATTTTAAACATCCAAGTGCTGCAGTAATACTGACACAAGTAGCTGACTTTCACTGTGATGGCTCACTCTTGAATCAGCTTGTCTTATAGCAGCAGTTTAAAGTACTTTGGTGCTGCAGTATTTAGGATGCTGGCTGCACTCTTTAAAAAGTTTTAAATAATTTACTTCTGTTTTTCCTGCTGTTTTGCAGACAACATTGAAGTGGCGTATCTGAAGACTTTGACAAAAGAAAACATAATGGAGTTTTACAGAGTAAGTAGTACAGCTTTGTCTCATGGTGCCTCTTCACTGGAATACATTTTATAGACTTTTAACAGCACAAGACAATGGTAACTATGGAAACTCATAATCATAGACTATATGTAAAAAAAATCGACTTCAACATTTTGAACTTTCGCAATTTGGCTGCTGACATTTTTTTTAGAGGGATCCATAAGTGACCACTTTTGTAGGAGTCTATGTTACTGCTAATTCTAGCAGACTTGTTCAGCTGGATGCATTTGTGCACTGTATGAGTGCATCACGCAGACTTATATCTCTAAATTGCAACATAGTAATAAAATATTAGATCTTCTTGGATGGGCCGTACCTCACTGCAGACCACTGTCAGATTATTCAAGTCAGAAATTCTCTAAAAGGCTCAAAAGCACAAACACAGATGAGGTTCACTTCAGATCAAGGAGCTGCTTGATCAGCATTCCTGTCAGTCAAAGTGGCCACACCCCTCACTGTAAGCTTTGATCAAGAAAGTGTTTGAAAAAATTCACCCTACCCATCCTGTTCTCAACGTGCTTTTTTAACATGGAGCTCTATGGGGGATTGAGATGCCTCAGGTGGCAGGAACCTGCAGTGTTTCTAGTAAAACTGGATATACTCGACCCGCGTGTGGCAGCGCTGGAATGATAAATGTCAGACAAATCTGAACTTGTGAGGTTATCTTATCTAAAAAGAAAATTATGGTGTAAAATAAACAAGGATAAAAATTGCTCTCAGCACCACCTACTCTGTGTGTGTCCACACATACACAGATCCGCTCCATTCATTCTGCCCTCCTAGCTTTCATCTCATCCAGCCTCCTGCTTCTATTCATAGCTGTGGAGGTGACACTGACACAGGATGCTCACAGCATATCAGTGGCAATAATGACAGCCAGCCGGCTTGTTTCGGGGGGATAAAGAGCCCAAAGACACCTGGCCCCAGAAAGAACTGGCATTATCGGAGCCCAGCAGAAACCATTACAGCCCCCATGCAGAATAAACCTAATGCATTTCTAATGTCATATCAGCAGCAATCGCACAAGCTGCGTCTTTTCTTTTATTATTTCATTTCAGTTTGCCACTGTTGACGCCATCTGACTGCAGACGAGCCAAATGTTCAGTCTAATATAATCCTCCATCCAGAGTCAAAGATGAAGCCCGACTGTGTCGCTAAATCTCCACAGGGCTGTCACAACTTATCGCACACTCAGTGGGGAAACACACACAGCCATCCTGTCTGTGCTGGGTTTCTTTTTCTGTGTTAGCAGTGCTCTTTCCCAAAAGTGATGAGTCATTCCATTAATGGAGCGAATAGTTTCTGGTCATGATGTTCCCTGACAACCTCCATGTATCATCCTCACCTGTCTGTCTGTCTGTCCAGGAACGACTGACGGTCGAAGCCCCAAAGAGACACAAAGTGTCGGTGCACGTGCTGTCCAGGGAGATGGACTCCTGTGAGTATCTGTAGACACAGGATGATAACATGGGCTTCATTTAGACACCCACTGAGGTCACTCACTGTCAGCCTGACCTGTCTGTGTGTACATCAGGTCCAGTAGTGGGAGAGTTCCCCGCTCAGAATGATGTCAACCTGGCTCCTGCTCCTTCCCTGCCACAGGTAAGGATCAAACCTTTTATTTTTATTTGTTAACCTGACAGATTCCCCCAACATTACTATAAATGCGCAGCTTAAATGTGAAACGGTGACAATAACCAGGACATCCCAATACATCTAACCAATAACTGACTGGAATGGCAGTGGCAATGGCCTGTTTGTCATACAAACAAAACAACAAATAATGAGACTGTCACCCAACTCAAAAACCTTAAAAATATATTTGTGAACCAAACCTTTAACCTGAGTTTATGTGTAGATTAGTTCAGTGTCACACACACCATCTTGCTTTTTTTTGGCTCATGTGCAGTGTGTGTGTTGCTCAGGGGTTGGCTTTTATTATTCTATGCTCTTATAATTTTCTCTGATCTGTTCATGTGACAGAAGTAGGCAACTCCTAATTGGTTCATTTTGTTTTGAAAGCGATGTGTTAAAAGCCCCAGTTATGTGAGCGCATACAAAGCCCACTCTCAGACGTTCATACCCAACCTGATAGGTTGAGCCAGCTAACATATACAAAGTCCGGCTATGTTGAACTTGATTTGTAGAGGGGTCTTTACATTTGTCAGCCTCCCTTTGATCTGATCTTTTTCTTTCTTGCAGCCCACAGTGATTCAGGACATAACGGAGTTCAAGAGGAGTCTGCCTCTGTTCCCCCTGGTCCAATCTCACGTCAACCTCAGGGCAGCCAAACTGTGAGCGAAGCCGGCAGGTCGACACAGCAGGGAGGCACGGAGGGCGGCTCCTGCCATCAGGGAAACCTTCATCTGACGGAGCCTGCATCAGTGTTTGTTTGCGTGGATGCATGTTGAATGCAGGTGTGTGCACGTGTAGCAGGGAGGAGCCACTCAAAGAGGAAACAAAAGAATCACAAAGTTGTTGATGTAGCTGTGATAATGATAGAGGTAACACCAGAATCACCTCATGTAACGTCTCTAAGAGGAGACGTAAGCTCACGCTTCACAGCACTGTGTAGGCTTGCTGTAGACGAAACAAGAAGCAAAACGACAAAAAAAAAAAAAGAGACCCTTTCAGTCCACACATGCATGGAAGAGTGCCTGAAAACTGCTCAAATTTGAAAGGAGCTGTTTTTAAATGGCTAATTACTAAACCATGCTCGTACATTTTTCTTTTTTACTGCATTTTACGGTAGTATGTCACTCAGACATCTCAGGGGTATGTCCATGCTTTTTGTTTTGGGGGTTTTTAATTCAGTTTTTTAAGTAATTAGAATAAAAACATTTAGTCTGTCATCTACATTAGTACGTTATTCAATTTACAGTGTGATCAGTTTCTGAAAACTTAAAAATAATGGCTGTAGAGACATTTTGTTTCTCTGTGTTGAAGCTTTAGGGAGGTCGTCAGGATCCGTTCACTCTGCATGAGAGACTTTCTGCAGCTGCTGCCTTTCAGATTAGTTTGTATCCTGGTCTGATTTGAGCCACAGTCCTGGAGGATCTATCCTGTCCCCAGCTCTTAAAGCATAGATGTCAAACAAAGCAGCCCGCTCTAAAAACAAGAAAACATTTTCATTTTGATATCAACTTCTACTGCTTTAAAAGGCACCATATTACCTCGTGGTGAAAATCCAAAGAACCAGCAGCAGAAGCATGCCTTAGTCTATTACTTACACAGCATGTAGCTCCACAGCGTCTCAGGAGAGCTGGTAATAAAGCAGTTTTCACACAGTGTTGTAGAAGAAACCAATGTTACGTATCAGGCTTGGGTGGGCGTCCACTGTTTAACGTGAAGTACCTAGTGAGTGGTTTTCATTTAGAAAATCAAACTTTTAATTTCTTAATATATTGAACGACTGTGATTGGCTGGTGGGGGTCATGGGCAGGTGAAGAGTGTTGAGTTTGGTCTTTTTATGTTTCTTGTGTGTTTCTAATTAATAAACAGCTGAATGGAAACTCGTCTGTCGCACTTTTCCAGTCTCAACACGTGCACGTCAAGATTTTGAAAATACATTTATTCACAGAGCTCATACTGTAGAAGTCTAAAGTTAGAAGCATTGTGTGCACAACAGTTCAGTCTCTCTCGTGGCAGAGAGGAGATCTGATGGGAAAGGTGTAGTCTGCAGATCTCACAACGCCTGTACAGAAGTTGACATGTGCAGGTTAAATATTCCAGGTTGTTGGTTATACAGTGTGTTAAACAGGCTCTCACACTCAGATTCTCATCTCAGCAATAACTTGTTAATTCAAAGCCACATTATTTACACATGAACAAAGGAGTTTGATACATTAGGCTTCACGTCTTAGAAACCAAACTGTTTGAGTTGGTTCACTCAAATTACAGAGCTCTATATTCATCCTTCTTAATATCTCAACATTTCAATACATTTGCCAGAAATTGTGGATAAACTTGAACATCTCCCTATATTTTTTCCACCGTTTCAAACCAACGAGATTCTACTTGAAAACCCAATCTAAAAATTAAAGTTTCTGTACACCACTTGGGCAGGACAATATGGCTCAGTATCTGAGTGAACTGACCCTTTAATTTCCACAAGTGTCCATTCAGAAGTGCTGGCTGCTGCAGTGAGTCACCTTGAGTTACCAGTGTCCGAGGTCATTCAGAGAGAACTACCTGAGTCTGACCTGAGCTGGTCCAAGCTCAGGCAACTGAAGTCCCATCATGGCAGGCCGAGGGGATGGAGGGGTGTGAATGCCTCTAAAATCTGGAGGCCACAGCTCCAACACAAGTGTCCATCTTCTGTAAGCGCTGCACTGAATGTTGAGTCAGGCACCCCAAGGTTTTCTAATATCACGGCAGTGCTCACCTGCACTGTGATGGGTGACAAGGCTTCAAGACACATCACATGATAGCGTTTTGAAAAGTAGAGATGAAGAAGACTCGACAAAGCATGTGAACAAAGTGAACAGCTGCGTATCAGCTTCTGATCTGCGCTCAGCGTGTTAGGCGTTAGATAGTCAGCTGCAGTGGCACAATGAAGTGGCGAGGCTAGTTTTCTGTTCTGCGTCAGGATTCACATCACATCATTTTGTTTGCTCATGAGTACATTCCTTATACTCAACATTAGTCTTCTTTGAACATAAGCCACTACCATTAGCCAATGGTGTGCTGCAAAATAAACAATATAAAACAATTTGTATTTTTATAAAACTAATTACACATGCCCCACATTTTAATTCTTTAAAATACAGTAGGTTTACAATAGTTAACGTGATTGCTGAAGCACATCCACCCTGCAGTCGTACTCAGGAAACAGGTGTGTGTGTGTGTGTGTGTGTGTGTGTGTGTGTGTGTGTGTGTGTGTGTGAGACTGTAACTGCACATCAACTGCTAACATGCTCCAGTCCGCACGTCTCCATCTTCACTTTCAGCCAGCGTCACAAAATGCCAGCGAAGAGTCACACCGGGGCGGTGAGAGGGGCGAGGTGTGGGGAGGAGGAAGAGGTGGTAATGAGGATGACACGATCAAAAGTCTGTTTCACCAGCACTTCCTGCTCACTGAGCTTTCATCCCGCCCACCCCCTCAAGCGGGGGCGTGTAGTTCCTCCATCCATCTGTCCTCCCTTCTGACGGCCTCCTTTAGGCCTCTTCCTGCTCGGGGAAGTTGAGGATCTTGCGGTGGGCTTGCCTCAGGTACTGCTGCTGTTTGAAGTACACCTTAAACGCCCCCTTGATGGCCACAAAGGCGATACCTCCCTGTAGGTGGAGGAAAGCAAAATGGTGTTGAAAGTGGACTTAAAGACAGATTCAGCTGAACACATCAAAGCTCTCCCCCCACAGCTGGCTCTAGGAGGATTTACTTTAATTTTACACCGACTATCACACACACACGACAGCATCTCATAAACAAACATGCAGATGATTCCTGGCTGTTTCCTGCTCAGCTGTGACCAGGAATGCTAGAGCATTACCTGCACTTACAGATGTTTTGGTTAAAAAGGATCATTCAAGAGTAAAGGTGGAGGTTTCTGGAGAGTGAAGCCTTCGAAACCCAAACAGGAAACTGGCTCATTTATGGCAGTCTGTCTGAACAAAGGTGTGTGGATGTCTCTACGTCCAACCTGAATGAATATTACAGTGTATCTAAATAATATTCAAGCTGGGGCTGTTCTTTCAGTATGTGCGCCTTTAAGTGCAAACAAAACATTAATCCATTTAATTAGCAAATGTGATGACTCATTAATCGTCACAGGAAGCCTGAAAATCTTCCTTCACTTTGTTTTATATTAGTAGTGATCTTATAGCTGGACTGTTAGGGGCACTTTCACAATTTCTCGAGTACACGGTTAATAACAGAGACTTAAAAGCAATAAAAATGAATGCTTATAGTACTTAGTGATCGTTTACTCTAAATAAACAGTATTTACTGTTGAAAATGTAAAAGCTGAGACTGAACTTAAACTACAAAAATCTATTTAGAAGAAGAAAAGTGGAAACAACTTGAATCCTGACCTCACTACTAACCAACCAAACCCGCCGAGCTGAGGGCCCTTTAAATTAGGCAGGAGTGTCCAAGCTGTCAGTGGTTGTGATTGTGTCAAACTAAACAAACATGGGCTCCGGGATAATTTACTAACTCAAGTGTGTCAGAAAAGTAAATCGAGGCGTCCACACTGGCACTCTGACTAATACTACATGTGATAAATACTGATGTGAAGTTTCAGTCGTCTCCACTCTGGCTCAACACAAAAGGAACAAAGCACCATCTTGTGGGAATATTCATTAATTGCGCTTTGAAAGTTAATTATTTACAGTGGTGTGTTTTTCTTGTCTCACAGTGATCGATCACGCGAGAACAAATAAAGGTTTGACTGATGATGCAGCTCATCTGTTCGCTCTCCTTCCTGCAGGTTTGGTAGGTGAGGACAGAGTGTTCAGCAGTATCAGTGCAGACCAGATCGCATGAGCTGCTCTGGTTACATTTCTGTCCTCCCCATCAGGTTTCTCTTATGTCTAAATGGCTCATACAATGCACAATTAGGCCAAATTAGAGGAGGTCGTTTACTCTATAGTAGGGCTAAAACCATTGGGTGGATATACTAGTTGTTTGTACTCTGCTCATCGAACCCCCTGCAGAACTATTGCTACTGTCAGGTGAGTCATACGAGTCTGGTTGGACCCACCAGGATGGTCCTCTGCAGGTTCGAGTTCACGCTGCTGAACATGAGCTTCCCTACGATGGTGGCGATGGTAGGGAAGACCAGGGCGCCGCACAGGATCCGTGTGGCCGACACATGGTCTGCCAGGGGGCTGGCCTCTGCGGGGATCCGAGGAACTGGACAGCCGATCCCTGCAGACACACGAGTATTAGTTTTATTCCTGCATAAACCTGTTAGCGCAGCTGCTGACACAGTTGAGTTTCAGAGGCTGAGGAATGATTTATTTATCTGTTTTGTGGCTGTGATGAAGTGAACGCAGACCGGCTGCAGCGAGGATTTCTGTGATGGATGAGGAGACTGTGTTTGAGGTGTCAATAACTCTCCATATTATTTGTTTTTGTCTGAAACTCGTCTGCCATCATCAGGTTATGATAATCAAGTTTCTGTCTCAGCTCCTTACATGGATTTATATTATTGTCCTTTGAAAAGACATCCTGTCTCTCCAGCAGTGCTGGCTGTTCTTTAGCAGCAGCAGACATTAGAGCATCATCATTTCACACTGACAGTTACACCTGAGTAAGGTTAGACTCTCACAGTGCAGTATACATGTAACGAACACAATATAAACACAGATAAACTCAGGATCAACATAAAGAGTGTGTCCTGACCGGGGAAGATGCTGTTGAGGATCTGCAGTTTGTTAGAGTACTTCCTCCACAGGCGCAGGACGTAGTCTTCCCAGCGGATCATCTTGCCAAGGATCAGCATGACGGGGATGGTGGGCAGCCCGATGAGGAGGAACAGAGGATCAGCCCGCTCCATAACATCCAGGCCCTCCTTATGGCCGACGACCTGGAGGAGACGGCACAGGAGATGGTCAGAGTGGCAAACAGCTGCACACAACTATACTAGTTTTATCTAGTATATCTTTACCTGCATGACAGTGACGGCTCCATATGTGACAGCGGTCCAGTAGATGGAGCCCACCATGATGCCAGCTGCAGCAAAGGGGCCAGCTTTGGAGATGAGGCGGTCAGCCAGGTCCAGCACATAAACGACAGGACCTGATGGAGGCATCATCAGACTTAAGTCACAACTAAGAGAAATACATTTACCTATAACACGTAAAACTGTTGGCCAATATAAATATAACTGTTATCCATAGTTTTAGAGAGCTACTTCAACCATTACACTGAGTACTGCGTACTCCTGACTGGGAATCTGAACTTCAGCGATTATTATCCACTGATCTGATAATCCTCCTAATGTAATGATCATTTTGTGCATCAAAGGTCAGGAAAATGTCCCTCATTATTTTCCCTGACAGCTCAAGTTGTCAAAATATCCTCATTTCCAACCAATTAGATGCATCTCTCTCCCCTCTACAGAAACAGGGTTACTGGGTGTGCTATGCTTGGAGGCACATTACGACAGTGCAGTGACATTAAAAGTAAACTTTCTTCCTCAGACTTTTCCTAAGTTTAAAGCAGGCTGTGTAAGGTGCACGCCTTGTTTTGCGGGTTTATTGACACTTAAGGAGGAGCTTCAAGGGCAGGGCCCACTGAGATTAAAAAGAACTGGGATGCCTCTCGACCAGCATGTAATAAGAAATTAATCTGAAGTTCAAACTTGCCTTTGGAGTAGTGACATCCCTGTCTGACACCAGGAGCAGGACCTTAAAAAACATCTCTGCTGCATTCCCGTCTCTGGCATTCTGGGCCGACTCGAGGGAAATCATGAAATATTTACAGGAAGGCAACCTGATTTCCTCACCCAGACAGAGCCATCCACATCCTATTAATAACTAGCCCAGGAGTCAGTGGGAGGGGAGCGGGGAGGCTGCCAGAGGGACTGAGCACAAGACAGTGCTGGGCCTCTGTGTGTGTGCTGCTTTGGCACTTGGTAAACTGCAAAATTAGATCCACAGAGCACAGCAGTTTGGGCTTACAGGCTCTGAAAAACCTACACTCTCAAACACCTTACTATAAAATCAGTTTACACATGCACGGTTCTCATTTCCAGCAGACCGTGACTGAAATCCTACTTCAGACAGAGATACCGCTCCATCTCTTCTCTAGTTTAGAAATGAAGCAGTCAAGTTGTTTCAGAAACAGTGCTGAGTCACTGGTCATTATGAAAGCAGGACTTTGTTCAAGAACACCTTTCCTCAGGCCATGTCAGCAGCACACTGATAAATATATTGCACAGCAAGTAAAAAGAGCCTGATTGACCTTATAGCACAGAAAGCTGCTATCACTTAGAGTTAAGGACAGCTGCTGCGGTGGGTTACAGGCCGTTACTGGGAAAGGGATTACTGCCAGGGCCCAGTCAGGCACAAGGACAGATTTCAAACAAACACCTGAGCAGATACATTTTTGAAGGAAGGCAAAGATGTGACACATCTCTAACTACAACCTTAACAACATGAGCTTAGAGTAAAAAGACTCAGCTTCCTGAAATAACTCCAGGGGTGCCGTGAGGAGTTTTACAGTTTCTGGACGTAAGACTGGCTTCATTAAACTGTTTGTGCAGCCTGGCCACTATGAGGCTGGTGCCCGTAAGTACCTGCCACACGCTGTATACAATTCAGCCACTGTTAGCAGTGCACGTATTTCTACAGCTGAGTACATTCACTGTGCTGGTCCGTGCTAAATGTCTTTTACTGCAGCGCTGCAGTCCACTTGTTGAGGAAAGAGCTCAAAGTGAGCGAGATGCATTTATCACTTCTAAAGAGTATCTGAGTCTGAGACAGTTTTTAATGCAGCAGCTGTCTCTTATCTGCCGGCAGCCATTTGATGCTTTCAGGCCTCCTGTTACTGCACCCGTGTTTGCCTTTGGGACTGACCTCACAATGCTCCAGAGCATTAATATGCCATATTTTGATGACAGCACTGGAATCTCTTCCGCCTTCTCCCTGCCTAAGCATTATGCCATCACGGGCAAAGGGGACTAGACTGCCCTTAATGGCTGCTGGTAGGGTGGAGAACTGAGCGATTCATTTGAGCCACTGGCAGCAGATTCCATAATTAAGATTATTAAAAAAGGAGGGAGGTAGGGGAAAGTTAGGAGGGGGCCCCGTGCAACTGCAATACCTCGGTAGTGGGCACGCACATTGGCACGCCGTTCCAGCTCACTTGTTTACTCTCTCTGGGCTGAGTGTCAGAAAAGGAGCAGCAAGGACACGCCGTCCTCAGGAGTTATATAGCGAGCCAAATTAGCATGATGGGCTCGCTTTGGCTCTGCAGCAGGTGCTGGTGGGAGTACAGCCAGAACAGCATATAGCTGCCCTGCTCTTTGAAGGCTGAAAAATGACTCTGTTCCCCCCCTCCTGGGCTGTAAGCAAGTGAAAAACAATCAAAACCCGGGTTAAGAGAAAAAAAATGATGTGTATCTCAGAATCCACCCACTCATTTGCTCCAACAGCAGGCAGGGGTCCTCACCCGGAGAAAATTACTGTGACCAAACCCTATCCAGCCTCCAGAAATGAGCTGGCCTCAGTGACCGGTCAGTGCTCCCCCGTCTCTACCCGTCCACAGATTTAACTCCATCCGGCCAGACTGAATGCTGTTATCCCTGAGCTGTAAAACTGATAGTATCCAGTAGGTTCATTAAAACTGCAGCAAACAGTGCAAAAAAGGAGTGCATCTGAGCTTTAACAGTTTTTGTGCATTAGGTGACCAAAGATACTGGGTCTCTGTACTAGACATGGCATTGTATAATAAAGAGAACAAGGCTAGAATAAAAATTATGTGAAAGGAACACTGCAGCAATGATGCAGCAAAACCGAAAGCGCTGTACTCCTCCGCCTTGCTTTGAAGTGGACTAATGCCCAGCGAATCCTGCAGCCAGGGTCTCAAGTCCTCAGTCAGAACAAAGAAAAATCTCATAGGTGCAGGGATGTACTCGTTTACTCGCATTTATAGTAACAGTCGTATCATTTGCTGAATATAAAACGGCAAAGGTGGGTGTGTGATATTTGATACGTCCCCATTATGCTGCAAGCTGCATGTGAAAAAAAACTGCAAACAAACTCATGGAAACCCTGACAAAGCAGTCGTGTGAGTAAAAACCCCACGTAACAAATCCAAATGCTTTGCAAATTCAGTCTGACCCAAGTCTGACGTCATGCGGTGCCACGGATGCAAATCAGTGAATCGCCACTTAATGTTTGCATGTGCTGCCCTGCTGGAAAGGACAACACGGAGGTACATCCTCTCCTTTATCACCTAGAAACGCTGTAATTTCATGAATTCATCAGCAGCTCTGCTCATCTCCTCTGTCGCTGTGGGCCTTTGATGAGCTGCTCTGTTTGCTCTTTCCGTGACCCAATTTCACTCCCACTCCTCTCATCCAGACACATCCAACATCCCCGCACACCACCTCCGTCTGACCCTCACTAAAGGGATTTGGGGGTGGGGGTGAGGTAAACTCAACAAGCACTGTGCACATAACCAACCACTGCTCTACTATCCATTTCCTATTCAAACACTTTCAGCATTTAAAAAAAAAAAAAAAAAAAAAAAAAATGTAAAAGTGAAAAACCAAAACCCCCTAAAAACACATTTGCCTGCTACAGTAAATGGCAGGGGAAAAAAAGTAGCTTTGGTGGACAGTGTGCTAACTGCAGCCTATTAATTCACTTCCAACTCTCACCCAAAAATTGGAATAAGTGGCAAAACAAAGTTTAGGCTACTTCGTCTACAGAAATCTTCCCAAAACATCCTGAGGCTAAAACTCCACCGCACATCCTCACAGTCTGTCATCTAAACTGAAGGGAAACCAAGGAAAGTTACATCAAAGGCAACACCAACCTCAGCAAATGAAGAGTGATGGTGGCGCGCTGTTTCTGTGTCATTCTCTGAGGGCAACGTCACCCAGCAGATCAGAAACGAGGAAGCTCTTTCAAAATAAACCGCTGGCCTATCCATCACCATGCTCTAAACCACTTCAGTATTTGAACACATGACTAAAGAACACAAACTGTGGAGTAGGCATCAGGAGACTGAGGGTAAACATTTAGCCACAAGTCACTTCTATGACTGGCTTTTTTATAAAGAGCTGTCCAAAAATAACAAGCCGCAAAGCCATCATAATCATATGGCACAGTGTGAGAAACACTGATGTAGTCAGTCTAAACTGTAAATTCCACTGGCGCGCTGTACAACAGAGGCTCAATTCATAAAGAGCCTCAAAGCCAGAGCATGTGAGACACCAACATTAGATAACAAACATATTTATATATACGAAATTTCAATAAACAGCAAAATCAGATCCAATCGAGATTTGTTCATCTATCTATTAGGACAATTCTGATTGCACAAGCAGAATAAGCAGGGCATGTTACAGCCAACAATCCCAAAGATTGTTTAAAGAGAACTGAAACACTGTGACAGGTTGACTTTATAACTTACCGTATGGATATTCTGTTTCACTTTTACTCAGCTGCTACATATGCTGCACACGGACAAGACGTTACCACGTCAGAGCCCCAGTGAAAGCTAAACTATGATATCCATTTCTATTGGTATTCTTTTTATGCTTTGGGGCAGGGGTCTCAAACCTGTGGCGCTTTCCTCCTCTGTCTAATGTGGCTCTCGATAAATCTAGGAACAGGTAAATGAACAATTTCCAACTGAACCTCAACAGCAGTGGCCAAGAAGCCACAAAGAAGGATAGAGAACTGATTTAACAATAGTTTTGCAAAGATGCTATTCTTGGCCATTCCTTCCCCGTTCACATATTTTACAAAAATAAATATTCCTGAGGGAAGGGGATCAAATTTGTTTGTTATCCACCGATTATTTCACAATTTCTACCAATTTCACAACAAACCTTTGTAGAAAATGCCCCATATTGGGTGCATGCTTTTATTGTTGTCTGCAGAAATGTTTCAAATTTGTGAATAAATAATAAATAGAACTTAACCTATTTAACTTTGTACTACTGAATGTTTTTTTACTTCCAAGTACTGATTAACTGTGCTTCCAGGAATTGAGTCAATTAACACACCCTTAAATACAAAAGGGCTGTAGACACATTCACATATGCCCGGCAACCACTTTCCAATAATGAGCTCGTAGATGGAGGTCAGACAAACACTTGAGGTTGGAGAAGCATGCACAGAAGCTCAGCTTAAAGCACCAAAGTGAGTGACAGCACAGCGTTGGTCACTATAAATATACATGAACCTGTTTACCAGTTGGGCCCAGCCTCTTGCAGGCTAACATTGTGTTCGCTTCTGTCTCAAATTTCAACTTCTCCCTCTCTCTATGAGGCTGAAATGGCAACGGGCCAGTGGCTGATGGGTAACCAAGTGATAAGTATACAACTTCACGTCCAAGTCTTCACATCCAGCAGCAAAAAATCTAACAAATAAAACCAACTTCCCTGTGATGCAACTGCAGAGTGTTCTGTGAGAGTCGCTCACTGTCTTAGAAAGGTATGAAGAGATCTGAGAAAGTGAGCTGTGAGCAGCTTGTGTCCAAATAAGCACAGCTCTGCGTGGTGTGTTTTCACTAGGTGAGTCATAGCTTTTGGGAACAATCGAAGCCCTCGTCACTCTGACGTGTCGAGTTAATTGAGGCAGCCGCTGCTGGTCAGTCAGCGAGCACGCCCCTGTTCCTCGTCACAATGAAATGAAACATTTACCCAGATCGCCACAGAACTTATGCTGGATCTCGAGTAAATAAACATGCACTGAGGCAAAACAAACTCAACAGTTCCCAGAGTTCGGATACAGTTGCAGGCAGTGACTCAAACAGGAGTTTATTTACATGGAAATTTTCTCTGTAATTCTGTTTTGATGTTGAAAACTGCCAGAAAGGCTGTATGAGAGCTCATACAGCTCTCAGCAGTATATTAAATTTAGATTTGTGAACAAGAAATTTATCTCAGCTTCTCAGCATGGCGTGGGGCTGTAAGTTAACCATCCTTATATTTCAACCATGCTGTACATCACACACTACTCTATAGGATCTAAGGCCTTTCAATTTTAAATGATCCTGAAAATACCTGATCCTCGTTTTGAAAATGTATGCCACAGACATAAATCACACATAGCTTCAAAGACTGGAGTACTGCAATCACTCAAAGTTTTGCAGTAGACCTTGAAAAACATAGCTGAAGGAATAATTATCCTCTTAATTTCCTCAAGCACAGAATCCTCTCAGCCCAACAAGACAACAAATGCTAGTGACATTTCAAGGCCATCTCATCACGCTTCCACAAGGTTTTATCTTCAGAGAAATGCAACCCACCCAGTTTGGGAAAGACAATGAGGTATTCTGCATTGCACTGTGGGCAGGCTACGCGTGCTGTGCTGTTGCCTCGCTGTTTCTCGTCCACCCAGCGTTGCAGGCAGGTCTGGTGAACCCACTTGGTGGAGCCGCGGCAGCGACACGGGCGAACCCACTCTGCCGTGCGGTCATCTTCGTCCGTGGCAAAGCACACCCAGCAGCTCCTAAAACAAACACACATGCCCAAAGTCAGGATAAGACACTGAAACAAACATGGCTGCAAAAAATAAATAAAAATACTAGCAGCCACCAATGGTACCCCTCAGTCTCCTGGTAGACAGACTTATGGCATTAATTTCAAAATCGTACGCCACCTTGCTCTCAAGTTATCGCATTCACAAGATTTTCAGAAAACTTACTCTGACCTTGAGGTGAAGGTCACTGAGATTCAAGCTCGTGTGAAACCTTTAGTAGATACACCTATGGTATCAATTCGAATCTCCTACATCACCTCATTCTCACGTAATCACATTCAGGAACTTAGTCCATGCCATCTGCGCCCCCGGGAGGGCGATGACAACACCCCCATCAGCCTTGTACAGCTGAAGGGTAAAAGAAAGACATGGTTGTAAATAGAGCTGCAACTATTGATTATTTTAGTAATCGAGTAAACTTATAATCTAATAATTCAGTGTCCAACCTAACAACCCTCAGGTCAGTGGCTCAGAGTTTAATGGGCTAATGGTTTGGGGTTTTTTGGCTTGTGAAAAAAAGTTTGTGTTTTTATATTTTTAAATATTAATGCAATTTAATGAATACAATGTTTTATAATATTTCACTTTTAATCTGAAAAATGTTACAAAAGTCTTGAAATTAATATAGTCTCGTACACCCCGTGCCCCCCTTTAGACTCACCCCTGTTTGCTGCAGGTATCTCATGTAAAATAGGATGGCTGCTGTCAGCCTTCATCAAGCTGTATAATTTGAACATGCTATCAGACCAAGTTATCAGTTCATCTGCATATTTTAATACAGCTTCTGGAGACTTGGTGCAGATTTTTCTGTGTAAAACAAACGGCAGATGATGGAGCAGCTACAAAGTGCTTTGATGAAGGACTCCTGCCTGCTCTTTCCCAGTAAAGGTTTTAATGGTGATTATAGGAACAGTGTTGCTGTTTTAGAGGCTAGAAACAGGTTTTTCTTCACTCAACCCGAGCTCAGCATCTCAGTGATGGCTCCACCTCTTTGCTCTTCAGGGTGTGTAAACAGACTCCGTCTCCATGTTAAACTGTGCCAGCGTCATCATCACTGCTGCTGTTGTGTTATCAGTGTTTTTGTTTAAAACTGGAAGCTGCGTGGGCTTAATGTTGTCAAGACTTTTTATTGACTTCTCTTAAATACGTTTGTATTACAGGTTTGTTTTTAGTCGCAAATATGGTTGAAAGGCTCATGTTTAAATTATGTAACACATCAGCGTACTAAAAAGCTGTGCATTAAACAAAGCATCGAAACAAAGAATTTGTGTTGAGAATTTTTGGCAATCAAATTATTTGAAATACTCAAATCGTTGCAGCTCTAATTGTAACAACAATTTATCATTACTGAATGTGTGATTTAAAAATAGAAAAACTGATTAGATGTGGCTTCATAACTGTGACTGATACAAGAGACAAAATGACCAAAGAGTTTACGCTGAATGAAAGCCAGGATTACATTTAAGTGAACAAAACAACTGAGGCGTCACTATACAGACGAGGGTGAGCTCATGCAATGAAATCAATTGAGACAAAGTTAGAATATCTTGCATCTGACAATTAACAGGCTTAGGGTCATGGAGCTGTATGTGAGTTATATGTGTGTGGTTGATGAGAGAAGAGTAAAAGACATCAAGTGAAACCAAAGTAACCTTTCACCTTTAAGAGAAAATCTGCACTTAGCAACAAAAACTATTGAGAGTCAGTTTTTGAGCCGATGAGACTTATTTAGACTTCTTACCGAGTGTTAGCACAGCCGTTTTCAGCATTCACACAAAGCTGATAGTAGTAGTTAATAAAGTCTTACTTACAAGTCTACATTAAGTGGCCTTGATGAACACACCCGCACAAACAGCATTGCTCCGTGTTGGTGTCTCTACATGAAATCAGCCAATCATTACATAAACCCTATAGGCAAACAAGCTGCAATGCTGACTGCTCATCAAGCATATCTGACAGTGCTGCAGGAAGCGTTCAATGGACACACAGCAGCTCAAACAAACAGGCCCTTCATCCTGCCATCTGGATACAAGGCAGACAATTTCCAAGGGATTGCATTTCAGATCACATCAGTGTCAGCTTCCTTTTCTAACAAGCATTGGTAAAAGAAGCAACCTCAACATATACCGATTCTCTACTTCCGCTGATCCTAGCCATAGCTAAACATTTCTGACTTTGACGCCAGTATTATTCACCACGCTACTCATACACCGAATCAGCAGGTCAGTGTTCATTGTGACATCTGATTTTATTTTAATCATTTTTAGTTTTACTCAAACTATAGGATTATAATCCTAACTCTAAAGTGATTCAGTTGATTAAAATATAAAGTGTAAAAGCTTGTTGTGTTTTTACTGGTGAGAGTGAATCCACATAGTTTACAAAGCATCTTATTTTCCTTGACTTCAAATGTGGGTAATTTGGGTACATGTCCACTCTTCTCTTCCTCCCAAGCGCATCGTCTATTAGTTTTTATTTACTTATTGTCTTGTTGTTGTTGTGAGGAAAAAAAAAAAAAAAGAAGGTCATTGATGAAAACTATGACAACATAATTCAAGCCAAACCACATTTTATCCCTTGACATACAGAGATGGGAGTAAACCTTCTCTTTACTTAAAAAGTGCTGTACCTCTTAGGAAAGTTCTGCCGGTCTTTTACATCCTTATCCTCCTCCACTGCAAAGCAACCCAACATGTGCAAGATAATTTGATATCGAACTTCCCTGACCTTACCAAAGCACATCTCCTAGTGTGACATATTGCGTTTCCATAATTAATCAGCAACGTGCGACTGGCTGGATGGGTCACCACCAGGGTGCCTCACTGCATATAGCTCAGTTTGAGAATCTGCAGAATCTTACTTCAGCTGCCATCAACTCATGAAAACCTTCACAGGTTAGATCTGAATAATTGATGCAAGTAAATCAACAGCATGTCTAGAGTCTCGACTCCGCCAAGCTCAAGGGACTTCTACTGGTTCTCCGGTTGCAACAGTATACTGGTTTTCAAGCGTTAATATGATATGAAACTTGATGGCTATCATACCATGAACATTTGCTTATGAACAGTATCTTGCTGTGCGCATCTCCTTTCCTCATTGACAACCTGTCAGACAACTTGCGCCACACATGCACATCCGGAGGAGAAATGTCAGCAAGAAACAAGGCTGATGCCACCGATCTGCACCGTCCGCCTGAAAAGAACCTAAAAGCAGAGTGCAATTACTTTAGATATCCCAAAATAATCAGCTCTCATGGATTTGTTTATCGGGGGGATGGTTCCTTCCAAGTTACTGATCTGTGTAATACTGTGATACTGTCTGGGGTACATATCATATCATATCATCAAAATATACTGATTATGGTTTTCTAATCATCCATCCATCCATCCATCCACTTCCGCTTATCCTTTTCAGGGTCGCAGGGGGGCTGGAGCCTATTTCAGCGGTCTTAGGGCGAGAGGCAGGGTACAGCCTGGACAGGTCGCCAGTCTGTCGCAGAGCTAACAGATAGACAAAGACTTCCATTTGGCTGTTTGCAGAAATGAAGGAAAACCACTTAACAATCTGGTTTTAAAAACTTAAAAATGTTTAGGTTTTTCTTAAACTAGCCTGTTGCTAGGCGATCCGCTGGTTTGGTAGCTGACTGTGACCCATTTTCAACTCTACTATCTGTGTGAGAGATTTATGATCTCATTTTCATAATTACTCTGAACCTTGAACAGTTGGCATTTCACTGGATGAATGAAAAAATGATTAGTTTACATACACCTCCCATAAATCTCTGGCATACACACAGTAGAAAAACACTGATTAAGAACCCCCCCTTCTCACCCATAGTTTGTGATGATCTAATTTTGGTATCATTCACATTATGAATTATTTGTGCTCAGAAATCTAGCAGATTACTATTCCAAAGGTCAACACAACAGTAAGACGCCTAACCAAAGCACACTGCAGAAGAAGGTGCCTGTTTCTGACCTGATAAGCTGTAGCTACAGTTTACTCTTCAATTTCCTGTTTTTAAACCACAGGTATAACGGGAACAGGGAAAACCTGTTTGCTTTCACAATTAAGTAAAAAATGTTTCTTACACCAGGAATTTTAGAAATACCCCCACCACCAAAACCAAAGCTCCATTTGTTTAATCCCTTCATGGCATGCAGAAGTACTATTTTTAAAAAAGAAATTCATTGCATGCATTGCGGGGATGCAGCATGAAGATGATTTGGTGACTCTCCTTAGCTTTAGTCAAGAGAGGGAAAAAAAGAAAAACTGGTTAGTTTAGAGTGACATTTTCCTTGCTGACCACCTCTAGCAACACTCAGCATATCCCTATGTAACACCATAATGGATGCCAAATCTGTGGACTCCCACCACCATACTGAGAGCTAGATGTGCTCCATTACTGGGGCCACAGCAGAGTATTTTGTGGGGGTGTTTCTCTGTCAAATACAGCATGACCAATATTTGAATTATTTGCTCAGGTAGCTACCTACCTCCAATGAATTATTTGTCAATACTCCCCTGGTGTTGAATAAAATATGACAACGCAGGAGAGGACACTCCAGGTCGAGGTGCTCAGATGACACGTCAGTGAGAATGTGTGGTGTGATGGAAACATCACCCCCCATTCAAGATCATATCTACAGTCTTTACTGAGGTTCACCCTATAACTGACCCCTGCCTATGTATGTGTACTGGTATCATACTACTCAATTTAATTCAAATGGTGTTCTCGCATTGATCTGCAATACAAAACTGAAAAAGCCCAATATAAAAAATGCATCATAGGAATCTGTGGTTCTTCAAAAACACTGCAGACTGAAAATGAGGCTGCCGTTAAAAAAAAAAAAAAAAAAGTGATGATGAGACGCCGAGCAGAACGGTGGACAGACGTCTCCACAGAAACACGACAGCGGAGAACAAAACCCAGCTCTACCTTAGATTCACTGGCTCTTGTTCCTGTAACCCAGCCCCAGAGCATGACAGAACCTATTACAACAGCAGTGAAACACTATCTTCTGTGCGAAACCTTAATCTCTGGCTTGCTGTCGCCTCAGCCCTGTTTAACAGAACAGTCAACCAGATAAGCCAGAATGACGACTGCATACTGAGAAATCCTGTGCAGTCTGATATTAAAAAAAACAAAAAACAGGCTTGTATATCAGAATGCAACAATTTTCTAAATATTTAACCCTATATGCAATGAAAAGATCAATTTTAAATGTTGAAACGATTATGTATAATCTGCAGATTGGCATGTTGAATTATTGCTAATAAAGCTGCTGAAGGACTTTCAAGAACACAGAGACATGATGATGGCGACGTGCCTGAAATCCACTGAAGGAAGGTGACCTCCTGTATCACCAAGTTATTTACATGTTAAACAGGCAAACTCATGTGGGTCTCTGCTGCTTTTACAATAAAGCTTTAATCCACCTAATGCACAGAGACTGCTTTGAAACTTCAAGGGCAGGCAAGCAGCAATGCATATTATCATTTTTATTTCGGCAGTTATTTTGAAAACCCTTCAAGCCCACGGGATCAAAAGAATGTGCAGCACTGAGGCACTGTGGATCCTGTCGAGCTGCGCCACTGTCACGCGTTTCAACTCAGCTGTGGATTTTATTCTGACAATAGAAGAAAGCTCCAGGCTGACACAGACATGGGAGAATGGGGTCTTAAGGTACACTATGAAGGAATACAGAATGGCAATGATGTGATTGACACTGAGATATTAATGGCAATCTTAATATTAGTATTAAGTGTGACAGATAGCTACTTTCTCGCCATCTCACAAGCCAGGCTCCTGTCCTCAAGAAGAGCACCCCACAAAGGCCCCTTTCACTCAGCAATGACCATGTGACTGTGGGAAAACTGGAAGCTGCCCAGCATAAAGGCAGAGCACCAGACTTTGGTCTGGTCTTAAAGTAAAGTTAAGGCCTTCGATGGCTTTTATGAATGTGGTCTTGTCCAAGCTTGTTAAATAACAGCTCGAAGTGTTAGTATTGCATTAAACTTTGTGTGTCAGTATCCAGTTAACTCTCTGGGGTCGATAGACAAGCCAGTATGTCCAAATCACATGCCCAATTTAAGATTCCATAGCAACAAGATGCACGCTAAGTCTCCATTTCAACTTGTGTTGAAAGTGCAGACTTCAAACTACATACTAGTTTTAAATTTTGTATGTATAAAATGCTTTTTCGAAACGGTAAATATGGCATTTTATAAGGACAGCGAGTTCTTGCGAGCAAAAAACAAAACAAAAACACACATGACGCCTCTTTTCCATCGGTGGAAAAATTTACTATGTCACCCATAAAAAAACATAATAGGGTAACACGTGACATTTGGTTGTTTCGCCAGAGTGATGGCAGTGAGAGAACGAGCGAGAGAGTGAGGGATTTGGATAGAGATTTTTGAGACGAGAGAGATTTGTGACGTTTAACGTGTTTGGAGTGTAGCTGGTGTGTTTTGTTGTCTTCTGTAGTTAGTTTATTGCGGTTGTTTGTTTGTGTGTCAAAACAATGAGGGCACTACTGTTTCCAGCCAAAAAGCCACCAAAGGCAGACTGCAAAGTAAACACTGTCTCCAGGTAAAACAGGAGGAGTGTTGTCAGGTTTTCAGGTTTTAGGCCTGTCAATAAATTTATCTTTTAAATTTATATTTGCACTCCAAGTTATGAAAATGACTCATTATACATGTATATGGTTTTTAGAGTAAAAAAATATAACTTGGATTTTATGATTTCTTTGTGATTTTAGATCAACTGTGTTATCTAACTATCAACTGTGTTAATAGAGTATGTCAAAATGAAAAAATAAGGGTAACTTCAGACATGTGAGGTTGTGCTGAAAAGGATGATATCAAACAAGGCAAGGTAAGTTAAATATAAATGTACTATCAAAAGTAGTGAAAAACAACCAATTAAACCCTGGACCCGAGAGGGTTAAACAAGTCATTAGCTGGAATACTGACTCTAAAAGTTTCCATGGTCTTAAAGTCATGGGTCTTTAACAAACAAGTCTGATAACATAACACAGTGTCCTCCTTTCAATATTGTGCAACTGAATGAAGCAACTTCAACTCCAGCTTCTAAAAATACCAATTTGAATCAACACTTCAATGACAGTCTCTGGAAAAACATTTTAATCATTACAGATATTTTATTAGTCTGGGGCTTATTTATATTAACGTCCAGTATGTAAGAGTCTGACCTGAAACACAGGAGAATCTCAAATTTAAGTTAAGTTCAATGAAGTATCAAACAAGGAAACTATTACAACATGAGGCCACTGCTTAAGAAAAAAAAATGCATGTGCTTTTAGTATCTCTACAAAGCACTATGATCTGTGGTGTACGACAAAGTAAAAGGACTGCATGCTTTAAATAGCCTTTGAGTGGCTAGTGTCCAAAGTTAACAAAAAAAAAAATGCCAAGTGGTGATTTACTCCACTTTATTAATAAAAACCTTTTGCAGTGACGTGCCACAGATTTGATGTTTAAAGGTAATTTTTAATGGTACATAAAAAGCTATGAAGACTCAAACAGCACTGAGAAAGCATTGATTTGGGGCAAACAACATATACAGGATATTCTCGTTAGTTTGTGATTTAAATAACTCAAGCCTGTTATCTAAACCAGCTATCTTAAAATGTGGCATGAGCTTCCACTGGCATTAATGCTGGCTAATACAGGTTATTTATGCAAGCTGTGGGTTACCAAGGAAAGACATGCTGACCAGCCACTGATTTGTTTCTTGGAACATGTCATTAATCTACTCCATGCAAACAAAATAACCAAGTCTCTGTGGTTGTTTTCCATGAAAGGAAAAAAAATAAAATCATGACTTGACCGTTTGATAAGGTCGAAAAAGAGCCTGCAGAAGCTGACAAAGTTCCATATTAAAACTGCAAAATCATGACTGTGAGGTCAATTGTTCTTAGCTCACTTACAGCACATATTTATTGATCCATTCACGCAGAGATCAATGGGGTCAGCAAGAAAAGAATAAAACATGTAGGTTCTGTATAAATAAATAAAATAAAAAAGGTCAGGCTGGATTAAAATGTGCTTCCTTCTTCCATTTGTGAAACACTGCATTGCAGAGGCAGCTGGCTGCTTGTGGCAGGCCCAGATAAGAGCCTGTGGAGCCTCATGTTTGTCAGTGATAGAGGCTGGGTACACAACTGTCTAGGAGTAAGCAGACATGACATACATCTTCCTGCCTTTGGCTACTCAAACATTGCATGGGTTATTGCCTCTGCTACGCACCAGCAGCACGCAGCTAAAGCACGTTTCACAATGATCATGTCCCCTTCCTTTCTTTCTGCCACTGTACTATGTGCCTGGGAAATGATTTCAAAGTCCAATGTTCAATATTGACTCAATATTGCTGCGTTACTTGTCTGCAAAGGTTTTTACAGACAGCATACGTGATTTTGAAGGAAATGGCACGCATCACCTCAACCCCAACAAACAAAGATTCAGGTCACACATGCAGCATGAGAAGACTAGGAAAGGGTGTCATGGTGGCACAGTGACATAAACAAAGAAGTTAATCATACCCATGAACGCCTGTTGTGTTTTTACATACTGAAGAAAACACAGGCAGTCTGATTAGTAATAAAAGATGTTTAAGATTCACCAACGTCTAAATTAAAAACATAACTCCCTCCTTTCTTGAACGATAAGATTTTATGAAAACTAACAACATATAGCACTGAAGGATTTGTCTGTGTCCTTCACTTTTGTGTATTGCCAATATAAACAGAGGTAAGATGATAACTTGCATGACTTGGCCTTTTTCACAGACAATTTGTAACCCCAACAAAACACTCCTCCAAATCTCTGACTTGGATTACTTTGTATTTCAAAACATATCACAAAGTAAGTGCTGTTGTTGACCGATCTTTCTGGGCAGGTGAGATCATACCCAAGTACCCACTCAGGTTTGTTCAGCTGATTAAATTGACGCTTTTTACTAGAATTGTTGAATTGAGTGCAGTACAAATAAAGGCCACCAAGTCAGTAAACTGTATTCTGTAAACTAAAATTGAGTTTTCCCTATTGTACATTTGCAGGGGCTTTTAACTAAAAACTTGGTGATGTAAGAAATCACTGCAAATGAGAAAGTTTATCTGGCAGCAGGAGCCAAACCTACATGACATCACATCAACCCATGGCAACAAACACAATGCTCCAAACACCTGCAAAACTTATACTTCTTTTGTGTCTCATTAAATGTCTCTTACAGTATATAAACCTGTTAGGTGAGTTAAGCTTTAGCCTCATTACTTAAACTACAATATGGTAGGTATTTGCAAATCAAAAGTATAACTGCTTTGACAGGGAAATTGTTTAACTTCTGTTTTAAGAATCGCATCCTGAATTACACTTTGCCACGTAAAGTTATCGTTTCTCTTCATCCTTTATAAGCAATGACTAAAAGCAACTCGAAATGCTGAAAGTGAGATTAAAAAAAACAAAGTCGAACACAAGCTGAGTAATTCTTTTCTGAAAAGGAATTGAACTTGTCGCTGCAGGAGTTCAGATCACAAATATTGAAAATGCCTTCAAGGTGTGGATCTGAAGGCAAACTATAGGGAAGCTGTGTCTATACTAGAGAATAAAAGTACCTTTGATCAAGTGTAGACCTCATACAGCTTCAAGTGAACTAAAATCTTTCTATTATGTGGCTTTACACTCCATAACGCCACTGAGGTTCGACCTGTTGATAAACTTCTACTCCCTGTCATGATGAAAGTGAAAGGAGACCCTTTTTGACCAGAATGCTGCTTGACAGAAACCATGGCTGAGCTGCTTCTTTCTGTTGTGAAATATCCCAGCTATAACATGGTGATAAAGCATTGATGAAAATATGTTTAAGCAGACTTGCTTTGTTGCTGGCTACAGAAACAGCTTCTCATCTGCTTCCAATTACGCTTGCGTCTGTTGACACTTGCTGATTGTACAACATAAAATTATTCCCCATGATGTAAGCGTTTTGTATTCTCTTCTTATATATGAGTGTATACAGTATATGAACTTGTGGAGTTCTGATCTTGCGCCTCAGTTACATTCACGTAACAAGTTACAAACATTTCTCGACAGGCATTTTGGAGCACCCTGAATCTGATTTTCGCTTTTGTACAAGTACGCAAAAACAAACTTTGTTCAGACATCTAATTAAAGAATCGAAAAGATTCTCTTCGAAATTAATGAACGTTTCAGCTGCCACAGAAATTAAATCAGGTCTGATGTAACACAGATAAGCAGGTTTGTTCTCAACTATGAACGTGACATTTTCAGGTATTTTACTGGACGCGGGGTCCTGCCTAAGGGTCAATAGTTAACAAGCCAAATATTTGGACATTTCTCCATGGCCTTATGAATTGTATCCAGTTTGAGAACACAAAAGAACTGGCCATAGAAAGTTAAAATGATTACTTAACACAATATCCACTAATTCGTTGGCAGGAGCTAGGAGTCCAGGACTTCCTTTGTAAACTAAAAATACCCTGGCGAGGGAAACTTAATGATAATTAGAGCTGAGTTGAAAGTTCGTATCCTGTTAAAAAAAAAATGATAGTGTCTCACTTAAAGCCCAAATTGGGGGACGGTATTCTGACAATACCGTCCCCCAATTTCACTTGACGACTGTTTTGTTTTTAAGTTTAGCTATGTGGCTGCCATTAGCATGCTAGCCCCAAACTTGAACTCACCTGTCCAAATTCTGCTGCATGCCAACTGCGTTCTGTTCCGCCATTGTTGTAGAGGCCAAAAAGGTTCAGGCGCTGTCTTCTTGGCGGAAATTAATTGCTTTACAAGTAAAACATTCGAAATTTAATTCTCGTTAATTTGTTGCAGCTAAAGTCGACGAAGAAAAAAACACAAAAAACACCTGCTAGCAAGTTAGCTGTTGAACTAATGCTAACAAGCTACATAGGCCTTCGCCCAGATGCGGTGCAACACCCGCAGACGAACCGGTATTTTTTTTAATCAAAAAACTATTCCTCCTCCTCCACCGCAGTCTACGTAACACTTATATGCGTTCGATGGGCTATTTCGGGCAAAATTCTTCTTTACATCTGCCACGGCCTCGTATGGCGTGACTGTTTGACTCCATTGACAGGCTGTCTCTGAGGTAACGCAAAGACACCACGTCTGTGCGCATCTACGTAATCAAAACAAAGCAAGCACCGCAAAGGCGAGCATGGGAAATGTAGTTTCACAATATCTCTCTCTCTCTCTCTCTCTCTCTCTCTCTCTCCCTTTCTTTCTTTATCTCTTCGCTGAATGCCCAAATAAAAGCTCTGAATCATCTCCAGAGTTGCCAAGAAAGACTATTGGAGGTGTATAGCCATTATTAGTACGCACTGCGAATGTAGTTATTCCCGTTCGTACATGCGTGTACGCGAGTGCGAACCACGACAAATGCAATAATGTGACAAATACAGTCCAGTAATCTCAGAGAGGAAACCTTATCCATAATGTGACTGACGTGAGAAGCGATTATACATATTTAAAAGACAATCTCTGAACGTGAGAACATATTTTTTAAACACAATGTTTTTCTATCCTTTGTGCTCGTTTGTTTTCCTATAATGTGCCTGTTTAAAAAAGCATAGTTACACTAAATTCAATGGGACTGACAGACAGAAAGACAGACACCTTTGCTGACCGGCCACTTTATCGTTTGAAACTACAACTCCCAGCAGTCTACTCGCCAGCGTCCATGCGCCGCAGTCAATCAGCTGTTCAAGCAACTGCTGACTACCTCGGCACAAGGGTAGCTCGTTTGTCATATCTAAACCCAGACGAGGCAAACAAGAAATATCTTTATTTACAGAGTCCCCAAAAGGTGAACGATAAAGGTAAATTCAAACTTCATGTTAGGCAAAGAGAAAACCAGGCTGTGTGTGCATGCTGTTTTGTCGTTTTTGTGGAGGGAGGGGGGAGCATGTGGATTATACAGAGGGATTTCAAGACAAGACAGCTTGATGAAATGTATATCGGGTGCCTCGATCAGCGCGATAAACAGGCAGCTGAAGGGTCAGGTTTTGCCTTGTGTGTGTGGTAAAGAGCCGGTGAGGTGAGCCACTGTACAAGCTGCTGATTGTGCTTCTTTGATGACCTTGGAATCGGGAGATCCTGGAGGAGAAAACACGGATTAACTGGTGGGGTGTGTGCGAGTGTATGTGTAACGAAGGCTGTTGCGATTAAACATGAAATTCTTACTTGTGTTGCTGTCATTATAGCACTGAAATGATCTGTTATGTCAGTCTAGAGACTACTATTGAAAGGCCTGTGTATAGGTTGTATGTTAGCTCTCTGGAGACAGTTTCCGATCAACAGACCAGAGGAGTCTGACAATGATTTGACACCAAAGTGTCATATCTCATAGTTGTGCCTTTTGCTCCAGCTGGCAGAATATATACTCAGCTGCTTAATTTCCTTTCCCTGATCAGAGTATCCGCTGTGTTTGACATTTCTGCTTGCCCTGCCTGCTCATTGTTGAGATTACCAGGCCTGTTTGGCACTTAATGTAATTCTAAATGTAAATTTGCTGACGGGATAATAGTGCAGGTCGTGTATGTTAACTGGGCTTTTCCAAGGCGTTGTCTCCAAATGCAAAGAGGAAATAATTTTGCATGAAAGGTAAAGCCTTTTAGTTTAGACAGAGTAGACTTTCAGTTAAATTCCAGCCCTAGTTTAAAAGTTATTGACTGCAAATGCAAGGTACATATTGTACTATGTAAATGCCAACCCGTGGCTGTGTCAATGCGGACCTCGGGCAGAGTGTCTCTTTGCGCGCTGTTAAATGCCTTCTAGGAGTCTAAAGCAGAAGCTATCATTTCTTTATGATCGTATTTGCTCAGTAAACTTCGTCGTCTTTATGAAATGATTGTGTATGCACTTTGTTTTTTATTCTATGGACATTTTATTTTTTATGACAACCGGTTAAATTGGTTCAGGTGCGTCACCTAATTTCTGCTGCGTAAAAAAGACCTTGTGCGCCTTTTTGGGTGTTATTTAAAAAAAAATAAAATAAATAAAACCCCTCTGTGGTCGCGTGCGTGTGTAGGTCAAGGTAGAAGCGGCTTTAACCTTGCTGAAGGACAGCTGTATTTACTGACGTATGTAAATGAATATAGGGGAGGTCCTTGGGCAAAAACACGCACACAGGCACACACACTGAATCAGTTTCACGTTGCAGCTCCGGAGTTCCTGTGTGGAAGGGAAAAACGAGACGTGGCGAAATCTGGTGAATATCTGCTGCCATACTATGCTCCGTGTATAATTTGCGGGATTTCTGAATCATTTTGGTCTTGGGAAGTGGGGCTTTTTCCTCGTCCTCGTCTTCTTCTCCTTCTTCTTCTTTTCGTCTAAATGGGTGATCACGCATTCGCTTTGCAGCTGGCTGGTCCCTCTAACATCATATCCTTCTCGGAGTTGTCCCAGTTCATCAGATTCTACAGAAGCCCGGCGAGCCCGGTGCAAGAGCTCCCGAGTTACAACAATAATAATAATAACTCCTCGTATCTTTTTCCCCCTGTTGCAGCTCAGCAAACCATGCAGGATGATTTACTGATGGACAAAAACAAAGCCCAGCCTCACCATCAGCAAGATCCGACGCAAGCAGACCCTCCTCCCTCCACACCGACCCCGTTATCGGAGCCCGCTTCTTCTTCATCCGAGTCGGAGAGTCCGTCGACCGGGAACAACCAAGCGGCTTCAGCGCTGAGCAGCGGCAGCAAGGACAAAGCGCCGATGGAGTCGCCGATCCTACCCGGCTTGAGCTTCCACCACCAGCCGCAGGAGACCGGCGGCCCCCTTTCCTCCCCTCCGTCATCGTTTGGGAGCACTTGGTCCACTGGAACCACAAATGCCGTGGACGATAGCTTTTTCCAGGGAATACCCTCGGTGAACGGGACGATGCTTTTCCAGAACTTCCCCCACCACGTCAACCCGGTATTCGGGGGTAATTTCTCTCCGCAGATCGGTCTGGCTCCCCAGTCGCAACAGCATCAGCAGCAAGCCCAGCAGCAGCAGCCCCAGCAGAGGAGATCCCCCGTCAGCCCCAACCAAGGGCCGTTCCCACAGAGAAACGCTTATCAGACCATCATGAATAACAGCAAGGGGACCCCGTCGTCGTCTTCTCCTTCGTCGTCCGCTTGGAATAATCACCAAAACGCGGGGTGGAGCACAGCCTCGAACCCCTGGAGCGGGCTGCAGCCAGGCAGGGACCCACGCAGAGCGGTGGGTGTCGGGGTAGGGGTCGGGGTTGGAGTCGGCGTCGGAATGCAGTCACCCCTGAACCCAATCTCCCCAATGAAAAAGCCCTATAGCAGCAATGTTATAGCACCCCCAAAATTCCCACGACCCGGTCCACTCGGCCCCAAACCCTGGATGGAGGACAGCGCATTCAGGACTGACAACAGCAACAACATACTGCCTTTCCAGGTAAACACTTCCCCTGGTGTAAGAGAAGGCCCAGTATAAGCCCAGGCTTTATGTTTCAGTCTGTGATTGCTCTCCCTGGCACTATAAGTGCCATGTGAGGGTCTATTTATATATAAATGTATGTCTATATATATATCTGTATAAGCCACCAGTGCCTGAGAGAACTACAGAAAAGTTAGATCACCCTGAGCTCAGCAGCACCACGAAGTCCTTACAGGTCTATTTATCAGTGTACGGTGAATGTTTTTGAGTTATTCAAATTACTTCCCCACATGTATCATAAACGTGGTCAAATGTCCGTGGGTTTTGTTGTTGTTGTTTTAAAAAAAGACTCCCATATCAGTACAACGTTTACGTTAAATGCGGACAGTTTCTAAGCAGCGACTTAATGCGGTTTACTTGAAAGTCGGGTTTTGCCGGTAGCTGTCAGCGTTATGTGGCTTGTATGTGCCGGGAGATTGTGTTTTTTTTTAGGTCGATTCAGAGTCAGATACAACAGTGACCTTGAAGTATTAATCACGGATTGTTTATGCAGTCGAAAAGAAACATGCTAGAAATAGACACGATTCATTGGACTTAATTGTTATTTTTCCTGTGGCAGCTCACGCTCAGTGGGGTTTAAAGGACACACGATGCATTCAAGTGCTCCTCGTTACCCTCTATATTCGCATATTTACGGCAGCGCTATAGACTTTCACTGCAGCGGGGTCGTGTCCGCTTGATCACTGAATAAGTGACATGCTGTGTTTAAGTCAGTAAATAATATGTCGTAACTAATACTGGCTACTGAAGGCTGCATTATGTTTTAGAAAATATGTATCAGTACCGTCTTCGTTATCATGTAAGCTTTCGTCATTATTGCAAACATTTTTCACAGTACTTGAAGGTAACATACAAGGATTTGATTGGCCTGTGATGGAAAAGTGGGCGGCATGAAAATGACGCACAGGTCCAACCCGGAAGATAGCAAGAGTGTTATTCAGGGTCAAAAAATCCGCACGGGGAGGGGGGAACAAATGAATTAGTTTTTATGTTAAGACAGAAGGTTGTCAGTAAGATTTTTTTTTTTGTTTGTTTTTTAAAAGTCAAAATATAACGTACTACTACTTGAGGCTGTACATTAATACCACCAGCATCAGCCACAGTAACGGTGACCGATAAACGGATAAAGGTATCAGGGGCATAAACACCCACATAAAGAGTGTATATCTGGCTTTAAAGTGAAATGTTCCGCACTGGCATGTTAGCAGTGTTATTTCCCGACGCTTGGCCCATACTTAAGATTGTATGTGTGAAAACTAGAGAGCAGGGTCTCTTTGAGCCGGCCTTCATTAACATGTCTGTTGGAAGAAGAGACATTACCGCTATATAAATACAGGCCATTTACCATTTACCATTACCAGTCCAAATACTGCATTACCTTCTCACATGGTCACGTGTCTGCCTTGTTTGCTATTTTCCTAATAAGCCAAGTTAAAATATGATCAAATATTTTCTGTAATGAATTAACATTCTCATCTCTTATTAATTGATTAATTGCGCATCTGTCCAGAAGAGCGCAGTCCTAGGAACAGCTAAGATACTGCGCAGGACCCTCAAGCTCCCAGGCCTCTGGTAGAGGACCTGATCTAGAAAGACCCGAGCTCAATTTGTTTATATATTACATTGTTTTGGCTTAAGCTGCATCAATACAACTGTAACTGGACTCACTGTGTATATTTCCCAGTCTTCCGATTTCTATATTACACTTCTCTGACTCACATCTTTCATAAAATGTGGGATCTTTGGAGATTCCCACAGACGGTAAACAAGAGTTACCTTAACAGGAGGTATATACATTCTCAATCACGTAAACCATTTGTACTGAAGCTGTTTAAAATAAACAAAAAACACCTACCTGGTTAGGTTTAAGATAAGATCATGGTTTGGATAAAAGACACAGTTTCAGTAATGTTGACCATGTGTTATAAAACCTGCAGACTTGTGTATGTAAATACAAGAGCCATTAATACAGTGTGACAACTATGCCAGAGTTTGCACACTTTTATAAATTGTGTGTCTGGTAATGATGCAGATGGTGCATGCTAAGGAGTCGTGAAACATTAATTCATTACAGCCTAGTTTTTAAATCCGGGCAAGGATATTAAACACGGAAAAAGACAGATAAACGCCGGAAACAACCGGAGTTTATCTGTGATCAAATAAATGGCACGCCTAATTATGAGCAGCAAACATTTATTTGGCCTCTGTTATACGGTTACAAAAGATTTGAAATTTTACCCAAGTTTCAACTTGGCAATAAGCTGAAAGTCACGAGTATTTGCACATTATGACCGTTTACTTCAGATAAATAGCCGCAGATGCATGTGAGCTGAGTGGTAATCAGTTTTTGTAGATGACGATTATTTTCACATGCTTTGTTTTTTGGGGGGGGCGTCATTTCATTCTGGGGCTCGAGAGAGAACAAAGCACAAAAGTTAACCCGTTATTTCAGAGAGGACAGATGAAATGCGACTCGACATGGGGTGAAATTCCAGCCGGCTTGAAACGATAGGCTTTTCAGGAGATGGTGACTGTGTTTGTCAGTCCGACTCTTTAGGCTTTTTTACTCGGTTCCCTCGACCGAGAGCCTCTGCCCGAGCTCTCTTGACTTGGCTGGATTACAGCTGGAGTTATTACCAGGAGACAAGGTCAGGGGGCCACATGTCACACTGTATGGAGTGGTCTGTTTACTGAAGTGAAACTCGGGCAGACTGCAGAGATGAAGTACAGCACTCTTGTGCTTTCATGTGGTGCCAGATGAATAATTAGGGTAGTGACTTATATACAGTCAGCTGATTCTAGTTTGTTTTTTGTTATATTATGTATTGTGATATCTGGTCACCATGATATCACTGTTATGATCAAGGTTTTTCTTTAGGAAACAAAACTAAAAATGTTTACAACTCACGGCTCCTGTGGCAGTGACTTTTATTGCACCAGTAATGTTTCAAGGACAGACTGCTCTCGCTGATGTAAGGGGGGGGGGGAAAATCATGTGAGTTGTTCCTTTAGGAGCAGAAATCCATGTACAGAGAAGGCATTCTTATGTCTGAAGGTATTTTCGTTGTTGTTTTTAAGCTATTTTAAGACATTTCTTAGTCAGACAGGCTCATTGCTCTTTCGTGTGTTTGGTTCACACTTAGCTGTTTGGCAATAACGCCATAATTGGAGAGGAGTTATCACCAGGATGCAAGGTCAGAATGCCACATGTCGACTGGCCTGTTTACTGAAGTGAAACTCAGGGAAATTGCTGCATGAGCAGCAGGCAGGGTACACACCCTGTGGTAACCACGCGGACAGCTGGTGACAGGTGTGCTTGCTGTCACAGTTTAGATCTCCCTCGGTATTACTCACATGCTCCCGATGAAGCGCAGGCTGAAGGTTCAGTCACGTGTGCGCTGATAGGCGCTTGTACTCGCCTGACACTGTCTGCCGCTCGGAAGGTGGAAGAATGTGTGGAATTCACTTTAATATGTCAGTGTGAACCCTGACACACACATTCACATGATCTTCCAGGGCGATACCATGGCCTTCTGTGATTGTAATCACATACAGATTCAGAAGGGTGTTAGTAGACAGACGGACAGGTGGAATCTTGTATCCATCTAAAAAGGTATAGCCGGCATGGAGCTTTCCTTTTCTTTCCCCCATGGCAGCTTGAGCCAGATAAAAGGTTCATGCCATTTGTTGACTGACAATTCCAAGGCCTCCACCCTAGGAGCTTTCCTCCGGGATTAAGAACCTTTAAAGCAACTTTGTGCTTCGACCAAAAGGACTAGGGTCTAAATTCCTGGGGGAAATCAAACAATCTTCTCAAAACTTCATTCTTTTGAGTAATCAAACATTTTGATAGATCTGTACCTTTGGAACCAGGCCGGTATTTGCTTGATTTTATTTTATTCTGTCTTAAATTTAACAAATCAAATCAAAAGAATTGTAGAACAAACCATAAAACAGATTAATTTATGATGAGGTATAGGTGTGCGCACACATGGCATGTAAAAACAAGTGTTCCTTTTTCATATGCCAGACAGACTTGTGAAAGAATGGCTCATCCTAAAAGACTCATCGAATTTTGAGCAGCGTGGCGTAATAGGATGCCATGACCGCAACAAGTCAGTTCTTGATATTTCTTCCCTGCTTGACATTCTGTGATCGTCTGTAAGTGGTGTTATTGTAAAGTGGAAGCATTTAGGAACCACAGCAGCTCAGCCACAAAGTGTCTGACCACGTAAAGTTACAGAGTGGGGTCACTGAGTGCTGCGGCGCACAGTGCATTAAAGTCGCCAATGCTCTGCTGACTCAATAACTGCAGAGCTCCAAACCTCTCCTGTCTTTAACATCAGCACAAAAACTGCACTGGGAGCTTCATGGTATTGGTTTCCACAGCCAAGCAGCTCCTACAGGTGTAATGTGTACACTTCTCTTTTGTCTATTATAGTGCGTGTGTGTGTATACTTGTATACAGTATACTTACAGGGTACTAAGTATATATACACAGTAAAGTTTTGCTGAAAAGGGGAAATATTTGAGTCATTGTTTAACTTTCCAGTAGTGTATTGCATGAACTAGAAAGCTGCTTATCATGATGACATCATGACTCAGCAGATCCACTTGCACAAATGTGATGCTACTCTGCTGCATGTGCTGCAGACATTTAGTTCATTAATTTATTATGCCTATGTAAAATGTGTTGCTCAGTGGAAAGCACGTATTGAATTTAATCATTCTTAATTCAGTATTAGGAAGGGTCATTATAATGCTGCTTAAGAGAAACAGGAGCCTGTAATTTAATCATAACGATTATGCTCTTTTGTTACCTTTGGGACTTTTCTCATCGATCGCTTGCTTGTGCTATAGAGAAGACGTTGTGAAGGTCACAATAATGCATAACATATAAAAAATATATTAATGGTAAATCTGCCAGCCCTCTACCTTATGAACACCCTTCATTTATTACAAACAGATAGTCATGCTGAAATGCTTGGCTTCTTTCTTATCTTGATCTCCCCGATAAATGCTCTTATGTCTTATTTGTGGATCACAAGGAAAGATGAGCTAGAGTCAAGCTAGATGAAGTCGACCCTGCATTCCACGCTCTGGGAACTCGCATAAAGAGTTCAAGAATGAGCTCTGTCTGCGATTTATAGTGCATAATATCTCACCGTTGTGAGTTCTCCGACCTGCTACCCATCACTGCGTCCATCCATACGTGTCAGAAAGGAGGGGTGGGAGAGGAAACTAAAAGCTCAGCGTTTTAAGTGTTTACGGTTTGTACCAAGTGGGCAGATTTTTATCTGTGTGGCGCTGTCAGGTCCAGAGTGAGGGGAATAACACTTTTGAATGCTCAGCCGAATGGGCAACAATAGCTGTGGTGTGCAAACAATGTAGGCCCAGCTCAGGCAGCGGACACAGGACACAGCTGCCAAGGCCGCGCCACTCCAGCTCCGGTTGGGCGCTTTCAGGCCTTACCTTTGGCACACATGTTGTTCTCATGAATTCATTCACACCTAACAGGAATACATGCACTTCATCAGCAGGGAGCTTTTTAACCTTGTGGTGTCTGATATAGTACTAATCTGACTGTTTGGGATGTAGTAGAACGACCTGCCTTACAAGATCTGAAAGTTTGAGAGGTTTCGTGAACAGTCAGGCAGAAATGCATACCAAAGGACACACAAACAAAAGTTCTCAGTACCTCATGACAGCTGCAGCATCTAACTTTAACTCTTGAGGGAAGTTTCAAAACCAGTTTTCTCAAGTGAAGCTGAGTTCCTGTCTGATTGACTTGACAAGAAGGAACAGCTTTTATAACCTTTACATAATAATCTGTGGTTCAGTTTTGGACTGCTTTAAGTCCTTGTATGCTTGATTTATTGGCTTCATTAGCTTCATAAACAGAGAAACAACTTCACAGTTCTTCAGTATATGGTATCCAAAAAAGTGTCACTCTAGTATAAAAGTGAAAGGTTGAAAGTTGGATGTTACACCAGCACCAGGTCTGAATCTGCTCATGAATGATCCTGTTTGTTGAATCAAGAGCTGAGGCAAGCGTTGACTGATTTCCTAATTGGTTGTGAAAGTGAAAAAGACTAGAAGATGTGCATGTGTCACCTTGTGCAAACAAGCAATAGACAATTAAAATGAAGGAACATCTCAACAACACGACAGTGACATTTTATTTTTCTACACTGGAAACCATAGGCTGAAAACAGTAAATGTGAAATACTAAAATGCTGTCAGGATAGCCCAGCAACTGACTCATAGATCATTGCTTAGTATCACCTGTGTTTACTGGCATCTCCAGGGCCTACACATCACCTACTTAACATCAAGTCCGGATCCCTTATTTCCATTAGTCCTATGACTCAGAAGACACGCTGCATTTGAATGGGGAAAGCAAGAATGTTCTTTCTTTTTAACACACAAAAAAGGGAGTTGCCGGCAGATGCAAGTCGTTGCTAGCGATCTGCCCTTGAGCAGGGTACCTAACCAGAAATTCAACAGCTAAACATGCCAGTTAAAGTTTGCCACGTTTTGAAGAAGGTAAAGCAGATCACGACTGGAATGCAGGGCTGTTCCCACAATGATGACGAGGCAGAAATAGAAACCTATTGTCCCTCTTCAGTGTGTATATTTTTTTTTAATAAGAATTATTTTTATTTCAAGTTTTATTCTAAATAACTATCTGCAAGATCTAAATCTTTTCTACATTTTAAAAATTGTCACCTCAAATCATAGTTTTTTGTTTTGTTCTTTTTTTCAGGTTTATAATTTTACTGTCTATTATTTTCAAGTGTGTGTTAAATAGGTAGTACAGTACAGGTTCTGCTGCCATTGTAGCATATCAGTATACTTTCCCATCTTTGTTTTGCATGCAATCTACTGTGATGACTCTAATGCGAACGCTCTTCCTGTTTTGCTGTGTTGCAGGACCGGAATCGGCCCTTTGATGCTTTTAGCTTGCACTCTTTGGAGAATTCCTTAATGGATATGATAAGGACTGACCATGACAAAGGTAAACCACACCCTGCCGGTGGCCCACCAATGACTATCGCTGATATTATATGGAGGAATCATTTTGCAGGTTAGGAATATTCATACGTCCATGCTTGCAGTTTTTAGGTTGCTTAATTTTTTTTTTTTTTTTTTTAATTTTTGCGCTTGGGCACATGTCATCTCTGGATACATCTGTTTTTCATTTGCTCTATTTGCCGATCTCTTAACCAATCCAGTATGAATCATCACGCTCTGTTTAAAATTAAAGTGAATCTGAACCATTATGAACCTTACCTGCAAAACCTCACATATGTTTTGTGTGTCTGTGTCTGTGTGTGCGCTCTAAACCAGAGGTGAACCTAGTGGTCCTATGTACGAATGTTTTGTTGTTGTCTTTTACTTCCTCTTTTTGTCTTTGTTGCCTCCTGTATATGGTGATAACAATCAATGGATAAAGAGATAATGTCACAAGACTCGTATTTTGTTGGGTATTTGTGGTTAATGTTTTATTTGCCTGTATTTTTGGACTTAGATGTGTCATAGATGAAATAGAGACGTAGCATATCAGTCGATTTGAAACACAACACAAAGATGAATTCAGACTAACATGTATTTTAAAAAATACAATTGCATTTCTCAAAAGTGTTGTCAGATTGTGAAATCAAGGTTAAAAATTCCTCTTCGTGGAATTTTTGGGCCATGTGGTGTATGTCAGGTCTTCTGAGTCAATATTTTTGTAGCACCAGTCACGTGTCAATTGTAAAAACTCCTGTTTCCCAGATGGGGCCCTGTCAGGTTGGGTGTAGGGTTTTTATACCCTCTCTGTCCTCCCATCTTAACAATGGAAAGGTTGGTGGGAGGGGTACATAATGAGCGGAGAATGTCATTTTCCCATGCATAAAGTCTGTTTTCCTAATCTTGTGCTGAGCGAGCATTGTTGCGTGCTCATCACATCCCCGGCTTAACTTTACTGGAAAGGTGTCGTAATGTCCTGCAGGGCTTCTCTCGGGATTGTTTGTGAAAGCACAACGGACACGTAGGAGATATGAGCAAAGTAGGGCGGGTGGATCGTGAAAATGGGTGTGGGTGTTCCTGATTCTCTCCTGGCTTGTTTACCCCTCACTTTGTCATGTAGACAGCACAGGGCTGTAGTAAACTGCGGTGCCAACCACAGAGCAGCTCCACCCGGAGCTCTTCTGAGGAACGTGTTTTATTTGGTTTTTGCTGATTTTGTGTCTTTTTCAAACCTTCTCACTGTTTGAAAAGAGCCCTGTGCCCCGGCCCTGTCTGCTGAATAATCTGTTGCTGGGGCTTTTTTTTCTGGTTCAGAAGGTATTTTAACTCTAATTATCTGACCCGTGTCATCCTAGATTGAAATCTTCCTGACAATGCTGAATTAGTATTGAAGTAACACTAATACAACCACATTATGTAAAGAAACCTTTTTGCAATATAACGTGTTGATAATTCAGGGCCATTTAGTTGTGTAAATCTTTCAGTTGTGTCATTTTCAAAAGTAATTCATTAAGAAATTCTGCATCTGTGGTCATGTGCAGCATTTGTTGCAAGCAGAAGTGTAAGGGCCAGAGGGAACAGGGTAAGAGGCAGGATTTCCCAAATGGGTTGACGAGCAAAATTCCAGTAATTGAAGAAATGTTGCAAAAATGTAACTTTGGCTCATAAATTTTGAAAGCACCACTTGGTACTTGCTCCAAATATGGGGTCATGTTCAGGTTAGCGTGACAAGTTGACAGATTGCAGTTTTGTTTTTCCTCCGTTTAAAAACCTCATGTTAGCCAATTTTCTGTTTTTGTTTGGCCCTGACTGGTTGGTTGCAAGCAAATGTATCTAGCCCAGAAATATCATTTTTAGTTAACAATGAAGTTGTAATGAAATTTTCTAGATTTTGCTACAACTTTAAGGTTTTGCATATCTTTTCTGGACACCAGCCAACAAAGATGTACATTAGCTAGTTGTTAACTTCCCGGCTCCCTTGTAAAAATCTACATGTAATACTTTCTGTTTGGTTAGCTTGCAGAGTTTGGCTAATCTTACCAGTGTTAGCAGCAATAGCCTTGGTTTATTTCATGTCAGCACAAAATATGTTTACACAGTTGTTTGGTTATATTCCAATTTATTCTGACAAAGCTAACCTACACAATGTTTGTGCAATGTTTCATTCTGTTTGGCCTACCTTTTAAGGAGGAAATGGGGAAATACATTTAACAGACTACTCTTCTATCAAGGGCAGTAACATTTAAACATGTAGTAGACTAGTCCCGCAGAGCCTTATTGGCAAGTGGGCAAAATGTGGGCTGCCTTCCATGGCTGAAACCATACTGAATATTTTAAATAGCAAACTCGTTTGTTTTTTGCTGAGTGCAATATGTGATCAAGAATAACGTTGAGAAAATACCCCAACTTGATATTACCAGAAATTAAAAGCAGCTTATGCCTTGATTAAGGCTACCTAGAAAATTAGTCTTGTTGGTAGAAGATCCTAATCCTGACTGTTCAAATCTGATTGGTTGATCATTTCTGAGTGAAGGAAGCAATTTTCAGTAAGCACAATGCTAGACCTACAGAAAGAGTAAGGAGAAGGAAAAATGTGTGAAATACAGCAAAGAACATGAATAAAAGTAGTCTGCATTTCTGCTTGGTCCACATATTTTTTTTAAACTGCCCCATTGGGCAACAGGCAGCTACATGATAATTATATGTAACTTTCTAAATTTGTGTAAGTTTGTGTGTGTTTGTGCACTGTAAACGGTGCAGTTGCTTTTTTTTTTAATTTAAAGTTTTTATTAGGCAAACTTAAGGCAGCATTGAACTTGATCCCATTCTACAAGTCTGTGGATTAAGATCTTCTTTCACATTTGGGTAGTGCCAGGCTAGCATGAATGACAATAGGAACAGGAGGTTTTGTTCCAGAGGCACTGAGACCTGACCTGTCGAACCTGACACTCAGAACGAGAGTATCTCTGAAAAACTAGAAAAAATATCAACAATAACATTGTCGTTACTTAGGAATCCACATATCTGCTCAGTAAATCTTAACTGAATGTACACTTATTGTTGTTTCACAGGCCAGTTACTGCCGTAGCGACTCCAACATCTTACTTTAGGGATACTCTTCACCAGCTGAAAGCCACCAGTCAAAACAAATTAACCCAGTAGGCTCAGTTTTGCATTCCCAACTGAATGGGCACCGCCCACATCAATCCCATCAAAGACATTTCTCACATAGTTCTCATTGTGCCTGGAATAGTTGTTTTTCCTTGAGTGTTTTATGAGTCCCTGCATCTTCGTTTTCTTTCTTAAGAAGAAAAAGTACTCAGTATTGTGATGCGTGTATCGATGAGGTGTGAGGTGACCTCATCCACACGCCCTTTAAAGACAGGGGTGGGACCACCTCAGTTTGTTTCTTCTGAGCTCTTGTTTTGAGAAGTTTCTGCTTCAAAGAGACGCTCTATTACAGTCAATGTTTTAAACTTTCTAAAAGCTCTTTACTCCTGGTTGAGGGGAGCAGGGCCACAGGGACATCTGAACAAACGAACCCTTTTTGCAGCAACACACACACACACACACACACACACACACACACACACACACACACACACGTACGTCAGCTGAGCTCATGTGTGGAGGACTAAAGACTCACACACTACCTCTGCTGCCAATGGTAGCATTTCATGCACACACACGTGCATGCACGCATGAAGGAAACACACTTTCAAATTCTTGCTGACATGTAAATCAGCTCTGGCATTCCATGCAAAGCACTCTCACCTCATATACTCTTCTGTTGAGCTGTCACTTATTCCTGTCTATGGATCAGACAGCTCAAGAGGTGTGATAGTGTGACTGCAGCCACTCCTTAAAAACACACACTTCTAGATGTTGTCACTAATGAGTTGAGACGCTCGAAAGTCCTTATAACCCTTGTGGAAGCCCTGTATGGATCCCACCCCACCCGCAATGTCTCTCTCCTAATACACACACACACACACACACACACACACACACACACACACACACACACACACACACACACACACACACACACACACTCTCACATTGTCTCAGCTGGTCTGAATCACATGATCTTGCGTCAGTTACAATTTGCATTGCTTTTCAGTGTGTGAGAGCAGCCTTTAGAAGACTGGAAGTAGTTTATTTTCATAACGAGGTACTATTTCAGTTGTGTATTTAAAGGGATGGTTCAGCATTTGCTAAATGGGCTTATTGGCTTTTTTTTTTTTTTTGCCTCTGAGACTTCAATAAGAAGATAGGCTCTGCTATCAAAACAGCTGCTGTAGTTTGCTCTAGTTTAGCATTAAGGCTACACATTTATCAGCTTATGATGGGGGAAAAACTCTGTTCAGAATCCCAAATTTGTGGTGTTTCTGTAGTTCTGAAGAGTTTTTGAACATTAAACATGATGACAATATAAAATTGTACCTTCTGATTTCTCAAAAACAACCCTCAAAAAAGCCCCTGACCTCTGCCCTGGTACATAAAACTGAAGAGGGCCAACTCTAAAAGGTCAGTTTCTGAGGTTTGTTGAGCTGTTTTGATTTAATAAATGCTAGCGAACATAACTTAGATGTATCTTGAGGCGCTTGAAGTTAGACTAAACTGTGTTCAAAGGAAAGATCCCTATGGGGGCATGCATTACAAGCAAACACAGACAGTGACTGTGGGGTGGGTGGGGGTAAAAGTTTCACATTGTAGGTTTAGCATTATTTCCACAGACTTTAAGATAAGCTAGCTCTGGGATTATGCTACATTACAGCTACGATTTTGCCAGTAACTACAAGCTCCTGGGTGAATGTGATTTTGCTGCTTAACGTTAAGCCTGATGCCTCTAATAGTTGATTTTCTTCATCCTAGGAAGGCTAATGCTATCAATACCACAGTTAATTTAAAAAGTTTGCTTTTGCATTGCTTTAGACATTTAAAGCATCATGTCTAAGCCCAGTCTTGCAGTTGCAATAGCTGTAAAGAGCATAGACCATAAGTTTGTTCATGCCTACCGATAAAATGTTAAGATTAGTCAGTTTTTTATTGTGTTCTTGTTTTGTTTGAACTCTGTTGAATAGCCGATACAATGTACGTTCTGGGTCCATTTCGGCACTCTTTGTTGCCATGTCCTGAACAGATCCCCCTTATTATACATGTGTAGTTTGGCTTGGAATAGAAGAGGCAGGAGATCAATCACTACCCCTGTAGTTAGTCGCTTACATTAGTTATAGGGAGAGGAGGGTGATCCTGGGTTACGTTAGGAAGGTCTAGTCTGTCACCATTTTCACCCCTAATGAGTCTGGGCTTTGGAAACATTAAAACAACCAGCTATAATATCAGGTATTTTGATTTTGCAGAGAGTGGGAGGTGGGGTTACGTGTTGCAATGTTTGGATGTTCTTAGACTATTTAAATGATCAGCTAATTAGCAGATTTCAAATGTTTTCTGGAGCATTTGTCCTAAAGAAAAAACTAGTTTAGACTGCGAGCAGTTTGCCACTGAGGTTTTATAGACAGTTTTGTGTTTTAGTACTGTCTATGTTATGATGGTTGATTGATTATAAACCGGATAGTAAACAATCACTGGAACGATGTTCAGTCAACATCGCTGTGTCAACTTTAACTTCACTGAATCAACGTTGAACCTTAATGCTGGTCCTTCATTATTTTGGCACCATTTCGTTGAAATCTTGACTTAAGACTTAGTCAAGTGGAGAAAGTAATCGAGGGATAGCAAACACTAGTGCTCTTTGACTTTGTGGGCTGTGTAATGGAAAACACAAAGTGGAAACATAATACAAATGAGATGACTAACAATCTAATTGTGCACTTCTTCACTTAACTGAAGAAAAGCAGGAGACCCACCCTTTCTCCTACTTTTCTTGAAAGCTTGTAAAGGTTGAGCCTAAATGTTGGACTTTGTTTCCTATATAAGGGGAAATTTTACTTTGAAGGGCCCCAGGAAAGATAAAAGTTTGTTCTTATTTAATATCACACTGGTATGAAACGGTCATGTATGAGAATCTTCCTTTGGTTCGGGTTCGGAGAGGGGTTGAACCAAATTAACCCAAGGTTAAAGGTCTTTGCTTTGTTGGGCAACTGTTTTTCTGACAAGTTTGTTCTGACCCCTTAAACTTTTCAACCCTTCATAACACACCAGAGGATTTCAACTTAAAAATCACAACCCTGTACTTTAAACAGCCAGTAATGACTCTATAGAGATAAGATGATGTATTTATTGGTCGTGTTAAAGGTTAGATCACACCTTGCTTCCAATAAATTGCACTGTCAGAGTGTTATGTTTTGTTATGGTGGAAATTCATGACTCCAGCAAGCATGACTGAGCTAATCCTGCCCAGGCAACAAAACAAGCCTGGGCTTGTTTAGTTTATTAAAATCATGGTTTGTCCAGATCTCACAAACTATGAAATGGTGTTGAAAGCTTTAATTCCTCAGACAAGTAGAGCATCACAGTTAACTGGATTCTGGAAATCCTCTGTTATTGCTGGAAAGGTATATCATGGTTTTATGACTATTAATTTTATGAGACATTAATGACAGTTGGGAGCAGTTTTGACTCACTGGGTTTAACCACTAGAAACATGTTCTCACCATTTTCTTTTTGAACATTATGGCGTGATAGTTAAAGGAACTTTGGCCCTGTTGCAATCATCTTGTGGATTGTTGGTGTCAGCTCGAGCTGGTATGACGGGGAAGAAGTAGGTTATTCTGACAGAGACACAAAATAACTCTGACTAGGTTTTCTAAGAAAAACATCCACTCCTCTCGGTCTTTTGAGTCATCGATTAAGTCAATGCATTTTTTTTATTTTTTTCCAAAGTCTTTTACTCCCTTTTTAGTACTGGTAATTGAATATTATTTTGGCATTAGTCAGCAAGAAGTGTAGATTTGGGGCACCCTCCTGCTAAGTAAATGTCTTGGCAACTGGGGGAAAAACATATCGCTTACATACAGTTAAAAATGTGCTATAAGGTAGACGAACAAGCAAAACATGAGCAAAGCAGTTGACATGTGAGACATGTGGTGATGAGCCGTGTGAACTGTAGTGAAAACTTGCAGAACAGGATACTTGTAGTTTCAGCAATGATAGATGTTACTTTACTGTTAACCAAATTTTCTAAGTTTAAACACAATAGCTCTGCTTAGGCAGAGATGCCATATACTAAATTGATGCCAACTTGCTTTTTGCTGATCTATCCACTGCCCACTCTTTATCCATTTCTACCTAAGTGGTCGATGTGAGGTAATTTTCCATTTTGCGGATCAGGTCAGGCGAGGGAATTGGAGGTGCTTTTGGAGCCGTGCCTAATGTAGTGGATCTCTCCCGAGCGGCTGGGAGAGAGGGATCGAGAATAGCTCTCTGTGAGGAAATGTCACCAGAACAGCAGTGGCAGCAGCAGCAACTCAGGGGCCCCTCTGGCCCTGCCACTCTTCTCCTAGGGGAAACAGATGGCACATGCCCAGAGTTATTTTAAGGCTTCAGGAGGGTAACTGTACCCCCATGTCACCCAAAATGACTAATCTCTGCAGAAGGCAAGAGCCCTCAGGACCTGTTGCGACATTTACCCTCCAATCAGCAACATTTTATTGTTTCTGTATTCTCTGTGTGTGTGTGTGTGCGCGCCCTAGTCTCCAGTATTTAGTGTGTATTTTTTGATCTTCTTGGCAGTGTTACAGGGTTAAAGTGCATGGCCTGCTAGAAAGCAGAACTGGATTCTCTCTCAAGCACACTTTAGTCAGCGAGACATTTGGGTTTAAACCCTGTAATTTGGTCGAAGAACTAACAAATAGACCACCCACACGTTTACCAATACATGATTCTGTGCAGCTATCCCTTGGGGCTGTTGAACTTGGATGACAGCCTGACTTGACTGTGGGTAGGGAGACAGAGAACGTAGTGGATGATCAGAGAACTTTGTCAAGAGTTGAAAAAAAACCCCACCCCACTGTCAGGACACATACTAGTTGTTTTAGTGTTTACCTCTTCATGATCATTGGTTACTGACACTTGAATGTGAATGCACTGGCTTTGTTTGTCCCCAAGCTCCTAATGTCTGCTGGATTCTGACTGGGTTTGAGGAGTGTGGAAATGCACATCTGTGAAGCTACAGGGTGGCCTCCCCCTTATCCTTCCCTCCAGCCTGCCTATCTGCTTCTTCCACTCTTCTTCACGAGCCAGGAAAAGTCCCCCTCGCTGTCCCCAGTATCTGTCTTTTGTGGGCACATTTTGAAACGTTTAAGAGACTGGCTATGGTGTAAGCAAGTCAAAGTTCACTTAACCTATAGGGACATAGTTCTTCCCTTCAACCCCAGCACTTTGCAAATTGTCACTGAAGTGACTGAAATAACACTTTGCATAGGTGGACAATAAAGCACCAAAAAGGGTATTTGCTTAATATTAATGTGTGAAATGTAAATTTGTGAATATGTTGCTTTATTTTTCCCTTTTTCTTCTGTTGTTGCTAAAATATAAAGCTTATATTTTTGAATTTCTGTGGCTGTCACTGTGAATGACATTGGCTGTAAGGCAACAATTTATTATTTAAAATGGGTAGGTTTTTTTAGGTAGTGCATTTTGTCGTTTGTTTTTTGTACAAGAAGGACGATAACCAGGAAGTCTTTCATTTAGACACCTTATTTCCAAGAAAGCAAAGCTAGATGGGTTCTTGTAACATGTGCACACTGTAACCATAGCAGCTTTGATGAATTCCTAGCCTTGTTGCTGGTTTTGTTTGCTCGAGCATGTGTGCATATGAGATATGTGACAACAAAAGGATGTGTGTCTCAACCTCGTTTTCCCGCATCTGTTGTCTGTGTTTGTCTTTTATGCCATTCTACCAAGTTGTGTACAATGTGTCGGCTGTTTGTGTCATGCTCATCGTGGCTGGCGTTTTCCCATTGCACACAGTACAGTGGAAGATCAAAATGAATGTCTGTCGACAGGCTGACTTTTTATCAGCAAATTCCACGTTTTCCCTTCTTTGTAAAAAGCTTGCTTTTTTTTTTTTCTTTGGCAGGACGTATGGGCCTCAACTTTCATCATCCTGGGGCGGACCACATAATGTCATTGAACAGTAAGTCACATTTTCATTGTAGGGACTGATCATTATTGCTCAAGATAAATGTCACCACTGCTTTTTTGTCCTCTGTGTTCAAAAATAACCAACAGTGGGAGGCATGGTGTTTGATACCTCCATGTCAAACATATGACCTCGCCACAGGGGCCACTGACAGTATGCGCTGGGTACACCTGCCCACCCTCTACTAAGCCCTGGATTCCCTGACACCATAAACCTAAGACAAACCTTTTATCACTGTAGGAAGTGCTATTTACTGACCACTGAATAGCACATCCAAAAATACCCCGAGATGTAAGGCTAGATTCCTCCTCAGTGTCCCAACAGATGGCAGATGACCCAACAGTGACGGGAGATGAGACAGTGAGGAAAATCAGCTCGTTATCTCATATGCAGCTACTTGGATACCACAGAATTTTCCAGCCGAGGTCTTTCCCTCTAAATGGTCTTTGTTTGATGGGATCTAGGATGAGATTTCCTGGATTATTAAAGCTATGTTTCTTTACCACGTTCTAGTATCATTTTTTTTTCCATTTTTGCGTACAAACCTCAGTAAAAAAAAATACAGGATCTCTCATGACTGGTAATCAGAACATATCGGAGAAGTCTTGGTTTCCTCTCTGGACATTTTCAGTCAGCCTACAGGGTGCAGAAATGGGCAAAGGCAGAAGGAAATTTCTCAGCTAAGCAGTTTTTACTGTCGCATCATGACAACACTGATGCTCCTTCCCCATTTTCTTCTTTTCATCATCTCTATCCTCGGAGAACATGCCTCGGATTGATGTTAAACTGTTGTGTCATGGGATAACGCTCAGGCGAGCACAGATCTGTCCATATCTTCCTCGTCTGTCAGAGCTGACTCCGTAGCCTGTGATCGGTGTCGACAGGGGAAGCTTTGGTTTCAACTTTGAGAGTTTCACTCTGAGTTTCTCCTTCATTTCATCCCATTAGCTTTGAGGCTTCAGGCTGTAAAAACCTGCAAGGGTTCTGCTTTCTGCAGATGGCGTTGGAACTTGAAGTGAAAAACAAAAGATGGGAAAGTGATGACTGTAGGTCCTTCCAGATTTATTGGTGTTGTTCACTTGACAGCTTAGCAGAAGTGTCTCTGAGGCTTTTGAAGCAGAGGAGAGAAGGATGCATCAAACTCATCATGCCCAGAGGAAACAAGGAGTTTCCTGTCAAGCGTTTGCTCCCTCTCTCTCAGATACCACACAGTTTGAAGTTTGTACGTATTCTTAACCCCTCACTCTTCTCCTTCCTCCTCTCCCTCCTCAGCTGTATTCTCTCTCAGAGAGGCATCTGATGGTTTCCCAGCACAATGTTTTTTTCATTTTGCCCTGGTTGCTAGGTGACTTTGTTTCTGCCAAGGCCAGACGGTGAGAGGGCAAAGCTGTAGAGACACTGCCCAGGTTTTTTGGATTGGTGAGCCAGATCTTTTTTTAATGAAAACATAGCGAGGGAAAAGAGGCTCAGAGACAATATATACTCCCTGAGAGGAGCCAGAGGGGCAAGTCGCATAATGGGGCTCTCACAATGCAAAGGCCCATATTGGTTTTTGAGGTCTGCTTTGTGACTGATGAGTTTAGAGGGGCAGGAGGGTGTCCTGCTGTTTGTTGGCATTTGCACCACATTTTGCCTACTTTGTGCTTTTGTGGTTTCAGTTTGGATCACAGCGAGATTGAAAACTAAATTGTTTGTGGGAACTTTTCAGAGATTAAGTCCTGAAACGATATTTTTTTTTTTCTTGCATTTAAAACCTATGAAGCATGAAAGTTAATTTTTGGCCTCAGATACAGTATTATGAAAAGTCAGTGGCTCTCCTCCCTTAGATCTACTCGGTCTCAGCATCCTTATCTTCAGTATGGCCAGTATGTAAACTACAGACTTGTATGGTGAATGAAAATCAAACACAGCAGGTTGTAGACTTAGAAGCAACACTGTTCAGTGGCATTTGTACCAATGCCAAATTTTTTTTCAAGTTTTCAAATGTCTGACAACATATAATAGAAAATGCTACAAATGTCTACAAACTCAACCACAGAACACACGTAAAGACAACGGCTGTTTCATTAAAAACCATTTAGTTCCACATTTAATAGGTTTGGTTGATGGAGACAACATCACATGACCTCTGATCAGTAAAGAATTTGAAAATGGTTAGAAATAGGACAGAAGATGCTAATTTTGTTACCGTCTTGGTGTTTTGAAACTCCATGTTACAAACAATGGGTGGCTGTGAAATCAAAGACTGAAAACACTCACAGGCTGACCATTTGTGATTGACATTAGTGAGTGAACACATCCTGAATACCCCTCCCTTATGACTCTAATAATGAATTTATTCTTAATTCAGTTTGTTAAAGGCTAAACGTGAGCAAATTTTGTTAATATCCTCCATTATCTATATTTTTGCAGCTTATCATTTCACGACAATAAAATGAGCACTAAAATGTAAAAAAGCAATAACTGAGGTCAGTTTAAAAGCTGGCGCACGTGTCTAGCTGGGGGACACAAGTGATCACAGTGCTGTACTTTGGCCTCTGTATATTTGGATCAATTGAGCTGTGACATCACAGCCTGCTTTCCACTGCTTCCCTCTGCATGTCATCCTTTTCAGAGCCCCAAGGCTGCCAACATCGTCCATACACTCTTCTTATCCTGTGGGAAGTTTCCACTTGGACCTGGCTTGCAAGCCCAGACCTAAGAACACCTTTTAATATTTTACCAAGGCCATGATAATGACTAACCTGCTTTACCTGCTGTTCTGCATGCACTCTACTTTATGGCCTCATTTGTGAATATTCACAGAAGATTAGGAGGAACTCACGCCATTGCGGGTTTATTAAGCCAAGATTACAATCGCCAGCTCTGGGGCGTTGCATTATGCTGTCGGGTATCTCGGTCATTTCCGTAGCCAAACCTCACCTATCGTCCTCCCTGCCTGCCGTGCAGTATCTGTCTGTTGCAAAGGCAGGTGCAGCAGGTTTACTGAGGGCTGGTGCCAGGTTGTAATAATCACTCCCGTCCCATTGCTGAAGCTTAGGTGTGGCCATCTGTGGTTTCACTGTTGCCTTAGAGATGTTCCTAGTTTTTTTTCCCTTCTTCTTTTACAATACCCATGTGTCTATATCTCTTTCCTATCCCTGTTCCTGCCCCAACCCTCTGTCTCTCCTTGTGTTTCTCCCCTTCCCCCACTGTGCTGACAAGCAGCCCGGAGCTATGGCCGAAGAAGAGGTAACGTGTGGCATTTTCTCTGGGGGTTCTGCTTGCCATGTCGGCCGTGTTCTTTCTCCGAGGCTGAGGGGGGTCTTAGTGTGGTGTCACTATCTGCTTTTCACCTGTGCTGTGATGGAATGAAATCATATTAATTTCGACACAGTGTTTTCCATGTTGTGCATTTAATTAGGAAGGGGTGCAGGGGTCCATCAAATCTCTCTGTATGACTCTTAGTTTGCTTGATGGTGAGAGGAAAAAAAAATCTATCCGACAATTTTCTTTTCTCTCTCTATTCTGAGTCAGATTTCCATCTTTAATATTTACGATATGATCTGTAGTGAAATTATTGGTGTTGTATGCAAATGCATTCCAATCTTAAAAGAAAAGTATCAGCAGTTCTTGCTTTGGTATCATTCAAATCAAACAATCTCACAGCATGTTTGGCTGAAGTGCTTGCAAAATCGATTTTAAGGGTTTCCTTACAGAGTACGCTGACTCAGAAGTAATCCAATCATCGTGATGGCAAAGATGGGTGCTTTCAGCGGGGCTCATCTCTGATTTGATGTGCATTTTAACCAATTTTGTCTTTCTTCTGGAGTAAAAAGGAAAGCTACTGTGTGACATTTGTAAGGTCACTGCAGCACAGGGCTTGGGGATTATAGGTTATAGCATTAGCATGGTGAAGCCAGTGACATGCAGTGAATCATGCCTCAGTAAAATTGCTTTGTAATTGTTCCCTAAGTACAGACATGGACGCAAATAAAAGTCTGATAATGCGCTGCGAATGCGCTGCGAATGCGCTCCTGAATGCCACAATTTAAAAAAATACACTAAAGTAATGCACCAGTTCCAGCTCCACCTATTCTCATTATCAGCCGTGCAGTGTGGTGAACGGTAGCAAACCTGATTGTAATAATGATTAGCATAACATTGTGACAACATGATTAGGACACTGTTTCCAAAAGTATGTGGACACAGAGACATTACAACCATATGGTGATGTTGAAGACCATTAGCATGGTTGTCCATATATGTCTGCCTAAATTCTCCAAAAAGCTACAATTAGCCTTTTAGGTAACACTACAGCAGAATCTGAGAATTTTGCAGAATTTCTGATAGTTCAGATATAAATCTGCATGTTTATAGAACATCTTTATCACATAAGAGTCAGAGTGGACGTAATAAGAGGTGGAAGAAAACTGCCCAGCAGACAGGGCTTATAGTCAGAATTATGGTGGTAATCTCCAATATCCAAATTGCTGCTGCTACTACAAACCACATCTCACACCCTCCCTCTGTTTTTTCGTATGTAACACTCTCTTACGTTTCTGTCTTCCTGTGTTTTCCCCCGTCCGTCTTCCTGGTGTCCTTCTTCTCTTCCTCTTCTCCCAGGTCGTTCCTGTCTTTTTCCCTATGAAGACGGCTTTCTTGATGATGGCCATGGTGATCCCTCCTTAACTCCGGGCCTGAACTCGCCAACCCGCGGTCAGAACGGAGAGAGGATGGAGCGCTACTCCAGGAAGGTCTTTGTTGGAGGCCTCCCCCCTGACATAGACGAAGGTAGAGGAAGGCTTATTTTTCATTTATACATTCGGAGAAACACAATCCCTTAATGTCAGGTTCCTTTTTTTTTCTTTGTGTGTCAGCACCACTCTGTGATATATTAAAACTTCCAAGTTTCACAAACTGCAGACTGTGTTTTTGGCTGTTTGCCACTGAAAGTTAAACTGACATATGCGAGTCGTACTTGAGGGCAATTTGACACTCCTTGTTGAGGATTATAATTTACCCACCACCAGTTTGAACTTCTACTATTAAAACTTCTACAATTTCTACTTAACCACACTTAACCATTTCTTAACCGTAGCACATACCGAGAAATGCTCTTATTGTTTTGTTTTTTTAATAAAAACATATAAAGTGCTTAGCAAATATTAAGCGAACGCCAGCAGTTTGTAAAACTAGTTTAGCAAAGAGATTAGAAAGACAATGGACTCAGCAAGGCTAACATTTGTCTTTTGTTTTTAGTCTAGTTAGCTAAGCTAACTAGCTTCCAGTCATATCATCATATTTATTATACACACACTCTTTCCACCAAACTCCTTGTGAGAAAGTGAATGAATGCATTTCCCGCAATGTATTATTTTATGGACCCGTAAAAAGTACCTGCTAAGTGTATGAATTTTAGCCGCTGTTCAGTAAAAGTGTAGCATTAAATTTGCTGTATATTTAGACCCAATAAATCAATTTTGCCAATTTATCAAAGTTGAAGTGAAAATATTGTTTCTGTGCTAGCTTCACTAATGCTAAACATTAGTGAAGCTAGTTTAGCCTCTAGCATTTAGCAAGTTTAGCATGATTCTCACCACTTGGCAGCCATCTTGGTTAAAGGCTTTGGGCTTTTACCAAGAAAAACAGCAGGTGCACTTACCTTTATGTTTACCATAATAAAAGCTAGATACCCTTGTCACCATCAGCCTCAGTTGTGCACATGCATCACTGCAACAAAACGACTAGTTGATATGTTTTGCAGTTCGGCTGCAGATTGGCTCTATGGGGGAGAGGTGGGGACACTGCAGTCCTTATCATATTTAAAATCTACTTTTGATTTTTATTTAATTTTTTTAGTTTCTCTTTTAATGATGGTGATTTCTATGTTTTAACATCTATGACCTAAAAACAACCTGTCATTAATTTGGGATATTTACTTTTATGTGTCCATTTTGTGTCTTTTTTTCTTTTGTCTGTGTCCATACAGTGAACAAGCATATGTGCTACTGAGTTGTTGCACAATACTTTGCCCTAACCAGAATGAAAAATGCATGAGTTTCCACAACACTAGTCAGCCCAGTGCACACTGGATGTGCTCGGCTTGTGTTCCTGTTTAATGCAGTAGCGACTACTGCAGCAGGAATAGAGCAAAAAATAGAAAGCAGCTCTGCATACACTCCTTTACATACATTTTACATGAACAACCATGAGAGAATCTTTCAATTTCATGTTTCCTTTTTGTCTTTTCTTTATTTTCGCAGATGAAATCACCAACAGTTTCCGTCGCTATGGGCACCTGGTGGTAGACTGGCCCCACAAAGCTGAGAGCAAATCCTACTTCCCCCCTAAAGGTAATAGTCGGTTCTCATACCATAATCTCTATTTTCCCATCAGACATCAAAGTCTAGACCAATAAATATCACCTCAGGTGCATCGCCATTTTGGAGTTTTGCAAAGATTCGTATTACGCAGAATCCGCGGATCATGCTGGGCAACCTCAGAGGTGTTTGTTTATGTTAGCAACCACCTTTAGGCATCGCACAGAGAGACACATACAGCGTGTAATGACTCTATAACTGGCCACCAAGAGTTTTAACCCCAGAAGTGTTTGCTCGAGTGAGCACCTGAGGAGTGTGAAAGTTTTTCGCCTTTCTGCACAGGCTCTTGGGTGTCATTTTCTGGCAGCTGATCAGAGTCACGCCTCCCTCCTCAAAGCCTCTACATCACTCCCTCTGGCCTGGGAGCTACAGTGTGTCATATTAGGGAAGCTATTAAAGACGCTCTGGAAATAACTGACATTCCATAGGCAGATGGTAATACGCTGCATCTGGAGGACCTGCAAAAATCTCTGCCAATTTATCCCCCACTCTCATTTTTCAACATCCCCCTCTCTTTTTTAGCTTGGGAGGATTATTTTGAATAGGCTTGGGTCTACTAATATCCAAAACCACGGGGGGAAAAAATGCAGCATCCTTTTAGGGGAATGAATGAGCTTAGGATGCCGCCATGTAAGGGGAGGAGACATGTAGGACTGGGGATCTGTGTAGAATTCATCTCTTGCTCTAATTTTAAACCACGCTCCCAAAACTCAGAGAGAAACCGCTAAAATATCCTGTTTATATCACACTCTCTGTATTAACTGGCAGAGGGAGCTTGGACACATGCCTGGTGACAGAGATTTTAGCACTAATAGCTCCGGGCGTGAGAGTAAGAACACACACTCGTGTTTGTGTGTGTGTGTGTGTGTGTGTGAGTGCGTCTCGCTGTGCGACGAATGATTTACAAATGTGGGATTGGCGTCAAGAGGTCATCGGCCTTTTTCCCCGTGTTAAACGTCCTTCCAAGCTTGACCGAATGGAAGATGGCTGTCACTTTCCGCCTTGATTCACATTTAACTGTCGGGAGTATGTGACTACAGTTATGAAAGCGTTTTGGTTCAGGGATGACTCATATTGTGGCTCAGACTGAATTTAGGGGCTGGGTAACACTCTCTTGGTGCAAGGAGAGGGTTGGAGTAAGGACAAACATGAACTAGCTGTGCTCTTTGTTCCTATGCTGTAACGGGAGTATTATTGGGGTCTCTGTTTTTGACACTTTGGCCATGAATTATAGCACATTATTGCGTTTTACATTTTAATTTAATTTTTAGTTTCTTTGGTCACCAGAGCAAAAAAAACCCCCAAAAACTGCATGTATAGAATCACTAGTTAAATCTGATCAAACATGCTTAAAGAGTTTAAAGTTACTTTGACTGCCATGCTATTCTCATGGCACTTTTATGGAGAAGGAATATTGCTGTAGTTACAGTGGATTCAAAAACTCGCCATATTTTTCGGACCTTAAGGCGAACCGGATTATAAGGCCCACTGTCGATGAACGGGTCTGTTTTCATACATAAGGCGCACCGGATTATAAGGCGCATTAAGCGAAACAAAACAGTCAGATAAGTCAAACTTTATTCAACTCATTCTTCTTGCTTCCTCCTCTTTCGTACCATTGATCCATTAATGTAGAATTCTCTTGCAGCTGCTCTATTCCCATGTTGTTGCAGTATATTAATGACTAACTCGTATTGTGGATGGATTATCTCAGTTGTTCTCCTGACTGAAGTTTGGTCCGTTTACAGCATCCTGCCATGCGATTGCATTTGTCCCTAACCATCGGGAACCCTCACGTTAACTTTTATCGAGTGGAAAAACGTTAGCATTCATCCTCCAGCTTCACTGTGTTTATGTTATGCTAACATAGCTATGTCGCTAGCGATCACGTAGCACATCATTATATACCAGCTAGCCCAACTTCAGTAACCCTACAAAAGTCACTGCTGTTTAGTTTTCTGTCTTTATTTATCTTGGAAATGACAGCAGAGCCATACGTTTGAATTTTTTCAGAAATTCCTCAGTCAGAACATGCTATATCATGTTTAGGTGGAAACTAGCGAGCTAACTTCCTGCTAACTTCTAACTCCGTTAAATTTGATAAATTCTGTTTTCATGGATGCCTGGATGTTAAACTTAATTATCACACGTGGTAAAGCATCAACGCTGATCATAAAGGATTTTAAGTGCGCCTTATAGTGCGGAAAATGAGTTATGTTAAAGAGGCCTTTTTAGTTTATTCAATTATTACCTTATTCTGGAGATCATTTATACATTGATCTCCAGAATGCTATCCTTAGTACCAGAGGACACATTTACCTACTGGTGACTATAGTGCAGTATCTGGCTCTTTAAAGATGGACATACTTTCCTTAACAGTTACACTTGCATTTATCAGGTGGCCGGACACACGACCCCAAACCATTGCTAATGGTGCATTGAGTTAGCTGCATGCATGATGTTCGACATAGCAGTTTTAAATAGACAAAAGGTAAATGTTTGTGTTTCTGATGCCCTTAAGCGTGCAAGCTGTTACAGCTTTATACGATACTGGTGTTTTGTTTTTATGAACTAGATGGAACATCCCTGTTTGATGCCGTGTTTGTGGGGAGGGGGTGTGAACAGTAAGCTCTGGTCAGTGCGGGGCTGCCGCTCACACCCTCTCCTGTCGCCTAAACACTGTCATCACTATTGTTGGCAATGAGCTTCAAATGTTAGGGAGCTATTTCTGTCTGTGACCGGGGATAAAAACAGCAGGAGGAGGAGGAAGGTGGTTGTTGTTTGCATGGCATAGCCTGAGCACTGCAAACATACTGCTCTGCATCCTGTAGTTACCTTGTGCCAGACTTGTTTGAATGTCATCTACATCCCCCTCCTTATCTAAATGCTGAAAGGCTGAAATAATGGCAGCAGAGAAGTGCTGCAGAGGTACGCCAGTACTCGGGGCTTGATTTATCTTCTCGCACTCGTGTGGGGATTATATCCAGTGAGTGACTTCCTCAAATTGAGATGATTAGTGATGCTTCACTTCGCCGCTCCTCTGCTCTACCGCCGACTACTCTGCAATTGCTTCAGAGCCTCAGGGGCCTGTATTTGTTTTTAGGAGAGCAGATGTTTGTGTCCCCCTTCATCCATCCAGCCAAGCCCTCCTCCTCCTCCTCCTCCTCCTCTCCCTCTACTTCTTCTTCTTCTCTTCCTCCTGCTGTCAGCGGCCCGTCTCGTTACATTTTGTGTCAGAGTCGCAGCCTTCCCTCTCTCACAGCACATATAGCATACATGGAGGTTTAGTGTCTTCTATCCTTTGCATCTCATCCAGGCCTTTGAAGTATGTGCAGAAGAGCACTGTTTGTGAGAGTATTAATGATAAGCCTGGATTTAAATGTCCCCATTAAAGCCAGAGAGGTTCACACTGTGACCACGCTCGCTCAGCTTATCTAGCCATCGCGGATTGGATTTCAGCAAAGTCAACATAACTTTCAATTGATGAGATAATGGGCAGAATAGGATTGCACTGTATGACTTTGATGTAGCAGTGGAAAGATGTTGGCGCACTGCTTAAAGTCCGAGCTCACGCTATCAAATTCAAAGATACGAAAGCAGATCAAGTAGAAACTAGTTCAGAGAGCAGTCATTATGGAGCCGTTCTTTAAAAATAAGAGAGATGTCGGCGTTCGTTTTCTATCGCCGGCTGAAAACAACGACTGTTGTGACTTTACTAAAGGTTCCAACTACTTCTCAGCACTTTAGTGTATTCATATTAGCTGTACAGACATGAAATTGTTATCAGCCTTCCCACCTAATCTCCCAAAAAGGTCAAACTAGCAGCTCACGTCTTTTGTTTCACTCCACAAAATGTCATCCTGTTGCCACTGACGTGACACTTTCTCTCCACATGAGTCAATCAGCTGGCCTCCTTTGCTGGAAAGGCTCGGTCCTGCGTGAAGTCATCGGTTTGTCCAAGAGGGGGACTGCCTTTCGTTTGTCTGTGAACTGCGCTCTATAGGAGGAAAGAAATGCTGCTGGTGTACATATTCTCGCCCCCCACCCACCCCCAGCCCGCTCGCTAGACAGTGCTTGGAGCTCAGCAGCAAAGCCCTGTAAATCTCAGGCACGAGCCACTGCAGATCTGTGCTCTCCTCCCGCGGCATAAGCCTCTGCACTGCGCAAGGATGATGGAAAAAGAGAGAAATCCTCAGCACCATTCAGATGTTGGAGCGTTGGAGGGGGACAGAGTGGCCAGGGGAATCTGCGCAGGCCGCTTTAACAAGCAGCCTTGGCTGAAGTATTATTTTGATCGTGACATGTAGAATTATGAGGCTCTTATTCCAGGGAAGCTGTCCAACCACAGAAGTCTAGTTCAGGACTCTTTAAAGTTTGCATATTGTCTTGAATGTGCAGGATTTTTTTGTTTGTATTAATGGGAAGTTTGCTGTGAGATTTTCCCCTCCAACAGGTGTAATGGTGTGACAGTTCACGTACTGGTTGCAGTGCAAAGTGGGGTGTAGCAAATAGAAATGACTGCCTCACTTTTAGGTCTTTTGCATCAACTCTACAACTTCCTAACCGGGTACATTAAAGCGGGAGCTTTCTGTCCGCCTCGACCGTCTCTGCTATTTTAAAACTCTCCGTTTGTAAGGCAGCCATTCATGCGCCCTCTCTCCCTTCTCTTCCTACCTTTTCTCCCTTTTTAAAAAAAACCCCTCTCTTGCTCTTCTCCCCCTCCTCCTTCTCCCTCTCTGCCTCTCTCTTCTGCCCTGGGTCATGGAACACGTTGTTCCCTCCTTCAGACTGTATGAGCTGCTGGCTAGCTCTGCCTTTTCATGCCTCCCCCCCTCTTGTGCACGACTGCAGTTGCCTTTTTTTTTTTTCTCTCTTCCGAGGGGGAATGTCAGTACTAAACCACATGATTTCTCCCAATGACAAACCCTCTTTATGTAAGCCTGCAACCCAGAGACAGGGGGTCTTATGTCGGGTGATGATGAGGCACGTGGAGGAAGATGATGATGCACAAAAATCCTCTTTATGTCATGTCTGATTGTGCATTTCCTGTGTGTGGTGCGGACAGGGGTTAGCTCTGTAAGGACCAGTTACAAAAAAGACAGAGATTAGTTGGTCGCTTCAAGCAGCTGATTTTAATTAGTTTTGCATTGTGGATATTATTGTTTTGCTCACAGTGGTACAGTTTGTTGTTGGGGAACACATCATAGCCCCACTGAGCTTATTAGCCTGCAAAACCAACAGCTAAAACCCTTTAATTAGTGAGGTCCCCTGGGGTTACTTTGCATAATGCTTAGATGCATGCAGAGACTTAATGTCGTGCACTGCTGCTGTGTTGGCAAAATCTGATATTTATCTAATTGACATACTGTTAATACATATCTCATTTTTAAGAATTTGTCAGAAGACAAAATGAAAAAAAAATCATCTGGGGTGTCTTGGAAAAGTCTCCCCCCTCCCACCTACCATCATTTACTGATGAATTTCAAAGTGGAATTAACCTGGATTTGTATTAAGATTTGAATGAATACATCTAAATGGATTCATCTGATTTACTTTGTAAATCCCTAAATAAGATGCAATGCCAACAAGTTAACTTCAGAGGTCCTGTGGATTAGTAGTATAAACTGGAGCCAAATGACTCTTTTATTAAAAGAAAGTGGAAAGAATATCTTACCTATACCTCAGAGATTCAACGTGGATACTAAAGATAATACTGAAGGAGTGGGAAAGTTCCACAGTGGAGATGGGAGTATCGGTCCATAGATCAGCTTTAAACTGTCCATTTCATGGAGTGGATCTATATGGAAAGGTTGCCAGTACGTAAAACACATTTAGAGTTGGAAAGGGTAAGTGGCAGATTTCCCGAAAAGTTCTCTGATCAGACAAGACTAAAAGCTGATTTAGACTCGTGCAGGGAATCTTTGTAGAGCCTACGATGCACATTTATGCTTGTGCTGGTGAAATATTGTGTGTGGTGGTGTCCTGGTGTTTTCTATGCGGTGTGAGACAATAGAGACAAATAAAATGACCCTGCTGTGTCACCAATCTTTACCGTGGCCAGATGTTTTTTTGTTTTTTTAATTAGGAGCAAATATATTTGTCCCCTAAGTTTTTGCACTTTTGTACATTCCCCAGCTTCAGCAATCTCCGACCTGACGTGTAGTTATATTTCTAGGGAGGTTCACATCAAATAGCTGTAGATCACAGTGTAGGGTTTCACGTGGGTCTGCGGTTACATTGTAGCTACAGCGTAGATTTCCCGCTGATGCATAGATCCCCAATAAAACATAACTTTTCAGTTTCAGTCTGCCAGGAAGGCTAAGAGTGTCCGCTTTCAGCAGGACAATGGCCTTAAACACAACTCTAATCCCACATTGGAGTGGTTTAAAGGTAAAGCTCAGACTTTAGTGCAATTGAGAATCTGTGGCATTACTTGAAGATGCTGCTTTACACCAGTACGACTCATGTGACTTGAAAGAGCCGGAGCAGTTTCACCTTGGAGAACGGGCGAAAATCCCAGTTGCCAGATGTGTTAAACTGAAAGAGACGTGCCCCGAGAGCCTTGCTTCAAAAGGTAGCTCTACAAAGTACGGGGTGAATTCTTAAACACACTCAGGTTTTCACCATGAAAGTGGTAGACATTCTGTATTGCAGATCCTGAGTGTGGAGTTCAGGGAAGGACTACTTTTCTTCCCATCTACTGACCAGTTTAAGTTCCAACGCAGTTTTGTGTTTGGTGGCTTCTGCAAAAATGCTGCTTTTGGGTTCTTTTCAGTATTTTCTGCGCAGTCACAATTTTCTCGCTCTTCAGAGTCATCAGATCACAATGCTGAAGCTTCATACACTGCGTGGAAATCTGCTGCAGTGTTTTCTGCTGTTGTAGATGCTGATGTCAGGAAGATGCAGTAGTCATCACTGCTAGAGGGAGAGCAGTGCCACATCACTGCGATGGCGAGACGCGTCATATGCATCAGGGCACATGCCTCATGTTCAGTCGCAGTCGGACAAAAACCCTTTCTCCTAAGGACAAACGCGCATCTGCTTTTTTTCCAGCTTACCTTTGAGACTGGCGGCCGTTTTCTTTCTTGCATTGCTTTTATCCCCCCCTTCCCTAATACATGCACGCAGATGCATCTGCACACCACAGTTGATTGGGTCTGCTGAGTCAGACCTTTCTTTTTTTTCTCCTCCACTTTCTGCTTATCTAAACTGTAGCAGCTCCACTCAGAAATGTTAAAACATGAAAGTTGCATTGCCACTCATGCGTTTGTCCATGTAAGTGTGTGTCACTGGGTTTTGCATATGTATACGTGTTAGGGTGATACGATGTCAAAGATAATTGGGTTCTCACTGGAACAAATGGCCTTTGAAGATACACAATAGGTGAAGTGACTGGAGTCGGAGTGTCCTCCGGTAGAAACCCACTCAAACTCCTCAGACAGCAGCTCGTAATCCTCTGACTCATGGGTGCCACAGGTGTCGCCGGGTCCTTTCTGGCATAAATAGAGCAATAAATGAATAGGTTAGTGTTATTCAGAGGTGACTGTCTGGCATTATCTCCTGCCTTTTTT